>NC_056073.1:47864529-49340052 GCF_016772045.2 Ovis aries
ACGCTAAAGGAGATACTAAAGGGTACTTTGCAGAGTGCACGGCCTGTAGGATCTTTAGAATGGGAGAGATTGACGAAAATGCCGAAAAGGGGGAAGGGACGACCTCCTAGTGATGAAGGTGTGATAAGTGATAAACAAAGTCACTCAATCGTGTCCAACTCTTTGTGACCCCATGAACTATACAGACCACAGCATTCTCCAGGCCAGAATCCTGGAGGGGGTTCCCTTTTCCAGGGGATCTTCTGAACCCAGGGATGGAACCCAGGTCTCCTGCCTTGCAGGCAGATTCTTTACCAGCTGAGCTACCAGGGAAGCCCAAGAATACTGGAGTGGGTGCCCTATCCCTTTTCCAGGGGATCTTCCCAACCCAGGAATTGAACTGGGGTCTCCTGCCTTGCAGGCAGATTCTTTACCAGCTGAGCCACCAGGGAAGCCCAGTGATGAATTTTATGAATAGCACGAAGCAGAACTGGTGGGGATTGAGATTTCCTAGTTGCTCAGGACTGTGCTAATTGCTGTATGTGCCTCGTCTAACCTTCAAAACAAATTTGTGAGGAGCACAAGGCTTACAAAGATGAGGAAAGTAAAGCCCAGCAAGTTTAAGAAAATCACCTGATAGCACAGAGTTCAGTTCAGTTCAGTTCAATTCAGTTGCTCAGTCAGGTCCAACTCTTTGAAACCCCATGGACTGCAGCACACCAGGCCTCCCTGTCCATCACCAACTCCCAGAGCCCACCCAAACTCATAGTGATGCCATCTGATCCTCTGTCGACCCCTTCTCCTCCTTCAATCTTTCCCAGCACCAGGGTCTTTTCCAGTGAGTCAGTTCTTTGCATCAGGTAGCCAAACTGTTGGAGTTTCAGCTTCAGCATCAGTCCTTCCCATGAATATTCAGGACTGATTTCCTTTAGGATTGACTGGTTGGGTCTCCTTGCAGTCCAAGGGCCTCTCAACAGTCTTCTCCAACACTACAGTTCAAAAGCATCAATTCTTCGGTGCTCAGCTTCCTTCACAGTCCAACTCTTAGATCCATACATGACTACTGGAAAAACCATAGCTTTGACTAGTCGGATCTTTGTTGACAAAGTACTGTCTCTGCTTTTTAATATGCCATCTATGTTGGTCATAGCTTTTCTTCCAAGAAGCAAGCATCTTTTAATTTCATGGTTGCAGTCACCATCTGCAGTAATTTTGGAGCCCAAGAAAGTAAAGCCTGTCACTGTTCCCATTGTTTCGCCATCTATTTCCCATGAAGTGATGGGACCAGATGCCAGGATCTTAGTTTTCTGAAAGTTGAGTTTTAAGCCAACTTTTTCACACTCCTCTTTCACTTTCATGAAACGTTCTTTAGTTCTTTGCTTTCTGCCGTTAAGTGTGGTGTCATTTGCATATCTGAGGTTATTGATATTTCTCCTGGGAATCTTGATTTCAGCTCGTGCTTCATCCAGTCCAGCATTCCTCATGATGTACTCTGCATGTAAGCAAAATAAGCAGGGTGACAATACACAGCCTTGATGTACTCCTTTTCCTGTTTGGAATAGTCTGTTGTTCCATGTCCAGTTCTAGCTGTTGCTTCCTGACCTGCATACAGATTTCTCAGGAGGTGGGTCAGGTGGTCTGGTATTCCCATCTGTTTAAGATTGCCACAGTTTGTTGTGATCCACACAGTCAAAGGCTTTGGCATAGTCAATAAAGTAAAAGAGGATGTTCTTCTGGAACACTCTTGCTTTTTCGATGATCCAGCAGATGTTATCAATTTGCTCTCTGGTTCCTCTGCCTTTTCTAAATCCAGCTTGAACATCTGGAAGTTCACAGTTCAAGTACTGTTGAAGCCTGGCTTGGAGAATTTTAAGCATTACTTACTTAGCGTGTGAGATGAGTGCAATTGTGTGGTAGTTTTAACATTCTTTGGCATTGTCTTTCTTTGGGATTGGAATGAAAACTGACCTTTTCCAGTCCTGTGGCCACTGCTGAGTTTTCCAAATTTGCTGGCATATTGAGTGCAGCACTTTCACAGCATCATCTTTGAGGATTTGAAATAGCTCAACTGGAATTCCATCACCTCCACTAGCTTTGTTCGTAGTGATGCTTCCTAAGGCCCACTTGACTTCAGATTCCAGGATGTCTGGCTCTAGATGAGTGATCACACCATCGTGATTATCTTGGTTATGAAGATATTTTTTGTACAGTTCTGTGTATTCTTGCCACCTCTTCTTAATATCTTCTGCTTCTGTTAGGTCCATACCATTTCTGTCCTTTATCGAGCCCACCTTTGCATGAAATGTTTCCTTGGTATGTCTGATTTTCTTGAAGAAATCTCTAGTCTTTCCCATTCTATTGTTTTCCTCTATTTCTTTCATTGATCGCTGAGGAAGGCTTTCTTATCTCTCCTTGCTATTTTTTGGAACTCTGCATTCAAATGGGTATATCTTTCCTTTTCTCCTTTGCGTTGAGTTTCTCTTCTTTTCTCAGCTCTTTGTAAGGCCTCCTCAGACAACCATTTTGCCTTTTTGTGTTTCTTTTTCTTGGGGATGGTCTTGGTCACTGCCTCCTGTACAACGTCACGAACCTCTGTCCATAGTTCTTCCGGCACTCTGTCCATCAAATCTAATCCCTTGAATCTATTTATATCTTCCACTGTGTAATCATGATGGATTTAAGTCTGGACTGATGTTGAAGCTGAAACTCCAATACTTTGGCCACCTCATGCGAAGAGCTGACTCGTTTAAAAAGACACTGATGCTGGGAAAGATTGAAGGCAGGAGGAAAAGGGGATGACAGAGGATGAGATGGTTGGATGTCATCACTGACTCAATGGACATGAGTTTGGGTAAACTCCAGAAGTTGGTGATGGACAGGGAGGCCTGGCATGCAGTGGTCCATGGGGTCACAAAGAGTCGGACACAACTGAGTGACTGAACTGAATTGAACTGAACATACCTGAGTGGTCTAGTGGTTTTTCCTAGTTTCTTCAATTTAAGTCTGAATTTGGCAATATGGAGTTCATGATCTGAGCCACAGTCAACTCCCAGTCTTGATTTTGCTGATTGTATAGAGTTTCTCCATCTTTGGCTGCAAAGAATATAATCAATCTGATTTTGGCATTGCACATCTGGTGGCATCCATGTGTAGAGTTTTCTCTTGTATTGTTGGAAGCAGGTGTTTGCTATGACCAGTGAATTCTCTTGGCAAAACTCTGTTAGCCTTTGACCTGCTTCATTTTGTACTCCAAGGCCAAATTTACCTGTTACTCCAGGTGTTTCTTGACTTCCTACTTTTGCATTCCAGTCCCCTATAATGAAAAGGACATCTTTTTTGGTGTTAGTTCTAGAAGATCTTGTAGGTCTTCATAGAACCATTCAACTTCAGCTTCTTCAGCATTACTGGTCAGGGCATAGACTTGGATTACTGTGATATTGAATGGTTTGCCTTGGAAACCAACAGAGATCATTCTGTCATTTTGAGATTGCATCCAAGTACTGCAATTCGGACTCTTTTTTTGACTATGATGGCTACTCCATTTCTTCTGAGGGATTCTTGTCCACAGTAGTAGATATAATGGTAATCTGAATTAAATTCACCCATTCCAGTCCATCTTAGTTCACTGATTTCTAAAATGTCGATGTTCACTCTCGCCCTCTCCCGTTTGACCACTTCCAATTTGCCTTGATTCATGGACCTGACATTCCAGGTTCCTGTGCAGTGTTGCTCTTCACAGCATCAGCCCTCGCTTCTATCACCAGTCCCACCCACAGCTGGTTTTGCTCTGGCTCCATCTTTTACTTTTTCTGGAGTTATTTCCCCACTCTTCTCCAGTAGGATATTCCGCAACTACCGACGCCTCGTCTAACTCAATGAAACTGTGAGCCGTTGTGGCAGAGAATTGACAAGCCGTGGTCCACTGGGGAAGGGACTGGCAACCACTTCAGTATTCTTGCCTTGAGAACCCCACGAACAGTATGAACAGTATCACATAGTTAATGAGAAGCAGAACAGAGATTGGAGCCTGGGTCTATCGAACTTGAAGTCAAAGGATTTAATCATTATGTTATATTCTGTAAGGTCATGACCCTCCAGCCATTCCAAAATTTTTAAAAATATTTATTTATTTATTGGGCTGCTCCAGGTCTTCGTTGTGAAACTAGGGATCTTTAGCTGTAGCATGTGGGATATAGTTCCCTGACTAGGGATTGAACCCAGGGCCCCCTGCATTGGGAGCGTGGAGTCTTAACCAGGACCACCAGGGAAGTTCCCGAAATGGGTTCTTTAAGGCATCATGTCGCCTATTCATTTATGAGTTTTTTAATGCAGTCCATCTGACAGCATCTCTGAACACAGACTCCAAGGGAGTAATAAAGGAATATTGCAATAAAGGAGTATGTGAGGGGAACCACAGGTGCCTGGGATCCTTCTCTGCATCTTATTGTATTGTACCATCATCACGTCAGCATCTAGCAACAGAATGCACAATCCCACTGGCGAATGGAATTATTGTGGTTGTATTGTGTTGACAGGCCACTCAGAGAAAGCAGAAAATGTTCATGTTAGAGGTGAGGCCGGAATTCCACTCATTCATTTGTTCAAGAAATGTTCACCAAGGACTTACCGTGTACTGGAGGTCTAGAAATAAAAGGTGTGGCCTCCACCACCAAGGGGTTTGTAGAGGGGAACAGACCTGAAAGTCAGCCTCGCATGTGGGCTGTTTCCTGGTGTCATCAACACACCAAGAGGAACAAGGAATTCAACCTTGAACCTCAGAGAAGCGAGGGGGAATATTGGACATGCTTCCAAGAGGTTGGCTAGTGCTTCGGTCGTGTCTTGAGGAACAAGCAAAAGTGAGCTAGAAAGATGCAAGGGGTGTCTGCGGAACATTCCCCTGGAGATGTTTAATAGGTGATGGGAGCTTTCCAGTTTCAAAATCTTTCAGTCATTTGATGAGCAGAATTGAAATAGGACTGCTGCACCAGTGCGGAGTTTCTCTTCATTCAGGTCCTCGCAAGGGCCACGTGGGGGCCCTTATGTCTGGGTAACATTTTTCCTGTTTACACGATGTTTTCGTACCATCATCTCATTCTGTCCCTTTTGAGACAGACACTATTATCCTCATTTTCTGGCTGAAGACAATGAATGAATTGCCCGAGTTCCCACAGCTCTGATAGGTGGGGCTGTGATTCAGATCTCACCCGCCCCCCACCACTGCCCAGGGCTCCTTCTCTGAACCACATGGTCTCCCTCCAACTGGAACATGAGCCTGCCAAGAAGTTCTGGGCTCCTGAAACAAGCCAAGAGGAAAAGAGATGCTGGATGGGCATGCATGGCTGCTGGGCGGGAGGAGCTGGGATGACGGTGGAGGACAAGCCGGAAGGGCCTGGTGAGGAGGCCAGCAGTGTCAGGGGAAAGAAGACAGAGACGGACCCCACGACTCGGAGGGCAGAGGGGCAATCAGAAGGCAGGAGGGCAGGACTGAGTGAGTGAGTGAAAGTCGCTCAGTCATGTCTGATTCTTTGCCACCTGGTGGACTGTAGCCGCCAGGCTCCTCTGTCCATGGGATTTTCCAGGGAAGAATACTTGAGTGGGTAGCTGTTCATGTCTCCAAGGGATCTTCCCAGCCCAGGGATTGAACCTGGGTCTCCTGCATTGTAGGCAAATTCTTTACAGTCTGAGTCATCCAGGCAGGGTTGTGTAGCTTTAAGTCCAGTGCTCAAAGTGTGCGCTCATTGCTCCTGTTGGCTCACAGGCCAGCTGCCCCCTCCCCACCAGCTAAGTCAGTCAGAATGAACCTCAGCTATAAAGGATCAGAGTAGCAGTGATGGTGCTGAGGTGCTGGGTGCCCTGCACGTGCCGTCCCAACGCAGCATGCGCCACGCAGGGCTGTGATTGCCTGCTACTTGTCTTCACTGCTCGAGCTCTCCAGTGCTAGCAGTTGGTATATTGTGGGCAAATGAATATTAAATTAGGCTTCCCAAGTGGCTCAGTGGTAAAGAATCTGCCTGCCAATGCAGGAGACTCATGTTCAATCCCTGGATTGGGAAGATGCCCTGGAGGAGGAAATGGTGACCCGCTCTAGTATTCATGCTGGAAAAATCCCATGGATAGCAGAGCCTGGCTGGCTGCAGTCCATAGGGTCAGTTGGACACGACTGAGCACATCACAAATGTTAAGCTAATTACTAAGAGGCACACAGATCATGCTGAATTTTACCCCTGGCTAAGATACGGAAACAGTGGAGTCCAGGTTCATATATTGATTCTACTTAATGAACACGTATCAGCAGGTTGGTGGTGTTTAGAACTCAGAGGAGTGGACACACGGTCCCTGACTGCACAGAGCATCTGATGAGATCGTCTGGACCAGACAGTCTACACCAGCTGAACAGGTTTACAAACCACTGGTTGCTGGGTGTTGCCCTTTTCCTTAAGCGACTGGAAAATAAGGAAATGTGATCTTTCACGGCAACAGGACACATCTACAGCAGATAACTGTCCTCAATGTACAGCTGAACACAGATGCAGTACTGCCAAGCTGAGCACTGGCTAACTCCTAAAAGAGAGACACCCTGGTGATGAAGGAGTTCACTGATGCTGGCGTACAGCCAGATCCTTTTAAGGGATATCTTTTTATTTTTAAAGATCCCTCAAAAAATTGAAGAAAACAGTCTTTAGGAGCCAAGGAATGAAGCCATGGCCGTGTAATTATAGGCTGTGTAATTGACATTCTGGGGGCTTCTCTGAAGGCTCAGTGGTAAAGAATCCCCCTACTAATACAGGAGACGCAGGTTTGATCCCTGGCTCGGGAAGATCCCCTGGAGGAGGAAATGGCAACCAACTCCAGTATTCTTGCCTGGAGAACCCCAGGGACAGAGGAGCCTGGTGGGCTACATGACTGAGCAGCTAACAGCACCATCAAACAATGTGTGACATTTTAGGTGGGGAATACTCCCTAAAGCCATTCTGCCAAAGGGGCTGCTCAGGTAAGGCTCCCAGGGATGTCATAGCAAGATGCTCATCTCCCCTCTTTGAAGCCATGGGTGCACCTCCTTTCTTTGAGCCAGAGCATTCTCTCTGCTAAGGCTCCCTGGAGCTCCTCCTGGGGACTCCCTCGTGCACGAGGTGGTACGGACGTGTCCCAAAGCGGGAGGCAGCATCTGCTTCCCCTGGAGCCTCGTGAGCCGCCTCCCCCTCAAACTGACTCCGACCAGATATTTTGTGACTATGTTGTGAAGAGAGTGCTTTGCGAAACTCTCAGAGGTGCCAAGGAGCTGGAAAAAGCTGGTAAAGAAGCTAAGGGGAGATCCGGGGGCTGCCTGCAGGAGTTTGGAGGGTTGTTGTGCAGAAGCAGGAGCAGGGCAGGAATCGAGGATTCCTAGATAGTTAGGTAGGAGAGGTAGGGAGAGGACCTCAGGAGCATCTCATCCAATGGCCTCTCTGGACCGATGAAGGTACTGGGCTGGAGGGCTTGTCTGACACTGTAGGTTGAAAATGATAGATAAGCTAATTGAGGCTTAATATCCTTTTAAATGGGCTTCCCAGGTGGTGCTAGTGGTAAAGAACCCACCTGTCAATGCAGGAGACATAAGAGACACAGGTTCAATCCCCAGGTCAGGAAGATCCTCTGGAGAAGGAAATGACAGCCCACTCCAGTCTTCTTGCCTGAAAATTCCCATGGACAGAGAGCCTGGTGGGCTATAGTTCATGGGTCATAAAGAGTCAACAACAGCAGCAGCAACATTACGTCACTCTCCTTGGAAATAAATTTATTTCCATCTATGCAACACATAGTTATTGATCAGCTAGTCCATTTAGGTGCCCGGATGGACTAGTCACTTCAACAGCAGTGACTGAACTGACATTTAAGAATGTCTCAGTGACTGGGGGGTAAAAGCCCACACTGGATGGAGCGAGCTGGCATGCCTTCATCTCACTTCTTTGTTATTGATGAGGAGAAGGTGACGATCATGCATGTATTCATTAAATGGACATAGAAATTTGCATTTGACCCAAACTGACTTCTCCCTCCCCTGTGGGGTACACACACCGGGCTGTACATCCAGTCTTTATAAGCCTCCCTGACCAGCTTGGGTTAAGGCTTTATTTTTTTGGCTGATCACAACCTATCCTGTTCATCTCACGTTCAGAATCCCAAGTGCCAGCTTATGCGTGATCATCGAGAAGCCGGGAGACTGCAGCAGTGGTTGTCAAACCACTGAAACAGAGAAATTGGAGGGAAGGCTGGTCTGGAAGGTAAGATGGGCAGGGTGCGGTGGGGGACTTGGGCTTAGCGATTTCGCAGTTGAAAGACGCTGAACTTTCCAGTTAGAAGTTCCAGCCTGGAATTGGAAATACGGGCTTGGCAGGAAGAGTCCGTCCTGGAGGCAGTTTCCCTGTGCGGAAGCGAAGGTTGAAATCGTCAGTGAACAAAATATCGGAAAGAGGGAGCACTCAGAGAGAAGCTCAGGGGCTCCAGAGCTTCAGCATAGGAACACACATATTTATGGGGAGAAATAGCTTTCAGTTCAACTGAACACACCGGTACACAAGTGCTTACTATGTGCCAGGCGCCACGTTAGATGCGGGCACAGACACAGCCATCTCAGAGACAGTTACAGGCTCTGCTTTCGTGGAACTTATGGTCTAAACTCATTGAAAATATCAAAGATCCAGACATGCCAGAGGTGGAAGCCAGTCCACAGGCTGTTCATTTCAACCTTTGTCTGACGGCTTAGTGGTGCCTCTGTTCCAGCCTGACCCCTCCAGGGGGGCAGCAGGCCTTCCCACTCCGGGGAGGAACTAAACCCGGCCCTCTGACAGCCCTGGGAGGCGCGAGGACAGACAGACGGCACGCCCCACACGTTTCAAGCCACGGGTTTCCTGATCCTCTCCATCCTGCTGCTTCCCTCTGAGACCTCTGCTTGCCCATCCATCTTTTTTATTTATTTATTTTTAACGTGGGCCATTTTTAAAGTCTTTATTGAATATTGCTGCTGGTTTTTTTTTATGCTTTGGTTTTTTGGCCACCAAGTATGTGGGATCTTACTTCCCCAACCAGGGAGCGAACCTGCACGCCCTGCATTGGAAAGGGCAGTCTTGACCCTTCCTCACTGATGGCGAGGGAAGTTCCGCCACTGTCCATCTCAAAGTGCTCGCCCAGGAGGGGTCCGTGGAGCTGTGGCTCTGGTCTGGCCAGTGAGGAAAGAGAGAACTGCCTGGCATCGGATGCACGTGCCAGGCACGCACTCCACTGATTTACCGGCTGCTTCCCAGCCACTGAATCAATCATTATCTCAACTGATGAGAAGAGTTAGACTCCCTTGTTCTACATCCCAAACGTCTCTTAGCAAACCCCCAGTTTCACTCACATCATTTTCCTCATTAAACTCTCTACCGTCTTAACTGCTTTTACCCACTTCTCTTTTCCCCACCCTTAATGTGGACCTTGTTTTGGAGGCAGGGAAGATGAAGATTTTGCAATTGGTTTAGTGTTCCGATCTTCTGATTCCTCATTGTCCTTATTGTGTAATCCATCACTTTAGGGAACCTCCTTAGCTTTACAGCAACCAAAAACGTGACTAGCCTACTATCAACATCTTGTATCTGAAATACTATTAAATTTTAACAGGAAAACATTCCTTTGTAACCCAATCTAGAAAGTTCTAAAGGCCAGAAGCAGAAACAAAGCTGTGAATTCAGAAGATGAATTTTCAAGTTGGTTAGCAACGGCGACCGTAACAGAGAAGTCAAACTGTAGTATTCCTGGGAAGGTCCAAAGAGTAATTTCATCAGGATGGGTGGAGCAGAAGCCACACTACCGGGGTGAAGGCACGAACAGGTGGAGAGAGACGGCCCCCTGAGCCCACTGTGTGCATGCGAGCTCAGCCATCGTGGTCAACCGTCCATGACTCCATGGACTACCGTCTGCCAGGCTCCTCTGTCCATGGAATTTTCCAGGCAAGAATACCGGAGTGGGTTGCCATTTCCTCCTCCAGGGGATCTTCCTGACTCAGGGATGGAACCCAAATCTCTTGGATCTCCTGCGCTGGCAGGCAGATTCTTTCCCACTGCGCCACCTGGGAAGCCCCTGAGTGCACTGGGATTCCTTCATTGTGAACCCACTTCATCAGCTCTGATTTCCAGCCACATATGAGTACAGACTTCAGCAAGAAGCTGGTCCTTCATGTGCTTGGAATTCTTGAAAGAGTTTGGATGAGATCCATAGTGCTTCCAGATAATAAAGGGGGTGTTGCTTTTCATCACCAATTTGATTCTTGCTAAAGGAAAGCCGTTTTAAAAAGAAAGGGGTGAGACAGAGGGAGCAATGTAAATTCAATTACTTCTATCTCAGATTGGTGTCCTAAAACAGGCTCTGTTCTTTCATAAAAGAAGAGCAAGAGTTGTCTGAATCTAATTACTTACTTGATTGTGTGCTGCTATTCAGCTTACTCCTAGTCTTTAGCTATGGAGGAAAAGCAGTGAAGCAAAGAACAGGAAGTTTCACCACGTGGCAGAAACTGTCACACTGGTTATCCAAGCAAGAAGCTGCATCTTCACACAACCACAGCCCTGGTCCTGCCGTTTCACTTCCTCTGCAGAATGATTGGCCAGAAAAGAAAAGACGACGCTGAGAATAAAGGCAGAAAGGAATTCTTTCATGTTTTTGGACCCTAAATACCACCCTTAGTAATGATACTGAACATAAATAGGCTGATTATTAAAATAACGTTTTTGACTGTTTAATGTATGATAGCCTTTGTGTTAGGGACTGTGCATGTTAGCTCATTTCACTTTCTATCTTTTTGCACTATTTTTTATTGGGGCGCAGTTGCTTTACATTGTTGTATTAGTTCGTGCTCTACGGGCAGTGAATCAGCTCTAGGAATACATGTAGCCCCTCTGTTTGGATTTCCTTCCCATTCAGGCCACCACGGAGCATTTAGTAGAGCTCCCTGTGCTCTACAGCAGGTGCTGATTTAAGTTTCACAACCCCATGAGGTCTATGTTATTATTCTCACCTTGCAGATGAGAATATGAGAGACCAGGCAGGAAAGTGACGGAACCAGACAGAGGACACTGGGGTCCAGATCCTCAACATCACGTCAGGTTGTCTGTACATCACACTCCGTAAGCATGGAGTACACACCCTCCGTGAGTGCCTGCTGAACAAAGGAAGAGTGGTCCAACTAGTCACAGCTACGGTTTTTCCAGTAGTCATGGTATGGACGTGAGAGTTGGACCGTAAAGAAAGCTGCGAAGAATTGATGCTTTTGAACTGTGGTGTTGGAGAAGACTCTTGAGAGTCCCTTGGGCTGCAAGGAGATCCAGCCAGTAAATGCTAAAGGAAATCAGTCCTGAATATTCATTGGAAGGACTGTTGCTGAAATTGAAGCTTCAATACTTTGGCCACCAGATGCAAAGGACTGACTCATTTGAAAAGACCCTGATGCTGGGAAAGATCGGAGTCGGGAGAAGGGGATGACAGAGGATAAGATGGTTGGATGGCATCACCAACTCGATGGACATGAGCTTGAACAAGCTCCAGGAGCTGGTGATGGACAGGGAGGCCTGGCGTGCTGTAATTCATGGGGTCGCAAAGAGTCAGACACGACTGAGCGACTGAAATGAACTGAAATGGATGAATGTCAAGAAGAGGCAAGGAGCTGGATATAGAACAAAGCTTAAACATTAAGTTCTGTTAACCACGCAAGCAAATCATATTGGTGAAATAATAAAGACACCAGTCAAAAACCTGGCAGGGGTATTATTTTGTGAATCAACTTGATAAGAGCATCCAAAACACTAATGCAAATTAAACAAGCCTTGTAGCCAGAGATCTTTCATTATTAGACCAACTTCATGAGTGTGGTGGGAGGACCACAGGGGAAAAACACGTTTTACGATCAAAGGGCAGAAACGCAACAACTGAATCGGTGATTCCTTAAGATAAGAGCTAACTGGTAAAATTTTTTACAAAACTGGAAATATTCCATGTTTGCTTGTTCAACATGGTAACTACTAACCACGTGTGGCTGACAACGTGGCTACTGTGACTGAAGAACTGAATTTTAATTTTATGAATTTTAATTAATTTAAATTTAAATTGTCACACGAGGATAACTGCTATTATACTACACTGTGCAGAGATTGAGAATGCAATTATCCTTTTGTAGAGCCATGTTGGCCATTTAACAATGACGAAAAACTTGATGAATTAATTTAGCACCAAATCTGAGCTTGACAATCCCAGAATTCTCTCACTCCCACTAAAAGAGGTAGGGCTGCCTGTACACAAATGCCCAACTGAAACGTGAGTGGAAAGGGGGAAAGCAACGATTGCAAGCTATTCAAACATCATCTGAAGTCTGGAAAAGGGCAGAATTAAGACCCTGAATTGGCTTATTAGGGAGACAGTCCTGGAAGCCAGGTGGGAATCACGACCCAGAATTAAGACGGTGTTTGGTATCATTGTGGGCTTCCCAAGTGGTGCAGTGGTCAAAACCCCAGTGCAGGAGACATCAGAGATGTGGGTTTGATGGCTGGGTTGGAAAGATCCCCTGCAGGAGGAAATGGCAACCCATTCCAGTATTCTAGACTGAGAAACCCCATGGACAGAGGAGCCGGGCAGGCTACAGTCCAGGGGTCACGAAGATCAGACATGACTGAGTGACAAGCACACACACTCCTATAAGAAGAGGAAAGATCACATGAGAAGACAGGGAGATGACCGTCTATAAGCCCAGGAGAGAAGCCTCAGAAGAAACCATCCCTGCAGACAGCTTGATCTCAAGCTCCTAGCGTCCAGAACTGTGAAAAGATGCATTCTGTTGTTTAAGGCCCTCCGTGTTTATTATGACCACCCTAGCCAACCAATACACTCCCAGCTCGCCCCCAACCTGTGTGTTCTTGCTGACCTTCTAGCACCTCGCCTCACCTGCCCACATGTCCTCAGCCCTGACCTCACTGGCTCCTGCAGGATTCATGGTCTCTGACTTTCTGTCCTGGCTCTGAGGACCCCTCTACATAAATTTTCCTTCCCTCCACCCTTGTCCCAGGATGCAGCTCGTGTCCCACCCCTGTAACCAACTCATAGGCATCCTGGATGAACGCTTGCTCTCTGCCCTGCATTTGATCCTCCTGCTCCAAATCCAGTCTCCTTTCCACCTCTCCTTCTCAACTCTGTTGGAGGGGTGAGCAGCCCAGCACCTCGGTAAAATATTCACTTCTCAGCCTCTCTCTCAACAGGTGGTCATGTGGCACTGGCCGGTGAGATGCTAGTGGAAGTTGTTGGGTGGCATTCAAGAAGAAAGCCCTAAAATGGGCTGTAGCAACAACAGCCAGAATGGAGCGTATGTGCTGGGGGTCACGAGCCTGAGACCAAGGTGTGGGCAGGGTCGGGGTCTCCCGAGGCCTCTCTGTGCGGCCTGCCAAAGGGTCCCTCTTGCTGTGTCCTTTCTCGGTGGTTTTTTGCAAATGACACCAAAAGCAAAGGCAAGAAAAGCAAAAATGAAGAGATGGGACTACCTCAAACTAAAAAGCTCTGCACAGTGAAGAAAGCCATCCGCAAAATGAAAAGGGAACCTACGGAATGGAACATAATGTTTGCAAAGCACGTATCTGGTAAGAAGCCGGTGCCCAGAATACAGAAGGAACTCAACAGCAAAAGAAGAGAAAAAAACCCCAAAACACAACACCCACAAACATCAACAATCCAATTTAAAAATGGGCCAAGAACTGACTGGACATATTTCTAGAGAAGTTGTACGGACAACCGACAAGTATAAGAAAAGGTGCAAGACGTCGCTAACCGTCAGAGAACTGCAAACCAAAACCACAGTGAGGTGTCACTTTTCACCTGCTAGAATGCTATCATCAAAAAGACAGGCAATAACACATTCTGGGGAAGATGTGAAGAAAGACAGAATCCTTGTACCCTGAAAGTAAGAAGGTAAACTGGTACAACCATTTTGGAAAACCGGATGGAAATCCCTCTATAAATTAAAAATAGAACAAATATGTGATCTATCAATCCCATTCCTGGCGTGTATCCAGAGAGAATAAGAGTCACTGTTTCAAAGAGATAGCGGCCGTCCCACGTTCATTACAGCACTATTCACAAAGGGTTAGAAGCCACCTAAGGCTCTGTTAACAAATGAATGGATAAAACGTGGTGTGAGTACACGAGGGAATAGTATTCAGCTTCTTAAACTGGAATATAGTCGCTTTACAACACTGTGCTGGTTTCTGCTGTAGGACAGCGTGAAGCAGTCATGTGTGTACATGTGTCCCCTCCCTCGGGGGCCTCCCGCCCACCCCACCCGCCTCCCCAGGTCACGGCAGCTCGCTGGGCAGAGCTCCCCGTGGTGCACAGGCAGATTCCAGCCAGTTCCCTGTGTTACACAAGGTAGTGTATGTGCCAGTAGATTTTGTTTCGGGCAGCAACGTGGGTGAACCTGGAAAGTATTGTGCTAGGTGAAATAAGCCAGACAAAGACAAATACTGTTACACGTGGACCCTAATATGAAGTCTGACATAAAGTGACAAAGAGTGGGATGGCGGAGCTGGGGCTGGGAGTGGGAGCAGTGGCGGGGTTGGTAAAAGGGACCAGGCTTTCCCTTAAGGCATCAAGTTCTCGATGCGCTCGTCTGTTGATGGACATCTAGGTTGCTTCCATGTCCTGGCCATTGTAAATAGCGCTGCAATGAACATCCGGGTACATGCGTCTTTTAGGATTGTGGCTTTCTCGGGGCACATGCCCGGTAGCAAGGTTGCTAAGTCATATGGGGGGAGAGGAGGGCGGCTCTAGAGGCAGGGGTGTATGGATGACTACGGATGATTTGCGTTGCCGTAGGGCAGAAACCAACACATAGTAAAAATGAAAAAACACAAACTAAAAAAAAAAAAAAAGAATAAGTTCTGAGAATCCAAAGTATTAGCATGGATACTCTAACTATAGACTGTAATGTAAAATGAAAATTTGCTGAAAGAGTGGAACTTATGTGTTCCCTCATACAGACAAAGTTAAATATGTGAGGTGATGGATGTGTTATGAAATGGTGAAATGTTGAGAATCCTTGCATAATGTATACTTATAGCAAATCATCAAACTGTACATTTAAGGGTATGTACAATTTTATTTGTGCATTATAACTCAATAAAGCTGAAAAAAATAACATCGTGCTCCATAACAGCTGACTTAAATATAAAACATATTTAACGAACGGAATAAAAAAGAATGAAGAAAGAAAGAGGAAACGAAATTTGTGGCTGTTTCTCTCTGAACTTGGTTTAAACCACGGAAGACTTGTCCCACAGATAAGATACTCCTTTTCCAAGGGGTGGCCCCTGCGGTGAAATAGCTGTGTAGGTGGCATTTACACCTGCAATTCCTGTTTTATAGGGGAAATAAATTTTCCTGTTATGTGAGAAACAGTGGAAAATGAGCAGTTTTTACGGCATGCTGAGATCTCACCTTGAAGTCACGAAGGATAATGGCTCCTAAAGCTCTGGAGAGGGAGAGACGAAGCAGCAGCCAGCCCTCTCCCGAAGTGCTGGGCTGGGAAGCGCCTGAGACTATGGAGGTCACTGCACCTGTGACGGCTTGCTCGGCACAGGTCATGAGACAGTGGCCGCCTCTGGTGATGAAACAGGAGAGAACTTGTCTGGGATCTTTGGCTCATGTGAAGGGGACGTTATCTATTTAACTCGGCTCTTTTTGGACATTTGTCAAGGGGAGAAGTTGAAGCCAACAACATTTACACATGTCTCCTTGCTTCTCTGAGAGCTCACTTGGTAAAGAATCCGCCTGCAATGCAGGACACCCCAGTTCGATTCCTGGGTCGGATAGATCCCCTGGAGAAGGCACAGGTTACCCACTCCAGTATTCTTGGGCTTCCCAGGTGGCTCAGATGGTAAAGACTCTGCTGAGACCTGGGTTCCATCCCTGAATTGGGAGGATCCCCTGGAGGAGGGAAAGGCTACCCACTGCAGTGTTCTGGCCTGGAGAATTCCATGGACTGTATAGTCCATGGGGTCGCAAAGAGTCAGCCATGGTGGAGGTACTTTCACTTTTGCTTTGCTTCTGCCTTGAGGAAAGCCGTAATCTCAGGTTTAGGGCGGCCCCAAAGCCATCGGTCCTCGCATTCTTGCAGGAGTACGTGTGGACATCGACCATCTTGAGCTGGGCTTCATCACAGCTCCAGCTCACACCAGCTTAATAGCGCAATCCCCAGCCTCTGTCTCACCAGCCCTTGGAGCAGTCACATCCCTCTGCTGTCTCTGGTCTCTGCATGCCTCAACAGCCCTGTCCACAGCTAGGGATGCAGTCCCTCATTTTAGTTCCTTCTTTGGAGCCATCTGAGTCGAATTCTGTCTCCTGATGAGACTGTAGGAGATATGCCAATAAAGTCAGTTTCTGAGAGCAGGAGCCTGCTTTTTTATTTCCCTTTATTTTCATTTTAAATTGTGGTAAAATATTACTGTTCTTTAGTCGTTCAGTCATGTCCTATTCTTTGCAACCCCATGGACTGTAGCCCTCCAGGCTCCTCCGTCCATGGGATTCTCCAGGTAAGAATACTGGAGTGGGTTGCCACTTCCTTCTCCAGGGGATCTTCTCGACCCAGGGATCAAACCCATGTCTCTGTCTCCAACATTGGCAGATTTTTCGCTGGCTGAGCCACCAACAAAGGCCCAGTTTCTATTTCTTAATAGGACCCAGTCGAGGGGAATAGAATCCTTTTACCACTCCCAAGAACTAGATAAGGTAACCAGGGAGTTGTTATAAGACCAGGTTCCTAATGCTGGCTGTGCTGGTTACCTGTGTTACCTGAAGCAAGTCGCCAGGTTTCTCTGGCGTTTCTTCATCTGTGAAGTGGATAATTACATACACGATCACTCAGCCCTCTAGACCCTATACATCAGACATTCTGTAGGTCACTTTCATCCATCTGCTAAGGCAATGATTCTCAATTCGGGGGTGATTTTACTCCCAGGAAACAGCTGGCAATGTCTGGAGATGGTTTTGGTTGTTCAACCTGGGGGAGGGGTTGCCACGGAATCTAGCAGGTAGAGGCCATGAATGCTAATAAACAGCCTTCCGTGAGCAAGACAGCCCCCACGATAAAGAACTATCCAGCTCCAATGTCAGCATGGCCAAGAAAGAGAAACCCTGTTCAAGGGGGGGAAACCAGTACTCCACAGAGAATGACTCTGCCTTTTCCTTGTATAAGCCTGACTGGGGGAAGTTACGGCGGGTCCCACGCCATGATATACCGAGGAGTACCAGCATGTCAGGGGTAGCACGTTGATATGCTCGTCCCCCCGTGGAGAGTGTACACTGTTAAAACGAACTATCATTTCTCAATAGGTTTCATTTAAGATGCTGAGAAGAACTCTGACTGAATGTACCATCTGGAAACATTGAACTCCATGGTGAGAGCAGTGGGACCAATTTACATCCTCCTCCACACCCCCACTGGGTAAGTCTGAGTGTGAAATGCCTCCTCTAAGGTTATCAGGCCGAGTCTTTTGAAACACGTTTCTATGAAGAAGATCAGAGTGCTACTTTTATGGCAGGAACGCCACTGCTCTGATCATCTTAGCGCTCCACGTTGTATTTTAAGGGGAACTGAAGGACAGACGGTATTGCTGAGGTCACACCACGAAGGCGGTGGTGGACCTGGGATTGGGAATTGGCTCTGTTGGTTCTTGGCTCCAGGTGGACCCATTTGCACCTCTTACCCATCGCCAGTGTTTCTAGCATATGCGCGTGTTCCTTATACGCTGTGTCTCCTCAAGATAGGCTGGTGCAAATCCTACGTGGGAGGTTTCAATGAGGTCATGTGTCAGAAATCAGCTCGTGTCTGGTAGATGCTAAGGAGATATTTGTACTCTTTGAAAGGAGCCTGCCGATGCTGAGTGGCAGTGGCAGGGAGATCTTGAAATTAAATGCCACCTCCACGTTGCTCTGTCTCCTCAGCCTGTCTCCAGAATGAAAGCAGGTGGTCCCTGAAAGTTAAGGAGGTTTGTTCTGTCTCAGTTGGGATGGGTTTCATGCTTGGTTACTATGGGGGAGTAAGACAAGTAACACCCAAACTGCCTTGTTTCAACGCTCCAGTGACCGTGAGGACTAATTGCTTTGCTAACAAGAATGAGACTTTACCCAGACTTGCTGGGTGGATGGACACATTCAATCTTCTGTGGACACAGCTCAGTTCTGGTCCTGCCTCTGGATGTGTGTTCTGAAGAGGCACTCGGTCAGGGCACCTGTGTGGGATGTTCCTTCTGCCACAGAGAGCCCACAGGCTGGTTTCAGCCCTTGCCATTTTTTTTCCTATTCACTTCTAACTTCTCATCTGTATCCTTCTAGCTACAGAGTATTTTTTTCCCCCAAATTTAAAATAAGTTTACTCTAAGTAGGATAACTCCTGAGAGGCTATGTGAAAATCCAGTTCTCTTCTTGCCTGCTGATGCAAGGAAACAAGAGCTTGATGGAAGGTTAGGGAAAAAAAGAGAAGAGAAAGCAGCTAGTGTGGAATTTGAAAACATCTCATTTCCTTTACAGAGATGGCCCTCAGCTTGGTTCTGGGTGGATGGTCCAGCCATTCTGCTGACAGCACTTGTACAGGCAAGACCTTTGCTTTTCATTTTGCTTCGGTTTGTTTTTCACCTGTTTGTTTCTGGCTGCCCTGGGTCCTCACTGTGGCACGCAGGCTTTCTCTGGTGGTGGCGAGGGGAGCTGCTCCCCAGGTGTGGCGCACAGGCCTCTTGCTGTGGTGTCCTCTCAAGCTGTGGGCCCAAGGTGCACAGGTGTTGGCAGTTACAGCGCATGCGCTTAGCTGCCCTGCAGCGTGCGGGTTCTTCATCCCCAGACCAGGGATTGAACCCATGCCCCCTACATTGGCAGGTGAATTCTTAACCAGTGGACCACTGGACCACCAGGGAAGTCCCCAAGCAAAGATTTTGTTGTTGGATTGATTTCAAGAAGCCCCCCCCCCCCCCCGCCCCAGTGTTTCATAGAAGCAAAGCTAATTTCTAAAGAAGTAGCTACGGCATTGCTTTTCTTGCAGATTGATTTTTACGGGTTGCTCAGATATCAATACCAACTCATTGTCAATACATAAAAAATCCACCATGTGATCCTAGTCACCAGTTGAAATGCTAGTACAAGTAAATGCTCTGCAAGGCATTGACTTGAACAGCCTTCCAGTGTGGCAGGGAGAGCAGACTGAGTTTAATCTATCTTTCCATTCAGTTTAGTTCAGTCGCTCAGCGTGTCCAACTCTTTGTGATCCTGCAGCATGCCAGGCCTCCCTGTCCATCACCAGCTCCCGGAGCTTGCTCAAACTCATGTCCATAGAGTCGGTGGTGCCATCCAACCATCTCATCCTCTGTCATCCCCTTCTCCTCCTGCCTTCAATCTTTCCCAGCATCAGGGTCTTATCCATTGAGTCAGTCCATCAAGGGGCCAAAGTATTGGAGCTTCAGCTTCAGCATCAGTCCTTCCAATGAGTATTCAGGACTGATTTCCTTTAGGATGGACTGGTTGGATCTCCTTGCAGTCCAGGGGACTCTCAAGAGTCTTCTCCAACACCACAGTTCAAAAGCATCAGTTCTTCAGTGTGCAGTTTTCTTTATGGTCCAACTCTCACATCCATACATAACCACTGGAAAAACCATAGCTTTGACTAGACAGCCCTTTGTCAGCAAAGTAAAGGCTCTGCTTTTTAATATGCTGTCTAGGTTACCCCTCACCCAGACATGTCTGGGTGTATCCAGGACACTGGTGGATTATAGTCCACAAGGATCTACTTATATAAGGGAAAGATTGATCTGGATTATTTGGGGATTGTAAATTTGAGAAAACTAATTTAAGTTTTTTAAGGTGGAAACAGTGTCAGACTTTATATTTTGGGGCTCCAAAATCACTGCAGATGGTGACTGCAGCCATGAAATTAAAAGACACTTACTTCTTGGAGGGAAAGTTATGATCAACCTAGATAGCATATTAAAAAGCAAAGACATAACTTTGCCAACAAAGGTCTGTCTAGTCAAGGCTATGGTTTTTCCAGTGGTCGTGTATGAATGTGAGAGTCAGACTGTGAAGAAAGCTGAGCGCTGAAGAATTTATGCTTTTGAACTGTGGTGTTGGAGAAGACTCTTGAGAGTCCCTTGAACTGTGGGGAGATCCAACCAGTCCATCCTAAAGGAGATCAGTCCTGGGTGTTCTTTGGAAGGAATGATGCTGAAGCTGAAACTCCAGTACTTTCGCCACCTCATGCGAAGAGTTGACTCATTTTAAAAGACTCTGATGCTGGGAGGGATTGGGGGCAGGAGGAGAAGAGGACGACAGAGGATGAGATGGCTGGATGGCATCACTGACTTGATGGACATGAGTTTGAGTGAACTCTGGGAGTTGGTGATGGACAGGGAGGCCTGGCGTGCTGCGATTCATGGGGTTGCAGAGAGTTGGACATGACTGAGTAACTGAACGGAACTGAAGTTTTTTAAAGCGGGTATGGGGAAAATATCATGATGTTCCAGTTAACATGAGCTTTAGGCTTGTCTGGATCCAAGTGCTCAATGTTACTATCAGGAATTTCCATCTCTTGATAGAGTGTTCTCTGTTGCCTTCATTGCTTGACCTCAAGTTAATGGCAAAGTATTTATCAGTCATATTCACAATTCTAGCAGCTACAAGCCTAGCAGAAAGAGGTGGAAAAATAGGTCATTTTTCTTTCAGCATTTGAGCAAGAGTTTGGGGATTGAACTTCACAGGTATAGTTCTCATCTCTATCACTCCACTCTCTTGAAACTGTTCCATCAGTCACCAGATGAGGATGAACATAGATCTCTGTTTGCCTGAGATGGTCCTTGTTTATATTAGTTGTCTGGGCATAAATACTAATTACACCCTCTTCTGTAAACAGCCAGAGAGTAATGGTAGAAACGTCCTCTAAATAGGGTTGTCAGCAAGGGCTGCTATGACAAGGTGACCTTTGAACTGAGACAGAATAAAGTGAGGAGGGGGCCATATGAACAGCAGTAGTGTCAGCATCCTCAGATGATGGCAGCCTGGGCAAGGCCCTTTGCCATTTTGACAGGTATGCCTCCAGCCTGGGGGCAGTTTGCTCAGCGCCTGCAGAGCAGCAGTACACCTTCCAGGCGCTGTCAGCAGAGCTGGTTGTGTAGGTGTTGGTAGCCCTCATCTCCAAGGCAAACAGGACAGGAAGGGGAGAACAGTCGCTGTCCTGGCAGCCAGCAGAACCGGCCCTCAGGTGGGCAAGCCAAGCCAAGCCCTAGGAGAACCCAGAACCCTGCACTAGGGTGTTAGCTCCTTGGGGCAGACTGCTGACGATCCTGCTCACACCGGGAGTTCACACCATGAACTGAATGCTCACACTGTGAACCGAATGCTCACACTGTGAACCGAATGCTCACACCGTGAACCGAATGTTCACACCATGATAGGTGCATTCTAGTTGCGGAGACAGTCTAAGAACAGGTCGGAAAACAAGTTCCATGCACAGAGCATTTCAGAAGGGAGTGAGATTATTAGGAACAAGCAGCAGAGACGATGTGGGCACTGCAAGAACAGCGGGGAACCCTGACGCAGCAGGGAGAGTCAGTGCTTTCCATGGGTTAGTAGCCAACTTTTATAGCCTCAAGACAAAGAAAATTTCTGCTGGAAGGTTGGCATTAGGTGATTGGTTAGGACGCTGTAGGGTGACTACTGGTTGGGCATTTTTGCTTAATTTGGCATCAGGAAGGTGGGCTGGTGATGGTCAGGGGATTTGGGACAACGACTCCAAACGGGCTTAATTCTGAGCTGATCTTGGTTCCGGGTTCTGTGTCTGTGGCCCTGGGGCAGGACTCAATAGATACTTGGTCCTGAGTTTCAATAGATACTTATTGAAAATGATCAATAGCTCTCCATGAAGAGCTTGAGGGCAGCCAGAAGTCCACTAGAGAATGGAGAGGTGGGGACCCAGAAATATTCTTTACAATATCACAAATGGTTGCTTATATCCCACTCTCATACCCAGATAGATTTGCTCAGAAACATACAGGTATGCTGGAAAGATAATTATGAAAAGTCCTTTCTATTTAAAATCTCTCCCCTTGTGGATTCATAAACAAGGAGTTGTAGTTCATTACCTTTAGCCTTCAAAGTGAAAGTGAAAGTGAAGTCACTCAGTCGTGTCCGACTCTTTGCAATCCCATGGACTGTAGTCTACCAGGCTCCTCCATCCATGGGATTTTCCAGGCAAGAGTACTGGAGTGGGGTGCCATTGCCTTCTCCAGGGGATCTTCCTGACCCAGGGATTGAACCCAGGTCTCCTGCATTGCGGGCAGACGCTTTACCCATCGAGCCACTGGGGAAGCTGCACCCTTAGCCTTGAAGTTGTGTTCTACTCCTCTTTACACTGTGGCTATCCCTTGGTTTTCAGTTCAGTTCAGTTCAGTTCAGTCGCTCAGTCATGTCCGACTCTTACGACCCCATGAATGAAAGCAGGCCAGCCCTCCCTGTCCATCACCAACTCCTGGAGTTCACTCAGACTCACGTCCATCGAGTCCGTGATGCCATCCAGCCATCTCATCCTCTGTCATCCCCTTCTCCTCCTGCTCCCAATCCCTCCCAGCATCAGTCTTTTCCAGTGAGTCAACTCTTCGCATGAGGTGGCCAAAGTACTGGAGTTTCAGCTTTAGCATCAGTCCTTCCAAAGAACACCTAGGACTGATCTCCTTTAGAATGGACTGGCTGGATCTCCTTGCAGTCCAAGGGACTCTCAAGAGTCTTCTCCAACACCACAGTTCAAAAGCATCAGTTCTTCGGTGCTCAGCCTTCTTCACAGTCCCACTCTCACATCCATACATGACCACTGGAAAAACCATAGCCTGACTAGATGGACAGTTGTTGGCAAAGTTATGTCTCTGCTTTTCAATATGCTGTCTAGGTTGGTCATAACTTTTCTTCCAAGGAGTAAGCGTCTTTTAATTTCATGGCTGCAATCACCACCTGCAGTGATTTTGGAGCCCCCCAAAATAAAGTCTGACACTGTTGGTTTTACTGAGTTGAAATAAGACTATTCCATTTCCTTTCTTTAAATACTGTGAAACTTTTGGTGTTTGCTGGGCAACTAGTTGACTCATGCTACTGGAAATCTGAGAATTAAAGATATGAACAGATAACTAAGTCGGAAATCTGTCAAATAAACAACTTCCCCGCTTTCCCTTATTTCTTCCTTAACTGTTTATTGTCAGCATGTCCCAAGCAATACATGATACACTAGGACTACAATGATAAAAGATATCTAATTTGTTAACAAATTTTCTCTTGCTGAGTGAAAACAAAAGGCTGAATCACGCAAGGTGCTTGGAAAGAAAACACAAATTGTCAGTTTAGACTCTGAAATTCTCCCCTGGATTTGGCCTGTGTGTCAAAAGCTAGATTTTGTGAAGTGAGAAAGAGAAATGAATGTACATGGGATAAGATCCTTAACGAGAATGCCATCCAGATGTTAGATCAAAGAGACTGTGATTCATTCAACTGGGAGCTTCTGAAGGCTGAGCCAAGTCTTGGTGACTTTGAGGGTTTGCTTGTTACCATTTATAACGTGCGTGGCTCGTTCCGTGTAAATATTATGCAACGATTTGAAAATGAATACCAGATTGAGAGATGTACTCAAAATGGCTTGTCCCACTGAGCTCCACCTTTGTAAGTAGAGGTTACCCAAAAGACCAGGCTGAATAAACAGCAGCCCACAGGCCAGACTGCGAGTATAACAGGGCTAAATCCTGCCATTATTCCCAGAGTTGGCTGCTAGTTAGAGCACTCCCTGGGTGCGACCAGACTGCGGTATTTCCCTGATTTATTACTTACCGCTGCTTCATTCCTTGTCCATTTCTCTTTACTGACTTCTGTCTGAGGTAGCGTTTCTGTGTGCCCCCATTAAAGTATTTCTGTGCCCACATTTTCTACTCAAAATACCAGTCCTTATGATGACGATCAGGTATCCTACTGATGTCTTCCCAGACCTGTATAATTATGAGCCGGTTCTTGGCCCCAAGAAAAAGAAATGCAAAAAGGGAAGATGGCTGTCTGAGGAGGCCTTACAAATACCTTAGAAAAGAAGAGAAGCTCAAGGCAAAGGAGAAAAAGAAAGATATACCCATTTGAATGCAGAGTTCCGAGTATTAGCAAGGAGAGATAAGAAAGCCTTCCTCAGTGATCAGTGCAAAGAAATAGAGGAACACAATAGAATGGGAAAGACTAGAGATCTCTTCAAGAAAATTAGAGATACCAAGGGAACGTTTCATGCAAAGATGGGCTCAATGAAGGACAGAAATGGTATGGACCTAACAGAAGCGAAGATATTAAGAAGAGGTGGCAAGAATACACAGAAGAACTATACAAAAAAGATCTTCATGACCCAGATAATCACAATGGTGTGATCACTCACCTAGAGCCAGACATCCTGGAATGCAAAGTCAAGTGGACCTTAGGAAGCATCACTTTGAACAAAGCTAGTGGAGGTGATTGAATTCCAGTTGAGCTATTTCAAATCCTAAAAGATGATGCTGTGAAAGTGCTGTACTCACTATGCCAGCAAATCCAGAAAACTCAGCAGTGGCCACAGGACTAGAAAAACTCAGACTTCCTTCTAATCCCAAAGAAAGGCAATGCCAAATAATGTTCAAACTACTGCACAATTGCACTCATCTCACAAGCTAGTAAAGTAATGCTCAAAATTCTCCAAGCCAGGCTTCAACAGTATGTGAACCATGAAATTTCAGGTGTTTAAGCTGGATTTGGAAAAGGTAGAGGAACCAGAGATCAAATTGCCAACATCTGCTGGATCATTGAAAAAGCAAGAGTTCTAGAAAAACATCTACTTCTGCTTTATTGACTATGCCAAAGCCTTTGACTGTGCGGATCACAACAAACTGTGGAAAATTCTTCAAGAGATGGGAATACCAGACCACCTGACCTGCCTCCTGAGAAATATGTATGCAGGTCAAGAAGCAACAGTTAGAATTGGACATGGAACAACAGATTGGTTCCAAATCAGGAAAGGAGTATGTCAAGACTATATATTGTCACCCTGCTTATTTAACTTATATGCAGAGTGTATCATGCAAGATGCTGGGCTGGATGAAGCACAAGCTGGAATCAAGATTGCCGGGAGAAATATCAATAACCTCGGATATGCAGATGACCCCACCCTTATGGCAGAAAGTGAAGAAGAACTAAAGAGCCTCTTGATGAAAATGAAAGAGGAGAGTGAAAAAGTTGGCTTAAAACTCAACATTCAGAAAACGAAGATCATGGCATCCAGTCCCATCTCTTCATGGCAAATAGATGGGGAAACATTGGAAACAGTGAGAGACTTTATTTTGGAGGGCTCCAGAATCACTGCAGATGGTGACTGCAGCCATGAAATTAAAAGATGCTTGTTCCTTGGAAGAAAAGCTATGACCAACCTAGACAGTATATTAAAAAGCAGAGACATTACTTTGTCAACAAAAGTCCATCTAGTGAAAGCTTTGGTTTTTCCGGTAGTCACTTACAGATGTGAGAGTTGTACCATAAAGAAAGCTGAATGCTGAAGAACTGATGCTTTTGAATTGTGGTGTTGGAGAAGACTCTTGAGAGTCCCTTGGACTGCAAGGAGATCCAACCAGTCCATTCTAAAGGAAATCAGTCTTGAATATTCGTTGGAAGGATGGATGCTGAAGCTGAAACTCCAATACTTTGGCCACCTGATGTGAAGACCCAGCTCACTAGAAAAGACCCTGATGCTGGGAAAGTTTGAAGGTGGGAGGAGAATGGGATGACAGAGGATGAGATGGTTGGATGGCATCACCGAAGCGATGGACATGAATTTGAGTAAGCTCCAGGAGTTGGCGATGGACAGGGAAGCCTGGCATGCTGTAGTCATGGGATAGCAAAGAGTCAGACATGACTGAGCGACTGAACTGAACTGAGCTCTTAGTCTTTCACATTAGAAGTGACTGGAGTCACGCTTTTCTGAACCCAAATTAGGCTGAGCATCAGTAAGATGCATGGTATACTCAAAGCCCTAGACCTATGTGAGAAAATCCAGGGGTATTACTGCTCTAGGTTTAGTTCAGAAGATTTGAGGTAAAAGCAAGGATGTTGAAACTGTTAGGACCAAACTGAAGCCAGGACAGGCTCTAAGGGGCAGGCTAGGCCTGAGGTTTAGTCTCTAGGAAAGCTGAGGCACTGGTAACTCCCGTAGGCAGTGTAGCTCGACCAATCAGAAAAAACCCAGGTAGCCCCCGCCCCGCCCCCACCCGCCCGCGCCAGACCTGAGCCAATCCGGATAGGGATGCGAGGTTAAAAGTTCTGCGCGTGCGTATGGTTTAACCAATCAGCTATGCTGTTACAAGAACAAAGAACCGTCTGTATAAAAGTAGATGTGATTCAGAGCTCGGGGCTCTCCTGGAGACTCCACTGCGCTGGATGGGACTTGAGCCCTAGCTAGCAATAAACCCCTTCATGCGTTTGCATTGCTGTGGACGTCTTATTCTCTCAGTTTTGGAGACTCGGACTCTGGGCATAACAGAAACGTCACAGACATCAAGAGGACAACCTCCACTCTGGACGCCAGAAGTTTCTTTTTCTGCTGAGAGTCCGGGTCAGCCCCACACTCCCCACACGCCTGAATTCTCGTGTTCTGTCATCCAGTGCTTTTCCAGATGACACGTTTACCTCTTAGACTGACTGCAGTCGCTGCTTTCAGCTCTTTACTTTCATCAGTGCGACATGACCAAAATATTTCTAGAGGAGCAAATTACTTGAGCAAAGCTGTGATTAGCCTGTCTTTAAACAAGCTTTTGTAACAGAGCAGGACCCTATGGTCACCTAACTGGTGGCTCAGATGGTAAAGAATCTGCCTGCAATGAAGGAGATCTAGGTTTGAGCCCTGGGTCGGGAAGATCCCCTGGAGAAGGAAATGGGAACCCACTCCAATGTTCTTGGAGAATTCCTTGGACGGAGGAGCCTGGCGGGCTACCATCCATGGGTTGCAAACAGTCTTACACAACTGAGCGACTAACACTTTCAGGACCCTAAGGGGCTTTCCTGGAACAGACCTTCCTCCAAGATCCGCCGCTTTAGCTCCTCTCTGAAGTACCTAGATAATAATGCTTGATGCGCATTTTCTGAGCTGTTTTGCAGACGTAAAAAAAGTCCCACCAAAGGGAAGATGTTAACTACTTGATGACCTTGAGCACAGAGCCCCAGGTCTCCTGGAGCCTAAGTGATTCAGTTCATCCTGTGACACCACCCACTACCTTACCATCAGCCAATCAGAGAATGGCGCAGGAGCTGATCACAGACCCTGCGACCAGCTCTCCCTCCTCTGGCTTTTAAAGGTGCTTTACCAAAACCCACTGGGGAGCTTGAGGTTTTTTAGGGCCTGAGCCCCCTGTCTAATTCCATGGCCCAGTAATAACCCTTTCTCTGCTCCAAACTCCAACTTCTCATTTTGTCCAGCCTCCCTCTGTATCAGGCACAGGAACTTATGTGAAATGCTTTGACTATCTAAGGACAAAGCCTCAGGAAACACTATAGACCAACATTTTTTTCAAATGGGTTAGAGTTGAAGAGCAATTATTTAAAGTTGAATCATACAGAAACATTTTATAGAATATTTGCATATTTTTATTCTATAGTATTCAGTATGTGATAAAGAAATCAGGTTAGTAACCATTCAATTAATGCAATCTCCATGTTTAAAGACCTATTTCGTATAACTTCTCTGCTTTTGATGTTTCCTGGAATCACCACAGACAGTTAATACAAAATGACTTCAATCCAATGTGTTTTCAATGAATTTCTGAGCTTTCTGGTCATGACACCCTCACTCTACTGACAAATAATCTGCGCACAGATGACTGCACAACTTTACCCAAAGAAGAACTAAGCGCAGAGAGAAATGGAATATTTCCTGCCTTATCAGTAGACAAAGGATGTCAGGGTCATCAACGACTGCAGCCACCTCCAAAGGTGAGCTGGTGAGTCCTGAGGGAACTCAGGATATAAAAACACAGGTTCCTGGCCCCAGAGCTGAAATGCATATCAAAGAAATGATGTCAGGTAGCCAGACTTTTGCATCTTCCCATACACAGCAAAGTGCTAAATTCCCTAACTTGTGATTTCTAGTTTTCTGTAATTACCAATAACCTTTTGACTGTGAGACCACCTGCCCTTTCTTACAAAACTCCTCTGTGTCTCGCCCCACCCCCTGCACCTCCCTGGAGCAGTTTTCTGAGGGTTAGTTGAGATGCTGCCTCTGGGCTTGAAGTCCGAAAAAACTTCTGCCAGATTAAAACACAACTCTCAACTTTAAGGTTGTGCTTTTTTTTTTTTTTCTTTGTCGACAGCACGCTGAGTTTAAGATTCTCTTTCTTACAAAGCTCCTCCAAGGCTACATTCAAAAGAGGTGTGAAAATGTGTAGTAAAGCGTCTAATGTGGATGTACAGGACCCCATTTTATCCTTTTTAATGATTGCATAGCTTTCCACTGTTGTGTGTGCTGTAATTTATTTCAACAAACCTCTCGGTTAATTAACACTTCAGTTGCTTTCTCTTTTATGTAATTTGTAAACAATGACATTTAACATCCTGGGAAACGTATCTTTGCACACTCAGACAAATATTTCTACAGGAAAAATTCCTGTAAGTGGAATTTTTGGCTTGAAGAAAACATACATTAAAGCTATAATAGGTATCACTAAAAAGTTGTTCCTTTTCACATTCTTGCCAACTCTGGGTATTAGCATATTAAATCTTTGCCAATTTGATATGTCAAAACCATACTGTTGTTTAAATTTGCATTTATTTGATTAGTAAAGAGGCTGAATGTCTTTCCATATATTTACTAGCCACTTTTGCTTCATTTGAAAACTGTCTACTCATGAGCTTTGCTGAGGATTCCATTGGATTGCTCTTTTTCTCATAAAGTCATTTGAGCTCCTTAATGTTTTAGAGAAAGAAACTGCTTTGTCACACTGTTGTAACTATTTTCATATTGATCAGTTGTTGACTAAATGAAGTATTTTTCTAGTCCACTTTCTTATCAAAGTCACCCTCACCTGGCTTTCTGGGAATGTCCTGTATATTTTTGTGAGAAAATATAATAAAGACATTTATTTTAACATTATTATCAAAAAAGGAGCAAGAATGATTGTATAAACATAAATCAAGTGAGGAAGTGTAAGTTTTTTTTTTTTTAAATCAAGTGTGCAAAGGCTATGACAATGCCAGAAAGAATAAAAAACATACATTTTTCTAGAAGATTCTTGAAGCCTGGAAATTCTCCAAGGCAGAAGTCTTGCACCTCTAAGGGGAACACCTCCCCTGAGTACATAGACTTCTCAACTCCAGCAGGTGTGGGTCATATCACAGAAATAACATGGGCCATTCAAGCTTTCTGGCTCATCATTTGTCAGTCTTGTGACCTGGTGTCCTAGAATGCTTCCTCATGCGTAAAATGCATATGATTATACCTGACTTGTGGGGCTACTGTGTTTATTAAATTGGCTACAATATGCAGAGGAGATGCTCATTAAATACTTGTGTTCCCACCCAGCCCCAGGAGTTTTGTTCAAGAAAAATTGTACCTATAACTACTCAGCTGTGACAGAGACATCTGAAAATGTAAGATCACTAACAAGTCAAATGTCAATGTTCAGCAGCTTTTTATTAAAACATGGAAATGTCAAGAATCTTCACACATAAGTATGAAGCCAAATCTGGCCTCTGTACCCCAACACCAAATTAATTCTCAAAGGCAGAGTTTTGGGTGAAGTAGAAAAGAACAGCTTTATTGCTTTGCAAGGCCAAGGGGGCCGCAGCAGCGAATGCCCTCAAAACTGTGTCCCAGCGTGGAGGAGGCAGCGAAGTGTTCTACAGTAACGGTTCAAAGAGGGCGTGATCAGCTTGTGGACACTCTTCTGATTGGTTGGTGATGACATAAGTGGGAGTCAGCATCACCACCCTTCTGGTTCCACCGGTCTGGAGTCTACAGGCTCGTGGGCAGCATACAGCTAACTTCTCCCACCTGATGGGGGTGTCAGAGTCTGCAAAACAGCTCAAAGAGATTGTTGCATGTGTCCCTCAGGAGGAACCAGGACTCTACCCCAGGGTTTCACTATTGCTTCTCCTGACTCTTCCTCGGTTGTCTAGAGCCCCCTTCCTTGTCTAATTAGCAACTGTTTGAACCTGTCTGATGGAACTCAGGGAAGGTTAAGGAGGCTGTTTCCTATAAACAAGAAATGGGGGATGCAGACCTGCTTTTATGTCCAGGAGCCCCACAGGGTCCTGCTTGGTATCAAGAGTCAACTTCAATAGGCGCTTGCCGAGGGCATCTGCCTTCAGCCTCTGCAGAGACTGGATCCCGTGCTGCTGAGGCTGTTGACCTTTGACGTGGGCTGAAGGCAGTTCAGGGTGGAGAGTGAGGCACCCTGTGCTCCAGGGAAACTGGTGGGACAGGTCTTTAGATGGAAATTTTCAGGAACTGACTTCATGATCCCAATCCTTGCATCTCCTCATATCCAGAAAAGCAACCATGATATCTCCTCATGTCTAGCAGAAAACCTCTTATAAACCAAGTGCTTGATTGTGCTGAATTCCCCCTTCACCAAAACCTATGTGTTGACCTTCCCCCAGTACCTCTTTGGAGCAGTTTCTCAGAAATACCTGAGGCGCTGTCTCCGGGGCTGCAGCCTTCATTTTGCCCCCAATACAGCATAACTTGCAACACTCATGTTGTGCCTCTTTTTTTTAGTTGACACAAGTATGTGAACATGTACTTGATTTTCTAGAATGAGTTTGAAACTATATTCTTTGTACAAGAGTAAACAACCTCTGTGCATCCTAAATACTTAAGGTTTATAATGAAAGATGTTTTCTAGGAAAAGAGCAGGCTGCAGGATACATATTAGGATTCATGAACAAATGAAGTGAAATAAGACTCCAGCTTTAGTCCAAGAAGTGGATCGGGGAGCTTGTGGCAGTGACAGACCCCTTGTAGAACTACTTTTGCCAGAAGGGGCTCATATATTTTTAGGCCATAGCCTACTGGTGGAGGAAAACAAATTGCTTATATGAGAAGTTGTGCTGATATATAGTGAAGATGACACTTGACCTCTGTGATCTTCCGCCCCAAAACACGTAATCCCTGTCTGATCATGAGAAAATCATCAGACAAATCCCAATTTAATTTTATCAAATATCTGATCGGTATTCCTGATTGTTGAGGCCAGCAAAAATAAGCCAAGTCTGAGAAACTGTCAGAGGAAACTAAGGAGACAGGAGGCCTAAATGCAACGCGGTGTCTCGAGTAGAATCCTGGCACACGAAAAGGACCAGAGGCAAAAACTAAGGAAACTCAAATAAAATGTTGATTCTGATGAATAATGATGTATCAAGCTTGATTCATCAATTGTAGCACATGTACTACCCCGGTGTAAGATGTTAATAATCGAGGAAGCTAGATACAAGGCATATGGGAATTCTCTGTACTTTCACACTTTTTCTGTAAATCTGAAGTTGTTCTAAAATATTGTTTATTCTTTTTTTTTTTAATAAGGAAGGCTTCTTAGATCACCATCCATTCTACTCCTGCTGCTAAGTTGCTTCTGTCGTGTCCGACTCTGTGCGACCCCATAGACGGCAGCCCACCAGGCTCCGCCGCCCCTGGGATTCTCCAGGCAAGAACACTGAAGTGAGCTGCCATTTCCTTCTCCAATGCATGAAAGTGAAAAGTGAAAGTGAAGTCGCTCAGTCGTGTCCGACTCTTTGCAACCCCATGGACAGCAGCCCACTAGGCTCCTCCGTCCATGGGATTTTCCAGGCAAGAGTACTGGAGTGGGGTGCCATTGCCTTCTCCTACTAGCTACCCTAAAAAGCAAAAATGAAACTTCCCCAATATGCCTGAAAGAACAGTATGCTTTTGAGAAGGTTAGCGTCCCAGCCCCACATACGAGTGTTTGATCCTCTCTGAATGCATCTCAGGCTCTCTGCTCCGTCTGGGTTGCTCACTGCTTTGTGAGCCGGTGTGGATGCGGGACATCAGTGGATGCTCAATAAATACTTAATTGATAGAGTGGTATGATACTTAAGCCTTCTTTAAGTGAATTCTGAATCCGGGTCAAACCAGAGCTCCTGCCATAGAATAACAATTTTCTAAGAAGCCAGCCTAGAGACTGAGCCGTGGGGTCAACACCCGGGGTCAGCCTGCACATCTGCCCACAGCCAGCTCTGCTCACATCCGCGTCCACACACGGCAGCCAACCAGTCCTGGAAGAGTCAACAATCCACCAAGCTTGGCTTTGAACCGTGGACATGGCGGGGAATCTTGGTCGGGTATGACACCACCTTAAATATAACCAGTTCAGGCAGAAATCACAAACCCAACATTTAAAACCAGCAAGTCAATAGCAGAAGTCTATCTTCTCTCAGCTACATGGTGTGCTAGGAATTTGCCAGCATTTTATTTAAATTAGTGAATCAAATCATATATCTAACTGACTAATAGAAATTGGCGCCTTCGGATGAATGCATAGCCTAAGCCAGTTTGCCGTATTATCCATCTGCCCAGAGCATTGTACTGTTTGCAGAGGATGTGAAATACAGAAGAATATCAAGCACGTGTGTGTATGCGTGTGTAAGTGTGCTAGTGAATCCATGTATGCGTTGACGTGATGTTGATTACTAACAAATCTTCCCAGAGGAAGCAATAAAGAGAAATATCTTATATTTAGTGGTCTCGCCAAATCAATTTTAAATGAAATTGTTGCCTACTGCTTTCTTTTACATTGGTAATAACAATGGTGGGGGTGACGACTGAGTGCTGACTTTCCAGGCCCGAAGATGGTAACAGAAGGCACCCAGCAGGCCTGCCCACTCCTGTGGTTAATTAAAGTGTTTTCACATTCTCCAGGGTATAATGCACTGTGGGCACCGAGCGCCAGAGAGACTGGTGTCGTCTAATGATCACACATTCAAATAAACACGGTGGGGGACGGGGGGAGCACCAGGGAACAGATCACTTCCCCCACCTCATTAACCACCGCAAAGCTCGCAAGTGTCTGAGATGCACTGACTCCACGTCTCATGAATAATAAATATTAGTCAGGCTTCCAATTGCTCAGAGGTTCAAGGTAAGGAGGACCCCTACCTGCTCAGCGGAGACCGATTCGAGGTGGGGAGTGACATTTGCGGCTCAGAGCGGTCTTGATTGCTTCCACTAAGTGATTCTCGCCAAAGCACTTTTCCTCTGACTTATGACACCTCTTTGTCTGAATTGCACTGAAATTGTCACTTGTCGGCACTGTTAACAAGCTGGTCTGCATGTGAAAGATGAAGAGCTTCACAAAGCCGGTTCTGAGTTATCAGAGGGTGGATCTGCACACACCAACGTCATCTCGAGGAGCTCACAGCTTCAGAAGAAAAGACACGTTTTAAATATCCAACGTCCTTCCAAACTGCTAAACTACACTGCATATAAGATTCCCCGACACTTTGAATTTTAGTTGAAAGAAAGCAGGGGAAATTTTATTTCAGAGAGGTATACAGTCAGAAAACGCTCTGTAGGAAATAGATGACAAAAATAATGCCATGACTTTGACACTTGGGGTCTTTTTCTTTCAGTTATGATGTCACAAATGCAACTTTGTTCACACCGCATGTTACACTCTCCAAAGTGCTATTGTTGCTGCTGTCCTTGTTCAGTCACTAAGTTGCGTCCAACTCTTTGTGACCCCACGGACTACAGCACACCAGGCTTCCCTGTCCTTCACCATCTCCTGGAGTTTGCTCAAGCTCATATCCGTTGAGTCGGTGATGCCATCCAACCATCTCATCCTCTGTCATCCCCTTCTCCTCCTGCCTTCAGTCTTTCCCAGCATCAGGGCCTTTTCCAATGAGCCAGATATTCACACAGGTGGCCAAAGTATCGGAGCTTCAGCTTCAGCATCAGTCCTTCCAACGGGTATTCAGTGTTGATTTCCTTTAGGATGGACTGGTTGGATCTCCTTGCCATCCAAGGGACTCTCAAGAGTCTTCTTAGCATCACAGTATGAAAGCATCAATTCTTTGGCGCTCAGCCTTCTTTATGGTCCAACTCTCACAACCGTACATGACTACCGGAAAAACCATAGCTTTGACTACTTGGACCGTAGTCAGCAAAGTGATGTCTTTGCACTATTTGGCAACATTTTAAAATTGAATTAGACCATTTCTATTTTTACCTGAGGCAAATAAATGTATAGCTTAAATGAAATCTTGCACATCAAGTGCAGCACTTTAACAGCATCATCTTTTAGGATTTGAAATAGCTCAGCTGGAATTCCATCAACTCCACTAGCTTGGTTCATAGTGATACTTCCTAAGGCCCACTTTACTTTGCACTCCAGAATGTCTGACTCTAGGTGAGTAATCACACTACTGTGATTATATGGGTTATAAAGAAATTTTTTGTATAGTTCTTCTCTGTATTCTTGCCACCTCTTAATATCTTCTAAACTCAGCAGTGGCCGCAAGACTGGGAAAGGTCAGTTTTCATTCCAATCCCAAAGAAAGGCAATGCCAAAGAATGTTCAAACTACCACAAAATTGCACTTACTTCACACACTAGCAAAATAATGCTAAAAATTCTCCAAGCTAAGTTTCAACAGTATGTGAACTGAGAAAATCCAGATGTTCAAGCTGGATTCAGAAAAGGCAGAGGAACCAGAAATCAAATTGTTAACATCCGTTGGATCATAGCAAAAAGCAAGAGAATTCCAGAAAAACATTGACTTCTGCTTCATTAACTACACTAAAGCCTTTGGCTGCGTGGAGCACAAAAAACTGTGGAAAATTGTTAAAGAGATGGGAATACCAGACCACCTGACCTGCCTCCTGAGAAATCTGTATGCAGGTCAAGAAGCAGCAATTAGAACTGGACATGGAACAACAGACTGGTTCCAAACTGGGAAAGGAGTATGACAAGGCTGTATATTGTCATCCTGCTTATTTAATTCATATGCAGTATTCATCATGCGAAATGCCAGGCTGGATGAAGCACAAGCTGGAATAAAGATTGCAGGGAGAAATATCAGTAACCTCAGATATGCAGATGACACCACCCTTATGACAGAAAGCAAAGAGGAACTGAAGAACCTCTTGATGAAAATGTAAGAGGAGAGTGAAAAAACTGGCATAAAACTCAACATTCAGAAAACTAAGATCATGGCATCTGGTCCCATCACTTCATGATAAATAGATGGGGAAACAATGGAAACAGTGATAGACTTTATTTTCTTAGGCTCCAAAATCATTGCAGATGGTGCTGCAGCCGTGAGATTAAAAGACGCTTACTCCTTGGAAGAAAAGCTATGACCAACCTAGACAGCATATTAACAAGCAGAGGCATTACTTTGCTGACAATGTATGCATAGTCAAAGCTATGGTTTCTCCAGTAGTCATGTATGGATGTGAAAGTTGGACCATAAAGAAAGCTGAGCTCCAAAGACTTGAACTTGCTTTTGAACTGTGGTGTTGGAGAAGATTCTTGAGAGTCCCTTGGACTGCAGGGAGATCAAACCAGTCAGTCCTAAAGGAAATCAGTCCTGAATATTCATTGGAAGGACTGATGCTGAAGCTGAAACTTCAATACTTTGGCCACCTGATGCGAAGAGCTGACTCATTGGGAAAAACCCTGGTCCTAGAAAAGATTAAAGGCAGGAGAAGAAGAGGATGACAGAGGATGAGATGGTTGGATGGTATCATCGATTCAATGGACATGAATTTGAGCAAGCTCTGGGAGCTGATGATGGACAGGGAAGCCTGGTGTGCTGCAGCCCATGGGCTTGCAAAGAGCCGGACATGACTGAGTGACTGAACTGAACTGAAATGAAATCTTGAGGAAGTAGATTTCGTATGACTTTCCATACACTTTCATATAAATTACATCACAATTAACAGAATGCTGAGCACGGAAGAACTGATGCTTTTGAACTTCAGTGTTGGAGAAGACTCTTGAGAGTCCCTTGGACTTCAAAGAGGTCAAACCAGTCAATCTTAAAGGAAATCAACCCTGATTATTCATATATATATGAACTTTACACACTCATACATAGACCCGTATATAGATACATAAACTTTATTTTTAAATGAAGCACAGGATCCGGTGTAACAGAGATTTCTGCATTCCCACCCCAGGTGGCACTAGTGGTAAAGAACCCATCTGCCAATGCAGGTTAGATGTAAGACACACTGGTTCGATCCCTGGGTCGGGAAGATGCCCTGAAGAATGAAATGGCAACCCTCTCCAGTGTTCTTGCCTGGAGAATCCCATGGACAGAGGAGCCTGGCGGGCTATGGTTCATAGGGTGGCACAGAGTTGGACGCAGCTGAAGCGACTTAGCATGGTCGCACCTGATGCCTGAACTGGTTACTATCTTACAGAGGAGCACCTCTAGCCATGTGGACACACCCCGAGCTAGGGGACAAAGCACTTGCCTAGGCACACTGCCCGAATGCCCCCAGCTCCTGCAGAACATATGGCTTGGCCACAAGCAGGGCGCTGCCCTCCTTTCAGTCAGGCTCACACCCGGGAGGGCTCAGTGCACAGCGCCAAGTGAGCCTCAGACTGACGTGTTCGCGGGCAGCTTCTGCAGGCGACGCTGCTCCCAACCCGGAGGTCGCCGCGGCCCCTTCGGAGCAGAAAGGCCCTGGGACGCTGACGCCTGCGGGCCGGTGAGAGCGCTGGTCAGCCGCAGCTCAGACAGCTTTCCAGAAGTGCGATCCAAGCCGCCTCGTGTGTGAGAGAGAAGGGCTCAGCACTGCTGCTGCTGCCTGGGGCACTCTGTGGGACTGAAAAGAGTGTGTGTGGTGTGTGAGGTGGAGGTGTGGGGTGTGTGTGTGTGTGTGAAGTATGTGTAGGGTGTGTGAAGTGAGTGAGGTGGAGGTGTGTGGTGTGTGTGGTGGACGTATGGTCTGTGTGTATGGTGTGTGTGTGTGTGGAGGTGTGTGAAATGTGTGTAGGAGGTGTTTGGATGTGGTCTGGGATGTGTGTGGTGTGAGTGTATATGTATGTGATGTGTGTGTGTGTAGGTCATGTGAGGTGGAGGTGTGGGGGGTATATGGGTGTGTGTGTAGGATGTGTGTGGTGTGTGTGGTGGATGTATGGTGTGTGTGTGTGTGGATGTGTGTGAAATGTGTGTAGGAGGTGTGTGGTGTGAGTGTATATGTATGTGATGCATTTGTAGGGTGTGTGAGGTATGTGAGGTGGAGGTGTGTGAGGGGGCGTGTGTGTGTATGGTGTGTGTGTGTGGAGGCGTGTGAAATGTGTGTAGGAGGTGTGTGGATGTGGTCTGGGGTGTGTGTGATGTGTGTGTGATGTGTGTGCGATACATGTGCAGGGCGTGTGTGGCGTGTGTGGTGTAGGTACACTGTGTGTGGGTGTTTCCTCGGCACGTACATCTGTGCCTTTTTCATCTGTGAGCAGCTGGCCTTGCCAGGCTGAGGTTTCGTTTCCAGAGGCATCGCCCCAGCTTCTCTGAAACCCCTGGTAGAATAGGGGGCTCGTGCTGCACTTTGGGGGCACGTCCACTGCACGCGCAGCAGGTTTGAATTATTCACCAGCCAGTCTGTGGTGGTCCTGATACCAGCTCTGAGCAGCGTCCAGGGGCTTGGCTACAGAAGCACTGGGGCTGATCTCAAAGAGGCAGTCCTCGCGGACACAGCTCTGCAGGGAGAATATGAGCAGTCACAGCGCTCTGACTCTTGCAGAATCGAGGCTGCAGGCCCAAGTCCTGCCTGCCCACCTGAAAGAATCAGCCCCTTGAGGTTTTCCCTAAGTGTGGGTAGATGGCTTCCTTTGCAACTTGGAGAAAGCCTCTTATGGATGGATGATGGCAGAATGAGGCTAAAAGGGTTCCCTCTTATGCTTGGCTGACTTTAAAGAGGGCTTATGAGGACAGTTTGGAATCTGCCACTGAATTCGTATTTAAATGTCAGCCCAGCTGGGGGTGGGAGCAGCTCTCAGCTGGTAGACCAGTTGCCCAATACGACTAGTCCTTACACAAAACAGACATAGGTGGATTCTCACAGGGCCAACTCTTTGCCCACCTTATGCAACACACATGCCTCTCGCTCCTCTTCTCTCCTGCCTGATGGACTGTGTGGACCCTCCTCTCCTCGCAGGCCGGTAGCCGTCACCCCAGCCATACGCGAAACTGCACCTGTTCCCTTATAAGTGCAGCCTTCGGGATTTACTGCGTAGGATTTTTGCTTTGCTGTCAGCAACATCAGTGTGCTCCTGTACTTGTGGAAATGCGTGCTGACAGCGTTTGGAAAAATCCCCTGAGTTACAGCCACCTCTGCACCATTTTCTTAGGACAGATGGTATTTTGTGACAGCTGCCAGATTTACAAGACCTTCTGAGTCTATAAAAAAGATTCAAGGAAAGGCAGAAAGCTGACTAGGGAGGGGAGACCTCGCAGGTTTCAGTTCTCTTTTAATTTCACTGCAGATGCCTGGACTAAGGGCCTGTGGCTCCACCCATTCCTATCCAAACGCTCTTGGGGAAAGGGCTTTGGAAAAGGGCCGTCGAGGCATTTCATTCTATTTGATTTGCTGTTCCCAAGGTGAATCCTAGCACTTTTTTTTTTACTTCTGGAAATGAATGGGCCAACTCATCTCCATTTTGGGATTTTCTTTCAAGGGAAACGTATTCTGAAGTATCTTCCTGTTTTCGGCCTATCTGAAGTACTATACTAGAAATTACAGTCACTTCTCACCCTACTTATTATTCCAGGAGAATCTCAGACTGCAACCCTCTTTTAAGAGTCCAGAGACCAGGTGATTGCCTCTTCTCGCTTAGGCCACATGTGATTTGACCAGGAGGGGACAAGTGTCCTCAAGCACTTCTGTACATAACTGCAGTCAACTTAAGTCCTTTCCCAAAAGTATGAGTGGGACCAGTCAGACGTGAGCACAGATCGAAGGAGCCCATGGCATGCTGGCTCTGCTACAGAGGCTTGGTAATCGGGGACGCTGTGTGCACTCATCTGCGGGGCAGGGATGTATGGGAAACAGGACCTTGACAGTTCTGAAAGACGGGCCGTGTCCTTCAGTTTGAGTTTGTTTCAAGTTGCCTCACAATGAGGTCTATTTTGGCAGCAATACCCCAAAGCTGACGTGTTCTCAGAGTATCATATTAGGAGGTGTATGGTGTTGATTTGTTCTATTTCTGGACTTTGATCCCTTGATGAAGAGGGTGTCCACCAGATTTCTCCACTGTAAAGTTACTGATTTTCCAGTTTCATCATTCGAGAGCTATTGCTACTGGGGGCTTGTCTGTGCGGCTGTTCCTTTTTTAATGGTCAGCTAGTAATAAAGGATTGTGCAAGGGTAGTTTGCTCTGTGAGGCTCTGTTAGATCATTTCAATGAGCTGGTTGAGCAATCATTTAAATCCTTAAATCACTTAAAGTCCGTGACTGCTTTGTTAAACAGTTTGTTTTAGTGCTATGCTGGCAGCAATGAAATAAGCAAGAGGCCAAGAGACCCTCACTAAACAACTCTTTATTTTCACAAAAGCTACTCTGGGCCAACTGTATATTTGGTGAATGCAGCATTTGCGGCCGAATCCAGCCTTACTACCCCAACACTGAATTCTCAGAAACAGAGTTTGGGGGTGAAGCAGAAAAGAATAGCTTTATTGCTTTGCAATAAAGGGGGCCACAGCAAGTAATGCCATCAGAGCTGTGTGTCCCAGCCTGGAGGAGGCAGTGAGGAGGTCTATAGGAATAGTTCAGAGAGGGCGTGATCAGCTCACGGACATTCTTCTGATGGGTTGGTGGAGAGGTAAGTAGAAGTCAGCATCCTCAACCTTCTGGTTCCACTGGTCCGGGGTCTACAGGCTTGTGAACAGCACACAGCTAACTTCTCCCACCTGATGAGGGGTCAGCGTCTAAAAACAGCTCGAAGATATTGTTTCGCGTATCCCTTGAAGGGGAATGAGACCCTTCCCAAAGCTGCACTAGTATTTCTTTTCACTGCTCCCCCTAGTCCCCACATCCTCTCCCTTCCCTACTTAGCATCCGTTTGAACTTGCTCCTTGGACTCAGGGAAAGTCAGTGGAGTCTGAGTGAATCCCATTTGCTATAATCAAGAAATGGAGTACACACAAAGGCTTTTGTTCCCAGGACACCCCACAGGGTCCTGCTCGTTATCACATACATATGCAGAAATAGAAGAGAAACAATGAGGAGAGGATTCTCCAATGACTCAAAGGGTCAGAAATGCTGATGAGGACTGCACTTAGCTTCCAGGGTCCTTTAACCATCAAGGAGGTACTAGATGGACGTTTGTCTGCACCACAAGTGGATGTACAGACACGTAAAGATTATTACTATGTTCGTAATAAAGGGCTTCCCTTGAGTAGCGTACTGTTAGTCACTCAGCCTTGTCTGTCTCTTTGTGACCGCCACCCCCCCCAGAATGTAGCCCACCTGGTTTCTCTGTCCATGGTATTCTCCAGGCAAGAATACTGGACTGGACTGGCACTCCCTTCTACAGAGGATCTTCCTGGACCAGGGATAGAACCCGGGGTCTCCTGCACTGCAGACAGATTCTTTACTGTCTGGGCTCAGTGGTAAAGAATTCAACTGCCAATAAGGAAACGCGGGTTCAATCCTTGGGTCAGGAAGATCCTCTGGAGAAGGGAATGGCAGTCCACTCCAGTATTCTTGCTTGGGAAATCCTATGGACAGAGGAGCCTGATGGGCTACAGTCCATGGGGTTGCAAAGAACTGAACCCCACTAGGCAAATAAATGACAACAATCAGTAGCAAACTATTGCTTCTTAAATTCTGCCCCCATCACCTCTGATTCCTTTAAGACACAAACCTTATGAGGGTGAAAGAACCCGTATCAATATGACTCTCAATTTCTAAAAAATTGCTAAAAATTGTGATTAAGATTGGCAGAGCCCATGCAGAAAGCAGTGCCTGAAGGCGTTTTTGTTTTCAGTCTTCATCTAAGTCAGAGTAGAGACAGAAGCAAGGGAGAAATATTATTTGTCCATTTATAACTCCGTGGTAGAGCAGGAGGTGAAATGGCGAAATGCGTCTGGCAAGTGGGTTTAGCAGACCTCCTCCAGCACTGCGCTGCACAGGACACTTAATTATCTGCAGCAATTTTTAGCCAAGCCAGTGGTTTGAAGATGAGAAGTTAAAAGTTCAGCAAATATGAAATTCGCAAATTTCATAAACTTAATGGATACAAATGCAAAGAATATGTTGTCAGAGAGTTCTGTATTCCAGGTACAGCGACCACCAGATCAGAAGAGTGACTGTTTAAACACACTTTGCGGTGTTCATTGTGTTGTTCAGTTGCTAAGCTGCATCCAGTCTTTCAGGGCTCCCTACACAGTAGCCCGTGAGGCTCCTCCGCCTGTGGATTTCCCAGGGAGGAATACTGGAGTGAACTGTCATTCCCTTCTCCAAAGAATCATCCCGACCCAGGGATCAAGCTCGCATCCCCTGCATGGCAGGTGGATTCTTTACCACTGAGCCATTAAAGAGGTAGCATTTGAGCCATTTTGAGAACATATTTACCTATCTCTATCCAAAATGTATTTCCCTGGAATAATCGAACAAAATCAATATAGACTCTTGATCAAAATCTTTGAAAATATATGCTAAGGAGCAGTGTGTACTTCATTTCTTTAGAGTCTTGTCATTAGGACCATTTAAAATTTTAATTTCTTATAGTTACTGAGCACAAAATGCAGCCTAAGGATTATCTGGATATTCTCCTACATTGTTGGCTTTCTTTTTTTTTTTTTTGGCCTTGCAGTCTGCAAACATACTCTCTACAGAGAACTCAAATAAGACACCATTTCTATTATTTTTAGAATTCAGAAGTGCTTCTTGAAGAAATTACTACCTAACCAGAGACTACATTCTAACTACAGAATTGGTCTAATTATGAAATTCATTGTAATATCTTACCTAATTACATGACAAGATGGTTGTAAGATCAACAACACGCATTAAATAGAAGTTACATTGAGGTATGGTGAAAAGAGAACTGAAAACCTGCTAGTGTTACCCATTATTAGCTGTGCGGTACCTAGTCAGATCCCTTTAACTTTCTGAGCTTAGATTTTCTCATCTGAAAAAATGTGTATGTGAGTCTTTGTCCTTTCTATCTTGCAGAATTCTTTACAATGACAAATAATACATAGGAAAAGGTGTTCAGTACTCACAGACTTAGAGAACAGATTTACGGTTTCCAGGAGGAAGGATAGAGGGAAGGGATAGTAGGGAGTAAGGGATGGACGTGTACACGCTGCTATATTTAAATATATATAACCAAAAAGGACCTACTGTACAGCCGAGGGGACTCTGATCAACGTTATGGGGCAACCTGGATGGGAGGGGAGTTTAGGGGATAATGGATACATGTATATATACGGCTGAGGCCCTTTGCTGTCCACCTGAAGCCATCACAACATTGTTAATCGGCTATTCTCCGATATAAAATAAAGAGTTGAAAAGGGATTCTGTAGATGAAAAAGTGCTACTTAAATGTGATTTCATACTATTCACTGGTGGAAATTCTTTGAAAGGTTAACAGCAGAGATCAAACACTGATCATTATTGAAACTAAACGTGTTCACAACGCGCTTCATTCACGTGGGCACTCTCAGCGGCTTTGGTTTGTGTGATGATAAATCATGAATGTGGCACCAGATGCTCCCTGGTCCTGAGGTCTGGGAAGCAAGTCAGAAAACGTCAGGGGTAACCATGGAGAGGCACTCGGAGTGACCTCGCAAAGCTCTTGGTAGCTAATGACTTGGTAGCTAATTACGGTGAAGAAGGAAGATGGTTCTAACTGTTTAGTGCGTAATTTATTGATGCTAACACACTGTGCTTATTTGCAAACGCCTCTATCAAGATATAAGACTTTCCAAATGAATCCTCAATGGATAATTATCTAAATTTACCTCTATAAAAATTATGTTGTTTTTTTAAAATTCTGTTAAGATTTGTTATTTAATGTACAGCTTCTCTCTTCAAAAGTACAGTTGATATAAAACAAGCTAATTTCCTTATTTGCTCGCAAAGCACAGATGCGGGTCTATCCCACTATATTTTTACAAGTGACCTAGTTTGCAAAGGAAAGGTTGAAGAAGGAACAGAGATGACATCATGTCCATCACTGAAAAATTAAGAGTTTTCTTTCAGCTTGTAAAAAACACACACACACACACACAACGTATCTCGAACAGAACCCCGAAGTGTTTCATGATAGAAGGAGCTAAATTCCCAGTTGACATGTTGTACCTTCCAAGCTTGTAAGTCATAAACCCTCTTCGCTTAGCTGTCTCCATGTGAAATTCAAAACTGCCATCTTCCTTGAGTGGCACGAGTTTGCTTTTTTCTCCCATGAAGGTGAAAGTTTTGCTATGAAGTTCCCAAATCTTGTGCCCAGTCCCCCCTGTATTTGCAAGGTGAATGGAAAAGGCATGGGCACACTCTGAAGCCATGGCATAGAATTTTGTGGTTATGGAACCCTGGTTTATTCATTTGTCTTATTTTCATAAAAGTGTCATTAAATATACATGCCTTCATAAACCCATGTGTGGAAGAGGTTCAATATGCAAACTGCATAGTGGGCTGCTCTCTCTGCATGGGCAATCAGGTCACAGGGGTGTCAACAGCCCCTCTAGAGTCAGACTCTCTCTCCAGAAAATCGTACAAATATTTAACAGTTTTATTCCACTTGTGAATCCACCAGATCGCAGGTGACCTCAGAGTAAGAAACCCTGAAGAATCAGGAAAGTGTGTATGTCAGTCTCCCAATTTATCCCCCACGCTACTATATATAAAATAGATAACTGCCTGTAGAGCCCCAGGAACTCTACTCAATACACTGTAATGACCGTTATTGGAAAAGAATCTCAAAAAGAGTTGTTGTTGTTCAGTTGCTCAATCATGTCTGACTCTTTGTGACCGCATGGACTGCAGCTCGCCAGGCCTCCCTGTCCATCACCAACTCCCGGAGCTTGCTCAAACTCATGTCCATCGAGTCTGTGATGCCATCCAACCATCTCATCCTCTGTCATCCCCTTCTCCTCCCGCCTTCAATCTTTCCCAGCATCAGGGTCTTTCTGAGTCAGTTATTCGCATCAGGTGCCCAAAGTATTGGAGCTTCAGCTTCAGCATCAGTCCTTCCAGTGAATATTCAGGACCGATTTCCTTTAGGATGGACTGGATATACAGTCTCATCAATTCTGTTTCTCACATCCCACTAAGAGGTTCTTGTTTTCAAAGAAAAATAGCTCTGATGTTTTAATAAAGTGTCTAGCTTGTTCATATTTAAACCGAAGGCACTAAATATTCCTTTCTTATCCTCTGTGTTTTTCCACTGCATACCGTACCATCTCTAAATATTTGATGAAGGCCATAAAGTGGATTAGCCTGCCACACATCAGTGACTGGTGGATTTACTCCCAGTTGGAAGCATTTCTGTCCTAGGAATTTCGAAATCAGTGACCTTTCAGAAGTCAGTTTGTTGCTCCATCTGGCTCACGATGTCGATGTGGGAAATCAGACTGATGCCGTGGAGCCGTGTTTCCGCCTTTTAGGTGTCAGCATGCTGAGTCCTGTGTATGAGCTTCTTTGGCAATTTTTCAGACATGCTCTCTCCCTTCACCTGAGCAAAGGTGGACCGCTAGTGAAGAGGGCCCGTAAGGATGGAGCCTAAGATGTGTGACCCATTCCTCCTTCTCAGTACATGGCCTCTCTCGTAGTCTCTTCCTATCCTCTAGCTCTTAACTAGCCTAAATCAAACTATTTTTTTTTTCTAGCTAGGTAATGTTAATTTGCGTACTACGACTAGAAAAAGGAATAACGTCAAAGGAAAAAGTGTTTTAATTTTCTAAACTGTTGTCCGTTTGTCATGTGAGGAGTTGGCGCTAGACTGTCTTAACAACAGTGTAGGCCATAATGCTGTTTACTGGCCAATAGTTGAGGATTGAAGGGACCGGATGCATTGCTAATAATTTCCAAGATCACATCACTGATTTCTTTTTACTTTTTTACAGATTTTTTGATGCGGATCATATTTAAAGTCTTTATTGAATTTGTTACAATATTGCTTCTGTTTTAAGTTTTGGTTTCTTGGCTTTGAGACATGTGGGACCTTAACTCCCTGACGAAGGGATCAAACCCACACACATCACTGATTTAAATTAAAGGGGACTTGAACCGAGAAGATCATCAGCATGAGGCTTTATTATAAGTCCTGATTTTATGTCATTATTTTGAGCCTTCTATTTTTGAGTAGATGGATGGGAGGAATGAAAATCAGTATATCATTTCTAGCTATGATCCTTCCGGATTTTGGTATATAACACACCAGACATTAATTTCACTTCACCTCACTTAAAAAAAATTAATTCTGTTTCTTATTCAGGTTACTCATTGTCCTATGCTTCAAAGACTGATGACTTATCACTTTGTATACCTTCAGTTCAGTTCAGTCGCTCAGTCGTGTCCGACTCTTTGCGACCCCGTGAATCACAGCATGCCAGGCCTCCCTGTCCATCACTATCTCCCGGAGTTCACTCAGACTCACGTCCATCGAGTCCGTGATGCCATCCAGCCATCTCATCCTCGGTCGTCCCCTTCTCCTCCTGCCCCCAATCCCTCCCAGCATCAGAACTTACATAATATTGTACGTCAATTATATTTCAGTAAAGCTGGGAAGGGAGGGGAAAACCTGATGGCTTGCTGTTTGAATTTGAAACTTTAGTTCTTGAAATTAGGTATCTATCCCCGGTTTCATCCCTGACTGTGCCTGTCTTGTTTGTCTGGAACTCGGGGTTTGGTTTCTGATGTGGTCACTCCTTCAGCCTCCACGTCTCAGGTTAATCTCAAAGATAACCTTCCCAAATGATAGCTCCTCATTCTAGGGAGACATTTCAGGTTTTCAAAGTCATCGTACAGGTGGAAATCTTGCTTTCTTCCCCTCAACTACAAACTTCTTGAAGCCTAAGATCGTGTCTTGCCCCAAGAATGAAATCTACCGTGAGAATAATGTGTTAGCCACTCAGTCGCGTCTGACTCTTTGCAACCTCATGGACCCTCTGTCCATGGAATTCTCAGGCAAGAATACTGGAGGGGGTTGCCATTCCCTTCTCCAAGGGATCTTCCAGACCCAGGGATCGAACCTGGGTTTCCTTCATTGCAGGCAGATTCTATGCTACCTGAGCCACCAGGGACGTCCAGAATCTACCATATCCAGATGCAAATGATGATCACAATTCACCAGCGCACATCTGGGGCTTCCCTGGGGGCACTAGTGGTAAAGAACTCGCCTGTCAACTCAGGAGACACAAGGGACACGGGTTCAATCCCTGGACCGGGAAGATCCCCTGGAGGAGGGCAAGGCCACTCACTCCAGTATTCTTGCCTGGAGGATCCCACAGGCAGAGGAACCTTGTGGGCTACGGCTCGCAGGGTCGTGAAGAGTCGGACATGACTGAAGTGACCTGGCACGCAAGCGTGCGCCTGTTGGCTCAGCTGTAGGATCAACCTACAGACCTGTTTATTTGACCAGAAGCATGTTTTCGAGAAGGAAACATGGAGAAGGAAATGGCAACCCACTCCAGTGTTCTCGCCTGGAGAATCCCAGGGATGGGGGAGCCTGTTAGGCTGCGGTCTATGGGGTCGCACAGAGTCGGACACGACTGAAGCGACTTAGCAGCAGCAGCAGCAGCATGTTTTAGAGAGGGCCTCCCTGGTGGCTCAGTGGTAAAGAATCCACCTACAATGCAGGAGACGAGAGCTCTGTTGCTGGCTCGGGAAGAGCCCATGGAGGAGGAAATGGCAACCCACTCCAACATTTTTGCCTCATAAATGTCCTCAGCAGAGGAGCCTGGTGGGCCACAGTCCATGGGGTCGCAAAAGACTCGGACTCAACTTAGCAACTAAACAAAAGCATGTTTTAGAGAAACCTGAGTGCCTTTAGGCAGAGCGTGGATTCTCACGCTTTGAGCATGAATTCTTCCACTCCAGTAGTCTCAGATCACAGCACATTTATATTACCTGCTTGTCCCTGAAGGTATTTGAGATGGAAATGGTAAAGCCTGGCATTTACCATCCAAGTATTTTATGTTAACCCTCTTCTGTTTTTGCTGTTGTTTGTTTTAAAGAGAACTCATCCTTCTATTATTTCTTTTTTTTTTACTATAACTTTATTTATTTATTTATTTATTTTTAACCCCCCTCCCACCTCCCTCCCCATAACCTGAGGTTTTCTTGGTGCTGTGACCACATCATGGCTGACATATTTAATATGACTTGACTTTATTCTTGGAAAATACCTGTATCATCCTGTGGGTGTCTACCCCTAAAGCCTATGAGTGTGATGGCTTCCTCCAGAGAAGGAAATGGCAACCCACTCCAGTATTCTTGCCTGGGAAATCCCATGGACAGATAAGCCTGTTAGGCTAGAGTCCATGGGGTCCCAAAGAGTCTGACACGGCTGGACGCAGCAGCAGCAGCAGCATGAGGACTTACTATCTGCAACTCCAGTGAATACGTTTCTGGGTTAATTTAGTCTGACAAAGGCAAGAACAGTCTTACATAGCATAAATGCTCCTGCCATCCTTCTAAGGAAAATGCCGATTTGTTTCTTGCCTTTTTATTATTTCAGTGTACGTATTAGCTAGGATTAGGTTTGGCTGCAAGTGATTTTAAAAAATAATAATGATAACAGCATTTTAACTGGACACTTGTTCATTTCAGTCTCACTTTAAGTGTCTGACTGGGCGCTCCAGGGTTGGAGCAGGAGCCACGGGCGCTCAGACTCTTTCTAATTTGGCAGCTTCATTCGCCACCTTGAAGGCTTCCACTTTGTGATTCATGAGGCTTCTCTGGCTCCAGCCATCACCTTCACATTCCATCCAGCAAAAGGGAAGCTAGAGCAAGAAAGGGTGCATTGCACCTTTAAGGACTCACGCAAAAATACTTCACACACATCTGCATTTATTTCTCATGGGCCAAGGTTCAACCACCTGGACATAACCAGCTGCAAGAAAAGTTGGGAAATAGGATGCTTTAGATAAAAATTGGAGATTTAATTACTGCAGAAGAAAGGGAACATGGGTATTCAGGAACAGCTAGGAATCTCCATTTCAATATATACCACAGAATCACTACTTCCATACCGTACCTTTTCATCTCTTATGGAACAAACGCAAAAATAGTTTTTCCCTGAAAAAAAAAAAAAAAACCTATGTCCAAACATACTCAACACATCTGAAGTCAAAGCTGAAAAGCCCTAGTTTCCAGCTGTATTATTTATTTTGAAAATATCTATGTTCATAGTAAAGAATAAATCTTTGCTATGGATTTTCTAAATGCTAAAGTACTTTGTGGTGAGTGCCTAGGGCCATTTTTCTTTACTGGATTAATCTAATATCTGATGGATTTACCTGTTGAATTTTTCCATGAAACTGAGTCTAAGTGCTGCAAATAAGCAACTGAGAGAGAACAAAGAAGGGAGGCACCAACACATGACTCTCACTTAGCGAATTGAGTTAGGGGCTTACAGTCCACTGGAGAGCCTGGAGCCGCGGCGGGGGTTTCAGAGAGCAAAAGGCAACGGGATAAAGAAAGATGATGGAACTGCCCGCAGAAGCAGGCGGGTGGCTAACGTGTTATGCTGCTGCTGTTGTTGAGTTCCTAAGTCATGTCTGACTCTGAGACCCCATTGACTGTAGCCTGCCAGGCTCCTCTGTCCTCCATTATCTCCCGGAGTTAAGCTGTTGTGTGCCATCATCAAAGAGCTGGTCAAGAAGCCTGAAGGAAGGGCGTCTCTGATGCAAGATGTAAAGTGACCGCCTAACCCTGAGGCCAAAGCATCTGCCGGCAGACGGCGAGAGCAGAGGGAACTCCCCGAGAGCCCCACTGTGGCGTCTGCGGGGCACTGCCAGGGCTACCAGGAAAGCAGGTGGCCTCGTCGTCGTCTGGGGCCTGCAGAGCTGTAGGATGTCGGCTTGGGTGGCAGAGGATGAGACCTGCGGGATTGCCATTTCCTGCCATCAGCAGAGGCATGGGGCCTGTGGCCACAACCACCCTACAGGAATCCATGGGACTCCCCTCTGTCTGGAGGCCGAAGAGCTTCTGCAGAGAGAACTTGTATGTCTTTTCCCACAAGATCAAGGAGAGAACCGTGACCTTTAGTCCCTGATGCCACCCCAGCAGCCCAGTCATCTCTGCAGAGAGAAGCCACATGTGTGCGTGCTCTAAGTCGCTACAGTTGTGTCCAACTCTCTTTGCAACCCCACGGACTGTCGCCCACCAGGCTCCCTTGTCCGTGGGATTTCCCAGGCAAGAATACCGGGAATTTCCTTGCCATTTCCTTCTCCAGTGGATCTTCCTGTCCCAGGGATCGAACCCACATCTATTACGCTCCGGCATTAGCAGGTGGGTTCTTTACCACTAGCATCACCTGGGAAGCCCTTAGCTTTCACTCTGTGAGTAGCAATGCAGCCCAAGAATTGGGCTTTACTTGGGGGCAATCAGCCTTGGGGATTATAGCATGAACAGAACATAGAGAGGGCTCCTCAGTACTCAGAACAGAAAGGAAAGGGGCTCCCAAAAGTCACCACCAAAGTGGATTGAAGATAGAAGCCCAAATTCATAAAATAGGAACAGGAAAAAAAAAAAATGAAGGGGTGGATGACATCAGGACCATCCACAAAGCCCTAGAGTCTAAAACAGAAATGAGAGACTGAATATGTGAACAGGCAATGGCCAGACCACACATAAAAATAGAGCTCTGAGCCACGACCAGCAGCAAACTGCCCAGGAAACCAGCCCCTTATCTGCAGGGACCTTCCCAGGAAGGCAGTGGCTGGAAGTAGACCTGCGGGAAGTCTGAAGGCCATCTTGAGGAGCAATCCAGGAAGTCAAACAGGGGCCTCTGTGACTATCAGCCCCAAGTGGTCAGGGCTTAATTAGAGGCAGCTTCTCTAATTTTTAATAATGTTTCTTTGTCAAAAACACTCAAGTACTTTATTTGACTGCATCGGGTCTTAGCTGCAGTATGTAAGCACGTGGCCTCAGTAGTTGGGCCTACGGACTCTTTCGTCATGGTCTGTGGGGTCTAGAACTCAGGCTTAGTCACTCTGCACCATGTGGGATCTTAGTTCCCTGACCAGGGATCGAACCTGCATCCCCTGTGTTAGAAGGCAGATTCTTAACCAATGGACCACCAGGGAAGTCTTAGCGTCGCTAGTTTTTGTCTCCACTTCCAGCTTAGGGGGCTGCCGTGGTGGCTCAGTGGTAAGAATCCACCCGCCAGTGCAGGAGACTTGGGTTTGATTCCTGGGTTGGGAAGATTCCTCTTGAGGAGGGAATGGCAACCCAGTCCAGTATTCTTGCCTGAAAAATCCAATGGACAGAGGAGACTGCCGGGCTACAGTCCATGGGGCTGTGAAGAGCCAAACATGACTGAGCACCCTCTAACACTCACCAGCTTAGGAATAAACAGGGAAAAACGGATATGCATCCCTAGCGAGTCACCTAGGATGCCACGCTTCTAACTGGCCATCTGTGGCTCCCTCATGCCCATAGCCCCCCATCAGGGCTCGCCTGAAGCCTCCACTCCACAGCTGTCTCACTCCTCCACCTGCCTCTGAGGCTCTGGAAAAGCCCAAGTGATGGGGGCTGACTCCCTTGCCAGCGCAAGCTCAGAACAAATGACCTGCGTCTGCTCTCATTTGGTTGGTCTTCATTTATTTCCACAGAAACTGTGTACCCTGCAAAACTAACCTCATCAGCTCTCTGTGCAAACTCCCCATTAAATCATCACCTTTATTATCATTAATTATCACCTTCATCCTCCTCTTCTGGAAAGCCTTTCCCTCTCTTCTCCATCCATCCATATCATGCCCTTTCTCAAAACCCTGCCACCTCTAAGACTAGAGGCCCTTTGTCTGACACCTTTGCTGCTGCTGCTGCTGCTGCTGCTGCTGCTGCTGCTGCTGCTGCTGCTAAGTCATTTCAGTCGTGTCCAACTCTGTGCGACCCCATAGGCGGAAGCCCACCAGGTTCCCCCATCCCTGGGATTCTCCAGACAAGAACACTGGAGTGGGTTGCCATTTCCTTCTCCAATGCATGAAAGTGAAAAGTGAAAGTGAAGTCGCTCAGTTGTGTCTGACTCTGTTCAATCCCACGGACTGCAGCCCCCCAGGCTCCTCTGTCCATGGGATTTCCCAGGTGAGAGCACTGGAGTAGGGTGCCATTGTCTTCTCCCTCTGACACCTTTAGGCCACAGTATTCTCTCACCTCCGGGAGGCGCTTGGCATCCCTTCTCTAGAGTGCCTTTGGGGTCTTGGGTTGTTCGAGTCTGTATAATTGGCTGTTCTTGTTTTCTGATTCGAATGTGTTTGAATGTCTTCCCCCAGAACCCTGCACGTTCATCGAATGGTCTCTTACAGCAGCGCCTCTCTAACAGGGTCTGCAGACTATACTGGCAGCTTGGAGAAATGCAAACAGATCGGACCTGCCCCTACCTGTCCATTCAGAGCCCCTCCGGGCCTCTCTCATGCACACGGCAGTCTGGGAGGCACTGCTCTCCAGCTTCTGGCGCTGCTCACAGGTCACAGGGAGTGTTCAGTGAATACTTGCAGAACCGAATTGACCGCTTCCTTCTGAATGAACCAAGGGTTCAAATAGAAGCTCTGCCTTTCACCTTCAAGGACGGAACAAATGCAGCTGAACCACAGCTCCTTGCCCTGAGAACACACGTTTGGGGGCAGTCCCTCCGTACTCATCCCACCTTCACACACTTGAGAGTCTTCACGCAGCAGAGGCTTTCCTGATCTGTGATAAACGAGTTAAATACCAGCAAATTCGGACTTAGTGGTGCTGAGGCTGCCCACTGGATGGGAGGTGCTTGCAGAGAAAGCAGGCTAATGACCATGGACAGGACTGGTCCTCACCAGAGACTGAATCAAAAGACTCAAGGGGATGAAGTCCCTGTGCCTTTGAGCTGTCACTGCCTGAGAAGGGGAATCTCCAGACACCTAAGGTCCACTCACTCCGGGGAGCAGTCAGGAAATGAGGGAGTGGTGTCAGCAAGGCAAAACTGCCCCAAATGAGGTCTTTCTCCCCGAAATACCCACTTATGCCAAATCTGGACTCTGTACATAGTTGAAACCAACTGGAGACGTCAAGGATGTGAAGTTCTCTTCCACGAGGACCTTGCCTGCAGGCTGCACAGAGTCTGCAGCTACAATCACCATCAGGAGAGAACCAGCTGCAGAGGCAGGTCCCCGTGTGCCTCGGAGCTTCACCGAAAGGAAGGCAGGCCAGACGACCAGGGCTTTTCCACCTTACCTTTCAGAAAGTGTATGAAGGGGGTAAGAAAAAGGACATCTGAAATTAGAGAAAGAGATGGTAGCGCTAGCCAGTGTGTAGACCCTTGGTAACCAGTGACTCTAAAGTCTCTCCTTTTTACATCAAGTGCGTGCATGTGAGGGATCAGTTGCCCAGTTGTGTCCGACTCTTTGCGACCCTGTGGACTGTAGCCCACCAGGCTCCTCTGTCCATAGGATTTTCCAGGCAGGAATACTGGAGTGGGGTGTCATTTCCTACTACTGGGGACCTTCCCAGCCCAGAAATCGAACCTGAGTCTCCTGCACTGGCAAGTGGATTCTTTACCACGGTGCCATCTAGGAAGCCCCTTTTTCATGATGGTGTATTCTGTATTGCCCATGGGGAGCTTTGGTGGGGGGAGAGGGGAACAACAGACAGGATTCAGGGCCAGACTCTGAGAGCTGCTGGCTGGTTGCTTGAAAGGATCCAGAGACAATCGAAGCTGCCGCTGAGGGAACCAAAGGTGTCCGTCGGGTCAACAGACTTCAGGTCACACCCGCCCACAGAAGCACGGTTCATTCCCAGGCCTCAGTTTATTTATTATTTAATTTGTTTGTTTGTTTTCGGCCACACGCCATTCAGCTTGCGGGGACCTTGGTTCCCTGGAGCAGGGGATTACACCTGCGCCCCCTGTATTGGGAGCCCAGAGTGTTAACCAGGGAAGTCCCAAGCAGACTGCATTTTAAACAGGCCTGGCCTCTGTGCACAGATTTCCTGCTCATCTTAAGAATCACATTGAAATCAGAGACTAGAGTCTGAGGTCTGTTATTGGCAGCACTTTCTATGTTATGATATTGGTGTGGAACACTGATTTTTTAAAAAAGCAAATATATTAATTGCCCAATAATTCCTTCTTCTCCCCTCCAAAGGGAAAACATTAAAATTCCGCATACAGATGTGAGGCGGCCTCCAGATGAGACGGCTAGTAAATACACCAGAACCGCCTTAAAATGTGAGTCTTATCAAGAAACCATCTCAGCAATTAGACAGGACAGTGCAGAATAAAGAACTAAAAGCCAATTACGGGTCCCCTGGGCCCCAGAGAGGGTTCATAAAAATTTAATGCAGGGTAAAATAGAGAGCATCTAAACTGCAGCTGGTCAACACGTGCCGTGCACTTTGATCGCCGAGACCCGGCGGCAAAGAACATTTTCCGTTAGCATTTGTTAGGCTGGAATGTTCTTCTGTCATGCTTCTTACCTGTGCTGAAAGGCATTTTTAAGTTAGAAAAGAAGAGATGGGAAGAAAGATTGGAGGCAAGATGGTAGTTGGCCCAGGGTGCTCAGCATAAGAGGCTGTTCTAACCTACTCTGTGTGCCTAAGGGTCCAGAAGATGAGCAGAAATGAGCCAGATTCCATGAGGCTGAGCCATGGGAAAGAGCTCTTGGGGGAGGGAGTATCCGGGTTGAAGGGTCCAGGACTCGGGGTAAATGCTGCTCTTTCCCTTCACTGGTGAGTTTAGGGGCTGAGTATGAGCCCTGACCTCTCTCATAGCTCAGTTGGTAAAGAATTTGCCTGCAATGCAGGAGACCCCGGTTCGATTCCTGGGTTGGGAAGATCCACTGGAGAAGGAATTGGTTACACACTCCAGTATTCTTGGGCTTCCCTTGTGTCTCAGCTGGTAAAGAATCCATCTGCAATGCAGGAGACTGGGGTTCATTCTCTGGGTTGGGAAGATCCTCTGGAGAAGGGAAAGGCAACCCACTCCAGTATTCTGGCCTGGAGAATTCCATGGACTGTATAGTCCACAGGGTCACAAAGAGTCACACACGACTGAGTGACTTTCCCTTTTTCACTTCAGGAGCCCTTGAGGGAATGGCAGTCCCGCTCCGGCTCCCCTCAGAATCCCCTGTGGCACTGAGCAAACCCCTGGCCCATATGGGCACCCAATAAAAACTAGCTTATCAGCTGACAAGGGTGGGTCGAGGTCCCCCACCCCAGGACAGCCTCCCCCAGGTGCAGGCTGGCCAGCTCACCATGTGTCCCTTACTTGCTGCCCCAAAGCCTGGGCAGGCGACTGTCACCGCTCAGAGGATGTGGACACTGGCGGCCGTGCCTTCCAGGAGCGGGATGGGACCCATGCTCGAGGGACCTTAGAAAAGGTGAGGCTGGGGCTTCGCTGCTGGCTCAGGGGTAAAGAATCCACTTGCCAATGCAGGAGACGTAGGCTTGATCCCTGGTCCAGGAAGACCCCACATACTGCAGAGCAGCTAAGCCCGGGCCCCACGACTACTGAGCCTGAGCTCTAGAGCCTGGGAGCCGCGACTCCAGGACTGTAAAATACATCACGGCTGTTAGATTCCAACGGCTAGAGGGCTTCTTTTCAGAGTGATTCTAGATTATTACGAACATTGTACACAGAGTACAGGAGGTAGGGAGGACCACTCAAGACCTCTAATGTTCTAAGTCACAATATTTGAATTTATTGCAACTGAATCATATATATTTGTGTGTGAGTATACATATATATATATATAAACACATACATACATAAATACATACATATAAAGTGTTTTTATTTAGGTTAAAATGAGTTTGGGGAACTATTTCTGGCGGATCATGATATGGGTCCATATGGTACAGCTACTGTTTCAGACGCTACTTTCACAACTTCTAGTTGCCATCGTGATAGGAAAGCCACACCGAAAAGATACGGTTCACAGGGAGGACTCTGGCGCAGTTACCTGCAAGCCTCAGTGCAGAAACTGCAGAGTGAGCATTGGAGAAAGGAGAACGTGCTCCATTCGCGGGTTTTGTCTTAGCGCCCACACGTGCGGTGATGTGCTGGCCTCTGGCCCACTTTAGAGATTCATCGAGCTGATCCAGAAACTCTGCTACAGCGCGGACCTGCAGGATGTCACATCCATCTCCACTTCCGGCCTGACCTCGTCGGAAGCTCTTCTTCCAGTCTCTACGGTTAGTTTGTCTCTTCGTTGCTCCCTTCAGAATTGCCCTCAGGCTTGGTTCTGGTGCTTCGCTTCATGCCCAGGCAGATGTTGGCGTGTGCCCTCATCGACATCCACATCAGGAAGCGGTGGGGCCCTTGGCCAAGTGACTGCTGTGAGCCGGCTCACACAGGCTGGCATCCTCAGGCCTCATCAGGAGAGGCCAGTGAGGTGCCCAGGGAAGTGGGCCCTTTGACCTACCGGCTGGATGCAGGCTTCCAAAGAGAGCGGGCATTCACTGTCCATCCACTGTCTCACTTCATCTCAGATCCTTCTCTGACCCACTCCCCTGACAGCTCCCTTGTGTCAGCAGGGTTTTCATTTGCTTCGTTTAGAAAGGCACCCATATGATAGCTGGGGAGTTCGGGATGGACAGGTACACACTGCTATATTTAAAATGGATGAGCACCCTCATGCACAGCACAGGGAACTCTGCTCAGTGTCGTGTGGCAGCCTCGATTGGGGGTGGGGGTGAAGAAAGAATACATGTGTGTATAGCTGAGTCTCTTTGCTGTCCACTTGAAACTATCCCAACATTGTTTATCAGACATAACGATAGCTCCAATACAGAATAAAAAACAATTAGAATACCCCAATACAAAGTAATTTTTTTTAAAAAAAGAAAGACACCCATATATATATGTTCACATACACAATTCAGTTTAGTCGCTCAGTCGTGTCCAACTCTTTTCGAGCCCATGGACTGCAGCATGCCAGGCCTTCCTGTCCATCACCAACTCCCGGAGTTTACTGAGACTCATGTCCACTGAGTCAGTGATGTCATCCAACCATCTCATCCTCTGTTGTCACCTTCTCCTCCCACCTTCAATCTTTCCCAGCATCAGGGTCTTTTCCAATGAGTTTGTTCTTCGCATCAGATGGCCAAAGTATTGGAGTTTCAGCTTCAACATCAGTCCTTCCAGTGAATATTCAGGACTGATATCTTAATTATTGGCAAGTTAAATATTCACTTCCCTGCTAATGAGGTAAAGATGACACCAATTTTTAGGAAAAGTTAAAATATTCATGAGTTGAGGTTGTTCAGTTCACACCTGCCATTATGGGCAATAGTTAGCATTAGCTTCAAGCCAGGGGCTACACAAAGTGTTTTGCATGTACCCTCTTTTTTGATCTTCATAACATGTGAGGTAGACACTCTGATGATCACTGCTCCACAGGTGAGGGAACTGAGGGGCAGACGCATCAAATAACTCACCTCCCTACAGAAAACAGGCCACACAGGAGCGTATGCAGAAGCCAGAACTCTAACTCCAGCTGTCAGAGTCTCTGTGGGAACCTGCAGAGTTCCTGTTGAACTGGAGCCCCCACACAGACGTGTGAGCGCGTGAAGGTGTACGCATGCACACACACAGGTAGCTGGCATTCTGGTAATTGTAGTGAAACGAGCCTTGTTTGCAGCGCATCCGGGTTGCGTTTTTCCATGGCTACTGTTCTTTCAATTGAAACCTTTGTGGTACGTGTGTGGCATTACTCTTGGGTTTCACTTCTGTGGGTCATTATGCGCCTATGCATTGCTGTGTTACCATTTTATTTGCTATTTTTCCACAGTGCACTGTTACCAGTGAATGCTTTTTATCCCAAGAAGCAAGCTGAGTGGGAAGGGTGGACATGAGGTCCCTTATTTTCTTCTGTGGTCGTGGAATCTGGGTACCACCAGAGAAAGAGATGGTACTGAACAACACAAGGAGGCTTTGCTGTGTGTTTGTGCTGGTAAAGCTGGTTATAGCTTTGTGTGGGCATTCCTCTCCAATCTTGATCTTTAAGTCATCAACATTTCACAAGAAGATCTCCCCCCTGCAAACTTGAAAGCCTTTATTTGTAAGCTATCCAGTCCTACTTGACTTTCCTTGTAAAGTCTTTCAAAGTTTAAAAACATCTTGAAGTCTCTTTAAACAAGTCTGGTTAGAACTCTGGAGATGCTTGGAAGCCAACGCAGGGCTGAAACATCTTCTGGGTGGTCCTGCAGCCCTCCTGTCACCCCCGGGGCACACACATATCACACACTCACACCGACTGGCACACATTCGCAAATACCTTATACACACACACGCACATGCTCATGTGAGTTGTTCAATGAGTGGAATTTCAACTTTGCAAGATGAAGAAATTCTGTAGGTTGGTTGCCAACAATGTGGTGTGCTTGCCGCTACCGAGTTCCACAGCGGAAAATAATTCAGATGGCAAACTTCATGTTATGAGTTCCTTGCCACAATTAAAACTACCAATACCAACCGAGACAGAGATATTTGCGCCAGTGATGTGACTGCAGGTGCGTTGGTCCCATCTTTCACTCTTAAGGAGGAAACGGCTTTCCTGTGTTTGCCCTCCTGCCACGCGCTGAACCTAGGGAAGGTAAGCTGAGGGCGACGCGGAGCCTTGGGCAGAGAGGACCACACCCAGGAACGCAGACGCAGGGGAAATTCTGTCGTCTGGAGCTGTCACCGGCATGGACGACATCTCCCCAAGAAGGAGGAAAAGAGCTGTCAGAAAAATGGTCCTTTCTCAGAGCCTGAGCTCTATCGTGGCAGCGGCTGGGACTGTGCTTTATAGATTCCTTCTCGGGGCTTCAGACGTTGTTGTCAGCATCATGAAAACTCCCCTGAGGCTCCTAGGAAGACAAGAACAGAGGCAGAGGGCCACTCCTGCGCCAGCTGCTCACGACCGTGCTTCAGCGTGATTGTAAACTTTATGCCCAGCCTCATCTCACACTGTCCCCAACCCCATCTCCTTCCGGAGTGGAAAGTTTCTCCCCCCAACACCTGCGGCTCAAGGGCACTGGACTTTGGTTTGGCCTCTTTGAAAGTTGACTGTTATTTACATCCACTCACCTCCCCCTGCCACTACATCCATAAAAGCCAAAAAAAATCCAGATCCTGTTTCAGCTGGAAAAAACCAGCAGGGTCCAGATGTGACTGAGATTTTTGTTTGTTTGGGTTGTGAAGCTTTGCATGTAAATCAAATAAGAGTTTGCTGGAAAAGTCACCCCCTGCGCCAACAGTCTGCTTTCTGTGTATCACCAAGTAGGAGAAGACGGCTATTCATTTGGAGAGAAGAGGGTTGGTATCATATAAATGAAAATTCAGAATCAAAGAATCAAATGAAGGGAGCATGGAAACCCTTCACTCACGCACCTTCTGTTTACTTAAACTCCCAAAGGCTGCAGTGTATTTTCTGACAGAAGCCAGGACCCCTGGGTGATGCGTTCTGGCTTTCTTGCCCTGCCCCTTGAAGAGAGAGGTATGCGCACATGTGCCAAGTCGCTTCAGTCGCGTCTGACTCTGTGACCCCGTGGACTGTGGCCAGCCAGGCTCCTCTGTCCATGGGATTCTCCAAGCAAGAATACTGCAGTGGGTTGCCATGCTCTCCTCAGGGGATATTCCCAACCCAAGAATTGAATCTGGGTCTCCTGCATTGCAGGAAGGTTCCTTACCATCTGAGCCACCAGGGAAGCCCCAACAAGGTGTAGATTGCAGCTTTCCTCAAGGTTCAGGTCACAGGACATTGGGGCCATGGCCCCTTCAGCTGCAGACAGTGAGCTGTGCCAGGGCTTCTGCCCCAGAGAGGATGTCCATCTCCCCAGAGGTCCCAGCCTGAGCCCGTGAGGCCAGGGCCCATGGAGGACCACCATTCCCCAGAGACCTTCCTGCTGGAGCTTCCTTTGTCTCCAGGCCATCATCAGGGCCCTGCAGCAAGGCTGGGAAGGGGGAGAGAGGGCCTGGCCATGCTGTGACGAAAGGACCACTGCTGGGTGCGCCAGTCCTGACTGTCTGCCCTGAGGCCACCTTGTCTCTGCTTGAAACTGCCTGGATCCGGATGGAGGAGGCTGAGCAGAAATGGGCCAGCCCAGCAGCACCGACCGCTCTCTTTAGGAAGACACCCCTGTGAGGCTGAGCTGGCTGCATCCTGGACCTTGGATTTCAGGAGTCATCCTCTCCCCATTCCTTGACCTACAGGCGCGGCTGTCAGGGCCTGTAGGGTACAGTCAGATGAGCTTATGTCCAGCCGCTCTTCCTCCTGAGAACCTGGGCACTGGTCCTGCCAGGCAGAGGGGGCCGTGCGACCAGCTCCAATACCATTCCCGGGCTCTGGGTCTCTGACGGCCTCTATGGTGGCAGCACCTCACATATGCGGCCATAGCCCATGGCTGGGAGTCCAGCTGGACTGTGACGCCGCCATTGCACCTTTGCACCTGGCTTCCTTTGACCTTTGCTTTTTCCCTTCGCTGATTCTGATTTGTATCTTTTCACTGCCATGAGTCATGACTATGAGGCTGGCAGTCTGGTGGGTCCACCTTGCGATTCACTGAATCTTAGGTGGTCTTGGGACACTTCCCGCAACACTGGCATGGTAAGGCCATCTTTGCAGGCTGTGTTTCCCTGACTCCTCTGTTAACTGATTTTAGTTGACTTTAGCAAATGGCAGACAATGGAGGGAGTGAGGATGAGGAAAAAAGAGACAAGCTAGAGCGGCCCTTCAGTCCCACTGGACCTCAGTGTTTCTGGTGCAGCTCAGGTGGCTCCAGTTTCTGCCACGTAACCTGGCTCGTGTACTGTGAGGACCCCAGCTCCCCCCTTGCTCCTGCTGGCTCACCTTGCCTTGTTCAGCACCTTGTATCTTCCTTCACCTGTGTAACCAATCTTCTGTGTTAAGTTCCCTCTTTAGAAACACCTCAAGGCATTTTTGTTTTTCTGGCTGAATCCCAAATGCTAAGTTCCTTAAATACATACACTGTGCCACTTTCAAGCCAAGCAAGGGACATTCAGAGACAAGACGCTATAGAAGGAGGGTGTGTTCAGTTGTGGCCGACTCTTTGGGACCCCGTGCACTGTAGCCCGCCAGGCTCCTCTGTCCATGGGATTTTCTAGGCAAGAAGATGGGAGTGGGGTTCCATTTCCTTCTTCAGGCAGTCTTCCTGACCTGGGGATCGAACCCATGTCCCTTGTCTTCTGCATTGGCAGGTGGGTTCTTTACCACTTGGGCCACTGGGAAGCCCAGACACTCTAGACCTGAATCTCTGCGTCCAGTTGCTCCTGTAGAAGTCCAGCAAGGGTTTGCCCTGCAGTCAGAAAACCTTGGGCTGATTTCTAAGCCACAGGACTGTGGGGAAAGGTCTATGACATGGATGGGCTTCGACCACATGCCAGGGCTTGGTGCCCTCGGACACTCTCCTATTGGCACTAACTGTTGGGCACAGGGAAAGCCATCGCATGTTCAGTGCTTCTGGGTTGGTGGTCTGGTAGAGTCAGAACGTTAAGCAGCACGCACGCATGTTCGCACAATACTCAGTGAATCTCGGGCCAAAAGCATCACTGGGATGGTAGTTGTGAGGGTGGTGGGCTGGTCTCAGATGCACAGCACAGCCAGGAATCCCAGGGGGTCTGGCGACTGTGGAACCTAGTCTGGAGGGTACAAGGCCGACCGCTCTTCTATAGACCCCACATGGGCAGGGGTATCTAGGAACCAGGACATTTCTGGTCCAGGGTTCTTATCTCATCTTAGACACGAGTGCAAGTTATCACTGGGGCATGCCAAGTGAAGACGGCTGGTGGGCGGTTAGAGAGGGCAGGCTGAAGTCCATGGCTAAAGACCGAGAAGTGGGAGGAGTCAGGACGGAACCTGGCAGCATGGGGGTTGCTGAAATGATTGAGGGAGCCTGGGTAGCTCAGAGCAGAGTCCTGGCAGTGCACCTTGCAGAGGCGAGGGCAAAGGCCTCCCAGGCAGGAGCGGGCAACAGAGCTCAATGCCTCCAAAGGTTAGATAAACAGGAACTGAATCCTGCCCTTTGGGTTTAGCACAGGCCCCCGGTGGTAGCTCAGAAGGTAAAGCGTCTGTCTATAATGCGGGAGACCTGGGTTCGATCCCTGGCTTGGGAAGATTCCCTGGAGAAGGAAATGGCAACCCACTCCAGTACTCTTGCCTGGAAAATCCCATGGATGGAGGAGCTTGGTGCAGGCTACTGTCCATGGGGTCGCAAAGGGTCAGGCACGACTGAGCGACTTCACTTTCTTTCTTTCACTTTCCTGGTGACCTTGAACTACAGTTTCAGTGGAATGAGGTGAACAGAAGCTTGCAGTGAAGAAGGGAAGAGAAAGGGCAGTAGCGGGGGGGTATGGGTTGAGGAAAGGATTTTAAAAACCCTGGAGAGAAGTGACGTTGAGGACAATGCCCATGGGAAGCAGTTGTTCGAGGCATGGAGCACAAGGCCCAGGAGAAAGAGTGGAGAAGCCCTACAGGGGCCTAAAGACGGTGACGGGAACCCAGGGCGGGCGTCAGGGAACACAGCGCGCTTGGCCACAGGCAAGGGGTGGGCGGGGCAGTAACAGGGAGAGACAGAAAGGACGGGAGTCTGCAGGCGAGCTCACAGACTCGAAACTTGAAGCGTTCTCACGATGGCACCTTTTCAGTTTTCTATTAAATCAGATCAAGCAGCAGGGTCAGAAACTGGAAGACAGTAAGGGCAGTCAGAAAGAGCCATGGCTGAAAGAAAGCGTGGCTCAAGACAGGAAGACTCGGGAGGGAGAATACATGGAAAGTTTTAGAGGGAAATGTGTCTTTTCTTTTTTCTCCCATCATTTCAAAAGAAACCAAAATAGTTTTCAGGGGGAAAAAATTTAAAAAACAAACCAACAAGTGTTATTTTCTCATCTTTGCGCAGCGTTCAGGGTATTCTCACCTTCCTTCTGCCCGGCAGCCCCCCTCCCCCACCCCCGTGCCGCCAGCAAAGCTTGTGGCGGGTGCTGGGTGGTGGGTGGTGGGTGGTGGGTGGTGGGTCGTGGGTGCTGGGTGCTGGGTGCTGGGTGCTGGGTGCTGGGTGGTGGGTGGCGGGTGGCGGGTGGTGGGTGCTGGGTGGTGGGTGCTGGGTGCTGGGTGCTGGGTGCTGGGTGGCAGGTGGTGGGCCGGGGGCGCCAATGTTTGTCCCTTCAGTTTTACACATGCTGCGTGGTCACTGCTGTCTGTGACCAGACCCCTCCTCCTGGCCAGCCAAGCTTGGAACTCTGGAGGGCAAAACTGTCCCCTTGAGTGCGGAGACCCTTCCCCCCCCAACCCTCTGACCTAAGGGCCGGGTGCGGTCTCCCAGTGGCCGGGGAGGGGCGGCAGATTGCAGGTGGGCGAGGTGAGAAGCAGGACTGGAGGGAAGGGGCGCAGGGAGGCAATGCAGGGGAGAGACGGCAGGACCAGGACGGCGGGGTAAAGAGAAAGTCTCAGAGAGCGCCGCTGGCTCCAGCTGTCAGGCAGTGGGAGGAGAAATCGCTGTGGGACGGGAGTGGGGGCGTTCTTAGGAAGTTATTTAAGAACCAACTTTCTGGTCGGTCCTGTGTCCTTTTGAGGAAGTACCCCAGAGACGCCCAGAGCCGGCCCGCGCTGGGGCACCTCGGAGGGAGCGCAGGTAGGCCGCCCGCCGCCGCCCCTCCTGCCGGCATCCCACCCGCAGCCCCGCACGCGGGGGTCCCGGGCCGCCGCCTCCTCCGTCCGCCCCCGCCCCTGGGTCTCCGGGCCAGTGCTCGGGTGGTGCTCGGAGAGCAGGGGCCGGGACGGAGGCAGCCCGGCTACTCCACTTGGTTCTTCACCCCTAACTGTGCATCCACTCAGCCCCGCGGCTTCTGAGCTGGGGCCTGGGAAGCTTTCCTAAAGGCGCTGCTGGCTGACCCCTAAGCGGCTCCTAAAGGGCAGCTGGGGTCTCCCCCTCAACACACAGGGGAGCAGACTAAGGAAAGAGGATGCAAAGGGCAGGGAGGCGGAGGGGGCGGGGAGGGTGGAGGAGACCCAGGTAAGAACAGCTTCCTGCTGCAACTGGGGTCCAAGGCTTAGCTCTCCGTCTCCGGAAGCCCCTCCCAGGCGGCAGGCAGAGCCGACCTTGAGCACCTCCCCCGCCCCCCGGACCTGGCAAGGGGGCAGGGCCTGTGCCCACCTGCACCCACCCAGCCCGGCCTGCACTGGCCTCTCTCTCTCACCTGGCAGGCACTTGGGGGTCCCCAGCCTCCAGTCCTCCCTCCCCAGAAACTACTGCTCAGCACCCCTCTCCTGGAGCCCCCACCCCACCCCCGCCCGCACCGGCCCATAGCCACCTTGCAGCCCCCTCGGCTGCTCCTCACCAGAGGACGCCTCTGTCCTGCCTGGTCTGTTAATTCTTCTTCTCTCCCCCACCGCATAACCCACAAGATACTGTAAATAGGGCTGCAGGTATTTACGGCCCCTCCGCTCAGACTTGGCACTTCCAAACACTGCTGTCTCCTTCCAAACCCCCGCGCCCGGGGAAGGGGCTCGGGGCCTCCAGCGCCGCAGTCTTTGCTCCGCTAGCCCCTGGGCAGCTTACCCCCAACCCCGGTCCTCCCCTCCCCTCCCACCTTCTCACACCCTTCCCTGGAGCCTCCATAAGGCTGCGCTTCATCTTCAGAGGGTGTGCCTGGCTTTTGGAAACAGCCAGAGAACCCGGAGTCCTGACTGGGTAACCCAAAAGCTGGAGACAAAGTCTCCCTTCATTTGGCCCCTCAGTCAACAAGTGCCGACTGGACCCCGACGGGGAGGTGTGGCGTTTAAACTGGTCGTTTGTCTGCCCAGACTCGGAAGGAAAGGGAAGCAGTCTTGGGGCAAGGGCAGTGTAGCCCCGTGGAGGGAGTCCTTTCAAAACGGGCTATTTATAGCGCTCTCTAATATCGCAGGCGCCTCCGGGTTACCTGCCCAAACTCTCCTCTCCCTAGTCCTGCTCCCTGGGGTCCCGGCTCCAAAGCAGTGACCACCACGTTCGCACACCCTCCCGGCTTCACTGCTGCACCATGTCAGGCTCGAGTGTAAGCATCCCTAGACTGGAAGCTTTGAGGGCAAGCATCCTTCTCTATGGTTCTCTGCGCATCCCAACTGGCCAAACCGCAGCCTGGCACAGAGGGGACTCTCGATAAACACTGGCTGCATTAACTTGCAGGCATGAATGTTTGAAAGAATGCCACTTATCTGGCGTGAGTGTGTGAGTTTATTCTTCAGTGAGGACACCTCACCAGTCTACAGAAAATGGGCAGAGGTACCTGCATAAATGTTTCTTCCAAGAGATACCCTTTGGGGGAATGAGAAAAAGACCCCGCTCTCCAAAATCTTTTACAGCTTTCATTGCTCCAAATAAGCCCTCTTTCTTCTGCTTTCCATGTTTTCACAAACACGAAATCCCCCCGAAGCCTCTGGGGAGCTGTTCTCTGTCATTAGACTGACCCTTCCTGCCACGTCTCAGGGTTTATTTATGCGAAACTCAAAATGAGTTGCTCAAGAGCCGTCACGGACAGATACATCTGTTTCTCCCCTTTTGAATCCTTGTCGCAAAAGTAACTGGCTTCATGTTCCTGTCTGTGTCTCCATTGCTCCCCCCAAGGAACCTGTGAGGCTGAGGATGTCGGAGTCCTCCGAGACCGCTTTCGGAGGCAGGAGAGCCATCCCCCGCAACACCTCCAATGCAGCAGAGAACGACCCCCCCACCGTGGAGCTGCAGGGCCTGGTGCCCAGGGGCTTCAACCCGCAAGGTACGGGCCCCTCCCTCGGCCCCCCGAGTGCTGGGTCAGCCCCCTCCGTCTCCGCCGAGCTCCCACCAAAGCTGGCCCCCTGCCAGTCTCTTGTTTAAAGAAGGGCCTCCAAAACCCTCTCTTAGTGGTAAAAGCACCAAAGACCAGGATTTGTATCCCAGCTCTGCTACCTCATCGCTTTGTGATGTCGAGAGCTTCCCTGGTGGCTCAGTGGAAATGAATCCACCTGGTAACGCAAGGGAGGAGGGTTCGATCCCTGGGTCGGGAAGATCCCCTGGGGAAGGAAATGGCAACCCACTGCAGCATTCTTGCCTGGAGAATCCCATGGACGGAGGAGCCTGGCGGGCTACAGTCCACGGGGTCGCAAAAGAGCCAGTCATGACGAAGTGACTAAACCACCAGAACAGCAATGCCAAGGAGGTCACCTCTTCGAAGCAAGGCCATTAGCGGAGGCCTCTTGCTGCCCTACTGGTCTGTTTCTAAGAATGTTCTCTCGCTGGAAGTTTCCACTTCCGAAACCCCGTGGCCGTTTCGATTGTTTGGCTCCCACCTCCTTCCTACCCTGGGCCGCGTGTCCACCGCTGTGCTGGAGAGAGAGGCTGGGGTCTGCTGTAACAGGGACAGGGGCCCCGGGCACAGGCGCTGTGACTGTGCCCCCTGCTCTCACCTCTACCCGTCCAGAGGGACCTGCTCTGGGAACAGTCGGCCGTGCTGATCCCCTCCCAGCCCTGGCTGCTGTCAGGGGGCCCGAGTGCCAGCAGTGGCTTGGTGACACAGACACCATTCCCTTGGGAGCGGCAGGGACACTCAGACTCATGTCCCTGAGCAGAAACCTGCAGGGAACACCCAGGGACCCAAACCCGATTCTGCTCCTGAGGGGCTCTGTGTTGGTTTCTCCGGGGAGTGAACACCCCCTTCTAGGGGAGGTGTTCACGATCACCCTGTGGGGTGTGGTTAACCTGCTCAGCCCGAAAGAGACCAGAGCTTGAAAGAGAATGGCAAGGACAATGCTGGTTATGAGCAAACCCAGCAAGTTGGAGAACAGCTGGGCATGATGGCAGGTTCGATTGTGTTAGTATCATGTCCAGATGACGTGATATCTAATTGTGAAGACGGAGAGAAACCCCAGGACCACCCGTGGGGCTCCATCCAGACTGGGAGCTTGGGCTCACAGAACTGAAGGGCGTCTTTGGCTGAGTTCTGGGGCTGAGACACGGTGTTAACGTGGAGTTCTGAGCCCTGTCTCCCTTCCAGCTTCTGCACACTGTACCGTTAGAGCCACAGAACTGAGTTTAAAAGGACTTGCTAATCCGCTCGCCTGAATTGCCATGTTACAGGTTGGGAGATTGAGGCCAAAGCAAGCGCTTGGTGTTCACATCTTCACTGCTTAGTCTGGGAGCCCGCCTGCCTTCTTTCTTCTTTTTAAAAGCAGATACAATTGGAAAGCGTGCAGATGTTAAGTTACCAACCAAGGTACCTTGGTGTAACCAAACAAGTTATCTTGTTTCAGTTTTCTAGCAAAATTCCCCTCCTGCAGAGAAGACTCTGGGACCCAGGAGAGGGGGGCAAGGTGCTAAGAAGTGGGCTGGGGGAGCAGAAAGTGAAAGGGGTACAGAAGTGGGAGATGCCACAGAGGCAGTGAGGTGTCACAAAGTGTCCCCTGGTCCAGGACTCAGAAGACCCAGGGTCCTGTCCAACATCTTCCACTTGCTCACTTTTGGGACATGGGGGCACATCATGAAAATGACCAGAACCTCAGTTTTCCCATCAGCAAAATGGAGCAATATCCACTTCACAGTCGTCATGAGGCTCAATGACCAGTGGCTGTGGGAATCTTGATTAATATGTGCTCACTGATTCAGACGATATAGATTATCACACCTCTGCAAAGTCTGGAACCCACACATGGGAACCTTGATCTAAGGCTATGTGTGTAGCCTGCAACCTTCAGATATAAAAAATGCAACAAAATGTTGCCAATAAGAAAATTGCCAGAGAACCTGAGTGGTTAGTTCAGTTTTTAAAAATCTAGAAATACTAATTTTTTGGTTGCTTATTTTTGGAGGCAAGGGTGGGGAGTTATTTTGAACTGACTTATTTGGAAGTATCAGTCATTATTTGCTTGGCAGTCAGATGTGTTCACAGCCCGAGTGACATTCTGGGATACTTATGACAGGCCCTGGTATGGGGGTGTGTGTGTCCAGTGAACAGTCAGTCCCTTGAGAACTGAATGACTCATCAGTCCTAGAGTCATTGTAACCTTCTTATTAATAACAGGTTTCTGATTTCAAAACATGTATCCATTTAGTAGTTCTACAGATGAGCTAAGTGCCGCATGCACGGAGGAAGGACCCGTGAGCCCAGGAGGCATAGAAATAAGTCCCAGATGAGTCGAACAGAAAAAAAAAAAAATATATATATATATATATATATATATATATATATATAATCTGATCAAGGAGGGCCAGTTCCCAATATCCTTCATATTTCAAAAGTCTGTTTAATTGTACTAAAAGTGAGTTTTCTGGGACTAAATATGTCTTCTTTACCCCAAGTCCCTGCTAAGACCTGGTCACGTGGGTTTAAGTGCCAGCTTCTTGTAGCTTTCTCGGCCACCAGTGGAGGACTTGTATCTTCTCGATCCCATCTGAAGATGACTGCTTCCAGGACTGTTGTTCAGGCGCTCAGTCGTGTCTGACTCTTTGTGACCCCATGGTCTGCAGCACGCCCCGCTTCTCTGTCCTTCGCTATCTCCCGGAGTTTGCTCAAACTCACGTGCATTGAATCAGTGATGCCATCCAATCGTCTTGTGCTCTGCTGACCCTTTCTCCTCCTGCCCTCAATCTTTCCCAGCATCAGGGTCTGCTTCCAGGATAACAAAGTCCTAAGCCACACTCTCTTCATTGGCCTCATGGTAGTTTTCCAAAGTGTCCCTTTAGCAAGCTGCTCTTGTGAGATGGATTGAGAAGGGTGGAGAGGCAAGAGGAGGAAGAGGGGGGAAATGCCAGATTTTCCCCTTTGCATACTCTTGTGGCAGCGGATGTAGACAATATCTATTGAGTGTATGTAATACCTTTACTAGGGATTCCCAGGTAGCTCAGCAGTAAAGCATCCATCTGCCAGTGCAGAAGATGTGTGTTCAGTCCCTGGGTCGGGAAGATCCCTGGAGAAGGAAATGACAACCCACTCCAGTATTCATGCCTGGGAAGTCCCCTGAAAAGAGGAGCCCGGTGGGCTACAGTCCATGGGGCTGCAAAAACAGTCGGGCACGGCCAAGCGACTAAACAACAACGCTTTTAATGCAGGGCTTCAGTGCACATTTGGTTAAGAATGATTTTTGCCTGTATTTCAAAATGTACAAACAAACATAAGGTTCCTCCCATATGGCAGCACGCGCTGTAAGAAACATTGAGATGTTTGAGCTGACGGTGGAGCCCAGGCCGTGGTGGTGTTTGATGTTCTCCTGTATTTTTAGGGATCCTTCGTGGCTCCCCTTTGAACTCAACTGTAGCTGAGAGAAATATCTGGAAATCCCCTCAGCTTGTTTGGATTTGCATCTCTTTCTAATAGGCTGTGCTGCGTGCTCATTTGGTGTTTTTGAAAATCGCTCCACAGCCTTCCCGGTCTCAAAGGTTATTTCAGCAGGAGATGTAATGTTCCGGAAGATAAGCTTGTATTCTTGCTCTGGTTCGACTCTCTGTTGGCAACAATAGGGATCATTTGCAGCAGTAATTATAATTCTCATTTGACAGGTCTAACGCAATTTGAATTCAAACTGGAAAGCAAGCTCAATCTATAAAAAAAAAGATAATCAAATGCAGGCAGGATCTAGTATTTTCAGGCTAACGGGGTCTGTGCCTTTCTGATCATCTCCCCCCTCCCTGTCCCTCCCTCCATGTCAGAACTAAATCAACTAATTGACTAGTAGGTCGTCTCTCCTTTGTGCAGAGGAAACCTCTCTGGGTTCAAGATTACTGAAAGAATAAAAAAGACCCTCAGTGTACGATTAAGAGATGATGCTGTGTAGAACCAGTTCACACGTCTCCTCTTGATTTGTGGGAAAATGTTCAATGATTGTGTCAGGAACTATGCCAAGATCTCTCTGGGGACACACAAATGAACAAGTCAATCCCTGGCCTCAAGCAACTGTCCATCTAGTGGTTGGAACAAATAAGTGAGAGGAGTGACCAGTGGTGTCAGTGGACTGGGGAAGAGGTTGAGGAGCGCTTCCTGATGGAAGGACGCCTGAGTTAGGGCATAGAAGATGAGTAAGAGTGTTCCAGGCAGACGAGTGTGTGGAAGGGCATTTCTAGCGGAGGGAACAGCGTATGTTAAGTAGTGAGGACAAGAGAGGGAAGAGGCGCCCGGGAAAGGTAAGCCGAAGTCTCATTCTAACAGGCTTTGAAGACCTTACCTTTCCTTCTCCGGACACAGGACACTTGTCAAGGATTCTAATTAGCAAGTGACATGATCAGAATTATGTTTATTAAAAAAAATGCTAATGTTGAGAAAATGGGGAGAAAGAGGCACATTTGGGGGCTGTTGAGATACTTCAGGCCAGAAGAGAAACAGACGAGAGGGGTTTAGCCCCTGGAGAGAGCATTAGACTCAGTTTTCTCATTCTAGCTTTTGCTGAGCATTTCTTACGCATTCAGGATACAGGGCATCTTTCTTCTTTTTTCTTTTTTTCTTGGCCATGCCACACGGCATGCGAGATCTTAGTTCCCCAACCAGGGATTGAACCCATGTCCCCTACATTGGAAGCACGCAGTCTTAACCACTGGGGAAGTCCCTCAGAGTACAGGACATTTTAATATTAATAGCCACAGTTAAAAAACAATAAGCTGTTTAAGAAAATGTTGTTAATGATTCTAATGAATGATGGTTTAAAATTCTGGGTATTCAAAAGGAATATGAGGAAGGAAACTTTATCCTGTTGTTTTCACAATAAAGAGACCTAGCTCCCCATAGACAGTATTTATACCTATCGTTTGGTAATAATATTATCAGAGATTGCATGGAGAACTCAGTTCACTAGGGAATTCCTAGAATATGAACCTAAACACTTAACTTATTTAAGGGTTCCATCTGTGACAGGTATAATCATTCTCTGAAGAATATTTTTACAAACTAAGGAGAAAATAATCTACTTTTAATCCAATTTTTTCCTATTAGGAGAAGGGTAGGAGGACAGGGAGGCAGCTGGCTCATGAGGAGAGATTTTTTTTTTTTAGCAGTCCATTTTCTGATGTTTTGGAATTAGGCTAAATTGTGTTAGGTAGACTTTTTGAAAGCTGTCACTTTGAAAGAGAAAGCTGCCAAGTTTCCAGCTACAATATCTCTCTAAAAGACAAAAAAAAAAAAAAAAAAAAAAAAAGGAATGTGGCTTAGCAATGAGTTGCTCCATTCTGCCAGTAAGTGGGCTTGGCCAGGGAGAAGCAAATTCATTTCCTGTTTGTGGCGAATGGAGCCTAGGTGATGAGAAGTTTCCTTCAATCTAAACCGTGTCTTGTTAAGCCAGTAAACAAAGGACGAATCAATATGCCAGCTTAATAAGTGTTTACGGAGGCCCTGCTACATGCGAAAGAGCAATACCAAGCAAAAGGTTCAAGAAAAATATACCACTTTCTTGATATCTTATGACAACCTGTGCTCATATCTGCAGACAACCATCTGCAGAGTCCTTGCAATTATGAGGTATTAAAAGAAAAAAATACTTGATTGATCTGGGAGTGACAAGCTGTGAGCAGTAAAGGAAAAGGGGTTCCTTCAGTGGTGCTGGGGACCTCATCTCCTTCTCCAAGACTTGGGGTAACTCTTAGTAAATCTATAGATTGTTGTTGTAGTTCAGTTGCTAAGTCATGTCCGACTCTTTGCAACCCATGGACTGCAGCGCGCCAGGCTCCCCTGTCCTTCACTATCTCCTGGAGTTTGTTCAAACTCATGTCCTGAGTCGGTGATGCCATCCAACCATCTTATTCTCTGTCATCTCCTTCTCTTCCTGCCCTCAATCTTTCCCAGCATCAGGAACTTTCCCAATGAGTCGGCTCTTTGCATCAGGATGTTTTCCAATGAGTCAGCTCTTCGCATCAGATGGCCAAAGGATTGGAGCTTCAGAATCAGTCCTTCCAATGAATATTCAGGACTGCTTTCCTTTAGGATTGACTGGTTGGATCTCCTTGCTGTCCAAGGGACTGTCATGAGTCTTTTCCAGCACCACAATTCAAAAGCATCAATTCTTTGATGCTCAACCTTCTTTATGGTCCAGCTCTCACATCCACACATGACTATTGGAAAAACCATAGCTTTGACTATAGGGACCTTTGTTGGCAAAGTGATGTCTCTGTCTTTTACTATGCTTTCTTGGTTGGTCATAGCTTTTCTTCCAAGGAGCAAGCAGCTTTTAATGTCACCATCCATGGTGATTTTTGAGCCCAAGAAACTGAAATCTGCTACTGACTAGGAGATTACGTTGGCGAGAGAGCAACATGTCTACCACTTCCTTCTCCTTCTAAACAAAACTCTCCTGCTCATTGCCCTTCTGCAGGTCATACCCATCTAACTGCAGTCTAGAAAATTGTTTCTTTAAACTCTCAACTTTTCAGTGGAGCATTTAATCTTCCACATCTTAGTCATTTTATTTTTTAAATGAAAGATTTCTCTTAGTTTCAATGATTTTAGCATGAACTTTTTTTTTACATGTTATTAGTTTTTCTTTTTTAAATTTTAAAATTGTATAGGAAAATTTTACTTACCATTGACTTAATTTTTTCCCACTTAGGGTACCACTGTGATTCCCTATAATTTTTTTCTTTCTTTCTGAAGGCATTGACTTAGAATGATATTGCAATAGAAAAGATAAAGATCACTTAGAAAGAACAATGTTTTTTAAAAACGACATGTTTTGAATTAAGCATTGTCAAATACACAACAATGTAGGCTACATTATTTTAAAACAAACTCTTCATGTCTCTCTTAGCATATATTTAGTACATATGCTTGTTTTCACTATGAAAAAGGTATAAAACTACGATCGGTGGGGGTGGGAGCTGAAGTTTTGCAGATGCAAATGAGTTCGTTAGCACTTTTTTTTACCCTTTGCAATGAGTGGTCCAAGTGAGCTGTGAAGACAGGGCATTTTTATTCCAGTCTGAAACAAAACTGCTGGTCTGGAGCTTCCTGTTTTAAAACCCCTGCATTATCTTTGGCACTATTTATATACTACCCTGAATATTTTGAGAATGCAATTGTCTGATAAATAACATTTAAAGCACTCGTATGGTTAATACTATGATAAATGGAATGCTCTATTTTAAAATGAGCAGCCAGCTCCTCGTTTCAGATTTTCAGGTTTTGTTACATTAGTTTGAAGTGAAAAGTGGCATATTTGCTAGGAAATTTTAAAGTATTACCCCAGGCTCAGTAGGGCTTCCCCTGTGGCTCAGCTGGAAGAGAATCCGCCTGCAATGCGGGAGACCTGGGTTCGATCCCTGGGTTGGGAAGATCCCCTGGAGAAGGGAAAGGCTACCCACTCCAGTATTCTGGCCTGGAGAATTCCACGGACTCTATAGTCCATGGGGTTGCAAAGAGTTGGACAGGACTGAGTGACTTCAGGTCTTCAGGCTCAGTAACAAGATGATTAAGACAAAGTCCGGTCCTTAAGGGGTTTACAGACCCCTAGATAAAATCACCTGTATTAGGATCATACTAAGTGGCTGATGATAATAGACATTTTTTAAAAGAAAAACATATTCTGAAAATCTGGACGAGAAAATGACTCCCTCCACCTGTAGAAATTCAAGAAAAGAAAGACAGGCCTGTCTGCTGAGAAGCATTGTCTTACTGAATCTGCACACTGCCGTCATTCTGCAGATGGGAAAACTGAGGCACCAGTTTCTGTAACTTGTCCAAAGTCACAAAGATAGTCAGTGTCAGAACTGAGATCTGGGTCCAGGCAGTCTGGTTCCAGAATCCATACTCTTATCCATTGTGCTATTCTACTTCTCCTAGCATACAAATAACAATATAATAATAATTTTTAGATTTTACTATGTGCCAGATACTGTGCTAAAGTGTTTTATATACACTTTTTCTTTTTCATTTAACGCTTACACCAACCCTATGAGGCATTTCATTGCCTTTCTAAAAATAAGAAAACTGGACTCAGATTAAATAACTTCGAAGAGTTCTACAATTAGTGATGTATCTCCCAAAACATATTCTGAAAAATCCTCCACACACACGAAAATACTTCTCATGGCCATTCGACTTTGGAAAGCAGTCTACTATAGGAGATTTGCAGTGCACAGCAGCATATGACAGTCCCGCATAAATTTTGCAAGAACCCTGATTGTGTGTGTGCATGCTAAGTCGTTTCAGTCTTGTCTGACTCTTTATGACCCTACGGATGGTAGCCCGCCAGGCTCCTCTGTCCCTGGGATTCTCCACGCAAGAATACTGGAGTGGGTTCCCATGTCCTCCTCCAGGGGATCTTCCCAACCTAAGAACTGAACACATGTCTCCTGCATTGGCAGGCAAATTGTTTACCACTGAGCCACCGGGGAAGCTCAGGAATCCTGATCAACTCTGGTTAAACCAGCACTTCCCAAACGGATTTAACCCTGGCTATTCCTTCAATCCCCCATGTACATCCCATAGAACTAGAACTTCATGGCGCCACATAAGGATGAACTGACTTCAGTCAGACGCACTAGACGCTAACCAGGTTCACCAGACTGGGGTGTGGAACTGGAAAGCCAGGGTTTTCATTTGCAATAGGAACCAGAGCCACTGAGAGCCTGATAGCAAAGAAGGACTTGCTTCTCTCTCTCTAGCTTTGTTCTTCCACACAGGCAGACCTGCTCGGGAAATCACTCATTTTTAGGGGCAGGTCATCATGCAGGGAGGGGTGGCAAGAGCTGAGGCAGATCCTGGCGGTGCCCTGGGATCAGATATCGCTCTACAGGCAGACTGGACTCTCCCCCCCTCACCTGGAAGGCCACCCCGACAGCCTGCCAGCTGACCTTTCTGCCACCAGCACCACCACCCTCCAATCTGTTTTCCTCTCTGTCACCAGGAGAGGCAGTTTCAGTTTGTCTCTGCACCCATCTAACCATATTCATTTGCTAGTTCAGGTTCTTCACTGCGTTCCCAGTGCAGTTAAGAGTCCAAACTCCCTGACAGGGACTTCAAGGCTTTCTGCTTTCTCCTCCACGGTGGTCGCATTGTAACCCTCCAGTCAACCAATCGCTTCAGCTTTGTTTCAAAAAAACATTGATTGATTTTGACGGTGCAAGATCTCCGTTGCCGCATGCGGGATCTAGTTGCCTGGACCAGGGATTTCACCTGGGGCCCTGCATTGGGAGCGTGGAGTCAGCCGCTGGACCATCTGGGACGTCCCCACCTTTCCACTTTCAAAGTGACCCATGCGCTCTTTCCCCTCAGTCTCCGCTCATCCTCCTTTCTCTCCCACCCTTCTTTCTACCTGGAAAACTTGCTTGGCTTTCAGACCCCTGTTCACACCTCAGTTCCTCTGGAAAGCTTCCTTAGTCCGCCCTAGTCTGGGTTAGGGGCCCCTTGCCAGAAACCCTCCCCCACTCATCATTCATTTCATTTATCAGAGTGTTTTACTTTTTCACGACACTGCATCATAATTACCTGTTCACTTTTCCATATCTACCACTGTGCATTTGTATTTACTTGGCAGTGACCTAATGTATCTATATCCATGTCTTGAATGACAGCATAAAATTGCATACTTCCTGGAGGACAGGAAGTTAGGAAGGACATTAAATGTATTGAATATATGTGCCTGCATGCTAAGTCACTTCTGTTGTGCCTGACTCTTTGCTACCCACGGACTGCAGCCAGCCAGGCTCCTCTGCTCTGTCCACGGGACTCTCCAGGCAGGAGTACTGGAGTGGGTTGCATCCCCTCCTCCAGGGGATCTTCCCGACCCAGGGAAGAACCTGCGTCTCTTACGTCGCCTACACTGGCTGCCTTCTGGGTGGCTAAGATGGTAAAGAATTGAATATACACTTAGGGTCTAAAATTATCTTAAGAATTTGGAACAATTAACCTAATACGATAAGATAAAATTAAATTGAAACTAGTAAGGCCCTAAAATTAGGCTAAAAAGAAAAAAGAATTGCATTGATAGAAATGGTTAGATAACAACATGAGTAAGTGACTTACAGGGATCTGACTTATAGGGATCTGAGTTTTAATCCACTGCTGACAGAAGTGACATCAGAATGTAGTTTTAAAAGTTTTGCTTCACCACATGCTTAATGTAAATGAACAATAAGCGTATCCAAAACACTAATGGTATTTTGGACTGAAATCACAGAAATTTATTTTGGAAGATGCAGTGGTCTCATTGGTTTTCACTGGAAAAATCATAACTAAAGATGTATTTAATTCTAGGAAAAACACTACAAGAGATAATTTCATAAAATGGAGCATATATATTTCAGAGCAGGTAAAAGGTCTAGAAATAATTTCTTAAAGAACGCTGATGGCTTAGAGAATGCTTTACTCAGAGGAACACTCACAGTCATCTTTATATACAGAAACAGCGCCAGATGAAATGAATAGAACATAGTCTATGTTTATGCAGAAGTTAGAACCAGAATCTATGGTTAGAAAAATTATAGGGAAGCAGATGTCTGTTCATCTTATAAGGATTTTTCAAATAATTGGATTATATAAAAATGAACAGTTTGCTTTATATGACAATGGGTTCCCTGTTCAGATGGAGACTAAAGGCTTAAGTACGAGGATTTTCATGGAGGTGTTTCGTACGGCAGGTCTACCAGATGGCCTATCAATACCTCTGCCCTCTGAGAGTCTGTGATGCTGTAATATCAGTATATTCCTTCCACTGGTGCTGATGAATGGAGAGCGGTTAAACTCTTCTTTGAGGAATTAGGTTTTAGACATTAAAAAAAAAAACATTATTAAAAGTCAAGATGTTAAGAAAGAGGGCCGAGTGAGTTGATTCCTGAGGTCCTTCTCAAGTGGGACATTCATGATTCTTCAGCTCTTTCTGAAGCTCGTTTTACCCTGGGGATTGTGACCTTAATAAGACCAGAGAACTTAGGGGGCAGGCAGCTTGGAAGAGAGAGGTGTAGAAATAAACGTCTTCGGCCCACAGCCTCCTAAAGGAACGAAACTGCACCTCCGGGGACCAGGCACTCAGCAGGGCTCTGAGATGCTGCAAACGCAAAGCTGCATCTTGGGCTCTCCGTGCGCCTCCGTGTCACAGTCAGAACAGCTCGCTGAGGACCGCACCACGCGAAACACAAAGTAACCCCATCACAGCTTGTAGTCAGTGAGCCACAAAGAAGCCTCTGGTCCCAGGCAGAACGTCAGACCCATTCTCCCGTGAGGACGTTGACTCTTTGTAGACCTTCCCAAGAAATTAGTGTCTTTGTTTTAAAGGTGAGAAAACTCAGCTTCTGGGAGGCAACCTCCCTGACCTAAGTAATGGTGAGAGCTGAGATCAAACTCGGGATTACCTGGACTTTGAATTAATTCCAGGTGTTTCCGGGACTCCTAGACTTCAGAACTATAGAGAATCTTAGTGAACCCAATTTCTCTATTTTGCCTATGAGACAAAATGAGCTCGGAGGGGACTAGACATCCTGCTCAAGACTCCTGTGTAAAAGCAAAAGAAGCCACCGAGTCTCACAGGGTGAAGCCCCAGCACCCCATCTACACTGTGAGCACAAACCACAGCTGGCACGGTCAGGAAAAGAGAGGGAAGTCAGGATGTCAGGATGCCTTCCCCCGATGGTCAGGAAAAGAGAGGGAAGTCAGGATGGCAGGATGCCCTCCCCACCCCTCGCCCAATTTTGTCTCCCCCGTGGCCCTTTAGAACCCCAAATGCATACACAGAGCTCTATTTTTAGATCCCATGGGAGCCTGTGAGGCTCCTCTGTCCATGGAATTCTCCAGGCAAGAACACTGGAGTGGGTATCCATTCCCTTCTCCAGGGGGATCTTCCCAACCCAGGGACTGGACCCAGCTCTTCTGCTTTGCAGGCAGATTCTTTCCCACTGAGCCACGAGGGACGCCCATCTTTAGACCAGATCTTCTAAACTGCACTGAAGATGGGTAACTAGAGTTACGGTCACATCAGTGATCGTTGCAGACAAATGGGGAAAAACCTAAAAGAGATCTAACTTTCATCCAGTGTTATCATGTCTCAGATAAATATATAACTGACATTTACACTCCCGATTCCGCACATCAGAGGAAAAACCTGAAGATTTTGGCATCACACCAGGGTTTGCTTCCAGACTGGTCGGTTGGTAGCCAGGCAAATGCGAAGCTTGTTTCTGCCTGTTCAATGTGGAAACAATCCTGCCTCCCTCACAGAAACACCGACACGCTTCCCCCACACCTGTTCCCTCTGATCCCTGCTTTCGAAGGGCAAGAGCTCCTTTTAGAATTATGGAAGGGGAGGTTTACCCTTCCTGAATAAGAGGAGAATTTTGGATTAATGGTCTATTCTGTCCTTAGAACATCCCTTGGAAACTTTGTCAGATTTGATCCCTCCCCTTTTAAAGATAAAAAATTGAAACCTGTTATTCCCTGCTTTTTCCACCATAGAGACGCTATAGTCACTGTGGGAAGCAGCTGACTGTTTGAACACCAATGTGAGACATGGACATGAAGCTTTGACTCGAGTCCTGGTTTCTCTGTATCTAGACCTGTACGCTAGGCATCACCATCACTGCCCTCTTACACCCGAAGTGGGATCTGAAGTGGGGTCAGAAGGGGAAAAGGCTTTTTAAAAATCTTCTTTCAATGCAAGGATGTCACAAGAGACCGATTCGGAAATCTACCCGCCCCCTGTATAGAGTTTTATGTAATAAACCTATTACCTCGCATCTTCGGGAAAAATAATCTTGTTTTTCTGAGTGTGTGTTTAAACCAAAATTACTCAATGTTCTCCTTGATTGTTTTCTTTGTCTATAGACTACCTTAATGTTATGAATGTTCACCTGTTCAAGGAGAGGTGGGATAGCAACAAAGTGGACCACCACACCGACAAATACAGCAACAACCAGCTGATTGTACGTAGAGGACAGTCTTTCTACGTTCAGATCGACTTCAATCGTCCCTATGACCCCAGAAGGGATTTCTTCAGGGTGGAGTATGTCATTGGTGAGTGCCTTGTGCAAGCTCTGCTCAAAACAGTCATGATACCATGGTTCATAATTGCAAAGTGGTACAGGTGTATTTCCTGGAATCACACTTTAACAGTTGGCTGGAACTGGGGTTAATCACATACAGTCCCTGTAGCACTCTACATTCTAGGGTGGGTCTGACACAATGCCAAACATCAATAAATCATTTGCCTAGTCAGGGAAAGAGCTGGTATAGTAGAAGTGAGCCCAGTTGGCATAAAATGTTAATGTATGTAGAGAAAAGCACGCAGTGCTGATATATATGCAATTTAATAACCTGGGAAACAATTTGCCATATCTGTTCATGTTAAAAAGATGTATGTCCTTTGACCCCACAATTTCACCCTTAGAAATCTATGCCAGTGATATGTAAAATCTTCAAATCCACTTTTAAAAAGTGGGCATTATTTACTGCAGCGCTGTGTATGGTGACAAAAACATCCTCAGAGTGAGCAACTTTCCGCAGCGGAAGGGCTGGCAATACCGTGGCATAGTCACATAATGCAGTGTGAATTCGACCTAAACCAGAAGATGTCAAGAGAGGTGGTGAGGAAACGAAACACAGAGGCGTGTATGCCAAGCCTATGTGTGTGTGTGTAAATGTGCGAGTGCACAGATCAGTAAAGCATTGTGAGTTCAGGGAAAAATTATGAAGCACACACATCGGTGTTGATGTGGGCTCCATGGTGGAAATACGGCCAAAATGAAGGCAAGTGAAGCAAAAGGGAAGGGAGCCAAGTAGGAAAAGGAGGGGAAAAAGTGAGCACAATGTGACTATATGGAGACGTCGATGTAAAATCGCTGATCTGTAGGAATAACTATAAGAGTATTAAACCACAACTAAAAATGCATGCTGCCCTAGGGAAGAAATCTAAGGCTGCTGATCACTTGAGGAATGTGGTTTGTGCTCACTTGAGCTTACAATGTGAATTTGCACATAAATGTGGGGAAATTGTTTGAAGAGAGAAGAGAAGGGGGAGAGGAGAAAAGAGATCCCTGAATCAGAATAAAAAATACCAGTGCGGCGATTGAGTTCTACACCGACTTGTTTGTTATCCCAATTGTGCAATGAGAAAAGGAAGAACTAAATGAACCATTCTGGCGTGTTAGGCAAAGTGAAATAACAGTTTAATTACACTTAGGGAGTAGACTCTTATTGTTAATATTTTTTAATAATGGCTACTTCAGGTGAGAGAAGAATCCACAGCTGATTTTTAAACAGTATTTTGAAATACAAAGAAAAGTTATTTTTGTTTCTTTCCCTAAGGTCATTCAGTTTTCTTCTGTGTGTAGGTGTGCAAGCTTGTGTGGACTAGATATGATTAAAACCTCCTCGACACATTTATAATAAAAGGATCACTCCACACATGTCAATAAATACCCAGTTTTGTTTCACCTTAATAGGGATTTTTTTTTTGCCTTCATCTTTATAACCAAATATTTCAGGCAGTGAGGGGAGAATAGGGAAGCTGGGTCCCTAAACTGGACGTGTCTGAAGTCTCAGATCTCCCACAATCACTCATAAAAGAATTATAATAATGAAAGTCTCAGGAAGAATAAGATGACCATCTTAGATCAGGTTTCTAGGACACAGACTCTGAGAAGGAGAGCTGTGTGAAACGAGATTTCTGGGGTGTGATCTCCAGGTCACCATCTGAGCAGGAGTGCAGGGGTCAGTGCCGGACAGAGGGAGGAGCTGAGCTCTGCTGGGCGAAGGCGTCAGGGGGTCCCACCATGCCTGCTGGAGCTGGACTGTGTCTTCAGGGTTGGCCAGTCTTGAGGCAAGGGCATAGGCCCTTTATATTCTAGCATGGACTGTCATTGACCATAAGCTACTCCCAGGGAGGGGGTACTTAGTTAGCTGGGGCTCTATGGCAGTGGGTAAACCCCTGAGGGCCTTGAGCCGCCAGCGCTCCCAGCATCGGGGACAAGGATGCCTCCGTCCTAAACGCAGTCTGGACAGAAGATCACAGCATCCACTCCAGTAAGCACTTAGTCTTGCCTTTTTATTTAAAAATAAAAAGAGTACTACATGTGTTCCTTCAGCAAAAGGGGAGGGGGGAAGCATAGCAGATTTACCTTTGAGATAAACATCTGCGTGTTTTAAAGAACAGTACATCTCACATAACTCAATGGCAAGAAAAAGCACTGAATTCAATCCAAAATGGGCAAAAAGACTTGAACAGACATTTTCCAGAGAAAACATAAGAGATGGTCAACAGGCACATGAAAGGAAGCTCAGCACCCCTGCTTATTAGAGAAATGCAAATCAGAACCGCAGTGAAGTACTGTCCTACACCGACCACAGTGGCCGTCATTGGAAGTCTGCAAATAAGTGTTGAAGAGGATGTGGAGAGAAGGGAGCCCCCCGACACTGTCAGTGAGAACGTATGGCGGTACACCCATGGTGGAAAACAGTATAGAGCTTCCTTAGAAAGATTTTTAAAATGAATACTGCCAAACGATCCAGCAATTCAACTCCTGAATATGCAACCCCCAAACACTGGAGAACACTAACCTGAAAAGATACACACTCCCCAGTGCTCACAGCAGCACTATTTGTATACAATAGGCAAGATGTGGAAGCAACCCAAATCCCCGTCGACAAATGACTGAATTAAGATGATGGGATGTGTGTGTGTGTGTGTGTGTGTGTGTGTGTGTGTGTGTGTGTGTGTGTGTGATGGTGGAATACTACTCAGCCATAAAAGAGAGTGAAATACTACCATTTGAAAGTGAAAGTGAAGTCACTCAGTCGTGTCCAACTCTTTGCGACCCCATGGACTGTAGCCCACCAGGCTTCTCCGTCCATGGGATTTTCCAGGCAAGAGTGCTGGAGTTGGGGTGCCATTTCCTTCTCCAGGGGATCTTTCCGACCCAGGGATCGAACCCAGGTCTCCTGCAATGCAAGCAGACGCTTTACCCTCTGAGCCACCAGGGAAGCACCGTAGATGGACCTGGAGAATATTATGCTTAGCTAAATGTGAGACAAAGACAAATCCTGTGTAATATTACTTAAATGCAGAATCTAGAAAACAAGACAAATGAGTGTATATGCAAAGCAAAAGCAGCGTCATGCGAAAAAAGCAAGCCTTGTGGTCACCAAAGAGGAGAGAGAAGAGGGAAGAGAGACAAGCGAAGGGCAGGGGATTAACAAACTGCTACATTTAAACTAGGCAAGCAGCGAGGTCTTGCTGCATAGCCGAGGGGATTATATCCACGATCTTGCAATAATATTTGATAGAGTATATTCTGCAAAAACAGTGAGTCCCTACACAGTATTCCTGTAACTCACACCGTGTTGTAAATCAACTCTACTTCAATTAAAAAAATTATTGCCATAATAAGAAGAGACGAGTATTGAATATGAATCAGAAATGCAATTCAGTGCTCAGACGTGTGTATGCAAGTGTACTTCAGCTTCAAGAAACCTAGAATGTGACGAAGTGATTTAAAAAACAGAAAAGAGAATACTTTGTAAAAAATATGGGACTCATAAGAGTCTTCAGATATTTATCTTAGGGTGTTTAAAGCAGATTTATCAACAAAAATCAATTTATATACTATTTCAAAGAGTGTAACTGTTGCATAGAGAGACCTATTGTCTTATTAAAAACAGAGAAAATAACCACACATATATGCTTCCAGTTTGCGCTTCTTTGTTATTGCTCTTTTCTTTCCCTGTGACTTTATATAAGCTGAGCTGGGTTGCCTTAATACCCTGGAGATTTCTTTTGTGGCTATCCTCAGAACCTAGGGTCATGGGATTTATTTATAAGTGATTTTGCCTTCAAATTGAGTTTCTTTCTTTTTAAATATTTAAGTAAATAGCCTCTCAGATGGTCCCAGATTTAACCCATTGCATGCGGGCTTCCCCAGGCAGAGAAAGAAGGTGAGCACAGAGCTGCTGCTTTTCCTGGGCCAGCGCTCCCCTCTCTTGTGCTCAGAGCTTTGATAGCTCATTCATTAGTGGCTGGCGGTGCACAGCCGTCTCTGAGAGTCACGTGGGAGGTGTTAATGACTTGGAGGAGGCGGGTATATGTGGAACATGTGCCCGGTCGTCTATGGGGCCTTTTCCCTCTCTCCACCTCTAGCCTGCAGCCACCACACATCATGGAAGGCAGGGGTTCAGTTCAGTTCAGTTCAGTTCAGTCGCTCAGTCATGTCTGACTCTGCGACCCCGTGAACCGCAGCATGCCAGGCCCCCCTGTCCATCACCAACTCCCGGAGTTCACCCAAACTCACATCCATCGAGTCAGTGATGCCATCCAACCATCTCATCCTCTGTCGTCCCCTTCTCCTCCTGCCCTCATTCTTTCCCAGCATCAGGATCTTTTCCAATGAGTCAGCTCTTTGCATCAGGTGGCCAAAGTTTCAGCCTCAACATCAGTCCTTCCAATGAACACCCGGGACTGATGGGGCAGAGCACTAATTATAGGCTTTGTTAGTCTGGAGCTGGAGCTGTGAAAACCTGGGAAGAGCCTGTGGTGTTAATATGCTGTGACTTTAGCTCAGGCTCCCTACTTGTTTGAGACTTCTTTGAGACAGAGTCATTCCGAGGAGAGAATTTCTTTTTAATTTATTTATTTTAATTGGAGGCTAATTACTTTACAATACTGTGGTAGCTTTTGCCATACATGGACATGAATCAGCCACAGGTGTACATGTGTTCCCCATCCTGAACCCCCTCCCACCTCCCTCCCCATCCCATCCCTCAGGGTCATCCCAGTGCACCAGCCCTGAGCACCCTGTCTCATGCATCGAACCTGGACTAGTGATCTGTTTCACATATGATAATATACATGTTTCAATGCTATTCTCTCAAATCATCCCACACTCGCCCACTCCCACAGAGTCCAAGAGACTGTTCTATTCATCTGTGTCTCTTTTGCTGTCTCACATGTAGGGTCATCGTTACCATCTTTCTGAATTTCATATATATATGTGTTAGTATACTGTATCGGTGTTTTTTGAGGAGAGAATTTGCAGCTCTCTTCCTCTCCAGCTCTCCCTCCTCAAAACAAAAAGATTGACTGCGAGGTCCTCAGGCACATTTCTTTCTCCCTGGAGTCCAGTCACAGGCACACAGGGGCATTGAGGCCAGCACCTTGGATGCTCTCTTGACCTTTTTAGCCCCTCCACGGCTCTCACAGCTCCAGGCTTCATATTTCTGGGCCCCGCAGAAAGAAGAGGGGAAGGATGGTGTCCAAAAAGCCTATTCCTTTTATCAGAACAGCAGTTTCCCCCGAAGCCCCAGCAAGCTTTTTATGGCTCATGTACTACCCTCCCCTGTAAGAAGAGCTGTGAAGCTAGTCTCAAAGACAACTAAGCTTGGCTGCTGTAGATGCCCAGGGGTGTTTGCTGGAAGTCCCTTCAGCCCAAGAGTCCAAAAGTGCAGCCTTTCCCGAGAACAATGACGGAGGTCATTCATGATCACGGTCATCACGTGCCCAAGCAAGAACGGGACCCCAGGCACTGCATATATTCTGTGTTATTAATCCCATTAAAACCCTGAAATAATCTCTACACTTCAATATTTCTATTTCATCTATTTCTTTTTTATTAAAAAATAAATTTCTTTATTTGACTGCATATGGAATCCAGTTCCCTGTGTGTGCATGCTCAGTCATTTCAGTCCTGTCCAGCTCTTTGTGACCCCGTGGACTGTAGCCCTCCAGGCTCCTCTGTCCACGGCCAGGGGTTAAACCTGGGCCCCCTGCATTGGCAGTGTAGAGTCTTAGCCACTGGGCCACCAGGAATTTGTGCCTGCTCAGTCATATCTGATTCTTTGCAACCGCATGGACTGTAGCCCACCAGGCTCCTCTGTCCATGGGATTTTCCAGGCAAGAGTACTGGAGTGGGGTGCCGTTTCCTTCTCCAGGGGATATTCCCAACCTGGGAACTGAACCTGTGTCTCCTCCTGCTTGGCAGGTAGATTCTTTACCACTGAGCCACCCGGGAAGCCCATGAGTTTTATCTTAAGTCATCAAGGGTGTCAGGCTGTTGTGTATTCAGGATGGGAGCGACTTGAACGATTCTTAGGGGATTTGAGACTGGAGAGGAGGTGTTCAAAGGAGAGAGGGCGAGAGCCTGAATTCGGGCACCGGTTGAAGAGTTGGAGAGGAGGGTGGGACTTGGGAGACGTGTTGGAGACGGAAGCCTACTGGGCTTGTAATTGGCAGTCTGGGTGGAGTGAGAGGGAGGTAGTCAGATAGCCTCCTGGGTTGCTGGCCTGCATGCTGCTGACGATAGATGCTGGCATCCCCAAAGGAGACAAGTGCTTGCATGCTAAGTCGCTTCAGTCGTGTCTGACTCTTTGTGATCCTATGGACCAAAGCCTCTTACATCTCCTGCACTGGCAGGCAGGCTCTTTCTCATTACTGCCACGTGGGAAGCCCAAATGAGATAAGGGATGGAGGAAATTCAGGGGAGAAAACCTGAGTGGGAAATAATACTGATGCTAGTGACTCCCACTGACAACGCGCTTACAGGCTCAGGGACTGGGTAAGGGCGCTGCCCTGGGTGGTGCTCATCTCTGTCTTCTCAGTGATTAAGGGACTTACTCAGCGTCACACCTGGAAAGCGCTGGGCTGTAATGCGAACCCAGGCATTCTCCCCTAATCACAATACATAGGACCTGTGCCTCCGAGACAGTAGACGTGTAAGGGATTCTGTTTGTTCCTGCTGAGTTTGAAGTGGTAATACTAAAGGGACTTCCAGGTAAAATATGTCCAATGGATGATCCCATATATGAATCGGAAGCTTAGGGGAAAAGCTTGGGTTGACATATGGAAACGTGGGTATCATTCGTACATAGATCATTCAGAAAAAGTAAATCAAGGGAGAAATGGATGGAGGCGCAGATTCTGGGGGAAAATAATTTTTAAGGAGTCAGTCCAGGAGCTGGCACCCCTGGAGGAGACAGAGACCATGTGATTAGATAAGATGAAGGGACACCAAGGAAGTGCAGTGTTACTAAACCTGAAAAAAAAAAAATCGGGTGCTTAAAGAGGAAATTATTTGAAGTTTTTAGAAGAGAAGAAGATAATTTAGATAATATCTAGAGAAGACTGTGGGTAAGAGGCGGGGTATTTTGTCTTGGGTGTCGGTTTTAGGACTGAAGATACTTGAACTTCCATGTGGGCAGAAGAGGCGGAGCCAGTAGAGAAAGAGTCCAGAAGATTCTGGAGAATGCCAGAAAAAGTAGAAACATCTTAGAGTGGCCTGGTTGAAGGGTTGATTGGCAGAATTCCTTATCTTCTGAGGGTGTTGGGAAGGAGATTGGGGGTGGGTGTTACTGTGTTTGGTAGAGAGACAGGAAGCTGATTATCATGCCTGATGACCTCATCTTTCTCAAACACCTAGGAGGCGAGCAGGTGCTGCAGGAACCTAGGGAGGCAAAGGACCATTTCTCATATCAGAGAGCATCACCCAAGTCCTTTAAGACTAGATGTCCCCGTGGATTTGGGGTTCAGACAGTTTAGGAGATATCACCAGCTTTGGTGGGGATGAACATACTCAGTTTCTCTGCTGAGAAATATTTTGCCCCCAATCACACAGCTGGTAGGATGTGCAGAAAAGTTCCCTAGCCTATGCTCTTCCCAATATTTTATGAGGCATTTTTGATGAGAATGGGTTACCTGTTCCATCATGTTAAAGCAACACTGATATGGGATGTCATTTCAGATTTTTGCTGCCGTATGTTACTGCTTGGACGGTCAGCATGTTCTTTCTCAAGCACCTCCGTGAAGTGACTAATAATGGCAGCTGAGAATCTAGGACACTATTTCCCAGAGCGTGCTCTCTGTGAATACCTCTCATGTGAGATGTTCCTTGAAAAAAAAAAAAAGGTTCTGTGGTCAAATGCATTTGGGTCGTGCTGTATCTCATGCCTCTTCTTGGAGAGCTCCAACACACGTTAGTGTATTACAGGCTCTGAGGAGACACATAGTCAAAGAAAGCAAGCATCTTCTTTAGCCTGACTTTCCCAACATTGTTTGACTCCAAGCACTACTCCATCATATTTTAATTTTTATTTAGTAAAATGCAGAACTCACTCCAGGAAATGGTGTACTACGGTAAAAATAACCTTTATTCCGTAGAATACTGAGGAAGACGGATAGATGGGTTTGTAGTCAGTATGCTCTGGCAACTTAGCAGAATATCTGTTTCTTTTTCTTTTTGACACTTTAGATTTTGTGCCAACATTAAAATAACTCTGTCAATTTGGCATTAATATTCAGTAACTTTTCAAAAATGATTACTTTCCTTTTTGATATTTATATATTTACTTTCCATGCTTTTATTTGGCTTCTTTTATCATGAAGCCAATTTGCTTTCCTTTTGAATGTGTTTATTGAACCCTTATTGATAACTTTGCATGTGCAAAGCACTACGCTGGGATTAGAGTAGTAAGATATGTTTATACTTTGCCCTTGAAGAGTCTGGAGAGGACAGCCTGAACACTAGAGGTTGAGTTCAATGCCAGCCTCTAGGGCAAGATGCCTGGAAAGCACCTTGGGAGAGAGATTGTGTGGCTAGTTGGAGGAGATGCCCTGGAAGTGCTATTTGAGCTGGATATCAAAGGAAATGAAAGGAAATTAAAAGATGCTTACTCGTTGAAAGAAGAGCTATGACAAACACAGAGTATTTAAAAACAGAGACATCACATTGCTGACAAGGGTTTGTATTGTCAATGATATGGTTTTTCTAGTAGTCATATATGGATATGAGAATTGGACCATAGAGAAGGCTGAGATGCTTTTGATGTGTGTTGGGTAAGACCCTTGAGAGTCCTTTGGACTGCAAGGAGATTCAACCAGTCAATCTTAAAGGAAATCAACCCTGAATATTCATGGAAGGACTGATGCTGAAGCTGAAGCTCCAAAACTTTGGCCACCTGACATGAAGAGCTGACTCATTGGAAAAGATCCTGATGCTGGGAAAGATTGAAGGCAGGAGGAGAAGGGGACAACAGAGGATGAGATGGTTGGATGGTATCACCGACTCAATGGACATGAGTTTGAGTGAACTCTGGGAGGTAGCGAAGGACAGGGAAGCTTGGTGTGCTACAGTCCATCAGGTCACAAAGAGTCAGACACGACTCAGTGACTGAACAGCAGCAATCAGAGGATAAGTAGTGGCTGACCCAGTGGAATGGGAAAGGTCAGTGGAGAAGAAAACCTTGGAAGCATATTGACAACCTTGTATACCCAGATAAATCTCTGCAGAAGAGTATTAAGCTGAGTATTAAAAAATCTAAGTTTCTAATTTCTGGATTACTGTGGCAGGGTAAGGAAGATAAATTGGAGATGTGAGGTCATTGTCAGGGACGTAAGTAAGAGACTCAAGGGGACAGTCTTACTGACAGGTGCCAAGGTGAATGTGTGATGCGCCAGTCTGTGTGACTTTTCCCCCAGTAAGTTGGTGTGTGTTTTTTTTTCTTTGCACACTCAAATCTTTGATAGTGAAGTCCAGGTGGCTGAGCGATCAGGAATCCCCCTGCCAATGCAGGAGATGAGGGTTTGATCCCTGGGTTGGGAAGATCTCCTCAAGAAGGGATTGGCAACCTACACCAGTATTCTTGCCTGGGAAATTGCACGGACAGAGGAGCCTGGCGGGCTAGTCCATGGGGTCACAGAGTGGGCCACGACTGAGCGACTTAGAAACAACAATAGTACAGTGATGCCCTTTGGTCAGAGGAGGCAGAGTGCACTGCAGAGCCTGGCCCTTCAGAGTCAGTTCAACGGTGACAGTTCTGCAATGAAAGGGCTGGGAAGTAGCGCAGAGGACGGGGAGAGTCTTGGAGTCAGAATCCTCGTTACGCCACGTGGAGCCGTGATGGTCTCACTTGACCCCCCGGGTAACCAATTCCTCAAGGCAAACAGGGATTATAATACTTGAAACAGTTCCTCATGGATTGTGGGAGATAATGTCCATGAAAGCACATTTTCATTCTCACAACACAACTGAGAAACAGGGTGGATAGGAGCAAACCTAGCTGGACGTCTGGAAACCGGAGTTCACAAGGAGTGAAGGATTTATGTGGGGCGGCACGGTGGTGGGGAGTGCCTCTGCGCCCCTACTCCCTGCAAGACCATCAGAAACTTAGCCCGGTGGGCTGTCCACTTTGGCCCTCTAAAAGAGGCCAGACACACTGTGCCAAGCTTGCAAGAAAGGGGTAAAGTTAATCCTAGTTATGCTGTTTGGTAGATTAATCCATTTATCTTGCTCTAATCTCCTTGACTGTCTGCCTGTAAGTGGAGACGTTTGCTGAGACATCGGGCTGGCCTGACTCTTTTAGCCGTTTTCTGTGAGATCCACTTCTCTGTTTTAACTCTAAATATGCCCTCTGTAATGCCCCACCCGATTTGGGGTCTGAAGGGAGGACAATGGAAGAGAAGGCTCCCACCTCTCCCCTTTCGGGTGAGCCCTTCATGACCTTAGGCAGAACCAGCCGCCTTGGGCTAGGTTCTCTGATGAAACACTATAACAAAATGGGGAAAGGCTGTCAGAAAGGCCAAGAGAAGGCTACTGGGCTCTGTCTTCTCTCTCCTGATAGCAGAGGAAAGGGAAGAGTCACTGAACCTCTAAACAAAACTCTCCAGTGTCTGCACATCCATGCTGACAGCTTAATTAGTCAAATGGGAACCCTGACAAACCATAGACCAAGTTCCACCCAGAACCATTTGCCCGCAGTTCTCGCTGTAGTGACAGAGGCTGTTCAGTCTCAAAGTAGGATGGATTGCCATCTGCATTCTGGTGCCAGAGACCTACAGGGAGCCCCCTTTCCCAACGTTGTGACCCAGCCCCATCCTACAGAGCTTGAGGTTCTCAGCAAACCTTCGTGCCCGGAGGGAACCAGCACTGTCTGTATGTCTCGTGGCATCCAGGGTCCCCAGGGGCACACATACAAAGGACCATGGATGCTGAGATGGGAAACCTCACAGACGCCTGACTCCCTCCCTCCCTCCCTCCCTCCTTCCCCCGTCTCCTTTTCATTCCCCTACTTTGCCTTCCCCTTTGCTCCTCTGTTTCTCTCTCCGTACTTGTGTCTTAACATTAACCTCTCTCACTTATGAGAATTCACAATCTTGGCTAATTAGCACTCACATCATTGAAACTGTCCTCTTCCAGCACTGGTGATCTGAACTCAGGGATTGAACAGCGTGGGCATCCCTGGTTTTCCACAAAAATTCTAAGACACTCTTGTAGTTTGTCAAGTTGGGGCTGACGAAAGTGCATGGGGGGGGGGGGGAAGTAACGAAAACGAATGTGCCAACTGTCATACCTTGCTCTTCAGTTTCCAGCCTGTGAAAAGAGAGAGCAACCAAGAGGAATTAAAACCCACTGAAAAAAGGATGAAAGTGGACTAATTATTCATAACCCGCACCCTCTCGTTACTCCTCGAGCGTGTTGTAAGAGCTGATGAGGGAATAACTGGAAAGCTCTCGGAACTCTGTAGTGATAGTTGGTTGCTAATAAGGTGACCCAGTTACCAGCCTTATTTTGGATATTGCAGCTCTATAGGAAAAGTGAAAGTGTTAGTTGCTCAGTCGTGTCTGACTTTTTGCGCCTCCATGGACTGGAGCCCGCCAGGCTCCTCTGTCCAGGGAATTCTCCAGGCAAGAATACTGGAGTGGGTTGCCATTTCCTTCTCCAGGGGATCTTTCCAACCTAAGGATCAGGCCTGAGTCACCTGCATTGCAGGCAGAGTCTTTTCCACCTGGGCCACCAGGGGAGCCCAGTCTGCACAGGAAAGCTCAGTCTTTACAGCAGCCCTTAAGCAAGTATAACCTTTATAAAGTCTTGCTTAGCAGCAGCCAGAGCCAAACAGGCATCAGGGGACCATAAGACAACCCGTAAACCGCTGCACCTCTGTTTGTTATTCTTTAGATAAGAAAAGCTTTCTTCTCGTCGTCTCAGCCTCTCCGATCTTTTCTACCCTTTCTTATCATTTCTCTCACTTCCATTTCCGTTTCTCTCTTGCTGTCTCTCTGTACACACGGACAGTGTCCTGGGGGTGAACGTTTCGGTATTTCTCCTTTAGTTAGGAGAGGAACGGGAGCTATGGCCCCCAGGAGGTGGGAGCAGCAATCTCTGTCTGTCTGGATGTTTCTTCACGCTTCAGGGAGCTGGGCTGATGCTCTACACGCACGGTCCCATCTCTGGCTGAAGCTTGCCGTAGCCCTGGGTCTTTGCTGTCCTGTGGGAGCTTCTTCAGTTTTGTGTCAACCTCCTCTCCGAGTCTGTTAAAGTGCCTTTATAAGGCCTCATCTCATGTCTGGTCCAGTGAGTTTCTGATGCAGAAACCTCTGCTGTATCTGGCGCCATGAGAAGCAGGATTTAGGATGCTATTCCCATCTGTAAAGAGCTGGCTGGAGTTGGGATGAGAATTCTACCAAGAGTTGAGGAATATAACTGTCCAGTATATGTTCTAGAGCTGGGCTGTTCCGTTATCTACCAGAAATATGTCGTAGATGCTGGTCGGCTGGACAGTCAGGAGGGACCCAGGATGGAGCAGAAAAGGAAGGTCTCAGGACCAGGCAAGAGTCCCTGAGGAGGGGGTCCTGAGGCATTGGCAGCTTCACGAGAGGGCCTGGGAGTGTGCACAGAGCTTAGTGTTCTGCTGATATACGCATGTTCTTTTTTTTATTTTGAAAAATGTTTAATGTGGACCATTTTTTAAAGCCTTTATTGAATTTGTTACAATTCTGCTTCTATTTTATGTCTTGAACTTTTGGCCATGAGGCATGTCAGATCTCAGCTCCCTGACTGGGACAGAACCTGCACCCCCTGCCCTGGAAGGGGGAGTCTTAACCACGGCATTTCCGGGGGATGTCCCCACGTGTTTCGAATGAAAAGGAATCCTTAACTGAGTCAGACCTGCCAGTTATGTTGGGGTTTGAGCCCTGCTCACTCCTGAGGTTCCTGAAGTGATATGGAGACAGCAGCGGTGTGGGAGACCCATGCTGGCAGGCCTGCGAGGCATGCGCCTGCATTATGGAACCAGTCTTCGCTAGTTGGGATTCAGCCCTCAGGTCCTCTGTGGCTGTGGAGGCGGCCTCTGAATCTCTCCACAGCAGAGTCACCCTCCTTCCTCAACAGCCCATTTCATCACGTTGAGCCCTGAAAACCTAGCTTTTGTCAAAGATCAGAACCTCATTAACATGATCAAATGCAACTAAGTCACCATTAGTTTTCGAGAACAGTTTAAAGGGGGCTCGACAAATGGTACAGGTCTCGGCACTCTAGAGATCAAGAAATGATACCCACCCCCTTTATCTATCCACCAAAAATGCCTCTGGGGAGAGCGGAGAGAAGAGATGTATTACCCTGCTTTCCTGCTAATCTAGAGACTCTCACACTTTGAACAGTGAAACCAGCTTCACAGTTCAGGGAAGTAATGTGTAGACTGTTAATAAGATGGATGGAATTAGCTGAGTGTTCAATCAGATCCCCTGGGTGACAGGGTGGGCACTAAAAGAAACTTGGAGCAAATGGGGGAATAAATGGGCCAGAATCCCCATCAGAGTGGCTGAACCAACCTGGAAACCAGGTCCGAGGTCGTTCTCAGATGTAGGCAATAGTTACAGTCATAATCGACGTCATCAGATGAGGAAACTGACACAGTGGTCTTCAAATGTATCAAGAATTTTGCATCGCCCACTGAGGGGCTCAGAAACACTGATCCTGGGACATCCTCCGGACCTGCCTTCCCTGGTGACAGTGAGCATCTCCACACTGCACCCTGTAAAAGCCTTTGACAACTTATTCGGGGAACTGGTCTTAGCTAACAGCTAATGCGTGCACACTGTCACTCCAGTTGTGTCCGACTCCTTGCGACCCCAGGGACTGTTGCCCACCAGCCTCCTCCGAGTATTCTCCAGGCAGGAATACTGAAGAGGGTTGCCATTCCCTTCTCCAGGGCTAACAGCAAATGACAAGATTCTAATTAATTCATTGTTGCTTAAATTTTAATATCTGATATGACTAATTGCATTTCCTTTTACCTCCACAATTACTCCTTATGGAAATAATTCCCTAACACCTCAAATTAATAAATTGCCATAGTTAAGTTCCATTCATTACCTACAGTTTGGAGAGGGGATGGGTTCGTTTCCCGTTCAGTGGGCCCTGTATGCTTCTGAGACCTTTTAAGAGCTCAGGTCCAGCATCTAGTCGAGGATATTAGGACCGGCCAGTGATTAGGATCTGAATTCCACTGGTTCCTCCCTGGGGAAACAGGAGCGGCTGGGTTAAGGTGTGACCTGGGCAGGACAACTGAAAGGCCTTTAATAAGGGAGAGGGGACGGAGAAGAAGAGGGAGACACTGATATGGATTGAATGTTTTTGTCTTCCCCGCCCCCCACCAAATTCACCTGTGTTGGTATTTGGAGGTGGCACCTTTGGAGAATAATTGGGTTTAGATGAGGTCATGAGGGTATGGCTCCATGATGGGATTTGTATGCTTTTAAGAGGAGGAAGGGGGCTTCCCAGGTGGCTCAGTGGTAAAGAACCCACCTGCCAATGCAGGAGATGGAGGTTCAATCCCTGGGTTGGGAAGATCCCCTAGAGGAGGAAATGGAAGCCCACCCCAGTATTTGTGCCTGAGAGATCCCACGTGCAGAGGAGCCTGGCGGGGTACAGTCTATGCGCTTGCAAAGAGTCGGACAGGATGGAGCCCGCACACACTAAGAGGAGGGAGCGAGATTGGAGCTTGCTCTGCCCTCCGTGTGGGGACCAGCAAGTAGGAGGCCAGCCGGAAAGAGAGCTCTCCCCAGGAAGCCAGCCTGCCCACACGCTGATCTTGTACTTCCCAGCCTCCGAGCTGTGAGAGACAAATGTCTGTTACTTAAGCCACCCAGTCAGTGGCATTTTGTTACAGCATCGCCCACAGACTAAGGCAGACCTCGGAGAAGGGCGATCTTTGGGGCCTGACGCTTAAGCAGTCAAGCAGCTAAAGGGAGTGTGTGCAGCGCTTCATGCTGTGGCTTGACCTGGGGAGAAACACTTGTGCAGGATTCTTTGGGGAAGCAGCCGTTAGCTCAAGGCTCTCAGCTCTTCCAGTGAAGGTGCCATGCTTTCCATCTGGACTTGCAAGAACTACTGTTATATTTCCTTGACCAGGAAAATACAGAGACAAACTAGCTTTCCCCCTCAACCCCGTAACCTGCTCCCAAAGGGACAAGCCATGTTTGAGGTCCAACATCTCAAAGTTAGGTTGCTGTATATGCTGTAAGTTTGGAAAAATTAGTGCACAGAATAGACAAGAGCCCCTGATATTCTGAAGCAATTAACAAGACAAAAACAGCCCTTCTCTCACTAAAATGATGGCAGTGAAGCAGTGGAGAGACAGCGAGGGTGGCATTTTCCATCAAACAACATTTTTTTTTTTTTTTGTGCAGCATATTTCCAAGTGATAGGAAATGACACACTGTCTCCATTACTTCCTTCGCATCATCTCAATCTTTTCTAACTTTCATATTTGTGAAACAAATTGCTTTAAACATGTCAAAGACACTTGAGTGGAGTGTTAGCCAAATTTTAAAAATAAAGATGATTCACAAAGACAGCATTTGTGTTTATCACCATCATGGTAAAATTTCAAGAAAGAAATCACAGTCCTGATAATTTAGGGCACAACATAAGGTAGTCATCTTCAGAGGCTAGAAGGCAGTCTCTTTCTATTCTGCCTCGTGTCCCTAGATTTTTACGGCACAGGGAACCTGGCCTTGGGGGAGCGCAGTCGTCCCTGCTTCAAGGATTTACTGAGTAGTCACCGCCATATTGATTTCTTCAAACTTGGGTTCCGTTTCCATTAGCAGGCAAGGAGTTGAGTTCCTCGACATTTTGCCCCATATCAGTCCTAAATTCTCTTGCACCTGTTGCTTCTTGAAAGGTCAGGTTGTATTTTGCCCTTGGAGAGACAGGAGGTTGCCTACTGCAAGGCACCTAGAAGGCCTCCCTTTAGCACATACTTTTGAAGAGTTGATACTGGTGTTCCAAAAACAGAAAGCTCAAAAAGCACTGCTCATCTTAAGAAACTTAAAGACCTACATCAGTGACGTTTTCTTTTCTTGTTTTTTAAAGGGAAACTAAGCTCTAATATAAAATTTTAAAAGGAGAATGTATATATACAAGATAATTGTACAAATGATGGCTACCCATGTTGTCCTGTTGTTTGCTGTTTAAAACACTTTTTTAAAAAATTTCAGAAGAAACTCCATTTTACAAAAAATTTACAAAAGTGATACAGAGAATTCCTGTTTTTCTTCCAGAGCCACTTAAGAGTTTTCAACCCAATGTTCCATCATCATTGAATTCTTTGAATACTTCAATGTGTATTTCTTTGGGGCAAAGACATTCTCCTGTATAACCACCAAAATCAAGACATTATAATTGATGTGTTAGGATCATCTAGTCTTCAGACCCCGTTTGGGTGTCACCAGTTGTCCCAGTAGCACCCTTTATAGCAAGGGCATCCAGTCCAAAACCATATGTTGCACTTCGTCATCATGTCTTATCTCTGCTGCTGCGGCTGCTGCTGCTAAGTCACGTCTGACTGTGTTCAGTCATGTCCGACTCTGTGTGACCCCATAGACGGCAGCCCACCAGGCTCCACCATCCCTGGGATTCTCCAGGCAAGAACACTGGAGTGGTTGCCATTTCCTTCTCCAATGCATGAAAGTGAAAAGTGAAAGTGAAGTCACTAGTTTCCTTCAATTTGGAACACTTCCATAGTCTTTCTTTGACTTCAGTTCCTTGACACCTTTGAAGATCGCAATGCGTTAATTCTGTACAGCTACTCCCAGTTGGGGTCTGTTCACCCGATGCTTCCTTGTGACTGCAGTCAGGTTATGTGTCTTGGACAGCGATGCCACAGAAGTCGTGCCACGATCTTCTTGGTGAATCCTACCCAGTTGCACATCATATTTTGCAGATCTCCTTCCTGATGGCATTAATGTTGGTTACTTGTTTGTGGCAGAGTTCTAGGTCAGTGTCCTAGTCTGTTCTGGCTGCTGGAGCAAAATGCCACAGACGAGGTCCTTATAAACAAGCCTCTCACAGTTCTGGAGTCTGGGAAGTCAAAATTGAGGCCCTGACAGATTTCATGTGTGGTTGAGGACCTGCTTACGGGTTCACTGCCAGCTGTCTTCTCACTGTGTACTGATGTGAGAAAGGACAGGGGAGGTCTCTCCAGGGTCTCCTTTATAGGCACACCAGTCCCACTCATGAGAACTCCACCCTCATAACCTAGTCACCCCTCAAAGGCCCCACCTCCAAATATGTGGGACTCATAGCAAGCTGTTTAAATGCTGTAATACTAGTATTGAGTTTCTATAAGCTCCCATGAAGCTGTATTTAGCACAGTGTTCTAGGAGTGTGTATAAGTGAAGTCTTTGTATCTACAACATATAAATTTCGTGGGGTTAATACAAATATTCTGTCTATAATAGCTGGGTTCCCCTAGACAGAAGATTTTGAAATTAGCAGACAAGAAGTCGACTAGGGAGTCATCTTGGGATTAACTTTTGTGAAGGGAGCAGAACTGGGCCGAGGAAGAAGCTGAGCTTCAAGTAGTACCAGTAAAGGCCTCAGCTGACCATTGAATGAGAAGTGAAGAGAGGCATCCATCCCCTCTCCACACTGATGCAATGAATAGAATTCAACTATGGCTACTTATTCATGTAAGATGCTAGGGAATTATTTCCTATAAGGAGTAAGTATGGACATGAGAGGAAGTACAATGTCTTATCATTTATTAAAATTTTAAGAAGAATGGATTATTAGACTCTTGCTATTACCTGTTAGCGGATATCAGTTCCCTTAGAATGAGCAGCCAAATGGCTTTTGTAGGGGGTGCCACATGGCTGATGTGCAGCCAGGGAAGGGAAGCCCAAAGTGAGGATCCTTGGTCACACAGCAAGCAGTGTGAAACTGCAGAGTACATGCTCTGAATTTGGAGTCTTAGAGCAGTGAGAGATGTTTAAGACAAAATTCCCTCACTGTGCCATTTCCCAAAGGACTGGGCTTGGTGTCATTCATGGAAGACCAAATTGTACAACTTCAGTCCACAAATAAAGAGGTGCCCTACAATTACCTCTATTTAAAAAGACGTTAGGCAAATCGGTGGAGTTTTACTGATTTAAAACAGTTTACTGGAGGAAATCAAGGAAACTCAAAATATTCCTTAAAGACTTGGGGACATATCAAGAACAATCTCCCTTGCCCACGAGGAGCCCCTGGCTGGGACAAGTGGGTGTGATTCCTCATGTCTGTGTGTTGAAACCAGGTCTTCTACGTGGTCACTTAGGTAGTTGTATATCCACTGGGGTTTCCTAGGCAGCTCAGTGGTGAAAAATCTGCCTGCCAAAGCAGGAAACGCAGGAGACTCAGGTTAGATCTCTGGGTTGGGAAGATCCCTTGGGGGAGAAAATGGAAACCCACTCCAGTATTCTTGCCTGGAAAATCCCAGGGACAGAGGTGCCTGGTGGACTGCAGTCTATGTGGTCACAAAGAGTCAGACACGACTGAGTGACTGAGTGTGAACACACACAAGCAAGCATTGTGGAAACTTGGCTTGAGTACAGGACATTTCATGATGCCTTTCCATGTCATCAGGGATCAGTTCAGAAAGCAACTACAAACATCTATTGTAAGCAAATGAACATCCACACATAAATACATGCATGAACTAATAAGATACCACAGACACAGCACTCTTTCAGCCTTTAGGTTCTTTCTTTGCTGTTATGTCTTTAATAAAATCATCCTTGGCTTCAGTAGCAGTCCACTGCTCTTGGTTTATTAGTCTCACATTAGTCTTCTGACTTGAATTACAGCCTCAACTTGGATATTTGGTTATGAACTCACTGAGGACAGAGAGTATATCATATACACCTTATATATTCACCCTCGTCACCATCAAGTTAAGTGACATGACTTTGCTTATACTAAGAATTGGTAAATATCTGTTTAAATAAGTGTTTATTGAGCTGGTGTTGTCTATATCCTCCTGAAGACTAATACCAATAATAAGACTGCCTCTTATTTCTTAGAAGCTTTTTGCCCCTAAGCTCTACCAAGCGTTGGTTTACCCTCTGGAGATGTGACATCATTTAACACTTCCTGTTATGTATCACATTCATATTTGCATTCCAAAGACAGGCATGAATTTTTTTTTAGAATTATCAATGATTTGTTCTTATTCCTATTATTGTTGCCATTAAATTATTAACAAGAACCAACTGTTTTAGTGAAAACTTTATCAGAGTTCTGTCTGGTGTTTCAGCTAAACTTTTGATCTTGTCTTTGTTGGCTAATGACATTGCTTCTTAAATCTGCTAAGACCCTTAAGCCTCAGGCTGCCTGCGTGATGGATATAGTGCAAACAAACAGAACTTTAGCTTCACAGAACTGGGGTTTGCTGAGGATATTCGGTTCCCATCAGAGAGACTTCCTTATGGCTTGCTTCCTGAAGCTGACTGAGAAGCTGATAAGACCCGAGCTTATGCCTGGCCGTGCATCTCGTCAGTGATTCTTACCTTCACTCCAAAGTGTGTTTCCCAGCACAACCCCCCTCCAAACCTTCCTTGGGCTTCCAGAGCCCAGCTTGAGGATGGCAGAACCAGAGAGATGAGCTGAAATTGTTCCATAACAGTTGGAGTGAGGGGCGACTCTATAGCACCTTTAGCTGCTTCCTTCTCAGAGTTCAGGGCTTCCCGGGGGCCCAGTTGGTAAAGAACCTGCCTGCAGTGCAGGAGACCCAGGTTCAATCCCTGGGTTGGGAAGATCTTCTGGAGTAGGAAATGCCAACCCGCTCTAGTATTCTTGCCTGGGAAATCCCATGAGCAGAGGAGCCATGCGGGCTACAGTCCATGGGGTTGCAAATGTCAGACACGACTTAAGGACTAACCCACCACCACCACCTCTGGGTCTCTGTCACAGCCGACAGCTGTGAAGATCTGTCTTATAGAAGTCCTCGCCACACCCGCTTCCTTGTGGTGGGTGATCCCAACTACAGCTTAGCGTGCTGGGGGCACACTTAAAATGTAAGCAATTTTGTTGAAGGAGTCAGTCCTATTTCACCAACAAAGAGATGACCCTCTCTCCATGTTGTTGACGTTCCCTCCGAATTTTTCCCCATGTCCTTTGTTCCTCTCTGTGCTGTTGGCAACACCCTGGGCCAGGCTCTGCCTTCTTTTGTCCAGATCATTACCTTGGTGGGTCATCTGTGGTGTGTGCTTCTTAATGCTGGTCCTCATTGGGCATGGCCTTGTTATTTTTCTGAATCACTCCAAGAGCCTTGCCCAGTGCTGGTTTCATGTATATTTCACAGAATTACACCTTACTCCAAAAATAGTTTAAGAGTCTTAGTAAGGATTGAAAGTGGAATGAGGTAGATAAGACACCTTAAAGAATATAACTATCAAGAAGTTGCCAGACTTATTAAGGTTGCTATGTTCCAAGATGATGCAAGGCACTGGATGTACAAAGTTAGAACAGAAGTCAGTTCGTGTCCTCAAGAAGATTCCCCTTGCCTCTCTGGTTTGCTGCAGTCCATGGGGTGGCAAAGAGTCACAGAGGACTGAGCGACTGAACTGAACTGAGAGCCCCAGAATTAGCACCGCCAGGCTGCTTTCTTCCTTTAGGAAACATCCAAATAAATAAGTACAGATAGGTTAATTATATACATGTGAGAATTGGACCATAAAGAAGGCTGAGCACTGAAGAACTGATGCTTTCCAACTGTGGAGAGTCCCTCGGACTGCAAGGAAATCAAACCAGTCAATCCTAAGGAAATCACTCCTGAATATTCATTAGAAGGACTGATGCTGAAGCTAAAATTCCAATACTTTGATCACCTCATGCAAAGAGCTGACTCATTAGAAAAGACCCTGATGCTGGGAAAGATCGAAGGCAGGAGCAGAAAGGGGCGACAGAGATGGTTGGATGGCATCACTGGCAATGGACATGAGTTTGAGCAAACTCTGGGAGCTGGTGATGGACAGGGAGGCCTGGTGTGCTGCAGTCCATGGGGTCACAAAGAGCCAGGCACGACTAAGCAACTAAATAACAACATATATACGTGAATATATACACACACACACATACACACACTCACCCCACTGGCAAGGTATTAAATAGAAAGCATAGGTTCCAAGGTCCTTAATGAATGATTCTCTGTTGAACGTTTGTGTTTCTCTCGTCTTAATTGTCATCATCCAAGATTATCATTATTTCTTTGCCTTTTTGATCGTTTCTTTTCTGGTGCTGTTGCTTTGTTTTTGTAGTTAGCAACCTGGTGTTTCTAAAAGTTGCTCAGGGACTTCTTCGGCCTTGCCCCCATGCCTTCTCATTCCACTCTAAGACTGTTGACAGGAGGCTCGCTTCCCTCTCCCAGGCTGCTGTGCTCATGCCGCCAGCCTTGCCGCACGCATCACGCTGTCACGGTAATACTTCGGGGCCCGTTTGGAAAGAGATGGATGATTTTGAACACGAAAGGTGTTTCCTGGGAAAAACAAATGAATCAAATGGAAAAATGAATTAACATCATGAAATTTACCTTCCCAGCTGGCGATATGATATATGCATGAGTTCCTTAGAGACAATCCTCTCATAAGAATTCACTATTAAAAATGTCTGCAGTGATGAGGAGTCGGAGCTCAGCCTGCAATGTATTTATACACAAACGGAAAACATCCCTTGAAGGAAAAAGTTTAGAACTATGAATGTTTGTTTCTTGTGAGGGCCGCATGGACTTGACAACTGGTTGCCACAGGCATCTTGTTCCAGGGCTTCTAAAGCCTGTGTGATGTTCTTAATGGGACTTGGTATCTGCAAAATACTCAATTCTGTCCAGTGACAGTTACTGAGCACCTACTCAGTACAAGGCACCGGGATAGTCTATGGAGTTATAAAGACAATAAAATAACATCTTCAGCTCAGTTTAATAAGAAAAATAGGTATTTAAGTTCATAAGGAGGAAAAATTTTATTTGGGATTTCCTGGGATGAATTAAAACTCTCATGATCAGAAGTATTCTTATTAAATACAACACAGAAAGAACCGTCAACTGTGGCCACTTGACCTACAGATGATGTGCCCAAGAGATGAGAAACAGGGGTGCTCACGATTCTTCATCTCAGAGCACCAGGGAAAGTGACTGACATGTGCCTGCTTCAGTGACAGGTACTGCCTCCTCCCCCCTGCTGCGTCCTCCCAGGCCCTAGGTCAGAGTGAGGTGAAGCCAGAATAATTATATTAGCAACCTCATTCAACTACACCAGCCACGCTGTAGGTGAATTAGTGGGCTTCCTCAACTACCTGGGACTCATCACCACATAGGATGTTTTATTTAAATGTAAATATATTCTAAGCCATCCACTTTCTAAAACATTGCTTTTTTTAATGCAGCACATTCCTCTGTGGGGTACTACCTATGCAGGGCTCTGCATGCAGTGTGTTCCCAGATCTATAAAATGAATAATTGAGACAAAATCTCCCCCAAAGTCAAAGAGAGCTGAGTTTGAGCTGGGGGTGGATTTCTCTTGCCCACCATGTGGATGACACGAAAAGGAAGAGGCTGTGCAACAAGCTCAGGCCCTTTGAGCCAAAGTTGGTAAAGAATAAAATTGTAAAGGAATGAAGTATTTTCATCCTCTTCCTCCTGGTTCCAAGCAGTGAGGTGTTAAGGCAGGTGTGTTTCTCTGTATTCACACGTATATGCTACACGTAAAGAGAGAGTCAGGTTATATGTGAGTACAGGCATATAGTTCTGGCCTTACCAGTAGTATTCGTGTGGCCTCAGAAATGATTTACAGGTGAAAATAAACGTTTACACTAAGACCATATGTTAATTTCTAGATCACTTGAGAATTTGACACCAATTTTAGTTAAGTGTGAAAGAATGCAATTGGTAATTATATTTTTTCATGGTTAGTAAGTGGTTCAATTGCAAAGACTGTGTGATTAAAAACAAAATGAGAATCCTTTCTGGGATATTATATTTCCTGCTTCTATTTTTCTTGCTTAGATTCTTTTTTAACACAAAAGTTACACAGATTTGTAAAAACAAAACATCTATCCAGGCATTATTCACTTTTAGCTAACGTGTGTATGGTGGTCACCTTTGGAGGCTGAATTTCGCACCCAGATTTGGCCAAGGGAGGCTGGTGGGCAGTCAGGGGTGTTGACGGATGGGTGTTCAGGAGCGTAGGCTGATTGTGGTCTCTTAAACGTGCTACCTCCTGGAGGTGAGAGGGCTATTTAGCGAAATGAAATACTGCTCTGTCACAACTTCCTCGCTCGCGGTTCAATCATGGAAAATTCTTCCCCAGCGCTGTCACTGAAATCATTACGCTCAGAATTAAACATGGTATAAGGGAGCAGCCGACAAGACCCTGCGGTACTATCGACAAGCCAGGTCTTACATGAATAATCAGCTTTCGCATGCAGTGCATGTGAAAAGGCCTGCAAATCAGGGTTCTTTCTTCTCCCTTTGGAATGAATGAAATCGCTTGCCGTTCCCCATGTGTCTCCACGTGCTGGTCTGGCACCACCAGGCTTGACCTGAGTTGCAGAGCTCCTCACACGTCTCCTTTCTTCCTTCTGCCACTGACGTCCCCTTAGAAACCTCCTAAAGCCACGTCCGCTGCAGCCCAGAGACCCTTTTCGGAAGCCCCCCTCTACCAGGTCTTCTCTCTCACCACCAGTTACTAAGCCCTTAAATTAACACTTCCGCCTCCCGTCCCTGCAGTCCACCACGGCGCACCCCCGGCTGCCCTTCCTCCTCCCGTCCCTTCAGATCTTCCAGTTTTACTCTTCTCTTGGCTTCCTTCATCTTAATCCCTCCAGCACCCTCCCCACCACCTCCACAGAAGCAGCGGCCTGCAGAGAAAAGAAAACGGACTTCTCAGCCCACAGATCTCAGTCTGTGCCCCGTGTCCACCTCTGCCTGGTGATACAAAGGTCTTGTGCGTGATAACCTCACGGGACCTCAGTTGCCCATCTGTAAAAATTTCCTCATAGGGACTCCAGGAAATAAAGCTTCATTTCTATCACATTATTTCCATCTCTGGGTGAAGTGCCTTGGCAACACTAAACACCTTTTACAAAACTGAAATTGAACATTTTAGCTGAGTCCAGTGAACCCAATAAAAAGTTATAACCAACTTCCTATGTCTTCAACACTCTGAGACTGAGGAATTTAACTAGGAGGTTCTAACGAAATGAAATGCTGACCCAATCGCAGTATAGATGTTTGTTCCTGGTTTGATAACATATTTCTCTTTGAAGGAAAAACAAGGCGATGGTATTTTCTTCTTAGTCCCAAGTCTTAGACACTGGTGGTGCTTTAGTTGCTAAGTCATGTCCTACGCTTATGACCTCCCGGACCGTAGCCTGCTAGGCTCCTCTGTCCATGGGATTTCCCAGGCAAGAATGCTGGAGTGAGCTGCCATTTCCTTCTCCAGGGGATTCTTCCAGAATCAGGATCAAAGCTGTGTCTCTTGCATCAGCAGGCAGATGCTTTGCCACTGACCCACCACAGAAACCCCTTGATTCAATAGAATACAAAATTCTGTAAGGCAGAGACTGGCAAATTTTTACTGTAAGGATTCAAGCCAAACTGACTGGGTTCAAGTCCCAACCCCTGTTCTTGTTGCATCACCCTGGTCGAGCTGCTTCATCTCATTCTGTGTTCTTTCCTGATTTGTCTGAGTAGGACGATGACAATGCTTTTCCTCTCACTGCTGTTCTGAGGAGCAAAGCAGCAAGAGGAGTATCCTAAGCAGCGCATTCGTGGCTTGTCCGTAGACTGTAAGCTCAGTGAGGACAGGAATCTGCTTTGTAAACTGTTGTGTCTCTAGCACTGAATGATGGTATTCATGCTTAGCACAGAGTAGGCAGTACTGTCGCAGGAAGGAAAGAGCTTCAAACAAACTAAGCTTCGGATTAAATCATGACTGGGTTCAAAGCCAACGTGAACAAACATGGCTCTCCTTTTCCTTCACATGTTTTTAATAACCTGAATTTGCTAGGTAAAATTTAATAGGAGTCTTTGCAATTATAACCTGAAGTATAATAATGGGAGTGAGTGATCATTGGCATTTCAATACCCCTAAACAATAGTGGAGGTTAGTACAAAGATGAGGCTGAAGCTCACAGCACATAGCTTTACACTGGTGTTATTCTTTAGTCGCTAAGTCATGTCTGACTCTTGTGACTCCAAGGACTGTAGCCCAGCAGGCTCCTCTCTATTCACGGGGTTTTCCAGGCAATAATACTGGAGTGCATTGCCATTTCCTTCTCCAGGGAATCTTCTCCCGCATTGACAGGCAGATTCTTTACCACTGAGCCACCTGGGAAGCCCATAGCTTTAGCTACACTCTCACAGTTTGTTTTTTTTTTTTTTTTTTGCTGTTCTTAAAGGAGGCTGCTTATATAATTCATTCGAAAATGCCTTTCATCTTTTTTTTAATCTAAGTCTCTCATTATGACATAGATTTTCTCTCTGAAAGTTTATTTTTACCAAACTTGTGTCATATTTAATACTTGCATTCTAAATCCAAGTCAGTATTTAGTGGCAACAGCTGCCAGGAGTCACTGGAATAAATGAATTATGGTCCTGTTTAGCTGGCAAGATTGCATTCGATCTCCACACTCCAGCACCAAAGGGGTCTCCAAGAGCAACAGAGAAAGGGCAACCTATTCCCCGAGGCTGAGCTTGTACAGAGAGGAGCATAGACAGGAAGTATGGGGACCTTTGGGACAAACAGCTTTGACAGGTGGGTCATGTCCAGGCTTCCCAGAGGCTGAGCCCCGTGTATTCCCAATAATACCACCTAGACAACTGTCATACCTTGGCAGAAAACCATTTTCAAAGCTTTATTGGATTTGTGATAATGTTTATTCAGGGTGTTGATAAATAGATTCTCCTGCAGCAGCAAAGCACCAAGGTCCTACTCTTTCTCCCCAGCTTGCACCGTATGCATTGACTTACATTAAGATTAAGCGTCTCACTGAATTACACAGTGGCAACTTACGCAGTTACCTCCTTAGAATGCTCTGTCTGCAGCAATAGACCTACCAAAGAATCCTTTAAAGATCCCGGTAATTGGAGAAGCCAAAAAGAAGCATTGTTTTTATTTGTTTTAATGTAGAATTCTCTACATGGTTTATGTAAAACAATTGAAGTAAGTTTTCAGTAAGTTTCTTCTGCTTACAATCAAAATAATTTTCAGACGTATTAGTCTGATTTGTCATTTTCTCCATGTCTAGAATTGAATGCCTGATGCATTTTGGTAAAGTTTGTAAATGAAACATTTGCTCCAGTTTAAAATACCTACGTATTTGACTATCAGGTAAACCAGACTATACATTGAACTGGAAGCTAAAGAGTTAAAGAATGCTGTGAGGTTGAATACTCTGCAGAGACTGTTTTTCCAGGAACCCATCGGTAAAATTTAGTTTTGATGTTGATCATGAAGTAGAAATTTAGCCCAAAATGGCAACAATAAAGAGAAAAAAGATTTGCTCTGAGGTAGCTTATACATAAAGTTTGATACGCCTGGACATATGGTAAAATGCTCTGATGTTTAATTTTCTATTGAAATAATTGCCAAAATTTGTTATATATGAAAAATTATGTGCAAAGCATCTTACATGTATTATTTTATTTCACCATTGAGTAGTATTATTATTCTCATTTAATGACAGAGAAAAAGGAAAATAGAGATTTGTAAAGGTCATGTAATTTATTGTGATTATTTTATTTTTTAATTGGAGGATAATTGCTTTACAGGGCTGTGTTAGTTTCTGCCATACAACACAAATCAGCCATAAGTATATACATATCAGTTCAGTTCAATGTACAGTCCTGTCTGGCCCTTTGCGACTCCATGGACTGCCAGCGTGCCAGGCTTCCCTGTCCATCACCAACTGCCAGAGATTGCTTAATCTCATGTCCATCGAGTCGTGATGCCATCCAACCACCTCATTCTTTGTTGATTCCTTCTCTTCCTGCCTTCAATCTTTCCAAGCATCAGGGTCTTTTCTAAGGAGTCAGTTCTTTGCATAAGGAGGCAAAAGTATTGCAGCTTCAGCTTCAGCATCAATCCGTCCAATGAATATTCAGGACTGATTCCTTTAGGATTGACTGGTTTGATCTCCTTGCAATCCAAGGGACTCTCAACAGTCTTCTACAGTATTATAGCTCAAAAGCATCAATTCTTCGGCACTCAGCTTTCTTTAAAGTCCAGCTCTCACATCCATACATGACCACTGGAGAAACCATAGCCTTGGCTAGATGGACTTTGGTTGGCAAAGTAATGTCTCTGCTTTTGAATATGCTGTCTAGGTTGGTCATAGCTTTTCTTCCAAGGAGTAAGCGTCTTTTAATTTCATGACTGCAATCACCATCTGCAGTGATTTTGGAGCCCAAGAAAATAAAGTCAGCCGCTGTTTCCACTGTTTCCCCATCTATTGGGCACGAAGTGATGGGACCGGATGCCATGATCTTAGTTTTGTGCATGTTACATTTTAAGCCAGCTTTTTCACTCTCCTCTTTCATTTTCATTAAGAGGCTTTTTAGTTCCTCTTCACTTTCTGCCATAAGGGTGGTATCATCTGCATATCTGAGGTTATTGATATTTCTCCTGGCAGTCTTGATTCCAGCTTGTGCTTCATCCAGCCTGGCATTTCACATGACCTACTCTGCATATGAGTTAAATTAGCAGGGTGACAATATACAGCCTTGTCATACTCCTTTCCCAATTTGGAACCAGTCTGTTGTTCCATGTCTAGTTCTAACTGTTGCTTCTTGACCTGCATACAGATTTCTCAGGAGGCACGTAAGATGGTCTGGTTATCCCATCACTTTAAGAATTTTCCACAGTTTGTTGTGATCCACACAGTCAAAGGCTTTGGCATAGTCAATAAAGCAGAAGTAGATGTCTTTCTGGAACTCTTTTGCTTTTTCTATGATCCAGCAGATGTTGGCAATTTGATCTCTGGTTCCTCTGCCTTTTCTAAATCCAGCTTGAACATCTGGAAGTTCTTGGTTCACGTACTGTTGAAGCCTAGCTTGGATAATTTTGAGCATTACTTTGCTAGCATGAGATGAGTGCAACTGTGTCATAATTTAAACATTCTTTGGCATTGCCTTTCTTTGGAATTGGAATGAAGACTGACATTTTCCAGTCCTGTGGCTACTGCTGAGTTTTCCAAATTTGCTGGCATATTGAGTGCAGCATTTTCAGGATCATCTTTCAGGATTTGAAATAGCTCAACTGGAATTCCATCATCTCCACTAGCTTTGTTCGTAGTGATGCTTCCTAAGGCCCACTTGACTTCACATTCCAGGATGTCTGGCTCTGGATGAGTGATCACACCATCGTGATTATCTGGATCATGAAGATCTTTTTGTATAGTTCTTCTGTGTATTCTTGCCACCTCTTCTTAATATCTTCTGCTTCTGTTAGTCCATACCATTTCTGTCCTTTATTGTGCCCATCTTTGCATGAAATGGTCCCTTGTTATCTCTAATTTTCTTGAAGAGATCTCTCTTTCCCATTCTATTGTTTTATTCTATTTTTCTGCATTGATCACTGAGGAAGGCTTTCTTATCTCTCCTCGCTATTCTTTGGAACTCTGCATTCAAGTGGGTATATCTTTCCTTTTATCCTTTGCCTTTCACTTCTCTTCTTTTCTCAGCTATTTATAAGGCCTCCTCAGACAATTGTTTTGCCTTTTTGCATTTCTTTGTTTTGGGGGATAGGTTTGATCACTGCCTCCTGTACGATGGCAAGAATCCAACCATAGTTCTTCAGGCACTCTCTCAGATCTAATCCCTTGAATCTACTTGTCACTTCCACTGTGTAACCGTAAGGGATTTGATTTAGGTCATACCTAAATGGTCTAGTAGTTTTCCCTACATTTTTAGATTTAAGTCTGAATTTTGCTAAGGAGTTCATAATCTCAGCCACAGTCAACTCTTAGTCTTGTTTTTGTGATTGTATAGAGTTCTCCATCTTCAGCTGAAAAGAACATAATCAATTTGATTTCAGTATTGACCATCTGGTGACGTCCGTGTGTAGAGTCGTCTCTTGTGTTGTTGGAAGAGGGTGTTTGCTATGATCAGTGCATTCTCTTTGCAAAACTCTATTAGCCTTTGCCCTGCTTCATTTTGTACTCCAAGGCCAACTTGCCTGTTACTCCAGGTATCTCTTGACTTTCTACTTTTGCATTTCAGTCCCCTATGTTGAAAAGGACATCTTTTTTTTTTTGGTGTTAGTTCCCATGGACAGAGGAGTCTGGCAGGCTACAGTTCATGGGGTTGCAAACAGTCAGACATGACTGGAATGCAAAAGTAGGAAGTCAAGAGATACCTGGAGTAACAGGCAACTTTGTTCTAGGAGTACTTATATACATGTATATGTATATATATATATATATATATATATATATATATACATATATATATATATATACACACACACACACACATATATCTCCCCTCCCTCTTAAACCTCCCTCCCAACCCATGCCATCACACCCTCTTTTAATTTACCAGAGATTGCAAAGGTAATAAGTAGCATAGCCAAGATTCAAGCCTAGACAATTTGCCTTTGGAGCCTAAATTCTTGCCCAAGACATAAGCCTGAATTTACTAAATACGACATTGGCAATAAACATGTTTCAGTTAAATAGAAAATTAATTACATTTGGACCACTTATAAATGGAGCTCTGTTATAGGTAGTATGACAAATAATGAAATTGCATTCAGAATACACAAAAACGTTGGCCTTGTGCCCCTTATGTGTGTTAATTCGCTTCAGTCGTGTCTGACTGTGTCCAGCCCCATGGACTGCAGCCCACCAGGCTCCTCTGTCCACGGGACTCTCCAGGCAAGAACACCGGAGTGGGCAGCCACGCCCTCCTCCAGGGGATTTTCCTGACCCCGGGACGGAGCCTGGGTCTTTCAGTCTCCTGCGTTGGCAGGCAGGTTCTTTACCACTACAGCCCCCTGGGGAGCCGTTATGTCCCTGAAAAAGCCATTCTAAGTCTTCAGAGAGCAGAATTTCTGGTACTGATGGCTTCACATCACCCTATAAGCTCTGTTTTGGTTTCACATCCAAGATTAGTATTTCTACATCTTATTTGAGTGCATTGACCAACCAACAAAAATCTTTGTAAGTACTGTCATTCTTTTTTAAAAAATATAGACCAGATGAATATGACCTTCAAAAAGTTATGAAAACTAACTGCCATCAGACAGCAAGTTGGCAGCAGAAGTGAAATTCAAAGCCAAGTTTTATTATTTCAAGTCTAATGAATTATTTCCCACCGTCAGCTACTAAGGGGACAGAGTGAGAACAAAGGTAGCTTGTGAAATCTCACGGCTGTATTTCTTCTTTCTTCTCATAGGTCGCTACCCCCAGGAGAATAAGGGAACCTACATTCCAGTCCCTGTGGTCTCTGAGCTGCAGAGTGGCAAGTGGGGGGCGAAAGTGGTCATGAAAGAGGACAGGTCTGTCCGTCTGTCTGTCCAGTCTTCTCCAGACTGCATTGTGGGGAAGTTCCGCATGTACGTGGCTGTCTGGACCCCCTATGGGGTCATCCGCACCACCCGAAACCCCGAGACAGACACATACATTCTCTTCAACCCTTGGTGCGAAGGTAAGGGCCTGGTATTTATTATCTCACTACAAAAATAGTTCATATATTTCTAATGCATCTCTTTTTGGGTCAATAGCAAAATTATTCTAGAAGGCATGTTCCTTTCCTACATACACTTTCCATGTTTTAAGGACAGAAGATGATGCAAAATTTGCTTTCGTGTATGAGGCTATAACTTGAAGTTAATGCTGCTATAAATTTACTTCAAGAAATAATTGAAGCTTGCCTAAAATTGCACAATTGGTTAATTGTGAAGTTAATATGCTGATGGAATTACCTCTGTGTATGTTATTGCTCTGTTAACAAAATGGGCTTCTTTGCCTTGACTTTCAAAATGGATAGGGTCCAGAAGATAAGACATAGAAATGTACTAGATGTTAGGCACTTAATTGTGTCTGATTCTTTGTGACCCTGTGGATTGTAGCCCACCAAGTTCCTCTGTCCATGAAACTCTCTAGGCAAGAATACTGGAGTGGGTTCCATTCCCTTCTCCAGGTGGATACAATGGAATACTATGAAGCTATAACAAATGATGTGAGTTTACCACTTGCAGAAACATGGATGGACTTGGAAGGCACTATGCCGAATGAAATAAGTCAAAAAGAAAAAGGCAAATACTGTGTATCACTTATATGTGGAATCTAAAAAATATAACAAACTAGTGAATATACAAAAAACAAGCAGACTCTCAGAGAACAAACTAATTTCTAGTGGGGAAAGGGAATAGGGAGGGGCAATATAGGGGTTGGGAATTAAGAGGTACAAACAATTAGGTATAAAGTAAGCTACAAGGATGCATTGTACAGCACAAAGAACATAGCCAATATTTTATAGTAGCTATAAATGGAGTATAATCTTTAAAAATTGTGAATTACTATATCATATATGTACACTTCTAATTTATATAGTATTGTACAGCAACTATAATTAAATTTAAAAAAACTATTAAGATTCATAATCTGGCTTCAGAAAAATAAAATAAAGTTGACCTTGTTTATAGTGAAACTAACTTTTATCTCCTTAATTCAAGTACAGAAAGCATAAGTCTAATGAATTTTGTCAATTTGTTTAAATGCACAGTGGGTGTAAACCTTATAAATCATAACGCTGGATTTGCAAACATGTAACTTTAATATAATTCAGCTTAATCTCTACTGCTATTTTGAGTCTTTCCTTCTGGCTGCTGCAGAAGCTTGATCTAGTTATATTCAAATAAACTTAGTCAAGCCCAAGGATTTCTCTACCAATCCAATTTCAGAACTCCATCACACACAGTATTTCTCCCTGTCCCCGCCTCTGCCCTTCCTTACTTCTGCCTCCATACTTGGTGTGAGGCTGATCTTAAGTTTCAGAGGCAAATGCGAACGCTGCGGTGACACTCGGGGGAGAGTCCACTTTTAGATCTTGAGAAATAAGGTAACGAAACGAAAGAGCTGACGTAAGACCAGAGATTTCTCACACCATCCCATCCCATATACGCTGCTCTCCAGTATCTTCCAAAATGAGTCTATATTAGCGCAGATTCTGAATGTGAAAGTTGCAGTTGGATCAGGGTGGATATGAACTTACACACAGACCACCAGTGAGCAAGGTTTTCTGCCTGGGTATAACATAAACCTGGATCCCCCTGACCCTTTGTTTGAATGATCTATTCCAGTATTTGAGCTAATCCTATGCTCCCCACCTGCCACCTCCATCCTCTTATACCCTCTAATCCTTATCTAGGAGACGAGGTTCATGGCTGATGATAACAGCCTGTGGTTTGCCCAGCCTGGAACCCAAAGCACAGCCCAGCACGGGGGCTGTATAATGAACCCCACACACAACCAAATACACCGCAGCTTCACAGTCCCCAGTGTTATGCTTGTGTGTGTGCTAACGTGGAACATAACACATGTCATAACGCGGGGCTTGTGGAGATATGGTCTGGCATCTATAGAGGAGACAAAAAAAGAGACCACTGCCCAGGCAGAAAAGATCACACAAGAGGGAATCAGACGTTGTCCAAATGAAGCCAGGTGGGTCAGGTGCTGCAAATACCACACACGCGCCGTGGAAGCGAAGTCCAAGGTGACTCAGGACACTGGGCTGAAACTCACGCAGGCAAGTACAGCTCTGATTGATAAAGAATGTTCTGCTGTGTGGCTGGGGGCCTTTAGCTTGCTTTGCATTCATAGGCAATTCATCCTCCTTAATCACTAAATCATTAGTGGGGATCAATAGTCATACCACGTTACGGAGGCCAGGGGTGGATGGAGGGAGAATTATTGGTTAGCTTTTTAATTTAATTGTGCTAACCAGGCTTCAGATCCATCTCAGAAAGGAGCCCTTCTCTGGGTGCTGCAGAGAGACAATGAGCCCACAAAGGCGGCAGGAGTGAGTCGGACACTTAGTGTGAAGTCCTCTCACTTTTCTGACCACTCAGGAACTCTGAATTGTTAAAAGCATTTTCCTGTTTCAGTTCAAACCTTTCCAGATTGGTCATCTAGAATTAGTGTCAGATCGTGTACCCTGAAAGATGTCAGCATCCCAGCCTATGCTTAGCCCTCAGGGCAACATTTGACAGCTCTCTTTGATAGGGCATCAGTCACTTTCATGGGGCTCATCTTGTCTGAACATTTCCCACCTCATTCCCCATCACTGATGCAGACTTCATCCTAGCGCAGTATCTGGTACACGCACGCTTGCTCAGTCACTTAGTCATGCCCAACTCTTTGTGACCTCATGGACTGTAGCCCACCAGGCTCCTCCGTCCCTGGGATTGTCCAGGCAAGAATCCTGGAGTGGGTCGCCATTCCTTCTCCAGGGGATCTTCCTGACCCAGGGATAAAGCCTGCATCTCCCGTGTCTCCTTCTTTGTCGGGTGGCTCTGTGGTCTGGTAGATACTTAATGTGCAATAAACGCTTGCTGCATTGATTTCCTCATTCCAAGTAAATGCTTTCTAGGTTCACTGCACCTATCACCACAGATAAGCTGTGAGTGACACCCCAAACCTTACCATTTGAAGGGAGTCAAAGTCATATACAGTGCATGGGGGACATGTGCTGTGGGGATATGTGTGTGTGTAGACGCCTCTCTCTTTTAGCATCTGATGCTAAATTAGCATCTGGTATTTCTAACGTTTGCCCCAAGTGATTGATTTCTTTCCTCGTTTCCTTATTTATTTTTTACCTTTGGCTGCACTGCACAGCATGTGGGACCTTACTTTCCTGACCAGGGATTGAAGCTATGCCCCCTGCTTTGGCAGCTTGGAATCTCAACCACTGAACCACCAAAGAAGTCCGTCTAACTTTTTATTCACTCTGACTGTGGCATTTTCCTTTAAACAGAGAAATCAATTAAATTCAATGTAAGGAAATCAGTTTCTAATATCTGGATGCTTTTAATAGGAAGTAATTAATATGAACAAATTGTATAGTATTTCGACATTCATTGTTATACTGTTTGCTCCGTAATTATGCGTCGTCTTTTAGACCCTTCAGTACAGAATGAAGTGAGGTACCAGGCCTGGTGTTCCCAGGGTAACAGTGACCAACACCCCTTCCTCTTGGAGACCGTTGAGCCCAGACCAGAATTTACACCCTCAGGCTAGAGCCCTTCATTCATCAATCCACAAATAGTAATAGTATATCTCCCACAATGCTCATGACCACATAATTACCCATGGGTACTACAGCACTATTATTAATTCATTCACACATATTAGGGATCAATGCTGAAGCAGGCACTGGGAATATGTTAGTGAAAAAGACAATCTTCGTCCTCAAAGAGCATCTGGCGACGGTTTCACAAATGAGCTACTAATAAACATGAATTTCAACACTGAAAAGCACGGAAAGGAGTCGTGGCAGAAAAAGAACATGCAATAGGGGTGCCGGCCTGGCTGCGGAGGGGATGGGTTTAGGGGAGCCGGCCTAGCCGGGGAGGAGGGGATGGGTTTAGGGGAGCCGGCCTAGCTCGGGGGGGGATGGGTTTAGGGGAGCCGGCCTAGCTGGGGGGTGGGGGATGGGTTTAGGGGCATCGGCCTAGCTGTGGAGGAGGCGGTGGGTTTAGGGGCACCGGCCTGGCCGGGGAGGGGAGGATGGGTTTAGGGGCACCGGCCTAGCTGGGGAAGGATGGGTTTAGGGGCACCGGCCCAGCTCGGGGCGGATGGGTTAGCGGCTTACCTTTGCACCCTGGGCAGCCCCTAGGATAGTGCGTGCATACAATAGCACTCAGACATGTGGCTAACTGAATTTCAAGGAAGTTCTAATGGAGCTTATGTGACAATTTGGACCCCTTATGCATTCAGACCTTGTACTTAACGAAATAGCATCTATCTCTCTTGCAAGTGTCTGAATCAGTAGAGGCCCATTCATCCTTACAGCAAGTGAGTGTTATTTGGTGTGGCATCAATCAGAAGGGAACCCAGGGAGCTCACAGTAGACTTTATTTTCAGTGGCACATAGATGACCCCGGATTCAAGGTCTGAAGCTGTTTCTGGAGGGAGCTTTTATAATCCTTAGCTGAGTGGTTCATTTTTTTTTTTTTTAATCATTGGAGTACAATTGCTTTACAATGCTGTGCTGGTTTCTGTTGTACAAGAAAGTGAATCAGCCATAAGTATATACACATCCCCCCCCTTCACCCTTCCTCCTACGTACCTTCAAAGGGCGCTCAAAGCTGGTGTCTTCCTGCATTCTGTGTTTCAGAGAGCAGGAGCCTTCTCTCTTTCAGTCTAACATGGCACAGAGGTAAGGCTCGTGAATGTTCGCTGAACTGAATTGATAACCACCACTCTAAGAGGCAGGGAGGGGATTATTAGCTTCACATTTCAAAAGAAAAATCAGACTCTCTGGTAATACATAAAGTTCTCAAGGTCATCCAGAAAATTGAAACAAGCTGGGGGTAAAACATGGATACGCTGATGCAGGGAGAGATTGAGGGCGGGAGAAGAAGGGGGCGACAGAGGATGAGATGGTTGGGTGGCATCACTGACTCAGCAGACATGACTCTGAACAAACTCTGGGAGATAGTGAAGGACAGGGGAGCCTGGCATGCTGCGGTCCATGGGGTCTCAAAGAGTCAGACACGACTGAGCAACTGAACAAGAGGCTCTTTTATTTTCAGAACCAGAACCACTGGTACCCTGTATTGTGGAATAAGAGAAATAGGAAGTAGATGCCAGCTGGGAAACTTCTGTGATGTTCTAATCAACGCTGGAAAAGCCTACTGTTAAAAATAAATAAATAAAAATAAAACCAGGTTGATAGCTAAAAGATCAAACAAGTTTTCTTTGCAAAAAAAGAAAAAAATTAAACATCCCAACAAGGGCACAGGCTCCCTTTGAGAATATGTGCTAAGTAAAGGATATCTGGCATTTTTCTTTGTAGAACTGCTTCATGAATAATAGTCTGTCTTCTAAAGATACTTTACACTAAAAAGTCCTTAACCAGCAAAACTGGAAATATAGCACAAATCAACTAAACTCCCCAAGCTGGCCTGAGCTGTGAGACTACGCAGTGTCTTCGCAGGGAATAGACCCAACAGTTGCGAAATCGCTCACCGGTGTCTGCCGGGCTGGTTTTATTCCAGAGTTCACAGGCACAAAGGCAGGCCCCTAGGGAGGTTGAATTAAACCATTTGAGGAAGACAGTGGCTCTGGACCCTTCCGGAACTAAAGCGCAGATGCTGGAAATGCCAGTCCTGACTATACCCCGGGCTTTCCGGGTGGCTGAGTGGTAAAGAACCCGCCTGCCAATGCAGGAGACACAAGAGATGTGGGTTTTATGGCAACCCACTCCAGTGTTCTTGCCTAGAGAATGCTACGGACAGAGCAGCCTGGCGGGCTATAGTCCATGGGGTCGCAAAGAGTCAGACACGACTTAGTGACTGAGCCCAGGTGGGACGGTGGTAAAGAATCCTCCTGGCAGTGCAGGAGACCCGAGGGACTTGAGTTCGATCCCTGGATCAGGAAGATCCCCTGGAGTAGAAAATGGCAACCCACTCCAGTATCCTTGCCTAGAGAATGCCACGGACAGAGGAGCCTGGCAGGCTATAGTCCGTGGGGTCGCCGAGTCGGACACGACAGCAATCTGAGCAGTAAATAGACTCCAGTGTTTCCCAGATCCCATAGGTGGGAATCATCTGCCTAGAGCACAGCCTCAGGGGTCACCACCCCTTCTGATGTCCTTGAGATGGAAAAACACACCGTGATGACACCAATCTGGAGTCACAAGTGCTCCACAGAGAGGGTCACTCCCGGGAGCGCTGATGACACCCACCCAGCAGGTCTTACCTCTTTCTTTAGTGGCGCTCAGCTTTTGTATAAAGGGGAGGGGAGTAAAAAGTGTTAGTCACTCAGTCGTGTCCAACCCTTTTTGACCCCATGGACTAGAGCCCTCCAGGCTCCTCTGTCCAAGGGATTTCCCAGGCAAGAATACTGGAAGGGAATTGCTCCAGGAGATTATGCCAACCCAGGGATCGAACCTGGGTCTCCCGCATTGAAGGCAGATTCTTTACCATCTGAACCACCGGGAAAACCCCAAAAGTTGTTTCTAATTCCTCACTCAAAATCCTTTTACCAAAAAGGTGAAACATTTCGCCTTTTTGAAGATGTCAAATCACCATTGCTTCTAAAGGATCTCAAACAGAACCAGACCGTGACTTAAGCTGTTCAAGAGTCTCTTTGGAGATAAAATATGGGAGAGCATTCTAGCTCCACAATTTTCTCTGATCCCTTTGCCAGGCTTGACTTTAACGACCTTAGAAATGGGGCTTGCTTTAACTTTAAAATCGCATGAAAATAAGCAAAAGGAAATTTTCAGCCCAGGTGATGATGAATAGCTCTCCTTCGCCCTCTGAGGTTAAACAGATACTGAAATCAACAGGCTTAACTTTCATTTTTACATGTTTGTTATAAATTCTTGCTTTCTCTGGGTGGGGAGGCCAGTGGTGATTTCCACCGGGGCCAGAAATCAGCCCTAGAAGTGAGTCCTAGCAGTGCTCAGCTCACAATTTGCTTTTCTTAGCTGCCCTACTCCTCCCACTGGAGGAATTATAAAATCAAGGAGGCCGTTCTTCTTTACCCCTTGCCTCCCGGTAGTCACCCAGGAGGAGTGGTGGTTCACAGGGCATGCTGAAGGTCTGCTCTGGGCAAAGTGCATGGAGGCATGAGCCCACGCTCAGCAATGGCGCCGTGTTTCCTTTGGGGTTTCACCGTCGGTTGCTGGTTGTTGGCCAGAGGTCGCTTAGGATCAAGAGGTTTTCCGCAGGTCCGCGGTGCCGCCATTCCAGCTCTACAGCCCTCTGGGCCTGGTTTCTCCTATCAGCTCTCACACAGTTGAGAAGCGCAGTCCCCACACTTGTGTGCGCACACACACACACACACACGCACACACTCTACTTTCTCACAGTTCAGATTGTTGGTTGACTAGAACAGTGAATTGCTTGTCAGTTTGTTTTTCCTTTTAATAAAATAATAGTATCCTTCATTTTACTAAAGTGCAGAACCAATCTCTTCCCACCTCCATCATCGGATCTAGAAAACCTCACTACGCCTTTCAAACTAATAAAAAATTTTTAAAAAACAAACAAAACCCACACCCCCTGAAACCAACAACATCTCAAGAGGCAAATGATTGAGTTTTCCTGTTTTTGTCAGCCTATCAAACACAGAGAGTTTTTCAGAGTTTCCATGGTGATGAGATTTTTTTTTTTAATCCTAGCTTTGGACAACTATATTTTAAAGTGACATATCTGAATAAAAAGAGGGGAAAGAAAGCTCTGCTTTCCACATTCAATCTTCCTTTAAAATCATAAATAAATTTAAAATGAAAATCGAGGCTCTGCAGTTGATCCCCCTGCCTTGTTGTGGAGCCATGATTATGCCTGCCTCTTCTGAGGCAAGTTTTAATTCAGCAGCTGGAGGGAAACAGGTGGGCTACCGCCTTCCTATTCATGGCGTGCCACCTAAATTTATGACTTCTCATCAACAGTAACCCAGAGCCCCAAAGTAAATCCTTCATTTTCTTGGACTTCTCTCTCACCCTCCAAGCCCTGGACATCCATCCCCGTCTCTCATCCTAGCAGGGGGCATTTATGTTCCCAGGCGCAGTGCGCCGGGTGCTGTGCAGACAGTGACTTGATGCCTCCGACTCAACATCATAGTCTATTTGGGGGACAGCTTGGTATTCAAACCCTGGCTTCACCTCTCATCTGCACAGTGACCTTGGGAAAGATACTTTCCTTCTCTCTTCCTCAGTTTCCTCATCTGTCACGTGGGGAAAATACAGCGCCTTCCCCTGGGAGACATTATGAGGGGTTTTGTAAGAAACAATTTTACGTGTTTATTTATTTGGCTGTGCTGGGTCTTTGCTGCTGCTCAGGCTCTTCTCTAGCTGTGGCGAGCGGGGCTCACTCCTCCTGGAGGTACACGGGCTTCTCACGGATCGTCTTCTCTCATTTCAGCTCCTGGGCTCTGGAGCAAAGGCTCCGTCATTGGGGTGCACAGTCTTAGCCACTCTGTGGCACATGGGATCTTCCTGGATCAGGGACTGAACTCGAGTCTCCTGTGTTGGCAGGTGGATTCTTTACCACTGAGCCACCAGGGAAGTCTTCACTATGAGTTTTAATAAGTGTGTTTTTGCACCACATTAGAAAGTTCCAGGCATGGAGTAAACACTATACACATATTTTTTCCAGAAATAATGAAATCACAGCATGGAGTCAGTGTAGTGGGGGCGTGTCACTGCAGCATCCATGGGACACTACAGAGCAAGGCTGCATCCAGCCTGTGCTGGAAGGACAGAGAGACTTAAAGGAGGGGGAAGTGTTATAACTGTATAAAAACACATCTTTTGATGATAAGGACATTGATAACAAAAAGAGCACACCGTATTGTTCTGGAGGAAAAAGTAATGCAAAAACACCCTGAACTTGTTAAGCTCTCCTTAAACAGGTAGTTTCCGTAAATGCAAGCAGATTTTTAAAAATAACTTTGTTTTTCTCATGATGAAACTCTTATTACAGACACAAAAAATAATGAAAGCATAAAAAGAACTCAGATTTACAAATCATTGCTACCATTTTGGTGCACTTCCATCCATTTACTGTATTTTTGTATAGTTTTATTTTTGTGAGAGTGAGTGAAGTCACTCAGTCGTGTCCAACTCTTTTCGATCCCATGGACTGTAGCCTGCTAGACTCCTCCATCCATGGGATTTTTGCAGGCAAGAATACTGGAGTGGGTTGCTATTTCCTTATCCTAGGGATCTTCCCGACCCAGAGATTGAGCTCAGGTCTTCCGCAATGCAGGCAGACTCTTTACCATCTGAGCCACCAGGGAAGCCAAGTTTTATATTTAACTGACCATTAATTGAATACACTATTCTTTAAAATATATACATATGTATACATATAAAGGGGGTTTCCCTGGTGGCTCAGTGGTAAAGAATTTGCCTGCCAACGCAGGAGATGCAGGAGACACCAGTTCAACCCCTGGGTGGGGAAGATCCCCTGGAGGAGCAGATGGCCACCAACTCCAATTTTCTTGCTGGGAAATCCCATGGACAGAGGAACCTGGCAGGCTGTAGTCCATGGGTTCACAAAAGAATAGGACGTGACTTATTAACTAAACCACCACCACCACAGTCATTACCGAAATGCAAATTAAAACCGTAATGAGATATCATCTCACAGCTGTTAGAATGGCCATTACCAAAAAGATGAAAGATGGCAAATATTTGCATGGGCATCGTGTTTCTCTCACCCTTATATTTTCTATGAAGCTGTTAGTTCTACTTAGAGGCTTCCCTGGTGGTTCAAACAGTAAAGAATCCGCCTGCAACGTGGGAGACCTGGGTTTGATCCCTGGGTTGGGAGGATCCCCTGGAGAAGGGAACAACTACCCACTTCAGAATTCTGGCCTGTAGCATTCCATGGACAGAGGAGCCTGGCAGGCTACAGTCCATGGGTTGCAAAGAGTCAGACATGACTAGAGACTCAATCAGATTCATCTATAAGTGAATTGTTTCCTTTTTTCTTTGGAGCAGGTGTGGAGAGAGCACTGAAGAAGCATCTACTTCTTAAGTCAGATGCTATGTGTTTCCTGGAGCGTTCATCCTATCAGGAGATTTAATGTCTGCTTGTCGATTCTTTTGTGATGCTCAGATTTACCAGTGGGATCAGGGTTATCACTCTCATCCATCCATTATGAAGTTCCCCATTAGCCTTTTAAAAATGATTTTAGCCTAGATCCATCAATTCATTAGGGATTGCAAAATGGTGATAGTCTCATCTCCCACTCATTTTGCATTTATTAGCAGCAGTGATTTCGGCGCCTCGAGGTAGTATTCATATAAGCAAGTCTAGATACGGGGCTCTTTCCTTATTTCTAAGTTCTCAGAATAATGGGTTGATTTGTAGCACCCTACAACGGTGACCAATACATTTCTTAAATCACCATGAAACTATGAATATTAAAATATTTAATGTGTCCTAATCTTTTGCAGTGATATTATTTTTGATATTTTAATTGTCCCATTCTTGGCCGGTGGGAGTCTCTTTACGTTGATTTCTGATTTCTTTGTCATGAGTCCTAGAATCTTTAATAGCCTTCTTGTTTTCTGGCAGGAAGAAGCAGTTCAGGCTAGCCTTGTACATTTCCTGACCCAGACCTCCAATCATCTTTCTCAAGGAGCCCAGATACCTTTTAATGGGGAGGAGAAATGGTGCCCAGAGGTCATAATCAGGCTCAGGGGCGCTTACTGCTATCACACTGGTTGTTTTTCCTAGTTCTTTTCAGTGGACAGAACTAAAAAATTGTGATTCTTTAAACAGAAAATGCATCATGAGTTTTTATGCTCTATTTTTTTTTTTTGCTAAAATCCTTTTATTTGTTATTTTCTTATAATTGATTTAAGTTTTTGATTATTATAGTACGCTCTGTTTGAGATACTTCAAAGTATTGCAAGTACAGTGGAAATAGGAAAATCTGTTAATAATAATGTTTGCTGGTGAAAAATCGTAGTGTTAGTCTCTCAGTCATGGCTGACTCTTTGTAGCCCACCAGGCTCCTCTGTCTATGGGATTCTCCAGGCAAGTATACTGGAGTGGGGAGCCATTCCCTTCTCCAGGGGATCTTCCCAACTCAGGAATCGAACCCAGGCCTCCTGCATATCAGGCAGTTTCTTTACAGTCTGAGCCACCGGGGAAGCAGCAAATGCAAAAATTAGTTTATGAAAAGCACAACTGCATGGGAAAAATAAACAGCCTCTCCCTTCATATATATTCTTTCTTATCTTCTTTCTGTAACTTTCCCAAATAGAGATATTCAACAGTAGCTTAAAATGGCCATCTCCCAACATTTAAATGAATCAAACTCTCCAATGGGTGAATAAAATTATGAGTAGTAACCTGGAGCTCGGCTGAATCAGGCACTTTGCAGCCTTAAGTGGGAATGTCTTCCAATTTCAGAGTGATATGTCCTCAATCTGTACCATCATTTTAGTGAAAACTCAGAAAATAATTCTGGTGGAATGAGTTTCACCTCCCAACAGGATTAATAGATGCATTCACTGAAGTTCCTGTTCTTCATTTGTGGACTGTGAAGACATGAATGGTAGCTGGAAGATCCATAGGATTCTAGGTCCAGTAGCAGATGGGATCACAATATACCAGGACAAAGTCACCTACGTTTTGACTTGCAAAGGCAGCAGTAGCTTTAAATTTGTGACTTAATTGCAGACCAGCTGCACTACAAGTTTTTCAAATGACAAAAATACAAAAAAAGTGTGTTACAAAACGATCTCAGGAAAAGTGTAGTCTAACAAAACAGCAGCGCTGAAAAGGTATCTTGCTCCAGAGGTCAGCTTGGAAAAGTCATGACCAGATCTAAACATCTTCTATTTCATACAAACTCTACTCAGAAATAGTTCTGAGACTTATTTCTGGCTGAAAGTATCAAAGGGTTTATTTGTCAAGAAAGAAATAGCTTAATTGACAAGGATGGATAGAATGAGTTCATACTCATCAAGATTTCTGCAGTGTTAAGGTACTAACAAGCATCCTTTAATGGCAGAATGTGGTAATCATGGAATTAATTATTGCTAAAGTAGTCTTCAGATGAAAAAAGAGAAAAAAAATCAAATTAAACTTGACACAACCTGACAAACACGTGTCAATTTACAGTTTAAAGGTTATTTTACAAAATATCTATATTTACATAATAAGTTCCCCATAGCATTTTAAGATGAAGGTTCTTTTCATTTATCCTGGCAAGCTATAAATGAATAATTACACTGTTTAAAGACTTATTTAATATGCTTTTTTAAAATTAAATTTGCTGCTGCCGTATAGTCACTAAGTCATATCGCTTTACGACCCCATGAACTATACTTATAGCCCTCCAGGCTCCTCTGTCCATGGGATTTTCCAGGCAAGAACACTAGAGTGGGTTGCTGTTTCCTCCTCCGGGGGATCTTCCCGACTCAGGGACTGAATCCAAGTTTTCCGCATTGGCAGGTAGAGTCTTTACCGCTGAATCACCAGGAAAAACCTTATTAAATTTATTTATTCAAAGATTCTTCTTTCTCTTGAGTCCCAAAGAGAAAAAGGAAAGATCTGACATTTAATAGATCAATAAGCACACTGACGGTGACAAAAAGCAGAGTAATGGTTCCCTGGTAGGGGTGGGAGGCCTGAGACAGGATTGGGAGGGAAGAATTACAAAGAGGAACAAGGAAACTTCTGGGGTGATATATATGTTTATTGGGCTTCCCAGGTGCTGCTCATGGTAAAGAACCCACCTGCCGATGCAGGAGACATAAGAGGCAGTGGTTCCATCCCCGGGTCGGGAAGATCCCCTGGAGGAGGGCATGGCAACCCACTCCAGTATTTTTGCCTGGAAAATCCCTTGGACAGAGCAGCCTGGACAACTACAGTCCATTGGATCACAAAGAGTCAGACACAACTGAAGCAACTTAGCACGCACGCGTGCACATGTTTATTATTCTGGTTGTGAGATTATATGCTTTAAATGTGTGCAGTTTGTTGGACAGCAGTAAATATGTAAATGTGTGTGTATGCGTGTGTCAGTGCATGCGTGTATTAACAGCTGCATGAAACTGGGCGAAAGGTAACCGAGAGGCAAAGAACAGAAAGGAAGTCACAAGACAGTGCTGGAGTACAGACCAGACCATGAAATCTCCAGAAGATTTGATCAAAGCTATAACACGGCCCAGAATGGGTCCAGGCTGGTTGGATGGAGCAGTGCTGGGCAAAGTTTAATATATACACAGATCCCTGGGGACCTCGTTACTATGCAGATTCCGACTGGATCTGAGCTGGGGCCTGAAACTGCATTCCTCACAAGGTTCCAGGTGGTGCTGACGCTGCTGGTCTTTCCACCATTCTGTGAACATCAGGGGGCTGGGACATTTGTTCTCAACTGTGGCTGCGCATCAGACTCACTGGAGAGCTTAAAATTAACTCATTAGTTAATTAATTCACTTTTTAAAAATCTGATGCGTGGATCTCACTGCCGCTCCCAGAGATTCTGATCCAATTGATCTAGAGTTCAACTCAGGGTTAGGGTTAGTACAGTTTTTAAATCTACCCGAATGATTTTAATGTGCAACCTTGAATATTCACTGGAAGAACTGGCACTGAAGCTGAAGCTCCAATACTTTGGCATCGATGCAAAGAGCTGACTCATTGGAAAAGACCCTGATGCTGGGAAAGATTGAGGGCAGGAAGTGAAGGGGTCAACAGAGGGATGAGGTGATTGGATGACATCACCAACTCAATGGACATGAGTTTGAGCAACTCCGGGAGATAGTGAGAACAGGGAAGCCTGGCATGCTGTGGTCCATTGGCTGAGAGAGAGTCAGACACGACTGAGCAACTGAGCAACAACTACTCCAGAGGGATGGTTAAAAGCCTTACCAGGAAATGGGAAGGAAAGATCCCCGATAAAGTAGCAGGATGGCAAGGATGACCTGGGCCGGAGAAATGTGATGAGCCACCTCCCTGCTCAGACCGGAAGCTGAGCATCGCCTAGGCTGCACACTGACCAGAGTAGGACTTAGAGCTGTGCGGGCCTGTGTGTGTTAAAGATGCTTTTGCTGCTTTCATGCCTGGCCTGGGAATAAGCACCAGGCTGATTCCTCAGTAGGCAGATGGGGAGCAAGGCTTTCCTGAGATTAGGGCCACAGGCAAGAAGAGTCCTTATGGGCTTCCTGGCGGCTCAGTGGTAAAGAACCCACCTGCCAGCGCAGGAGACGTGGGTTCGATCCTTGATCCGGGAGGAATCCACTAAGGCCAGGAGCCACAGCTATTGAGCCTGTGCCCTCGAGCCCGGGAGGCATGACAAGAGAAGCCCTCTGATCACATCTAGAGAGGAGCGCCCGCTCTCTACAACTAGAGGAAGCCCTCACAACAACCGAGACCCCGCACAGCCAAAACTCAGCAAACCAACTGTTTTTAAAAAAGATGAGAAAAGTCCTTGCGATGGAGGAAGATGGTCAGAGAGGCCAATTGGACAAACTCTTACCAATGCGTGCACCAAGACTGCTCCTTGAAAGGAGACAACACCCAGCCTCCCATCTCTCCTGGGCGGGCCACAAACCAGGCATGACCCATGACGCTCCAGCCTGCTAATATGCCCCAGATGTGTTATAAAATCATCTCTGATTCTCTTAACGTTAATACTTTGGAAATTAGTTTTTTGATCTGTGTTACAGGTTTTTATCTGCCTTATAGAATTCTGATTCTAAAACCACTGATGCACCAGAATCCTAAAATGTTTCATGAGACTTATCAATTTAATTGTGCTACTTGGAACTTAGAGAGCCAAAACTTGTCAGCATTTTGACAACAAATGTCATCGTTTCCAGACTGATCTTGGCCACTTTCGTTCGCCGTTGTTAAAATTACATATTGTGAAATGAGCTACTTTTAGTGAAACAAGACTGTTTCCCATTTGGTTGAGTAATTGCAATTTATGATCAGAATAAACTTTCAAGTGTATAAAAACTTTCTGGCTTGGTTAATAGTCATTATGTTTAAATTCCAATGCAGAGGATGCTGTGTACCTGGATAATGAAAAAGAAAGGGAAGAGTACGTCCTGAATGACATCGGGGTTATTTTTTATGGAGACTTCAATGACATCAAGAGCAGGAGCTGGAGCTATGGTCAGGTGAGCCACTTAACATTTGTCATTGTCAAGGACATCTTTACTCATATTTTCAGTCCCATGTATCACTGCAGGGTGGTATGTGTCAATATTGGACAAGCACAATTTCCTGCTTTTCAGGATCTGAGGCTCTAAGACAGCCTGGGTGCAGACTTAGAAGGGCACCTGCATAATTCATCAGCTGAAATCACATATTTCTGGTTATCACAGTGTTACAGAGATTGGAGCCTGTGTGGTTGGCATGGCATTCCAGTGAGAAATGCTGTGGCGCTTCAGAACAGTGAAATCCCAGGAGCTCAGAGTCTGGTATCCAGCCTGCTTTCCCGCCGTTGTGCTGTGCTCAGTCACGTCCTTCTCTGTGACCCCATGGACTGTAGCCCACCAGGTTCCTCCAGGCGAGGATACTGAGCTGCCATTTGCTGCAGCAGGGGATTCTCCCGATTCAGGGATCAAACCCGTGTTGCCTATGTCTTCTGCTTTGGCAGACTGGTTCTATGCCACCAGTGCCACCTGAGCAGGCTCTCCATCTTAGTTGGTTCTAACTAACTTTGAGAATCACACACCCACTGTTCAGCTTTGCCCACCTGCATTTCTGATATCCCACTGGGCTAAGGATCAATGTTCTTCCCCTGTTTGGGGATCCTTGCCTGTCTCCCCAGTTCCAAGCCCTCTGCTTCCTGAGTGACATACAACCCGTGACCATCGCTTATTGTCTGATGTCCTTGCCTTGGGTCCCTAATTCCTAACGTTTAGATGTGATTCTATTTACACCCCCAGTGTGACAACAGAGAGCGAGGGCTAACAAGGAAAAAAAAAAAAAACTGATACAGGTGGGTAGCAAGGAGGCCTGGGAAAGGGTGCCCAGCATGATGGGGGCCCTTAGCCAGCACGGATAGATGCCCTGGAGCACACTTGCCACTTTCCTCTGCTCTCATTCAGAGTCCATTAATTTGGGTATTTCAGCCCAAAGCCAGTAGTTTGCAACGAGGCAGGGTAACTAGTTCTCTGACGATGTCTTTACCATTCCTGTTGGCCGCTGTCACGCCCCACAGACACAGCTGAAAGATGCTGCCTCACAGGAACCAGAGTCATGAGTTCTTCACGTACCTGGAGAGCTAGTGCGATAACCCATTCCTGCAGCCACCACGTCAGTTTAGGATACACCCAGAATTGGTCTTCTAATTGGATTTTAATCGAGAATTACATGGTAATCAGCCATCAAGACAGCGGTGTCTGTCCTGACCACTTGGGTGGATAACATACAAGGTTTCTGTATTCAGGGAACTTTCCTGTACAATGAGGTGCAGTATGGGTATCATCCTCCAATTTTACCGTTTTTAAAAACTATTTTTGTCTTTGCTCCTTTTTTGGAAAATTCTGGTGTTCTGTGTAGTTAGGAGTTCTTTCTAGGGAAATTGAACGGACTACCAGACTTGACCGTATAATCTTTCTCTAAACCTTCCTGACCTCTCTTTGACCCTGGAGTCCCCCTCGTCTCAGGAGAGAGTGAACTGTAGGTAGAGGCTCGCTGTGTGAGGTCTCCGGCTCTTGCCGGTGCACGCGCTGCAGACCTGAAGTGCCTCCCCGAGCTGGACCTGAGAGCCGTGTATTTCTGAGACACACAAGCACTCATGTTACTTTTGAGGTCTTGAGACTCTGGCCTGATTTTGGTAAATGGTTTATCCCACTGCCTGATATCCCAGGAGCCAGTACTCAGGAGAGATCCTCTGAATTAACCCTACAATTAACCCTACAATTTTCTAAAGGACATCAAGCCAGTTCTTGATTCTTTTTCCCTTTTTTTTTTGGCCCCATGGCCTGGCATGTGAGATCTCAGTTCCTCACAGGGGTTGAACTTGCGCCCTTTACCCTGGAAGCAAGGAGTCTTACCCACTGGACTGCCAGGGAAGTCCCCGTTCATGATCCTTGAGCACAGCAGCTTGCTAGTAGTTCCATTTATATTTCTAGCTAGCTTTTAAGTTCTTATCCATTTTACTGAAAGATAAAAGAAGCTGCCTGCTTCCTTCTACCTTAAATATTTCACGCTAAAGATCATGAGTGATTTCCGTACAGGAAATACACATTTCTAAACATTAGGCTGTGGTCTCATTTTATTTTTTTGGCAGAGAATGAAGGTCTTATTTGCAGATTGGACATTAAGTAGTTTCTCATTTTTTTCCCCTAAATAGTTTGAGGAGGGCATCCTTGACACTTGCCTGTACGTGATGGACAGAGCGAATATGGACCTTTCCGGCAGAGGCAATCCCATCAAAGTCAGCCGTGTTGGGTCTGCCATGGTAAGAGCAACTGCTGGTGGCTGGAATCATTTAGATATGTCATTTGCCTCCATATGGGTGTCAGTTCAGGAAGAGCCGTTGAAATGGTGACTTACACGCGATACACTTTTCCTTGGAAGAGTCTGTAATTCCCCGAGCTTGTCATGTGCCATGAAACTAAATTCTTGTCTCAGTACTGTATGTGGCTTTGGCTTCAGACACATGCTAATAGGTGATATGATAGTACAGATCGCTTATTCTTAAGCATCTTTGCCTGGGGAGTGAGAGGGACCATGACGAAATGTCAGTAACTGTAATCAATTGATCAATCAATCAATTGATCGAACACCAAGGAGCAGCAAAAAAAAAAAAAAAAAAAAACCACCACACACTGTAAAGCATAATTTATCTCATTCACATCCACAGTAAGAGTGAAGAAATAAATGACTAACTATTCTGTTCCAGCGATACCTCACCATAGGACTGTATATTGACGGTTTATGAAATGGGTGTTGATTCTTCAGAGTAAACACATGAGAGAAGGCGGGGCAGGGCTGGCATTTCTCAAGCCATTTTGCAAGTTAGAACTGTCAGCAGCGTGCTCACAGTTTGTCAGTGACGAAGCCTCAGTCCTCAGCTGGATCCCAGGTCGGCTGACTCCAGACCTAGGCATTTTCTACCTTCCCTGCTGGTCTCGGCAGGAGATCCTGAGGCGTCTTTGAGAACGCACAGACCCTGCCCTGGAACCGCTTCCTGAGGGAGGAGACACTACTGTCACAAGCTGTGTGTGCCCGTGGGCTCAGTGGCTTCAGTCCTTCCGACTCTGGGACACTACGGACTGTAGCTCCTCTGTCCATGGGATCCTCCAGGCAGGAATATTGCAGTGGGTTGCCATGCCCTCCTCCAAGGGATCTTCCCAACCCAGGATCAAACTTGCATCTCCTATGTTTCTTGCACCCACTGAGCCACCTGGGAAACCCAAATATAAGCAGAATATTCCTGAAAAAAACACTAAGCTAGGTGCTACTGATACTTCATTCAATCAAAGACTAAGCAAAAAATACTCCTTTTGCTACCAATTTTCTTAAGTTCCTCTTTAAAGACCTTTTTTAATGTGGACCATTTAAAAAGTCTTCATTGAATTTATTACTATATTGCTTCTGATTTATGTTTTCATTTTGTGGCCATGAGATCTCAGCTCCCCAAGGACTAAACACACACCCCCTGCCCTGGAAGGCAAAATCTTAACCACTGAACCACCAGGGCAGTCTCCCAATTTCCTCAAGTTTTATTTTTTGAAATATCTCTCTGAAAGACTGCTATCTTTGAGTCTGATTTGAGTGAAATAAAATCAAATATCAATTTTATTAAAATATTAGATTGAAAATAATAGGAAATGCAATTTCTGGTGAGCACTTAAGAACAAAGATTGTTACATTAACAACTAGGCTACGTGTAAATTTAAAAGTGGAATTTAAAGAAGAAGGAAAGGTAAAAACGATCATCTGAAGGCAGTTATTTTCGTTGTTGTTAGTTTATGTCTGTGACATGAAATATGCAAGTGAAAAGACAATGAATTCTAAAGAATTCAGGAATTTCTTTTTAATAACTATTTATCAACAACATACATGAGACCTTCGGTCACTGTTTTTCCTGATTCACAGATAAGAGCCCCTTTTTCTTCTCTGAAGTTACCATGACAGTTTTGCAGTGAGAAAGGAAGCAGTTACTGGCAGTGGTTGGATATAAGTGAATTCCTTCAGCACTCTGAAACGATGCTCACCAGCCCGAGCTTACTCGCATATCATGTGTATTTTTACGAGTGTAGAGATCACAAGCAAAGCAATCGGGAGGTGAACAGGAAGCAACGAACCCAATACTTCCTATGGTGCCACCTGGCCAAGTGAAAGCTGAGGCTTGAATGAAGCACATCTATCCTAATGCAAATTGCCTTGCAATTTTACTAGTCATAAAAGGCCTATGAAGTTCTGATTTTGAAGATAGATAACCCACTTACAAGATATAGAACTGGGCAGGATCTATTTGGGGATTTGGTTTGGTTTTCTTTCTGGAGGGGGAGGCCTTGGGTGTTAGGGGAGAACACCCCCCCCCCCACTCTAGGCAGTATCTTTTTTTTCACCACCACTGTTGTTTACATCCACAAAATGGATGTTTGATAGTTTTCAAAACCATTTTACATCTCCTATCTCCTTTAATCCTTAGAAGAGCTCCAAAATCCATTCAGTTATAGTGATTTTAGAAATGAAAGCACTGAGCCTCTAAAAATCAACAAAAAACATGAAACTTTCCCAAGAAATCAATTTTTTTTCTGGTCACTCTGGGAGCTCCTCTCCTGTTCACAAGTCCTGGAAATCTATCATGAAATCGCTGAGGGAAGTTAGGCAAAGACCAAAAGAAAAATAAATAAATAAAACAAAACCCCCTCAAATTTCTCAGTAAAGATTTGCCTTAAAATATGAGAAGACGTATTTAGGGAGCCCAGAAAGAAAGTGTTGTGAAGTTGCTTCAGTTTAGCCAGAACCCTGGGTCCGAGCAGATGGGCCTGTTTCTGAGCAGATGTTTTCTAGGGAGTTGGTCCCGTCCACTGGAAGAACAGAGGGAGCTGTGTGCGGTCGCTTTCAAACTTCTCAGCCCTCTCCCCAGCCTGGTCAGAGGCAGGAAATTCTTTTTATAGGAAACACGTTTTGGAACCAGATGTATCATGATATGCAAACTCTCTGGGAGGGATAACACACTGGCCACGGTTCATGCCAAGATGAAAGGGATGGCAGGCAGAAATTTCCTGGGATCAGCTATTGCCACGAAGGAGTGGACGAAGGAGTGGAGGAGCAGCCCGGTGCTGGCTGGGCCCCTGAGGAAGATAGAGGCAGGAGCAGATGACCGGGGCTCCAAAGACAGATTTGCTCCCTGAGGTCACGGCCAAGGCTGGCACTGAAGACAAGCCAGGAATCTGCGGAAAGAAGATGGGTTCTCAGTGCGATCTAAGCACAGATAATAAATAACTTCAGTCTTCTAATGATGATGACGATAATGACAGTGTCAGTCCGGCTTTACAGTGCCCAGATAAAAATCTGTATTGCCTAGTATTTATTGCCCTGGATGGTTCTTTTTAGAAATATTTATTGGTCTGTGCTGAGTCTTAGCTGAGGCATGCAGGATCTTGGATCTTTGTCATGACGCTTTGGGTCTTTTAGCTGTGACATATAGGATCTAGTTCCCTGAACAGGGATCGAACCCAGGCCCCCTGCACTGGGAGCTGGGAGTCTTAGCCACTGGACCACCAAGGAAATCCCCTTTGGTGGTTCCTTGTCATGGAGGCTGTCCTACACACCAGAGGATGTTTAGGAGCATCCCTGGCTTCTGCCCCAGAGATGTCAGGAGCACCTTCCTCACCAGTTGTGACAACCAAGAAGGTCTTTTGATACTTCCAAACGCCCCTGAGGTCTGAGTCACAGCCCCGAGCCCCTCCGAGGCTCAGTCTCCCTGCCTGTGCAGTGGTCCCGGCCCTTTCTTCTGGCCTGCGTGGATGATCTACCTTCTGACCTTGTTCAAAACCTGTGCATTTCCTTTCTCTGCTGAAGAGAAGGTGGAGACAGCATCTCCGGGGGGGGGCCTGGCCCAGGTCACATCAGGCCTCTCGGTTCTGACCCTTCCTCCCACTTCCTGTGTGAGCCGGGGCCCAGTCCTCAACCTCTGCAGGCCTCACCTCGACTTTAAAATGGAATTCTGTCTCTGTCCTCAGATCACATTTGTTATTCCCGGTGGCAGCAAGAGCATCCTTTTCTTCTTCAAAACAGTGTTCTTTTTTCTTCTTTTTTTCCCTTTTATACATTCCGTATTCCGTATCTTATTTAGTTCTTATTTTGAGTTGCTATTACTCCACTTTGATGTGAAAATCGGAAAAGTTTATGACAGTCTGGACAGCCTTGGGCTACTAGGTTTACCCAGGAGAAAGAAAGTTTAAAACTCCTGTGATCTCATTGTCTGGGGATTGGTCCTGGGATCTGTAACCTTACATAAGTGAACTTTTATTTAAGCTTTTCTAACTACTGAGTGGGGCATTTTACCAAAGCTACACTGCAGATTGATTCAAGATAGAAAATTGTTTTTAAGAGATTAGGGAAAAATAGAAGAAACTTGCCCCAAATTACACTTCCTCCTTTAAATTACCTTGCTTGACGGCTGTTTGCTTTCCACCTCGTATCTGATGTGACCGTCCCCACCAAGACAATAGCCAGGAAATGTGCCAGGAAAATTTTAGAAGAATGTTTTGTGCCATCCGAAAACTTATTTTGCTCACACCCACTAATAAAGCATTCCATCCTTGGCCTTGAATTACTGAGAAGTAACCTGACATGGCCAACCTAAAGACAGCTCAAATGGCAAAGAGTCTGCCTGCAATGCAAGAGACCTGGGTTTGATCCCTGGGTCAGGAAGAAGACCCTGGAGAAGGGAATGGCAACCCACTCCAGTATTCTTGCCTAGAGAATCCCACGGACAGAGGAGCCTGGCGGGCTACAGTCCATAACTTTGCAAAGAGTCGGAAATGACTGAAGCTACTTAGCACCCACGCACGACCTGACATGGAATCTGAGCTTGGGTCAGATTATCAAAACAGGTATGCTGCGCCTCATGACAAGAACTGCAGGGCCCTGGGGGGAAGGAAAATAGCCCGCTCCCTAACTGCTGGGCGGGCCCTGGGGCCTGCCTGTTTCTGCCCCATGAGTGACTGGATCTGATAGCAGCTATGGGCAGAGAAGTTCTCCAGGGAGGGCACTGCCCCTGCTGTGGCCACCACGCCTGCAGACGCTGCTCAGTTATTCCCCTTGGAAGTCCTAGCAGGTTTGGTCCTTTGAGTTGAGACTTATTAATAGAAAATCTGTGTCAAAATGCACACAGAACCAATACATAAGATCTGGAAGACTCTCCGGGGGTCTTGTAGGTAAAAGGGTGAAGGCCCTTGGAAATGATGTCATTCAAGGTCACATGGCCAGTAAGTGGCTGAAACAGCGTTAGATATTGTCCTTGCTCTCAAGTCATAGTAGACCTTAGGGGGCGAGCACCAACACACTCACACCAATAACACAATTCCTACATCAAGTTATGTAGCTATCTCCTAGAAAAGAAGGGCTCAAGGGAATGGGTTCTAGAACAGGTGAAATTTGAAGTAGGGGATAAGTGAAGATAGTCATAAATCAGAGACCCCCAAATAGCCAGAGGCATTGAGCCCCTGGGAAAGATTTCCCCGAAGAAGACTAGGTACCAAATGTGGTTTGATGGTGGCACAGGTGGTTGTGATGCCGTGATGGTGGTGATGCTGATAACAGGGATGATGGTGGTGCTGTGGTTTGGTGATGGGAGGACTAATTGCCGTAAAGACATTGATGGTAGGAAAGCACTCAATATTAACTCATTCATTCAACAAATATTTATTGAGAATCTCCAGTCTAAGTTCATTTTGGTTCAGTTCAGTCACTCAGTCTTGTCCAACTCTTTGTGACCCCATGGACTGCAGCACGCCAGGCTTCCCTGTCCATTACCAACTCCCAGAGTTTAAACTCATGTCCATTGAGTCAGTGATGCCATCCAACCATCTCATCCTCTGTTGTTCCCTTCTCCTCCCCTCTTCAATCTTTCTCAGCATCATGGTTTTTTCAAATGAGTTGGTTCTTTGCATCAGGTGGCCAAAGTATTGGAGTTTCAGTTTCAGCATCAGTCCTTCCAATGAATACTCAGGACTGATTTCCTTTAGGATGGACTGATTGGATCTCCTTGTTGTCCAAAGGACTCTCAAGAGTCTTCTCCAACACCACAGTTCAAAAGCATCAATTCTTCGGTGTTCAACTTTCTTTATAGTCCAACTCTCACATCCATACATGACTACTGGAAAAAACATAGCCTTGACTAGATGAACCTTTGTTGGCAAAGTAATGTCTCTGGTTTTTAATATGCTGTCTAGGTTGGTCATAGCTTTTCTTCCAACGAGCAAGTGTCTTTTAATTTCATGGCTGCAGTCGCCATCTGCAGTGATTTTGGAGCCCTCCAAAATAAAGTCTGTCACTGTTTCCATTGTTTCCCCATCTATTTGCCATGAAGTGATGGGACCAGGTGCCATGACCTTAGTTTTCTGAATGTTGAGTTTTAAGTCAACTTTTTCACTTTCTTCTTTGACTTTCACCAAGAGGCTCTTTTCTTCTCTGCTGTCTGCCATAAGGGTGGTGTCATCTGCATATCTGAGGTTATGATATTTCTCCTGGCAATCTTGATTGCTTGTGCTTCATCCAGCCCAGCATTTCGCATAATATACCCTGCATATAAGTTAAATAAGCAACATGACAATATATAGCCTTGACATACTCTTTTCCAGACTTGGAACCAGTCTGTTCCATGTCCAGTTCTAACTGTTGCTTCTTGACCTGCATACAGATTCCATGTATTCAGATTCCATGCATGCTAAGTTGTTTTGTCGTGTCCAAATCTTTGCGACTCTGTGGACTGTAGCCCACCAGGCGCCTCTGTCCATGGGATTTTCCAGGCAAGAATACTGGAGTGAGTTGCCATTTCCTCCTCCAGGGGATCTTCCCAAACCCAAGGATCAAATCAGTGTCTCTTATGTCATCTGCATTAGCAGGCGGCTTCTTTACCTCTAGCATCACCTTAAGTCTAGTTACAATTGTAAACAAAATAGTTTTTTCCTCCACAGAGCTAACAGTCTAATAGAAAAGACAGACTTGTAAGCAGAACTTGCCAACAGAGTATAGCAAAGTCTCTGATGAAATAAGCATAGGGTTGTAGGAGAAAGCAAACCCCTGAAGCTTTGCTCACAGTTTTCCAAGGACAAAGCAGTATCCTGACAAGTGCTGGGACACAGAGTGAAAAGGCAGAATGATTAACCAAGACCCATAGCAACAATAAACCACATGATTATTCATAGAAACCCTTTTTTCGTGGTGGGAATTATACCCAAATAGCCATCACTCAAAGCACTGCAGGAAAACGTAGTCAGAGGGAAACTTTCTCCTCTGGGGACTTACTTGATTCAATTGCAATTTTTTATTTAAAAGGTGACATTAAGAGGAAAATCTGGAAGGAGAGAGAAGAAAAAGTGTCAATATACTAGCTAGGTATTTTTAAATTCCAGTCTTTGCACTGTTGCCAGCCTGGACTTGCCTGCTTCCCTTGAGGTGTACACATTTATTTTTGACCCTGGACTTTTGCTAATATCGAACCACAATGCCATCATTAATCCCCATTAATACCTTATTCTAGCTGTGCCTTTTGGGAACTAACTCAAGATTGGACTTTTTTTTTAGCCAATCGATGTTCAGTACACTCTTTAACGTTATAAAAAAATATATATCTTGAACCCCAGCTACTAAATCAAGCTGATCGCAAGTGGAGTAGGTCCTGGAGTTTCCTAGAGCCCAACACAAGATAAATGGCTGTAGGCCTCGGAGACAAAATGGGCTTCAGGGCTGCTGATCCCCGCGCTTACGTGGTCTCACAGATGAGCTGAAAGTAAAGCTACTTTTCACTCTGTCCATCTTTCTTCCTCTTCATCTTGTCCCAGTACTACGACAGTTTTGGTTTTTTTTTCCCTTCCAAGTGTGAAAAAGACAGTCACGACATTACTGCTTCGATATTTCGCTCAGCAGCTCCTCAGAAAGCTACTGCAAAACGCTGCTTAATTCTTCCCCAGTTGTTTGCTCGGCCATCTCATGGAAAGCTTCACATTCAGCAAACCTCTTCGTGCAGCAAACTATTTCAAGTATTCAGACTACATTTACAAATTCACTTGGATTGGGAATTCCATGCACTTACCTCAAATGAACTTTCGAATCACAAGTAAATACATGAAGTCTAGTCCCTGGTCATATATATATAGACCAGCCTCAGCGCAGCTCCCTAAAAGTTTTATTTAAGAAAATTAAAATGTTAAAGCACTATATAACTGCTCCTTTGGTTTATAAGCAGCTAAAATCCTTTTCTTGGGGTGAACTGTCCTGGAGAAATCTGAGGACTTGGGTGCCCCAGGGTCATTATCCCCAGCCATCTCCCCACTGAGGAGCTTCTTCACATTTCCCCATACGAATCTTACATTTGGAAAAATTTCATCTATCAAAAAAAAAAAAAAGGATTATTAAAAACAACTTGTTTCCCCGTTCTTATGTCAGAGATTTATCCAACTGCCAATCAAAACTTCTAATGGGAGTGGTACCACTCCCGTTAGACCCGGTACCACCTTTGTGAAAGTCAGGATACAGCTTCCTTTGGTGCTTAGAAGAATGGCAGTGTCTCACACACCTGCACGGTCCTGCAGATGCCCAAGTTAAAATTCCCAGGCTGGTGACCATTGCCAGATGTAGGATCCTCCATGGATTTCTTCTCCGATCCAGAGTTTCTGGAGCTCTGACCCTATCTGTTTTCTTAAAGTGTTGTTTTCTCTCTCTGCCATTCATGCCCGGGGATGCCAAGAACGGCATTCCTCACTCAGGGAGAGCAGGAAGAGCTAGGGGCTTGAGCTAAAGGTGCACTCAGAGACCTCTCCAATGGTGACACAGCTCAACCGGAAGCTCCCAAGGGTGGCAGCTTTGGAGAATCTACCAGCTAGGATTCATGAAAAACCTGATTGTAGCCCAACAGGGTGAAATACTAACTCTAGTCAGATTTTATTTAACTCTTAAAGTTGGATTCAAGGTACCCAGAAGCGCAGGAGGCCTGCCTGTGGTCTAGGAATAGCCAAGGGCATCCAGTGATGAACAGCGGCGTAGAGAGTCAAGACCATGTCCAGTACATTTCAAACTAAGCATAATGCCACCTTATTCAAGGGTTTCCCGGGTTGCTCAGCGGGTAAAAAATATGTCTGTCATGTAGGAAACAAAGGTTCGGCCCCTGGGTGGGGAAGATCCTCTGGAGGAGGGCATGGCTGCCTACTTCAGTAGTCTTGTCTGGGAAATCCCACGGACAGAGGAGCCTGGAGGGCTACAGTCCATGGAGTCGAAAAGAGTGGGACACAGCTGAGCATGCGTGCATTCACCAGGAATTTACGTTTCTGTTTATTGAAGAACTTGAAACAATTGACAAATATATTGGAAGCCAGTAGAAAATTTGAATTTACCTAACAGAAATTGTTTTCATAGCCAGTTTTGAGAAATTGTATCCATTTCATAAGTAACCGATGTGCAGACGCAGAGCAGGAGTAGCGGAAGTCAGATGACATGTCCAGGGTCAAATGAAAGGATCTCAGGGTGCCGGGCCCCACCCCTCCACAGACGCCGCTGCACGCCCCTGTGTTTGTCCTCTGCCTGCACCACATGAGCTCCTTGGATACAGATGTCATCCTTTCACGAGTCCTGTCTTTTCCAGTCCCTCGCCCTTAGGCTGGGGTGGAGGAGGTGGATGAGACAATGAACTGTTCAGACATCATTTTTTTCCCCTCCTATGAAAAAAGCCAGCAATGTAATGAAGTTTCCATTTGTGGGCAAACAGCTTGGTCTCTCGGTTATTAAGGTTGCATTTCTTATGCCCGGGCTCCCCATATTTGGGGAGGAAAACAGACATTTATTATAAGCCAGCTCTCGAATGTGATGATCACAGTCAATCTAAATGTCTGCTTTCCCTGAATTGCTTCCTGGAATGAGGTCTCAATGCCGCATCTATTTTGTAATCACATCGGCTGTTTCTGAAACATGGGGACGCTTCTCAGCGGCCCTTCCGAGCTCTGCAGCCGGGGCTGCTCTGGTCTCCTGGGACAGACACCCCCAGGAGGGGCGAACAGAAGTGCAGCAAAGCCAGCATCCCGCTTGGGACAGGCCCTCTCAGGGCACGCACTCTGCATCCCCTCCTGCCCTCCCTCCTTCCCCTCTCCTGTCTCTTGACGTCCTTTCCCATCTGCTTCCTGCTCTACTCTTTCCCTTTCCCACCCAGCCATCCATGCACCCATCCATCCATCCAGGCTTTCATTCAGACTCTTTGGGAGGCCTGTTCTACACACCAGCCCTGCACCCCGCAGCAGTGGACTAGCAATGAAAAAGAAGCAGACAGTGCTTGGAAAGCTGAAAATCTCAGTATCTCTGCTTCTCTCTCTCTCTCGGTCCACCTTTTGTTATTTCTTTCATGATTGTCAATTAGTAAAATACGTTTGGACCAAATAGGGATCCTCAGTTACTAAGGAAGACAGATCAATAATCTCTAGTTGTAATGATTTTCATGAAAAATGAGTCTCATTACCCACGTCTGTCAGCGCGTGCGTGCGTGTCCGGTGACTTTAGTCGTGTCTCACTCTTTGTGACCCTGTGGGCTGTAGCCGCCAGGCTCCTCTGTCCATGGGGTTCTCCAGGCAAGCATGTTGGAGTGGGTTGCCATCTCCTCCTCCGGGGGATCTCCCCGACCCAGGGATCAAGCCCACATCTCCCGCACTGGAGGCAGATTCTTTACCCACTGAGCCACCTGGGAAGCCCAGCTCCTGTGAGAGCTTGTGTCAAATATACAAAGCACAGCACATTTGAATCGTGGTTGTGTGCTTCACAGCAGAAGTTAGGGTTAGTTCCTGTGGTTTGTTGATGTCGTTGTTGTTGAACTAAAATTTACATGCAATGAAACATATGGATATTAAATGTAAAATTCAATGAGTTTTGATTCGGATAATCGCCACCCCAACCCAAATTCAGACATTACCACCAGCCCAGAAATTCCCCTTGTGCTCTCTTATAGTCAACCCACACCCCCAGAAACAACTACGATCCTGATTTCTTAGAATAGGTTAGATTTGCCTGTCCTTAAACTGCACATAACGGGTTTATACCCCAGGCACTATTTGGGCTGGCGTCCTTTACTCAGTCTATTCTTACACAGGCTTCAGCTTGCTCCTTGGTATTGCTGAGCAGTGTTTCACCATGCTCTGTACCCCAATCTGTCATCCACTCACCTGAGGATGGACACTTGGGATGCTTCCAATCTGGGACTGTCGTGAATTAAGCTATTAAGAAGACTCTTGTCCAAGTCCCTTTGTGTACATATATTTTTGTATTTCTGAGACAAGCAGTTAAAGCAGGCATGTCTAAATCATAGGGCATGTATATGTTTAGCTTTATAAGCATCTGTCCATTTTTCAAAGCGATTGGAACCCTGGAGTGTCATGGAGGCAATTTGACACCCACTGTGCAACTTCCTCCTACAATTAAGACTGACCTTCACCAGACTGTATGTGGGAGCTTGTTCACAAATGCTGGATGGGTTCTTCTTCAAGGAAGAGCTCTTCTCCCTCCCAAATTTAACCCTCTGCCTTTGAAACTAGCTCAAGTTGTCCAAAATTTATATCCAATGGTCTCTGAAAAACTATTACAGGCAAAATTAGGTATAAAATTACATTCTGCAAGAATTATAGAAATCCTACCCTTTGAGAACATAATATAATTTAACAGAATATAATAGGTTTATAACAGAGAAAAGTCACCTTATCAAAGCCATATAAAATGTGCTCACAGGATAAGAAAAATACCTTTACATATTTAAAAAGAAGCAGAAAAAATAGTAATTATGCAAAATTATGCAATGGACCTAAGCCTGAATTCAGAGAGGCAGCCCACCCTGCTGGGCACAAAAGGAATTTTAACTATTCTTTCCTCTCAGGTAAATATTTGAGAAAATTCTAAACATATTTAAAGAAGAAAATAGCAATTATGTGTATTCTCATTGCAAGAACTGAGCACAGCATATTGGCATATCTGCTTCCAGTTTTTTTTTTTAATGAAAAGTTATTATAATTTTTGCTTAAGAAGATAATAATGCTCTCTAAAAAAGAATTCAGACAATCAAGAAAAATTTAAAGATAAAAGTTCAAAGAAATCATACTTGCAAAACTCTTATCCAAGTGTTCTATTTGCTGTAATTAATAACTGTAGATGAAATCTTGACTCTCCAGTCCAAGACTAGCTTGATTTCTCCTCTGAATGGCTGTTTCAAGCCAGCGTATTTCATTCCACCCTTTTGTACCCTGAGACAGATTGGAGCAGAAAAGGGCATTATTGGTCTCTGCTCTTTCTTTGAGGATCCTGTTAAATGTCTCATTCCAGAATCCACTCCACCCACCTGGAGGCAGATCTCGTTCCCACGAGGGGACGACTCCGGATTTCCGTCATTTCCCCACTATAGTCCTAGACTCCTACCTTTTTAGGGCTGTAGACCCTTTTCCACCCCTTTCTACACCACTGTTATTTCCCATGAATCCCACCAGAACAAGGGAAAAAAAAAAATCTGCATTCTAATTCAGCTTGCTTCTTTCCAGATTTTGAAATGCAAATGTTCAGTCTCAGGATTTTGTTGACTTGACAGTTAGGCTTCTGAAGTCCTGGTGCTGAAGCTGAGCCATGCTGCCCCTCTGTCCACCTCTAAACCTTTGTCTTTTCTTGGACCAGCTTTTGAAATGTCCCTGAATTATGTTCTGCCACTGAGGCCACTGATAGTGACTTTTGAAGGGTCTGGTTTTTAAATTTTTTCTGATATCATAGGTTTTATGAGAGGATAATTTAGTAAACCCTTGCTGAAGCTGAATAATGTCCAAAGTTCTGGGCTCATCTTGTCTCCTTGACCACCAGTGATGCAGGACCAAGACATTTCATGCTGTCATTCATCCGACTCTGAGCTCGTGGTAGGGTGTCAACAGTCAGCTGTGGCAGGAAAAGGGACCAACACGCCCTTGACCTGCCCCCCAAACTGATCTGTTGTCTCAGGAGGAGAACATGACTTTACCCCTTTATATATATCACTTAAGACTTATCTCTTTCAGTATCTAGGCTCCCTAGAAATCAATTTCCTAATTAGAAAACAGTGGCTAATCTGGCCAAATGCTAATAAATGAGAAGTGTGATTTGTCTAGAATGGGGGAACAGCTCAGCATTAACAATTAAAAGGACTACAGAGGAGAGAGCTCCTTTTTTTTTTTTTTTTTTTCTTACTCTTCCCTTTGGCTGATTGGGCTCAGCTGTAGGCTATAAATAATACTTTTAATTAATAGCTTTTTGAAAGTCAGTCATCAGAACCTTAGCTTAGGAACTTTTACCTCTGAGATTCATTGCCCTATTCTATTTCTTAATGATAAGGATAAATAACTGGTAATGTGAGTTAAAGCTGGACCCACTTACAAATCTCAAGCTACATCACAGCACTCTTCAGGCTTCACTATAACAGATGCAGATTTAGATAATCAATTCAACTGCAAGGAGAGTTATCAATCATGAACAGAACCAAAGTTGTCGGCTAAACGCTGCTGCGTGGCAGTCATTTCATGGACTTACAGGGTAAAGTCAAAGTTAATGTCAAAGGCATGAGTTTGCAATTAGTTGGGTCTAAAGACTAAATTTTTCTGTATATTAAACAAATTAACTGGGTATTTGTGGTGGTTTAGTCTCTCAGTCGTGTCTGACTTTTTGTGGCCCCATTGACTGTAGCCCACCAGGCTCCTCTGTCCATGGGATCTCCTAGGCAAGAATAATGCAATGGATTGCTATTTCCTTCTCCAGGGGATCCTTCTGACCCAGGGGTCAAACCCCGGTCTCCTGCACTGAAGGCAGATTCTTTACTGACTGAGCCACCGAGGAGCCGGGTGGCCGGGTATTTACCTTCACTTTAACCCAGCTGTACAGAGTCAAAAGGGAAACCAGTGGAAGCTGCGAGTGCTTGCATTGCTTGAGCATTTTCTTCTAGTGCTTTCTACTTCTCCAATATTGCCTACTTACATAATTCTTCTTGCAGGTCCCTGACCTTGTCATAGTTCTGCATGGTCACCAAGCAATTCTCCAAACTCTTTCTTCCATGTAGATAACCTTTGCTGAACCTCAGCCTCTCGAGACCTGGCTTTCGCGTCATTTTCTCTCCCCGGCTCACCACAGCCACCACCACCCTCCAATCTAAGAAAGCTGATGACTCCCTCTGTTGGGAGTCCACTCTCCCTGGACGTCTTTCTGTGTTAATATTGGAACCTTTCCTTCTGTTTGATGGGTTCCTCTTCCATCTCCTTCCATAGAGAAGGTCTTAGTCTTATTCAGACGCACAATGCCTACATGCTTGTTGGATATACCACGGATTATTCCACAACTATTGAACACCTGCTCTTTGCCAATACTTGTTAGAAGTCAGAAAGGCATAGATTTTTATCTCTGTTCTCAATATGCTCACGACCCACTGGGGAATAGACGCTTATAAATCTAAACTCAGTAAGGCTAAGAGAGGGGTCTGGGGAAGTGCTGAGGCTGAGCTGGTAATTGGCAAAGCCAGGAACACATAAAAACTCTTCATATTTTAGCGTCTCTTCTATGATTTTCATAATCTGAATCCACCTGCTTTAATCATCTGTTCCACTTTGTTTACTAATGCCTCATCAGTGTCATCTGAACCTATGCTTCTCAAACTCATGTGCACACAGATCACCTGGGGATTTTGTTAAACTGCAGTTTCTGATTCAACAGGTCTAGGGAGGGGCCTGAGAGTCTGCATTTCCAATAGACTCCCAGCACACTGTTGCTGCTGGTCCATAGACCACACATTGAGGAGCAAGGCTATAAACCATTGTCATATCGACATACAAGCATTGTTAAAGGGGCATCAGTTTTTAGTGCTCCCCACCTAGACATTCTTCCGACTGTAGTTAAACCTGATGCAAGTTACAGCAAGAGAAGTTAAGATTCAGCGGGGACCCCCAAGAAACTGACAGGAGGCCTTGAAACTGTTCATTCCTGGCCTCAGTTTTATCATCTAAACAAAACAGCTTTTTTCCTGCACTTGCTGTCTGTTGCTACCAAATGACTGTCGTCTGAGAGTGTAGCAAGTTTTTCCCAAATATTCAAGATTGCCATTCTTTGCTTACATCTCCCTTATATGTAAACTATAATACCCCAGGCCCTTAATGTAACTGGAAATATCTGTTAACAAAATTTTATAATCGCCTTAAACAATTATTTCCCTGGTGGCTCAGACGGTAAAGCGTCTGTCTACAATGCGGGAGACCTGGGTTCATTCCCTGGGTTGGGAAGATCCCCTGGAGAAGGAAATGGCAATCCACTCCAGTACTATTGCCTGGAAAATCCCATGGATAGAGGAGCCTGGTAGGCTACAGTCCACAGGGTCGCAAGGAGTCGGACACGACTGAACGACTTCACTTTCACTTTAAACAATTATAAAGAAAATACTTCTGTTCATGCAATTTTTTAAAAAATAAATTCTGCAAGGTACCCATTGGGAATCTAATTTCTTGTTAATTCTTAATGGCTACTATGACAGCATCTACATATTTTTTCAATTTATTAGAGTCAGCTACTCATCATCAAAGTCAAACCTCATTAGACCATCAGACTTTGGGCCCCCATGCTAACATCTAACATCTTTTGTCGATTCTTAGCTTTCCTTCTATCAAGACAAGACCCCTCCTTGACCCATCTTCTCTTGTAAGTCTTCTTCCTCTCTTCCTCACACATTCTCCAGCGCTGTTCCACCCAGACCAAGGGCGCAAGTGCTTGAGGAGCCATGATAACTCTTCCTGCCTGCTACTCAGCACCACCTCACCAGAATCCTACGCTGTTTAAGAAGCAGCCTTGGCCGCCTGGTTCGCCCTCACACACTCAGTCATCACACCGCTTTCCCTGATAAGTAGCAGTGAACGGAAGTAGAACTCTTCATCCTGCAGGAACACGGAAGGCGCTGGGAGCCTTAGCTTGCCCAGAGTCAGAGTCCGGAGAGGGCTCTCCTAAGGGACCTTGGCTCCTTCTCACCTGTCATGGTCTCTTAGATCAATGCCAAGGACGATGAAGGCGTCATCGCTGGCTCCTGGGACAACGTCTACGCTTACGGTATTCCCCCATCAGCCTGGACCGGAAGTGTGGACATCCTGCTGGAATACAAGAGCTCTCAGAAACCAGTCCGCTATGGCCAATGCTGGGTTTTTGCTGGTGTCTTTAATACGTGTAAGTAACCAGTTGAGTAAGTATTGTTTTAATGTAAAGGAAATGTCACCTCAAGACATTTAGTCTCTAACCTGGTGAAGGGACCTAGCAATCTCTGTTGGATCTATAGAATTTGTGGATGGCTACTCTGGGATGTAGTCAATGCCTGGTTAAATCGTGCTGGGCCAGTATGCTCATAATTTCTCTTTGATTGCAGAACCTTTATAGAAAGAATGAGGAACAATTTCCTACATAATCCATCGTTCAACCCTCAGCAAAATGGAGAGTTTTGGGGCCAGGAAAGGGTGGGAGGGAAGGATATACAATTTTTAATTAGTAATCTCCACATTTTAAAAATGGTTAAATCAGCAAAATTTCAAATAATAAATAATAAGATGTAGACTTCTTATTTGTTATTCAGAAGGTTTATAAAAATGCTTATTTACTCACTGTGTATCCGTGAGAATTTTGTGAATATGCCCACTTAGTTTTTACCTTAGCTGCGGAGGGTGGGTGGCAGATGGGCTTATCTCAGTTCTTATATGAGTCTCAATGCCCCTGAGCAATTATACACCAGAAATTAATGAACGATCTTTACTCCCTGGCATCCCCTCTTGCCTTTAATCTACCCAACATCCAAACCATAGAGGAAAACATGCAGGAACAGAACCGTTCTCTTCCACCTCGTGCATTAGTTTCCAATGTGGCATTTGTCTGTCCCGGCCCAGACAATGTTACTGTTAATTCAGTGAATAGTTTTTTAAAAATACATTTGTTTCAGTACGTCGTCTTCATCATTGTTAACGATAATCATTCTCATGCTATTTCTATAGCCCTGTAAGAAAGACGTGAAACTCAAGGCAAAGTGTCCTTTCTGCTTACTCACTAATAAAGACTGTTTTAACCAGTTAGCATGTTTTTTAATCAGAAAAATCAAGGAGGGTCTGAAGGCTGGAAGCCAGGATGAAATAATGTTTTTATAAATGGTCAGGAAGACTGTCCATTTCAGCTCAAAGTTGTGACCATCTGAGAGTCAGTCAGAGGTCCAAGTGGGAGGAAATCACAAGTGTTCTGTTGTGTGTTTCTTTTTTCTCAATGGCATCAAACTGAGTAGGATTATTTTCTTAGCCATTCCCATATACTTAAGAGCTACAGGAACATGTATTTCCTGGGAGCAATGAAGGGCAGTGGAGCCAAGGTATCAGTGTCCTAGGAAGCCTGGTCTGCGGAGTTCCACGTGGAAGCCTGAACTTCAGGAAAGCTAACAGCTGGAGGAAGGCCCCCTCCTCCGTGGCTCCCAAGACAAGATTGTGTGCCAGGCGCTTGGTGGAGACAGCCTCTCTGATGAAATGTTCCCAGGAAAACACACAGCACTCCCCACGTCCCCTTGATGCCTGCAGTTTTGCTATCCCAATGTGATTCTTTAGTTTCAGAAACAGATAAAGTAGTCACAACTCCATCCACGTATTGCTGTTGTTTAGTCGCTAAGTCATGTTCGACTCTTTTGAGACCCCATGGGCTGTAACCTGCTAGGCTCCTCTGTCCATGAGATTCTCCAGGGAAGAATACTGGAGAGGGTAGCCATTCCATGGGAACTTCCTGACTCGGGGATCAAACGTGAGCCTCCTGCATTGCAGGCAGACTCTACCGCTGAGCCACCTGGGAAGCCCTCCCCCCGTGTATGCTTTCTGTATAAAAGGATCATCAGGTCTAGTCCAGAAAACAGACTCTGGTGATAAGGCAGAGGCCCGATGTAGGGGATGCCACCATGAGGATCAACCTGAAAAGGGAATTTGGAGGGGAGGAGGTCCTGGTGCCCTGTGTCAAGCTGCGTCTGGCTTAAAATTATGAGTTCAGCAGACTCTGGGACAAATCTCTCTGCGATCACATGAATTGGTGCTAAGCCAGGAACAGAGCTGGAGTGCCATCATTTTGTTGGTAAAACTGTAGTGTGTGTCAGGGTTGTAAATCAAGAGAGGAAGATGGAAGTGGGAGGCAGGTGGTGGTTGCCATCAGTGTCATTTGGGGTGTGAAGATTAAGTCATTTAATGAGGACCCTTGAGTCTCTACCAGACTTGTGTTTGGATTTCCAAGGTTGTTCTATTGAAGAGGGTGGATAGGCTTTGGTTAAAAATGCTAAACAATTCTGAGGGGGGCGGGGGAAGGCAAGTCATTAATCTTAAAATTGTCAGCTGAATTATTTTCAATGAGCACTGATGTCTGGCGTCCTGGGAGCCAGGAAGGGCATTTGGATTAAGTTTGATCAATAGGTACATATGTCAAGAGGCGCATCCAGGTAATTTATTATCTGACAATTAGAATGGCTGTGGTGCCACCCTCCACCAAGTGCCACAAGAGCAAGTCCCACCCAGGAAATCAAACCACACTGAGGGTCTGCTTGGTAAATTCCTGATTTCCTATTAGCTGGGTTTTTTAAATTTTTATTTTCAGAAACACAGGCCATTAGCTAGATTAAAATAATCCTACTTTGATGATCATGTGATTAGCAGCTAAACAACTGGAACCCTGTTACTGGGATTCCATTCCCACCGGTATCATTTGGCGCCCACCGGTCCAGCAGAAAGGCTTCTGTCTGCTTCCCTGATCCTTGACGACAGGCCCCTTTCTGGCTTTGGACACCTGAGAACAACCTGTCCATGTTGGTCAAGAAGAAAGTCCCTTCTGAGAAGGGATTGCTCACTCTATGTTTATTAGATCTTGGCGATCTGTTTAATTGCGGTCCATCTTTCCTTCCTGCAGTTTTGCGATGCCTGGGGATACCAGCGAGAGTCGTCACCAACTATTTCTCAGCCCATGACAATGATGCCAACTTGCAATTGGACATTTTCTTGGAAGAAGACGGGAACGTGAACTCCAAACTCACCAAGGATTCGGTGTGGTGAGTTTGATTTGCAAGGGCACTGGCTGATATCAAATTGAAGTGCATAACACATTTACCACCAGACAGAGTCAGTCTGATATTTCTTTCTGTTCTATTTTAAGGACTATTCAATACCATAGGCACAAATGTCTGATTGTCAGAGATTGTTTTTAGCTAATGAATGAGAAATGTTACTGAACAGCAGTTTGGCCTTCTAGTAATAAAGATCGATCACCCCATTACAGCAGCAACTCCTGGAAGAGGCCGCAGCTTTAGTGGCCAGAGCCTGTGCCAGTCCCTCTCTAGCTTTTGTTATTGCTGCTGTTCAGCCACCGAGTCGTGTCCAACTCTTTGCAACCCCAGCACATCAGCCTGCCCTGTCCATCACCCCCGGAGTTTGCTCAAACTTGTGTCCATCAAGTCAGTGACGCTACCTAACCCTCTCATCCTCTGTTGTCCCCTTCGCCAGTTGCCTTTGATCTTTCCCAGCATCAGGGTCTTTTCCAATGAGTCAGTTCTTCTTATCAGGTGGCCACAGTATTGGAGCTTCAGCTTCAGCATCAGTCCTTCCAGTGAATATTCAGGGTTGATCTCCTTTAGGATGCACTGGTTGGATCTCTTTGCAGCCCAAGGGGCTCTCAAGAGTCTTCTCCAGCCCCGCAGTTCTAGCTTAGCGCATGACTATTATGGTCAATGGCAGAGATACAGAAGCCGTGTCTTCTCTACAGTAAGAGCAACACAGCCAACTTTTATTACGCACTTACTGTGTACTAGTCTCTGTGTGTACATGAGCTTATCTAATCCTTTTAGGTTTAATCAGATAGGAGTTTATTACCATTCCATTTACAGCTGAGCAAACTGAGGCATAGAGAGCTTAAAATACTTTTCTCAAGGTCACACATCTGGTAAGCTAAGAATAAAACCAAGACCATCTGACCCTTCTGCTGCTAAGTCGCTTCAGTCGTGTCCAACTCTGTGCAACCCCATAGATGGCAGCCCACCAGGCTCTGCTGTCCCTGGGATTCTCCAGGCAAGAACACTGGAGTGGGTTGCCATTTCCTTCTCCAATGCATGAAAGTGAAAAGTGAAAGTGAAGTCGCTCAGTCGCGTCCAACTAGTAGCGACCCCATGGACTGCAGCCTACCAGGCTCCTCCAACCATGGGATTTTCCAGGCAAGAGTACTGGAGTGGGTTGCCATTGTCTTCTCCAATCTGACCCTTAACCACAACCTTTATTGTTTTTGGCCTTTGCAATATAAATAGGATTGCCCTTTGCATATAAAGATGTGGTTCTCCTGATCTGTGACCTCATCTTTTATTCAGAGATAGAAGTGGAAATAAAGTTAGAATTATTACCAAATACCAGCCCTATGGTTTTTTCACTGCCCTGAATCTCTGTATCATAAGCTGGCTGCAAGGAGTTTAGGATTCCAAAGAAATTTCCTTTATTCATGCGGACCCACTCACTCCAAAACAGTATTCTAAAAAGATGTGGGGGGGGGGGGGGGGGATGGAAATCCCAAGAATCCAGACGTAAAGGGTATTCACAAAGGTCTGTATGGAGGGAAACTGCCAGGCATGAACTCAGTGGAATTTCCAAGCCAAAAAGATGTCTCCTAGAGCTGTTCTTTATAAGTAATAAAGCTAAAACACTGTCAGCGGTGAAAACATCCAAGTGGGCATGGGAGGAAGCTGGAAGCTCATTTTAGAAGAAATTAAAAGTTAGAAGTGTCTTAACTCCCCCATGTCACAGGAATGGAGCACAGATGCAGGGGCAGAATTCACTCAGCAGTCCCAGTAGACGTTCATTTGAGAATGAGAAAAGAAGCAAAATTGCTGAACTAGTGGCAAAATGCTCGTATGAATAAAAAAAACAGTGCAGTTCACTTGAAGGGAGCAAGCTGAGCAATGACAAGCTGGAGACTATAGTCAAGACAAAACCTCTCCTCTGTAAACTGAACGGCAATTGAAAGCACCATTTAAGCCCTTGGAGTCCCAGTAGAGCAGCCCTGTGTGTATATGGAATGACAAAAAACAAAAACAAAAAAACAGGCCCAAATAGCCACCCCCGACGCTGCTGTGACATTCGAACATGGCAGATAAGAAAAATGATAGAACCTACTCGCAGAGCAAGCGTAGACAGCGCTGGAGAAAAGACCATGGACACGGGTGAGGGCCGAGCTGGGCGAGTGGCACCGGCGAGTGTACGTGACCACGTGTAGCACAGGCGGCTGGTGGGGAGCTGCTGTCCAGCGCAGGGGCCTCAGCTCGGCGCGCCGTGATGACCTGGGGGTGGGAGGCCCCCGAGGAAGGGGACGTAGGCACACAGAGCGCTGATCCACTTCCCGGAGAGCACAAACTACGCAACCTTGTAAAGCAATTGTACGCCGATTGTTTCAAAGAATTATTTGGCATTCTGCACTGCTCATCTCTTCCTTTCACTCTCTCTCTCCACACACACACACACACACACACACACACACACACACACACACACCACTCGATGCCCTTGTAGCTAACTGCAGCTCAGAATTATTCCTTCCGATTCTTTAACCCAAATGCCTCCCACCATAAATCCCCACAGGCACCCAACAAATAACCTCATGACGCCCCTTGTTCAATTGATACAAAGGCCCGAAGCTGACAGACCTTTCCTTGGTAACCCTTTCCTCTTTCAGCTCTCTGCTCCAAAGTCCTTTCCCAGTCTCTCCCACTCTCGTTCCCTCACTGTGCTCAGCTGTGTCGGACTCTTTGGGACTCTGTGTCCGTGGGATTTCCCAGGCGAGAACACTGGAGTGGGTTACCGTTTCCCACTCCAGGGGATCTTCCTGACTCAGGGGTTGAACCCACACCTCCTGCGTCTTCTGCTCAGGCAGGCGGATTCTTTACCGCTAGCTCCTCCTGGGAAGCCCAGGTGTTCCTGGGCTTTTCGCTCCTTCATTGTCGTCCCTGAAGATCCCACCACCATGGGACCGTGTCCTCTGGTCTGGGGCCCTCCCGCCTCCTCCACAAGCAGACCACCACCCCAGTATCCCCGTCTCCCCTCTGCTTGGCTCACAGTCTGACTAACTGAACAGCTGCTGCTCACCCAGCTCGGGCCATGCTGGACTGTGGAGTGCAGGGAATAAAGGGGTTCAGTCAGCCCTGGGTCAGGCTGTGTGACCTTGGGCACCACACACCCTCTCTGTGTCTCTCTTGCCCCCTAGGGTGGAGCCGGCAACATTTCCAAGCATAACAGGTGCTTAATGAGTGTTAGCTGCTGTTACTGCGTTCATTACTAGTCGCACAGCTGGAATTTCGGGGAGGCAATGTGTTGCCATTGACCTCGGCACTGGAGCCGTCAGGAAGAGAGGGCGCCCAGTGGTCTAGGATGACTTGCTATTTCTGTCACTCTGGTTTGTTTTGTTTTGTTTTGTTTTTTAAATAACGAAAGCCAGAAACTGCCTCCTGAGTACAAACACCAGTGAACCCTAGAAGTGATAAACGTTCTGGAAAGCCAGACGTATTTCTGAGACCCTCCTTGGTCGAGGAGGCTGGTGGAGACTGTCCCTGGACGCGTCCACCAGCACGGGGTCACCACGGCCACCCCTGAGCCAAGCTCTGACTTGGGCAGTCACTGGCCGCGGGACCTTGAGAAGGCAGCTTCACCTCGCTGAGCTTCCTCATCCGTAGACTGAGTCTAACTTCGTAGTCACGGATTAAACGACAATGTAAGGAGGCAGGTAGAGTGCTCCCCACAGTGCCCGGCGGGCGCCTGCAGATGGGACTGGCGATGGCTGCTGGTGAGAAGCAGGGCCCGCCTGCAGGGTCGGCAAGCCGGGCAGGGCTGGGGGCAGGAGGCTGCCAGAGGCCGGGCCGAGGCAGGGAGGCGCCCGCGGGCCCCGCCGACCGTGAGAGGCCAGGGCTGCACGCGGGCCGCACGCGGCCTGACGGGCTTCCGAGTGGGCGTCTCGCAGCTGTCGGCCCCCCTAGCCGCCGGCCTCACTTGCCTCCTCCGGCTCCTCTCAGACAGGCAGCCGGCTTGTCCGTGGCCCTGCGCCCTCTTTCTAACAGCACCCACGAGAATGACTGCCTGCTTTTCTCAGCGCCTCCACCATCTCTCCAACACCGAGGTGCTGATGGTGGCGAATCAGAGTCCAGCTGGTCCAGCTGACTCTTCTCCGTGGCTGTTGAGTCCCACATGCCCGAAGCAGAAATACACCCGGACGGGGGATCAGAGGGAGGGTGGTGTGCGGCTCAGAGCCAAGAGGGCTGAAGTCAGGCTTCCCCCCGGCTCTGACCTCCTTTACCCGCGCAGACCACCCAGTGCTGACCGCTGGCCCGCCAGCTTCCTGCTCTGCCAGCCTAGATCCCTGCGTGTGGATCCCCCTCCCAAAGAGCCTCAGCTCGCTAGGGGCAGCAGTTTGGCACCGAGTGGGCGTCCTCTTGATGCCCGTGGAGGGAAGAGTGGGCTTCTTGCGGATTCAGGAGAGGGAGGGGCCCTTACAAGGGCACAGCTGGGCAGAGTAATTGGACCTCAGGCTCGCAAATGCAATTCCGGGAGGGCCAACGCAAGGTAACATATCCTGGAAGGAGCGGTTTAAGCCGCCTGCCCCCAGTGTGTTGATGGGTCTGGAATTATGTGTAAGCTCTGGGGGAAGGCATCCATGAATCACTGAGGACAGCTTAATGAAGATGCTGGTGCCACGTCCAGCTGCAATCCAGGCAGTGAGCAGGGACGAGGGGCTCACGCTGGGCAGGAGTAAAGTAACCATTTGTCCACATCCTGAACAAGCTCAGCTTGCTCACCTCAATCATACCACAGTCACAATATAAATGGAAACAATTTTTTTATGGGAATTAGGGCTCCAACACAGTAAAAGGTGAATGTGTAATAGTTTGGGTTCCAATTAGTTCTCATGGATTTGGGGTAATTACCTGATGCCACTTTTGTAAAAAACTTTTTATTTTGTTTTGGTGTATAGCTGATTAACAAACAATGTGGCAGTTTCAGGGGAACAGCAAAGGGACTCTGCCATACATATACATGTATCGGAAATGGAAACAATTTTAAAAGAAAGGGATGCTGATGCTGATTAGGGTCATGAAAGGCATTTCAGTACAAGGCTCCTCTCCTAAATGGAAGTGTGATCCAGTGTCCCACTGCTGGAGAGGAAGTGGTCAGACAGGATGATTCTGGGTAAAGGGTCTGTGCCCACCTCTAGACCTGTCGCCCTCTGCAGGGGAGCCATGTCTGGCGTGTTTTACTTTTGCTTTGCCAACACGGTGCAGGGCAGAGAACTGGTTGGAAAACATTTTAAGTACTCATTTAGATGACTGATCTCATTTAATTCATTCAACAAATGCTATTATACACAAATACGTCCAAATGTCAGATGCTAAGGATTCAGGGGGAAATTAATCAGGTCACTGCCCTCAAGGTGCTCCGTCCGATGTTCACCAGCAAGACAACCACACACAGTACACACTATAAAAATGTAAGGTGGGTGGCAGTGTGAGCCAGGAGTCCTGGAGGTGAAGGGAAGGGCCTTCCATCCTAAACCCAGGGGTGGAGGAGAAGATATCCACATGGTCAGTGAACAAAGCCGTTGTCCCCTTGCAGTCTTCCGGTCATGCTCTTCAAAGATGAAATGCCCAGGAAATGACCTTGACCCACATTCGAAACTCAAGGTAAAAGTCTAAGGGGCTGATGTGAGACAACCAGAGATGAATTTGCTTCAAGGTCAAGTGGGAAGGAATGGAAGATGGCTCAGTAGGTAAAGAAATCGCCTGCAATGCAGGGGCCACAAGAGACAGGTTTGATACCTGGGTCAGGAAGATCCCTTGGGGAGGGAAAGGCAACCCACTCCAGTATTCTTGACTGAAGAATCCCACGGACAGAGGAGCCTGGTGGGTTGCTCTCCGTAGGGTTGTAAAAAGTCAGACACGACTGAAGCAACTGAACACACATGCACACACATCTTATATTATTGTGACTGTGGTTGTTGAATACTGAAACTCACTCTCCGTAGGTCCAGCCCCTCACCACTCCTTCATGGACGATCTCAAGAACCTCTGACCCTTTGCCCCCTTCCCGAAGGGGCTAATGCCCCCAAGGCTGCACGTTCACGGGAGGCTGATGGACTGACTACTGTCTGGGGCCGGGGTGGGTTGCTCTTACCATCAGCCCCTCTCCCGCGTCTCCACCTGCCAGGCACTGTCCAAGCCCAGGGGCTCGCTCCTTTAGGACTAACCCACCCCTCACTCGGAGTTGCAAAGATCCCAACAGTCACCAGTGTCCAGAGGCCCTCTTGGAGACAACAGCTTTCTAGACCCTGGGACTCCTTCCAGCCCATCCAAGCCTCATGCTACAAGTGTCCCCTTCCATTCTACTCACATTCCTGGGGAAAGTCTTCATCTCTAAACAGTGAGTTCCAGGTGGGGTTGGTGACAGCATGTGCTACTCATGCCATCGGGGTGTGAAGAGAAGGGTCTGTGTACCTGTGTGCTCACCTAGGCCCTTGAGCCACCCATCTGCTTCCCAGAGGCCAGCTGATAGACCAGCTGTCAGATGTAGAAAATGGCATAGCTCAGAGGTTAAAGCATCTCATGATATTAAAGATAATTGGAAAAATGATGAATGCTAAAACATTAGCAAGAGTCTTTCCTTTTTTACCTTTTCATTTGAAATTAAGTAGGTTTGATGAAACTGGCTTTCTCAATTTAATTTTTTAAAAGAATTGTGAGTTAGCAAATTTGTATTTATCAATTTCAGCTCAAAGTTGGGACAATCTAAGAACTAGTCAGTGACTCACATGGAAAGAAAGTATAGTTTTATTTTGCTTTTCCTTGGGATCTCATGGAAAAACACCAACCAGATCAAGTCAACCTGCTCTTATAATTTTCTTTCCTCTCTTTCTCTCCATGGCTCAAGGCAATATGATTAGCTCTGCCACCAATTAGCTGAGTGACTTTGGGCAAGTTGCTTGAATTCTCTGGGCCTTAATTTTCTCATGTGACTTTGAATTTAACGAGGTATAGGGTCACCTCCAGTATTCTTGCCTGGAAAATTCCATGAACAGAAGAGCCTGGTGGGTTACCATCCATGGGGGTCACAAGATTCAGACGGGACTTAGCAATTAAACCTCCACCGCCACCAGCTCCAAAATGAATACTTTTTGAATGAACGTCACTGTTCTCCCAGCCAGGCCTTTCTTCCCACGGTCGGTAGTCTCTGCCACAGGAGCCCTACTCATCTGCACAGGCCAGGCTGGGATCCACTCACACACATGTAGGTGCTGCTTTGCAAACTGGCTCCCCAGGAAAAAAGACACAGAAGTCAAGCACGCCACAGAAAATTTCTGTAATTCTTTGGCTGGCCTCAGAGCATCTGCTTCTTACAAAATTAAAAAAAAAAATCCTAACTTCCCTCAATACGTTTTGGAAAGAGTACAGTTGTTATTGTTTGTTTTTCACTCCAAATGCAAAAAAGAAAAAAAAAAAAAACACCTCTGCTGCAACGGATAGTGTCAAATCTATAAACAAAGCTCTTTCTAAGCAAGTTTTAGAGCAGAAATTCAGCAGCTTTCCTGCTGGGGAGCCAGCCCTGGATGGAACACAACCCCACAGAGCCTAATCTCGTTGGTCTTGTACTTGCCTGCTGGTTTGCCCAGCATAGGTGTATTTTTGATGTTCAGACTGATACACTTTTTTTTTTTTGAAAAAAATACTTTTACTTTGTATTGAGGTATAGCTGATTTACAAGGCTGAGATGGTTTCAGGTGAGCAATGAAGGAATTCAGCCGTGTATATGAATGTATCCGTTCTTCCCCTAGCCCCCCTCCCATTTAGGCGGCCACGTAACACTGAGCAGAGTGTCTTGTGCTGTCCAGGTCTAGCCCGTTATCGAGTCTAAATGCCCCATGTACCTGTCCATCCCAAACTCCCTAACTCCTTCCCCCATCCTTCCCTCTGACAACCATAAATTTGCTCTCTAAGTCTGTGAGTCTCTTTCTGTAAGTCAGTCTGGTTTTGACCCCTGTTTGGGGAACTAAATCCCACATGCTGCATGGCCAAAAAATATAAACAAATTTTTTAAAAAGAAAATCTTTGCAGACTGATCCACTTTGTATGTTGTTTTTAGAAGCTCAGTGTGTTCTAACTAGTTGGACTTTCCATTGTTATATTGTAGTTGAGTTTTAATCGTGATATGCAAAAAGAATTATCCAAAAATGAATTCCAAGAAAAACAGAAGAAAAATTCTGAATGTAAGCCAAACTGCTTATGATGCTTAGAGTTCATAAAATTATCTTGTGATGTATCCAAGTTACCAGTCTTGAACTGCTACCAAAGTATTTATTTTCAAATAACTTATCGAGTTAACCACACTCTTGTCAGCCAAATTATTTTTGGGAAAATTACCTGGAGCTAGATCGTGAGAGCTGTCATTTGAGACTAAGAATATATGCTGTGAATCCACTCCAGAGTCTCAAAGGGAGGACTGAGAAACTTATCTGCCACCTCTAAGAATCAAAATAGCTCCCACTTATGGAATGCTTTCTTTGTGCCAGGACCTAAGCTAAGTGGGTGACATGTATTGCTATTAAGTCATTTAATCCTTTTGACAACCCAACAAGAGAATGGCTATTATTGTCCTCACTTCTAGAGGAATAAATCGAGGCACAGTAACTTAACCATGGTCATCAGCCTTTAGCCTCCATGATTTCTGGTTGGAAATCCTGTTTAATTCTATTGATAATCCACCGTACATAATAAATCAGTCTTTTGCGTGCTGTATTCCAAACCGTCTCTGGCTTCAGCTTTTGACAGTTTGATTCTGAGGCATTTAGGTACAGATCCCTTTGAATTCATTCTCTTTGGGTCTTTTAACTTCTACAGTGTGTATATTACTATCTATCATCAAATCTGGAAAAGTTATCAGCTATTACTTCTTCAAATATTCTTTCTGCTTCTTTCCCCTCTTTCATTTCCTTCCGAGAGGCCCATTATGTGTGTGTCCCACGTGCCTCGGGGCTCTGTTCATTTTTCTTCATTTATTTCTTCTGTTATTCAGACTGGACCATTTCAGTTAACTTCTCTTCAAGGTCACTGGGTCTTTACTCTTTCTACCTGCTCAAATCTGCTTTTGAGACCCTCTAGTGAATTTTTGAAATTTTTATTCGAGCCGTTATACTTTTCAGCTCCAGAAATTCTATTTGATTCCTATCCACAATTTTTGTCTCCTCATTGATATTGTCTGTTTGGTTAGACATTGCTTTCAAAGGGCTGCCAAACAGGTTAATAGTGATAATTCATTTGCTGAAGTTTAGGGAGTGCCAAGCCCATTTTCTCTTCTTTGTTCTTTGATAAACTGCACGTTTTTGTAGCCACCGTGGCTGTGAGGGTGTTCATTTTCAAGACTACCGTGGAGCTACAGAGAGAGGAGTAGAAATAAGGGAAATTAAAATGCCCCACAACTCGCAGTTCTTACTGAGATTCTTTTGTTTTTGTTGAGTAAATCCTCCCTATATTGTTGCAAATCTTTGGTTCATTTCCAGAGTTCTGGAGAAATTGGTTTTGATCATGTTTGTTACGATTTTCCTTATTTTCATGAAGGAGTAGATTTTTGGAAGCCCTTCCTTTGCCATTCTGGGAGTTTTTCTCCAGAGCACACTTTTAACCACTGTACAAGTGGTTAGAAATTTGGGGCATACCAGACCCCTGGAGGGTTTTACATTCTGTAGGAATAGTTTGGAGGCGGGCATGGCAACTCCTACGGTATTTTTGCCTGGAGAATCCCCTGAACAGAGGAGCCTGCGGGTTGCATGTAGTCCACGTAGTCACGAAGAATCGGACATGACTGAGCAACTAAGAACAGCACAGGAATAGTCTGGGATCTAAAACCATCTTCCTGACATGCATCTGCTGAACTACAAATTATTTTATGTATTTTTTATTTCATCAAGTCTTCTGTACATTATAAGGCATTATATTATCTTTTAGGACTTGTGTATATAAATCTGTGGACTTTGTTTCAGTATAATAAGTGGGGTGTTACGAAACATTTGTTTTAAAACTAGGAAGGTACACTAATTTTTGAAGGTTGAAAACCGCTGCACAGGACTCTCCCCGCCCCTTCCTTTCATATTTCTGTCCTAGTCCTGCAGCAATAATGTCTCCAACGTTATCTCCTAAATACTTGTTCTACTCAGATCCCACGTGAGAGTGACAAAGAGGGGGTTTGGGAGGCAAAAAATGAGAGAGCATCACAAATGCTTCTCATGAGATTAGAATGAAAGAAGGAAATGGAAGCCATCTGATAAACCACGTAGAAAGCACTAAGGTATCTTTCACAACAAAAAAATGTTATGTTTGGTTAGTCATAAATTCTGCTTAAGAGAGTCATCTTATACACAGACCAAAGGTTACCAGTTTTCAAATAATTAAAAGCTAATAAAATATGTACCACCTAAGCTATACTGAATGGAATTTAATTTCTTTTGATGATTAATAAGGCCTCTTATTAAAAACTTCATATAAATATGAGTTTTCAGTATAGCATACGCATAAACAGCTGTATAATGGGAAAAAAGTAATTTTGGTAACAACTAAGACTGTTGGCTGTATTTTTTAAAACTCCTCTCAATAATTATGGATAAGCTTGCTCAGAATTTATTATAAAAAGCTTTTTAGATGTTATTCTCTTCTAAAATCCAGTCTCTTCTCCATTTTCGGCAGGAATATTAATTGATAATTTGCAATGCAAGAGAGCAGTAAAGGTGTCCAGGGTCGTAGTAAACCCACCAGAGGGAATTCAGCAGAATGACAGAGGCCCTCCTGCTAAGTAGTGACGTCAGATGTGGCTCCTGAGTGGGTGGTGTCTACCTCCTGAACATTTGGGAGGTTCCATTTGGTCTCTTCCATTTCTGGGGCCACAATTAAAAAATAAAACAGATAATCAAGAGGGAAAACTATCAAAAGAGGAGAAAAAATAAAATTTACATGATTATCTCCTAATGTCCTAAAAATCATTGCTAATAAAGCTGCTGTAAAATTCTCTCCATAAATATTCAAGATCTCAGTACCTGGGATTGAGAAGAGAGGGGAAAGGCTATATACTTTCAAGACTTAGGCAAAACACATTTCCAGGAGAAGTTGTAAGCAGAAGCAAACTTTCTGAGTATTAGCGCACTGTATGTGTAACTGAATACATCTGGGCTGGCATTTATCCAGTAGAGCCTGGGAGGACCGAACCAGCATTTAGACCATACCAACTTTCTGACTGGTTCAAGTTCACTTCCATTGAGGTGGTGATGCTATCTAACCATCTTATCTTCTGCTGCCCTCTTCTCCTTTTGCCTTCAATCTTTCCCCAGCATCAGGGGCTTTTCCAGTGGTCAGATTCTCAGGAGATAGTGGAGGACAGGGAAACCTAGCATCCTGCAGTCCATGGGGCACAGAGAGTTGGACATAACTTAGTGACTGAACAATAACATTCTGATCCGTTGCAGCTTCCAACTGGCTTACATCTGTGTCTGAGCAATAATTACCTGTTTTAATTATCACCCCTACTATAACTGCACCTCATAATTTCGTTTTGGTAGTTACAGCGCATCCCCGAGGCCATGCCATCTTCAGCCCCCTTGACTGGGGCCTCATGCTGCATCAGGGGCCTCCCTGGTGGCTCAGCTGGTAAAGAATCTGCCTGCGATGCGGGAGACCTGGGTTCCATCTCTGGATTGGGAAGGTCCCCTGGAGAAGGGAAAGGCTACACACTCCAGTATTCTGGCCTGGAGAATTCCATGGCCTGCACAGTCCATGGGGTCGCAAAGAGTCGGACACGACTGAGCGGCTTTCACTTGACTTCATACTACTTCAGATGGTGCTTAAACTGCAGCTTCTTAATGAACATCGTAGGATTCCTTCCCTGTGTATAACAAGCAAAAACAAACACCTTCATTGCTTCTCTCTTTTCTTGATGGGCGATTTGTTCCTCCTGGGCATATTGGCTTGACCTCCACCCAGTTGGACTTTTGGGAGCCTTTGGTGGACAAGACCCCAGAGAAACTCAAAATGCCCCTCTTGGTTTCAGCACTCCAGCATCCCCTAACCGTGAATAGCTGCATTGGAAGAAGCGCGGTTCCCCCAGCTCCACAGAAGATCCCTGAAGCATGCTGCTTCCTCTGAATAACTCCCCTCTGTTGCTGGCTTCATTACCTTTCCCAACTGACAAGGACTTTCTTGATCCAGACTCTTATCTCCACTTTGGAATGTCTTGTAGACAAGCCTCAGGGTCAATCAACTTGTCTCTGCTTCTCTCCCACAACCCCCAGCCCACCCCACGCCTTCATTATTGGAATGACCAGACGTCAGCAAGTTCAAGATGCATGGCCATTATTGTGATCAGTATCACTGCCTGTGTTAGGAGTGTATCAGCAAGGCTGGAGAGGGGGTGTGTGTATTATTCGCTCAGGCGTGTCCGACTCTTTGCAACCCCATGGACTGTAGCCTACTAGACTCCTCTGTCCACGGAATTCTCCAGGCAAGAATACTGGAGTGGGCTGCAATGCCCCTCCTCCAGGGGATCTTCCCGACCCAGGGACTGAACCTGGGTCTCCCACATTGCAGGCAGATTCTTCACAGTTTGAGCCACCAGGGAAGAGATGAGGGTATGCCCTCATCTCCTACAAACACAAATAGTTTGCAAGACAGACCAGTAGCTTTTTTTCCACCCCCCTGCCATTTTTCAAATGAATTCAAATACTTGGTTTACATTTGAAGTTGGTCCAAGACGTCTCTTCCAGGGCTTTCTCTCGATCTTATTTGTGCTCTCCCTTGAGCCCTAATGAAGCTGCAGAAACAGAATTGCAATCCCACGGCTCTTTCTTTTTAGGGAAGAAAACCTTTTTGCACAGATTGCAGAAAAGATGACCCTGTGGAATGTTTAAGCAGTTAGCCAAGTTAAAGGCAGTAAAGGACACCTTGCTTAAACTATTCACTCCATTTGAACAAACAGCACGCAGAGCTCAGAAGCCCATCTTGGTCTCAGCTGTCTTTTTGGTCCACTTCTGCACCCTCCCACGAGCTCTCGTCACTCTAGATGTGACCTTAGCCAGTTGGAACCAGGACAGATTCTGAACTGTGTTCTTTCTTCTTTAATAAAATGTTTTTTTTTTTTTCTGTATATATTTATTACAAAAATTTCAAATGTTGCAGAAAAAAGTATAAAAATAAGAGTCATCCCCTTTCTAGCTACTCAGAATATTTGCAACACTTTGTTAAGCATTCTTTAACAGGTCCCTTTGCGCACTGTATTCATTTTTTATTGTTGCATAACAAATTACCAGAACCTTGGCAGCTAGAACGGCACACATGTATTATCCAGCAGTCTCTGTAGGTGAGGAGTTTGGGCACAGTGTAGCTGGTCCTCTGCTTAGGGTTTCAAATGATGGCGATCAAGGTAGTGACTGTGGGCCCCTCTGATGCCTGGTGCTCTCTTCCAAGTTCACACTGACTTCTGGAAGAATCCAGCTCCTTCCCACTGCAGAACTCGGGGAAGCTGCCATTTTCTTCCAGGCCAGCAGGGGAACGTATTTGCTGCTTCAGATCTCTGGTTTGCTCTGTCTCAGACCTCTAGACCCAGATTTAAAGGCTCACGTGATTAGGTCAGGTCCACATGATAATCTCCTTTTTAATTAACTCAAAATCAGCAGATTAATTAACTTAATTACATCTGCAAAATCCTCTTTGCCAGGTAAAGTAACATAACCCCAGGAGTGACAACCCATCCGATTCATAGACATCACCCATATTCAAGGGGGAGGGATTCATACAAGAGTGGGGCTCACTGAAAACTCTGCCTTCCACACAAACGGACATCCCCAGTGAACACTATACTTTGTGTTCTGTAGCGTGATTTTTAAAGTGGATATGCCCTGGTTCTTTTTTTTCCTACCGAATAAATACAGATCAGATTTTTATGGCTGAAGAGTGTTCTACTTTGTGATTTAAAATAGTTAATTGCATATTGGATGGTTTCTGATTTTCCTTCTTAAAAATTATGGATGGATAAACATCCTCATATACATGTCTTTGCATCTGCTTGATTATTTCCTATGCACAGTTCTAAGGAAAGGGCTTAACCAAATCAGAGAATAAACTAAGCCAAGGGTCCTCCAGCAGGGCACGGTGCTGCTTTGCGAGTGAGGTTTGCTTCAGGAGAAGACCTCTGTGTCCTTTGCACCTATACCACTGAATCATTATTGATAGCATCCTTGAAAGGAGTTCTAGAAATTACTAGCTGCCACTGCAGGAAACATACAGGAAGTGACATAAAGAAACAACGTGCTTTTCGCTTCTCGCCTCCATCGTTATCTGCCCAAAGAAGTCCTTTTCAATTAGATTAAATAATTCTCAACAAAACAGGGGCTTTATGTTAATGTCTACCTGCTTCTTTAGAAAGATGCAACACGGATATTAGATCACAGAGAAGGTTTATAATCTTTTTAACTTTAAAAGGACACTGCATATTTCGACAGTATAGTGGAAAGTCGGGTTCCAAGTGAAGGCTATGAGAAAATACAAAACCGTGAATCTTAAAAACAAACAAAGATTTAATGATGCCTGCCTTGCTGAAAGATCCTCTTGCCTTTCAAGAAAACAGTACCTGGTGAGCAGCTGCCAAGGGCCAGATCTGGTGCTGGGAATGTGATGGTGAACAGGCAGGCCACACCCCTAGAATGAACCCAGCACTCTGACAGTGCATGATGAAACTGAAAGGTGTATTTATCTAGATAGAGATCTAGGTTAAAAAGCTCTAAAATTTAAAAAAAAGACTTTCCAGGAAGCATATCTATTTCTAACCTGGATAGAGGTAGATGGAATTCAGCCATGTCCGTAAATATTAGTTCCTTTCGCAGAGGAACGTGAGATGTGAAAGGCAGGCATGTGTACCCAGAAGTGCTGACGGCCCAGACAAAAAGGGGCCCACCGTGGCGTGGTGGGCCATTCCTGAGCGGAGAAAGAGGTGTGACGGGACAAGGCCTGCGGCCACAGAGGGTGCAGCCCTGCGGCTGCCCGTGTCCACTCTGGGAGCCCAGCTACTGGCGTTTCCGCCTGCTGACCAAGGCCCAGCACCTCCGGAACACAGCGAGTCACCTTCACCTCGGCCACTGCTACAAGTTCCTGGCCCTCTTATTAAACTCTTCCACCTTAAACACACCTTAACCTTCCGCCTTCCGTCCTGAAACTGGAAGAGATGTGAGTAGCTAATGAGATATTTTACTCAGGGAAAAGAAACTCTACCCCCGTTTCCTGGTCGTTTGAAAAGAAAGAAAATCCTCACGGCAAAGTCCTTACCTGAGGTTTGAGAACAACACTTACATCTTGTTCAAGGCTAACCTGGCCCCGGTATTTGAATTTAAAATAGGAGGTCTGGGGCCTATTAATCTGGGGCGGAGCTGGGGAAAGCCGGGCTGCGAATCGCTGCAGGCTGTGCAGGACGCAGGCCTCTCTGCCTGCTGGTGTTTAACCTTCACCATCTGGAGGGAGGCTCGCGTTGTTTAATACGTGCTCACGGTGACCTTCCTTCCAGCTTCGGAGCAAAGACAGGGGCTCTCAGGTGAGAGCTGACCCCAGGCCCCCGCCCCAAAGCCCCACACCCCGCACCGTGACTGTGACCTCCATCTGTGCGTCCCTCCCCGGCAGGCAGTGACGCGCTCCCTGTATTTGTCCATGGCGCCGCTCTTGACCTACGCCCCCTGCACCTTTGGTATCTGAGCCTCTTTTGATTCCATCTCTCCCTTTATTCTGCCTTACTCTCGCTCCCTCTCTGCCCACTGGCTCCTCCTCCGTAGACACAACACTCTCTCCTAATGGAAGAATAATCAGAACAATCTTCCCGTGTTGCGCTGTTTTCCAGGCACTGGCCTGTCTTCTCGTCTTCCACTTACAACCCGAGTCACTCTTGGGGTAGAACTCGACTCAGCGCGTCTCCGCCCACACCCTCCCCACCTGGCCTTTTCCTGGTCACTCCCCTCCGTCCACAGTAAAGACGCCCCCTTTAAAGTAAGTAAAGGCTCCCTCCTTGTCAAATCCTGAGTGTCATCTGTGTGTATAAAGATGCCTCTTGGGTTTCATCCTTAGGGTTTCTCACAGGCCCTGAGTCCATCATCTCCCAAATGAACCTGTCACCCACCCAGCACCCGGCCCCTGCCCCCGACACAAACCTTCTCTTCCTCCTCCAGAGGTCTCGGTAAACAGAACCATCACACTCCCTGGAAATCGGGAAGCTTCCTCACATGCACAGTCCCCTCCTGACGGGTCCTTTTCTTCTCTACAGTAATAGGGAGCTCAGTCCCTAGTCCTCACCCAGCTCTCTCAAGTACAGATTTGCAGATTTAACTGACCCAAGGAGAAAGCCCACATATTCAACTTGAGATAAAAGAGTCTCGCAATCTCATTCTCATCAAACCACAGCTCGGTGCTTCAAAGCGTGGATCCTGTAGCTCTAACTTGCTGTGTGACCTCAGGCAAGATTCTTAACCTCTCTGTGCTTCCGTTTCCTCCCTTGTAAACAGGGGTCAATAATGCCAGCAGCTTTCTCCTGGCATGCTGGGTACATCAGGTGTGCTCATGGACAGTGCCGGCCGCACAGGAGGTGCCGTGTGTACCTGCCAGTCTTGTCATGCACTGCCCACCGCTACCTGCCAACCCCTCTTCCCCCAGATATGCAAACGTGCTACCCACCTGCCACAACGAACAGCATACAGGTCGCCAAACACTCTGTGCCTCCACAACTTGGGTTCTTAGTCCTTTTTTGACCTGCTGAGCTCTCATCTGTCTGGGGGACTCAGCTCAAACATCACTTCGGCTGTGAAGTCGTCCCTCCTGCACCCAGGACTTCCCCACTGAGACCCCACTGGCCCCACCTGAACTTGCCCTCAGTCAATTATTGTTAACGTCAGAGAGTTGCCATGTTTGAGCACTCATCCTGCACCAGGTCTTGTTCCAAGTGCCTTAAGCTTCACGCAGAACCTATGAAATGTTCTAACAGTTGGTTTCTGTCTGTCTCTCCTCCTTGATCGTGGAGTTCCTTACGGACAGGAACCTATGCTTTGATCAGGGTGGGGGTCCAGCACGGTGCCTGCTGCATGACGTGTGTGTGTGTGTGTGTGTGTGTGTGTGTGTGTGTGGTGTGTTCAGTCGCTCAGTCGTGTCCGACTCTGTGAGCCCATGGACTCTAGCCAGCCGGGTCCCTCTGTCCATGGGATTCCTTGGGCAAGAATACTGGCGCAGTATTCTTCCTGACCCAGGGATCGAACAAGGGTCTTTCGTGTTTGCCGCGTTGGCAGCAGGATTCTTTACCACTAGCTCCACCTGGGAAGCCAGTGCATGGTGGGTGGTGCGTAGTTAAATAAATGCTTCTGAGCTGAGTCAATCAAAGATGAGCAGGACTCAGAGAGGGCTGGGAACGTGCACGAATCCCTGACACTGAAGGACACTGAGGAAAGGAAGGCTGGTAGCCGGATCCGAAATTCATCAGTGCTATAAACAGAGATGGCTGTAAGTGCCTCACGCCACCGCTAAACTGCTATCACGATCTGAATATTTTCTGTAGTGCCGACAGGTTAATGTGCTCTCATTTGTTCCCGTAATGTCATATAATTTCAGTCTTTCCAAGGATGTAATCACGCGATTCCTGATGATAGCTTATCCCGTGTTCTTGCTTCACAGGTCCCACACTAAGTCTGAAAGTTCTGCAGGGCCCTGAGCTCAGGGGTTGCTCACCTTTGACAAAACGTAAAGAGACACTCCCCTCGGCAACCTTTTCTTCTTGTTGGACAGGAAATGGAAATTCGCCACAATGTTATAGTTTCTAGGCGGATGGTCTAAGCCCATAAACAAAAGCATTTTATTGCTTAATTGTTACAAAAGGCTGTGCTTTTTATAAGTCTTATATATATATATATATATATATATATATATATGTATATGTATATGGAATTCAAAGATACATGTGTTTCGATTTTAATTAACTTGTCTTCTCTACCATGTCTCTTGAGCCCATAGTAAACTCTGTTTCACTAGGCAGCAGACAATGGGTAAGATTGAAACTGTTTAAGGCATTGATTAGAACCTCTCTGGGTGGCCTTAAAGCTGGGGGGAGAGCCATGTGCCACCATGCGAGTGTCCCCCTCCGGGGGTACCAGTGGAAATGGACCTGCCCAGGAAACTTGCGTCCAGATCCTCAGTATGTCTCTGGGAGGCTTCCATTTAGCTTAAACCATTCCAATAATTTATAGGCTTCTGCAGTGGCTCAGCGGTAAAGAACCCGCCTGCAATGCAGGGGACGAAAGAGACACGGGTTTGATTCCTGGGTTGGGAAGATCCCCTGGAGGAAGAAATGGCAACTAGTACAGCAATTATCCTTCAGTTTTAAGAAAAATTTTAATTAAAAAATAAAAAGAAATAAAGAAATGGAAACCCATCCCAGTATTCTTGCCGGGATTTCCAACTTTTTATAGATAGCATATCCGCAGGATTTTTGGTCCCTTTTTGATTTCCTGGAGCACTGACTGTGACGGAAAGTCTAATCTCCCTGGGGTGGTGTTTTCTAAGGAACTACCACTGCTGGAACGAAGCCTGGATGACGAGGCCGGACCTTCCCGTTGGGTTTGGAGGTTGGCAAGTCGTGGACAGCACCCCCCAGGAAAACAGCGATGGTAAGGCTGCAACCTCTCTTTATATTCCTGATCTTTATACTTTGCTTTTATGATTGTGTCTGATGTGTGGGAAACACGCCTGCCTGGTGGAAACCAACATCAGCCGTGTGCTTCCTGGACAAGCACAGCATCAACCCCCCGCCAGTCCGGTTTAATCTCATTTCAATGGCTGTCTTTACTCTGATTACTTTGTAACTTTTAGAGGGGAAAAAAAGCATAAAACTTAACATATATAATTCATTGACTCTTGCTTTGATAAGCAGTTTTGAAGACAAGAGGAAAACTATCTGTGTAAGCACTTTCACTTGGCTATAAAGTATATTTCAGCCCTCCCCGACACACAGTGCTAAGATAGAAGGTGGTGAAGAAAATAACTCAGGAAATAATTACAGATCATTCTTTAAATTGCTGTCTTTTCAGAACCTGATTTCTTTCCAGGTTGTGTGATTTCTTTCAAAGCTTGAGTATGTGGATACTCATCTTCTAACTTACAAACTCTGCTAAGCAGTGGCAGCTATGACACCCACCCCCACCTCCAGATTTTTCATAAGCCTCCATTTTCCTTTAATATGATGATAAAAATCAGTGCTATGGGACACTACTTTTATTTCCCCAGGTATTGATGTAAGAAACTGATGAATTGGCAATTAGATCTGGAATGCATGAAGTGTTAATAATACATCCTTTGATGTACAGCCCTTTGTCTCAAAACACTTACATAACTGTGTCCTGGCCTCTAGTGGGTGGAACAGTTCTTAGAGCTGAGACGACCTTCCCGGGTTATAGTCCTCAAATGAGGCTCAAATGGAATTTTACATTTCCTTCCTTTAAAAAAGATATTGATGTCTGCATATCCGGATATACACAAACATTCATTACATACTCATGAGGGAACATTAGCACAATACTGGATTTTGAGAGAGAGTTCAGCACTTCCTGGTGTTCTGGATTATGTCATGACAAGGTATTTGAGTGACTAACGACAGCTAGCCTCTTAATAACAAGAGAGAGAGTTGGCAAAAATTCAAAACGTTTTGTAAAAGTCAGCTTGGGCCTACTAACTTCCCAAAAGCATGCAGTCCGTGTAGCGTGGCTAGTATCCAGATTCTCCGGTTAAACTTGACATATGCCCACAATGTCTGAAAATGAAAACAAACAGCACAAGTCCTGGGACATGTCACCGTTTCCAGCATTCCAGATGCCACCTCTAACAGGATAAGCCCTATGTCAGCCGACGGCTTAGCCCCCACACGCTTGAGGCTGTTTATAGTTGGAAGAGTAGAGGCAGGAATGGTGTGCCCTTTGCTCTTTTCATGACTTTGGTTTGGGGCTTGCAGAAGCATTTCCACCATGTCCCCCCCTGTTGATGGTGCATGTGGGTGACTCACCCATTCTGGCCATGTAAAGAACTGGGGCTGCATCGGTGATGACCTTGAGGCGCGGTTGCCCCTACAGCCTGCTCAGGGCTGTGACCTATATGCGGACCAGTTCTGTAACTGGAAAGACCCAAAGATGGGGAACTCACACTCTCCTTCCTCTGTGTGGTTCAGGGATGTATCGGTGCGGCCCCGCCTCTGTTCAAGCCATCAAGCACGGCCACGTCTGCTTCCAGTTTGACGCACCCTTCGTTTTTGCAGAGGTGAGTGGAGAGCTGCGGGAAAGCGCCTCCTTCCTCCCCAAGCTCTGAACTCATCAGAGAATGAGGCACTGGGCTGTTAGGTCTCAATTTCCCGGGAACATGGTGTGTGCTTCCTGTTTACACAGTTAAATATGACAGGCACCGTTCCAGCCTCCGGGTGCGACATGCTAAATGCAGTTCTTACTTAACATTTTTCTTCCCTTGATGTTCTGAGATTTCCCCACCTGAAAGCAATCGCTTTAGTCACCTTAGCTTAGGTCTCTGTACCCAGGAAGTAGGTACCAACTGCTCCCAAGAAATTAAGTGACGAAGTGAATCACTCAACTAAAAACTGGTGGAGACGACCCATGAACGGACATGGGAGAGTGCCCTGCTTCACTCAGAGACTAGCCAGCGGCTCACACAAAAGAAAATCCAAACACACCCCGACTGTATTTTTAGTCTGGGAACTCCAGTCCGTTTCCTGCTATTCCAAGCCATCCTCTGCCAGAGGGGACAGAGTAAGCTGTTACAATACGGATGGGAGAAAGCAGATCTGGAACAGAGCTCACTGACAGGTGGCTGGGGACACTTTGGGAAGAGGCTGAAATTCTGGAAGAACTGGGTGGAGGCTGGAAGCAGAGAGGGCAGGTCAAAGGTGCTCCAAAGGAAGCTCTGGAAGTCAGAGTAAATGTAACAAGTACCAGGTAACGGAGAAGGCCAGGTGGGAGGCTGCTGGGGGCAAAGGGGAGGAGCAGAGAAACATAAGAGGCTGAGAGGCAGGACTTATCCTGGGTATGATCTCCCCAGTAAGTGCAGTGAAATACTGTCTATCACTAGGCAATCACTTTGCCTGCCATTTGATGCTCTCAGCAACTCTTTAAAATGGGTGTTATAATTCTTCCCATTTTACAGAAAAGAAAAGTGAGACAAAGAATGATTGCAGAACCTTTCCATGATCATCTAACCAATAAAGAGCAGTGGTAAGATCTAAAGCCAGGCAGGCCCAGGTGCAATCTCTGGGTTGGGAAGATCCCCTGGAGCAGGAAATGGCAACCCATCCAGTATTCTTGCCTGGAAAACGCCATGGACAGAGGAGCCTGGCAGGCTGCGGTCCACAGGGTTGCAAAAAGTCGGAGGCGACTGAGCGAAGCACACACATAGGCACCCAGCCTCACGCTAGTGACCACCACATTCTGCTAGTGTTCTAGAATGAATACATATATATTACTAACGTGCGTCCAGAACTGTGGGAATTAAGAAGCCCGAGTCCTTAAGAAACTTGATTCCTGATGGAGGTAGTGGTACATAAACACAGCAACATTTTAAAAACTACGATGCAAGTGTTGCTAGGGAACCAAAGGTCAAACCAGTGATGTAGGTGATAAATGACCGGCATTCATGTTAATTGGGAAATATGAGCTCAGGCTGCAGCAGAACAGCAGAGGCCACCAGACCCTGTCCTGGGAGAGAGGGTGACCGGGAACAGACACGGACACAGCTGTGCGACGGCCACAGCAGGTCGAGCGGAGCGTCACGGAGCCCACGGAGGGGAGGGCCGGGGATGCTCCCTGGAGGGAGTGGAGCCCGAGCCGAGTCTGGATGCATGACTAGTAGCTATTCCGCTTTCCTGGGGGCTCAGTGGTATCCACCTGCAGTGCTGGAGGTGTGGGTTCAATCCCTGGGTCAGGAAGAGCCCTTGGAGAAGGAAGTGGCAACCCACTCTAGTATTCTTGCCTGGGAAATCTCATGGGCAGAGGAGCCTGACAGGCTACAGTCCGCAAGGTCACAAAACTGAGTGACTGGGCGTGAGCAGACAACACAGTATTCAGGCTAAAGAGGTAAGGAAAAAAAAAAAAAAGCCAGAGGACAGGAGGAACTTCAGACAGAGGAGACAACTTGAGCTTCCAAAAGGTACGTGCAGACAATTAAAAACTGTTCAGGAGCTTGCCTGGCAGTCCAGCGGTTAAGACTAGGAGCTTCCAGTGCGAGGGGGTGTGAGTCTGATCCTTCGTCAGGCGGCTAAGATCCCACATGCCCTGCAGCACGGCCAAGAAAAGATACAAAATGATTAAATAAAAATGAAAACCACCAAGGCTCACGGACAGGGATGTGTCGGGAGGTGTCAGACGATGACAGCTGAAGGGCCAAGACGAGGGGCGTCCTGACCTGAGAGTGGATACGAGAGGCTTCCCAAGGGGGAGGAGAAGGAACGGAGCCTGTTCAGCCCAGGCTGGAGGGGAAGGCCTCTGGGCGGAAGCCCCGGGGCGACCGTGACTTCACTCCTCGCCTGAACCGGGTGAAGGACGACAGGCGGGGAAGGAGAAGGCCGTCCTGGGAAATGTCTCGGAAATAAAATAAGAATAAACACGCAGACCCCAGGACCGAACATGTGAGTTACACGAGAGGGATGATGCCTCTTCCACTGCACCTGCCGTTGCAGTTTCTAGAAGCCTTGGGAGAACAGGCAGACTGCATTCGGAATTTTCACCCGCTGGATTTCATTTTGAGATTTCAAGATTTGTGCGTTCCTCCCCAGCTGCCATCTGATCGTTTCCGATGCCACGAGGACTTCTTAACGGGAAATCACTCTAGAACTCACCAAGCCTTGCGCTTGTAGTTTTATTATGCTTTGTTGCCGCAGAGGAGAGAGGAAGACTCCCTCCAGGAGCACAACGCCCAATAGTTGCTAATGCAAACGCTTTCCGCTGTTATTAAATATAGATCGGGGTGTTGGGAGTGTCATCGGGACCCGCAGATGGTAATTACTCCTCTGTCACTCGATGCAGACTTGTCTGACAGCGCATAGGATTTGTTGCTTTGGTGTGGGCTGGGCTCTGGGGCTGAGCCCTTAGTAAGAGATGCTCCAACGGCTTAAAAGTATGTGAGGAGTGCGCACGCTTTTTTCTCAGGGCTCCTGAAGCAGGACTCCATGCGGGGCGTCGTCTGTGCCTTTAATGAGCGCCTGCATGGCTCAGGTCCCAGAGCACCGTGCTCGCCTCTTCCCGCCTCCTTGCCGCGTCAGCCTGCTTCTCGCCACCCCTGCTACGTCAGCCGGAACGTGCCTGCTCTCGCCTCCCAGCAGGCTGACTTTCTTGGTCGCTCTTGACTCATTTCCGGGCCGGATCAGGCCTCATGCTCGTGGACTAGCCTTTGGTTTTCTCCCTGAGTGGAAGCAGAAGCCGAAACGAGAACTGTGCACAGGAAGCAGCCGCCTCTGTGCTCTTCGCATCTCCGGATTTCTTCCTGGGATCGGGGCTTCTTTCCCTGCCCTCCTCCATTCTCTTGCCCTCAGCCCGCGGTAGGCTTCTTCGGCCTGCTCTGGAGGTTCCCGAAGAGAGCAGAGCAGGCCTCAGCGTCCGGGGCTCCCGTCCCGGTTCCCGGGTCACTAAGCGCTCAGGAGCTGGTGCTTCTCCTCTGGCTCATCTGCTTCTAACTGTGGCCCCTTCACATCATCCCGCCAAACTCACACACACGCACACACACAGTCTCACACACAGACACACTCACACATAGTCTCACACGCACACACTCACACATACTCTCTCACACACATTCACATGCTCGCACACTTACACTCACACACAGACACACTCATACATACTCTCTCACACACACACATACTCTCACACGCACACACAGACACACATAGTTTCTCACATACTCACACATACACACACACTCACACTCATACACACTCTCATTCACACACACACATACACAGGCACACACACACAGACACATTCACACATACACACACACAGACACACAGTTTCTCACACACTCACACATACGCACACTCACACTCATACACACTCACACACACACACATACACAGGCACACACACACACATACAGACACATTCACACATACACACACACAGACTCACAGTTTCTCACACACTCACACATACACACACACACTCACACATACTCTCACACACACATTTACATGCTCACACACTTAAACACACAGACACATTCACACACACACTCTCACATAGACACACTCACACACAGACACACAGACACGTAGTTCCTCACACACACACTCACACATGCACTCTCACACACACATACACATTCTCATACACATTCACATGCTTGCACACTTACACACACTCACACAGACACATTTACACATACACACACTCACACAGACACACACACTCACACAGACACATTTACACATACACACACTCACACAGACACACACACTCACACACACATACAAACACATTCACACACACTCACACAGACACACACACATTCACACACACAGACACACACACACAAAGACACATTCACACATACACACACAGACACACAATTTCTCACACACACATACACACACAGATACACTCACATACACACTCACACATACTCTCACACACATTCACATGGTCGCACACTTACACACACAGACGCATTCACATATACTCTTACATGCACTCACACACTCACACAGACACACAGTCACACACAGACACACACTCACACACAGACACATTCACACACTCACACACACACTCTCACATACACACAGACGCACACACACAGACGCACACATTCTCTCACACACACAGAGACACATTCACACATACTCTCACGCACTCACAGACACACCCACACACATGCACAAGTACTCTCTCACACACATTCACATGCTTGCACACTACACACACACAAACACATTCGCACACTCACACACTCTCACACAGACATACACACACAGAGACACATTCACACATACTCTCACACACACAGACACGTAGTTTCTCACACACTCACACATACACACACTCACACACACAGACACTCACACTCACAGACACACACACACATACACACATTCACATGCTCTCACACACACATACAAACACATTCACACATACTCTCTCACACACACAGAAACACAAACACACAGACACACACATACACAGACACATTCACACATGCACACACACTCTCACATAGACACACTCACACAGACACACATACAGTTTCTCACACACACACATACACTCACACACACAGACACAATCACACACACACACACTTACACTCACACAGAGACATACACATATTTTCACACATTCACATGCTCGCACAATTACACACACACAGACACATTCACACACACAGTCACACACAGACACATTCACACATACCCTCTCACACACTCACAGTCACACAGATACACACACACTGCCTCACACACTCACACACACACACCCCTTCCCTCCTGGCACCGAGCTGGTTCTTGCAGAAGTGACGGGCCCCTTGGGGTCACCGTCGCCACCCCATGGCTCCAGCAGCCGCGCCTCCCCTAGTCTGGGGCCGGCAGTTCTCTGGACTCAGACTGTCCAACAGCTCCTCTGCCGATTCTTTGGTCTCAGTTCAAGGTTGTTTATTTCGCTGCTGGTTATTAGATGCAGTCCATTTGGGGATATCTCAAAATAATTCACCCGTTCATTCAAATCACATATAAAACTCTGGAATCATCTTGGTTTCTCTTTCTAACCTCCCTTAAGCATTTTGCAAGAAATACCTTCCAATTATCCCAGATCCAGGCATGCCTGCGCCTCCATCATGACCCTCTGAGCTCTGCACAGCTCTGAGATCTGGGACATCACGTCCTAAGTCACTTCTTCCTCCTTGTTTGCCCCTCTGCAGTTTACTCTCCACAGAGCAGCCAGAATTACGCTTTAAAATGTAAATAAAAACATGCCATTCCCTTGCCCCAAACCTTTGAATGGATTCCCATCACCTTTACCATTAAGCATAAATCTTTTTAAGATTCTATGTGATCTGGCCCCAGGTTTCCCCTCCACCCCCATCCCTTGCTTGTTTCTCTCCAGCCACATAGACCCCCATGCTCTTCTGGAAACATCAAACACACTCTTTTATCAGTCTTCACACAGACCGTTCCTTTGGCCATGAAAGCTCTTGTCCCACCCTCTGGCTCTCTTTGCATGTTCTGCAGCCTTGCTGCATCCAGGTCTCTGCTCAGCCCACCTCCGTAAAGAGACCTCCACTCCCCACATCTCCCACATGAAGCATCCCTACCCATCCCGCTGGTTCTGCTCTTCTCTGACTTAGTGGTATCATTTCCCTCCCTTCTATAACATAAGTTCCTCGGAGATAGGATCTGCTGGACTCTCGTTGCTGAAAGCAGGGTCTGGCACACAGAGGCCACCAGTAAATACATGAGTGAATAAAAGAAACAAGAGCCTGTGCATGGTGCACTGCTGAGAAGAGGATCTCAGAGAGATGGGCCAGATGGCGCCTTCACGCGCGGGCAGCCCTGGTGGGAGAGGAGCTCACGTATGCAGCCCAGGCCGCACACACAGGAGCCCCTACCGGAAGGAGGAAGGCAAGCACAGGGTGGATGTCTGGCAGTTGTGCCAGGAAGGCTCCCAGACAGGCAGGCACCCACTGCCCCCCAAGCCCGTGAGCCCTGGGAGCACCACCACCTTCCGTGCCCCACCTGCGATGCAGCTACCTCCACCTGGGAACAGACAGGCAGAGCAGACTCTGTCCTGGGTCCTGAAAGCAAGGGCCTCCACCGTGAGCGGTGAGAAGTGCACACACCTTTACAGTCCGTGGACACAGGCGGCAGTTTGCAGAGGGGCCCCTCTAGCCTGAGGACCCGGCCCATCCTAGCTGAGGCCCCCGGGTGCTGAAACATCCAAATACATCCTCATATTGGTCTTTACACATACTGCTCCTCCTACTAGGAAAGTCAAGTGTTAGTCACTCAGTCATGTCTGATTCTTTCAGATCCCATGGACCATATAGCCTGCCAGGCTCCTCTGTCCATGGAATTTTCCAGGCAAGAATACTGGAGTGGGTAACCATTTCCTTCTCCAGGGGATCTTCGTGACCCAGGGATGGAACCCAGGTCTCCTGCATTGCAGGCAGATGCTTTACCGTCTGAGCCACCGGGAAAGCTCTCCCATTACTCCCCACTCCACTTTGGAAGAGCCTGTGTTGTGTGACCATCGCCCTTCAAATCTGTGTGCAGGACTAGATGGTCTCTAAGACTCCTTTCCACTCAGAAGAAATTAAACATAGGACGTTCACAGGTGGTTCTGATCTACTTGCCAACCTTGCAAGGAAGGTATAATTAAACCCAGGCTCAGAGACATTCAGTCACTTGCCCGAAATCACACAGCCTGGGTCCAATATTTCTCCCACTTGTGACTGTCCTCCCGTGGAGATGCAACTGGTCTTGGATAAACTTTCTAGGCTCCTCGGTGCTTCTCATGTGCAGTCAGGGTGGAGAGCCACCACACTAGTGGCTAAGACTGAGGAGAAAGCTTGCAGATGTCTCCTGGAAAGAATCCTTTCCCTCCAGCATGCGCAGAAGTCACTTCATGCGTGAGTTTCTCCTCTCCTTTTCCCACAAGGGCTGGCCTGAGGTTTCAGCTGACAGAATCACCGCTGACCCTGACTTCAGCCACGATATTAAAAGATGCTTGCTCCCTGGGAGGAAAACTATGACCGAGGTTTTTCACAGACAGTGTATTAAAAAGCAGAGACGTCACATTGCTGACAAAGGTCCATATTGTCACAGCTATGATTTTTCCCATAGTCATGTACGAATGTGAAAGTTGGGCCATAAAGAAGGCTGAGCACCGAGGAATTGATGCTTTTGAGCTGTGGTGCTGGAGAAGACTCTTGAGAGTCCCTTGAATAGCAAGGAGATGAAGCCAGTCAATCCCAAAGGAAATCAACCCTGAATATTCATTGGAAGGACTGATGCTGAAGCTGAAGCTCCAGTACTTTGGCTGCTTGATGAGAAGAGCCTACTCATTGGAAAAGACCCTGATGCTGGGAAAGGTTGAAGGCGAGCAAGAGATGGTGAAAGATGGGGAAGGCTGGTGTGTTGCAGTCCATGGGGTTGCAGAGTTGGACATGACTTAGCGACTGAACAACAACGAAAAATTTCCTAAGCTTTGCTCAAGGGAACATAAGGATCTAGCCACTTCCACATGCAGCCTTGTCTCCCTGGAAAGCTGGAAGCAGCCGTAAGGGCTGTTGATTAAGAAGAGCTTTGTCATCATTGCTGCTGTCTCTTGCAGCTGAGGAGGGAGCAGTCTGTGCCTGCGTGGCCTCCTCCGGGGGAAGCTTGAAGCTCTCAGGAAGCTCATTTAAAGTTTCCTTAAACTTTTTTGCCCAAAATGAGAAATACTCCTCAGGTGTCTGCTCGGTCTGCTCCCGTCCTGATTCCTGATTGGACTTTAGTCTGTCACGCCATGTGCCAAGCACCGCCAAGCCCTGGGCACTGCCTGGAGGAGCAGGGCCCGCGCCTTCATCCTCAGAAATCTGAGGCAGTGCAGGACCACCCGGACCCCAGCCTGGGACCTCTACTGCGTGGTGCGGTGGTCCTGGGGGGTCAGGCAGGAGAGGCGGTGTCCTGTGATAATCCAGCAAACAAATATGGGCCCCTCAGTGGGAAGGTCAGGCTGTGTGCTCAGACCACCCTGGGTGAAGATCAGGGCCTGTGCGATGCCCACCCAGGGGAAGAGTCGGGGCGTGTGCCATGGGCCTGCACCCACCCACGTGTGCAATTCTTCTCCACCACCTCCCCGTGTCTGTGTGACCACAAACACTCTGCTGACCCTCTGACTCGTAGCACCTCATCTGTAAAGCAGAGATAATAGGACCTACTCACAGGATTGTTGTGGTGGGGTTTAAATTAAATCATTTAAAATGTCCTGAAACACTATGGGTCAATAAATGTTGATTGCTTACTTTCCCCTGGGCAGAAATCAGACTTCTTGTAAATTCGGAAATTTGTGAGAAAGTAGAGAAAAGTTGCTCTCTTAAACCTCATCTTTAACCTCATCAAGTTTCCCAATACCTGGTAATGATCGTTGCATTTTACTTGATTTTGATGTTTACTAATCTAAGTGAGAATCATATCCACATAGATTTTACCTCGCTCAGTCCCAAAGTGTTCCTATGAAACTGGCAGAGCCAGTGTAATCATTTTCATTTTCTGGAAGCAGGAATGAGGTTCCGAGGGTAAGGTGTGTACTAACAGCACACACCCGAGATCAGAGCCCACGTTCCCTGCAGTTGATCCCAGGCTTTGTAGCTGCTGGTCTCTCTGCCTATCATGGGCTTCCTTCTCTCCGTTTATTTAATTATTTTAAGCTTTAATGGGGTAAAATTGATATTCAGAATGCAGACATTTAGTGTATACATCTTGATGGGTTTGAACATATACATATACCCGGAAAAAAAATATTTCCCAGAAGCCACCCAGCTGACTGCCTCTCCTCTCTAGAAGTAGGTCACTCCATTACTGTCAGCTTAAAAGAAGCTCGAGAAAGAGAGTAACAGACAGGGCGCTTTCCGTTCTGCCTTAGGAGGTAGAATTTGCCAGCAAGAAAAAGGAGTGAAAGAAATGGTTGGTGCTTGAAATGACTTAGCACGGTGGATAATGTCATCTGCAGGGCTCTTAGACGCTACACTGTTGAGAGTTAGAGATTTTGGTGACGAGGACATTTGACGATGGCTAATGGGCTCCTCTCGTTTTTTAGGTCAACAGTGACCTTGTTTACATTACAGCTAAGAAAGATGGCACTCATGTGGTTGAAACCCTTGATACCACCCACATTGGGAAATTAATTGTGACCAAAGAAATTGGAGGAGATGGCATAAAGGACATCACGGACACCTACAAATTCCAGGAAGGTAAGCTGCTGCAGTCACACGAGGATCTCTCTGCCCGTGTCACTGTGAGAGTCACCGTCACCGTGAAATGCGTCCCGGAGAAGGCGTGGCCTTTCGCGGCATTCGAAAGTTAGAACCCTCACACCCACAATGCTTCATTTCATTTTTGTTTTACTTGCTGTTGGCTTTGAGGAGAATTCCCCTTTAGTGGCTTCTGAAATGACTGGTTTAAAGTCACATCTATTTAACAGAATATAGAATGCATTCTTATTCATAAAAATATGAAAGAATCTTAATTTTAATCTTAATAGAAATCATTACATAACTAATATAATTTTAGTTCAATGATGAATTTTAAATAACGATTCACAGTTGTTTTCTCTTGGTGTTGTTTAGTCGCTAAGCTGTGTCTGACTCTTTGCGACCCCGTGGACTGTAGCCCACCAGACTCCTCTGTCTATGAGATTCTCCAGGCAAGAAGACTGGAGTGCGTAGCCATTTCCTCCTCCAGGGGATCTTCCCGCCCCAGGGATGGAACCCACGTCTCCTGCGTTGTCAGGCAGATTCTTTACCACTGAGCCACCTGGGAAGCCCTCACATTCGTTTAGAGCCTTGCAAGCTTTCTTCACATGCATTGTTTCATTGAAGTATCTCGGAAATTCCTTGATAGGAAGTATAGGGAATATAAATGGTGGTAGATAATATAAACTGAATAGGCCATGACAACTTCACTAATTAGGGCCAATTAGGTCGAAGTCCTGCTTCAACCATAAAGCAGTGCTAGGGTGGCTTTGTTAACCTTTGGTGTGCGGAGTGTCTCACGCAGCACAGCTGAGTCCAGCCCCGTCTCAGTCACTGCTGAGTGTCTACTGTGCGCCTGAAACTGGGCTTGGTACTGGGCACCCCCACAGTGAGAAGGACCCAGCTTCTGTTTCCGGCCAAGCAATACGTTCATTCTGCTGAGGGGGTTTTGGAAACAAAAAGGGACGCTCAGTCCAACCAGGAGATTCAGAAAAAGCAAAGCCCGATCAGAGAAGTCACGGACCTCAGTTAAAGGAAACTGGACTCAGGCTTCTAGAAAATGGGAACATGATAAAGGCATGGGGTGTGAAACAGCAAGTGTGTTCAGGGTCCTGCAGGTAAAGAATCCACCCACAATGCAGGAGACTCGGGTTCGATCCCTGGGTCAGGAAGATCCTCTGGAGAAGGAAATGGCAACCCACTCCAGTATCCTTGCCTGGAAAATCTCATGGACAGAGGAGCGAGGCGGGCCACAGTCCATGGGGTTGCAAAAAAGTCGACATGACTTAGCAACTAAACAACAAGGCGTTACTAATGCACCAGGCTCAGAGCGCCCAGAGGCTGGAGCGCAAGTTCCCCAAGGTCAGTCGTGGACAGGAGGTGAAGGAGCTTGGGGGTGTTGATGGGGACATGGAATATATGCTACCAATGATTCGCCACCAGAGCTTCTTAGGAATGGCATTTATTTTAGTGAATGGATAAAAAATGAAGAGTAATTAGCATATACCTAAACATTCATCAGTATTCCTGAAATGCTGAGTGCAGAATGCGTTTTAAATATTTTAGATCCTCTCCCTACTCTTGTTTACAAAAGCAATTTGCACTATAAAGAGAAAGTTTGCTGAATTGAGAACTCTTCTGCATAGTATTAGAAATGCAGGATTTGTGTCACCTGAAGCAGTGAATTTGTGCTGTGCTCCTGAAACGGTTAGTTCTTCTCTTCTGCTGGCTCTCATTCACTGCACAACAGATACAAAAGATTTTTTCTTTTTGGCTTTTTTTTTTTTTCTAAAAAGAGTGTTTTTAAGAACATAAACACAGTGAAACAGAACAGATGAGCAATGCCCTTTCGTGATAGAGTGTCAGGCGGAAAGGCTCGGAAAGGAAAAGCAGCCCACGGAAGACGTGAACGAAACTGGCTGCAACACTCACTCGCTCATTCATTCTTGCTTCCAGCAACTGGCTGTTAACCGCCCACCATGTCCCCAGCACTGTGTCCCCCTGGAGACTCCCACAGCCCTGTCTCCCATCTAAGGGAGAGACGGGCGGGAAGCGAGCCCCCACCTTGCCGGGTGGAGGGTGCCCAGGACAGGGGTGGATGAACAGATGCCCGGCGACCATGGGGGACGTTAGCGGTGGACTGTATTCCTTGTGTTGTATGCATGTCCTTGTAGCTTATTTTATACATAACGGTTTGGACTTTTTAATCTCCTGCTCCATGCTGCCCCTCCCCCTCCTAGTTGTCACAAAGCAACAAGTACTGGGAAAAGGAAAGAAGACCAGGTCATGTGTTAGTGAGAGACGAGGGGACCAGGGTCATGGAATTAGGGGGCACCCTGAGAAGCTGACATTTGAGCTAAGATCCAAACGATGAGAAGAGGCTTCGTCAGACATAAAGAGGACTCTCATGACACCCAGGTCACGAGGAGGTGGTTTTGACCTTGGTTCTGAGCCACAGGAGGGCTGTAGGAAACGGGATCTGGCTCTAGATCATTCCCTCAGCCCCCAGCTCATGGCCCTGCGTTATGTGCGACATCAGAGCACAGAACAGAAGTGCAGAGAGCAGGCGTTCTGCCCGACTGGGGAGGCCCTGCGACTCCTGCCTCCTCCCTGGGCCTGCGCTTCCTGGCAATGCCAGCCTGCCTCACTGCTCACAGGGACGAGCTGGTCCCCAGAAAGAAGCCAGAGCTTCCTCCATTCGTGACCCACAGTGAAGTCCCTCCTGGTGCCCGAAGCGTCCGCCGCCCCCCCACCCCACTCGGTCGGCTCAGCCCTTCCCCGTAGAGGCAGCTCTCTGCCCAAGACCACGCTCCCACTGCTGGTGCTCACCTCCTGCGTTCTGCCTAAATGCGCATTTGGTGCCCGTCCAAAGCGATAATCATTAATGCTCTCTGTCTTGGGCAGCTCTCTGCCAGATGCTTTCTGCTAAAATACTTCACTGCACTTTGCTTGTCACGGCCCCTCTTCCCTTTAGAATTATCTCCCTCTTATCGATTGTAAACATGTGCCCTAGCCAATGCTTGTCCTGGACCAGTTGTTTCTGGCTCATTCTTGCAGTCTTGACAAGCAGGGAAATTGCTAACACACACACACACACACACACGGAGAGAAATATACATTCACTTGGTTGGCAACACCTGCTGGCATTTTCTCTGTCTCTGAAAGATCCTGGAATCTTCCGACTCTTATGCACGTCCTGCCTCTAAACCACCCACCAACCCTGCCACACAAGGAAACTGATGGTAGTAATGGCGCCTGCTTTGCAGAGTCGTTCTGAGGATGAGATGAGATAGCACACAACGTACACTTGCCACAACACTCGTCACAGTTGTTGTTGTTCAGCCAGTTGTTGTTGTTCAGCCACTGAGTGGTGCCTGACTCTTTGCGACCCCATGGACTGCAGCATGCAGGCCTCCCTGTCCCTCACCGTCTCCCAGAGTTTGCTCAAACTCATGCGCATTGAGTTGGTGATGCCATCCAACCATCTCACCCACGTCATCCCCTTCTCCTCCTGCCTTCAATCTTTCCCAGCATCAGGGTCTTTTCCAATGAGTTGGCTCTTCATATCAGGTGGCCAAGGGGTTGGCGCTTCAGCTTCAGCATCAGTCCTTCCAGTGAATATTCAGAGTTGATTTCCTTTAGGATTGACTGGTTTGATCTCCTTGCAGTCCAAGGGACTCTCAAGAGTCTTCTCCAACACCACAGTTCAAAAGCATCAATTCTTCAACGCTCAGCTTCTTCATGGCCCAGCTCTCACATCCATGCATGGCTACTGGAAAAACCATAGCTTTGACTAGACGGACCTTTGTCTGCAAAGTGCTGTCTCTGCTACCTGTCAGGGTTAGCTCTTAATGATAACTGTTATCATCACTGATTGACCTCTTCATCTCCGTTGCATTTCATTGTTAAGTCAAGTGGGAGAACACAGCTTAAAAGTTAATGTAACTATAAACGTCAGCATTCTTATTTCACAGTGAGTCTTCTTTTGCTAGCCACTGGCAGGACTAGCTTCTGGTTTTGGTTTTTCTAGGTTTATATTATTTATTTGTGCATCTTCATTGCTGGCTTTCTCCAGTTGCAGAGAGCAAGGGCTCCTCTCTTAGCTGTGGCCTCTCCTGTTCTGAAGCGGAGGCTGTAGCACATGGATTCAGCAGTGTGGCACGCAGGCTTAGTTGCTCCAAGGCGTGTGGAATCCTCCCAACCCAGGGATCGAATTCACGTCTTCTGCACTGGCGTGTGAATTCTTATCCACTGAGCCAGCAGGGAAGCCCCAGGATGAGTTTCTACAAGCCAAAGAATTTGCCTCTGTGTCACACATGCACTGAGATACGTCCAGAGGAAGCCAGACAGTAAAGAGTGTTGAGGAGGGTCAGCCCAGCCGGGAGTCACCAGCAGTAGCCCTGAGCCCGCCGTGTACCTCCTCAGCTCCCCACGTGCATAGAGCCGCTTTGTGATTCTTCCATCTCTCACTCTGTTCCCATCTCTCCCACTGCCACCACTTTGGAAACCCTACTTAAGACATTTTCCTGTAAACAGCACACACGTCTCAAACTCCCCCACCAGATACCAAAAGATGTCCCTCAAAAAAGATGTATTCGGTGTCAGATGAGTTTGGGAAACCTTGTGTGAAAGTAAATAATTCTCAAGACGTCCCTGGTGGTCCAGCGGGTTAAGACTCTGCCTTCCGTTGCAGGGGTGAGGGTTCAATTCTTGGTCGGGGAGCTGAGATCTCACGTGCCTCGGGGCCAAAAATCAAAACATTAAACAGAAGCAACATTGTAAGAAATTCAGTAAAGACTTTAAAAAAAATAGCCTTAAAATAACCAGCCAGGGGGCGGGTGAGCAGGAGCACGCGGGAGAGGCCCAGGCGGAAGGAGACACGAGGAAGAGAGATCTCGCCGGGCAGACCCCTGAATGGGAGAAAACTCCTGTTGCAGACGGCAAGAGGCAAGATGCAACTGCTCCAGCGGTGTGGCTAGGAATCTGGGAGGGAAACAAATAGATTCCACAGTGTGAGAGTTAGGTTCTGCCTGATGAGCCCTGAAACAGTGGCCGTGGAAAAACAACCCGTAGAGCAAGCTCTGTAGCAACCTCTTTTCAGGTAGATTGAACCCAGCGGTCCGGGCAGGTTGACTCTCCGGGAACTTGACTTTGCAGAATTCATAACATAGGATGATGAAGATCCCCATAAAGGGAAGCCGTGTGGCTTGTAGAGGCAACCCAGCAAGTCCAGCACGTGTACCCGCAGCCCTCTCTTCATTAGGGTGACTTTCTCGTGGGTGGCTGGTGTTCCTTTGTCCTCATCTCTGCACCTCTCCTAGGTCAAGAAGAAGAGAGGCTGGCCCTGGAAACCGCCCTGATGTATGGGGCAAAAAAGGCCCGCAACACAGAGGGCGTCCTCAAATCCAGGTCTGATGTCCACATGAACTTCGAAGTAGAGAACGCCGTGCTGGGCAGGGACTTGAAGGTCATCATCACCTTCCGGAACAACGGCTCCACGCGCTACACTGTCGCAGCCTATCTCTCCGGCAACATCAGCTTCTACACCGGGGTCTCCAAGGCGGAATTCAAGAACGAGACCTTCAATGTGACCCTGGAGCCCTTGTCCTGTAAGTTGACAGGGGGGTCTGCTCCCTCCAGGATGTGGGAAGAACACCGCACCCACCACGGGTTGTTGATTCACCCCACCACCGCGCCCACCCCCCCGACACACACACAAACCTTTATTTAGTGCCTGTGAGTCCAGGTATTATTTTGTGCTGGAGACATAGCAGAGTTGCTCATGGAGTTGATGGTCTCCTGGAGGAAAGATGGGGCCTGGACAGGAAACAAGCGAACAAGCGAATATACACGGTTCTGCATGGAATAGGAAAACACGGAGCGGGGTAAGGAAGACAAGAAGTGCCGGTAAGGGGCGGGTGGCCAGGGAAAGCCTCTCTGACAGGGTGATGTTTCACAGAAACCGAACAGAAGGGAAAGAGCTTTCCAGCCAGGAAAAAAAAAAGAGAGAGCGCGAAGGCCCTGAGGCCAGGGCTTGTGTGCTGGGTTCATGAGCAGCAAGGGGATGAGGGTCGGGAACAAAGGCATCAAGAGAAGGACGGGGGCTACCAACCAGGCAAAGACCTGCGGGACTCTGTGAGCACTTCAGTTTTGACTCCAGTGAGCTGCAGGGCCACTAGAGGGTTTTGAGAAGAAGCGTGCCCTGGTCCAACTTGGGTTTGAAAGATCACTCTGGCTGCTGTGTTGAGAACAGACCACGGGGGCAAGGAGCTGAGCTTTCGGAGTAGTTACGATGCTCTTGCAACAGTTCTGAGAGAGTCGGTGGTGAGGGTGAGCGAGGCGCTGAGAGCCGTCCGGTCTGCGCGTGTTCCGAAGGCTGAGCTCTCAGGACCGGCTGACCGGTTGGGTGCGTGACGTGAGAGAAGGAGGCTGTGGAGGAGACTAAACGAGATGATATATACGGAAGGCTTTCTGCGGGTAGGCTGCCAGTACGTGCTAACTTTCAACATGTTCACACTTCGGGAAACCAAGGCCTGAAAAGGTGAGCGGACAGGTTCGAGGCCACACAGAGAGCAGTACCAGAAGCCTCACGCCATTCAGACAGGGATGGTGAGCCAGCTCCAGGCATCGCTGGGCCCTAAGGGGGCTAGTTCCTGTTGCCTGGGGTCCCGCGACCCCTCAGTCCCCCAGACCAGGAACTGTACACCATCCTCTCCTGACCACTAGAGTTCCACCTCTCAGACTTCTTCCCCTCCTCTCCCTGACCCAGCAAAAGCGTGAGCTCACCTGAGCTAGCAGACTAGAACGTCATGAGAGCTTAGCCGTCTCAGCCATCCACCCCGGGACGTGGGGCCGGACTCAGTATCAGCACAGCTCCCACCACTCAGCCGGCCCCAGGCTTGTCCTGAATAACCTGGAGGGAGTCGGAGGCTGTTTTTCGCTTTACCCTGCAAGCAGGGGCACTGACTGCAGGCAAGAAACTGCCCGTTGCAACTGAAACTGCATTGCAGCGGATTGCCAAAGCCACAGGATTTAGACCTGGAAGCAGGTCAGGGTACAGCCTGTTGTCGGAGGGTCTATTGCAGAGAAAGTTTTCCAAGTAAAACAGGAGCCATATCTTCCAGACTGATGATTAAAGGGGATGTGTGAGCTAGAATCAGCTGGGAAGACGTGAATAACTTAAACCTTTCAGTATCTTCCAGGGTGCTATGCCTTCCACTCGGCTATATTTAGTTTTCTTTGCATTTTTGGAAAAGAGATGAGGCAGCCCCTGTCTGTGTCTCCCTTGGCTTTCCCCAGACACAGTCAATGGTGCTGGCAGGATCCCAGCTCCACCACTCAGAATGAAAACCTATTCTTTCTCTTGCCGCGTTTAATAAACTTTATCTAGAACAATTTCTTGTGCAGTGGCAAAACACAGCTCTTACATAATGCACTATTTTAGGAGCCTGGTCTCTGGGGCTCAGAAACACAGCCCAGTTTCTTCAGTGCTAAGATTTAGAGGATATTCCACCTCAGAGAATAAAGAGACCCGAGGCCAACAGGATCAAGGCAGAGCAAGTCTCTGTAAAGTTGTCAGGCACATCTCAGCAGCCTAGACATCCCGGTGGTCAAACACGGCCCTCTAGAAATACCAGAGGATGTCCATTATTATTATCATTATTACGGGAAGCTGCTAGAGGTAAAATGCGTGTTGAGGGCCGCTCACTTTGCCACCCCATCTGGCCCATCTGGCCAAATGGAAACAGGTCCCACGTGCTCATCTGAGATTGTCTCCAACTGAGGGAGAGAGTGTTAGTCTTCTGGATAAGTCACTGCCCCGGGAGCCATGGGGAGAGCAGCGTCCGTGCTCAGACGCAAAGAGGCAATAGGTGTGCATCACCCAAAAAGGCAGAATTGGAGAGTCAAAGTCAAGGCAAGTTCACGGATTCAAAAGGCGGCCCTCAGTAAGATAGGATGGCTCCAGGAAGCAGGCTGAGTTGTTGACTGCTTGTCCAGGGCAGACCAGTGCCTTCTAATAACTCTGTGTAGCCCATGGCTGACTCTCAGCCCGGGCACTGTGCCCTTTCAGGCCTGACTGTTGTGGGGCTGCCGGGTGCGTGGTCAGATGTTTAGCAGCATAGACGGCTTCCCTGATGGCTCAGATGGTAAAGAACCCACCTGCCAATGCAGGAGACACAGGTTCGATCCCTGGGTCAGGAAGATCCCCTAAAGAAGGGCATGACAACCCACTCCAGTATTCTCACCTGGGAAATCCCATGGACAGAGGAGCCTGGCGGGCTACAGTCTGTGGGCTCGCAAAGAGTCGGACACTGAACATGAGCAGCTAAGCCCCTGGTCTCTACCCAGGAGATACCAGCATCTCCCACCCAGCGGCGACAACCTCAAAGGTCTCCTGTCATTATCAAACATTCCCTGGGGGCAAAACACGCCCCGCCACACACACACCATTGACAACCACTGGTCCAGATGACCATCCTTCCCATTTCACCAGGAACTGCATGTGTTCCGGGGACAGGACTTTCAGTTTCAAAACTGAGACCATCCAAGTCCACTCAAGTCTACCCTAATACCACCCCATCTCCTGCTAGAACCCCTCCTGGGACTTCAGGAGCCTTTCAGCCTGGAATATGCATCATCTCATCATTGTACTCAAATATAGATTCTGATTCCCTAGACAGGCTTGGGGCCAACAACCAGTATCTGCAACCAGCTCCCAGGAGGCAGAGCTCCTGCTGGTCTGCAGGCCATAGCCTAGCTACAGGGACCTGGGTTAGGAGGCCCACCCAACCTTCCACTGAACTGAGGTTCTTAGAGGGCTAATTCCAAGGGGTGAAGGGCCCCCAGTTGTCAAGCAGTGCTTCTCAGGCCCTCTGTACATAAGGGTCAGCTACAGAATGGTCAAACAAGACCTAGACCCCAAACCTCCAAGACTCTCATTGAGTTGGTCTGGGGTGGGATCCAGCAGGGTAGGTTCTTAAATGTCCCCCAGCAACTGCGAGGTGGAGCCAAGACTGGGCCGTCTCGGCGCCCAGTCCTCCGTGCAGAGACCTTGAAGCAGCTGGTGGGCACAGCCTGGCGCTCCACCGCCTGGGCACCCGCAAGGCAGGAGGCTTCCCTGTGCCCTGATCGGTGCTCACCCCACACAGCCTTCCTGCCCCGGGTCCAGTTCACCCGCTCACAATGGGGGGCCAATGAGAAGATACACGTATATATACACATGTATATATATATATACATGCGCGTATAACACTCTGCACTTAACTACCCACTTTGGGAATTGTTTCCTTTGACAACTTCCACTGAGGGCAGGACTCTTTGGCCAAAAGCAGACAGTGAGCAGGGCAGCCGTGGCGGAGACATTCCAGTCCGTGCAGGGGGATGGAGGCGTGAGTCCCCCGACCCCAGCGGCTGACCACAGCAGGGGCACTGGCTCTGCCCAGCGTGGACTCAGCCTGCAGGACAGCGGCCCTTGGCCCCCTGGAATCCTGTGCTCTGGAAAACGAGAGTAAGAGGAAGTGGGCAGGGCAGCCAGACAGAAGCCCACCGCGGCAGTCAGAGCCACAGGACAGAAGCCCCCTCCCCAGCCCAGATGGTGAGCAGAGGGGAGCCGGGACCAACTTCCCGCTGTCCAGATGGAGATGCCATCCTCCTTGGCTTGTCCCTAAGAGCTCACACACATTTGGCACAGAGGTCTTTTAAGTTGCAGATAGCAGAGGGGGTGGGAGACAGTTGAACGTGTGTGTGAAATAGGTTTCCACCACTTCTTTCTCTTAAATAGAAAACTCAAATCAGGTTGGAACGGTAAGAGTTGGAGAAAAAGTGTGGTGCCAAGGAAACGAGGAAAAGCTTCAAGTAGTCAGCAGCTGCACTCAAGCGGGGCCCGTGGCCACCGTGAGATGTTTCCTATCTCAGGAGGGCGCTAGGCACTGGGGCCGTGGGCATCCCTGCCCCATCTGCTGTCGCGGAGCTGTTTGTGCACAGGTCCAAGCAGCCGCAGCTAAAGCCTTCCGGTCCTTGGTTTTAAACCTCTTGGTCATGTTGCGTTTTATTAATACAAGAGCAAAAGCACTGCTGGGAAAATGGGATGCATTTTTTCTAGGAAGACTTGACTGAGTGTTCCATTTCCAGCACATTCTTTACCCCAGAAGCCGGAGTGCTCCTTGTCCCTGATGGACTCTGTGTTCCGCTCACCCTCCCCTGGTGGAGGCTGTGCCAAGGGGGAGAAGACGGGGCCCTCGGGGAGGCAGGGAGCATCTCCTCCTCGGGGAAGCAGGGAGCGTCTCTTCCCGATTCTGACGCTGGCATTTTGTGTCTCTTCTCTCCAGTCAAGAGAGAGGAGGTGCTGATCGGGGCAGGCGAGTACATGGGCCAGCTGCTGGAGCAGGCCTTTCTGCACTTCTTTGTCACGGCTCGAGTCAACGAGACCAGGGACGTTCTGGCCAAGCAGAAGTCCATTGTGCTGACGGTCCCCAAGGTCATCATCAAGGTCAGTTGCTGTGTCTCAGCCGAGGAGGAAGGCGAGGCTGCTGCTGAGGCCCCCGGCCTTAGTGCTTGTGAACGTGCGTTTGCGAGTGTGTGTCTTGTGTCCTGGTCCCCCTGCAGAGAAAAGGAACTAGAACCCTCCTGGTCCTTGAAAGGAGTGAACTGCCCTATAAATAGATGTGCCCATGTAACGCTTTTCTCCCTCTCCAGATTTAAATATATACATGTGGCTGCAGATATAAATATGACCTGTGGGTATAAACACACTTGTGGATAGAACTCAGTGTCTCCAGAATCAAGTGGGTCAGGCGTGGCCTCAGACAGCAGCCTCCGGGATCGCCTCCCACGTGTGCTGCTGCCCGTGGAGTGCTCACCGCACAGTGGAATGCACAAACCGAAACGCCCGCCTGGAGACCGCGACGTTTCGTGTGTGATACACCTGGCAGCCACCGGCCAGAGGCAGACACAGAGGCTTTCACCACGCAGCTCCCTGGGACGCTCCCTCACGCCTCTTCCAGTCAGTTACTCCCAACCCCCATCACCGGGACAACTGCTCTTCTGACTTTCCCACGTATTGCCTGTTTGGCTAGTAGTTCATTCTTTTAAATAATTTTTAATTTAGCTCTTGGTCCCTTTTTCTTTTATTTTTATTTCTTTTATTTATGTGTGGTTTTGGCCTTGCCACATGGCGTGTGGGATCTTAGTTCAAACCCACAGCTCCTGCATTGGAAGCGCAGACCCTGGACCGCAGGGAAGTCCCGCCAATAGCTGTAACATTTGCCTCTCCATTTTCACCATTTAACGTCTGTCTCAGCAGAAATCTCTGCCCAGATGACTTAAAGGCACTTGGCAGAGGGGCGCTGGGCACAGGTGAGGGGAGAAATAAATGTGGCAGCCTGCTGTTCCCACCTGTCAGGAGCATCAGCAGCTTCAGCACCCACATCCCGGAGACCCATCCCGCCCTGGGAGCAGAAGCCTGGGCCTCCAGTGGGGTCTTTGGGCGTGACATCTCATGTCAGCCTTGTCCAGGGCTCAGAGACTTCCCAAGCAATTAAGAATGATGAGCACAAATCAACAGGCATTCCTCGAACGCGGTGGATAATCAAAGTCTTAGAGTCACCCGTATTTTAAAGCCTCTAGAGGGGGTGGGCGGGGAGGGGCAATGAAGACCTGTGTCTTTTGAATTCCTGCTGTGAGTCGCTTGTAAAGCTGGTCACTGTTGTGCAGCGCTCGGAACGGCAGCCTTCCCTGGGCCCAGGCCCTGTGGATGGTAATCTATCCGAGGGCTACCCTGAGACGGGTGCCACTAGGCCGAAACTTGGGCCCCCAGAGGCAGAGAACCCTGGACCCTCCTTTTCTAGAAAGGCTTCAATCCTGACACCGCCTTGGTTCTTTCACCTCAGCCCCTTCTTCTGGGCCCGTCAGCATCCCACCAGAGGCCTGAAGACACAGAACAGAAATGAGGGCTGCAGGCTCTGCAGACAGAGCAGGAGAATACACAAAACGGAAGGGTGGTGTTGGGGGTCCTCCAGAGGTGCCGCCACTCCCCTGGGAACAGGAACTCAGGGGTGCTGTGGCCAGGGCTTGCTCACCACGCACAGGGCACCCCACTCCTGGTGGGCTCTCCCAGAAGCCACGTGTTCCCCTTCAGGCCCCTCCCAGGGGTCGGGGAGGCCTCCCTTCCTGCTCCTGTTCAGAACTCCAGGAGCCTGCTCACCTGATTAGGCACCGACAGCTTGTCCCCGTGAAGGGCTCAGGAGAGAGACTTCCCAGATGGGAAGTGCTCAAACCGCAGCACAAAATAGAATTTAATTGCACCGCTGATAATAAACTGGGCGTATAAAGGAAGCTGATAGCTTTCATCTTTTAGGCATTATTAATTGAAGGATTATTGGTGAGTCGTCTTCCGAGTATACTTAGATGGCAGCTCAATTCCCCAGGGGCAGAACCCAAATCCCTTCTCCTCCAGTTCCAGTGACCTGGGCCGGGATGGTATAGTTGACCAAGAGCTGCAGGGGGGCTTGTTCTTATTTTTGTTTCGTCTTTTTCTCTATAAGCACATCAGGAATGCAGTTCTTAGAGGAGATTTATTTAGAGGTAGGACTTCCCCGGGGGCTCAGTGGTGAAGAATCTACCTGCCAGTGCAGGAGAGGCAAGTTCCATCCCTGGGTCGGGAAGATCCCCTGGAGGAGGGCATGGCAACCCACGCCAGTATTCTTGCCTGGAGAATCCCATGGACAGAGGAGCCTGGAGGGCTACAGTCCATAGGGTTGCAAAGCGTCAAACACGACTGAGCGACTAAACCAGCAACAACAGGGCCACTTGGCTGGACTCGAGCAGGAGAGAGAAGGAAAGCCTGGCCTCCGTTCAGGTGTGTTCAGGAAAGGAGGCAGGAGCATGATCACGTACGTGGTTCCCTAACCACTAACCTCCCTGACCACATCAGCCCCGAGGATGATCTCAGTGGGAGCAGGTGAAGAGGTGCTCCTGGGTGAGGTGCCTCATGCCCTGAAAGCCACCAGGGCTCCCTGAGCTGTGAGAGGCCCTGATTGCAGAAATGGGCTGCCTGTCTGGGGTCCCAGAGCCTCTTGCCTTTCTCTTTTCTCTTCAAGCCTGTGCCCAGAGGTCTGTCTCCTGGGCACCCCGGCTCAGCCTCAGGGCTGGAGCTGCCTGAGGGCAAGTTTGCAACTGTTCTTGCCCACCCCCTCCTTTCTGGAGCGAATAGAGACCAACCTGGACCACGATGGGGCCCGCCTGTCTGGATCCACATCAAGTCAACCAAAGCGCTCAGGCCAGTGGACACGTCCTTGCCACCTAAGAACCCCATCTCGCATGTGACCATATCGCTCATGTCTCCTGTGACCGCAGAGATGGGAACTGGGTTAAATCATGCTCCCAGTTAACTGTTCCCTGCACCCACCACGCGTGAGTCACAGTGTGCGAGCCTCATATGGAAAACGGCAGGAGAGACAGTCATTAAACTTTAATGAGTGCATATCTCTTTTCCCAAGCTATCAAAATATTTTGATGAGAAAAGTATATTTTATTAAAATCGGATGTAGAATTTTCCTCTGCCTTCCCATGTGTTGATTGTTGTAAGAGGCTTTAAGTCAGGAAAAGATTCTTCAGCATTTTGATGGTTGAAGTGAAAGTCACTCAGTTGTATCCAACTCTTTGGGACCCTATGGACTATACAGTCCAGGGAATTCTCCAGGCCAGAACACTGGAGTGAGTAGCCTTTCCCTTCTCTGGGGGATCTTGCCAACCCAGGGATTGAACCCAGGTCTCCTGCATTGCAGGCAGATTCTCTACCAGCTGAGCTACCAGGGTTAATGAAGGGCTATTTGGGGGAGAGGAGAGGGCAGCACAGGGGATTCAGCTGGCCTGCAGGGTGGAGGCTGGTGCAGGACCTGGAGTACTGTACTGGGGCTTCCCCCGGTCTCAGAGAGCAGAGAAGGGTCCCAAGGTTCACGTCCTCACCCAGGTCAACCAGAGCAAGAACACCTTTTGTGGAGAAGCCCCAGAGCACGGGGGCTTGGATGGCCGGATCCCCGGGTTCCTCATCCTACCTGGGCAGCTTTGGGTCAGTTCCTTGACACCTCAGCTGTGTAAGGGTCCAGTAATATCGCTGACCTGTAGGCTGCTGGGAGGGATAATAGAAGCAACTCTCACGAAGAGCTGAACATGGTCCCTCTGTCACGGTAAAGGTACAATGGGGTGGCCAAGCGGTAAGGAACCCACCTGCCGAGGTAGGGGACGTAGGTTTGATCCCTGGGAAGACCCGCTGGAGGTGGAAATGGCAACCCACTCCAGTATTCTTGCCTGGGAAATCCCAAGGAGAGAGGAGCTTGGCGGGCTATGGTCCCTGGGGTCGCCTAGAATCTGGCACAACTGTGCGACTGAACGACAGCTGTAATCTTATCAATCAGAATCATGTATAAACACAGCATTGCCGGGGACTGAGTGTGTGCTGTTTCTGAGCGCTCAGCCCGGGCCAGGACCTGGTGGTTGCCGGCAAGAGTCCGCTCCCGCCCCGCCCCGTCCTCTCTGCACTGGGATCCCACACAGAGAAGTGCTCCAGGCGGCAGGGCCCAGGGCTAGGGGGTAGGTAACGCTCGCCTGGCGGCATCGGACCTGAGCCCTGGGTGTTGAGCATATGTGCGGTTCCCTGTGGGACTGTCCTGAGAGAGAGGCCTGTCCCAAAGAGCGTGGAGGAGACCTTAGTGGCGGAGGTGGGCGAGGAGAGGTGGTCACACGTCTCAGACCTCCTGCTAAGACCTCCTCGCAGTATCTGGGAAACGGACCCCTCCCAGTGCCATTGAAAACAGCTCAGGTCCCACCGCCTCCTTAGGGTCATCTCGTAGGAGCGTCCTGCAGCGGCTGTAGAACGTCCTCAAACACCAGCAGAACCCGTCCCCTCCTGTGAATGAGGAATGCGTGCCAGGGGAGAGGGGCTCCCTCTCCTAACAAGCACAGAAGCTCGGGGCTGGCTGCTCGCCCAGATGACTCCAGAATCAAGATGCTCTCTTAGTTTCTCTTAACAACCCCTGTGTTCCCCCTGGGGGCCACCACTCACCTGAGGTCACCCATAGCATCCTCCTCGCCTGCCTCCTGCCAGCGCTCTTGGAAGCCCTGATTGTAACCAGAAAAGAGCCAGGCGGGCCTGGGGGCCGTGGTGGCTGCTGAAGCTGGCACCCCAACATCCCAGTTCATAATCTTTATCCAAACTGGGGAGCCCCCTGAGGACTAACTAGTGTCCCCCAGATGCTGGACAGCCACCAGGCAAATTGTGAGACTCAACTGCGGTTTGTTCTTGTGGGAGCCCAAATACCTGGAAATTTCCATCAAGGCAAAAAAAGAAAACAAAAACAAGCAAAACTCTGAGCTCTAATTATTCCCAACCCCAAACCCTAACCCTTCTCCCCTCCCAGCCTCCCACGGTTTCTCCGCGACTCTGCCGGTACGGGTCCCGGTCACCAGGACGCAGCCCTGTCACGCGTGGCCCTGCAGCGGGCGGCAGGGCAAGGCGGCTGGGTGGGCTTCCCCACATCCCTTTGGAAGGCGCCGGTGGAAGCTGCTGCCTTCTCTCCCGTGTGCTTCTCAGCTTCGGCCCCCGAGAACCCAAACCCACGTCCCTCCCCACGGGGAAAGTGTGGACTAGAAAGTTCTCATGGTGGCCCTGGCAACGCGGTCTCCCTTTGAACCTCCACAATGTTTAGAGTCAAGAAAGGCCGTGTCTCAGATGCTCTGCTGCACACAGTATCACGCGGAATCCTCCTAGGAACCTCGTAAGAAACCGAGGCCCAGAGAAGCCAAGTGACTGGCCCGGGGACACACAGCGGCAGCCGCCGGTCTTCAGATGCCGAGGGCAGCCCGCCTTCCCCTCAGCTTGCCCACGGTGGTCTCTGTCTCTGGCTCATCCCCAGCAGGGGTCTCCTCAGCACTGCCCTGACCCCCCCTGTAGAGAGAGATCAAAGTCCGCATGAGGGCCCACCCTGACTGGCTCCGAGCAGGTGAAGCCCAGATCAGTATTCTGATTGATCGATATTCTGGGACCCGGGAGGGTCCAGACCAGCCTTGGCTTCACTGGCTCAGGTAGCTGCGTCTCTCTCCATCCTCTGCCGGTCCCGGAGGGTCAGGCCGTCGGCACCCCACGGCCAGGAGCACGCACCCCGAGGGCTCCACTGTGGGGCGTGCCTCTCCAGCTCCTTCTCAGTGTAGGTTTGAGAAGGAAAGTGAGAGCCGCGGGTAGCTGGGCTGCCTCCAATGTGTTCTCTCTGCATTCCTGCTCACTATTTTTTATTCTTAAAAACAGCCACACAGGCAAAGTAGAACATCAAGGAAAAGGAACCTCGTCTACTGCGTCATACGATCGCACTGTGCTGAGTTACTAGTTCTTTGAAATGATAACTCTATCTTTACCCCACTTAGAGAAGACTGTTATTGTCAAGTAAGACAGCTGTGTCAGAGCCCCAGGGTTACCTTGCCACATTTGACTCTGGCATAGAGATCTGATTCTTCCGCTGTAAAGTCAGAAAGAAGGAGTTGAGTTGCGTACGTGTTTTCAAATGTAGTTCAGGATCAAGTTGTAGTCACCGAGTTCCACTGGCCGTTCAGCGACGGCACAAGCTAATACTGCAAATGACTCTTCGGTGGATTTCAGGAAATAGACTCCTTTCAGCGAAGAAGGAAGGTGCTATTTTTGCCCCTCTGCTGTCAGAGATGACAAGGTGAGCAGCGATTAAAGATGAATGCCCTGGTGTCAGAAAGACCTAGATTCCGATCTGGATCCTGCCGACATCCAGGGTCTGTAATGCGGGCATTTTGTTTCTCTTCAGTGTTTTCATTTCGAGTCAGTAGAATGAGGATAATGTTACTGCCCACCGCCGAGTCCACAGAGGATCACCCAAGATACAGGGAGTGACGCGGTGAGCAGGGCGCCTGCATCACTGTGTGGACACTGGACGTGCCGTGTGGGGCTGCCCTGTCATTGCGAGGCAGAGTCGTGCAGAGTCGTGCAGAGGCGGGAGGCAGGGACTCTGGCACCAGCCTGTCCCCCACTTGCTGTGTGACCTGGAACAGGTCCCTTCACTTCTCTGGGCCTCACTTGCCTCATCTCCTTCATAGGGTTGTGAGGATTAAATGAGTTAATGTAAGTAATTCCCTTACATCAGCATTGTCCAGGAGATGGTGGTGGTGGTGGTTTACTCGCTGAGTCGTGTCCAACTCTTGCGATCCCATGGGCAGGGGAGCCTGGCAGGCTACAGTCCATGGGATTCTCCAGGCAAGAACACTGGGGTGGGTTGCCGTTGCCTTCTCCAGGAGATCTTCCCAACCCAAGAATCGAACCCGGGTCTCCTGAGCTGTAGGCAGATTCTTCACCAACTGAGCTACACGGGAAGCCCAGTAGGATGTTCCCTAATTACTGGAATGCCCTAAATATGCACCATTCAGTACGAGAGCCACTGGACACGTGTAGCTGGCTGAGGACTTGAACTGCAGCTCGTACAAGTGAGGAACTGAGTTTTTACTTAATTTAATTTAAATTCATTTAAACATTTAAATAGCCCCATGGGGCTGGCAGATACCATACTGGACAGTCTTGGAACCGTGGCTGACTGTTGTAAAACCATTTGCATATTTAGTCTATGCCAATTCAGCTGGGCTAGAGAGAAACAGCCCTGGTGGTGTTGGTGAGTGTGGTTCACAAACAAGCAACCGCTTATTACCAGCAGTGATGATGCCCCCCGCAGTGGGAGGAGGGAAAAGTTCATTTTCCGGTGATAAGTCATGGAAGACGTGCCTGGCAGCACCTGAAGTAAGCACTATGAGGTGAGCTAATAATCACGTGAATTATACTGACAACTAGGTTCATTCTTTGTCAAACTTTTCCTTCATTTCAGTTTTGATTTTGAGTATAGCTATATATATATATATTGTAAAGCATATACTCCATGGAAGAGATCTTGTGATTTCCTAAAAAGTAGTTCTTTCCCAAAAGTTTGTGTGTGTGTGTGTGTGTGTGTGTGTGTGTGTGTGTGTGTTAGTAACTTTCTTGTTTACCAAAGAATCAGAATATTGATCTTTATCATGAAAAAAAAAGAACAACAAAGACTCAGTATGTCAATATTGGTGAATTGTGTTTAACTTGAAAAAGTACCATATTTTATGTCAACATAAAAAACGGAAATGCTTTCAATGGAATATTGGGAAAAATCGGAGCACAGAAGTGCTTGCTGTCACTGAGGATGACGGTATGCTTCGTCCTGCCCCCTGGTCCAAGTAACGGCTGGTCATCTGTACAGTGAAAATACGCTGTGCATGGCACATCGTGTAAACCAATACATGCTATGAAAATCCTACGTATATTCTCCGTTTTCCTCAAAAGGAGGAGGAAATACTGCCTAAGCAGAAGACGGTGATGTTGAATGTTGGGTTTTTAATGTTCGATTTGGTTTGAGTTTCTAAATTTCATTGTCTTCTCAGCAGTCAGGCTGAAGACGTTTAAATTCCAGGGGCAGGAGACAAATGTCAGGAAAGGGACGCTGGGATCTTTGTCAATTGCAGAAGAAACTCTCCACAATCTGAGAAGGGCCCCTCCTTTCATCGCAGCCTGCTCCTTGCTCCAGTATCAGGCGAGGCTGAGAAGTACTTATTTATGTACCCCTCCAGCAGCTAATAACAGAGACCACATATAGGAGCAAACTGATTAGGCACAATACATGAAATTATCTAAGACTTCATATTCTAATCATACTCAGACCTGCAGCCCGTCTCTGAAGGCCCAGACACTGGGCCAATCTTTCAAATACTAAATCCCCCTATCTCTGCCATCAGTCACCTGTGACCCACTTGCCACAGCAGAAGGCTTTTCCTGTAGAGCTAGCCTACCCGTGTGTAAAGGGTCCTTAACCTGGAGACCACCAGGCCCCTGAGGCCACAGCCGCCCTGGCCTGTGATGGGCCCCCTAAAGCCACCTGCAAGGTGCATGCGTCCTGCGTTGTCGCTGTGTTTGTAGAAGGGAGGGGCAGTAGCTGCAGTCAGGGTTTTCTAAGGGGTTGCCCCTGTAATTGTAGTATCATGCCGCAAAGAAAGCAGACGGCTCCAAAGTATTTTTCCTCCAAAATCAAAGTGATCATAGCAAATGCTTTCGCCAGTAGTGTCTCTGAAGCGGTTCTACTTTCTTCAATTTAGACAGCTTTTGTAAATGTTATCTTTATCCTCTATTTTTAGAAACCAAAAAGTGTTCCGAGATTTTTTTTTTTCCTTAGGAAAAATATGTTGGATGAACTTGAGAATTAAACCAAAGATTCTACGTAAAGTATTCCAATAATACACTTTTATACATCCATCCCTTAGTACCCATGGGGCTTGGTTCCAGAACACCTACAGAAACCAAAATCCAAATCCACAGGTTCAGCTTCCCCAGATGCGACCAGCTTTGCGTTCTGCTGTGCATGCCAGGTTGAGGACCGCTGAGGACACTGCTTGGCACACAGTCCGTGCTTCGCGTGACACCACCTGCTGTCCTCTCCACCATCATCCAAGCCCGCTTCACCCCTGACTCCTCTTTCCAGCTCTCCACCCATCCCACCACAGGGGGTCAAGATTTGAAAGTAATAACCATGGAGAATTGGCTACAATTTTCATTTTTCTTATAGATTTTTATTTATAATTTTAGTTATCAATGCGTCCCAAAGAGTAAAGTCATAAGGTTTTACCCTTCACTCTAGTCTCCCAGGTTCAATCCCTGGGTTGGGAAGATCCCCTGGAGAAAGGAATGGCAACCCACTCCAGGATTCTTGCCTGAGAATTTCCATGGACAGAGGAGCCTGGCAGGCTACAGTCCATGGGGTCGCAGAAGAGTCGTACATGACTGAACGACTAACGCTTTCACTATCACTACTCACTAGAACCCACTCCAGTACTCTTGCCTGGAAAATCCCAAGGATGGAGGAGCCTGGTGGGCTGCTGTCTATGGGGTCGCACAGAGTTGGGCACGACTGAAGTGACTTAGCAGTAGCAGCAGAGTCCATAAGGGAGAATCTTCTTCTTGGGGCAAAGTCTCTCCTTTTTCTCTCTGTTCTAGCAAGGCTCATTTCCATTTGACTTTTCCTATGTTATACACTGCTTAAAGAAATAACGTAGTATAATGGCTAGGTTGCTACATGGAAAACTCAAACAACCCATACATTTCCTTTTTAAGCAGTTGATTTAATATAGCACATATTTACTGGACACCAGCTAGATGCTGGAGTTGAAAGTGGGCTAAGACAAAGTGAATATAGTAAAGTACCCAAGCGCTGCCGACCCGAGCGATGTAAGTGAGCCTGTAATGTCTTGAGCCATGCATCGTGTTAGCTGATCCTTTCCTAGGAGGGAAGAACTAGTCTTATTATCTTGTTCCCCAGTAATTTAGAGTTTGCACAGATCCCTCCATTTGGCATACTAAGCCCCTAAACCAACACACAAATGCTCCCTCGCCATTTTCCAGCACCTGGTGTCAGTGTTGGGAAAGCAGACAGTCCCAAGTGTGCAGTACTATATACATCGTGAACACGGTGTAAGAACCAAAATAATACTAACACCAACCCTAATAATAGCGTTCTACAACGATTACCCCATAGGAACGGCCACCTTGTTTCAGAAAACTGAGTCTCAGAAAGGTTGAGACCTTACAAGACTTCACAGCTAGTGAGGCTTGAAGCTGTCATGGAACTCTGGCCACTTTGCCACATACCCAAGTGTGTGCAAAAGAAAGTGCTTCTTTCTTTACAACTTTTTGTTTTTATTGACGTGTAGCCAGTTAACACTGTTGTGATGCTTTCAGGGGAGCAGCAAAGGGGCTCTCAGCCATACACGTACACGCATCCACTCTCCCCCAACTCCCCTCCCATCCAGGCAGCCACATAGCATTGAGCAGAGCTCCCGGTGCTGTCCCGTAGGTCCTTGCTGGTTATCCATTTTGAATATAGCAATGTGTACATGTCTGGAACACACCCAGTACATCTGAGGCTTGTGATACGTAAACTCACCCCAGACAGCCTTCTAGCTTCAGCTATCCAGACTGGGGAGGAAAAGTCTCTTTTTGCCTACTGTAGCATTCAGATTCTCCTCTTCAATGATGAGGACTCCCTCCTTGGATGTATTTCTTTGTCAAGTACCTCCAGGAGCGTGTTCTTCCTCCTGAACTCAGGGATCCCTCCCGTCCTGGCGGGAAACCAGAACCCCTTCCAGGAGCAGAGTCCACCTGTCCTCCCTGGCCGCCGAAAGCTGTTGCTACCCTGAGTGCACTTCCACTTCCTGCTGCTGGGAACAGCCAGTGGCCGAGGTTGTTAACCCGAACTCTAATTAGGGTGGTTTTCATAATGAGGAAAAGACTGTGATTCTAATTAGCAATTTTCCGTCTTTCTCTCAACAAGTATCCCCCAGTCAAAGCAATATCCTCATCACATTGGCTCCTTTGCCAAAAAATGGCCATGCTGTAAAACAGAAGGAAAGGCAAAGATGGGTAAAGATATAAGGGTGCAGAAAGAGGCTTTGTGTGCGGCTAACATGCTTCTTTCTCCCCCAACTCGCTCCTCAGGTCCGTGGTGCTCAGGTCGTGGGTTCCGACATGGTGGTGACGGTTGAGTTCACCAATCCTTTAAAAGAAACTCTGCGCAATGTCTGGATCCGCCTGGATGGTCCTGGAGTGACGAAACCCTTGAGGAGGATGTTCCGGTGAGCACTGGGGGAGGTGGGGACATGGGGTAGGATTGTGGGAAGTTCCTCTTTCTGCATCTTTTCCCAACTCACATCCAACTCACATGTCTGAGAAGCCGCTACCTCCTTATTTACAAGTCCGTGGGGCTTGGGGTGTTGGTTTGACGAGCACCGTCATTCAGGTCTTAAAACCACTCTAATGGGGTGGGTACTGTTATTAGCTCCCTTTGGCAGTGGAGAAATCTGAAGCTTTGAGAGACTGACTGGTTTGTCCCAAGTTGTACAGTGTGTAGAAGTAAGCTTGCATCCAGAAGTAGGTTGGCTGACTCCAGATCCCCAAAGTCAAGAGTTTTGTAAACTGCCTTGTTCTCCTAGTATTTACAGAGTTCCCACTATGAGCCAGGTGTCATGAGTTAGGACCCAGGCAGGAGTCCTTTCTTTCCAACCCTACTCCAAGATCTTACCAATCCGAGCACTCTCTAGAACTCTTGCTTTCACTAGGAAAAAAAAAAGGTGAGCCTAGAGAGTTCTGATGCTGGGAAAGACCCTGATGCTGGGAAAGATTGAAGGCAAAAGGAGAAGGGGCTGGCAGAGGATGAGATGATTAGATAGCATCACCAACTCAGTGGACACGAATTTGAGCAAACTCCAGGAGAGAGTGGAGGACAGAGGAGCCTGGCCAGCTGCAGTCCATGAGGTCACAAAGAGTCGGACACGACTTATCAACTGAACAACAGCAGAGAGTTCTAGACTTGGTTTCCCATTTAGGGGACCAACAACCGCCCCAGGCCCGTTGCTGGGAGGCCTGCTTTTGGCACACCTCACACCATCGGACTGTGCCTACAGGTCTCAGCTTCTGTGACTTCTGGTGACAAAGAGTGTCACAGACAAGACAGTCCATTCCGTGGTCAGATAGCTCTAGTGGCTAGAAAACAATTCCACCTTTCAGTCCTACCAGTGTACCTAAATCTGTCATCTGGACCCGAACAGAGAAGAAGGTACATTTGTCTCCCACCTAATGGCTTGGAAATGTCTGCAAACCGCTGTCTGATCTTCCCGCGTCTTCCTTTTTCCTCCCCAGCTTTATTCTCACCCCTAAGGCGGTTTCAACTCCCTCCCTCGCCCACATCCTCCAGTTTGTCAGTGCTCCTCTTAAAGTGTGACGCCCAGAATGGACCCCAATCTTGGAGGTTTATTACTTTCATTTCTCCTGCAAATAAGGCCCCGTCAGCATCAATCAGTCCGGCATATTTCCTGTGGGGTGACCTTCTAAGGCAGAGAGAGAGGTGGAGGTATGTGGAAACTGCCTTATGACCCAGATATGTGAGGAATTTCCCCAGCACCCTTTGTGGAGGACTCTGAGTCTGTAAGACAAGAGCAAGGCCCTCCTTCACCCTCTCTGAGACGTCTTTAAGACGATGTGCCCCCTGAAGACTGCATTTCTGTTGAATCACAGCACTCACAGCTTCTGCATCTGAGCATTTAAGACGGGCCTGATGCCGGCAGATGCAAGAAATAACAGAGAAAATAGTTTGAGTGCTTTAATTTAAAAAAAAAAAAACCAGCACAAAATATAACAACCTTTCTATGCTAATAGGGAAGCTGCAAAAAAAAAAAAAAAAAAAAGGAATTAAATTAGAAATCAACACCAGCTAGCGGAAGAGGTCAGAGGAGCGTGCCCCACTTTCGTCAGAAACGACAGTCTCGCTCACCCGTTCTCACACCTTCCCACTCGACTCAGATGCAAGAATCGCTCAGGCAAAGTGAAACACGTTTCTTCTTCAAAGCAGCCCCCTGCTGGAGCCAATTTTTCCTCCTCCAACAGTAACCCCACAAGCTTCATCTGAGGGTACCAGAGCCTCCTGCCACCTTGACACTGTGGCTGTGCAAGAATCCCACCTTGGTCTCAAGCCAGTGCAAGAAAAGAGGCAACCTGTGCATTAGAGGAGAAAGACCCAGAACTGGGGAAACACACGACTCGGAGGGTTGAGTGTCCAGGGCGTTAGGTGTGTCTGTGTGCTCAGCTGTGTCTGACTCTTTGCAACCCCGTGGACTGTGGCCCACCAGGCTCCTCTTCCATGGGACTTTCCAGGCAAGAATACTGGAGGGGGTAGCCATGCCCTCCTCCAGGGGACCTTCCCACCCCAGGGCTCTAATCCATATCTCCGGGGTCTCCTGTGTTGGCAGGCAGATTCGTTCTCCTCATTGAGCCGTCTGGGAAGTCCAGGTGCATTGCTTATGGCTAATACCTGACACTGGGGAAGCGTAAAGGGGGCTGAGTTGGGGAAAGGACGGAGGAGGACATTCCCTACATGGTGGACCCAAGGCAATGTCCTACCACACTCTGCCTTAGGCTCCATCAGTAATCACTTCAACACAGAGATCCACAGCACATCAGTAGCAGAGCCCGGTCCTCAGTCTCTCATGGCAGTACAGGTCCAGAGGGTGGATCTCTGCGAAGCAAGGGAAGCTCTGTTTCTCAGAGAATGTCAGAAATTGGAAATAAGTTAACAGAGGAAATGTTTTATGATCCAGGCTGGGCTTGGGACTTTAGGGAGACCACTGCTTTCCCTGTTTCCCCTCCTCACACTTTCACAAGCAAGACAGGAGCCAGCCAGCACCCACATCCATCTTGTCAGACGACTGATACACAGCTGTGCACCCTGTCCTGTGAAAACCCGATCAAAGAGTGGCAGGTCCGTGTAACAACTTGGGCTCTTCAAGTGCGATTCTTTGGGACCAACCAGAACCCTTCACAGGGCTGTATTCTTTTCTCAGATACACACCTTGAATAGTCAAGGGAGTGCCCACTCCACTTGGCCATCCACACCCCTGCCAGGGCCCTAGGCGGCAGGGAGTCTGGAGCTCCAAGCAGAGGCTCTGGTAGGCGGGTGCTGGTGAGCAGAGAACTGAGCGGGGAGTAGGTGGTGCCGTGTCCGTGGCCCACTCGGCGCGGCCGACTCTACTCCAAGACGATTCACCTCACCCTCTCTCTGTGCCTCCTCTTGCCGTCCTTGGATGCTCAGAGGTGCTGCCCCCAGAGACCCACAGCTGTCAAGTTTCTGCTCTTGATAATTCCAGAACACCAAAGAATTCATCTTCCAGATGCATTTTTTTTCTCTTTAAAAAATGATCAGGTTCCATAAGTTATCTTGAGAGAAAAGTTCCCCGACTTTGCACTTTGTTTGAGATTTTGAATCTTTCAGGTAGGACAGAGCGCTGGACACATGGAGGACAAGCACAGACAGTTGCAGTTTACTGTAATCATAATCCCCTAAGCCTGCCTGCGTCCGGGATGATAAATGGCCGGCACGTCCTGATAGCTCAGCACATTACTGAGAGTCATTTATCACCACACCTATCCCTGGGAATACAGGGCTCTTCCAGTATTACTCCACTCACCCAGATGGGGAGATGATTCTTTTCTTTCTGCATGCATGCCTTTGTCTGTAGGAAAATGCATACTTTGACATGGAGGTGTCTCTTTGTGCGTATCTTGGATGATACTCATGAGCGGGCATGGGTACGTGGATGAATACCATTATGGGGGTGAGCTGATGAATTAGGGCAAATAATGAAGCCACCCCAGCCTTCTAGCCTGGGAAATCCCACAGACAGAGGAGCCTGGCGGGCTACAGTCCATGGGGTCGCAAAGCGTCGCACACTGCGCTACTAACGTTCAACAAGTCACTCAATGAAGTGAAGCTCGGGGGTACAGTTCCTATTTGAGGGGGTTACCTCCCTTCTATGGCCCTAGGCCAGATCCTTAAACCAGACAGCTATTTCACAAAATGTTCCTGATGGATCACTTAGGGGAAACAAAGGAAAAGGGAATGAATGAATCAGGGTTTGCTCTTGAGAAACAAATATCTAAAAACCTATATTCGTATTGAAACGACTATTTAAATGAAGGGTAGAGAACCGTTTCTCTGCATCCAGGCAGGAAGAGCCTTCCTCAGTTTTGTCACAGAGAGTGCAGGCAGAGCAAACAATGGCCAAAGCTGATGGTAAATAATAAGTCAGTAATAACACGGCAGCAGCAGCATGTATCTAATATGTGGCATTTGGACAGATCTTGCCATCGTTCCAAGTGCAACGTGAGTCCCAGCTCGCTCACCCCTCCACATCCTCTTCAATATTTCACAGTGCCCACCATTTACAGGTGAGGAAGCCCATGGTGAGGTCAGCGTGTTTCAAAGCTTCAATCATAAAATCAATATACTGAGTTGGAAAAATTCTCCCATTTGTAGGCTATGTGTGTGCACTGATCACATAATTTGGCTTTTCTGTAACTCAGTGAGATCATGTATATAGCCACATTTCTAAAGAACAAATGCCAAATTAACAGAGACACCGAGATTCTCAAAACCAATGCCTAGAGGAGCCCCAAAGAGAGACGCCCCCAAGCCTCAGAGGCATTTCCCAGGTCACCGGCCACAGATGACAAACATACCACAGCAAGAAGCGTGGGCAAGTGACCCACGCTGGGTGAGGCAGGGTCGTGAATAACAGGGCAGGCAGGCAGTGCTCCAGATCCGGGGCCTAAGAACAGGTCTGTCCCAAGGGGATTGGCCAGAACGCATGAAGAGCATCACGACCTCAGTATAAGTTAGAAGCTGCAGATTCAGATAGAAGTCCCATCCCAGGAGGGAGCTTTAGCCCCCACATGAGCTGAGAGAGATCAGTCATGTTCATGAGGCTACTGCAGAGGCCTGCCAGGAGGCAGAATGATGCATCCAAGTGGAAGGAACCATGACCTGTGGGGCTGTGGCTGACCGAGCCTCAGATAGGAGCCTTGATCGGGTGGTGACTGGGAAACCAGCCGACCAGGCCCTTCTGTCTTCCAGTCACCATCAACTGAGAGAAAGACCACCGGTGACCCAGACCATCACAGTGGGAAACGCGATCTGCCTCTCTGGGGCGTAAAACCTTTCCTGCCTCTTCCATCCTTTCAGGGAAATCCGGCCCAACGCCACTGTGCAGTGGGAAGAGCTGTGTCGGCCCTGGGTCTCCGGCCCCCGGAAGCTGATCGCCAGCCTGACTAGCGACTCGCTGAGGCACGTGTACGGCGAGCTGAACTTGCAGATTCAGAGGCGACCTTCGATGTAGACGCACGGGGGGCCGAGCTGGACCCAGGCACCTGGCCTCTTGTAGTCTTGGCTGAGGAAGTTCTAATGCAAAAGTAGTCAGCTCTTGCTTTAACTTAGCTGTGAAGCCCTGGACAGGACTGGAGAGGGTCCCAGAGAGGTGACGGCGTGTATTTCAAAGGCGCGCTTTTCAGTGTGGCTGTTCAATGTGCAAGATAGTTTTTAATCACCCCACCTTCCAAAGGATTCTGAGCATTAGCTTTAATTAAGGCCTAATTAGGCTCTCGGAGCTCATAAGAGTAAAAGTCATCATTTATCATCTCAAATGGCTGCAGCTCCAACATCAGAGGACTTCCTTTGCCTGGGGATTTGCTCAATACGTGGCCTCATGTAAAACAGGGCTTCTCATCCCCCTACTCAGCCTTTTGGGGATCACATACTCCCCAAACGGGAGGAAAGGACATGATTTGGGCCCTAGAATTCTATTCCCCTTTCTTGGAATCAGGTTTTAGCCTCCATATCAGAATATTTTCCCCAGGAATTGAGTGCAGCTTCATTTTTCTTCTTGGCAAAGCCAGGGAAAGGTCTTCCATCTTGCACCTGCGGCAAAGCGACCGCCTGCCAAATTTCACAGATTTACGTTGTGAGAAGAGGTGGCTCCATATTAACAAATCGCATTTGCGGGGAACTTAATCCCCGAAGACGAGATAAGGAGGCAGGTGCGATACTCAGATCTATGAAATAATGTAGTTGTAGTGCTTTTTATAGGAGGCGTCACACCATGGCCAGAACAGGAGGAACCAATAGCCCTAACTTTAACCCTTTGGGGGCTGTAGTATTAGAAATTAACCAGACTGACTTAGGACAGTGGGGATAAGGAATGAACTTCCTTTATTAGTGATTATACTTCACCTGTCTCCCTGGAAGCATCTCCTTGGCACAATGACCCAGGTCTAGGTACAGTTTTAGAGACAGAATAAAGCCAACAAGTTGGAGAAGCTGGCAGATTTAGTGACCAGATGTGTAGAAGGGCAGCCACTATTTCTCTCATCCTTCACATCACCCACGTTGAGACCTCAGCTCAGCACGCAAGTACTAGACGCTGATACAGACCCCACCCCGCAAACAGCCAGCGCTACTGTACAGCCGATGACAGAGGACACGGGTGTCACTGGAATTCGGCTCTAAGGTTCCAACAGGCAAGGCGACCAAATATGTATCTGCAAGGCTGATTGTTTTTGTCCAGATTACCAAATTGATATGCCTAGAGTGTGATTTAGGTCAGTAAATTGTGATTCTTAGCAGAAGAAAGAAAAGATGAATAGTGAGAAGGAACCAGGGGAAACGTCAGAAGGGAATTATATATGGTCTCTGCAACCACATTTCTAGGCTTTTGAGATGGTTCCTGAGCCTTCAGCACTGGAATCCACGAGGATTAGCCAGTCCCCTTCACAGACACCTCACACCTAACTCTACTAAGTAATCTCCCAGCATTTGCCAAGGCTTCCAATACTCAGTTCTAAAATGAAATGCATTTTGCTGGACTGTTAAACTGGCTTACTGTAGTATATTCTTATTAACTAGAATGTAATCAAAGCTTAAAATAAAGCTAATCTGATTGTATTTGCATCTGTATGGAAGTGAAGGCTTTTGCTTTTCAATACAAAACAACATACTACTAACCACAGCTGCTTGAGAAACCACCCTTCCTTGGCAGCAGGTGGTTCACCCTGGAGAGTGAAACAAGCATCTCTCCTTGAGGGAAAATAACTCAAATGGGTAATGACGTTACAGTTAGCTTTCCTCACGGCTCTCTCTACATTTTATTAACCTCATTCAACTAAGGAGGAAGTTTGGTTCAAAAATCAGCTTCCCGAAACTTCAAAATCTCTGCAGACACTTTTTTCATGAGTAATCTCATGAATCATTATGATGACTCAGTGGACAAGCCAGCATGGACACCTATCATGACGAACACCTTTTGTGGTCTTAGAACAGAGATGGAAACTATATGAAAAATATGGACGGGAGGTCCTAGATTCATGGCTGACATTACTGAACAACCACATCCTAGGGCCTCACGCTCCTTCTCCACGCAGAGCTCCAACCAGCTGTTACAAAGTGTTATGGAGCTGGCATTCAGAACAGAACGTATTCTACCTGCGTTAGCGCCAGCCCTGTGACTCAACCTAGGACTCAGCCTATGACTCTACCTATGTTAGCGTCAGCCCGCCCCCTTGACAGCTGAGACTCTGGACTGTGCAATAATGCCACGGCTCTAAAAAGTCACAGTTTAGCCATGGTAACAAACAACGTGGGCCTCCGTGCTGGCTCAGTGGTGAAGAAGCCACCTGCCAGTGCAGGAGAAGCAAGAGGCTTAGGTTCAATCCCTGGGTCAGAAAGACGCCCTGGAAAAGGAAATGGCAACCCACTCCAGCATTCTTGCTTGGAGAATCCCATGGACAGAGGAGCCTGGAGGGTGACATCCATGGGGTCGCAGAGAATCGGACACAACTGAACAGCAACGAACAGCAACGTATCTCAGGCCGCAGCAGAGACTCTGAAGTCCAGTTTCTGCCTGTGCGGGTCCTCTATGCTTTGAACAAATCCTTATTTGTGTTTATAGGTGTTACTCTTTGATGACTAAAGAGGGGTGACAGTACTTTTATTTCCACAAGGTTCTTCTGGGGATGTATCAAGCAAGACATAACAACACACGCAAAGAGATAGATAATAGAGAGATATGTAGATAGATGATAGGGAAATATGACAGTTGAGCAAGAGCGGAAGAGATGAAAAGATTATATAAATATGTGTATTTCAAATAATTTTCTTTATCGATCCTTTAAAAAAATAATCATTTCCAATCTTTGACGAAGAAACTAAAGGGACCTCGTAGCCACACATCAGGGTAAATCAAGTGTAGGAGTTGAAAGTGAAGTCAATCCCTGCTTTGCTGTGCATTCTTTAAATCTCATTTTGTCTCTCAGAGTTTAAAGAATGCTGAATTAAAACCAACTCAAGACTCTTCGAGGGCTTCCCTGGTGGGTCAGCTGGTAAAGAATCCGCCTGCAATACGGGAGACCTGGGTTTGATCCCTGGGTTGGGAAGATCCCCTGGAGAAGGGGAAGGCTTCCCACTCCAGTATTCTGGCCTGGAGAATTCCATGTACTGTAGAGTCCATGGGGTCGCAAACAGTTGGACATGACTGAGCGACTTTCACTTTATTTTCAAGACTCTTTGAAGAGCTGCAGTATAGTAACAAAAAATATACAAATTTCTGATAGGAATATGAGGGAAAATGGAGTTTGTGCTAGACTCATTGGCAACCCAAAGTCATAAAATTCCACGTATAAGTTCATCATTCGTGAATATCCTTCCAATGTTATTTTTGAAAAGTAATAGTCCACATAATCACTCATTCAGCTTTTCTACCCCCTCCATCCTCTCAATATCCAGCCAGCCTCCCAACCATCTATCCAGCCTTTTATTCCAGCCATTTGTTTAACCATCCATTATTCATTAATGATTGTGTGCAAGCATGAATTCAACAAGTATTTATTGACCAGCAAGCATCATAGTAGAGATTCAAAGATAAAAAGTCTGTGCTGCTTGTTCACAAGCCAGATGCAGAGCCAGATACATCAAAGTGTCCATAAAGTGCGTGTCTATAAATCTGCAGTTAGATGGGGAGAGGTGTGTTAATAGAGCTATGTCCAGAGCACCACGGAAATGAAAAGAAAAAGATGCCTGGAAGAGCCCCCCGTAATTCTCCAAGCATACTGGAGGGAAGATTTAAGGTTCACCTTGAACAAAAGACTAGGAGGTAAGGTGGAGAACACCTGGCCCAGACGAGCTCGCATAGCAGAGAGAAAGGCCAGCCTTTCCGGGTGCTGTTGCTGCTTGCCTGAGGAGACGGTGAGTATGCAGCAAGGAGGGCGGGCTCTTCGTATTCCCCATCAGAACTGTTCGTGGGAGCATTCATTGAAAGTATCTATGGAGACTTTAGCCACAGAAGGGCAGGTATGAGTCAGAGCTGGAGCACTTCCAGGAACAAGAATTTGTTTCTTCTAGGCTGTGTGGTGGAGAAAGGCTAAAAGTGGCTGCTGATTTAAAACCTGGACCCAGAACTGAAAACTACAGGCAGATCCAGAGGGACAAGAGCGTGTGGGGCAGTGAGCCTAGCTCAGGTCATGACTGAGTCCCAGGGTAGATGACCAGGGTGTGCCTGTGGTTGGTTCAGGGATGGGAAGTGGAATGTCTTAGGGTCCAGGAGAAGACTCCTGAGAGTCCCCTGGCCTGCAAGGAGATCCAAGCAATTAATCCTAAAGGAAATCAGTCCTGAATATTCATTGGAAGCTCCAGTACTTTGACCACCTGATGCGAAGAGCTGACTCAGAAAAGACCCTGATGCTGGGAAAGACTGAGGGCAGGAGGAGAAGGGGGCAGCAGAGGATGAGATGGTTAGATAGTATCACTGATTTGTTGGACACGAATTTGAGCAAGCTCCAGGAGACAGTGAAGGACAGGGAAGCCTGGTGAGCTGCAGCTCATGGGGTCACAAAGAGTTGGACACGACTCAGTGATCGAACAACAGGTTCCCAGGAGATAAAGTGGGAGAGGAAGCAACTCAGGGGAGCCATCTGTCACACAAACAGATACCAGTGGGGGACAGACCAGTTCCTAGAAACTCAACTTTGAGAATCCAACTAACTACCATGGGCAAGGACTGCTAAAGACCCAAGAGCTTATTCCTAGGGCTATACTCATCTCTCTCTTACAGGCAAAGCTCTCCACCTCATTTAGACTTGGTTTTGCCTTTATAAATCTCTACAGAAGCACGAAAACAAGAAACCCACAACACATAAATAAATGAGAAGAAAGACAAAGAACCTCAGTTGCAACAAGAAAAGTTACTAGGAGACGGTGTTTACCTTTGTTGTCAAGAGCTTGGGAGCATTTTTTAGCTTCAAAGACAATGGACCTTTTTAAAAGATGCTTGGTAAGCTTGCTGCTAATACAATTCATGATCTCCCATTAATTTTCAAGCTAATCATGGTTCTAGGACTTCAGTAATTATCTAAGCAATATTTTACCACCCTAAAGCTAATTCAAACTTAAGGGGTCCTAATGAGTCCTTCCTATTACTAAAAGCAAGTGCCTAAAACACCCAAGAAAGGGTTCTTTCCTCTTCTTTCTGGTTTGAGCAAGTTTGGACAGAGGGAAAGTCCTGCATGATAAAAATTACAATCAGACTTAGAATTTCTTATCTTAAGGCAGTGGACTGTGAATAGCCATTAGATCACTGCCGCTCCTTTCCTTGAAAGCTGGTCATCTTTCCTTCTCTCCCCTTGATTCTAGGCTAGCTTTCTGGTGCTCAGACCAATGGAATGTGGTAGTAAGAACTCTGTTGGTTCTCAGACCCAAGGAGATGGGCGGCTTTCACGTATTGTCTCTTGAAATCCTTTCCACAGAAGTCGTGAGCTTCTGTATAAAAGCTCAGCTTCTTTGGGACTGCCGAACTGGAGAAGCCACAGGCAGATGTTTCTGTCAGCTGTCCTAGCTGGATCAGCTTCCAGGTCCCTCCACCAAGACTCTAGACATGAAAACAAAGGCATCATAGCCTAAAAGGAAGACCTAAAGGAGCTGGCAATATTTAACCTGTTAGCCCTGGGAGGACACATGCTAGATCTCTTCAGACATATAGAGGTTGTTAACACACACCGTGCAGCTCTACACATTTTTCAGATAAAAAAGATGAAGTTCCAGCACCGAGCATTTCCTTCCAGCAGGAAGAGCGTCGACTGCTCTCCTTTCTGAGCCTGTTGGACTAAGCTTGTGTGATGCTGCATTGCAGGGGACCTGGATTTTCAAGCTGTGGTTTTCTAGGCCTTTCCTCACCCTCATCCCATCAGCATTTGATTGGATGCCTTTAGGGATAACTTGAAGTTGAGAGAGAAGTCAAGACAATGAGGATGGCATTGCTCTTTCTCAAAACCTTGGGAAATAAGACGATTCCACGGAGAACCTCAAAGAGACGTCAGTTCCCTATCACCCCTGAACCTGTCTTTCCCGTGAAGCACCAGGGACAGTTAATAGCCTGATCATGAAACTACATGCCATTTTTCCCCTTGAACGTTCAAAAATGCCTTGACTTGCACATATATATCATAATCAGCCATCTATACTGATTCGTCTCTAACCACATGGAATAAAGTAACTCGTTTTTCTGTTAGCTATGTGCTTAGTTCCTCAGTCGTGTCCTGCCGTTTACAGCCAGGATCCTCTGCCCATGGAATTTTCCAGGCAAGATTACTGGAGAGGGTTGCCATGTCCTATTCCAGCTATACCTAAACCCCAAATTTGTGGCCACTGTTACAGGTTTAAGTGCAATAACTGCTTAAAACCTGGAGTATCTGGTCCAAGATGAGTTGGAAATTATCCATGAACAAAGGAATGTCACTCTCTTGCCACAGTTGATGGAAGTGGCTCTGGACCATTCTTGCCTTCTAGAAATGTGTCCTGAGAATTCCGCCAGTGGCCATAATGAGTAATCTTCCTCCTGCCCAGACTCTTGTTTGCAAAGGCCTTTGTGCCATAGCTGGGTGCCGGGTTTTTGCGCAGAATCTTGCATCAAAGCACCATCCAAAACCCAGCCATATCCAGGTGACTCCTCAGGGTCCCTGGCAGGACAGTCTGGGAGGTCCCGGCCGTGTTTCCCAGCCCCACAGACGACCGCTTCCTCAGAAAGCAGAGGACGTCGCTGCATCTTTGCGTATGCCCTTCCCCAGAAAAGATTCCTAAACGGATCAGAGTGTGCCCTTATGTTACAAACCATGGCATTAATATGGATTTTGAATATTTTCCTACCAGAATGACTTGCTTAGTCTCTTACTTTTGATGATTTTTTATCATTTGCTTATTCTTCACGTTTTGTGGAGGGGCTTCCCTGACGACCCAACAGGTGAAGAATCTGCCTGCAGTGCAGGAGACGCAGGAGACGAAGCTTCAGTCCCTGGGTTGGAAAGATTCCCCTGGAGAAGGAGATGGGGCGACGCGCTCCAGTATTCTTGCCTGAAAAATCCATGGACCGAGGAACCCGACAGGCTGCAGCCCAAAGGGTCACAAAGAGTCTGACACGACTGACGCTTTCAATGTACTCCTGCTTTTAGTGATATTTCATCGTTTGCCTCTACTGTTTTCTGGGGCTAGTTTCTCGTGGCTTACATTGCCCAATTTCGAATTTGAACATCTGTAATTGGCAGGGTTGTTTTTTTTTTTAAGTCTTTATTGAATTTGTTACAATATTGCTTTTGTTTTCTGTTTTGGCTTTGTGGCCACAAGGCACCCCAGCCGGGGATCGAACTCACACCCGCTGCTCTGGAAGGTGAAGTCTTACCCCTGGACCACCAGGGCAGTCCCCTCTCCCGGGGACCGTTCAGTGACAGGCTCACATGCCCACCAAGTGTTTCGGTGCTCACACGACGCCTGTCCAGGCTGAATTGCCCATAGTGCTTGACCACCGCTGCCAAACTTGGTTTTCTGTGCACTGCTTTTATTACGGATGCAAGGCTGAGCTCATGAGTGTGATTCTTTTTCTTGGCTATAACCGTGAATTCACAAAATATGACTCTAATAAAGAAATCTGCTTTTACGCAGATCATTAAAAGAAATGCTAGATATCTTCCATAATATCCCAATTAGCTTTATCGAGTATACAATGCTAAAAACTCATATAGATCAACAAAATGTTATTACTGATATAAAATTGAAAAACAGGTATAATGTGAAAATAGTGCTCTCTGTGATGAAAAACAATAGGCTCCCAGGATCTCCTGACTAGCAATGTTAAACAGAAAATGAAGGCCATTATCTGGGAAATTTAAGCTTAAAAAAAAAAAAAAAAAAGCCCAAGCTCACTTAAATAGCCTAAATATTGAAAGCATAATATAAAAGTGTTCTACTTCAACTGGTTCTCTCCGTTAACCCTGGTCATCCCCTAAAAAATCTGATTTAAGGACAGCCATGGTGCCTCTGCACCCTCTGCAGTGCTTAATACTTGGTTCTATCCGTGCTAACTACACAGAAAGTGATAATGCATAATGAAGCCCTGGCTATATATTGCTTTTTGAAAACTAAAACATCAGATAATTAGGTATGCAAAAGGTTACCTTTGCTGTTATTATTCTTCCCGTTAGTATTACTATTAATAAGAAATGCCATTAAAATCTCACGGCGCACCTGGCCCTGTGCTGAACTGAAAGGCAGCAGAGTCCTGCCGAAACAGTGAGATGAGAGCCTGGCCCTGGGCACCGCTGGCTGGAGTGTAAATGGGCAAGGCCCCTTGGAAAGCTTTTGGCAGTGTCTCCTGAATCTGAATACATGCCATGACCCAGCAATTCCATTCGTAGGTATGTACTGAACAGAATTAGGATGCGTATATGCACCAAAAGATGAGCATTCAAGAAGGTCCGTAGCGTTCACACAGCCGGATGACTGCAGCAAGCCAGGCAAGGCTTAGCTGGGCTCTTCGGCTCAGGACTGGCTGCCATCACAGTCAGCCAGGGCTAAGGTCTTAGCGGAAGGCTCAACCCAGAGGCTCTGGTTTCGAGCTCATGTGGGCACCCCTCACGGACGCTGGCCTGCGGACCTTAGTTCCTCGCTGCCCGTTGGCCTCCCCCGGCTCCTTGTTACGTTGGGCCATCTGTAGGGAAGCTCACACCTGGACGTCTGGCTTCCACAGTGAGGAGAACACGAGGGAGCAAGGCAGAAGTCCAGCTCTCCTTGGAACCTAACCTCTGAAGAGACGCGCACCATTTCTGTCACATCTGTAGAAAGCAATTCACTGGGTCCAGCCGAGGGTCAAAGGGAGGGAATCCCACAGAACGCAACGGAAGGTAAGGATCACTGGGGCCATCTTATGCTATAATATAATTTATGATTTAAAAAAAACCTATTCTTAGAACTGCCACAGTTCTAAGATTCTTAGATTCAGTCACAGGGTCTGAAATACACAAGGCTTTTTGGTTTCATGCTGTCTTTTTTCTTTGGCCTAAGAAGCTGTCCATGAATACTTCTTACATTCTAATTCAGTTTTTTGGTTTTTTGGTTTTTTTTTTCCTGCTTAATGGAAGACTTCAAGCTTCCAGATTTACTTCTTGACAGACCACTATCTGATCAGACCCAAATGAACATCTTTTTTTTTTTAAATTTAATTTTTAACTTTCTTTGGCATGCAGGATATTAGTTCCCTGACCAGGGATTGAACCCATGCCCCCTGCAGTAGAAGCATGAACCACTGGACCTCCAGGGAAGTCCCTCAAATGAGCACCTTTACCCTGCTCACCTGTCTCCTTCTCTAGCTGCAAAGGCAAGGTCTGGATGCCAGAGACAGGGGAGTTGCTATTTTCACTTCAATCTCACATTACAGACACAGCTTAGAAAATAACCTGGAGAACCAACATCCTTCACGGTTAATATTTGGGCCACCTCAATTGGGGTTCACGTCATTGCACACAGAAGGCAAGAGATACAGTAGAGATCGCATGGCAGACCATATGTTAGCACGTGGGAAAAGAATAACCTTTAAGCTTAAAGTAGATTTTTCTCTCTCTCCGTCTCTGTTGTGCCTTGGCATGGCTTCCCTGACAATTTCTACCAAATGTTGAAAGACGCTGTAGTATCTGGCTGACCCATCACGACGATTTCCTTTGCCAAAAATGACTAACAGTTTCAAATGATTAAAATAGATCCCATCTAGGCAACCGTCCACTTTTCATCTTATAAAAGGAGCTCTGTGACTCTGCGGCATACATCGCTGCGCACCCGTTCAGAATGATCTGTCAATAAGCACTGCCGAATGAATGAGTGGCGACAATGGCCACCCAGTGGAGGAAGGAGGCAGGGCTACCCTCCCTGGCACTCAGGGTTCGGGCTCCCCTCTCATCTCTGTTACTCCTATTCATTTTTCCTGCCAGTAAAACCCTAATGGGCTTTGTCTCCAGGCAGTCCATTTCCTTCTCGCCGTTTCACCTTCTAGAGTTGACCTAAGCATTAAAGCCAAAATAATATCAAAGGGAGCAGGGCTTAGAACTCGGCCGTTGAACACAGCTTGTTTGAGCATAGCCCATTGTCTGTCTGCTCTTCCCGGGAATGAAGCATCTGAAGCCTTCAAACCTGAATTGCCCTAACCTCGTTTCCCCAGAAACCACCTCCCATTTTCCCGTACACAAGCGCCTTCGAGACAATAATCAGAGAGTCAGAAATAGCCCCATGCCCTCTTCCTCTTACTGCCAAAGTGACTTGAAACAACTCTGGAAAGTATCTCACCCTGCAGCGCCTTCCGCCGCTGGAGTTCAGAATGAGGCTGGGTTTAGGGGATTCAGAGATGGTGGCTACAGAAGGGAGAGAAGATGAGCTTTTGCATTCTGTCTCAAAATGAGGCCCCATGGGCTGAACATGTTCAGTTGCTCAGTCGTGTCCAACTTCTTGTGACCCCATGGACTGTAGCCCACCAGGCTCCTTTGTCCATGGGATTTTCCAGGCAAGAATACTGGAGTTGCCACTTCCTTCCCTAAAATACGATTTCCCACCATGGACCAAACAACCAGTCAAGGTAGTGAGCCCTCAACTCGGTCCCCAAGGTGGAGGTTGGGTAGCCAGACCACCGACCAGGAATAGTTGCATGAGGTCGTAAACCAGACATGAGGATATATAAGGTGATTTCTAAAACGTGAAGGTGATAATCACTCAGTAGTGTCTGACTGCGACCCCACAGGCTGTAGCCCTCCAGGCTCCTCTGTCCATGGGATTCTCCAGGCAAGAATACTGGAATGGATTGCTATTCCCTTCTTCAGGGGATCTTCCTAACCCAGAGACTGAACCCAGGTCTCCTGCATTGTAGGCGGATTCTTTACCGTTTCAGCCACTAGGGAAGGCGTGCAATTTCTAAAGTTAGTTCCAAATCTAAGCATCTATATTATAAGATCTGCGTTTGATGTAGCACCTGACATTTCCCCATAAACTCCTCTGAAACGCTCGCTGTGTCATTGTCCTTCCTGTGACCGAGATGGCTGTCACGCATTGTGTGTAGCAGTGTGTCCATAGATAAAAATGTCGCTACTTCATCCTTAGGCCATAACTTGAGCCTCATCGGGACACCGTTCGAGCCAATGCTTTTTATCAGATAAAGACCATACGCTCTTGGACTGCCTGCCAGTAATGAAAGAGGGTAAAAGTGCCAAAAAAGAGAGAGGTTTACCAATTTATAAGCTGGAATCTCAGGCTTTTCCACATCACCCGAGGCCCAATTTTTAATGTCAATTGCCTTCCAGTTAACATCGATGGGATATTATAAAAGCAGGTAAATACAGGTCTGGAAGCAAAGATATGTTTAGGACTCAGCAACGAGTAATAATCCAGGCTCCAAAAATGACAATTATATTAGAAAGTTGGAAGAGATCAAGGTTTCAAGAAGCATTGCGTATAGAGAGAGAGACATAAATTCATTGGGAAGCTCATTGACTCTCCTAGCCACCCACCATCCCGAAGATGGTTAAGCTGTGAGATGGCTGGGAGTGGGAAGACAGGCCTGGGAGGAGATGCTGTCGGGAGCAAGACAGCTGGACCGCGTGTGACGAGCTGGAGGCTTATGCTGCATCAGTTAACTGGGAGAGGAACCTCTCCTTTTTGACGTGGGACGTGCCGGGACCCTGGGATAGGAAGGGTATGCCTAAGTGGAAGGCCAAAGGAGTGAACACGCCTGTGAGGGACCTGGGTCCGACAAGGGAGGGACCCACTTTACCCCCTCCTTCCTTGCGGCCCATCCACCCCGTAATGCTCCTCCTCCCAGCGTCCCAGCCTCCACCCTGGGACCAGTTAACCTATTTGTTGGTTCTTCATCCTTAGCCCTTAGAGACCGTGTTTCTCTTACTCCATCCACCAGGGGGCGGTAAAGAGTCTCCCATGCTGCGGAGCTGGGCTGGTCTGAAGCGGTTCAGACCCGCCGTCTACAGTCCCACCAAAGGGGGCAGAGAACTGGCATGGTCTGTTCTGCGAAGAACAAGGCATTTGGGCTGATGACACAGTTCCCGCTTTCTGCGTCACTCGTCTTAAGAGGGCACAGGAGACACACCAGCTCCAGAACAAACAAGAGTGAGGGCCAGACTCCATCCTCGTGTCCCTTTGCCTCCCCTGAAGTAATTTTCCGGGAAAGAAAAAGCTCGTCATTCCAGGTACACGGAGTTCTGATTTAGAATGAAATGCAGGTGTTGATCACTTCCAAATTCTTAGGGCTTTACATGTGTGAGAACTACTACGTCCTCAGAGAAATATGAATTAAAAGAAATGATGCTACGAAAAAAGGAAAAGTGTTAGATCTGAAAAAGATCAGTGCTGACACCATGTCTCCTGATAGCAAAGTTATAGCTTTGGCGCCAAGTCATCAGAAAGGATGGGAGGGCTTGAGAATTGACCCACGACTACTCCCGGCCCTCTGCAGACACCATCCCAGGCTCACGTGGCTCTCTCCCCTCTCCCCCACCGGCCCTCGGAGGCCCTCAGCATCCTCACCTGCCCTGCTCATCCCCCCTCTACTCTGGCTTATTTACATGTGCACGTGACAACATTAGAGCTCGAATTCTAGGAAAGGATGATGAAAGTAGACGGAGGGCCTCACGGCGGCTGATCCTCCAGTGAGTCCAAAGGAAACTGTGGGCAGTGTGAGCACCAAAGCATCTCAGCTTCAGAGGTCACTGAAAGGACCCTAGGTTTAGGGATTAAGGTAAAGATTAAGATAAAGACAATAGTCCTTCTCTCTGGAGCTGTTGAAGCTGAAACTCCAATACTCTGGCCACCTGAGGCAAAGAACTGACTCATTGGAAAAGACCCTGATGCTGGGAAAGATTGAAGGCGGGAGGAGAAGGAGACGACAGAGGATGAGATGGTTGGATGGCATCACCAACTCAATGGACATGAATTTGGGTAAACTCCGGGAGTGGGTGATAGACAGGGAGGCCTGGCGTGCTGCAGTCCATGGGGTCACAAAGAATCAGACACGACTGAGCAACTGAACTGAACTGAACTGGAGGTGTAGTCCCTCTTGTGTGTGTGCTAAGTCATTTCAGTCGTGTCTGACTCTTTGTGACCTCATGGACTGTAGCCCACCAGGCTCCTCTGTCCATGGGATTCTCCAGGCAAGAACACTGGAGTGGGTCGTCATGGCCTCCCCTCCTCCAGGGGATCTTCGGGATCCAGGGATTGAACCCACATCTCCATGTCTCTTGCACTGGCAAGTGGGTTCTTTACCACTCATGCCACCTGGGAAGCCCGCAGTCCCTCTGGCTAAGTCGCTTCAGTCGTGTCCGACTCTGTGCAACCCCAGAGATGGCAGCCCACCAGGCTCTCCCGTCCCTGGGATTCTCCAGGCAAGAACACTGGAGTGGGTTGCTGTTTCCTTCTCCAGTGCAGTCCCTCTTAACAGGACCTAATTTCATTGACTTTAATGATCATTTCCCTCTGATTCTATTACATTAAATTCTGTCTCATACATGGAGAGAAAGAAAAGACAAAAAAGATGAGTGAAAAGCTATTTCTAAGTTCGGTGGCAAAGATATGCTTCTTTTTTTTTTTTTAACTCCTGGTGGTCTGTTTTCTGTTGCTTTATGATTCATCCTTGATAGATTGTATGTTTATAAGAATTCACCCATTTCTTCTAGGTTGTGTAATTTTTTGGCATATAATTGCTCAGAATAACCTCCTTATGATGCAGGAAGACCACTGACGTCTCATCAAATGCAATGAGAGGGCATGGTTTGATTGGAGATGTCATTGCTTCAGCCTCTGGCCCTTAAGTTTATACACATCAGTTAAGAAATCATCAGAGGAAGGAAATAACTTTAAAAAAAAATCGAAGCAAGTCTACTTTGTTTCTTGGCAAGAAGTCATGCAAAAAATGAGAAGGATAAACAGGAAAAGAAAACGTGAAGAATCGTGGCTTCACCTTTACTTCTCTTTTTAGCCCACATGCCCCCAAATGGCAGCACTTTTTTCTTTACACATGACGGTCGGGAAGGCGGAGGAATGACTCGGTGATGGGCGGGACTCCACTGGCCTCCTCTGGACCCATGAATTCCGAAGGAGAGAAAAGTTTCCTAAAATTAACCAAAGGGAGTCAGGAAGGTGACTTGTAAAGTAGGAGAGATGTTCCCAGAAGGCTGTGGAAGGATGAGAGGAGATCCTATGCCTCAGTTCCGTTAGGAAGCTGACCCTAGAAGAAGAGCGGGGCTTTGTGCGCAGAACTCATCCATTAGCTACAAGGAAAGGGAGAGAATACTGCTGGAAGGTAGTCAAGCTCGGCATTACGCCCTTGCAAGGCTCTTCGAGTTTGGGTGGCGTCTTGCAGCTGGGGAAAGTAAAGCGCCGCGGACACCCGGTAGGTCCAACACTGTGGTCTTACACAAAGCGAGCAGGAGACACGCGGGCAGAAGTCTCTAGGGGAGAAACCATTCATTTATCGCGGGCACCTCTCCCCGCACCGGAGAGATGCTTTAGGGCTGGAGACCATCAGATGTCTCCTGTCCCTGGTGTGGTGACTGCTCATCAAAAGAGCTCCTACGAAGAGAGTCCTGATCACCTTGCTGCTTGGATTACCCATGGAGGACACGTCTGTCCCTGCTGGTGCTGGAAGCAGGGCACCCACCCTGAGGGTGGCTCGGGAATCAGTCGGAAGCGGACTGCAGAGGGTGGCCAGGAACATAAAGTACGTGGCGTGAAGGGTGCTGTGTCCTGGCGCGTGGCCGCGGGGAGCATGCGGACCCTGCTCTTGCCTTGCTTCACTGTTTCACAGGCGCAGTCAGGACGCGAGGGGGAAAAGCTGAAACTGGAAGACTCTCGTTTCCTGGGTTCCATCCAACGGCAGGACACTAGTAGGCATTCTGAGTAGCCCCCCGAGGTGGAACCTTACAGAGTTGGTGCTCCTCTTGCCAGCTCCTCACTCCCAGGGGCGTGATCACTTCGCACTATGAACTTCACATGTGTTGGGGGTTATTTTCACCGGGACTAAAATCCTTTGACTCACGAAATGGCTCCAGGTGCTGGCATCAGACTCTCCGGAAGCAGCAACATGAATTGGGAAGGTTCAGTGCCATTACAACCTCCGCAGCACTCTAGGCTTCATCTTCCGAAGAAACCATTACTCCGTGACAAATGAAAACGTGGAGGCTCTTTGCCTCAGGGTGTCGACTTGCCCCTGGTTTTCTTTCAAAGTGTCCCCTGGGTGCTTGGGGGTGAGGAGTGACCCGTGTGCCCTGCCGTTTCCATCTTGGCCTGACTCTTACGTCTCTATGCAGCCCCCTTGCCTTTCTCTTGCCAGGACAGGGTGCTAAGGAATCAAGCCTTGCTGTTACTCTGATTTTACTCCTATTCTCTCCTCTTATAAAGACTACAGGTTGACTTTTCATGTGTTTCCTAAAAGCAAAAGCAACCATCTTTATTATCTAAATATGAAATGTATTATCCCTGGTGGCTCAGATGGTAAAGAATCTGCCTGCAATGCAGGAGACCTGGGTTCAATCTCTGGGTCAGGAAGATCCCCTGGAGAAGGGCATGGCAACCCACTCCAGTATTCTTGCCTGGAGAATCCCATGGACAAAGGCGCCTGACAGGTTTACAGTCCATGGGGTTGCAGAGTCAGACACGACTGAGCGACTAAACCACAAGTAAGTCCAGGGAGGCTGAATAACAAGAGAGCTACTAAAATGAGATCTGACTTGCGAGCCCGAGAATTTCCACAGGGCTGTGTAGCCTTTCTGACTTTGCAATACAATGAGCTAAGGCCCAGGGTGGTACCCAGATGCGCACGCAGACTCACAAGATGGCAGTCTCATTAGCAAGAGTAGACTAAGAACATAGGGGGACCCCACCCCCCGACTGCATCCTGACTGTCCTGGTCTGCAGAGCAGAGCTGAATAAGCAGCTGGCCTGCTGGACAGAGAGCTCTGGGGGTTGGCAGCCAGCAAGAGGCAGAAAAGCCAGCCCTGCCGACTTCCCCACCGTGAGCGCCTTACGGGAAGGGCTGGCGCTCTCCGAGCTACATTTCCCTTTTTTCTCCTCTACTAAGGCCCGTATGGTTTTCTAATGGCGTTTTAAGCCAGCTGTTAATGCGGGTAATGTAGTTTGGGAGAAAGCAAAAAGGCCCAATTATAAGAATCAATATATTGCGTGAAGGGAGAACAGAAGCCTCTATTAAATATGAAGCAGGGCTTCAGTTCCAGCCAGAAGTAGGCCAAGCGAGGAAGCGGAAAGCATCCTGCGAGACGGAGGTGAGGCTGACGGAGGAGCGTTTCTGAGCGGAGCTCACTCATTGCCTCCTGCAGGGCGGGAACCCTGCAGCGTCACCCAGCGAGTCAGGTACGCGGGTGGTCCCGGGCCCAGAGCACTGGCCGAGTTAGTTCACGAACTGTGGATGGACACGTTCACTGATGAACCTACCTGCCCTCCCTGGTCTCTTTCCTTTAGGCCAGGACTTTCTGAGTGTTGTCCCCGGAGCAGCAGCAACAGCATCAGCTGAGAGCATGTCCATTACAAGAGGCCCCTCCTCAGAGCTCAACAGACCAGCAGAATCAGCAGTTCTGAGCACGGGCCCTGCGGAGCTGCATTCTCCATGCCCCCTACATGCTGCACGCAAAGCCCGGGGCTCAGCCACGAGATCTACCACTCAAGAGCTACCCACTCTCGGGACTTCTCTGGTGGCCCAGTGGTAGAGAAGCTGCCATGCAATGCAGAGGACGTGGGTTCCAGCCCTGGTCCAGGAACTAAGACCCCACGTGTCGAGAGGCAATGAAGCCCTCACGCCACAGCTGCTGAGCCCTCGAGCTCTGCAGCTAAGACTCCGGCCGAATAAACACATTAAATAATTTTAGATAAAGAGCTATCCGTTCTGGCGGTGAAAGATGGAAAGGTGACTCTGACATGCTCTCCACCCTCGAGGAGTCCGTGGCAACCACTTGTCTGAGTCAGTGGCACTTTTATAGAGTCCGCTCAGAAAACCACTGTGCCTTTAAGTTAGTAAGTGTGTTAGTCGCTCAGTCGTGCCTGACTCTTTGCGACCCCATGGACTGCAGCCTGCCAGGCTCCTCTGTCCATGGGATTTTCCAGGCAAGAGTACTGGAGTGGGGTGCCATTGCCTTCTCCCACTATGCGTTGAAGGGCAGTTCAAGTTTAACCCTGGGCTAGTGTGTTCCTGGCTCCTGGATGAAATCTCCTGCAGGACTCAGCACCCTTCCAGGTCCTCTCAGATAATGGAAAGATTTTGGTCCACTTTTGTTAGAGGAACAGTCTTCAAATATCAAGTTCAAGGTCAAAATCCTGGCCAAACCTCAGATCCAGACACACCCTCTGTCCTATGAACAGAAAACCTATAGGGAATTGAAGTCTGTCCCCAGGACCTCACCCCCTTTCTGGCCCACTCCAGACAGCACAGCTAACTGCCACATCTTGGGTTCAAATGAAATTTATGACTCAACCAGAATCCAGGAGCACTAGACCCGGTTCCCTGGACCCTGAAGAAGTCCATCCGCCTGGCTGCATGTCGGGTGCCTCCCCTGGGAACCAGCCTCCAACAAGCCACGATCGGGGTCTGCCAACAGGCTGACCTCAGCAGAAGCTCATGCAGAAGCTCTGTGCTTAACCAGAGATCTCATGTACTGCTAGAGGCTGCCCCCCCATTGCCCAGGCCCTGGCCAAAAACCATTAAGGATTCAGGAAAGTGCATAAAGCTAATTGCTAAGCAGCACTCCAGAGCTGGGCTCACCATGTGACTCATTTTACAGCATAAATGCATGGGCTGGGACTGTGCAGGGTATACTCGAGAGGGCTGGCTCACGGGCTGACCACGCTCCCTTCCTTCTTTCTTGCCCACCCACTCACTGCTTCTCTGTAGCTGCTTCAATGGCCGGGAAGGCCAACTCTGACATCTTTAGAAAAGGTGTGGATATTTTCCCAGGGAGCGGGGGTTATCACCTTGCACCACACGTGCTTAGCGCACTCCACTCCACAGAAGCTCTCTCTCCCTTTGATGAATTTTCCAACTTAGCTGACACCTCTTTTTTTCCCTCCTCCAGCCACCCCCAAAGTTTCTCCAAGTGTCAGTTCTCAGCCATCCTCTATCTACCTTCTATCTACCTGTCATCTATGTATCATCTCTTTCCTATCATCCGTCTATCAGGTATCTATTACCACCTACCTATCACCTATCTAGTTATCTATCATCTATCTAGTTATCTATCATCTATCTAGTTATCTATCTATCATATATCTATCTCAGTTCAGTTCAGTCACTTAGTCGTGTCCAACTCTTTGCAACCCCATGGACTGCAGCATGCCAGGCCTCCCTGTCCATCACCAACTCCCAGAGTTCACCCAAACTCATGTCCATTGAGTCAGTGATGCCATCCAACCATCTCATCCTCTGTCGTCCCCTTCTTCTCCTGCCTTCAGTCCTTCCCAGAATTAGGGTCTTTTCCCAATGAATCAGTTCTTTGCATCAGGTGGCCAAAGTATTGGAGTTTCAGCTTCAGCATCTGTCCTTCCAATGAATATTCAGGACTGATTTCCTTTAGGATGGACTGGTTGGATCTCCTTGCAGTCCAAGGGATGCTCAAGAGTCTTCTCCAACACCACAGTTCAAAAGCATCAGTTTTTCAGTGCTCAGCTTTCTTTCTTTCTTCTATCTATCTAATACATCATGCCCAAGATGCTCTACTCTGGGGAAAAACCCAGCACTATATCACTAACCCCAGCCTCTCCCCTGAGCTCCAGTCCAAACTTACTGAGCCCCTTATAGCAGGGCTCCTCAACCCCCAGTCTGCCGTGGACTGGTGCCGGCCCCCAGCTTGTTAGGAATAGGGGTGCACAGCAGGAGGGGAGCTGTGGGCAAGCAGGTGAAGCTTCATCTGCCGCTCCCCGCCACTCCCCATCACTCCCCATCACTCCTCATCACTCCCCATTGCTTGCATCCCCTCATCATCTCCCACCCGTGGAAAATTTGTCTTCCATAAAATTGGTCCGTGGGGCCCAAAAGGTTGAGGACCACCGCCTTATAGGAACTTGTACCTGTTTGCTCTTTTGGTTTCTAGCATATGACTCTTTTCCTATTAATACCTTGGGAAACTTGCAAGACCTAATGAGCTTCAGTATGGGACAGAGGCTACATCCCCCTCAAGAAGCTGGAAATCCCAGACGCTTGCTCTCCCAGCGGCCCTTGAGTCAGGAGCCTGGGGTCTAGGGAGGCAGGGGCTGAGAAGCAGGCAGTGCTAGTGACTGGCGCGGTGGCAAAGAGACCAAGGAGAGCAGAACCCAGCATCAGTGACCCGCAGAGCTCAGCGGCAGTGCCACGGGGACCCCGCATTGGGGCGTTGCCCCAGGGTGGCCCTCAGCTTGTCCTGTAGATCTGAAGACTCTGAAAACTACCCAAACCTTCTGGAACGTTCCTGGCCACTTAAGTCAGAATTGATTTTGGTTGCTTCCAAGGAAGAATCCTAACTGATACAGTTTCTTATCCATCATCTCGAATTCAACTTGCCTAAAATTGAATTCTGGCCTTTTCTCCCTGCTGCTGCTGCTGCTGCTGCTAAGTCACTTCAGTCATGTCTGACTCTGTGCGACCCCATAGATGACAGCCCACCAGGCTCCCCTGTCCCTAGGGTTCTAGAACCTGTTATTTATTGGAACTCTTCTTTCCAGTGACATCATTCTCTCCGTTGCCCAGCCTGAAACCGCAGAAGTACCCCTCACTTTGCCCGCTCTCTTGTCCCATTCTGTCGCCAGATGCGGTTTGGTTGTTCTATGATGACACCTTCCTCACCTGTCTCTTCTTATTTTTACGGCCACAGTCCTGGCTTCTGAGTGAGTCTAACTTTATCTAGAGTCATCCTAAGGCAACACACAGTGTTCTAACTGCTGGCCCTGCCTTCAAGTTTTCCACCTTTCATTTCCTGGGCTTATCACTTAAAATGCCCACCAGGCTTTTTTCGCTGTTTTAGTATTAGCCTTTGCTCATAAACTTAGGGAGGGCTTCCTAACCGCAGAGTAAGCTCCAGACCGCTATGTGACCCAGAGGCCATCCTGCCCTTCTCCCGTGGGTTCTTTCCTCCAGATATGCAGTCTCTGTGTTTGCTCTGGATCAAACCAGGTGAAACGTTTAGCCCTTCTTTGCGTCTTCCCCAAACATTCCAAAGTGTTAGTGAGAGAGTCAGACCTTGAGGGTTTCATAGACTTGGAATGACAGTTAACACTGCACACCCGTGAACAAACATATGGAAATTCAAATTAGAATTGTGTTTCCCGCCTCCTTTCTAGGCCACGGCCATGAAGACACAAGTTATCACTCAACGGTCTATTTACTTCTCTGCATCCGTTTGCTTATCTGTAAGATGAGAGCAGGGACAGAACCCATTTCACTGGGGTTGTCATGAGGCTTAAGTGGGTAGACAGGTGTGACGCCCTCAGACCACTGGCCTTGTATGGGTTTACTCTTATCACCCCTGAACTTCCCAGCTCCGTGAGCCAAACTTCCTCTATTTGCTGAAGGAAATTTGAGTTGGGTTCTTTTCCTCTCTCCATAAAAGACCTGGCTATAGAGATCATAAAAGGCATAAAAGACACAGCCCTGTGCTGTAGATTTTATTTTCCTCCATTTTATAGGGAGTTAGTGAAGCCAAGTAATATTCTCTGGCAGTCCAGAATATTCGGTTTTGGCCTTCAGGGCCATTTAAATCAAGAGAAATTGGAAAATGTTTGTTTTATGGTCATCATAAATATTTTGCCCCTTAAATTTTCTGAAACCTCCCCCTGCAAACAATATAATTCTCCAAATATCTGGTTTACTTACTTCTTTCTTAAATAATGTGTAACTATGAAATATCTTAAGCTTATAGAAAAGTACTAAAAATAACAGACATCTTGGGTTTATTTCTAGAATGCTTACAGCTTATTGTTCACGATAGGTCTTTAACCCACCAGGAATTTTTTTTTTTTCTGTGTAGTTTTTCTGCCGGTAAGGAGTTAAGATCTAATTGCATCCTTTTTCATATAAATAATCCATGTATTAAGGATCCATCTTTTCTCCCAGTGATTTGTAATACCACCTTTGTCCTTTAAGTTCCCTAATACTTGTGTGCCTGTTTCTAGATTGTATTGTCTCATGACACCCCCTTACATTACTGTTCATTTTATTTCTTTAAAGAGTCTTTTGATGTGAGATCTTTATTGAATTTATTGAATTTGCTACAATACTGCTTCTGCTTTGGCTTTTTAGCCCTGAGGCATGTGGGATCGTGGTTCCCCCACCAGGGATCGAACCTGCACCCCTTGCCTTGGAAGGTGACGTCTTAACCACTGGACGGCCAGGGAAGTCTTGTGTCCATTCCAATTATTATGCTTAGAGAGCATCTCCATTTCTCCTGTATCTCCATCCTCCTCTTTCAGCTTCTGCTTTCACTTTTACCACTGATGCTGCTGCTTTTCAGAAAAAAAAAAATTACTGTTCTTGGCTCTTCACTTTCTCACATGAATTTTAGGAAAAGCATATTGAATTTCACAAATAATTTTAAGAGAGTTTTATTGTTGAGTTAGATTTTTATTGGAATTATATTGAATTTATAAATTGTTTGGGAAGAATTAAAGCTCCTGCAACATTATCTTTTCACCCAGAGATGTACTGTGTTCTGACATTTATTTATACCTTCCTTTATGTCTTATAGTAAAGTTTTTCATGTTCTCCATGACAATGTCATATGTTTTGGAGTTGTATTCCTGATAGCCTTACAGTTTGGGGTAATACATAAATGCCGTCTTTCTTAAATTCACATTGTCAATCAGTTGGTAGTGCTGTTGAAGAGCACTGTTGATTTCTGTATATTGATCAGTATCTGACAACTTTTCCAAATGCTTTTATGAGTTCCCAGAGTTTACCTGTAGAGTTTCTGGGATTTCCATAGAGACATTTGTTATCAGCAAAAAACAAAAATAAGAGTTTCTTTCTTCCTTTTCTGGAGAAGGAAATGGCAACCCACTCCGGTACTCTTGCCTGGAGAATTCCATGGATGGAGGAGCCTGGTGGGCTGTAGTCCATGGGGTTGCAAAGAGTCAGACACGACTGAGCAACTTCACTTCACTTCTTCCTTTTCAGCCTTTATGTGTTGTATGCCAGTGTCCAGCCTCACTGCTTGGTAATGACCTTCAGTTAACATTCGGCAGACAGAGTGATAGCTGACGACCATATCCTGCCACCAAGATACGTTTGATATTGTTATTGTGGTGGAGATAGACCACACTTAACCCCATGTTTTCCATTTACTTATCTTTGCTCTTGCACACCACCCCTAACTACTGGATTCAACTTCTTTTCCCTAAATTAAAACTTTGAAGATTTGCATCTTCAGTTAAACTGTGAATTAGAACAGGAAAATAAAACTTGTTTGTACCTAACGGGTTTCAACTGAAAAAAAAGAAAAAGTCTTTTCTGAGATTTCTAAAACCCACCCTTGAGCACCAGACAAGTTGAGATTCCAGTTCCACTACTCTTGTGGTCAGAACCTCAGGCCAAACGAAGATATAATGAGAGAAAATTCATCTTGGGATACAGATACCCCTCACGTTGTGCCAGAGCCAAACCCAAAAGTCACTCTGGAAGGGTGCATCCACAGCCCAGACCACAAGGTGTTTCACAGGGAAAAAAAGTCCACGTAAAAGTTACAAAGCTGATGAGAAGGTAATTCGTCATGGCCAAGAGTCAGCAGGCATAGACAGTAAGTTTAGAGCTCTCAAGCGTGTAAGATAACAGATTATCGAAGAAAGAATATTGGAGAAGGCAATGGCACCCCACTCCAGTACTCTTGCCTGGAAAACCCCATGGACGGAGGAGCCTGGTAGGCTGCAGTCCATGGGGTAGCGAAGAGTCGGATACGACAGAGCAACTTCCCTTTCACTTTTCACTTTCATGCATTGGAGAAGGAAATGACAACCCACTCCAGTGTTCTTGCCTGGAGAATCCCAGGGATGGGGGAGCCTGGTAGGCTGCCATCTATGGGGTCACACAGAGTCGGACACAACTGAAGTGACTTAGCAGCAGCAACAAAGAATATACATTAAATAAGCAGGTTTGATCCCTGGATAGGGGAAATCCCCTGGAGGAGGCAATGGTAACCTGCTCCAGTTTTCTTGTGGGACGATGCCATGGACAGAGGAGCCTGGGGGGCTACGGGGTCACAAAGAGTCAGAGAGAGCTGAGCACACTCACACAAAATAGTAAAAGACACAAAAGAACTATCGGTGCTTGAGAAGTGAATACGCAGACTTGCAAAGGTACTAATTCAGGTTCTAGAACTTAAAGATATAGCCATTTAATTTTTAAAACCCTCTTTGTATATTACGACCATTATGAAGAGAGAGTTAATGAAATAGATAGTAAATAATAATGGATAATGCTAATATTTCTAAATGTGGTCGTAAGGAACTCTTGAAGGAGACCCCACGAGAGGCCACTTCTAAGAGAATGCTACGGAAGCACAGGCTGGTTCCTGGGGTCTGGAGCACTTTTCCCCTCATGCCAGTCTCCTGAGGAACTGCTCAAATCTGATACGAGTAAAGTTTATTGAAGAAATTCAGTTCTGTGAAAATCCACACCACTGACAAGAGAAAAGTGCCCAGGATAATAGGCGGAGTGCATAGCTTTATCAAATAAAATGATTGAATGAACCTCCAAAGCAATCATTTCAAAGTGTGACTTCCCCTTTTAATATGAAAAGGGGTTAATAAAATGTGAAGTCTGAAAAAAATAAATGTATTCACAATGCATTGAAAATATGAGCAGAGAAGGACTCACTCATAATCCAACAACTCAGGGACACCTGCCCAGGGATATGCACTATCCCTTGAAAGGCGAAAGAAAGTGAAGTCGCTCCGTCGTGCCCGACTCTTTGTGGCCCTATGAACTGTAGCCCTCCAGGCTCCTCTGTCCATGGGATTCTCCAGGCAAGAGTACTGGAGTGGGTTGCCATTTCCTTCTCCAGGGGATCTTCCCAACCCAGGGACGGAAGCTGGGTCTCCAGCATTGCAGGCAGACGCTTTACCCTCTGAGCCACTAGGGAAGCCCTCACTATCCCTTCAGTTCAGTTCAGTTCAGTCGCTCACTCGTGTCCGACTCTTTGCGACCCCATGAATCCCAGCACGCCAGGCCTCCCTGCCCATCACCAACTCCCAGAGTTCACCCAGACTCACGTCCATCGAGTCCGTGATGCCATCCAGCCAGCTCATTCTCTGTCGTCCCCTTCTCCCCCTGCCCCAGTCTCTCCCAGCATCAGGGTCTTTTCCAATGAGTCACCTCTTCGCATGAGGTGGCCCAAGTACTGGAGCTTCAGCTTCAGCATCATTCTTCTATCCCTTACTTATATTTAAATAAAAATTCTGCGAAAGTGTTAAAAAAAAACCCACAAAACTGTAAATAAATAAGCACAAAACAGAGGTACGGAAGAGACTAAAAGTATAACGGAGCACAATGCAGAATTTTTGCTTAAAAAATTAAAATCACAACAAAATAAACCACTTTATGCAAAAATGAAAGCTGCCAAAATGACGCAAGAAGACGTTGAGACCAGCGTGACTTGATAACTTTGGAAATATCTGGAAAAGGAAGTATCGCCTCAAAGACTTCAGATTCAGAATGCTTGACAACTAAGTTTTTCAAATGTTTAAGAAGTAAAATTCCCAAACTATATAAGCAATTTTTGAGCCTGGAAAAGTCAAAAGGGGACACGCCAAATGGTTTCAAAAACTAGAGACTCAAGAAGATATAAAACTAAACTTAATACGGACAACATTATTAGCATATTCTGATGTATGTGCTGTCAGTATTATTCTATACAAATCACTCATGGAAGTGTCACAGATTTATTATCATCCCGTGTTATTACAAGGTTGAGAGTTTCTTAACTCTTTCTGATAATGCTGCTCTCATTCTTGAGAACTGAGTCCCACTCGGGTGTAAACGGAACTTTCATTAGGGGTCTACACTTTTCAGGTTAATAGAGTTTCACAGGACACATTAAAGGAGGCTGCTCAATGTGACTTTCACTGAAGGACAAACGGGCTCAAGTTTATATTCATTCCAAAGCTGTTAGTTTCTCTCTCATAATAATAGCAATCTGGTGGTTTTTTCCTTTCCTATTATCAAAAGTTCTGGGTGTCTAGTTAAAATATTTAGTTTTATCTGTTCAAAGGTGATTAATCAAGATTGTCAATCGTAAAGGGAATCAATCCTGAATATTCATTGGAAGGACTGATACTGAAGCTGAAGCTGCAATACCTTGGCCACCTGATGCCAAGAGCCAACTCACTGGAAAAGACCCTGATTCTGGGAAAGATTGAAGGCAGGAGGAGAAGGGGACGACAGAGGATGAGATGGTTGGATGGCATCACCGACTCAATGGACACGAATCTGAACAAACTCTGGGAGATAGTGAGGGACGGAGAAGCCTGGTGTGCTGCAGGCCATGGGGTTGCAAAGAGATGCATACAACTTAATAACTGAAGAAGAACAACAAAAACCAAGATGACTGCATCTTTTCCCATTTCTTTCTCTTTTAAATCAAACTGTTTCACGAAATTTCCTACATACTTCATGATGACTTTCTTTAGTTACATGACAGTTACCTAGAGAACAGAGATTGTCTCCTTCCAAGTATTGTTACCTAACCATCTACCTACCTACCTAACTAACTAAATGCCTACCTAACTAAATACCAACCTACCTAACTAACTAAATATCATTTCCTCCCAGTAGGTGTAATATGGCATCTGGATTTCACTATGCTAATAATCTTAAAATGTTTCAGTTCAGTTCAGTTCAGTCACTCAGTCGTGTCCGACTCTTTGCGACCCCATGAATCGCAGCATGCCAGGCCTCCCTGTCCATCACCATCTCCCGGAGTTCACTCAGACTCACGTCCATCGAGTCCGTGATGCCATCCAGCCATCTCATCCTCAGTCGTCCCCTTCTCGTCCTGCCCCCAATCCCTCCAAGCATCAGAGTCTTTTCCAATGAGTCAACTCTTCGCATGAGGTGGCCAAAGTACTGGAGCTTCAGCTTTAGCATCATTCCTTCCAAAGAAATCCCAGGGCTGATCTCCTTCAGAATGGACTGGTTGGATCTCCTTGCAGTCCAAGGGACTCTCAAGAGTCTTCTCCAACACCACAGTTCAAACGCATCAATTCTTCGGCACTCAGCCTTCTTCACAGTCCAAAAAATGTTTAGTAGAAGCAAATATTCTAGCTTAGTCATTCAAAAGTTAGCCATACAATGACGACCCTGTATGCAAGACAGGAAAAAAGACACAGATGTGTATAACGGACTTTTGGACTCAGAGGGAGAGGGAGAGGGTGGGATGATTTGGGAGAATGGGAATTCTAACATGTATACTATCATGTAAGAATTGAATCGCCAGTCTATGTCTGACGTAGGGTGCAGCATGCTTGGGGCTGGTGCATGGGGATGACCCAGAGAGATGTTGTGGGGAGGGAGGTGGGAGGGGGGGTCATGTTTGGGAACGCATGTAAGAATTAAAGATTTTAAAATTTTAAAAAAAAAAAAGTTAGCCATAATGTTGGGCAAAATTAAAGTCCTTTGTAAAAAGTGTATAGCCTCTGAGTACTTTAGGGAAAATATTACAGTGGATGAAATTATCCAACCCTCAAAAAATTCTGAAAGATTAGATGGATTTTGGTTCAAAATCCCTTTATAAAATTAATATTCTAGTTTCAAAATTTTAAATGATCTTATCTTGTGCATATAATAAATGTTTAGCCTATTAAGGCTTCAACGGTATGATGATATATGCTCTTTGAAATCTAGAGATGAAAGACATTCAGCAGAGCAAATTATTATTTTTTATTATTTTGGGCATATAATATAGCTACTACTACTGTATTAAGAATGTTTTGAGACATCAAAAATAAAATTTGAAAATTAGAAGTTACATTGAAGAGCTAAGTTCTTTTTTCTTTATTTTTCTCCATCTGTCTGTAACTCTTGGAGATCATTCTAAGCCAGGACATGTAGCCTGAACCCATTCTTTTTAATGATCACTTAGCATCACTCCATAGCAGGGAGAAGTCACTAACGAACGCTTTTTATTTTTCACTATTACAAATAATGCTACAGTGAACAAAAAGATGTACATATGTTTCTTATATACGTGAGCACTTCTTCCAAAGAAGTTTCTAGAAGTAGAATTGCTGTTCAAAGGACATTGAATTTCTGTCTTGATAGATGTTGTCAAATGGTTTATAATAAGGCTATACATAGGTAAATAACATGAAAGCTCAGTAAAATATAAAAGATATTAATTCACGCTGGGAGAAATGGCATGATAAATGGGATTTGCTTGAAGATACTTCAGCAAAAATCATGAAGGAAGAGGCACAAAAGTTGCAAAATTTTGAGAGCTGTTAAATCTGGGTGATAGGTATATGGAAGTTCATTCTATTCCTCTACTTCTGTGTGTGTTTGAAATTTTTCGTGATGAATTTCTTTAATGCTATACACACTGCTCCTTCAGAAAACCTCTCAATTTCCATTTCATCAGGTGCTAAATAGACACCAAGACAGGGTTTGCTTACCTGGGCCAAGCTCCATTCATTTCCTAGTCTAGATGGAGTCCAGCCAAAATCCATTATAAAACTAACATTTCAGTTAATTCACTGGTACCTAAATCTTTGTCTGTGCTTCTTGGTACAATACGTTTATTTAAGGGTAATTCCTTGCTCATACTGATTTTTTTTCAGAAAGGTAAGACCTGGGGAAATCCCCTAGAGTAGGAAATGGCAACCCACTCTGGTCTTCTTGCCTGGGAAATCCCATGGACAGAGGAGCTTGGAGAGCTACCGTCCATGGAATCTCAGAGAGTCACACATGACTGAGTGACTGAGCAAGGCTACAAGGCCAGGTAAATTCTGTCCAGCAGCGGGCAACGTGCCTTTTTCACCACACACCCTTTAGCCAACACGGGGTTGTTGTCTTTTAAAATAACCTGTTATAAGTGTGATGTAGAAAGATAAATAGGATTGAACCTGGCTTGGGCAAGGGGGGAGGTCCTTTAAGGCCGCAGAAACAGCACCAAAGGCACAGAGGTAGGAAAATGATCTTATTTCTCTAGTCCTGTGTTACCAGAGCTCACTCGTTTAGCAAATATTTATTTGCCCAGAGCCTCTGTATTTAAATGGATATTAATGGCATTAGTTAAAAATATATTTGTAGCTTACAAAATAAATGAGTCACAGGATGAAATGTACAGCATAGGGGGAAATAGTAACAGTGTAATGTGTTTGCATGGTGACAGATGGTAACTAGACGTCGTGGTGATCATTTTGTAATGTATAGAAATATCAAATCGCTATGTTGTACACCAGGAACTAACAGTGTTATAGGTCAATCCATTAAACTTAAAAAAAAAACCCAAACAAACTCATAGGAAAAGAGATCAGACTTGCGGTGGCCAAAAGGAGGGGGTGGGGGAAGGGGAACTGGATGAAGGCGGTCAAAGGGCACAAACCTCCACCTATAAGATAAATAATTCCTAGGGATGTAATACACATCATGATTAGGACGATTAACTCTGCTGTTTGTCATGCATGAAGGTGGTTAAGAGTAAATTCTAAGTTCTTATCACAAGAAAAATTTTTTTCTTTTTTTATCTACATAAGGTGATGGATGTTCATTAGACACACCATGGTAATTATTTCACGATGTTCATAAGTCAAATCATGTTGCTGTGCGCCTTACAGAGTGCTGTATGTCAACTATATCTCAATAAAACTGGAAAAGTATACTGGTAACTAACTGAAGCTTTATCCCTTATAAAGTAAGAAGAAATGAGGGCGAATGCTTCTTTTAAAAGCTGGCAGTTTTCCAAGAAGGAGAGTGCCCTTCTGCAGACTTTCTGGAATATTTAGCATTCCGTGGAGTCCAGCCTACATCTTTCCCCTCTCTCCCAGGCCTTCCCTCAATGTCCTCTGGCCAGGAGAACTTTGGCGACAAAATATTTCTCAATATATTATCAAGATCGGTGACATCCAACATTTTCCGGTATCTCGTTACACTTTAGGACACTGTCACAATGGATAGCCCTTTCTGCAGCAGCAGATTTCTCTAGCAAACTCTTCCTGAAGAATTAAAAAGCAAGCTCGCTTTTAACAAAGACAGAAGAAGACATCTTCATTTTCCAGTGGGGCCGAAATTCAGAATCCTATTCTCCAGACTGGAGAGAGAGGGCCTTTCCCTGTCGGGTGCTCGCAGCTAAATGAGCCCAGCACTGCAAAGCCTCCTTGCCCTGCTCCTCACCTCTAAGGAGCTGCTTGGCTGGGCGGAGTACTCTGGCTGTTTCAGCTTGCTGGGCAGCCGGCGCATTTGAACAGGAATGATTGGGAAGGAGGAGCGGGGAGCAGGGATCGCCAAGACAAAGAGCCCGAGCAGGGGCGGGGGTGCGTTCTTCCGCCGCAGCATCTCCCTGCGATGTCTTCCGGGGCTTCGCCAGCCCCGGCCGGCAGCGCCCCTGCACTGCGCGCAGGCCGGGAGCGCGGCACCGCGGCCCTCCCGCGCCTGCGCCCAGGCTGCCCGCCAGTGCTCTGAGGGCCGCAACAAGCGAGGAAGAAAGCTTAAAATCAGCAGTTATCCTGACATGTTTAGCCATGAAGTAGTTTTCAAGAAATTAACCTTCTTCTCCTTGAAGATGAAGAAAATGTAGTCATCCCTTCCCTTAAAAGCCAGAATCAAGAAAAACAGTGATTCTTAAAAGAAAAAAATACATATCGGACTCCAGAAGTGCGTTAATAAGGATGCGTAAATACACAGCAGGGCAGTGCCTGCTTTTCATCTAAATGCTTCACCGTGTCCATTCGTCTACAAGCCACGTTCTCATGTCTTAGCAGTCGCTCATCCTTTGGGGAAAGATGTTCATAAAGGGATGTAAAATATACATATATGCTCCGTGTTATCTTACATTGTTGCAATATAGGGCATATTTAATAGTATATAATATTCACGTAAATGTATACACATAAGAACAGAGATATAGTGCCCTCTACTGGATCAAATTCAACTAGGTTAACCCCTCCCTTGAAATAGTTAATGTAACTTTCCTCCAAGTGACTATCAACACCAGAATATAAACCCTAATGCTAGTGATTCTTCAGGTCTGGCAGTTCCTCCCTGGCTTATACTAGCAGCAAGATAACTGCCTTTTCGCATGCTGCTTGTCTTAATGATGCTTGCTGACTGGACCTTGTGTCCCAGCGCCTCGGGTTCACAAAGGTTATTCACATTTATTGCGTCACACTCTCTGATGTCTACGGAACAGCGCACAACACGAAGCAAGGGAAAATCTGACTGATTAATTGATTTGAGTCATCTAAGCAAATAATCCAGGCTCTGTAAGTCTCAAACCAAATACAAGCTTTCTTTAGTGTGTGCTACTTGAACCAATCAGATGTAACTTTAAGAACCGGACAGACAGGGATTCAAGCACAGTGTCCACGTCCGCAATGCTGGATGGTGGGGAGGGATAAACAGGAGGTTGGGATGGACATATACACACCGCTACGAAACATAAAATAGATCACAGGGCCCACTGCATAGCACAGGGAACTCTACTCAGTATTCTGTAGTGACTTCTGCTGGAATAGAATCTAAAAAAGTGGGAAAAAATAAATGTTCTGAAAAGTTGAACACCTCAAGACAGTAGGCAAATTGAGAAGTACTGGTTTAAAAGCAACATTATCCAGACAGCTTAAATAAGACAGAAATCATCATTTTGAATAATTTGTTCTTGAGTAGCGCAGAGACCCCATGGTAAGACACATCTGCTCCTCAAAACTGGCAACCCAATCTCTTACATGGATTTTTGAAAATTGAGACTAATGATGGGTTTAGAAGTTTGTGGGTAATCATTAAAAATCACAGAAAGATTATTTTAAAATAAGAATAGTTTCGAAAACTCCACAATTTAACATGCATGCAACATTGAGGACCAGCTGGAAATCAGGATTCTTAAAACACAGGGGCTATGATTGCCCTGTAAGAGTCTCCACTGCCAACATTTCTTTTTCTGGAGGAGACCCTTGTCCTGACCTGAATCTTATCTCCTGGCCACTGAGGGCAAAGCTCCACATGGCTAACCCTCCGCAGATATTCAGAAGCTGACATAGCTTGTTATGGAAGTCCACAACCCACCCAGAATAAGCTAGCTGGAAAACTAGATGCAGGACATTTAAAGAGAAGATACCACTCTGGGAAAGACTGAAGGCAAAGGAGGAGGGCGTGGCAGAGGGAAAGATGTCCATCACTGACTCAATGGGCATGAATTTGAGCAGACTCCAGGAGACAGTGGAGGAAAGGGGAGCCTGGCGTGCAGCAGTCCATGGGGTCACGGAGTCGGACATGACTTATCGACTGAACACCACCGCCAGGCCGACAGCTTTCAACCTCTGATGCTCAGAAACACGGGAGAGGACCTGTTAGTAACACAGAGGAGAAGACTGGGCGCAAAAGAAGACCCATGGCTGGCGGTGAGGTTATCCCGACCCACCCAGGTTTCCTAGGGAGGCTCAGGCAGCCACATGGGCTATTTTTAGCTTTACTTCAGCCATCACATCAAAGTGTTTACTCTCCTAGGAAACTCAGTTCTGTCCGAGGTCAGAAACAGTGAGGACAGGCCACGCCCCCCTCCCAGGGTTGTGTTCTCACCCTCCCATAAGTATAGGGACCCCCAGGTGGACCGGTGGAAAATCTGCAGTCCACAGCTACCCCCGGAAAGTCCAAAGCTGGCTCCTCACTCTGGTTCAGTGAGCCTGGAGAAACATCCAAGACTCTGCATTTTAGCAAGCAGCCCAGGTGACTCTGGTACAAGCAGTCCCTGGACCACACGCTAGAAACACTGCCTCAGGAAGTGAGGAAACGTACAGTTAGCCAAATGCACTGGCATCTCAAGGCCTTCTGTTTATGAGCATCCATCTCTTAATGAGATCCTCGTGGAATAAGAACCCCCTTGGACTCACTTTTGTCCTTACATAAGCAGCATTATAATAAATGCAGCGATTACTTTGAGACTCAACCTTATGACAGTACACACGAGTGTAGACCCCCCATGACCCCGAGCCCTAGACTAGCCCCTTTTATTTTATGCACCAGTTTCAGGAACTGGGTTCTCTGCTCCTTCCTTAAAACTGTCTCCACCTATTCCTTCTGACCAGAGTCCTCTCCCGGCAGTGCTGCAGAGGAAGAAAGCACGTGGGTCCTCCTCACCAGATAACGCCCCTGAAAACGTGCACAAGACTTTGCAGGCTTTCCTTGAAGGTTTATAGCAAATAACACTGAGGAAAAGACAAGGGGGGGGGGGTAAATAGGGACTTAGAACTAGAGAGAAATCTCAGTTTCATATAAATTTAGCCCCCAATCCAGCTTTTCTCCTGATCAGCTGTTGACGCTACACCTGTGGTACCCTTCTTTCCTTCCCGCCTCCCTTCTTTCCATCTTCCTCCCTCCGTCTCCCTCTCCCCGGCTGGAGCTTGTGCAGCGTGGCACTCTAGGCTTGAGGGCACACTGCCCATGTACTCCACAAATGCATCAAAGTGCTGGGGCCACATCAAAGAATGGAGGTTTCCAAGTGAGGCTTCACCGAGGGTTAGCATGAGAAGAGACTGGAAGAAAGGACGATCGACTGAGCAGACTGTTAGGGAAATAAACTCCCTTCAGAGGAGAGAAGAGCCCCCACAAAGCCTCAGAGAATAAAGCACGCCCTCTTCTGAGAAGGAGTTCCTGGGAATTAGACTGGACCAGTAGGCAGGACCAGCTCATGAAGGACCATGTGGGTCAAAGAGTGACCATCTTATAAACCGTGTAGAAATGACCACTGAGACCTTCAAAAGCTACAAAACTCGCAATTTTAGAAGTCTAAAATTAAGTAAATTTTAATTTATATTTGAAACACAGATAATACTCAAAATATCTCTATACATTCTGGTCGTATACTCTGAAGCATCCTAGCACTCAGCATCATCCCAGCTTGGACATGAGTCATTTTCCCACTACAAATCTGTTTCCTTTATTAAAACATTTCTGTTAAAAGTCTTTGGAAATGTGAATAAATCAACTATGGCTATTAAAAAATTTAAGGTCCATCCCAAGTTGGTAGAAAGAAGACATGGGCCTGATAATTATTACTCCAGTATAGCAGACACAAGCCTGGTGTGTCCAGGACAACCCAGAAAGATGACTGCTCTGACCACACGGTGTCCTGGCTCGGGTGGACGGTTCCTTGACTCATCTCCCTCCTCTTGGTGAGAAGGTCTTCATCTTAAGAGCTTCACCCACTTTGAATTGAAACACTGTGAGTCTAACTACATGGGGGCAAACCCCAGATGTACTAAGCTCTTTTCTTCTCCCAGGTAATTCCTCAATTTAAAATATAATAGCTTGGAGAAGGCAATGGCACCCCACCCTAGTACTCTTGCCTGGAAAATCCCATGGACGGAGGAGCCTGGTGGGCTGCAGTCCATGAGGTTGCTACGAATCGGACACGACTGAGCGACTTCACTTTCACTTTTCACTTTCATACATTGGAGAAGGAAATGGCAACCCACTCCAGTGTTCTTGCCTGGAGAATCCCAGGGACGGGGGAGCCTGGTGGGCAGTTGTCTATGGGGTTGCACAGAGTGAGACGCGACTGAAGCGACTTAGCAGCAGCAGCAGCAGCTTCTTGAAAATCATGCAGATGGCCAATAGGTACATGAAAAGACCTTCAACATTGCTAATTATTAGAGAGATGCAAATCAGAACTAAATGAGATGTTACCTTGCACCAGCCAGAATGGTTATCATCAGAAAACTCATCACAAACAGTAAATCCTGAAGAGCGTGTGGAGAGGAAGGAAACCTCTTACACTGTTGGTGGGAGTTTGGTACAGCCTCTACGGAGAACAGTATGGAGGTTCCTTTAAAAACTAACAATAGGGCTACCATATGACCCAGCAGTCCCACTCCTGGGCCTGCATCTGGAGAAAAGCATGACCCGACAGGATACACGCACCCCAGTGTTCCTTGCAGCACTGTTTACAAGAGCCAGGACATGGAAGCAGCTAATGTCCATTGACAGAGGAATGGGTAAAGACGGTGTGGTGTGCTTGCACGCACACACACACGCACACACACACACACACTACTCAGCCATTAAAGAGAATGAAATAATGCCATTTGCAGCCACACAGATGGCCCTAGAGAGTGTTCTACTGAGTGAAGGAAGTCAGACAGAGAGGAGAAATATGACATCCCTTATATGTGGAATCTAAAAAGAAGTTATACAAATGAACTTACTTACAAGACAGAAAGAGTCTCACAGACCTAGAGCATGAACTGATGGTTGCCAGTGGGGAAGGGATAGTGAGGGAATTTCAGACAGACATGCGCTCACTGCAGTATTTAAAACGGGAAACCAACAAGGACCTGCTGTAGAGCACAGGGAACTCTGCTCGGGGTTACCTGGCCTCCCGGTTGAGAGAGGGGTTTGGAGGAGAATGCATACATGTATATACGTGCCTGAGTCCCTTCACTGTTCTCCTGAAACTATCACAGCATTGTTAATTGGCTATACCTCCAATACAAAATATAAAGCTCAAAACAAACAAAATAGTAGCTTCTTGAAAGGCAAGATGTAATCCTTCAAGATATTGTTTATGATATTGACCACAATGCTTACTTGATCAACCTTTTTTTTCTTCTTCTTCTTCAGTGTTAAACGATGAAACGGACTGAGTTACTAAGATCTTATAAAGACACAAGGTGTGTTGGGATTTTTTAGGTACAAGGAAATCCTGATATGTTTATGAAAAGGTTCTGCACTTCATATTAAGTTCCACAGTAGACTGTCATGGGGCCCTGATAGGGACCCACCTAAAGTCATCAACATCATCAAGGGAGCCAATGGAAGGGTCAGTTCCTAGCTCTTCTGACTGGGAAAGGGGGCTGTGAGTCATTCCTGGGCTGGAATAGGACCTCCCAGCTGCCAAATCCATCCAGACATTTTTCTGCTGGTGAACAAAAACATCACAAATGAAACAAGTATTTGGGTTTGCTCCGGGATTTAGAGGGAAATATCTTTATCCAAGCACTAAGGAGTCTCCGTAGCAGATACATTGTGATGTTGTTTCCCTTCTGAAGCTCTTAATCCCTCCACCAGGGAGGCCAGATGTAGCCTAAATGAACCACATTAGCCAGAGCCCACTCAGGGCCGTGTCAGGAAGGAGTTCAACTCTGGTAGCGAGAATTACAACTGCCTCTGGATCTCTCTACAAAGGTTACCCGGTCCTGCTCTGACAGTTCGCATCTGTGCAGCCCTCCCTGAGAGGCGCTCTGGAGACCAGGGGGTCTTGCCCATGTGCACTTGCTAGGTCTGGGATGGGCCTGAGCGTCTCCAACAGGGTTCTCAGTGAGGCCTGTGCTGCTGGCCCACAGGCCACCGTTGGGGCCCCAGGGCCTTAGAACATACTCAGAAACTGAGACGGCAGTGTTTCTGAGATGTGTCAGTGGTGACAGAGACGTCAAGCCAGGAGAATTAAGATGTTGAATCATCCTGGAGTGTCTGAGATGTGTGGTGATCTCCTTTTGTTCCCAACATCTCTAAGGCTCGAGTGGTAAAGAATCAGCCTGCCAATGCAGGAGATGCAGGTTTGATCCCTGGGTCGGGAAGATCCCCTGGAGAAGGGAATGGCAACCCACTCCAGTGTTCTTGCCTGGAAGATCCCACGGACAGAAGAGCCTGGAGGGCTACAGTCCATGAGGTCACAAAGAGTCAGACACAGCTGAGCATGCACATACTCTCTTAGACCCGTGTGTGGGTTACAGACCTTCACAGTTTCCTACACAATTGTTCAGGCAAATCTTATTTTGGATTCTCACCAAGGCTACCCATAAGCAAACTGATAAAAAAGTTTACTTAGGGCACTGAACTCACTCGTATTGGGCACCCTTTTCTTGTCTCATGGTGCCCATCCCCTCCTCTGCATCATCTGTGCCCCCCAGCCCTGCCCCCTTCCTTCATCTGAATCCTCTCCAATCCTGATCCCCGACCCCCAACCCCACAAAAACATCTTCCAGGATGAAAATCTAACTCACTCACATGTCAATAATGACAGCCTAGGGAGATGTTAGCTAAGTCAAGAGCCTATGTTTAGTGGTACAAATTCCAAACCCCATCCAGAGGGGAGCAGTGGTCTGGGGAACATCCATCCCAGCATCTCTCGTCTCCTTCTAGACCCTCCTGTGGTATAGAACCCCTCACACCTACCCCAGGGGAAGCCTGTGCCCCAGAGTGTCCTAGAACCTGGCCGTGGGTCACCATGGTCCAAGCAGACCCCAGGCCAGCTCAGGGTTGGCTTTATGAGGGCATCTAATGCCTTGTTGGACATTGTGTTTCTGTTTGTTGTTCAGTCTCTCAGTCATGTCCAGCTCTCTGCGACCCCATGGACTGAAGCACGCCAGGCTTCCCTGGGTTTCACTATTTCCCGGAGTTTGCTCAGACTCATGTCCATTGAGTTGGTGATGCCATCCAACCATCTCACACTCTGTTGCCCCTTTCTCCTCCTGCCCTCAGTCTTTCCCAGCATCAGGGTCTTTTCCAGGGTCTATGCCTGTCATTCAACCCAAATACCTAAATAGGAATTTTCAATCTCAAATTTATTTATTTATGTTTACCAAGTTGCCTGGGTACAAAATCCCTCTATGTGAAGTCTTCTAACTCTAGAATGTCAGATTTTGCTACAACCGAAAGGAAGGGCCTCTGTTTATTCTTCATCTTTAAGTGCTTGACTTTTGTCAAAGGTGTGCAGGCTTGGGGAACCAGGGACACAGAGCTGCCCTCTGTTCCCTCACCTTCCTTCTCTCCGTGTCCTCCAGAGCACTCCTCCAACTCAGCTCAGTGGAAAAGTACAGCGATTCTTGCATCACGTGGGCTGGATCTCTTGCCTTAACTCGCTGGGACCGAGTCACTGGGACCAGACTAAAGATGCTTCTTGCCGTAGGTTGCCCAAGCTGTCCAGCATGTCATTTATGAAGCCAAGAAAATATTGAATTAGGATACACGAGGACTGTGAATCCAGATGTCCAGCCGGTAGAAAGATCGGTAATGAGGAAACAGCTGACCTCTTTCAGCAAAGAGAGGAAGTGGCAGGGGAATGTGAGAGGCAGCTGCTCGACGTTGGCAGCTGCCTCGAAGGGCAGTGCTACGGAATGTCAGCAAACGGCATATTTCACGGCTGCTTCTCCACTGCCCTTTAATGATTCAGGAGCAGAGCCATCTTTAACGGCGCTTGGCATGCTGTCTGGTTAAAAGGCAAATAAAGTGTCCTCATTCCAGCGGCCTTTCCAGAGAAAGAGCTGATGGTCAGAATGTGTCTTTCTCATGGGTCACTGGAAAATCAGTTTATCTAGAGGCAGCACGGGTACACTCCCCTCCTCCACCTGTGCCTGGGAAATAATCCCCCACGTGGCTTTGAGAACACCTACTAAGCTATTTTTAGATCCCAGTTCCACCGTAGCCTCTAAATACTCTAACTAATGTGGATCATAATTCGAGGTTATAACACCACGTTAAAGCTGAGAGAATTTCTACAGCCAAAAGCTCTAACTAGGGCTTTCCTAATTTAACAGAGAATAAACTTGATTGTCATTCATTGTGACATATTCATTTAAAATGAGCTCTGTCCTTAAAAGTGTCCTCCCCACAGAAGTCACTAAGTCACAAAGATGTCACAAAAGCCATAAAGATATTTCCTCCTAGTTCAACTTTGTATGCATAGCATGAATAAGGCGGATTTAGTGATTAATCATATTTGATCAAACTCAAAGCAAACCAACTAGTGAGCTGTTAAATAAGTCAGTCATAAGGTATAACACTTATAACTTTTACTGGATGTTGACTAGACCCGAGTTCCACAGAAGAATCTCAAGGTTCTTTAATTGATGGCATTTCTGTCAATGTGATGCAACCCAACACATAAAATGTGTTGCAGGAAGTGTGTTGTGTTGTATGAAGTCACTTACGTTCATGCAAGATGCTGGGATTTTGAGACAATTGGCTTGTCAATATCAGTTCTGAAGTGCATCGCAAATAACTTGTCGCATTTAATTATTGAAGCAGTTGGGTTTTTAAGTAATTTGCCTTTTATATTGGCCATGTTTATAAATTACCATTTGTATGTGTGTGTGTGTGTGTGTGTGTGTGTGTCCCTAATGCCACTATTCCCATACATATTCCCTTCGAATTGCTCAAAAAAGAGAGAGAAAAGAGTGATATTGGAGAAATAACAATTGAGTCAAAACGGAGCATAACCAATGGTCAGCAACCATTGTAACTGCCTCCAATAATACTTTCAAATAAGCTCCTCTAATTACCATCTCATCCGGGAGGCCATCTCCCACCTGCTGGTCCTTGCTGGTATGCCCCAAACCCAGCTGCTCTCACAGCCCCCACATCTGAGGGAGCCGCCAACCACGGGCTCAAGGTGCTGCCTGCCCCTGCTGGGGATATGGAAGGGAAGGAAGCCCTTCAGAAAACAGGCAGTCGTCCCCATAACTACTGACAGAGAACATCTTCCAAACTTGCCAACCTAGATGATAACCTTTAAAACTCAAACATCTGAGGCGTGGAGATGATGGGCTCCCTCCAAAGCTGAATTAAAGCAGTGATGGACACAACTTCTGAAATAGTCCAGATTGAACCCACAGTGAGACCTGAGAAGATGGGAAGACGAAACAAGATCAACAGAGGAACAGAATGGAAACAAGAACAAACTCTTGGGAAGACAGAACGAAAAACAGATGGTATGACTTTCCACCTAGAAGAATAGTAAAGGCTAGCTGGAAAAAACTTTTTAAAGCTATGTGTTTTGGCAAATTGTTGAGTAGAGGTGATTATAGAGCTTTTTAAATCTCCATGAATCCCACCACCGCAGAAAAAGAGAAACAAGGATCACATAACAAAGAAGACAGTGATATTGTCTGCAATAAAACTAGATGATATGATATCCCCAAGAACCTCCAACAGGAGCCAGTGGGAACAAATAGGGCCACAAGATCCCTGTGGAACCAGCAACTGTGCAGAAGGCCCCAGAGGGAGGGGACAGGTGTCTGCCAGCCTCAGAACAGAAGGACGCCACCACAATCGCCAGGAACTTTTCATCATTCAAACTGACCTTCAAACATAACGTCTGCAGAGAAGCTGTCGTGTACATTTGAGAGCTCTGGTATACGTCCCCATGATCCTTCCCTAGAAACACACAGGACAATGAGCTACAATCAACCAAAAATGACCTAAGAGACCTTGACAATGGGACTGGAAGGGACACAGGCCACAGGGGAACATGGCGAATGACACCATTGGATTCAAACATGAAAATCAATGTATGGGGAACTCTATAGGAAAGGGGGTGACTTTGTCAACAGCAACAAACAAAAAAGAATTGGGGATGAACCTATAGATTAAAAAAACACCAAATAATCACCATGTGTTGAAACTGCGTGTGTGCAAAGTCACTTCAGTCGTGTTTAACTGTTTGTGACCACGTGGACTGTAGCCCACCAGGATGCTCTGTCCATGGGATTCTCCAGGCAAGAATACTGGAGTGGGCTGCCATGCCCCTCTCCAGGGGATCTTCCCGACCCAGGGATCAAACCCACGGCTCCTGCATCTCTTGATTTGCAGGTGGATTCTTCATACACTGGGCCACTTGAGTTCTGTGTATGTTTGCAATTTTCTATGTTAAAAGCAATCAGAAAAACAAAATAGATAAATTGTTTAAAATCAGAGACAAATACTAATCCACAAATTATCATTTGGGTAATATTATGAGAAAAGGAGGCAGCCATCTTAGTAGCAGCAAAAAAAAAATGTATATATATATATATATATAAAACATCTAGAAATTAACTTGAGAAGTAGAAAAGACCTATAAGGGAGAAACATAGAAGAGCTTAATCAGTAAAGAGACATTTTATGCTCCAAATGGGAAGTCACCATTTAAAGATTTTTCCACAAATGTATCTATTAATGCAATACAACTCCAATCAATATGTAACTAGATTTTTTGAACTGGACCAATTAGTTATAAAGTTCACCTATAAAATAAAAGATAAAATGAGGAGAAATTTTTGGAAAAGAATTAAGAAGAAAGAATATTTGAATTACCAGTGAACAAAATACATTGCAATGCTGGAGAAATTAGAATGGTGCTGTGCTGTTTTGGCCTAGACGAATCAATCAGTGAAATAGAACAGAGATTTTGGAAAGAGACACAGTCATTTATAAGAATTTATTATAGAGTAAAGATGGCATTTCAAATCAGTGGGAAAAGGATGGATTATTCAATAAGCCCTGTTGGTACCACTGGATCTCCTTTTGAGAAAGAAATAATGTTAAATTCAATCCTCTGCAAAAATAATTTCCAGACATTAAATATACAAATGCAAAAGTTAAAACTCTCAAAATATGAGGAGTTATTTTTATAATTCTAAAAGATGGAAAGCTTTTCTCATCAAGACACTCTGCAGCTTTAAGACTGTATGTACTGGTATGGAAAGAACTCCAAGCTGTACTGTTAATTTCTTTTTTTAAAAAAAAAAGGTACAGAATAATGTATATAACTTACTATCATTTGTGTATAAATAGAGGAAAATAGGCATCTATATTAGCTATATTTGTTTGGTTCTGTGTGTACTAAGTCACTTGGTCATGTCTGACTCTTTGCAACCCAATGAACTATAGCCCTCCTCTGTCCTTGGAATGTAGGCAAGAATATTGGAGTGGGTTGCCATTTCCTCCTCCGGGCATCTTCCCGACCCAGGGATCAAACCTGGATCTCCTGCATCGTCAGGTGGATTCTTTATCACTGTATCACCCAGGAAGCCCATCCATTTCTATACACAAATATAAACTCTGGAAAAACACTTACGGTACTAAGAATAGTATCTGTCACAACTGGGGAGTACAGGTTCTGAATAGGGGATGACAGGACTGGGAGGAAGATTTTTCACTATACAATTTCACTTTGTGTTTGGTTTTTGAATTCCATCAGTGTATTGCTCATCTCAAAAATTAGAGAAATAAATTCATGAAAAAATATTTTCATAGCATATTATAAACAAATTGAATAAACAAATGACAGAAGAGAAAGTGTCGCCTCGATGACAAAGAGTTTAGCTCAATATACATAAATCTCTCTACACTAAAGAAGAGAAAAAATAAACGCCTGAAGAGAAGAAAAAAACACAAGCAAAATGTGCAAACAATGTACTCCCTAAAAAGCAAACCAAACAAAGCTCAAAGCCTTAGAGAACTTGAATTCGGACAGGTATGTTTGCATTTCAAATCAGCAAGGAACACCTGGTCTAAGCTGAGGAAGCAGCTGGAGCCCCATTCATTCCCCAGATTCCTTCTTGTCTTCCGTCCACGCAGTCTTCATACGGTGGCCCTCGGCTTTAGGGATGTAGGTCTGATCCTGTGCCTCCTCTGACTAAATTCCTCCAGTGGCTTCTCATTGTTCTTAGAGTAGAATCCAGACTTGCTACCAGGCCCTGAGGTAGCTGGCCCTCACCTGCCGCCGGAGTCTCCTCTCAAACTGCTGTGCTTGGAGCTGAGTCAAAGGATGTGGTAGCTCTGTGTGTATTGATATAGAGACGGATCTGTGCTGTTTTCAAGTTTTAAAAGCAGGTTACTTTTGAAGAAGACTCTTGAGAGTCCGTTGGACAGCAAAAAGATCCAACCAGTCCATCCCAAAGGAGATCAGTCCTGCAATGTTCATTGGAAGGACTGATGCTGAAGCTGAAACTCCAATACTTTGGCCACCTGATGGGAAGAGCTGACTCATTTGAAAAGACCCTGATGCTGGGAAAGATTGAAGGCGGGAGGAGAAGGGGACCACAGAGAATGAGATGGTTGGATGGCATCACCGACTCGATGGACATGAGTTTAAGTAGGCTCCAGGAGCTGCTGATGGACAGGGAAGCCTGGTGTGCTGCGGTCCGTGGGGTCGCAAAGAGTCGGACATGACTGAGTGACTGAACTGAACTGAACAGGATGATCCCACTTGGAAAAAGATTTAGAGAGATAGATAATGTATAATACATTATACGTTATATGATAGGTAATGTGTATGTTATATGATAGGCAATGTGTATGTTATATGACAGGTAACATGTAGTATATATGTTATATTTTACATGCTGCATATTAGATTTTATGCTATATGCTATTCCATAGTACATAGTATATATCTGAGAGTCTCCAAACTGTTAATCGTGTTTTCTTTGTGGATGTGTTTCTGTAGGGGGGAGTCATTTTTCTCCCTTATACACTGCCCGTAGATTATACAATAAACACGTACCGTGTTTGGTGATAAAGACAACATTTAATCCCATATAAAATGCATTTAGATTCTGCAGTTTTGTGGTGCTTCCAGCTTGCAGTTTCACAGTTCATGCTGTTAGATTTTTCTGTTGACCTGAGGAGGAAGTGATGCAGCTATAGGCAAAGAAACACGCTTGACGGGCGCGCCCACCTCTTCAGAGCACACGAGGGAGAAGGGCGCCACCAGCAAGCTGGCTAGCCACACGCCAGCTCTTACTTCAGAGTCAAAGGCAGACAAACGATGAAATGAATGAAGTGGTCAGGGACATCATCATCATAAGAGCATTCTGAAAATTAATAAATTCTCAGGCAACTTTTGCGTGAAATAATTTTTACTTGTTCTTATTCTTTAACGACACATACTTTCTATTTTGTTAAAATTACTTACGGAGTGAGACAATCTGGAAGCTTGAAGTCTCTTTTTATAAATTCAATCCTGTTTTCAAAATTAGATAAGCCATATTTTCTTTGTAAAAGGACAAGTTTTGAGATCTTGAAAAGACTGATTCATTACTCACATGCTTATACAGCATATTTTACGAAGGCCATAAAAATGTGATGTCATTTGCTTTACTTCTCTGCAACAGCCTGCGGGGATTCATCAAAATCCAGAAGGATACATGCCAATGCGTGCTATCACCATCACGCATACACAGCCGAGAAAGGGAGGGGGCTTCAGAACTGCTGTTGGTCTAACAAGCAGAGGTCAAAGCCTCACATTTGGCATCTTGACCTTGGCACCAGTTCCATGACTGACTTCTGGAAAGCTGAAATTCTACCGTTCTTTTCCCTCCATCAATTTATGGTCAGAATGCCAATGTTGCAGCATCAAAGCAGTTGCTTTAAAGATCCTCTAAAGGATTACACATACTGGGTTTTTGCCTACAGACACTGGAGGCTTTTTCCCAGAGGGAAGCCCTTGATCTGACCTTAGTTATGAATCTGTGGTGGAACAGCTCCCTGTAGACCTGGGGAAAAGTCACACCATGGATCCATGTGCCACCTGCCCCCCGTCCAAATACCCACAGTGACGACAGTGGTCACCAATAACCGTAAATCCTAAGCAGTGTGACTCCAGAGCTTAGGAAGGGCAGAGCCGTTCTCGTTAAATCTCTGCCTGCTGGTATGGCGCTTCCAGTAAAGGATCTGCCTGCAATGCAGAAGGTGCGAGTTCGATCCTTGGGTCGGGAAGATCTCCTGAAAGAGGGGATGACAACCCACTCCAGTATTCTTGCCAAGAAATTCCCACGGAGAGAGAAGCCTGATGTGCTACAGTCCATGGGAGTCACAAAGAGTCAGACACGACTAAATCAACTGAGCATTCTGGGGGATTAAAAATAAGTTTATGAAATAAATGTAAGACGTTAAACAGTTTCCTCACCACCGTCTCTATCATTTCTCAGCTAATATTCCATTCCTCCTGAAAATGTCATGGGCAATTGTTTTGTTACAACACAATCTATTTTCCATCTCCTCCAGCTGCTTAGAACTCCTGAGAGAAAATGGCACGGGAAGAGTTTATTTTGTTTTCTCACTTCTGTATTTGTTGTTTTTAAAAATGAGGCCGTTTCAAGCAGTGGTGATGGGGGAGTTTGTTTCTTTGCTTGGGGGTTATTTATTTATCAGTTACTCATTTGCCCTTCCTTTCAGCTCCCCTGTGACGCACAGGTTGCCTGCATGAACAGCCCTCTGTAGCAGGGGTCCCCAGCCTCCGCCATCTAATGCCTGATGATCTGAGGTGCAGCTGATGCAATAATAATAGAAATAAAGTGCATAATACATGCAATGTGCCTGGATCATCCCCAAGCCATCGCACCCTCTCCCCAGTCCGCGGCAAAATTGTCTTTCACAAAACCGGTCCCTGGTGCCAGAACCGCTGGGGACTGCTTCTCTGCAGTGTCTCAGCTCTCCCGATAGATGCACTTCAGCCAGCCGCTCTACCAACAGGAAAAGCAAAGAGGGGGGCCCCAAGTTTGGGATCCAGTCTGCACACAGAACCATCCTGGCCTTCAGTTTCATCTTCCTCCGTCTTCACCGCCTTGCCTCGCCCGGCTTTGTCAATGATCCCTGAATGTTCTGAGTGCTCCAAAATCATGTGATCATTGGCGTGGGCTGCGCCTGAGGTCTGAGCGGCGCCTGGTGGTCTGTGACTCGGTACAGTGACGCTCCAGTGCCCATGTTCTGCTCAGGGTCCACCCACAGGGGCCAGTGAACCCCACCCGGCTTTGGTCCCCACCTCTTCAAGTCTTCAGTCGGTTTGAACATCCACTTGGAGTCACTCAAGATGCCCAGTCTCCTGGCACAGGGCCTCCTTAAAAACCCCAATTCTGCACCTTCTCCACATTTCCTTATTTCTGAAATAATGATGGGCTCCCCTGAGACTGAAAGGAGGGGAGACTGTGACACCCACACACCTCCCAGAGGTGTTCATGACCCATACACGAGCGTCTCCCTCTACTCCAGGCCACTTCCGGCCTCGTATGGGCTAATGGAAACACCAGCAGCCACAGGTGGCCCTAGAATATCCAGACCCAGCCGGGGTGCAGGGGGGTCCCTGCCGGCAGGTCAGATCACAGCCCACTTCCCCTCTCACGGGCCACGACCACAGAACAGCTGCTCCCTCCAACTGCAGAGATGGACAGAAACATGCCTCTCGCGGCCCTCGCACCCTGCTGTCCCCTCTGGCTCGTTCTCAGGCTGACCAATGCAGGATGACCGTTGGCAAGGGGCCGCGGCATCCTTTCCAGCTCAAGGGCACAATGAAAGGAACTGCTACACATTTTTTAAATGTATGCAGTTGACCTTTGAACACTGCCAAGCTTAGAGGCACCAACCCCCCAGGCTGTCAAAACTCTACATGCAGCTTCTAGAAGGCCCTGGTATCCACAGCTCAGCTCCCACAGACTCTACCAACACCAGACCACACGGTATCGCAGTGTTTACTATTGAAAACAATTCACCTAGAGGCTGACTCACACCCTTGAAGTTCGAACTCTGTTGAGGGCCAACTGCAGTTGTGACCACTCCATTTTCCAGTCCCCAGTTTCTTCCTCTGCAAAATAAAATAAGTGAATTAGAATAAATGATCTTTAATATCATTTCCAACACCACCCACACGGACTTTTTGTGAGTGAAGATGCTGTGTGTGGTCACAGGACCCATTTCTGGAAACTTCTGGACAACATGCAAACCAAGTCAACTTAGCTTATGCGTTGCCTTCAAGCTCTCTGTCATAAGCAAACAATCTCTATCATTAGGGGCTTTTTTCTGCGTATCTCTAACGCTAAGTTAACAAATGTTCATACCTTCCAACTTGAAGTGCGACAAAATCTTGTCATGGTCAAAGGGAAAACACATTCAGTTTAGTTCTGTTAGACTTGAATATAGTCTTTGGAAGATCAATTCTGTCTTCCCTATACTATCAGAATGTTTTATTTTAAGCATTCTGGAAAACAGCTAGTTACCACAAATAAGTTAACCTGTGCTTCTATCAGTGACACAATGAGAACATTTTGGCATTCTGGAATTAGGTCTTTAAGACTACTTTTTAATAATAAGCTTTTCCCTATCAAATGTCAAGAATTATTAAACATTCACAGGAAACTCATTTTGATCCTTTGCCATAAACTGGTAAATTTTGATAAGTCTAATAAGCCTCAAATCTGAAATACTAAAATAGGACCTATCTTTTACAAATGTGAACAAAATACTAAAAAAAGCAATGGGAGCCTGCTGAACGTCGCAAACGGTCTGCAGACTCTCACTGGACAGGCCCCTTATGGAAAAGCTCTGGGGTTTTCCCTGGTGGTCCAGTGGTGAAGACTCTGTGCTTCCAAAGCAAGCAGTTTGGTTTTGATCCCTGACTGGGGAACTAAGATCTCACATGCTTCATGAGAAAAAAAATTAAATTAAAAAAAGAAAAACTCTGCAGAAAGGCTTTGATTCTGTCCTGTTATGTGTGCATTGACTGAAGACTGAGCCGTACAACCCCCTCATTGACAGTCTTATAACTGACCAGATCTACAATGCCATCAATCAGACTTGGTTTTCACATAATTATGATCCCAAAGGCGCCATGCTTTTGCATCCCTTTATCTCGAGAGTCCCTTGGACAGCAAGGAGATCAAACCAGTCAATGCTAAAGAAAACCAACCCTGAATATTCGTTGGAAGGATTGTTGCTGAGGCACTTGGGCCATCTGATGTGAAGAGCCGACTCCTTGGAAAAGACCCCGATGGTGGGAAAGACTGAGGGCAGGAGGAGAAGAGGGCAGCAGAAGATGAGATGGTTAGATAGCTTCACTGACTCAAAGGACATGAATTTGAGCAAACTCCAGGAGATAGTGAAGGACAGGAAGCCTGGCGTGCTAAGAGGCGGATACGACTTCACAACTGAACACCAACAGCATCAGTCATTGGGAGCAGCAGATTAGCTGGCAGGGAGGGTGGACATACTGTTCCTAATCTGTGGACAAGAGGCTCCTGTGGGTGGAGGGAAGGCTCCAGACAAGGCTGTAGCCGCGCGCCGTCAGCAGACCACAGGGGCTGGAGGCCCCCCCAGTACCATGTCCCGGGCAGAGCCCCGAAGCCTCCACACCAGAGGGGCCACCGCCGATCTCCTCCGGGGCTGTGGGGACAGAGGGACCGTCCTCCCAAGGCCAGCGCGAGCCGTGTGCTCAAACTCATGGGAGAGCCGCAGTGCTTCCCAGTTGGGAATTTTGTGAGTTTGTTTTTTTTTACGTAGGAAGAGAGGGTAACAATAAAGCGCTACCCTTGGAAGCTGTCAAGTTCTTCCCCGAGTTGATAGACTCAGAAAATACATCCTGAGTGCCTGCTTTCTTCTAAGCCAACTGTGGAGCTGCAGAGATGAAGAGGCCTTGCCCCTGCCCTTACGTTCCTTGCTGCTTCTTGGGAGGGTGGCCATGGGGACAGATCATGGCTGTTGACTTGGAGATGTGTGACGCGGGGGCACCTACAGGGGAGAATGGCCGCCTTGCTCTTGTACCAGGAACCCGCCTACACGGGCTGTGTTCCCAGAACACCATGAAGAAGTCCGCCCGGGTTATCACTGAGGAGTACTGCATGCGCCTGAGCAATGACTTCCACACCAACAAGCGCGTGTGCAAGGAGATCACCATTATTTCCGTCAAGAAGCTCTGCTGCAAGAGTGCGGGCTACAGCCACCTCTGATGATGCAGGTTCAGGGAGCCCCATGAGAGGGGTCTCCTTGGAGCTGCAGGAGGGCCAGGACAGAGGAGAGACGATTACGCGCCTGAGGTCCCAGCCCGGGGTCAGGAAATCACTGACGTAGGTCCTGATGCTAACGCTGAAGCCCTTGGACTTGGGCAGTCTGTCCAACCTGCAGGTCACTTGGCCTACAAGTGGGATGAATCTCAAAACACCACGTGGAGGCGCTTGAGTCTTTCTGCTATGCTGTAATGGTGCCCCACTCCAGTGTTCTTGCCTGGAGAATCCCATGGGCAGAGGAGCCTGGTAGGCTGAAGTCCATGGGGTCGCTAGGAGTCTGATACAACTGAATGACTTCACTTTCACCCATTGGAGAAGGCAATGGCACCCCACTCCAGTGCTCTTGCCTGGAGAATCCCATGGGCAGAGGAGCCTGGCGGGCTGCCGTCTTTGGGGTCCCTCAGAGTCAGACACGATTATAGCAGCTGCGCTATAATATTTTCAATAAACCTGACAACAACAACACAAAAGGAGACAGGAAAGGAGAAGAAGAATCGCTGCCTTATTCTGTGTTTCTCTGTTCCAGGTACTAGAGACATATACGTACACTGTCGTTTAACCGCCACAATGGCCCTATCAGATGAGCCTTTTTTTTATTCCCCTAAAGCATTTGAGGGCTGCCCAGGTGACTCAGTGGTAAAGAATCTGCCTGCCAATGCAGGAGATCTGAGTTCGATCCCTGGGTCAGGAAGATCCCCTGAAGGAGGGAATGGCAACCCACTCCAGGATTCTTGCCTGGAGAATCTCATGACAGAGGAGCCTGGCGGGCTGCAGTCCATGCAATCGAAGAGAGTCGGACACGAGTGAGCAGCTATTCAACAACAGTGACGCGTACGGGACCCACAGAGATTAGCTGACTCGCTGGCGGTCACACAGATGGAGGTCTGGTTTCCTAACAATTCCCCAAGTCCATGCTTCTGACCACACAGATGCTGTCACGCGGTATGCTGGGAGGGCAAGGAGAAGGCACAGGAAAAGAAGCCCCCTGATAACTTAAGCTGGGAATCCTACCGTAGGGAGTCAACTGGAAGGGGGAGAGGGGATGGGTTGTGCTCAGATGGAGCCCAGTGAAGTTCATGGTTTTCGCATTCTAAGCAATTGGTATATTTTAGGAGCAGTCTTGAAAAAGAGCAGGACCCTGTGGTCCTTGCCCCCTCAATGTCCTTTGCCTGCCTTTTGTCTATGGAAAGCTTTAGTCTAAGAATAAGCTTAATCAGAGTAATAAGCAATGCAGAAACAAGGGGAGACAGTCGAAGGAGACCAGATACTAACACTGCGGTCAGTAAGCATGAACAAGGACAGTCAGCTCCTTCTCAAGGGCTGTAGGTAACAGACAGAGCCACATGCTATGAGCTGTCATATAGATGCTAAAACCTCAAATGGAGAAGTTAACTACACGACCACCGGACTGTAGCCGCGACATGAGCCGCTACAATTCTGAGAATGGGCCTCGAAGAAATGGAACAAACGGCCCCTGGAACTGTAGATTAACTGAACCTGAAACAACCCAGGGGACTCTGGGCAGACCACCGACGACCAATTTCAAGACGGCCGACAGAGACGACTGTGCTGTTTCTGCATGAACCCCCCACTCTATGCGTAAAAGTCCTCGCCCCAGTGGTGGCCAGCGTGGGGGAGTCGGCCTGTGGACAGTCGCCGGCATCTGAAATAAAGCAAATTTCCTTTCCGCCAGCTTGGTCTGCTTATTCGTTTTTGAGCGGTGAGCAGGCGGACCCCACGACTTTCGGTAACAGTTTCACGGACTGCTCCACTAACAGTTTTGACAAAGAAAAATAAGGTCATGTGCCAGCCCGATACGTCTTATCTGCTGAAGCAAGATAAAACTACATGGTTTTGGGGGTTTTTTTCGCTAAAATAAGGGAGATATATTATCACTGTTGCAATCAAAGTGTCTGTGAATGCAGAAATGTTCATTATTTATACAGCAACGTGAATGCATTTGGCAATTTACCATACGTAGCACCTGCTGAACAAACATTCCTCTCCCCCAAAGAGCTGAGAGAAGTACATTATAGGGCAAAACAATGCAGGAAAAAGATAATCTCAGAAAAGCAGACGGGAGTTTGTGGTCTTTATGGCCAGAAAGCTGCATGGAACAGAAATCATTCCCTGTTTAAGTTTTCAGTGCTGAGACTCGGGACACTGTATTTGTAAAACACAGAGTTGCCTGATCAAATCTATCATTTTTACCTTCTTCAGGAAACCGATGAAACCGCATTTCAGAATCACCTCTTTGGAAATCAGAGTTGAGGAAAAGCCAGCGGTTTAGGAAATGGAGCTGAGAAGTGGACATAAAAGGCAAAAGGGGATTTAAAATTAATGCAGAGGGGTCATGATTTAGAAAGGATTTGCTTAACAGCTTAGAGAAGGGCTGTGTGTCTTTTAGAAATGTGTTCCTGGGTTGATCAGAGCAAGATCAGCTGGCTCTCTGCAAGTTACTTACCTTTCCCAGTGGCCGCTGATTCCGGGTCCATGGTCTGCCCAACCAAGTCATAAACATGGGTAGTGGATCACAGCAGGAAGTGGGCTGGAATGTGGCTTGAAGGACAGAGGTCATCACTATTTGAGACAAGTAATTCAAAGTAGCTATCATGATGGTGGTAATGAATCAAACTAGCCACTACTGAGGAGTTATTTTCAAACTGGTGGCGCTAAAGTTGAGTAATGCGTATTATTTAAAATGGTGTGGATGCATGGTTAAAATACCCATTGGTCAACTGATATTAAGTTTATAATATTAATATTAATTTGTTATCTAAACCAGGACACTTTTGTTGATTAAAACAAAGAGGTACTATTAATAATCACCCCAATACATTATGGGCAAACCATGACTGTTTCCAGCAAATCTGGACCTATGGTCACCACAGCCATTGGTGAGCCGTGTACAAAATGAAGAAATGACCAGGTTACCAAGAAACAATCTGTGAAACCTGAACCTTCTTTATTCATCTTCAGCCGTCAGGGAAGGCATTTACCCTCCAGAGAGTATGAGGAATACTAGACTGCACTCCACAGAGCCTCCTGGATGGGAGCCAGAATTAGGTTTCAAACAAGTTCTTACAGAGCATTTGTCCTTATCGCCCACTGCATTTCTTAACCAGTTTCACTGACTTCAAAGAAGCTTTGAAGAAAAAAGAAGAACCTTTGAGATGTGTGTGAAAACCACAACAGAAAGGGCATATTTGGCAGCATTTCTGGCTCATCGCTTAAGAAAATACTTCCTGGTGAATGTGAGTCAGCGTTTATCCATTCAGCAGCGCTCATTACTGTTCAACAGACGTTAAACTGCAGGCCAGTGTTCCTCAACCTCGCCAACAGCGAAATTGGAGCCGGATAATCCTGTGTTGGAGGGAGGCTGACCTGTGCATTATCGTGTTTAACAGCATCCTTGACCTCTACTCGCCAGATGCTAATAGCACCTTCCCCTGAGTTTTAATGATCCAAAACGTCTCCAGCCATTGCCGAGTGTTCCCTGGGGGTGAAAGGGCCCACAGCTGAGAACCACTGGTGCAGACCATGACCTCTCCGTGCCATTTTGTTTGCTACTAACTTGGCCCATGCTCTAAAGGAGTACAAATCCTCACTCTTGCAGCAGGACGGGTCTCAAAGGAAATGACTCCTCTCTTCCACATGCTTATTAAAGCCCCTGTAGCATTCCCGCCATTGGAAGGACTGAGGCTGAAGCTGAAGCACCAATACTTTGGCCACCTGATGTGAAGAGCCTGATGCTGGGAAAGACTGAGGGCAGGAGGAGAAGGGGCAACAGAGGATGAGATGGTAGGATGGCATCACGGACTCAACGGACATGAGTCTGAGCAAGCTCTGGGAGATGGTAGAGGACTGGGAGCCGGGCATGCTGCAGTCCATGGGGTTGCGAAGAGTCGGACACCACTGAGCGGCTGGACAAGAACAACAACAGCAACATCCCAGGCGGGTGGTCATCCAGACTCCACTTGTCTCTTCCAACACCAGGAGCTCACTTCCTCCTCGCGACACAATCTCTTTAATGGTTGGCACTTTGAATATGAAGACGTCTTTAATGCTGAGCACAAATAAGCTTCCATCCTAACTTTACCCAAGGGGCACTGAGCAAAGTATCTCCTCCTCGGCTAGTACTCTGCCCTTATGCATGGAGCCTCCTTTCTTCCCGGAGAAGCTCCCCTGTTTCCTTCCACAGCACCTTTCTTGATCCACCAGCATGTCTCTCCACCTCAAGACTTTCCCAATAATCAAAATGATTACGGTGAGGAGGAGGATGACAATGAGGATGACGGTGGTGGTGTTAACCATCTTTTATGGAGTTCCTTCTATGTGCTGTAGGCTCTTTATCCATTACAATGCCATCCAGTGTTCCAAGCATAGTAACTGTTTGCTTCAGTCGCTAAGTTGTGTCCAATTCTTTGCGACCCTGTGGACTGCAGCATGCCAGTGTCCTCTGTCCTCCACGATCTTCTGGAGTTTGCTCAAATTCATGTCCGCTGAGTTGGTGATACTATCTAACCATCTCATCCTCTGTCACCCCCTTCTCCTCCTGCCCTCAGTCTTTCCCAGCATCAGGGTCTTTTCCAATGAGTCGGTTCTTCACATCAAGTGGCCAAAGGATTAGAGCTTCAGCTTCAGCAACAGTCCTTCCAATGAATATTCAGGGTTGGTTTCCTTTAGGATCTACTCGTCTGACCTCCTTGCCATCCAAGGGACAAACATAGCAACTACCCCCAAAAGAAACTGGCAGGTTGAACTATGATTCCCACCACGTCTTGCCCTAGCTCGTGAGCCTAATCTGGCTCTCTGCAGCACAGCTCCGCCGCCCCCCCCCCCAGACTTCCAAAACACTTCCGGAGTTGTCTGAGCCCATAAGCTTCTCCACTTTACCGCCCGTGAGCATCCAATGCCATCTCCCAGTCTCGTCACATCCCACCACGCGACACATGAGCCCACATCTACGCACACCCTGATTCTTATTTCCCTGGAACCCCTTAGGAGGGGGTGCCTCTACCCCCACTCAAATACTGCTCTTCCTTCAAAGCCAGGTAGAATCCTCCTTGATCTACTTCAACAAATCAAATACTTCTTGAGTAGCTCTCTGTGCCAAGCACCGATGCAGAACTCAGCCTGCCTCTCAGAGAACTTGAGACAGAGAGGACCTTTAGTCGCCGATCAGACTTCTCAGCCTTCCCTCGTCTCGCTTCCAGCTGCTCAAGACGGCTCTGGCCGGTTAGGAATCTCACCCCGCTCCACCCCGGAAAGAGAGTTCTCCCATTGCAGCTTCACGAAGCGGAATTAAGGGAATGGAGAAAGAAAAGGGAAACACCCAGACAGAGGGGGAGAGGGAGGAAAGATGGAATAAAAGGTGCACGCTTGTGTTAGGAAAGTCGGGCTGTTTCGTTTGCAAATTTTCAGAGCAGGCACTGTCCCGGGGGCACTTAGAGAAGAGAGGAGAGTGGCTTTCGAAGAATGGCGGTAGATTGCATAGTCTTCCATGTTCCTCCTGAAACACAAGAAACATTTTAAATTACTTTTAGTTACTAGATTGTGTTTATTTGACTGCAAGGGCATAAAAACCCTGGATTATGTGGTCCTCAGTTTATATTTCAGTGATATCTACAATCTAAACTTGGACCTTGGGACGTAAAAGGGAGAACCGTTTATAATTATTCTGGAATAGCAGACAGAAATCAGGACCGCACTGGACAAACCAAGATGTCCAGTCACCCTACTTAAACTCATCACAAAACGTGGCAAGTGGAGGCATGTCATGTGCCAGGACGACTTTGGGGCCCAAAGGATAAGCACCTTATCCAGCGAGTGGCAAGAGAGGAGAAAATATCTGGAGAAGAAGTCTTTCCAACTCCAAGGGCCTCCTTCGAGCTCTCTCTCTTCTGAATTAAACACTCTGTATCATCTAAATTACACCCTTTCTCTTGTTAATGGCTAATTCTTGCCAGTAATCAGAAAAACAGTTTTTAAAATGTGAAACGTCAGTCTTTAGCATCACCAAAAGGAGGAAAGAAAAGAGCATCATTTTCCTACACATCAAAAGTTCTGGGCAGCAGGTAAAGTCCAAAAAAAAAAAAAGGAGCGCAGTAAGTACAGGTTGTCTGAGCAGCCTTTCTCCCCTCGACTGGGGGTGTGCACTCGTTTTCCAGTTGTTTCATAGCAGCCTCTGAGCAAATGCTCAGTAGCGGGGCCCAAGTCTGATGTCCATGCTTTCAGGCTAGCAGGCATACATGTCTACTTTTGATTAACAGAGACAAGAGTGAACTCGAGTCTCATTTACCAGGCTTCCCCAACACCCCCAAACATCACTTAAGAGTCCAGCACATCCATATACCTACACTGCCAAGTGGAGGTAAACTCTATCTGTCTTCAGCTCTGGAAGAGAACAAGGCTCATGGCGCTCACCACCCTTTTTCTCCCTCCACCCCCAATCTGCTCTGAAGATGTGCTAGATGGCTTGAGGATAGCATTTCAAAGGCCATTCTGTGACCAGTGGGCAGGATCCAAGAGAAAACAGACCATCTCTCTTATTCAGTTAAATTCAATGTGATGTGATGGAAAACCCAAGACCCAGGGAATCCACACTGCACACTGCCTTAGCAGCTCGCCTAGGGTGCAAGCAACTTTCTGGCATTGGTTGGGGCCAGGGTGTGCAGACTGATGCAAAATCATCTCTTTGGTTCTCCAGACGGCAGATGGGGTGATGATGGTTGGGAAAGACCGGTGAAACGTGCCAGGGTAAGTGCCTGGACTCAGACAGGAATGTCACAGGCAGGAGAGGGAATCTCTGGCCATTCAAAGTGGGTCTTTTGATTTGAATGTCAAGCAAACACTGACTTTTCGCTGACAAGTCCAAGAATGTTCTCTTCCCTGCCTAACCCGAGGTGGCACCTTCACTGACTGGTCAACTCCATTATAAATTATTCTTTGGCTGCCGAATTTCATGACATATTACTAAAGACAACTTTCTAGGTTACAGGGAGTCTTCCTGGTAGCTGGTATTTATTCATCCATTTATGTGTGTATTTAATATAATAAAACTCAAGCATTGTATTAAAGGAAGGGAGGAGGCAAGGGAAGGAGGAGGCAGAGAACACGGGAGGAAGGGAAGGCGGAAGGAGGGAGGAAAAACCTTTCCTTACAAACAATGCAGGCTGGAAACAGAATCGTCAACAACTCACTGGCTTCTAAAGAATGAAAGACACTTAGATAAACCGCTGGGCAAGTCATACCATCTCCACCTTCTGTCCGCACTATTCCTTGAGAAACATAAGGGACTCCAACCAGACGGATCCTGTCTTCCAACATTAACATTAGGAAGGAGTTCTGCTTCTAACCAAACTGAGACACATACATTAATAACAACCACCTTCCAACTTCTTCCAACTTTTGCCATCATTTAATGGAGACTATAAATGTCACCTCAACTTCAGGCTCGATTCAAGGCATATTCGAACTAGGAACAATCTGTCATATGTATCTGGTACGTTTTATCCTGTTTTGTGACAAGACACTAAACGATTAGGCCAAAGGGTACAGGGAGGAAACCTCAGTGAGGTTCTCAGAATCTAAAGAATAATCTGTCTTTTTATTTGGCGGCTGATAAATATTTTATGGTTGTTCAGAGGACATGTAAGTGGAAACACCAATTTCCTTTCTGCAACTCTCCCAGAGCTGGTTGTTACTTCTTCATGAGCAGAAACAAGAATTCCCTTTTAGCTGCTCACCTGTGAATGAAAGCCCACTTATCTATGCAGCCAGCACGCTTGTAAAAGGCCTGGTAAGAGGTCATTTCATGTCAGCTTTAGACATATCTCCAAAGAAATAAATGTTAGACCTTGGGTGGCCTTTGCTAAGAAGCCATTTGCTCCCATGCTGAAGTTTTAAGCAATGTGCAGTCCCTCGTGGTTTCATAATTTAGTAATCAGTTCATGGGGGAGATGTCCAAGTTAATTTTCTAAGGCACTTATAATTCCTGAAATTCCTTCTTTCCAGTAATACTCAGGAACAAAAAAATGTGTTCTAGGAAGATTAATCTCCTTGAAAACTGGAGCTGAAAACAAGCTTTCTTTTTTAAGATTTCATTATGTTTGTGAAAATCCCCTCAAAATACATTATACATTTGCCTGCTTTCTTAAACAGAAGACGGTGTGTCTACTGTCCCTGGTGATTTGAAAGGCTGTTGTGACCGATTTCAGACAGTACCGGGGAAAGGACTAAAACCTGGAGAAGCGAGAGAGTCGTCAGATTCAGTCCTTGAATCTTCATGTGAGAATCAGTCAGACCACTCTCTGGATTTGTCATAGTTCTCATCAAGTTTACAACATCTCTAGAAAGGAAGACGTTGAGCCTGAATCCCAAATACCCTATCACCCACCCACCCACCGCCACACAAGCTCACAAGGGGCCACACACAGCAAAAGCACTCTGCATGTCATAATCAGCAGAGGAGCAAACTCAAGCCCCAGAGGGGCCAGGGAGGTGATGAGAGAGGGACATAAGACGCATGGGCTTCCCTGGTGGCTCAGCAGTAGAGAATCTGCCGCTCGTGCAGGAGATGCGGGTTCCCTCCCTGGATCGAGAAGACCCCCTGAAGAAGGAAATGGCAACCCGTCCCAGTGTCCTTGCCAGGAAAATCCGATGGGTGGAGGAGCCTGGCGGGCTATAGGCCATGGGATCGAAAAAGGGTCGGGACGCAACTCAGCGGATGAACAGCAACAACACTGGCTATATATCAGAACCCAGGAGCAGACTGGGGGACCCGAGAGCGGTCTGTCTGAAGGGCATGCTGTGTTCAATTCCAGATCATTGGACCAGGCAAGTCTGCAAGCCCCTTTGCTGCCAGCTTTCCTGACTTGGCAAGAGCAACTGGAGCTCTAGGTGGTCATGTGACCTATCCCCACTATTCAAACACTGTGCAGAATATACACAAAGATTATCTCAGGTCAAACCAGCTGAGATGGCCTAAGACCAGCTTTTGTCAACACTGAGTAAAAGGCATCGGACTCAAGCTCTAATGTGGCTACTACTTAAATTTTATAAGTTAAGTTGATGACCTAACTTACCCTATGTGCAAGACACTAAAATCTCACTTTGTGCCTCTGGACAAGGACCTATATAAGAAGTCAATCAATCCAGATCCATCCTGTTGATTCGCTCTCCTAAAGTCTCAAGAATGCATCCATTTCTTTCCAGCTTGCCTCACCTGCCACCTTGAGAGCCGCCTGCACAGACTCCCCGCTCCTCCTGGCCCCTTTCATCCATGATGCAGAGACCAGGTCCTGTCCAGACCAGGTCACCACCTCACCCTCCTGGGACACTCCCCTCCTTTGAAACACTGCAATGGCTTCCCAGGACATCTGGAATAAAATCCAAATTCCTTACGGTGGCCTACACGGCCTCAACCTTTGTCCAAACTCACCTTGCACCGCTGTCTCCTCACTGTACTCCACCTTCCCCGGCTGGATTCAGCGAGACTCACACATGCAAGGCCCTTCCTGCCTCAGGTTCTATTTTCTATCCCGGTTCTTTGCCCAGCTATCACTGTCTCTCTTTCAGGTCTCAACCTAAGTATCAACTCCTCAGAGAAAACATCCTTGATCGCTGAAGTGTCTCAAGAAAGGGTTCGTTCAAGTCCTAACCCAGATACTCGTGAATGTGGAAATTCGGCCTTTGCAGACATAATCAAGATGAGATGAGGTCGTGCTGGGTCAGTGTTAGTCACTCAGTCATGTCCGACTCTTTTCGACCCCATGGACTGTAGCCTGCCAGGCTCCTCTGTCCATGGGGATTCTCCAGGCAAGAAGACTGGAGTGGGTAGCCTTTCCCTTCTCCAGGGGATCTTCCCGATCCAGGGATCGAACACAGGTCTCCTGCATTGCAGGTGGATTCTTTGCCATCTGAGCCACCGGGGTAGCCCTCGTGCTGGGTTAGGGTGGGTACTAAATCTAATGACGAGTGTCCTTATAAAAAGAGAGAGATTTGACGACACAGAGGGAGGACAACCACCTGAAGACAGAGGTGGAGGGGAACTACCGGCCAAGGCCTGCCAACGCTGCAGCAACCGCTGGGAGCCAGGAGAACTCGTGGAAGGACCCGCTCTCAACCCCCAGAGGGAGCCTGGCCCTGCGACACTGTGACGTTAGGCCTCCAGCTCCCAGAACCTGAGCCAACAGACGTGTGTCCTCTTAATCCACCACGCTGTGGTAGTTTATTGCCGCAGCCCTAGGGGACTGATACAGTTCCCCAGTGTGGAGTAGCTTCCTCCTGTGGCTGCTTCTTTCCCACCCCAGGAGTGTGAGCTCCTTTCGCAGTTCGGAATTATTCCTCAGTGTGTTTGCCTGGGTCTTTCTAAACGCTTAGAGGCCTGCGGTTGGAAACCAGGTCCGATTTGCTCCCCTGTTACACCTAGAGGGCACCTGTCTTATAGAAGATGCTTAAGGCTCTGTGATTTTTTTTTAGCAGAAAATATTTTTAAATAACTTTTTATTTCATTATTTAGTTGCTTCTGGCTGGGCTGGGCCTTCGTTGCCGCACTGGCTTGCTCTGGGTGCTGAGAGCAGGGGCCGCTCTTCTCTGCAGTGTCTGGGCTTCTCAAGGCGGTGGCCTCTCTTGTTGCCAGAGAAAGCAGCAGGATCTAAGCGCGCGGACTTCGGCAGTCGTGGCACAAGGGCTCAGGAGCTGCGGCACGTGTGCTTAGCCACTCTGTGGCAGGTGGGGGGGTCCCAGACCAGGGATTGAACGCCCCGTGTCCTCTGCACTGGCAGGCAGGTTCTTACCCACTGCACCACCAGGGAAGCCCCAAGGCACTCTGACTTTACCCATGGATGTTTATACTCTTTGGGGCTCTTACTGTTTGGGGTGGTTTGTCCTCAGATTGAATAGCCTCAGATTGTTGGTCTGATATCTACTAGTTCTGTCCTCCCAGAATCTTGGAATGATAGTGCTGGAAAGACTCTTAGAAATCACCCAGCTCCCCACCACCACTGGCCCCCAAGGATTTTTTAGATGCGAAAATGGCCTCCCGCATGTGCGGCCAGCTGTCACTCCTCACAGTGGCCAGTAAGTCCTGATCCTGAGCAGCCACCCTGAACTGGCTCTGACCTCCTTGCCTGAGGGTCTGAAGGCTGCCCTCCTTCACCTGCAGAACCTAGTCGCTGCTCGGTGGCAGCTTTGTTTAATTAGAACAATAGAATTTTAAGCCTGGAATCATTCTCCTTGGACATCATTTAAGCAAAGACATGCGACATGCCCTCATTCAACTGAATATGTCACAGTTATATACGGGCTTCCCTGGTGGCTCAGAAAGTAAAAGGAGACTCCCTGCAATACCCGAGACCCAGGTTCAATTCCTGGGTCTGGAAGTTCCCCTGCAGAAGGAAATGGCAACCGACTCCAGTATTCTTGCCTGGAGAATCCCATGGACAGAGGAGCGTGGTGGGCTACAGTCCGAAGGGTTGCAAAGAGTCGAACGCGACTGAACAACTAAACCACCACTACCAGTTATATTCACTTCAAATGTGGCAAGATTTCTTGCTGTGAATTATCCATTCTCAAAAAGTTCCCCCAGATATTTCTGAGCATTTCCCAAAAGGCCACCCCTCAACGGGCCACGGACAAGGCCTTCAAACTTGCCTGCTCGAACCCCATCCAGGTGCCTGCCGGGGCCCCAAGACACCACTTGTGCCTCTCGTGGTACCTACAGTGCACTTCTTGTCTCCTTCATCCTGGATGTAGAGCATCATATCTCACAACACAGCTGTAAACTCTTGCGACACCTTCCTAGGATCAGGAGCTATGGAAGGGAAATACAACACTGAAAACAGTGTGCAGCCGTGGCCCCAGCCAGCGGCCGTCCTGGGCGCTGTCTGGCTCCGGCTGTCCCTGCGGTCAGAGCAGCCGGCGGACTTCCGCCAGGAGAGGAAGCACTCCAGGCCTCCCCAGGCCTCAGCATCTCCTCCCAGTGGACCTCTGGCCACAGAGAAGGTGGGAAGCCCTTCCTTCAGCTCGGCGAAGGCCCACCTCACCTGCTACTCCGAGACTGATTCCGCCCCAGACTCTGCTCCCTCTAGTGAGACACCCCACCGCCACCAGCATTGTCTGGTCCTATGGGCTAATTTGCTAAGGCTGCCATAACCAAGTGCTACCGACTGGGTGGCTTGAAAGACAGAGATTTAATGTCTCGACACTCTGGAGGCTGTAAGTATACTTACAAAGCTCACAGTGTTATCCGGGTGATTCCTTCTGAGGAAGGGTCTGTGAGGGAGACGGTGCTAACTTCAGGAGGTTTTTCCAGAAATCTTTAGAATTCCTTGTCTTAAAGATGTCACATCTAATCCTGACTCCATCATCGCACGGCTGTCTTCAAACCCTCTTCTTTCTGGGCATGCCGGTCACTGTATTTAAATTTGCCCTTCTATAAAGGTAAGGATGTTATTAGATAAAGGGCCACACTAACCACCTCTCTTTAACTTGATTACCTCTATAAATAAGATCCCATTCTGAGGTCCTGGGGTTAAGACTTCAACGCCTCTTCCTGGAAGAAGGCGATTCAATTTATAACCTATAATCCCAATGAGACAAGCACAGAGCAGCTTAACATCCGTCTCAGACCGTGAATGATTTATGTTGAAGTGAAGCTCTATCAACTACAATCCCGCTTTGTCTGCTTCAAGCTCATTCAAATTCTTCAGCCTCCGTCAAGGAAGCCAGGGGTCCAGGTTAACCCAGGGTTGTGTGTTTAATACACACACGTGATGCTGTGATCAGTGATTATCTGTAACATATCAGGGGTTTGGGGCACCGATTACCCCTCCCTCGGCCCAAGGTGCTGAGCAGAGCACACACAGAAACACAGATCTGATGAGAAACAGAGAAGAGCCTCATCCATCTGAGCAAACGCTTGACATCTCAGAGTAAACTTCTAATAAAAACTTGAGTAGAGAAGATGAAGAAATCTCTTTTTTCTGCATGTAGTGCTTTGTTTAAAAATTTATTTAACTTTTACATAATTTTTAAAGTTTATGCTCTATTGACAGTAATTACAAAATATTCGCTATATTTCCTGTGCTGTACAATACATCCCTGTAGCCGTGAAGATGGCTTAACCTTGAGGCTAAGTGGGTCTCCCACTTTCCTCTCCAAATTAGGTCTTGGGGCCAACGTGCCTCTGGAAGAAGGGAGGGGTAAGAAGAATGCAGAGCAGATTCCAAGTTCACGAACGCAGCAAGCCTCCCAGAGGAGACCAACTTCAGAGGCTCCTAGAAACAAAGGCCATCGTCCAGCATAAGACATGACCAAGAGCACAGTGATGGACCCACGAGGGAGAAGTGACTCCAGGAAAACAGGCGCTGAAGAACTAGGAGGAAGTTGAGACTGAGACACCGTGCCACTCCAGAGCATCCGCCCCCCAAAAACCACACCCCTGCCAAGGCAGGAGGGTAAGAGTTCTCTCTACAGTCTGAAAACAGGAGCCCAGGATGCAGAAAAGGTTCCACACCCCCGCCCACACACACACACACTGAGCTTGTTAAATACAACACTGCGCTTTCTTCTCAACAGCTCCCATCTGGTCAATATTTTTACACCCATTTTAAAGATAAGTGAAACTGAAGCTAAGGAAGTAAATTACTGGACCATATTTTTACAGCAAATAAGTTCAGGGAGGAAGCCAGAAAGCAAATCCCACGTCGATCTGTCTGACTCCAAGAGTGACCTGCAGTGTGATCATTTCCACTCTGTGTTAATAAATGATTCACGATCATCAGGAACTTACTGGTTGAAACCCATGAGGCTGGATTTGCTGGTTTGTCAGGGCGAGACGGATTGACGTCGAAAAGCTTATCGCCAGGAGCCTCTTTATACCCACAAGCGGAAAGGAAGTCTATCCAAAAGTGTGCTCATAAACAGCGTCCTGGAGCCTCTCACCAGGATGGAAATGAGAGGATGCTCATGCGGGCTCCCAGCCAAGCGCCCCTCCAGTGAGCTCACAAAATAATGGATGACATTTGCAGCCAGCCTCGCCTCCAGGTCAGGGCTGTCTCTGTGTTTGAACCCTTGACGAAATCACATCGTTCAAAAGCACAGTTGGCAAAAATATGCATCTGGTAAAGTGACACTCTAAACAGATGAATTAATTGAACACAGTTTTTAAAAAGTAGATAATACTTTAAGAGGAGGAGAGGTGACAGCCAGATGCCTTGGGGAAAAGAGCTGGTCTTTCTCGTGTTGGGCACAAGATCCTGACGGGCAGGTGGAGCGTTCACTCTCTGACAACAGATAACTACCTTATAATTGTCTCTTTCAACCCTTCCTCTGGGTGTAAAAGAAAATAATGGAACCAAAGCATATCCCACTGAAGGAAATAAGGAAGGAGGGAGGGGAGGAGGGAAGAAAGGAAAGGAGGAAAGGACGTGTGCAGGGAAGGAAGGAGCTCTCCCTACTGCAAGATGTCAAGTAGCAAGTTTAGAAGAAGCGAGGAAAGTAGAGGCCCACCATTTGCTGACCACCACTGAGGTGGCGACTTAGACAGGAGCGGTCGGTGGATGCTAGGGCCTCTCTGTGGAGTCATGAGAAGGACCAGGAAGTCCACGTACTCTGGGAACGCTTCCCCCAAAACACTCACCAGTTACAAAGAGGGAGCGATTAATTTGAGGGAGAGACACCTGGCCAGCCAGGCAAACCAGGCCAACATCCCCCCGGGGTGGGGGGGGGGAACGGGTCACACGCTGTCACTCCCCAAGAAGACTCGCTGAGAAGAAGGCCCCTCATTTCTGAAGTGCCCCCCTCCACGACTGTTTGGTCTGAGTGCAGTGGTAAGAAAACATCAGATGGACCAGGGTGAGGTCATCCCAGAAGGAAAGGCTCTCAGGAGGCCAAAGGCCCCGAGACACTGAGCACTGTGAACATTAAGCCAGTTTTGCTTACATTCCTGTGATAAACCATACATGCTTTCTCTTCTGTGAAATACCTTTTCATGTCCTTCGCTTGGTTTTATTTCAAGGTGTGTGTGCGTGTGTGTGTGTGTGTGTGTGTGTGTGTGTGGTCTAAGGAATTCTTTAGTTCTTGATACCAATCTTGATGATTTGGGTAATGTATCCTTTCATTTCCTTTAAGGTGTTACTTGGTGAAAAAAAGTTTTTCATTTATTATGGTCAAATGTATTAATCTCTTCCAGTTTGTGCTCTGTATGCTTATTTAAGGTTTAAGAGGGACTTTCCCGATGGTCCAGTGGTTAAGACCCCACACTTCCAGCGCAGGGGGCACAGCTTTGACCCCTGGTCAGGGGATTAGATCCCACCTGCTTCAACTAAGAGTTCAGATGCTGCAACTTATGATCCTGGTGCAGCTAAATAAATAAAAATTTAAGAATATTCATCTATATATTTCATTTAGTTTTAAAAGATTGTGGGGGGAGACTATTCAAGTCCTTAAGCCACCTAGAATAGATTTTTTAAATAATTAAATTGAAATAACTTTAAACATAAAGAAAAGTAGCCAGAGCATTACAAAAAGCTCCCACATACCTTCATCCAAAGACTCCCTGGGTTTAACACTTGGCTGCGTTCTTCCATGACTGCCTATTCATCCCCATTATCGCTATTCCTTTTCTGAACCTTAAGAGAACAAGCCACACATATGATGTCTCATCTCCCCTAAGTACTCCAGTGTGTGAACCCCCAAAGCGAGGACGATCTTGCCTGTGATCACTATGCAACTCTCCAACTGGGAAATCAACATCAGTACCAACTGATGTCCAGTTCACAAACTGCAATCAGATGTTGCTAACTGTCCTGACAGTTTCTCTGATTTTTTGACTGAGGATCGTACCTAGGAAGACACCTTGCATTTTAGCTGTCTGCACTGTTTCAGTGTGAATGAGGACCACACAGATAATTTGATTTATGATCAAGCACACCTTTGTTTTGTGACCTCTGCCTCTTTGTTTTGGGCATGGCTCTGTGTGTATATTTCATAACAAAAATGTTGATTTTTTAAAAATAAAATATATTATTAAGTACGAAGCTAATCACACGCATACATTTCAAACATAACATTTGCTCCCAGGATTCAGATTTCTGCACCAAAGTCAAATTTCTTCAGCTGGTCATATATTTAAGCCCTAGAAGTTTCAACTAACTTTAAAGTGATGATCAAACATGAAAAGTCACCTTACCAAGCAGTAGATGCAAGCCTCTCAAAGCTGATTTTTATTAGGCCCCCTGGCAACAGACGTCTGCAAAATTCCCTCCCCCTGTATATGTTAATTCATATACATATTTCAATATGGTGTAGTTGTCGGTTTTTAAATTAAAAAGACATATACGTTCATAGTTGTATTTTGATTAAGGATTTTAGTTAAAGGAATAAAAATGACAGAGCTTCCCTGGTGGCTCTGTGGTAAAGAACCCACCTGCTAATGCAGGAGACCAGGGGTTCAGTCCCTGGGTCAGGAAGATCCTCTGGAGAAGGGAATGGCAACCCACTCCAGTATTCTTGGCTAGAGAATCCCACGGACAGAGGAGCCTACAGACAAATCCCATGGACAGAGACGGGCTACAGTCCACAGGGCTGCAAAAGAGTCAGACATGACTTAGCGACTAAGCAACAGCAAAGAACATAAAAATGACAGACTAAATTTACGAGCGGCATGCACTGTTAGACCAGCCCATTTTAACATTTAGCAGTGGATTTTTTTTCTGACCCAAGAAAAGGTAGAATTTCCTAACAACTGCTCTGGCAATTGCTCTTGCAAATAATTTCAAAGGCTTTTTTTTTTTTTTAAGTGGCAGCATCTGGAAGGTCCACTTATGGTGGACTGGTAGAGAGAGCTGGGACATGGACTGCTCAGAGCTCTGCCCCGTTGCCAATGCCAGGACACTCGCACCCTCATCAGGTGGCTACGTGTGTGTGGAACCCTGCCTGCCGCTGAGACGGGGCTTCAGGACCGCCAACTGAGAAAGAAAGGGAGTGCCAACCAGACTTAGAGACCATGGTCTCTTCCTGGTAGACTTGGGGACAGGGAGTTTTGCATATTCACGTCTTAACTATGCAGACTGACTTCCAGGGGTACCTCTGGTTCAATTTGATATGTAGATCCAAACAGCACCACTGACTTTTTTTTTTAATCTTATCCTGAATAGTATTTGTTTCTTTAAGTTTAAATGAAATGATTTATCAAAAGGAAACATGTTCTCTACAAGAAGGCGCCTGTAACTAGCATCCTTTATTCCTTGGGGGGCACCTCCACAGTATTCTAGAAAACCTCCTGTTCACAAAACGCCGAAGGTGAAAACCACCTTGGAGATCACCTAGTCCGATCTCCTCCGTTTTTCAGATCACCAGACCGCAGCTCAGAGAAGCAGGGGCGGCGGGGAGGGGGGGCGCCGGGGGGCGGGGGACGGGGCGGGGGCGCCGGGGGACTGGGGACGGGGGGCGGGGGACCGACAAGGGCCGGTTATCACGGAACTGACAACACAAGGCCTGGTTACCTGCGTCTTCCCACTCTAGTCCACTGCTCTTTCGCCTCAAGTATGATGTGGAGTGGACGTTTCAAATTAAAAAAAGAAAGGAGGAAACTTTCTCCAAGTCCACCTTCAACCGTGGGTATTGCCCGCAATGTTCGCAAACAGCCAGCATGCGTTGGTAACTAGGGATTTCGTTATCCTTTAACTAAGAATTTGGGGGAAACAGCCTCGCAAGCAGTAACAATTGCAGAACGACCTGGACTTTTAAAAATAAATAATTTTTTAAAAACCAGCATCTGCTTTCAGCCATTCACCCCATATCATTAATGCGTGGTACTGACTCTACTCTCACTTTCCAAACGACCCACAGCAGCGAGGGGAGGCTGGGCGAAAGTGGACGAAAGTGGAGAGAAGGCCCGCGGGGTCCCAGGGGCGGCGCCCCTTCCCCCTCAGCAGGCGCCCACCAGACGCTGCCGGCTGTGCGCATGCGCAGGCCGCCCGCACCCCCGCCCCCCGACTTCACTCTGCTTTATTTAGGCCTTCAGCTCTGCCCGCTCGCACGCCCCCAGCGCCCCAAGTTCGGATGACAGGGGGTGGGGAGGAGGAAATCCCAGGGCACTCTTGGAAGCTCCTGAGTGGGTGGGCAGGAAAAAAGGCAAGGACGTTGAGGACAAATATATCCTTTTCCCGCCGCCCCCCACCGCGGGCCTCGCAGCAATCTGGGCCGGGCTCGGGCGCCCCAAGTCTGGGCCGAGCGGGGCCGGGGCGCGCGCCTGGGGCCCCGGGGGTGGGGCGGAGCTGTGGGCGGGGCCTGCGGCGGCTCCCCGAGGCCCCGCCCCTCGGACCAACCTCTCGCCTCGCCATTGGAGGGCGTGGGGGGCGGGTCCCAGGGACACCCCCCTCTCGCCACCGGCCCCCGCCCCGCCCCCCGCCGCCCACGTTTTCGGCTCCTCCAGGCGCCCTCCCTGCGCAAGGAAAGGAAACACCCGGGGCGACCACAAGGCTCCGGGACGCTGGAAAGGCGCGCCCCCCGACCCGGCCCGGCCGCCCAGACCGCAGGCCTGGAGATGTCAGGGAGGGTGGGATACGGGGCCCCGCCCCCAGGCCCCCACCTCTGGGTGCGGGATCCGGGTGCGGGTAAGGGCCCACCTTGTGCAGTCACACGGTGCCGCAGTCAGGCCCCGCGCTCCCCGTTAGCGCGTCACCCTCCACCGCCCTTCTTTCGCCCCTTCTTGCCCTTTCCCCGTCTCTGCATCCCCGAAGAGACGCGAGCGCCGATGGCGCGGCTCCGGGGGAAAGTGAATTCGACTCGATGTCACCTTAACCACGCATAGCTACTGCTCCCTTAACATCTCGTTTTCTCCTGTAATTTGGGGAGATTTAAGGGGTCATTTTCATTTTTCATTTCTGTTTTCTCTTCATGCGCTTAAAGTTGGCCGACTCCTTCCTTAGCATGTGATGAAAGAAGCTAGAGTTCAGGCTTCTCTTGGTGCAGAGAAAGGGAAGGAAGCCAAAGCTTAACGGCGTCTAGGAAGAACGCCTCATCCTTAACTCACGCTGCTGGGTAACAGCACCTCTCAGGAGCACAGGCGCAGCTGCAGAAGCGCTTGGTTGCAGAGAAGGCTGCGTCTACAAGGGTGTGCGCCCGAGCACCGAACAGTGCAGGGGTGTGTGGACCGGGTGTGCGTGTGCGTACGTGAGGTACGTGTGCGCGTGTTTGTGCGGCCCAACAACAACAACAACAAAACCTCAAGAGGCGCATCAGGATCAGAAGGAACCCCTCACACTGGTGATGGCCTCGGAAATTTCCCAAAGGTCTGAGAGTTAGTAAATCCCTTGATCCGAAAGTCGCCTTTGCAGAGCTCCTTCCTGCCGGCTCTCCCCGCTCCCCAAGATATGTGATGCCGCGTCTCTAGAAGCGGCCTCTTGCCCGCGCGGGCATCACGGAGGGCACGCGGTGCACATTTCAGGGGCCCCGCAGGGGCAGAGTAAACCCCGGGGCCCCGGCGTGTGCGCGCGCTCCGGGCCCTGCGTGCGGGAGGGTCTGGAGCGCTCCGCTGGGCTCGCGGGCACGCGCGTGTGTGTGCGTGAGTGTGTGCTCACGCGCTCCAGACCGTGCCCCCGAGCCCAGCCGCAGGGCTGGAGAACGCGAGCAGGCCAGCACAGGGGGCAGGTGGGGGTATCAGATTCTTAGAGTTGAGCTGTTTTCCCCTCCAGCTCCCGCTCCTCTGAACCCCGCTGCAACGTAGGGAGGGGGCTGGATTAGCCCAGGAGCTGGTGGAGGAGCGGGCTGAAACAATCGAGTGGGCGCGCCAGGACTACCCGGCTGCAGGCGGGGAGGGGAGAGGGAGCCCCGGTTCTGCGCAGAGAGGGGGCGGGGTTGGGGGGGCCCCGGGAACAGCGAGGAGGCGGGGATGGCCGCCGAGCTGGGGAAGTGGTCCCCCCCCCCACCCCCGGGAGGCGAGAACTCTTCGGACAGCACATTAATTGGAGATAACTGATTAATTCGAGCTGCTGATGACTATAAATGGCGATTCTCTACCAAGGTGTCTTTATTTAAAAAAAAAAAAATCGTTCCGTGTCATCCCCCACGTCAGGCCGGCTCGTGGGCGTGAGGCTGTACTTCCTCCGCCCCCTCCTAATGGAGTGAACCATTCCCAGCTCTCCCCCTCCCTCGGCCTCTCTCTCTCTCTTTCTCTCCCTTCCTCGCTCCCTCTCTTTCTCTCCTCCCTCTGCCTTCCCCGTGCATAAAGTCTCCGTCGCTCCTGGAACTTGTTGGCAATGCCTATTTTTCAGCTTTCCCCCGCGTTCTCCAAACTAACTATTTAAAGGTCTGCGGTCGCAAATGGTTTGACTAAACGTAGGATGGGACTTAAGTTGAACGGCAGATATATTTCACTGATCCTCGCGGTGCAAATAGGTAAGTGGACGGCGGGCCGGGCTCGCAGAGGGCGGCGGGCGGCGGGTGGCCGGGCCCGAGGCACCCGGGGGGGACCGACTGGCCCGCGGTCGCCGGCGGGTGCGGAGAAGCTGGCAAACCCCAGGGATGGGGGCATCGGCTCCTAGGGACTGGCGCGTCCCGGGTTGGTTTTGCTAAAAAAGAAAGAGAGAGACTCCAAATATTCGCCAGGAAGTGTGTGCGGCCGGCTGTTTTCTGGAGGGGCTGTCCCCTCTTTTTACAAAGCGCACGTCCGTCCGTATTTGCTTCTTTCTCTTGGGTGCACCAGGTTTGTGCGCTTTGGGGAAATGCATTGCTCCCTGCCATACTGCAAGGCTTTATTTTGAAGGGTCGAAAGGTGAATGCAGGAACAAGATGGCTAGGCAGCTAGAACTGGAAAGTTTATGTGCAGAATGCAAAGATATTCTGGGGCTCAGACTGCTGCATTTAGAACTTTGTCATTCTCCCGCCCCCCCTCCCCATATCCTAACTGCAGCGTTCACATCGGGCAGCTCAGACAGGGCTAGGGGGCACATTGAGTATGACAGGAAACCCCAGAGTATATCTTTTAATACGCTTATCATTAAGGAGCTTGAGTTCAGCTAAATATATATGGATATAATTTTCTATGCACATTTGCCTCTTCTTTTCCACACAGGCATCTGTGTGTTACATACAGGAAGGGGTTAAGAAGTGTTTGCAATGGGTGGTGTTGGGTGTTTGTAATTTTTGCTAGTTTGGGATTGCTTATGGATGGATTCGCATAGTCCCCATTTCATGTTAAGGAGCCTTGAGTCCTAGTTCCACTGTCGTTGGGGCTTTTGAAAGTTCCTATTTTTTTCCATCCAAAATGAAGGAGGCGTAATGGAAGGGAACAGGAGAAAACTCCCTTCTCTGTTGCTGGGTCAGAGCATTAATTAATGTAGCCTCAAAGTGAAAGTGAAGCAGATTATTAATAGAATGGACAAGAGAAAAAATAGAAACTCTTCAAATGGGTTTTCTGGAGAGGAGGGAATTGTTGGCTCCTATCATTTGAGGCTGTAGCATTCTTTGCAGACAAATCCTTGCAGTATTGCGGGAGGGGGTTGCTTTAGGGAATTGGTTTGGTTGGGGCAAGAGATGAAATGCATAACATTCTTCTTCATGAGAAATGTGGAACAAACAGGCTTTGGAGTTATCTAGACATTAACATGGATTCTTTGCAATAGGTTTTTATGCATTTGACAGGATTTTCAGAATCTGATTTTCTTTTCTGCATGAACATTGTAGGGATTTTAGAGTGTACAGATGCAGGATGTTGGCGGCATTTCCTTTAATTCCAAGAAACGATTTGATGTTTTGAATCTTTGACATTCATGCAAAGAGCTGCAATAAATAAAGAACATTTCTGATTGCAACAAATCCCTTAGATCTTGGAAATAAGTGGATGTGGTTTTTGCAATGACTGCAGATTTTTAGAGAGCAAGACAGCAGTTGTTTTTTATATAGGGCTTGTAATCGCCAAAGGTTTGGGACTCTGCATTGCCTGTGAGAAATAACCTTACTTTGAACGGAGACTGTGCATGTGAAATCCGCTTGAAACACATTAACCTCGGCCGGGAAATGACCATTTGTTGGCTGTGGAATTAAAATTGAGCATGTTTGTTCCCGAATGCCTGCCCTTTCCCGAACCGGAGGCTCGATCTTTATTAATTCATGGCTGGGAGCTGTCCCAAATCACTGACATTTGGCAAGAAAAATGGGAGCTGGGCAAAGACGGGGAGGTGGAGGGGTGGTGAAGGCGAGTGAAGACTAGGCGGGAGGAAGTTTGGAATGAATGAGAGGTCGAACAAATGAATGAGCGGAAGGAAAGGGCACAAGACACGGACACGGTGGAGGACAGAGAAGTAGCCCAGGTCACCCGCCCGAGCCTCGGTGAGCCAGGGCTCAGGAAGGACAGCAGGGCGGCCCGGACTGACACCTGCCCCGATGCAGGAGCCTTCCAAACGCGCCCAGGGGCAAGCCCCCGGCCTCCCCAGCCAACTAGAGACCGAGGAGTCCGAGTTGCAAAAGACAGAAATTTTCACGACTTATTTTACACGCGCGCGCACACACACATGCGCGCTGTGGAAGGTTTTCCAGCAGCCCCTGAAAACATACCAGGACAGAAGCGCTTCCCGCGTCCCCCCCAGCCCGCTCCGTGACCCCAGAGAACCCAGTTTCCCTTTAAAATATTGTCAGTGCATCTTAGGGGCTGCTTTTTCGCCTCCAAGTTTTGGGGGTGAAGGTGAGAAGAGATTGGGGGCCGGGGAGAGAGGATGGACCGTATTTTATTTCCTTTGCTCGCCGCAAAGCAGCGCTTGCGGTGTGGTTTACAGGGGACGCCGCGCAAGGCTCATTTCATCCGCCCTCGTTCTGTTAGAAAAAAAAATTCGTTTATTCCTTCATTCTAGCTCAGTGTTCTAGCTGATACTGCAGTCCAGGGGCTCTTGCTATTTCGTGAGGGGACCGGGAGATTGACGAAGGTTGACGTATCGGCCCGAGCTTCCCGTTCCGGATTAGAAAGCTTAAGGCCCGCCCCGCTCTCCCTGCAGCAATTTGCAAATGGTGCGCTCTCGGAGGCCTCTGCGGGTTCGGTCACCTTCCCCCTAGCCTGCTCCTGGCCCAGGGACCGGCGGCTGGGAGCGGTGAGGTGTCCGGTCCTCCCCGGAGACACACGCGAGCGATGGAGCCCTGAACGCCGCCTGGAAGCGGCGGGCGCTCAGGGCCCGGGCCCTGGAGGCCCCTCTCTCCCCTTTCCTCGCCCGGCATCGCAGATCTGCGCTTCGCGTGCGTACTCCAGGCGCCCAGGGTGCTTTTGGCCGCTGGCTTAGGCATCTTCAGCTCGGGATGGAGAGAAAGGGCCTTGGCAGCGCAGCCGCCGCCTGGAGCCCGTCTCTCTCTCGGGTCCCGTGCCTTGGGGCTTGGCTGGCCTGAGACCGGCATCAAGGACTCGGTGTCCCCTGAGTTTCCTCCTCCACCTGCTGCCTCCGCTCCGGCTTCGACCCCCGCCCCTCTGGGGGAAGCCCCGAGCCAGAGGCCGAGAGCCCCTGGTGGCAGCCACCCCAGCCCCCAGCTGCAGAGCTGGGGCTTGGAGAGGAAGAGTCAAGCCTTGTCGATGGCTGGCGGAGCCGGGCTGGTTTTCCCCGAGGAGCTGAGCAAGGCAGAGAGAAGCAAGGGACCGGCCTCAGGGATCTGGCCTCCGGGGAGGTGACCCAGGGTCACTAGCTCGGACACATCCTGACCCTGCTGGCCTTAACTGCCCGGGACCACCCTTCCCCCTCCCAGTCTAGGGGTGTAGGGGTGCAGACGGGGACCTCACTAGGAACTCCACAGTAGACAATCCCTGTTATAATGAAACAATCCAAGTCGGTGGCTGCTGGGGGCTTCCAGAGAATTTATTTGTTTATTCGTTCAGCAGTACTTGCCCAGCGCCCACTCTAAGCAGCAGGCCCCAAGCCCAGGGATTGTTCACAGACACTCGGCTGGGCTGCGGGGCCCAGCTCTGAGCCTCCCAGCCCCTTCTTCACCCCTGCACTGTGCCGTCACACCCCTCCATCACCTCACAAAAGGGAAACCGCACTTCGAGAGCCTTGATGGGCCGGCTAGGGGGAAGCTAAGCAGGGAGCCAGGAGAAAGAAATAAAGAGGCAGGGGAGGTGAGAAGAGGGAGCGAAGGAAACCAGAAAAAGATGCGGAGAGCGATGCAGGCGGGGGTCTCACGGTAGGAAAGGCCTGGACTCCCCCGCCCCCATACCTGTGCACGAGGGCCACCTGCAGAAGACGCTGGGTTGCGTGCAGCTCGAAAGTTCTCGGGCCCCACCGTTCATTCACCTTTCGCCCTGGCGCGCTCCGAGCCTGGGCGCCACTGGACACGGCTGGATGGGGCAATGCTCACTGGGTCCCGACGGGCAGGCTGCGGGGCTCCGGGGCCGGGTGGTGGCACCGCTGACCAGTGTCCCCTGCTCCCCGCAGCGTACCTGGTGCAGGCCGTGAGAGCAGCGGGCAAGTGTGATGCGGTCTTTAAGGGCTTTTCAGACTGTTTGCTCAAGCTGGGCGACAGCATGGCCAACTACCCGCAGGGCCTGGACGACAAGACGAACATCAAGACCGTGTGCACGTAAGTGTCCTCTCTGTTGCTCGAGGTTTCGGTGCTGGGGGGAGCATTGTGGAGGTGGGAGGGCGCCTCACCTCCCACCCTCAGGCCGTGGCTGGGGCCTGCCCTGTCCAAGGGGACCCTGTGGCTTGGAATGGGCAGAGGAAAATCCTTTCCTTGGGGCCCAGTCCCACGCTCCACAGCCTGACCCGTGTGCACAGAGGCACGCGCAATCCACACCCTGGAACCTCTGGACTCGGGGGCGAGGGGGCACCGACAGCTGCTCGAAGCTCCTCTCCAGGCTTTGAGGCCCTCTTCCTCTTCCTCTCCTGCTGCGGGAATGAGCACTTCAACCGGGACACTTGGTTTGGCTTGAGGGGTGTTTTAGGTAGTTCTACCAGGTTTGCCTATAAGGAAAGGAACTCCCCTATTTTGTCCCCTTCCTCTAATAAAATTCCCCTCTGGCACAGGCCAAGAAACTTCACTGGCAGCAAGTGAGTGCAGATCCCTCTTTCTCTTTCGAGGAGAGAAACTGAAAGGATTTTATTTTGTGTGGATGGCTTTGCCCACATGTCCAGTAACCATCTCTGTGGAGTTTAGAGCCAATTTGGAGCTTTAGGGTAGCTATCTCCCTCGCTTATCCGCACCCCCCCCCCTTCCTGCATCTGCAAGGTATCCCCAGCCCAGGGCCGCTAAGGGCCCAACAAGGCCCAGGGGTGTTTGCCCAGAGCCTGGCTAGAAAGCACAGCTCCCACTGGCAAATGAGGGTAGCAGAGCACTGTGGAGGGTCAGTCACATCTCAGCTAAGGCAGACCTTAGAAATACCCGCATCTTCTGCAAGACACATGCACACACACTTTCATTTTATTTTTCAAAAACAGCTGTAACCCTTCCCACCCCCATCACGGCCCTTCCCGTAAAGCCCAGGCAAAAGGTGTTCTTGTTTCCCATAGGTTGCGGTGACCACTTTCTGCACCCTCCTTTGTATACTCTCAGGTCCCTCCTCTCTCCCTAATTCCTTGGGGGTGGCATGTTATTTGTTAAGCACTGAGTAGTTCGATGGGGGTAAATTTTGCTACAGGCTTTCAATACCCTGGTGTTCACCAGAAGCCACAGCAGCCAAGTGGCTGCTACTTTCCTATCTGGAAAGGGACAAAAGGCTGCGTCTGGGATGCACACACACCTGTTTTAATCCTAAATGTCTGATGACAGGGAAGAAAGTACCTATAAAGATGGGCGAAAGCGTAAATAGAGATCAGCTCTCAATTCCTCCATCGTTTGCCCAAATTTGCTTATTCCAAGCTGTTGGGTCTTTAGCAGGAGAATGGAAATGGGGTGGGCCCCTCCCAGAATTGGCAGAGACCACAGCTGGGCCGAGAGCCACTCTGTTGGTGGCACTAAGGCCACCTCTCAGGGCCGTGTGCTTAGTCGCTCAGCCATGTCTGACTCTGCAACTGCATGGACTACAGCCCGCCAGGCTCCTCTGTCCCTGGGGATTCTCCAGGCAAAAATACTGGAGTGGGTTGCCAAGCCCTCCTCCAGGGGATCTTCCCAACCCGGAGATCGAACCCAGGTCTCCCGCATTGCAGGCGGATTCTTTACCATCTGAGTCACCAGGGAAGCCCACCTCCTCTCAGACCTACCTGGATTCTGTCCTCCTCTGCCCAATCTCTCTTCCAGGAAGACCTGGTCCCCATCTGGGCATGCAAAAAGAAAGGAGAGATTGAAATGTCCTTTGGGAGGTGTAATTATGCAGAGAGCTGTCCTGCCGCCTCTCCATTTCTCTAAATCTCAGTATTTATTACAAATTGAGGAACATGGAAGGCCTGTGCCCCAGGCCCTGCAGTCCTCATAAATCAGAGACTCACGGAGGTCATTAGAAAGCAGCCGGAGCTCAAGGCAGTCCAACAGAAGTTTATAACTTGACTGTCAGCCGGAAGCCGGGGTTGGGAGTTGGACACCAGGACAAAGCCTGCCTTCAGCGTGCTTACAGTCCAGGCCGGTGAGCAGAAAGGAGGGAGGGGAGGAAAGAACGCACAGATTTCGTGGAGGGCCCTCGCTGGTGACCTGACACCAAGGGCCCTGGCGAAAGGGGAGCCAGACCGGAGTTAGCAAGACGGCACGGATCGACCCAGCCCCGAAAGGAGACAGCGGCCCAGGAATCGATCACGGGTTGGAATTATATTTAGTCTGGAGATCTATTTTGGGTTTTCAGAGGAAAAGGGGGACAATAAAAAAAAAAGGACAAATTGGATGAAGGTTGTGGGGGCGGGGCTAGGAGCCGAGCCCGGGAGGATCGAGCGGCCGAGGAAGGCGCGGGCTCCGGAAGAGGCGAGCAGGGAGGACCGGGAGCTGGGCCCCTCGAAGGCCAGCGCGGCGGGCTCTACGCTGGCCCCGGGCCCTGCGCCTGGGGGCGGGGGGCTGGCACCACCTCCCGAAGGTCGCGGGGTCCAGGGCCGAGGAAAGGCCTGGGGGTGGGTGAGGGGTCGGGGAGAGCAGGGACCAGGCGCCCAGGGCCTGAGCTCTATAGGTTAAGGAAACTGGAGGAGGCGAGGGAGCCGGCCCGGGGGCACGGGCGCTGGCACTCACCGACTCCGGGGAGGCAGAGGCGGGCGGCCGTCTCCGCACCGGATCCGAGCCGGGAGGGCGAGGCGAGGGGCCGCGGAGGACCGAAGCGAGCGAGGAAGAGGAGGGTGCGACGAAGGGACCCGGGGGGAAACCCGAGGGGAGGAGAAAGGAGGAAGACAAAGAAGGGGAGAGAAGGGAGACGAGGAAAGAGGGAGACAAAAGGCGGAGCGGAGGAGACGGAAGGCCGAGGCGAGCGGGCGCGGCGGCTTGGAGACGGAGGGAGGGGAAGGCAGGGCGAGGGGAGGGGGGCGCGGAGCCGCGGGGAGGGCTGCGCGCCGCGCTGGCCGGCCGTCCTGCAAGCTGAGAGGCATTAATGCGCGGCAGCTTGCGCGGCTTAGCGCTGTTTTCCTAGCTGTGCCCGCAGAGGCCCGCAATCTGTCAGCGCAGGCCCAGGTGCCAGCGCGGCGCCGTGGGCGCGGAACCCGACCGAGAAGGGGCGGCCCCACCTTGGACAGCGGCTCCGGGGACGGGACGAGGTCCCGGGGGAGGGGGTAGAGGGAAGAGAGAGGGGGCGCCCCGGGCTGCAGAGAGGAGGGTCGCCGGCAGCTTGGCCGGGCCGCGAGGGGGACGCTCGCGGGGCGCAGGCCCGGAGTTCTGCCCGCGCCCACAGTGAACCTCCTGCTCTGTTCTGTTCCTCGCCAGATACTGGGAGGATTTCCACAGCTGCACGGTCACGGCCCTTACGGATTGCCAAGAAGGGGCGAAAGATATGTGGGATAAACTGAGAAAAGAATCCAAAAATCTCAACATCCAAGGCAGCTTATTCGAACTCTGCGGCGGCGGCAACGGGGCGGCGGGGCCCCTGCTCCCGGCGCTGCCCGTGCTCCTGGTGTCTCTCTTGGCAGCTTTAGCGGCCTGGCTTTCCTTCTGAGCGCCGGGTCGGCTCCCCCTGCGCGCGCCCGCACTCACGCCATGCTCCCGGAAACCGAGAGGAAGATCCATACGTTCTTTGGGGACGTTGTGATTCTCTGTGATGCTGAAAACACTCATATGGGAATTGTGGGAAATCCTGATTCTCTTTCTGATTTCGTTTGGTTCCTTGTGTTTCATTTGCCAAATGTTACCGATCAGTGAGCAAGCGAGCACAGCCCAAACTCGGACCTCAGCTTCAGTCCGTCTTCACACAGAAACACGAAAACGGCAAACCCACCCCATTCTTTTTTTTTTTTTTAATTTTTATTTTTTTGGCACAAGAATCTCAGGAACGGCCCTGGGCCGCCTACTATATTAATCATGTGAATACATGACCAATGATGGGCTCCTCCTAACAGGAAAGAGGAGAGGAGAAGGCCAGGGAAATGCACTGAACAGAACAGCATCTCGTGAATAATTCACGCTCACTGTCTTTCTAACACAGAATCTTGTTTTGATCATTTCCACTGCACATTTCTCCTCTAGAAAAGTGAAAGGACAGATGGTTGGCCTTGTGTTTCAAGGCTACGATGGGGAGAGGGAGGGAGTTGAGGAAACCTCGGGTCAGAGGTACAGGCTGCCAGAAGCAACGCTGCTGAAGTCACTGAAAGGTTAAGCTTTACCTGCTCGTGTTGATGCATCTTTCGAAGTCCACTGCCTTGGTTTTCCCTCTTGTTTTAGCTGTTCCACATACAGTAATACCTGAATACCCAACGGTATAGATCACAAGGGGGGGATGTTAAATGTTAATCTAAAATATAGTTAAAAAAAGATTTTGACATAAAAGAGCCTTGATTTTAAAAGAAAAAGAGAGAGATGTAATTTAAAAAGTTTATTATAAATTAAATTCAGCAAAAAAAAAAGATTTGCTACAAAGTATAGAGAAGTATAAAATAAAAGTTATTGTTTGAAATAGGGGTGTCCTCTGTTTCCTGCCCCAAGCCTGCTTTCTTGGCCGAGTTCTCTTGGGGTTCCCTGAAGGGACACAGGATGCCAGGTGGTAAATTCACCAGCTCACCAGCCATCTGATAACCTACAGTCCTCAAGCCTTGGGTTACCAGAACATCTTGCCGCTTCCCTGAAATCGTGTTTGCTTAAGAGAAAGGGGAAGCTATATTTTACTTCTGTAAGCCAAAAGGCAGGGGTTCTTCCTAGGGGAGGTTTGGGGGCGCTGGCCTTGGGCGCCTCTGAGAATGCACACGCGGACCCACGCGGGTCAGAAGCCCGAGCACCGGCCTACGGGCCGAGCCCTGCTCGCGACTCGCCGCTTCCTCTGTCGTGGCCGGAGGCAGCTCTCGGAGGAACCACCATTAAGGGCTCCAGCGGAGGGGCCAGAGGCGTGGTCCCTGGCAGGGATCAGGCGAGTCCTTTCATAATTAATAAGACAGCTCAGCTGAAACGGCGAGGGCCCCGTCGATCCGGCCGGCGAGCTGCTTCCACGTCTCCTATTTTTGGCCCGCGTGGTCTCACGGAGAAGTAACGGCCCGCGAGTAAACTCGGAGGAGCAGCCCCGGGTCTGGGACTGCCGGAGGAGAGCAGGCTGCGGGAGGCAGAGCCGAAGGTGGGTCCCCGGGTTCCAGGGCGGCGAAGTCAGATTTCCTGGACAAAGTGAGGGTGGAGGTGGGCGAGGGAAGGGGAGGAGGGGCGGAAGCTGGCGGACCGCAAAGGAGGCTGCGGAGGCGGCCGCGGGTGCCGGCGCCGGCTCCTAAGGGGGTGCGCGGGGGCCCTGAAATGCAATGTGTAAACAATCGCTGGAGTAACCGTTCATAAATCAAACCCAGTGGGTCGCAGCGCAATCTGCATTCCCCCCCACGGATTGAAGTCCAGCAACACATGCGCCCCTGCGCCCGGAGCGCTGGGAAGCGGCGAGGATTCTGAACCGCGGCATCTATTAGCGCGGCCGGTCCACGCACGCGCCGCGCCCGCCCCTCCGGGGGATATTCCCCCGCCGCCTCTCCAACCCGCCAGCTCTCCTGCCCATCCCTAGTCTCAAGCCAAACCCAACGAGATCTAGCTGCCTGCGCGCAGTGGCCGCCCACTAAGGAGCTCTGGCTGTTTGGTAAAATAGGCCTTGGTTCTAGTTTCGATGGTGATTTTCGGTATAAATGGCACGATTCTAACCTGAGCTCAGCGCCTGGAATTCAAATTAAAATTTCTGAGCCTGTTTTAAATACGAATCTACTTAATGAGGGAGGGAAGGAGGGAGGGAAAGAAAGAGGGCTTACACCGGCCATTCTTGTTTTAACATCTTCCCTCCTAATCATGCCTCTTGCTGCCCCCCAAACGCGGGCGAACCAGCGCGCACCACTGGGCCCCTTGCTCGCCAAAGGAAAACGCAAGCGGCGTTCTCCCCAGGCGTGAGAGGGCAGTGGGGAGACCCTCGGGACACACGGAAGACGCACCCCCCCCACCCCGCCACGGCGCGGGCATCCCCCCTGAGAAGCGACCTCTTCCGAGGTCTGGAAGGAGACCAGGAGGAGGGAGGGGCTCCGTCGCCCTCGTCTGCCGGACCTGGTGCTCCAGCGGCCTCCCAGGTGGGGCTGCCCTCGAGGGAAGCCTGTCTCGGATCGTCCCACGGAGTCTCCCGAAAGCCGGGTGCCGCGTAGGGGCTCCCTCGCCTTGTCTCAGGCCCCGGGCCCATCCTCACGTGCTCCTGGATGGAGCCCAGTTTCGCGGGGCGCACCTGGCGGGTTAGAGGCCGCTCCTTCTAGTTGCGGTGATTGTTCAGTTATTATCACGCCGTCTTCGACTGTAATTTGTTTAACCAGGATGACATCTCCATATGTTAGCTGGTGTCACCGGGTTTTTTTGTTTGTTTGTTTGTTTGTTTGTTTTTTAAAGCAGCATCGGGGGTAAGCCCTGATCCCAGCTCAGGGAGGTATTAACGCAAGTCAGTCCAAAGGCGGAGAGGGGGTGGGCGGGGGTGAGGAGTGACGATCAAGCAGGAAGGGGATGGGGTCTACCGTGCCGACCACCTGGGCCCGGTACTGCACTGCACGCACGCTAGCTGCCAGACCTGGAGGACCTGGGACAGGGGAAGGGGCCTCCTACCCTCCACCCCCTGACCAAGTAGACTCAAGACACAGGAGTCCGCCCACCTGAGTGTGATGCTTGGTTATCTTCAGGGAAAACTCAGAGAGGCCCGCTCCAGAGTCCCCGCTCAGCCCCGAGCCCTCGGGAGGTGGCTGTGTGGGGGGCGCAGAGGAGAAGTGCAAGGGAAGGAGAAGCCCGAGGGCGTGCCAAATGAGGACTCAGGCCTGGGAGAAAGACGGGGAAACCTGAACCTGGAGTAGGGCGACTGGAGGGGCTGGAGGGAGGCAGTCGCCTTGGGCTGGAGACCCCAGAGCTGTGGGCCAGAGGTGGGGGTACAGGTGAGCCTGCGGCCTGTGCTCATTCAGGAACCTCCCTGAAAAGCGAATCTGCACGAGGCTCCCCACGGAGATTTTCTTTCTGTGTATCTGGAAATTCTTTCACTCTGACGGATTCTGGGAGGGAGAGGCTAGTTGCCGCGCGGGTGGGGGTGGGGGCGCGGTGCGGGGCAGGCTGAGCGCAAGCACCAGGAGTCCAGAGTTCGATGGATGGGTGGCCAGGACAGAGAGGCCTTTTCTCCCTCCCCAAACTCCCTCCAAGCCTAGCAGAGTTGCTTCCGGAAGGTCTTCAGCCCTCCTCTCTCTCCCACTCCCCGCCCCCGACAAGGGGCTCCATCCTGGCAGGACCAGCTGGCGCCTGAGGGAGAGGTCCACACTCTGAAACAGTCCCCCACCCTGTCCCCTGGGGCCTGAGGGAGGGCTCCCGGCCACCCCTCCCTTCCTTCCCAACACCCACCAAAGGAGATCAAAGGACTGTGGCCTCACCCCTCGCCTGGGTGTGAAAACAGAGTGGGCAGCTGGAGCCACGCGCACACTGGCCGTGGGGATCTCCCAAGAGTCACTGGTGGCCACTGCCCACGCCTGCCGAGGCCTGCGTGGCAGGAGCTATGCAATGATGTAGTTCGGAGCTTTCCCGGAAGAAGAACAGCATCTCCTGGGACCATGGCAGTCTGGGTACCAAACCCAAATGCTGGAAAGAAAACAATGGGCCCATCGAGAAGGGAATCGGGATTGCCAAGGAGGGAGGGCGGGGTGGGGTGGGGAGGTGGACTGGAGGTTTGGGATGAGCAGATGCAAACTACCACATACAGGATGGATAAACAAAAAGGTCCTGCTGTATGGCACAGGCAATTCTATTCAGTATCCGGTGATAAACCATTGTGGAAAGTTACACTAATGAATATACGCATATATCTGAATCACTTCACTGACCACCAGTAACACAGATTATAAATCAACACTACGTCAACAAAACGAAATTTTAAAAAATAAATAGAATGAGCCAGGAAGAAAGAAAGAAAGAAACCGGGAGCCGTGCTGCCTAGCCGGACTAAGGCAATGTCCCCCACTCAGCCCTGGTGCGGGGAGGGAAGGACAGGGGCAAGGAGGCATGTAAACCCTGCATCCAGATTCTCACCCTGGAAGGACACGCCTTCAGGGAGCTAGAAGAGCTCTGTCGCTGGCCACATAACCAAGGCTGGACTCCTTACCCCCTCCAGACCTCACTTTCCTTGGGGATGGTCATTCCTGCCTCATGCGGTTGTACTTTGTCTCAAATGTGATATAGACGAAGCACTTTCCTGCTACTCGCCTCTTACCTACTGTTAGGTGTTATTATTCTTGCTCACTCCCGCCTCCACACAGGCTTAACCCCATGGTCTTAATGAATTCTTTAAAATAATCTGGAGTGGAGAGCTTCATTATGACCTTTAGTACTGTGCGGCACATTTCCTTTATAGAGCTCTGTGTGTGTGTGTGTATGTGTGTGTGTGTGCGTGTGTGTGTGTGTGTGCCTGCACCTGTGTGCACTAAGTCACATCTAATGCTTTGTGACTTCGTGGACTGTAGCCCGCCAGGCTCCTCTGTCCACGGGATTTCCCAGGCAAGAATACTGGAGTGGGTTGCCGTTTCCTTCTCCAGGGGACCTTCTCAACCCAGGGATCCAACTCACATCTCCTGCACTGGCAGGCATGTTCTTTTCCACTGAGCCACCTGGGAAGCCCCTTCCTTTATAGGCCAGCAACTTAATTTCCTCTTGCTACAGGCTACCCAGTGCTCCAGCCTGTGCTAATCTTCTCAGGAAGCTCTAAATAAGCTTCCTGAGTTGTCAGCCTCTGGACAGGGTCTGTGTCCCTAGACCCTACCCACCCAACCTGGCATGGGAGCCCAGGCCAGCCCCCTGTCCCTCACTGCTTTCCAACCCTCAATCTGGGGTCCCTAGTTCTCGAAACACTAAAGGGTCTGCTCCAGAAGCCTCCCCTACAGCTTCCCTCCCCATCTTCACTCCTGCCCCCCGCCATTTATATTAACCCACTCTCTCAAAATTAAACCAGAAAAAGGAATTCATTCCTTGTAATCAGCCATGTGATACAGTGCTACATAGAGCCAAGAATATTAACCCACCCTGCACTAATGTTAACAAACATGTGTATTGTCATACACCTCTCCCCAGCTCGTGAAAACACACCCTGACGTATACTCATATGGAGGGTGGGCTTTTTTTTCACTTTCACAGAATTATGATATACTTCTCTTCTACTAATTCTTCAAAATAAACAGCTAAACCTTCTCTTAAATAGGTACACAATGTTTCTTAGACAACCATACTACAATTTATTTCCACCCATCAATGGACATTCAGGCTTTTCTGGTTTTATCTGTGTGTCCTACAAATATTGTTGTAATAAAGATTCCTGTAGAAACAACGTTTCTCCATTTACTAGCATTTTTGTTTCTTCAGTAGATCAGATCCCCCCAAATTTGGATTGCTGAACAAGAAGGTATGTATATGTGTTTATTTTTTATTTTTAAATGTGCATGTCCTTTTAATCTTTTTAATGTTGGATTACATTCCCAAAGAGTATATGGCTCGTTTGCCCACATCCTCATCAACACTACATGTCAACACTTTCTTGGGGCTGTCCGTACAGTAGGTGACTGGTGGCTTTCCGGAGGCCACACTTCACAGCTCTGCGTCGGGTGCTCTGGGCCCCCTCTGCCTTGATTGCCACCAGCACCATCACCCAGCTGGTGGGGAAGGTCCAGCTAAACTTTCTGTCCTCCTCCCTCTAGCAAGGGCAGAGTCAGGCCTAATTATTCCTGAAACCCCAGACTTCCTCGCTAATCTAACAGGCACACCCCCTGGAGCCGAGGGTGTGGATCCTGCTGTCCTTGGCCAGGGACCAAGGGCATGTGGAGTGGGGACTCGGCCACTTCCACTAAGGCATGCCCCCGGTGGACCCATGGGCCAGTACCACGGCTGGAACTCCTGGCCTGAATGGCGTGGAGAGAGAGGAAGGGAGGCGTCCCCAAAATGACAGCTGAACTCTTTTCCATCCGATGAGGCCAACTGGGAGCAAGCCAGGAGGATGGGGCTACAGAGACCTGGATTACACTGTCTTTTGCCTCTTCCCCACTTACTCTGTTTCGCTCCTCAAAAAATCTAACTTACTTTCAAGGAGCACATAATACACACTAACCATTATGCTAAAGCTTTGCCAACATCATCCCATATTTGCACTAATTTCTGTAGGAGATTGCATTCTCCTCACTTTACAGATGAGGAACAGGTTTAGAGAGAGGTTAGAAATTGGCCCCAAATCAGCAGGCAGAGCTGAAATGTGAGCATTCATCTGTTTCGGGAACCTGTTTTAAGACTTCACTTTGCTGTTTCTATTACTATTTTGAGCCAAAAGCGAGATAGATAGCACAAGTGAGAAAGAAAGAAAGAAACAGGAGTTCTGTGATAGGGAGCATAATGACGTTGAAAAGAGTGCTAATCCTTGGATCCTGTGACTGTTAGTAACGTGGCAGAGGAAAGCGAACGCTGCAGATGGAGGTAGGTTGCTAATGGGTTGACCTCAGAATAGGGAGGTTAGCCTGGGTTGCCCCTGAGGACCCAATATTATCGTGAGGGTCTTTTAAGTAGAAGAGGGCGGGGTCAGGGGATGTAGGAAGGCCTTCATTTACCTTTGCTGACTTTGAGGTTGGAGGAAGGTGCCCACGATCCAAGGAATCTGAGCAGCCTCTGGAAAGTGGAGAAGGCAAGGAAACAGATTTTCGCCTGGAAGCTTCAGAAAGTCATGCAGCCCGGTGAGGTTAGACCAGTGAAATCCATGCCAGAATTCTGGCCCTCAGCACTAACTCTGAGATTAGAGATTTGCATTGCTTAAGCCACCAAGTTTATGGTAATGTGTCACAGCTGCAAACAGAAAAGCCAGACAAATTCTAATTTGGGGGGATTTTATTTAAATTTTTTATTTGCATTGTCGATTGACAATGATAGTTTCAGTTGAACAGCAAGGGGACTCAGCCATATGCACACATGCATCCGTTCTCCCCCAAACTCCCGTCCCATCCAACACAAATCTGATTTTTTATGTTACAGGTATCCAGAGAACACTTGCTGGGATCTGCTCAGGGCCCTTCTCTGAGTTTTTGGGGGTACATGGGGATGGGATGGTGGCAACCTGGCTGAAGTGGCACGTGTGAAGGAAAGGAGACTTCAGGGACCAAGTTTCAAAGGACAAGCAATCAAAAGCTTGCGCTGACATTTTACCACGTGTTGGCATAGAAGCTTTATCTTCTCCTCTGTGTTGTGTCCCTTTTAGCTGCAAAAGCCTTCTTTTCCTCCAGGAATTTCGGAGACAGGCCCGTGAGTTACTAGTTTTTGTACCAGTCACTCACAGGCCTGCTCAGGTATGAGAAGTTCATGTACAGAGATAGATGGTTTGACGGGACTTCAGTGAAATGAACGTATCACCAGGTGGTTATTCTCTTGATAAATCACAGCATCTAATTTTAGCCACACACCTTATCACCTGGAAAAATCAGGTGTTGGGATGATTTTTGTTTTCTTTTTTAATGGTGGTAGGGTTTCCAACTTTGTATGTGACCTAGAGGACAGAAGGAAGTGGATGAAAGGGAAAGTCACTCAGTCCTGTCTGACTCTTTGCGACCCCATGGACTCTACAGTCCATGGAATTCTCCAGGCCAGACTACTGGAGGGGGTAGACTTTCCCTTCTCCAGGGGGTCTTCCCAACCCAGGGATCGAACCCAGGCCTCCAGCATTGCAGGCGGATTCTTTCCCAGCTGAGCCACAAGGGAAGGCCGAAGTGGGTCCAATTTCTGTGGAATTCCTGGAATGAGTCCCTTGCCCTGGGAGTCTAGAACGGGAAGTCTAGAACGGGAAGTGAGTCAAAGAAACACAGGGAAAAGGAAAGCCACGCGGCCACAGGCAGGCACTGCCTTCCACATGGAGAGAAATGCCTTAGACGAGTCCAAACCTGCTAAGGAGGGGAGGAGAGAAAAGGACACACTTGTCCATCTGGGCTAATCAAGTCACAAATTGGTTTGTTGACATCAAGACACCACCTCGGGAGTCTCTTCTTGATTAAGAAGGAAGCGAGAGGAGGCAAGCAAACCGGAGGGGCAGGCCGGGCGGGTCGTTAGCTCAGGCTGATGGACAGGCGGAGTGGCCCGAGGCTCCTGTCCGCGGGCCTCGTCTCTCCCGGGCCTCAGAGGGTCTGTGGCGCTTCCGGGCGTGACAGTGAGAAATGGCTCTGGGACCCTCCTCTTCCATCGTCCCTCCCCGGGCTGGGGAACTGCGCCTCCCTCAGGCAGGACGGAAATCCCAAGCAAACCGGTTCATTTAACTCTAGCAAAACACAAATTCTTCAAAACAGGCAACCTTGAAAGGGACAAAGAGAATCCCGGGAGTGTGAGCCGCACATTCGTCAATGCCAGCTCCACCAGGAGCTGTGAGCATCCCTGCCCGTGTGCCAACCAGCCTCTGGGCGTTCTCTCTGCCCAGCGCGTGCTCTCCACGCCCGCGCCATGCACACTGGCCGCCTTTCGCGCGCAGCCTCGGGCCAGTGCCTTTTCCTGCAGACCTGTCCTCCTGCCGGGTTTCTGCACTATTTCCTGCTCTTATGAAGAAAATGAGAGATCTACCTGCATGTCCTCAATTGCTTTGCTTATTGGCTGTGTTGTATAGTTTTTCCCCTTTCTGAATAGCCCTTGCCACTTTTATAAATGGCAGGAAATAAACGGCTCAAATCTTTATTTTCAAGGATGGCTATACATGAGTATTCAAATCCAAAATTCATAATGACACAGTCCCTTATCCCTATATTCTCTGCTTCATATGCATCCTCTCTAAGAGAGAGATACAAACACACACACACAGTCACACTGCACTTGGGAAACTGACCTTATTCACTCTAATTTGCTCTAGGGTCCTGCCTCTTAGGCCCTAAATTGTCTCTGCATTTTCTATCTCATTCTCCAGATGCTCCTTTTCTTCAGCTTACAACTTACACAAATCTCCGGTAGCCTAAAAGATACCCTCCCTTTCCATCCTTCTGTCCCCCCCATACGACCCGTTTCTCCATCCACCTCCTGGAGCAAAGCCCAGCCCACAAAGGACACATTGGAAAAAACGTGGGAAAGACTCAGCGTTCCTTCCCTCTCTGCCAGCCCCGCCCTCACAGCCCAGTCCCGCCCCCAAAGGTCCACCCCTCACAGCCCTGCCCCTCGCAGCCCCGGCCTTCTCCTCCCAGCCCCACCTCCAGCTTCTCTCCTCTCAACTACAGAACATCCTTCTCATTGTCCTCCTTCCTTCACCCTATTTGCATTTAACCATATAAAAATTATTTTATGTATTCTATTTTAAAATTTAGCAAGAATCCACACTCACTGTAGGAAAATTAGCAACCGCAGGTGACCCAAAAGGGGAAAATTAAAATCACCGGCGTTTCTCCAGCCAGTAATATGCATTTTGGTCTCAGTGTATCTTGAATTCTCTTCTTTCTGCATGATTCTCTTCTTTCTGCGTGATCGTGATCACGTTATTTCCTTTCTCAGGAAGCTTCACTTCCTTCCCTTTGCTGAATCATTGCCCAATGATTCAGGCTCCCTGCATGGCACCCAGGATCTGGTCCCTCTCATCTGGCCAGACTCCTGCCCGTCCACAGCCCTCCACACCTCCACCCGTGCCCTGCAGCCACTTGGGACTCCATGCTCCTCTCTGAGCTGTCCCCCAGCTGCACTCTGCTCACTTAGTTCCCCCATCACCTCCCTCCACCCATGGGTAGCCTGCTCTTCAAGACTCCTTCAGGCTCCATCTTTCATGAATTCTTCTCTGACCCCCTGGTCAGAATTACTGGGTATCCCCTCTGTTGACTTCTGCCTTTTCTTAATTTTGTACTGGAATTAGCTGTCTGCTGATCAGCTATGTATTTAAACCAGAAGTTTCCTGAAGTCAGGGACTGTGTCTCAATCATCTTTGCATCTCCCACGATGCCTAGCACTGCACCTGGCACAGATGTTTATGGAGAAAAGAACATTTCCAACTCCTGCTGCCTCACACACATGTAGTACACCATAATCGTGGAAGGATAAAGAAAGGTATTGTTGCTGTCAGTCCATCTGAGATGCTTCTTGTTAATGCCTTTTCTCCCTCAGAAACTTCTCTGGCAACCTGGGTGTTTATCCTTGTGAGAAGAGAGACATAAAACTCTTGGACATGCAACAAAGTCCATCCAGTGATTAGAATCAAAGGAACAGACATTCCCATAGCAATGCGGATAAAATGAAATGAATGAAAAATCGCTAAAACAGAGTAGAAAGAGAAAGGACTTCCCTGGTTGCTCAGTGGTAAAAAAAAAAAAAAAAAGTCTGCCTGTAATGCAGGAGATACAGGTCCAATTCCTGGGTTGGAAAGATCCCTTGGAGAAGGAAATGACAAACCACACCAATATTCTTGCCTAGGAAACATAGAGGAGCCTGGCAGGCTACAATCCATAGGCTCTCAAAAGAGTCAGACATGATTTGGTGACTAACAATAAGAAAGAGAAAAGAAGCAATTCCTCCTTGGAATATCCCTTCCGTGCTTCTCAGAACAACTTCCCACACATTTCATTAGCTTTTATGTTCTCTCATGTGCTACAGGGGGTCATGAGAGTCTCATGTTCTTCCCTTCATCCCCTCCCTCTCACCCAAGGAACTCTTGAAATCAGTAAGGTTCCTGCTTCCTTGTTTGATGAAAAAGAGAATTCTCCATGCTTCCCCTTCACCCAAATTATGAGTTTATCCCCTCGAGTGTGGACGACGACCGTGCATGTAGTGGCCAGCCTCTAGGATGACGTCCAAGGGTCTCTGACTGCCGGACTACATGCCTGTGTGTAGTGTGTAGCCACTTTGCACAATGAACCAAGGCTGGCCTCGTGTGACCAGTAGAATATCAATGGAGTAATGATGCATCGCTTCCAAAACTAGGTCAGAAAAGGCCTTGCAGCTTCCTCCTCCATCTCTCAGATCAGTTTCTTTGGGGGAAGCCAGCTGTCATGCCATGAGGCCACTCAAGCATCCTTGTGGAGAAGTCCACATCGAAAGGAACCACATCCTCCCCTCAGCCCCCAGCACTGACTCGCCAGCCCCATGAGGGAGCCCCGGGAAGCAGGTCCCCCAGCCACAGTCTTAACCTCACATGGCTGCAGCCCCAGCTGATCGCTGACTACGCCTCCATGGAGACCTCAAGCCAGGACCAGCCAGTGAAGCTGCGCTCAAACTCCACACCCAGAGAAGCCATGAAGGATGATAAAAGATTCCTGTTGCTAAGGTGCTGTTTGAGGATGATTTGTTATGCAATGAGAGCTAATAAAATGCATTTGGTATTTTCTTTCATTTTATTCTTCAGGGTCTGTTTGTCCATATGTTCATGTGAATCTTGATAGGTTTTATTTGTGAGACTCAAAAAGACAAGACTTCATCGAGTATTGTGTAGTGAATAGCAAAGTACTTCCACCGGGCTGTCAAGTATCTACGTACTTTAAACAACGATTGCTGTCAACTAGGAAGCAGGTACCGCAAGGCAGCTTAGGAATATCAGTGTGTCCAACAGGAAAAAAGAGGAGTCCAGGTATGTCAGACGCTGCTGCTGCTGTCCAGCCGCTGAGTCATGTCCAGCTCTCTGTGACCCCATGGCCTGCAGCACACCAGGCTCCTCTGCCCTTCACTATCTCCCGGAGTCTGCTCAAGTTCCTCTCCACTGAATCAGTGATGCTACCCAACCGCCTCATCCTCTGTCATCCTTCTCCTCCTGCCCTCCGTGTTTCCCAGCATCAAGGTCTTTTCCAATGAGTCAGCTGTTGACATCAGGTGGCCAAAGGACTGGAGCTTCAGCAATAGTCCTTTCAATGAATAGTCAGGGTTGACTTCCTTTAGGATCAGCTTGTGTTTCAGACAGAGGTACCTTAATACAAGGGAATAGTTAAAATGTGTTAGAAAGGCTGGAAGAGGGAAAGGAGTGATGTCACCCGAGGAAACCGCTGCAATGCTTAGGTCTGAAGGAGCCAAGGAGAGACAGCATCATGCAGAGCCCGTGGCCACTGACAGCCGAGACTGTGAAGCTTTCCTTCCCGCCTTCCAGTCTCCTGCCAGAGCCTCCCGTTGGCAGAAACGAATAGGAAGCAGTAGGCAAAGGAGTCTGGGAATTGTAGTTTGTGAGCCTTTGGCCCTATTGCAGAGAAAAGATAAAAGACAGGGCAGATGAGGAGTAGAGAATCCATAGGCATTATTTGTCACGGGAAACAATAGCAGAAAAATGGAAATAAAGGGGTGTGTACTTGACAAGGTTTACTCAAAAATAAAATGTCTAACATGCGGTCACTGTTTGTGATCAGAGAAAGAGAAATCCAGGTCTCCCCACATTCACCTTCCAAGACGCAGTCCCGGGACTCCTCTGGTGGCCCAGGGGTTAAGACTTCGCCTTCTAATCCCAGAGGTGCAGGCTCAACCCCTGGTCGGGGAGCTAAGATATCACAGGCCGCATGGCCCAAAATCCAAAACATAAGACAGAAACAGTATTTTAACAGATTCAATAAAGATTTTTTAAATGGTCCACTTAAAAAAAAAATCTTCAAAAAAGAGACATTGTTCAGTAGCAACAGGGTCAAAATTCTAAATTCTTCTAAAGTGCTGCCATCTTAAAGCCCGTTTGATACATCGTAGAAGAGCTGTTCTGACTACTCTGCAGTCGTTAACTCATTTACCTGCTGCACATCTGCACAAGGTCAGTGCTAGTGGGGTCCATTCTGCAGGGGAGCAAGCTCAGTCCCAGGGGAATTAAGTCCCACAGACAGTGACTCGCAGAGGCCGGGTCCCAACATGGTTGCCTGGTTCAGAGAGTCCACGGCGCGGTCCTTCGTGCTTTTATCAGCTTGCCTAAAATGCGGGGGCTGCTCATCACTGCTTGTGCCTATGCCCAGAATGTTCAAAATAATAGTATTAAATTATAATAATACTGAAATACAAATACTATAAAATAATGAATATGAAATAATAATAGTGTTGAAAGGAACAAAAGTCAAGGCCTGTCCAAGCTCAAGCCCTGAGCTTTAGGGCCAGCTTTTCACCCAGCTGGTACAAATGTTCCCGCTACTAGAGTGCAGCCCATGAACCCCTTTGGAATTAGAAAGACCACGGTTTTGGAATGATCCGGGTCTCTCAGAGCTTTCTGAGTCTGGAAATAGCCAATCCAAATCTGGAGATGGTTAGTAACTGGTACCCAGGGAGGGCTTGTAAAACAGACCCAAATATGGAGCTGGTTAATGGCTGGTACCCAGGGAGGGCTTATAAAACAGAGAGCCGTGTGCTTGGGCAGTGACGAGACTCCAGTCAGAAGAACACTACACTCGGGGGGTTGTTTCCATCCAGTCTGCACCCCTGCAAAACCCTCATCATTTCAACAGGCTCACTTCAGTTCCTCTGCTAGAAGGGCAGAGAGGAGGAAAAGATTGGATCCTCAGAAACTTTATTCCAGCATCTGGGGCAACTTTATTTCTTTTCACACTTTGAGGATTTAATCTCATTTTTTAAAGTGAGATATAATTGATATATACAACATTATGTTACATCCAAGTGTACAACATGAGTTTTTCTTGTTTGTAAACAGCCGGTGACTTGCACCATTTTGAAATAACAAGTGACAGGGTCGTCATACCTTGAGCGATTCCAGGCAGAAGGGGGAGGAGAACAGAGCATCGCGTGGTAACACCAGACCCTCCCGCCCTTATCTTCTGAAGATGCTCTTTTTTCCGTGGAGACTGCACGCTGGCTCTACTTGGCATGCTTTAAAAGGAGGGAGGCAGTAGTGGAAGGTGTGTATTCCCAAATGAGTTTAGATGGCAGACCCGCAGTACCTGAGTCCCTCTGAGTCCAACACCAGAAGCACAGATGCTTCTGAATCTGCATCAGCGGCTCATACAGAGCGGAAGGGCAGGCCTCACTGTGCCCAGGAGCCACCACCCAGTATTTCAGAGCATCCTTGTGTGCTGGGTTGCACTGTTCAAGGTGACCAAAATGGATCCAATTCCTGACTGCCAAGAGGGGCATTCAAACAGAAATCAGCAACAGGGCAACATAGAGAATTACATGAGCTTTTTTTAAAAATTGAAGTATAGTTGCGTCACAGTGCTGTTAATTTCTGCTACACAGGAAAGTGACTCCGTTATACATAACCACATTCTTTTGTATATTCTTTACCATTAGCTTTGACTGTAATGAAAGGGATTGATTTTCATGTAGCTTATAGAAAATAAATCATTTTATAAACCTATTTTTTGATAGCCACGCAGCTGTGTGGTTATGAATGGAGGTACATGGAAAGAAGAATTAATACACAAAAGATCTTCTCAGAATGAATGGCATGTTTTAAAGAATACATGGTTCTTCCTTTGCAAGTGTGGAGCTAAAACAAAGCAACCATCTCTGCTGCAGACTTGCACCCCAGCAGGCAGGTGCCATCTCTACTCATGCAAAGGACACGTCTTCTCTCTGAACACCCAACTCAGAGAGGGGGTAACTCCCAAGCTCACGCTCACTTATACCAAAGTAGCCTCTTTGGGTTTTGCCCCTCTCTCTGTAATCCTCTCATTGTGTGCCGAGTTGCTCAGTCGTGTCCAACTCTTTGCTAGTCCATGGACTATAGCCTGCCAGACACCTCTGTCCATGGGATTTCCCAGAGAAGAATACTAGAACAGGCTGCCATTTCCTCCTCCAGGGGGTCTTCTCAACCCAGGGAATGAACCCGAAACTCCTGTGTCTCCTGCATTGCAGGCGGTAGTCCTCTCCTTAGGGTCTTTTTATAATACGGCTGTCAGTATGAAAAGGAGTTGGCTCAGCACTGCCGAGACTGATTTCTGAGCAGGTGTGACATTATGAAACGGGGTGAAAAATACCAAGTCACAGGTGTATGTCTGCTACAGGGAAGGGAAGCAAAGAGATGGGAGGACCCTTCAGGGTTTGAATTTTCACTTGCTGTTTCTATAATAGGCCTGTCCCTACTTGGCCCAGCATCTGCCTTGTTCTCTGACCTCACCACAATTTCTTTGCCCCAGAGGCCCCAAGCTGAAAAGATTTTATAGGTTGACATTAACATCTTGCTTAAAATGTCTCCAGAGATAATGCATTTTAAGCTCCATTTAGTCAAATAACATGACTACATATTTCATACACTAGGTTCATTTTCTTTGCGAAGTGGAACACCCTTTTTAACTTGTTTAATTGCTATTTATCCCAGCTCCTGGGGAAGTACATGACAACCACTCCAGTGTCCTTGCCTAGAGAATTCTATGGACAGAGGAACCTGGCAGGCTACAGCCCATGGGGTCACAAAGAGTCCAACACGACTTGGTGACTGAACAGTCACTCCAACTAGAAGAGAAGCGTCTTAGAACATTGCCTAATCTAGAGTAGACAATCAATATGCCTTGAATGCAGAGAAGGCAATGGCACCCCACTCCAGTACTCTTGCCTGGAGAATCCCATGGGCAGGGGAGCCTGGTGGGCTGCAGTCCATGGGGTCGCCAAGAGTCAGACACGACTGAGCGACTTCACTTTCACTTTTCACTTTCATGCATTGGAGAAGGAAACGGCAACCCACTCCAGTGTTCTTGCCTGGAGAATCCCAGGGATGGGGGAGCCTGGTGGGTCGTCGTCTCTGGGGTCGCACAGAGTTGGACACAACTGAAGCGACTTAGCAGCAGTAGCAGCATGCCTTGAATGAATGAATTCAGGCAGCTAGGGCCTGCCTGGTGGTTCTTATAAGCAGAGCGTATCTCTCATATATGTTTCTGTACCTACAGTCTTGGCTAGGATCTTTGCATAGAGAAGAAACTCAATACTGACCGCTGAGTGCACATAACCACTGATCACGAATCAAAGAATGAATGAGTCAACAAACAGCCCAATATCTCCGTGCCCATGTCCCTCTGCGAGCATGCATGCCACTTTAAGTGACTTGTAAACTCACGGTGCACTGACGGCTTTGTTGCCTCATGCTCCCGGTCCCACTCCTTAGAACCATCTCGCGGGAAGTCAGAGGGGAGCGTGTCGGTAGAGTCCTAGACATGGTGGCTCTTAGCAGAACTCCAAGTCCAGATCGAGGAAGCACTTACTCCCCTCCCTTCCAAACCACTTTCCAAGAATGTTTTGGCACTCTGCCATCAAAGGATGACTGCCTCATGCGGTGTAAGTTAGTAATATGGGAAATCTGATGATTCAAATGTCTTAAAGGAGGCAAAAAAAAGGAAAAAAACAGCCTTGTGACAGTCATCTCTTTCCTGTTCTTTCTATGGAGAACACATTGATTTTTATGAGCTGTTAGGACTTTATAAACTTCCTTTCTAGAGTGATCTATCAGTGTCAAGCATTGTTACCATCCTGTGGTTCCCAAATTCCTCTCTGGTGGGCAGTAATTTACCCTTATTTTTTTTCTCTGTGATAAACCTTTGCATGATTAGTGAGTCTCTAATTAGGGATTATCATCGCCTTGGAGGTCCCAGCAAAGAAAAACGTCAACAACCTCAGATGAGAAGACTAAACGGTCCCCTCGTACTCGTTTCTCTCCGAGCCAGACCCATCCAGGATCGTGTCTGCAGCCACTTGCCGCGTCTCTTCCTGCTGCGCTCAGTCGCTCAGTCATTTCCAGTTATGTGTGACCCCACGCACTGCAGCCCGCCAGGCTCCTCTGTCCATGGGGATTTTCCAGGCAAGAATACTGGAGTGGGTTGCCCTGCCCTCCTCCAGGGGATCTTCCCAACCCAGGGATCAAACCCTTTAGCCTCCTCAAATTTCATGGCACACCAGCTTGGTTAATTGGAAAGCTTTTCATAATCATTTTCATATGTGAAGTTAAGAGTTTCCAAAGGAATCATTAGAAATGCAGGGGTTTACTCTTGAAATACCAGATACTTATTTTCTCATCAGCTGACAATGGAATTTCAACATATAAAGCACCGTAAGAAGGCTTTCACCCAAAGTTGTATGTAGAGCGCTTACTTCTGATTGACTGTTCAGATACTGACAGTATAACCGAATGGCGTCTAGTTCATCTTGCTGATTGCACGGCATAACACTCCAGTGCTTTCTGATCACGCCAGAACTGACACAAAGGTTGGGACTGTATGAGTTGTTTTGTAGTCTTTTATTCACCTAATATCATAGTTTAAACATTTTCCTATTTAAGAAACTTCATTGAACTGTTCTCAAACGTAAAGATGAGGCAACCACATGGGTAAATGTATTACACGGCCAGAAACGGCAACTAAAATTTAGGATCTATTGGTTAATAAATTGACAAAGATGGGATATTTTTTTCCTTTCTTTAATGTCAGCTCTTAAAACATCTGGATATTACCTAATCCCAAATTGGTCAGACTATCGATGTATTTACCAACTCAGCTGTTTTGGAGCCCAGTCGTTTTGGTTTCTTAATGGCTGAATTATATCAACTGTGCAAAAATCCAGTAATCATAAAGAGAAACATGTTAGATATGTTTCTTGTTGAATTTTTAAGAAAGAAAATCTATGGTTATGTTCATGACATGAAGTGAAGATGCAAGGAAATTGCACCAACAGTTCTGTGAAAATACATCCTTAAGGAAAAATCAAGATGCAAGGACTATATAAAAATTTGAAAATCTAGGAAAACAAAATAGAAGGCAGTTGAGACAGTGCTTTCTCTTTCCTGGAGACTTCTTTTCCTTCTGGAAAAATAGGGAAAATTTTATCATCTGGGCCCTCTCCCAAGGACCTAACAGAAAGAGAACATATACAACAAGGAAAAGTAAGTCGCATTGCAGTTGATGACGCTGAGGCCAAAAGCAGTGTGAGAAATAAAATAATGGTATTGGGGCCGTGTGTAAGCTCGGGGGAGGGTAATAATGTTCTGAGAGTTTACTAAAACATAAAGGCATCCTCCAAGAAATGCCAACAGCTGCAGCTCTGAAATATCTGAAGTGTAAGGCTGGAGGCTTTACGAGGATTTTTTTTTGTTCACGGAAAAGCTCAAGTGGCTAAAGAAAATCTCTTCAACGCCCAGCACACCTAAATCAAATGAACGCTTCTGAGAAGGCAAAATCGTGGTCCCTCAGTGATGACTGCCTCCTAGTCCCTGGAACGTGGACTTCACTTTGCAGACGAGGTCAAAGACTGAGAGAGAGATTGAGAACCTTGGGTGATGCACGTGGGTCCAAAAATGTCCCTCCAAGTGGAGAACATGTCCCAGCTGCTGTCAAAGAGACGGGAAGGAAGGCGGAGACACTCAGAGCGTGAGGGCTGCAGGAGCTGAGGGTGAAGGAAGGGGCCCCAGGTCAGGAGCCACAGTGGCCCCTAAAAGCTGGGGATGGCGCTCAGCTCACAGTCGGCAAGGAAACAGGGACCCTGGTTTCACAACCGCAAGGAACTGAATTTACCAGCAACCTGAATGAGCAGGAAACGGACTTACCCCGACCTGCCAGGAAGGAATGCAACCTGCCCACGCGTTGGTTTTCACCTGGTGAGGCCCGTGCTGGCCTTCCGACTTACAGAACTGGAGACGAGAAATCTATGCTGTTGCCGTTACTAGGTGTGTGGTCGTGTGTTATGGGAGCAATGGAAAATGAACACAACTTTCATCAGCTGTTCTCTGCCGAGTCAGCCCAAAGTCAAACACAGCTCTTCCTCAACGTATGATGGGATTATGGCCTTATAAACTCATCATAAATTGAAAATTTCATTGAGTCAAAGAGCATTTAATACCCCAACTTACTGAACTTCATAGCTTAATCTCACTTACTTTTTGTTTTGTTTTGTTTTTAAGGTAGAGAAGAGAAAATGTGCTCTAGCAGAGGAAGACAGCAACTAACCCACAGCTTTGGAAATATTTTACTGCCGCTCATGGCTGCAATACATTTCATATTGCGTACCACTAAACGCAGACTACGCATGGGCACGTGAGAAACTGAAGCTCCTTTCGCAAAACGATACTTACCTTGCAGGCCATCCGCATCTCGAAAGATGCCCAGGAACGCTGCTGTCGTGCAAAGCTACCATCGTTAGCCTGGCTGCAGTTGTGGAGAACATGACCTTGCCCATCTGAGTAGGGGGAGATGAGGAAGGGAAATTCATAGGTTTGGGGTCTGGACTCAGGTAGGTCAAAGCAGGTGAAAGAAAGCAGAGTCCAGCTTCCTGAGACTGAACACCTCTAAGGATGGAGTTGCCATCAGCTGAGATGGGGAAGGTTGCAGGCGGGAATAGTGTCAGAGGGGTGGTCAGTTTTCCTGCATGTGGATCTGAGAGGTTTATTAGGTGCCCACGGGAGACAGTGTGTCCGGGGTAGGCAGAGCACAGTCTGGGGTTCAGGAGCCCTGGCCTGGAGACGTAAAGTGGAAGGATCAGTACACGTGTGGATCTGAAGGCAAAAGACGCCTAGACCAGGAAAACAATGCGGGGCTGGGCCCCACTGCACCCCGACGTTAAGAACTTGGGGAGAGAGAAGCCCGGCGAAAGGGCTGAGAAAGAAGAAGGTCTGCGTCAGGCTCTGCTGTCACCGTCTCCACATCCTCACCCGAGCCCCAGGATGCAGCCAGGAGCGTGCTGGCTCTTGGAGAAGTCCACGCCTCACTGTCCGAGTTGGGCTGGAGCCAGGGGCAGGCAAGGTGGGGAGCCAACCAGCAAATGCACGCAGCGGGCCTTCTACGCACGGGCGCCAGGATCCGTCACATCCCTGCTGTTGGCCCGTTCTCTCGCCATCACTGGTGCACACGAAGAAGACGACACAGCAGCTTCACCGGGTCCTGGCGAGGACTGAGCGAGACCCCCTGAGAGCACCCAGCCCAGGACACGCACCAGATGACCAACAGCTAGTGCCTGCCCTTCTTCAGATCACTAACCCTCAATCACGTAATCGGACGGTTCAGAAGCAGAGATTTCTGAGCTGTTCCTCAAGTGCTGCTGCTATTTTCACCTGTCCTCTCGCAAAAGGTTGCAGCCCAGTCCTGCTGTTGGGGAGAGGGCAGCCCTGAGTCACTTCCTCCCTCCCCTCGCAGGTCCTGCTGAGCCAAGCTGGACGGGCCTGGGCTGTCCACAGAGCTGCCCAGGCCACAAGAGCCCCTGCTTCTTGACATTCAGGAGGGTTTTCATAAAACCACAGGCCTGGCAGGAGCCTGGCCGACCTCCCAGTTCCTGATTTGATCACGCTTCTTCACCACCCTGACATCCACTTCCCAAAATTGGTCACTGCTCCTCCCAAAAGTGCGCAGCTATTAGCAGGTGGCTGATCTTAAAAAATTTGAGGTTGATGTATTTGGACTTCAAATAAGAGAGAAGACTCCTTCCTTTAAAAGATGAGGATGATGGCATTCTCACACATTCCATAGACACCACTATAGGTGAAGCAGATAACCAGTAAGCCCCTGCGATAGAGCTCGGGGAACTCTACGCAATGCTCTGCAATGACCTACATGGGAAAAGGATCTTTAAAAAGAGTGGAGATATGGATATGGATAACAGATTCACTTTGCTGCACAGCAGAAAGTAACACAACATTTTAAATCAACTATACTCAATAAAAGTTAATTTCAAAAATAGATTAATAAAAGATGAGAGTGAGGGTATACCTGTGGTCCACAATCTTGGCCACAGATCGGAATGACCAGAGGTGCTTAAACATAGCAATGTCTGGGTCCCGCCCCCAGAGACTCTGCGACAGTTGGTCTGGGGTGTGGTCTGAGCTTTGGCACGTTTTAGAAAGTCCCCAGGGTGATTTTACTGTGCGGCCCATGTGAGAGCTGACCTAGGTAAACGCTTAGGTAAATGTCCTTCCTCTGCCCCCAGCAGGTGTCTTATCACCTAGGGAGCCGCAGAGCACAGCTTGTCTTTCTCTGGCTTCCAGACTCTCCCATGTGCTGTGGGTGCGTGTGAGACAGGAGATGGAAGCATTTGCCTGGTCATGGAAGGCCATGGTTGTGCCAAGAAATCCGGGCTGGATCTCACTAAAACTTTTGTTGAAGGATTTTCTGAGGGTTTGCAACTTGGTCATAGGGAATGATGTCTAGTAACATCAGGGACAGTATATCAAAAAGCAGAGACATCACTTTGCTGACAAAGGTCTATCTAGTCAGAGCTATGGTTTTCCCAGTTGTCAGGTTCAGATGTGAGAGTTGGACCATAAAGAAGGTTGAGCACCGAAGGAGTGATGCTTTTGAACTGTGGGACTGGAGAAGACCCTCGAGTCCCTTGGACAGCAAGGAGATCAAGCAAATCAATCCTAAAGGAAATCAACCCTGAATATTCATTGGAAGGACTGATGCTGAAGCTGAAGCTCCAGTACACTGGTCACCTGATGTAAAGAGCCGACTCATTGGAAGAGACCCTGATGCTGGGAAAGATTGAAGGCAGGAGGTGAAGCAGGTGACAGTGGATGAGATGGTTAGATAGCATCACCGACTCAGCGGGCATGAATTTGAGCAAACTCTGGGAGATTGTGAAGGACAGAGAAACCTGGCGTGCTTCAGTTTATGAGATCACAAAGAGTCAGGCACGACTTAGCAACTAAACAACAGCAGCACCAGGGAGGATAAACTGGCCTGAAGATGGCTGGAGGAGGCCAGATGACCACTGAGATCCCGGTGAGAGCTGACAGGAGCCTGAAACAGGGTGGGGGCTGCGGCAAAAGTCAGGGACGAGGAGGAGGGAGCTGAGTCTTCACCTCCCGTGGAGCCGGCCCAGGACTGGTGGAGCCCATCCTCCCCACTGCCTCCTGGTTTGCTGGGGTTTTTGTTGGCAGTCCTCTGGGTCTTCACTGAATTCTATCTTAATCACAACCATGACCACATTTGTTATGGGTCATTTTTGCTCTGGGCCAGGTACATTAAGAACATCTGGCTTTACCACTAGAAAAACTGAGGCTTAGCAAGGTTAAGTGACCAGCCCAAGGTCACAAAGCCAGTAAGAGGTGGGGCTGGACCATTGCAGGGTTCAGACTCAGCCCTTGAACCACCTTCTCCCGCTTCCCACCTGTGACATGCAGGTGCCCCTCCCCCTGGCTGAAGCATCTCTTTTGGAAAAGAGTCTCAGAACCAGCCGTGTCTGCAGACTCATCTAATTTCCTCCCTGTCATTCCTGGCCAGCCCAGCCTTGCAGTCTTGGTGCTGAGACCAACGGGAGATGCAACTTGTGGTTACGTTGGCTTGATTAGCCAAACTCCTAATGTCGTTCGAATTGACTTTGTTTCAATTCAAACGTCCTCATAGCTGAAAATGCCCTCCACTCCTTTGAGTTTTCTGTGTGCCCGAAGAACTGAAGCTCCGTGATTTCTCCTTTTTGTCAGAAAAAACTTTTAAAAAATTGTGTTGGTAGTGAACTTAAACTTTATAAACCACCAGAAGTTCCTGTGCAAGACTGAGAGGGAATTCTGGCACACTTAGAAAAATCCAGAAGGCAGGGGGCTTGCGTTTCAAGAACTATGCTGAAACTGCTGGAAATGCCAACTGGAGTCATGGCCACAATAATGAATCTCTTAAGGTTTGCTGGTTACCCATAGTGACCCTTAATTTGCATTACGTATTCTGTGATTAACATTTAGTGAGCACACAGCACACAGCCACCCCAGGCTAAGGACTTCACGGAGATTACCTCTCATTCTGACACCACATCTTATAGACGAAAACCTGAGGCCCGGATAGGTTGAAGTAACTTGCACACGTTTTCAAGCTGGTGTGTAACAGAAACCGTACTTGAAACCAGACCTAACTTGAGCCCTATGCTCCTAACTATTAACTATATTGTTAAGATCATTGATTACAGGCAATTGTAAGCTGATTCGTATATTAAAGCGGCCACTTTTCACATTGCAGTTATTGGCAACATTCTCTCTGAGCTTAGCTTTTAAAAGTATGTATTGTGGAGTGTCTTTTCCTATAGATAGTATTGTGGTGTTCCATCTCACTCTGTAATTTGTAAAACGTCATTACTGGTATGTTTCAAGTAGATTTGCAGTCAGTAACAGTTAATCAGCGAAGGAGGAATGATGGGGAAATCATTTCTTCTCAAGATCTTTGAGCCCTGACTATCTCCGTGCTGTGGGGTTCTGTAATGGAGTCAGTCCTCTGAGCAGCCCAGAACCAGAGTCCACTCAGTCTTCAGCTCCACGAGGGGCACAGAGCCCTGAGTTCCTGGTCTAAAAGGCGAGGGGTCTTGCAACACCAGCCTTTCTGTGTTTCTCTGGGCAGCTGCTGGTGGTACACTAGTGACTCTCTGAAGAACCCTCTGGCCCTATGATCTTACAGCTTCACTGTCGGCTGTAATGTTCTTGTAAAAACAAAAACCCTTCTCTATTTTGGGAAACCCAATCTATGGCATTTATTAAGTCAACTTCTTGTTAAGCAGTGGATGCAATAAGATGTTTCTGAGAAAGCGGAATCATCAGAATGCAGGCATTCACATCTTCTGAATAATAGGGTCCCCTGCTTACGCCCCCTGAGAAGCCAGGTGACTCGGAAGGGCACCCAAGAGCACTCAGTCAAGCCCAAGTGCGCTCAGCCATCCCCTTCATCAGACGGCTTGGCCGGAGCCGCCTGCTGGCAGCAGCGCTTTCTCTGCAGACTTGAGTGTAACTGCAGTTTTGGAAAAAAGTAATCTCGTCGCCAGTTTGAAAGAGCTCCTCGGTGGTTCCTTGAGGGAAGCTGAGCCTGTTGGTGACATGCATAGCTTCCTCTAACTCAGTTTGGAGAGGGGAATGCTTGTGTGCTAGGTGGTATTTAAATTGTGGCAATTCTGAGATTTTTGGTACCCAACTGGGAGCTCCTCTGCCAGACAGAGACCCAGGGGGTAGGACTCTAGACAATTTCACTAGGCACAGGGTATGTACTCAATGCGTGCTTGTTGAATGAACGAGCATATTAATAACTGCTTAAAATCCAGGATCCAAAGGGGGCTTCGAATTCAAACTTAAGTTTTACTTTATAAGAATTTTGGGGGAAGCTATGTATAATTATCTCCATATTCTATATATTTTATAGATTCTTCCAAGACTGAAGAGGATGGAGTGGTTACTGTTGATGGTTGCTAAGATCTGCCAGTAGGATTTATGCCTAAAGCATAAGGCTTTTTTTAATATAAAATAATATGTGAACCAAGGCAAGAAACCAGACAGGAGAGAAACAAATGCCAGAAGAATTTTTCTCCTCTGCTTAGGTAGAACTTAAGGAGGCTTTTTTCAGGTTTAACCATACAGGAGAGTCTTGTAAAAACTCCAATATGCTATTCTATTGCAGTCAGCTGAAGTAATATAACACCCCAGCACGTTAAAAAAAAAAAAAAATGTAGTGTCCAAGTTAAAACAATCCCTTTACTGTAAGTATTCTTCTTCAGCTGAGATAAATATAAAATGGGCCTTCTAGAATTAACATAAATATCTGGAGAACTTTTTTTAAACGTCACCCCCTTTCTTGGTCAGGACAGAGTGTCACATGTATCCGTGTGTCTCCTCACCCCCCCCCACCCCCCGTGACCAGGCTGAGCACACGTCCACTTGCACGTGGGACAGGACCATGGTGCAGTGGTGGCTGCCACTTGGAAGCTTAAATATGGGACGGTGGTAAAATGGATTTTCCACACAGTCTGTGTCAAAACAGCATCACCCCTGCTCCCTGTGCACTGGCAGAGAAAAGCCTGCCGTTTCTTTTCCCAGGATGGGTCAGCGTTAGGGTTTTCCAGTGACAGGTGGGGAAAAAAAAATCCCTCCATCAAGTGGCCGAGATGATTTGCTGCAGTTTCAGGGAACGGGGAGGTCCTCTCAAGAGCCATCACTAAGGGCAGGCAGCGGAAGGGGCTGGTAGCAGCTGCTGTGCTCTGAGACGCCCTTGGGAGAACCGCCGGCTTCGGTCTCCCAGCAGCCAGAATCGCAGCTTCCCTGGGACTCCTGCTCAACCAGATTTTCTGGGAGCAGACTTCTCCAGCCCTACTCAACTGCCATGCGCTTCTCCCAGTTAAATCTGTTCTACTGTACTTTGTGTCTGCTTTTTTTTCTGAATGAATTCTGACTATTGGAACATTATCATCTTATTGGACATTTTAGGGAAAAGTGAAAATTTCAGGTCTGTGTTATCCAATCTCCCTTCTAGGTCACCCTGAGCCCCAGGTGACCTCACTTCTGAGTGACCCTGCGCCCCAAGTGACTTCACTTCTGGGTGACCCTGACTCCCATGTGACCTTACTTCTGGGTGACCCCCAGCCCCAGGTGACCTTACTTCTGGGTGACCCTGAGCCCCAGGTGACCTCACTTCTGGGTGACCCTGAGCCCCAGGTGACCTCACTTCTGGGTGATCCTGAGTCCCAGGGTTCTGGGAGGCCTGGAGGGGAGCTATCCAGCTCCTGGGGGTAAACTGAAGTCCCACCTGGGACTGAAGGCCCAAAGCATGGGGTCCATGGGAGTCAGGGGAGGGCAGGAGGGGACCAGAGGGCTGGATTGGCAGCAGGGAGCAGGGATGGGTGCAGACGGGGACCCCAGAAGTTCAGCAGAAATGACAGCCGGGAGGCGGGACCTCTGCAGGGTCTCTGGGTGGGTGCTGGCCACTAGGCTGCTGGGTTGGTTCTCACAGACAGGCTCTGCTGGCCAGAGGGCAGGGAGAACAAGGACGCAGACCTGGAAGCTGAGCAAAGATCTTGTCCTCATGGGGCAACGGCATCACACACAGATTTCACTTGCTCAGATGACTGAACTAGAACCTGTCCTTTATATAATTAAATATTACACCTTAAGGACATGTGGTGACAAATGATTTGTCCTGTTCCCTGACTCCGTGGCAGTAGAGAGCCGCACTTGGCCATGGCCTTGCACTGCGGAGAGGCGCTTCCTTGCCCCATGAGTCGGGGCTTGGCCACATGACTGGCTTTGGCCAATGGGAAGTTAGTAACCATCGCGGTAAGGAGATGCTTCAAATGCGCTTGCATGCTCAGGCATCTTCTCCCGCTCATCTGCCATCAGCATGGGAAGAAGGCACCCTGGACAGACGGCTAAGGCCTCTCCAGCCCAGGACCCGGAGCAGAGATGCCACAGACCCACAGGCACAGGAGGCATCATTAAATGCTCACTGTTGGTTTCCATGGAGATTGTGGGGTGTTTGTTACACAGTGAACTCCTGTTGATGGCTACATGATACAGTGCACATATCATGAAGAAAGAAAAAGTGAAAGCGTTAGTTGCTCAGTCAGGTCTGACTCTATATGACCCCATGGACTGTAGCCTGCCAGGCTCTTCTGTTCATGGGATTCTCCAGGCCAGAATACTGGAGGGGGTTGTCATTCCCTTCTCCAGGGATCTTCCCGGCCCAGGGATTGAACCTGGATCTCCTGCATTGCAGGCAGATTCTTTACCATCTGAGTTAGCAGAGAAGCCCCACCCATATCATACCATAGATGCTATTTGTGGAATAATTAAAGAATTTTCAAGGCTAGCTTTGACCTCATTTGATTTTCACCATCAATGTACTTTTAGACTCAAATGCATGTGCAAGATGAGAATCCATCTTATCTTCAGCCACAGCTTTATTTCAGTCTCATCTCATCAGCAGAAGTTTGTGGTAGCTGATAATCTAGCTGGTATCTTTGCCCAATGAACAACTGACCTAGAATTTAAGTGAACGAAAAGTGTGCATATACAGATCCATAAAAGTTTCTTTCCTCTGCTTATCAGCATCCAAAACCTGTACTTCTAGATAATTTTATAATTGTTTTCATCTTCCATTTTGCTCAGTGAAATTTACACAGCAGAGAAGTGTCATTAAGAATGAACAAACTAAAAAAAAAAAATAAGGCTTGAACGAACTGAGAAATATACATGATCATTCATTTGGCACCATCTTCTAAAATTTCACACTTCAGGGATAAGCAAAATTAGTATAATTCACTTCTTAAATTGCTTACTAACATTGTAAGTGAGCCAATGCAAAGGAAAGGAAAGGGTAGCTCTCAAAGGGATGTGACAAGGCAAGGCTTCGAGGGTTTTAGCGAACGGAGCGATGCTGACAGATGCCAAACCTACTGACCCCAGCACGAATGGCTCCTGGGAAGGGACCTGAGCTGTCTGACCCATGAATCTCCTTCACCTACAGCTTCAGACTCGTGTAGTTGAAGGGCTGTATTTCCGTCACCAAATTTCTCCACTGGCTTTTCACTATCCAAGTTGCATGTCAATTGTAAGTTATCCTGGCAGTTGATTTTTTTCTTTTTAAGATAAAACTCTCTTCTTTCTATGGGTAGAGATTAGGGTAAATCATGGCTGCTATGGGCTTCCCAGGTGGTGCTAGTGGTACAGAGCCCGCCTGTCAGTGCAGGAGACATGGGTTCAATCCCTGGGTTGGGAAGACCCCCTGGAGGAGGGCAGGGCAATCCACTCCAGTATTCGTGCCTGGAGAATGCTATGGACAGAGGGGCCTGGCGGGCTACAGTCTTTAGGGTCCCAAAGAGTTGGACACAACTGAAGCAACTTAGCACACGTGTGGTTGCTGTAGTTACAACCCCTTCCTTGAGGTTTGGGTCACGCCGTGTGGGTCCAAGAAGGATCCTACCTGTGTGAGCCCCATGGTCTGAACTCTCAGCTTGGGGTGCAGGTCAAGACATTTGCCCAGCTGGTCTCTTACCATCTGGGTTGGGAATAAACAAGAGTTACCTCAGAAGTGAATTCCTCAGGCACTCCTGCGTTACCTGGTCCCCCCGACCACAGCCCTATGGTCCTGCTCCCCGTTTCCTCTCCAGGTCTTGGGTTGGACAAAGTACAGTGAGGCTAAAGTACCGTCGTGTCTGAGTCCCTGCCTCAGTCCTGTGGTCGTAATTGAGTGAACCTGGGCAGGTTACTCAACTAATTTAAACCTTCATCATTTTATCTGTAACATGGAGATAATAAGATCACCCACCCTGTAAGACTGTTGCGAGAATTAAATCAGAAAATCCCGTAAAGGGCTGCCTATAGTCCTCGGCACTCAGTGTGTTCTTTGTTAACTGCTCTGGCAGAAACGACACACCCAAAGCAGCACTGTCGACAAGACCAAGACAAGAGAGCAACCGAAGCACCATCGACAGATGAATGACTGAGGATGTGCTATGTATTTATGTATATAAAGTACATGGTACACATACGTCCCCTGGAGAAAGCGATGGCAGCCCACTCCAGTGTTCTTGTCTGGAGAACCCCACAGAGAAGCCTGGTGGGTTGCACTCCACATGGTCGCAAAGAATCAGACACAACTTAGCAACTGAACAACACAACAATGATGCATGTATATGTGTATATATATGTGTGTATGTACGTGTGTGTACATATGTGTATGTACGTGTGTGTATGTGTATATATATGTGTGTATGTACGTGTGTGTATATATGTGTATGTACGTGTGTGTACGTGTATGTGTGTATATGTACGTGTATGTGTATATATGTGTATGTACATGTGTGTATGTGTGTATATATGTGTATGTACGTGTGTGTACGTATGTGTGTATATGTGTGTACGTGTGTGTATGTGTGTATATATGTATATGTACATGTATATATATGTGTGTACATGTGTGTATGTGTGTGTATGTGTGTGTATGTGTGTGTATATGTATATGTACGTGTATGTGTATATATGTGTATGTACGTGTGTGTATGTGTATGTACGTGTGTGTATGTGTATATGTGTGTACATATGTGTGTATGTGTGTATGTGTACATGTGTGTGCGTGTGTGTACATGTGTATATATGTGTATGTACGTGTGTGTACGTGTGTGTATATGTGTGTGTATGTGTGTATATGTATATGTACGTGTATGTGTATATATGTGTTGTATGTACGTGTGTGTGTATATATGTGTATGTACGTGTGTATGTACGTGTGTGTACGTATGTGTACGTGTGTATATATGTGTATGTACGTATGTGTATATGTGTGTGTATGTGTAGATATGTATATGTACATGTGTGTGTATGTGTGTACGTGTGTACGTGTGTATATATGTGTATGTACGTATGTGTACGTATGTGTGAATATGTGTGTATGTGTGTATATATGTATATGTACGTGTGTGTGTATATATGTGTGTATGTGTGTATATATGTGTATGTACGTGTGTATATGTGTATGTACGTTGTGTGTATATGTATATGTACGTGTGTGTATGTGTATGTACGTGTGTGTATATATGTGTATGCCTGTGTGTATGTGTGTATATATGTGTATGTACGTGTGTATATATGTATATGTACGTGTGTGTGTGTATATATATACAGTGAACATTTCTTAGTCATAAAAGAGAATGAACCATTACCATTTTCAGCAACATGGATGGACCTAGGGACTTCCCGGGTGGCTCAGACAGTAAAGCGTCTCTCTACAATGACCTGGGTTCGATCCGTGGGTCAGGAAGATCCCCTGGAGAAGGAAATGGCAATCCACTCCAGTACTATTGCCTGGAAAATCCCATGGACAGAGAAGTTCAGTAGGCTACAGTCCATGGGGTTGCAAAGAGTCGGACATGACCTAGAGATTATCGTACTAAGTGAAGTGAGACAGAGAGAGAAAGACAAATATTGCATATCACTTACATGTGGAATCTGAAACAACAGTGGATCTAAAAACAAGTGTATCTAATTACAGAACAGAAACAGACTCACAGACCTACAAAACAAAGTTACGGTTATCAAAGGGGAAAGGTGGAGGAGAGAGAGATAAAGCAAGAGCCAGGGATTAACGGATACACACTACCACATCTAAAGTAGATAAGCAACAAGGATTTACCGTATAGTATTCAAACTCCTGTAATAATCTATAATGTAAACTAACCTGAAAAATAATATATATATAACTGAACCGTTTACTGAATGATTGTATAATAACGTATATACTACATCTGAAAATAACACAAGATTGTCAACCAACTCCACTTCATTTTAAAAAAGAAAGAACACCCTTAAGAAGGGAAGATGCCATGACTTTGGACCCTTCGCAGGCGGGGGGGCTTCGGCACAGTGACGGCAAAGCAGACAGTCCCTCCTCTACCACCTGACCCTTGCATCAGCCCCTGGAGGCTCCAGAGAAGACGGCGCAAGCCTCCTGTGGCTGCCCTGCGGCGTTCAGTGCCTGCCCCGACCCCTGCCTGCCCCGGGGCCCTGCCCCCATCTCCGGCTTGGAAGGATGCATCTGCTCCAAAAAGCACTGAAGGGACACGAGGTCCTGTGATGAGCGGTCAGCCCTCGTCCAGCTGGGTTTGGGGCCCCCCATCACACCAGCCCTGCTCAACCTGGGGAGACGGGCTTCTACCTTCCCTGACCCTTACCTTCAGCTTTTCAAACTGAACTCTTAAATGATGCCCACTTGCCGCTTAATTCAAAGTGACTTGGCTGGCTATCAGGAAGGACGCCTGGGGACAGAGGAAACACCAGAAACACTCGCTGGACCTTGCTTCATCCACTAGCATCCGAGAGGTGAGGAGCCACGAGAGGCAGACACCATCCTCCCAGCCGTGGATCTTATTACTCAGGCGACTCCTTGTTGTAGGACTGCCTGAACACCCTGTCCTGCCCTCACAGGGCCTTGGAGATGAAAAGACTGCTGGGGGCAATGTGGAAGGACCTAGAGACGGTCTTACTAAGTGAAGTAAGTCAGAGAGAGACCAATACCACATGACGTCACTTATACGTGGAATCTCAGTTCAGTTCAGTTCAGTCTCTATAGCACACAAATGAACTTATCTACGAAACAGACTCACCAGCTCGATGGACTTGAGCTTGAGCCACTGCGGGAGTGGGTGAAGGACAGGGGAGCCTGGCGTGCTGCAGTCCATGGGGTCGCCAAGAGTCGGACATGACTGAGCGACCGAACTGAACTGACAAAACAGAAAGACTCACAGACAGAGAACAGAGCTGTGGCTGCCAAGCAGGGAGGGGCACAGGGGAGGTAAGGAGTGGGAGTCTGGGACTGGCAGATGCAAACTGGTATGTGTATATGGATAAGCAAGGACTGCTGCACAGCACAGAAACTGTATTCAATGTCCTGATGTAAGGCCATAATGGGAAAGACTACGACAAAGAACATGTATAGACATATAACTGATTTATAATTTCACGTGCGCTAAGACACTGCAGTTGTGTCCAACTCTTTGTGACGCTAGGGACTAGGGCCTACCAGGCTCCTCTGTCCATGGGATTCTCCAGGCAAGAATACTGGAGTGGGTTGCCACACCCTCCTCCAGGGGAGCTTCCCGACCTGGGGATTGAACCTGCGTCTCTTGTGTCTCCTGCATTACAGGCAGATGCTTTACCCATTTAGCCACCTGGGGAGCCCATTAATTGGTTATATACAAACATGCTGCTCCTGCTAAGTCACTTCAGTCGTGTCCGACTCTGTGCAACCCCATAGACGGCAGCCCACCAGGCTCCCCCGTCCCTGGGATTCTCCAGGCAAGAACACTGGAGTGGGCTGCCATTTCCTTCTCCAATGCAGGAAAGTGAAAAGGGAAAGTGAAGTCGCTCAGTCGTGCCCGACTGTTAGCGACCCCATGGACTGCAGCCTTCCAGTGTCCTCTGTCCATGGATTTTCAAGGCAAGAGTACTGGAGTGGGGTGCCATTGCCTTCTCTGGTATATTAATATATGTGGGTCTATTTCTGAATTCCATTTTTCTATACTTACACCAGGTGGTGAGAGATGGTAGCATGGTAGGCAGGAAGTGGATCCTAAAGGGTCTGGGAAGCCATAGTTAGGAACCCGTCATGATCCGGACGTAGTGCAAGTGACCTGGATGTAGTGCAAGTGTTCCTAAGCTGGTGGGAAGGGGGACGCAAGATGAGACGTGGATTGGAAGGAGGCAACTTGGAGACGACTGTACTAATCCACGCAGAGAGCACAGTGAACCAGCCGGGGATCGCAGGGGCAAGGGCCCTGGAAAGACTTGAGATGCAGGTGAGGACCGCCTCTCCTGGGGTGCTGAGTGAGGGGCCCAAGGGTGGATAGGAGAGACGGGAGAGAGGGCGAAGAAGACTGTGCGTACCTGCTTAGTCGCTTCAGTCGTGTCTGACTCTTTGCGACCCCATGGACCATGGCCCGCCAGGCTCCTCTGTCCGTGAGATTCTCCAGGCAAGAAGACTGGAGTGGGTTGCCATGCCCTTCTCCAACTGTACCTGATCTTCAACTGATGACTGATGATGGCAAGAGGGACTTCAGCAACCTGCGCACAAGAAGACCCGCTGCTAAGCTGAGACGCTCTGAGTGTTGTCCAGTTCTCCCGGCCCTTTAACACGCCTACTCTTCTCACGCTGAGTGAAATGCTTACACCCTGGAGAAGCAAACGAATTATAAGGACCAATTAAAAGGCAAAAAGCCTCAAGGACCCTGAAAGGATGGAATCAGTGAGTCAGTGCTCGAATAATGCTAAACAATAAAATCCTCCCGGAACTTGGTTTCTTAAAAGAACATCTATTTGTTCTCCTGGATCTGTGTATTGGCAGGGCAGCTCCTCAGGCTGGGCTCTGGGTGGGGGCGGGGCAGAGGGGACACATATTGCATCAGCCACAGACCCAGCTAGGTCTGGCTGGGGTGGGGTGGGGTGGGGTGGTGGTGCTCCGCTCTGTACGTGTTCACCCCAGGCTGCAGAGGCCGTAGTTACCTGGAGAAATTGCATCTCACGGAGATGGCAGAACACACCCGGTCACACAAGTCCTTTCCAGCATTTGATCACATCCTATCTCTTAGCATAGAAGCCCCTAAACAGATACTAAGGAGATCAAACCAGTCAATCCTAAAGGAAATCAACCCTGAATATTCATTGGAAGGACTGATGCTGAAGCTGAAGCTCCAATACTTTGGCCACATGATGTGAAGAGCTGATTCATTGGAAAAGATTGAGGGCAGGAGAAGGGGGCAACAAAGGATGATATGGTTGGATGGCATCACCGACTCAATAGACATGAGTTTGAGCAAACTCTGGGAGGCAGTGAAGGACAGGGAAGCCTGGCGTCCTGCAGTCCATGTGGTCGCAGAGAGTTGGACACAACTGACCAACTGATCAACAGCAACGAAGGCCACACCTGAAACCAAAGGTCAGGAGTGTACGCTCAGCCCACCAGGGCGAGGTGGGCAAGAATGAGCAGTTCTGGAGGGTAATCTGATCCACCACCAGGAGCCTTTTCTCCCCTATTTAATTCTTCAGGGCACAGCATTATAACATGTGAAGCTTCTTAAGGGGAATAAACATTAACACCTCAGGCAAGATTGCTGTGAGATGAAGCAAAATCCAAACTCAACAGAGTCTGGGAAGAAATTCCAACCCCGGTGAATATTCCCATCGTGTTACACAAGTGAGAGGTTGCAGGGTTTGCCCTAAAAGGACCTGCTCTTCCTTTCTAGACGTTGGGTCCAAAATTTCAGTAGCTGCTATCCGTAAGCAGCAGCGCCTGATTCGTAAGGATGTGGGCCAACTCCCTCAGCCTGCGGATCACAGACAGATCCGGCAGAAAACACATCACTCAGCCATTCATGAACTTCTACCAGATATAACTTCTGATTCAAATAACAGCATAAATATTTAACCTCTTGCTGCGTGGAAGTGATTTCATATTCAGCTTCAACTGTTATCACTCATTATTTAATGATCAGAACTCTGGTTTTAACTTCCAGATTTGAAGTCAGTAACCTTCTCACACACACACATTAGCTTCAGAGCTTTGCTCCAACGCTAGAGCCGTTTTCTCATAAAAACCCTCGCAACTTGCCACTTCCTTCTGTCTTCTGTGCGGATAATAACACGGTTCCCTCTCCCCGGCCCTGATGAGAGATTTTTATACGGGAGCGCAGAGGCTCGGTCTCAGAGAGGCTCTCGGAACAGTGTTTCAAAGAGGTTTTAGGGGTGTTGCCGACCTTTTAAAGCAGGTGAGATTTCAGATAAAAATCCAGTTTGCTGGCTTTTCCTTTGATCTCTGCAGCTGGCTTTGCAGGTTGACTGGGGCTGAACAGTGCTGCCCCCTACAGGCTGAGCGTCACCCTCCTGTTGCCCGCCCCCGCGCCGCCCCCTCCACCCCCCAACCCCTCCCCCTCCCCCCACCACCACCTCTGTCTACACAGCCGGCTGGGCCCTGGGGCAGCGCAGCGCCACCCCGCTTTCCACTCTTGGACCGTCTTTGCGTGAATGATGGCGTCGCTCTAATCCATGTGGTGTTTCTGTGCACAGCATCCTCTGCCAAGTGGGACTGATCCGATTTTCCCCTCGGTCTCTTTGGGAGCTCGCCCCGTATATCCTCCGAGGGGAGACGGTTGCTCTCCCGCATCAGCACAAAAGCCCGGGACGGCCGCGTGTCGACCGGAAAACCGCCTCCTGCCCCTCTGACCACCGCGCCCACGCCGCGGCCACTGTCGAGCACGAAGCACCCGCGTCTCCGCCGCCTGCCCCCCGCCCTCGTCCCTCCAGTTCACAGCGGACGGTTTCCTCCTCTCGTGTTTCCTTCAGGCGGCGTTTGGAAAACCACCATTTTAAAGCAGAATTGCACACTGATTTTTCTTGGGGCTACTTCACAGGTGTTAGTCTCCCCTCTGAAAACGTCTAAAGGGCTCCCACCGAGTAAGGAGGGCCTGTGAGCCCTCTTTGTGACCCGGCCTGGTTTCTTCAAGTCCCAGAAACTTTCAGGGCTTCTTGTAACTAATTTTTCAAACTGTTTCAACTCTCCGTCGGGTGGTCAAGGTGGTTTCAAGCACACTGATAAATATGTGAGCAGCGCGCCTTGGCTGCTAACTAAATTCTCTCTTAATCACAAAGCGAAAGACCAAATCGATCTAATTTCTAGGGAGAATAAAACAGACCGTGAAAGGTTAGCATTCGGCCTTGCTTAGAAACGGAGGCAATTATTTTCCTTCTGTGTTGTCTGTGCCAGAACGCACGTGTGGCTGTGGTCGCAGGTGTCCATCGCTGTACCCCTCGAGGGGGCCCCTGAGCAGTTGGAGAAAACCCACGAACCACACCGACACGGAAGCCCCCCAGACCAGACTCCTCCTAGGCGCGGGCACCGCTGGAGCAGAAGGGACTTCATCTAGCTGTTGGGACACGTCCTGCGCTCCTGGAAAATCTATTTCTGGCTCTAGGCTTCATTATAAATGTCAGGACGCGATATAGTTATAGTTAAAAAGGCATTTTCATTAGAAGCCCCTCTTCCCAGACATTTGCAGGTTTTTTAATAAATTACCCTTTGGGATGAATTTTCTCCTCAGCATAAAGGTAAATTGGTATGGAAAGCTTAACGAAACCCAGGTTTTTGTCCTTTTGCCAGGATGTAATACCAGGATAAGGGAATCGACCGATTCCTTAGAACCTCGCGGGCACTCGTTGCCAGAGCCCTAGTAGGGCCACCTGTTTGGCTCAGCGTTTGCTGACTCCCAAATTTTAGTCTGCGTGTGCGCTTAGTCATGCCAACTCTGTGCAGCCCCGTGGACTGCAGCCCGCCAGGCTCCTCTGTTCATGGGATTCTCCAGGCATGAATACTGGAGTGGGTTGCCATTTCCTCCTCCAGGGGATCTTCCCAAAATCCAGGGCTGGAACCCACTTTTCCTGCATCTCCTGCCTTGGCAGGAGGCTGCTGCTGCTGCTAAGTCGCTTCTGTTGTGTCCGACACTGTGCGGCCCCATAGATGGCAGCCCACCAGGTTCCCCCATCCCTGGGATTCTCCAGACACCCGTGCTGGAGTGGGTTGCCATTTCCTCCTCCAGGGGATCTTCCTGATCCATGGTTGGAATCCAGACTTCCTGCATCTCCTGCCTTGGCAGGAGGATTCTTTACTAATAATAAGACTTACCAATGCCACCTTGGAAGCCTTATTATTAGTCTAAGGGGTAAATTAAAAACAGGGCTGGGGGGGATGAAGAGAGAAGGGAGCAAGAAGGAGCGCTGCTGTCGGGACCAGCCCAACAACGAACCTGTTACTCTGATACATACATGGCCATTGACCTTGTCCCCTCACGAGGTCTGAGGCTGGGACTCGAAGGTCAAAGGCTGTTTTCTGTGGGATCAGCCTTAAGGCAGGGGATCTCTGCCTTTACAGGTAGCAAGGGATGCTGGGAGCTGAAGGGCCAGCCAAGCAAAAGTCTGCAGGAAGACAAGGTCAGCAGCCCGGAGTCAAGAGCTGAGGTTACTGGAAATGAAACTGGACACATCCTGATTGGGAAGGGGTCAACGAGGCGGCAGTCACCTCAGCTTGCCAGGAGATGCTGAGTTTAATGATGCTTTCCAAATGGGTCTCCAGCAATGTGGAGAGTGAGGCCAGAGATTGCAGGGGCTGGTCTCCAGGACCCCACTGTGTTGGCGGGAAATGTAAATACCTGGACCTCAGTGTCATCCAGGAGACTGAATATCCCGTCTGTCCCACATGTCCAAGCCCAGAGTGCAGGCTTGGAGGAAGGTGGCCTAGTTATTCAACTACTTAATACTTCTTGGTTTGGGATGGCAAACAATTAGCAACCATAACTGTCTCATGTCAGCCACAGTCAGGGCTTTGAATTCAGGAAGGTTTTTGTTGAGAACTTGGATGTTAGGAAAAACCCAGGGCCGTGCCTGACTCCCCCGCCGAGTGGGAGCACCGAGATAGGTTGCAGGGGCTCTGTCTTCACATCACCCCAGCAGAGCGCGAAGGGCCCCTACTGCTGACAGAGAAAATTCCTCCTTCCACCCCGGAGGCTCTAATTTCTTCTATATTCTGTCTCCTGGCTTCCCTGCATGTGTGGGTGAGCGGTAAGTGTCTGTGACACTTTTGAATAGACCTGTGTTAGGAATGAATCTCTAGGGCTTTTAAAAAACCACCCACTGAACAAGTCAAAATTGTCTTTCTCACCCTGATAGAGACTTTCCAACTCTTTAACAAGGTATCAAGGTGGAAAACGGGGTGTACTTTGAGCCACCATGCTAGGAACAAACAACCAATGATTTTTCCTGGTACATTTTTAGCCCAGATAGACCCTTCCCATCCCATTGTGTAAAAGTTGACTTATTGGATCTTTGCAACTCTTACAGGATGCAGAAAAGGCAGCCCCTATTAAGTCTCTGCCCCTCCAGGGTCCAAACTACAGTTAGAAGATTCCACAGCTGAACTGAACTCAAATGGTAACTGAGCATCTTGCTAACAGAGCAAGGAAATGGGGCTGGTCGGCCTGTGCTCCCATAATTACAGCAGAAATCCTCTTAAAAACAGGGGTTGCTGGAGCCAGAAGACAGGGGTCGCTGAATCTCGTGAGCCAGATTCTCGTGAGAATGGGGCAGTGAGATTGGTGGAAGCATTTAGCTTCAGTTCAGTTCAGTCGCTCAGTCATGTCCGACTCTTTGCAACCCCATGGGCTGCAGCACACCAGGCTTCCTTGCCTTCTTTAGTTTTCGCTGACTTTAAAAGCCTACGGAGGGGACTTCGCTCGCGATCCAGCTGCTAAGACTCCATGCTCCCAATGCGGGGGGCCTGGGTTTGATCCCTGTTCAGGAAACTAGATCCCACACGCTGCAACTGAGACCTGACACCGCCAAATAAATAAAGACACTTTTTTAAAAAAGCCCTTCCAGAACAGTTCAGGGCAGAAGTTAATCTATGATTCTTTTTTCCAAGGAAGATGTTGATTACTTTCAGCATCAAGTTGCTGAAGATGCTATAGCAATGACGGCCAGTCCTGCTGTGGGATGAATGTTTCTGTCCCCACAAAATTCGTATGCTGAAATCCCAGTCCCCAGACATAGTGGTATTAAGAGGCAGGGCCCTCAGGATGGATTTAAGTCATGAGAGTGCCCCTCCCCCCCATAAATGAGGCCTTATAACGGAGACCCCACAGATAGACCTCATCCTTTGCTCCATGTGAGCACCTGACAAGAAGACTCCACCCGGAAGACGGTCCTCATCAGAGCCTGACCTGCTGGCACCCTGAGCTTGGACTCCCAGTCTCCAGAGATGCAACCTAGACACTCCACCCAGCCTGTGGCATTTTGTTAGACAGCCTGTGCAGACTAAGGCACGCCCCTTGGAGGACGCTGGCATTGCAGGGCCCTATTCACAGGGCAAGTACGCTCGTAACTTTTTCCAGCTGTTGTTGCAGAAACCAGTGCTAGAGGAACCAAGCCTCACCCTCGGAGAGCTGGAGAACTCGGGTTTATGACACTGGCGGGCCCAGAGGAGGTAACACTCCAAGCTCTGAGCCCCGAACAAAGGGGTTACAGAGTTTTTATATGTGGACAGGCATGATTAAGTGGGTTTGTGGGTTTGCAGAGGCTGGGTGATTGCAAAGAGCAGGACAAAGGTGGGTGAGATAAGTCCCAGTTCCTACTATTGTCCCAGCTTTCTGAGACCTACGTGATCCAAACTTTGCGAGGAGCAAGCTGAGTTAGAGAGGCAAAAGGAGCAGGAGGTTATGTACAATTTTAACTTTTCCTCTTTTCCACTGTCATCCAGGGTTAGGCCACAGGGGAAGCTTATTCCAGGACCGAGGTCTTGGTCTCACCAAGTGACTGAGTTAACACTGTCCAGGAGGCAGGTGAGAAGCCCCATGCTCACCGTGCCTGTGAGCTCATGTCCACCATGCCTATGAGCCCATGTCCACCATGCCTGGGAGCGCAGGAGCTGGGGAGTCGGGGGAGGTGACCTATCCGTGGCCTTTCTGCCTCTTGCTTTGTGGGAGGGGTTTGGACTGCTTTACAAGGGTCCCTCTTGGTTCCTAAGTAGCTCCCTAGTCCCCTTGCTGGAATGGCTGTGAACTGTGACCAGTCCTGCAAGACTCGTGGGGAATAAATCCTGCTGAAGTCAAACCCCAGAGAAAAAAGCGCTTGGATCTGCCGTCACATTTGCTGTAGTCGGTACTTGATCTCAAAGAACGCAGACACCAAAGAAACCAAAAGGCTTCATCATAATTTCATTCAGCAAACTTCTGCTGAACCTGTACTTGTCAGAATCCATCCATCACTAGCACTTGATCATAGGCTGAAAGGGGAATGGCGGGGACGAGGGGAATTTGAAAACGGCCAAGTTGTGACAGCGGCGGTCAAGGAGCTTACAATGAGTTTGAGAAAATCACATGCAGCTTACCTGCCAGTTACACTTACCTGTCACGTGCAGCTTACCTTTCAGGCTTGTAGGCTTACTATCAGCCTAAATCTGTGACCCCAGGTCTACCTCAGGGCCTGCTGGAGGGCAAGGTCGCACCAGTGAACCCACGTGTGCCGTCAGCAGTCAATGGGAATTCAGTGCGGGGCGGGCTGTTTCTGGGAACTGTTCTAATACTTAGTGAAAATGCCAGACAGACTCCTGGCTTTCTTAATGCAAAGAAGCTTGTTCTTTAGCCATGAGTTTTGTTTCATTTACTTCGTATGACCATGGAGGTGACGTCTACGTAAGGCAAACGTCTGTGTTTGATTCCGTGGGGCCTGTGTCCCAAGGCCTTGGCTGACGGGTGGTTGGCTCCGGTGTGGGCCCTGGTGAACTCAGGAACACGACTTGAGGACCAGGTCTCAACCTCATCAGCGCTGAGAACGAGAGCTGGTGGGGAGACAAAGACAGGCAGGACCCCCGGGACTTTCAGGCCAGAGTTTCTGGGGCCCGTTTCCTGTGGACTCGGTGAGGTGGGGTCTGGACACTGCAGAGAGGGATTTGGGGAAGTGGTTGGATGTGAGGCTGCGTCAGACGGTAATGGGCCTCAGCGTCCATTTACTCCCGCTGCAGAGGCTGGGGCCAGGCCTGGGGCGGGGGCGGGGTGGGGAGGCTCTAAGCCTTCGCCCATTAGATGCCTGAAGGAAGCTTCAGAGCCCAGGCTGGATGTGAGGTTGGGAAAGAGCTGAGCTTTTCCAAATCAGAATCTGGGAGGAAATGAGTTTGCAGAAATGACTGAGTTTTTCAACAAAACGAGTGCCCGATACACACTTCAGGAATGGCTTTATGTGGTGTAGTAGTCTACACAAAACACGTGACAGTCATTCAGTCCCGTCCGACTCTGTGCGACGCCATGGACTGTGGCCCGCCAAGCTCCTCTGTCCATGGGATTCTCCAGGCAAGAATCCTGGAGTGGGTTGCCACACCCTCCTCCAGGGGATCTTCCAGAACCAGGGATCAAGTCTGTGTCTCCTGCACTGGCAGGCGGATTCTTTACCATCTGAGCCCCCAGGGAAGCCCTCACGTGGTGTGGGGGAATCTCAAAGGGGCTGAGGTCTGGCTAGCCGGTCCTCGCCGTCAGTACACAGCTGCTCTCACGGGTCAGAGAGCGATTCACAAACAGGACTGACTCAGAGGAGCAGGGGCCAAGTGGGAGTAAAACCTGAGCACCTCCGCGCCCCCACCCCAGGGAGACTCAGGGCCCCCCCGCCTGGAGCTGGGATCCCCGCGTGTGCCTGCCGTTCTGCCCTGTCCACGGATGTTTCTGACTGTGAGCTGGCAGGAAGCACTTCGACGTGACTTCTCTGCTTTTCAGATGCAAAAACGGAAGGCAGAGTGACCTGCCTGGGGCATCTTGAGGGGATGGCAGGGCCTCATTGCCCTTCTCAGGCACGTGCTGTTGCTGACGGAGACTGTGAGCACCCCCCTGACCCGCCCAGTCCTGCCTGGGGGCCTGCAGGGGAATCAGTGTGGGGGCCATCCCATGGGGGCCCTGTCCCCGCGCCCTCCCTGCCCTCCCACAGCCCCAGCCCCCTCTCCTGCAGAAAGGCAGGCTGACGGGTCTTTTCAGCCTCTCTGTAGGAAGACTGTTCCACAGGGAAGGGATTCCTTGTGTGTGTGTGTGTGGGGGGGGGGGTGCACCTTTGCTCCATCTGTGTTTGTCCTGTTCTCACGATGCCCCCTGCCACTCTCAGGCCTCGCTTCCAGGGACGGGCACTGTGCCATCTCCAGATAAACTGTGATTGCTCCCTGAGGTGTGCCAGGAGGGAGGGGTGATGCCAGCCCCCCTAGGTGGGGGGCACCGGGGCTGCAGGAGGTCCAGCTGCCTCTCAGGGACTCAGCCTCGCCGCTCCGCCACCGGGGCTGGGGCCGAGCACTGGCCTCACCAGCGACCAACAGCGTCTGGGGACAGTGTCTCTTTCTGGGCCCCCTGAAGATGGGAGCGCAGTCCCAGCCAGGCTCGCTCAGCCATGCAAACACACTCTAGCCTCCGGGGAAAGCGGTACCTCTCAGTGGTGCAGTCTTTCTCACCTGGAGCTCCTACACTTGCGGACTTTAAAGGGCTAATTAGACACTTTGCTATCTTTTACAGCTATTAGTGAGGATGCTACGAAGTGCGGGAATATGGGGCAGCATATGAAAGGCTGGCTTAATGTGGGGCGCCGGTGAAGCCTGCTCTCAGGAACTACAGTGTGTGATTACATCTAAGATGTCACCCACTGCAAGCCTCGCCATTATTCTATTGATATGTACGCTAAGAAAGGAAAATAACACCTCCAATTAAATATGACATGAGGCTCTCTTATGACTTAGAATATTTCATTTTCAACTTGACATAGGTTTTAATTACATATCACTCTGTGCATAGCTAAGACAGAAAATACGAGTCAGACAGATGCTTAAGGAATCACTAACGTTTCTTCCTGTTCAGAGTCCAGCTCTTCTGCGTCACCTTCAACTCAGAGCTGATGTCTCTGCTTCTCCACGCACGGTCCCTCTCTGTACCATCAAGCACCCTGGTACAACGATACTGCTAGAAAGAAACTCTAAAAGAATGAAAAGCTATTGTTACGTCCTCCTGCACCAGGTTTGCGGTCACGCAGAGCCAAGGTTATTTTTGACTTGCTTGGGGGATGTGCTGAACAGATCTGACCCACCACTTCCCACCCCCACACCATAGCCGTTAGTTCACAAGGGTTAAAGAGCGCTCACATCGTGTCGGGGGCCTGCTGCCAAGCCTCCAGCCCCATATTCAGGCTCGGTTGCTCACGCTGTTGATGTGCACACACAGAGGCAGCACACAGCCGAGACCCCGCCGCTGCCAACAGGAGCCAAAGGCACCGCAGTGCAAAGCACCCCGATTTCAGAGATGTATGTGGAACGTGTGTTTAAAGCCAATGGAACGTGGTAGCATCTCAGGTGAGGTCTCGTGGGTGAGCAAGAGTTAGTTAAGCAGGGAGTGGAGGGAGGGTTGCTGAAGGCAGGCCAACAGAGGTGTCTGGAGGCGGAGGTGGGAGGAGTGTGGTGCCTTCCGAGAATTAAAACTACCCGTGAGCCTGGGGCCCAAGAAAGAGGAGAGACAAGGCAGGAGGTTCACGGAGAGGGCGGGCTTGTCCCCACCTGCACGAGGACTCGCAAGTCGTCTTCGTGGGTGCCGTTTAGTCACTAAGCCGTGTCTGACTCTTTGCGACCCCATGGACTGCAGCCCACCAGCCTCCTCTGTCCATGGGATTCTCCAGGCAAGAACATTGGAGTGGGTTGCCATTCCCTTCTCCAAGGGATCTTCCCGACCCAGGGATCGAACCTGCGTCTTCTGCATGTGCAGCTGGGTCCTTTACCACCTGAGCATCCTAAGAGCAAGGGGAGGTCTTCACAACATTTGGGGCAGGAAGTGGATGCTGGAGGAAGAGAGGTTGATGCAGGAGAGGAAATGTAAGAACTTTCCAGAATCTGAAGAATGGGCTGTGCCAGGGCAGCGGCCCCGAGGGGGAGCACAGTGGCTTTGTGGTGGGAATCTGTAGCTGCATTCAGGATTGACTGGATAGGACGTGGTGAGCCAGAGGGAGGAGTCAAGGTCACCTCCCAGGGAACTTCCTAGAGGCAGAGCCACTCACTGAGTCAGCAAACACAGCAACCCAGCCAGGTTTGGGGTGGAAATAACACTGGTTGATTTTGGCTACGTTGTATCCGAGGCAGCTCTGAGACCTCCAGGTAGAGATGTCACGTAGGCAGGAGGATAAGCAGGTCTAGAGCTCGGAGGCTGGACGTCGAGGTGGGAGACACACGCAGGAAAGTCATCAGGATGTACCTGGTAACTCAAGGGATGTGGTGGATGCCGTTGCTTTTGATGGATTTGTCAGGGACAAAGCCTTTGTCCTGGCTTCCCTGGTGGCTCAGTGGTAAAGAACCTGCTGCAGTGCAGGAGGGGCAGTTTCAGTCCCTCGGTCGGGAAGATCCCCTGGAGGAGGGCATGGCAACCCACTCCAGTATTCTTGGAAATCCCATGGACAGAGGAGCCTGGCGGGCCACAGTTCATGGGGTGGCAAAAAAGACACAACTGAGCAACAATAATGAAAGCATTTGTCCACCAATTATTAGGGGGAAATCCGGTTTAAAGGTCTAAACCAAGATAACAACTTGGCAGTTAGTCACTCAAAATGAGAATCTGGACTGGAGAGCCTGAGGTGCCATTCAAGTGAAGTTACAGAGGTCCGTGTCGGAAGACTACCTACCTTTTGCGGGGAGAGCGTCCTTGCACTTGCTCTTCTGAGCCTGTTTTCAGCTCTTGAACTGATCTCCCTGACGTTCTGCATCAGCTGTCTGGAGTGTGTGTTCCTGTGTCCTTTCTGATGAAATGTCACAAGCTGCCTTTTGACCTTCAGCATTTCCCAACCTCGGCACCAAAGAGGTTTTCCTTTGTTCGCTGTAACACAGTCGTCTCTTTCCTGAAGTCTGATGTCTGGTTGTCTTCCTCTGAGCCCAGAAAATGTATTTCTCTCACCCCTTCCTCTGTGATTGTGAGTTTGTGGACTTGAGAGTGATGTCAGGGCAGCCAGCAAAGGAACCAGGAATCAAAAGAGGGGAAAACACAGAGATGGTCTCCAGGGCAGTTCGGGGCAGGTGGCTGTATTCAGCTTTCCCTCCTATTCCTGAAACTTCCTCGTTCCTCTCTGCCTCTCAGACCTCCTAATGCTTCAAGACCGGGTTCCCTCACTCTCTTCTAGGGCTTACGGGAGGTCCCACGTGGACCCCGCTGGGTCAAAATGTCTAAGAGCAAAGAGTACACATTTGGTCTTGTCATCACGTCCCCAGCATCTAGCACTATACTTGGAAATTGTCGGACACGAAAAAATACACGCTGAGTGAGCCGATGGCTTTGGATGAATGGATGGATTGGAGGTGCTTTGCCCATCTCAAGCAACTGTGAATCGTCATGAACAGCAGAAAGGGAAAGAGTCATTCTTCTCAAAACCCACACTGTCTATACCACATGCTTAGTTGCTCAGTCACGTCCAACTCTTTGCTACCCCATGGACTCTAGCCTGCCGGGCTCCTGTGTCCATGGAGATTCTCCAAGCCAGAATACTGGAGTAGGTTGCCACGCCCTCCTCCAGTGGATCTTCCCAACCCAGGGATCGAACGCACATCTCCCCCATTGCAGGCAGATTCTGTATCAACTGGGCCCCCAGGGAAGCCCCACCTATCCCACCTAACTCAGCAATTAAACGCACCAAGCGCTCGTTTGACAGTGCGCAGGATCATCATGCTTGTCTCCATGTCGCTTGGACGGCGATTCTAACTCACCTGACTTATCCAGAGGAAAGGGTAATCGCAAACGACAGTGTCCGCACGGCCTCACCCACAGTGTACAGTGGATCTTTGTGTTCCGGAATTAGCGAGCATTGCTGTCAGGGGAGCTTTCCGTTTTCCTTCTCTTGTTTTAGGGGTTTTGTGGTTTTAGCAGGACTTCCCTGATGGCACGTGGATAAGAATCCACCTGCCCAGCAGAGGACACCAGTTCGATTCCTGGTCTGAGAAGATTCCACATGCTTGGGAGCAACGGAGCCCACGGGCAACAACTACCGAGCCGGAGCACTGGAGCCTGGGAGCCACAGCTGCTGAGGCCCGCGGGCCCGGAGCTGGTGCTTCGCAACCAGAGAAACCATCACAGCGGGGAGCTTTCACGGCGACCGCAGTGAAGAGCAGCTCTCACTCGCCGCAACTGGAGAAAGCCCCAGCAACAGCCACGAAGACCCAGTGCAACCAGCAGTAATACAAAAATTATGATAACATTATGACTCTATTATTTTTTTTAATATATATTATCTGTTGGTTTACACGACATTTGGTCTCCATGACATCATCCTGGAAGAACATGCACGCTGGGTGTGATAGAATAATGCCCCCCACCAAAGATGTCCTCATCCCCAGAACCTTTTCTGTGACATGGGGGTAGGAGAATGAAGGTTGCAGATGGGAGTAAATTGCTAATCAACTGACTTTAAGATACAGGAAGTTATCGTGGGTTACCCAGGTGGCCCCACCTGATCGCTCAGGTCCTTTAAAAGTGGAAGGAGGAGGCAGAAGCCTCAGTGTCCTGGTGGGTCAGTGGAGAGAGGCTTGCCTGGCCGGTGCTGCCTTTGGAGAAGGAAGGGGCCACAAGCAAGGAGAGTGAGCACCCGCAATAAACCAGCATGGACCAGCAATCAGATTCTCTCCTAGAGCCTCCAGGAAAAACACAGCCCTGCCAACACCTTGACTTTGGCCCAACAAGACACTTTTTGGAATTTTGATCCCCAGAACTGCAAGAAAATGCGTTTGTGTTGTAAGCCACTACATTTCTGGTCCTTTGTTACAGCAGAGCCATGGGAAACTAATACACTGTGGGTGAACGAAACAGAGACGAAGGGGTACAGACGCGTTTCACCAGCTCTCAGAAAAGACACAGCGAAAGCACTTGCTTTTCTCTTTTCGTCCATTTGTGTGTGTTTTCTCCTCTCTCATCATTCCTCATCAGCACAGACTGGGAATTAGGCTTTTTCAGAATTCAATACAGAGTGACATCACACGATAGACAGTAGCCAGGAAATAGTGATGGGTTAGAAACATACCTTCGTGTGCCAAGTCGCTTCAGTCTGGTCCAACTCTGTGACCCCAGGGACTGTAGCCTGCCAGGTTCCTCTGTCCCTGGGATTTTTCAGGCCTGAATACTGGAATAGGTTGCCATGCCCTCCTCCAGGGGATCTGCCCGACCCAGGGACTGAACCTTCATCTCTGTCTCCTGCATTGGCAGATGGTTCCTTACCACTAGCACCACCTGGGAAACCCTAGAAACACACGGTGGAGAGCAAACCCATTCTGTTCCTCAGTGAAACAAACTAAACTGGTGTTTTTCCAGAACTTTTTGCTAACAAAGGAAAGCTGGCAAGCTGAAATAGAATGATGTAAGGATGCTCTCCTGCTGCCTAGCAGTTTGGAGTCAGGAGACCTTGAGGGAGCCTGGTCTCCAGCGCAGGGGGCACATGGCGGGGGTGGGGAGTGCCCTGGACAGGCGCTCCATTAGTTTCTAGCTCTTCGCCCGCTTGGTCTTCAGCAGAGCTGGTAACGCGTAACTGAGCCTGACAGATGTGAGTTTCTGCTCATCTCTCCTTCCGTTTGCAGATACGTGCAGGAACAGAGGACATCAGAAGGTGGGCAGGGGAGGACAGGGAAGGGAAGTGATAAGCCTGGGCTATTTTAAAACTTGGGTAATTGGTGCTGGGTGGTCAAGAATAGGCACACATTTCATGTAACATCCACACCTAAGAGAGACCTTTTTTCCAAAGGGAGAAAGAATTATTAGCAAACTCAGGGTTTCCTGCAAACTTAAATAAGTTTCACTTGCCTTTTCCAAGCATTCGTTCATGAGCCCAGCCCCTTTTTCTGAAACGAAAGCTGATGCTACTCAAACGCACGTATGGACATCTATCTGTTCACAACTTTACTGTTAGTGAGCCCCTGGGGTGGTTGGAAGGGTTACCTGACTGTCTGCGGAGTGTTCAGACAGTGCCAGGCACATGGAGGCACCGTGTGGGCGTTACTGGCCACGACTGTCAAATCAAAGTAAACCGCCTTCTTTAGCACCTGAGACAAAAATAGCGCATGGCTCTTCCTGTCTCTTCCCATCTATACAGTGACACACCAGGGCTTAAGGAACGCTTTGGTGGGTCCAAGCCAGATTTGTGCAACTTCACAGCACAAGAGAAGTCACTGGAGCTAAGGAAGTTAAGTCCTTCAAGGAGGTGGGGCAGTGGAGAGTTAGGGTCTCACCCATCAGCCCAGCTCAGCCACTAGTGACGCCACATCCGGGAGCCCGCGGCTGTGGGGGGACTTCCGTGCGTGTGCCTACGTGGTGCACAGCCTGCAAGGGGGCCGGCTCTGGTCCTGAGAAACATCTGTTGAGTGAACGGGAGCGGGGCGAGTAACACACACACACACACACACACACACACACACACACACACACACACCCGGCCTCCATGCCCCATTCTGGAAAAATAAAAAGAATGAACCTTAATCATTTCTACAGACCATCCCAGTGCCTTCTTACTAATTGCTTTTTAAAAAAAGATCAATAGTCTTTCAGAGGGAAGGCTATTGAAAATTAATAGGGGAATCTGTGCTTACAGAGTGAAAGCAAACGGAAACAAGGTCACCAGCGCTTGTTCCTCTCTCTACTGGCTCTTCCTTTAGCTTTCAGACTTTGGGGCACAGCCCCTGACAATGAGTGATGTATGAAAATAATGACGACTATTTTAGGTCAGGCTCCCCCGGGGACAGATCTGAGGCGGAGATGGGCATGTAGGAAGGATTCTGTGCAGTGATCTCAAACCCGCACCCAGGGGAGTAAAGAAAGCAGGACTTGGGAGAGGAAGGAGCTGGACTGTGGGGTGGTCAGACAAAGGGCCTGTCCATCCGGAGCATCCTGGCGCCATCCCTCCGGCCGGAGGAGGGCCACAGCCTTGGAGGAAGTGGCTTTCCTTGATTGAGGACAGTTGCCAGGAGGGGACCAGCACCCCTGCAGGGGCTCTGGGAACGAGAGTGCAAGTCCTCGTGTTGGTCATCTGAGGCTGTGTGACGCGTCACCGCACACCTAGCATGCTAACCCAGCACATATTCAGTGTCTCACAGTCTCCAGCCTCTGCGGATTCTCCAGGGAGGGTCCCACAGGCCCCGGGTGGGGCCGAGTTTCCACCTGGAGCTCCCCCGGGGAAGAAACCACCTTCAACACCCTTCGAATCAGTGGCGGAGTTCCCTTCCCCAGAGCTGTATGGTGAAGAGCCTGGTTTTCACTGGCTGTTCCTGGAGCCCACCTTCAGTCCTCAAGGTCGCCTGCAGGGCCAAGAGGCAGCCCAGAGTCCTTGCCACCGGGACCCCTCCTATGCGGCCGGTTCCTTCCTGGAATCTCCAGGGAGCTTCTGCACTCAGAGGCGGGCGCCTCCTTCAAGGGCATTAACCTGGTTAGGTCAGCCTCACCCTCTCGGTTAACTCAAAACCTACTAACATGGGAGCTTAATTATATCTCAACCTCCCTTGCCTTTTGCTATCCTATGGGCTAGAAGCAAGCTCAAAGGCCCTCCCACGCTCCAAGGGAGGGGATGTGTGCAGAGGGCATACGCATCATGGGGTGGGAACCCTGGAAAGCACCCTGGGGTCTGGCTGCCACAGTCCCGACAGGGACAGCTCGGTGGTTTGCTATCTACTCATTATAATAACTCACACTGTAGAAGTCCGTAAACAAGATTGTCCCAGGGCCAAGTGGCTTCAGATTTTAGACCCAATTTGCAAGCAGTCTTTGCTCTTAAGGATCCTCACAGCCCACTGACAGTCTGAAGGGCTCCATGGCAGCAGGTGACAATATTAACCAAATCTGTATCCTCCAAACGGAAAGTTGCACCGGGGTGGGCCCTGGTGTAGCCCTCAGCACACTGTGGAATTCCACACCTGCCTGTGGAGTGATGCTGAGCTGTGTTTACACTGAGAGGGGGAGGTTAGACTCTCCAGTCTGAATCTTTTGCTGAGTGTCTAACCACCTCCCAGTGGCCGGCCTGTCGGGGGAAGTCATGGCCAAGTTTGCTTATAAAAGTCAACAGGGCCATGTTCCCTTGGTCAAGTGAAAATGGCAAGGGATTTCAGAAGAAAAAAAAACCTTCCTTAAACTGTATAAAATCAGAGTTATAAAAATGATTTGTGGGTAGGCTGCATTTACAAGTTTTTATGTTTTAACAGAAGCAGAGTGGAGGGAAACAAAATAATCGATCTGAAGATGCAGGACAGAGGCTGCAGGAACCTTGACCTACAGTGAGACTGGTGGCCCCACCATCCTGGTGTGGGGCCAACCGCAGCCTCCGGCAGACCAAAGTGGAGGAAACTGTTCCGGGCGGGAAGAGAGCCGTCCGCTTAGTTCTCTGTGTATCTCTTTGTCATCTCGTCATCAGTCCCTGCTTCCAGCTGAGTGCAGCACCTGGTTTCGTGCTCAGCAGCCTCGGACTCTGCAGCCCATGAACTGTGGCCCGCCAGGCTCCCCGGTCCATGGGATTGTCCAGGCAGGAATCCTGGAGGGAGGTGCCATTTCCTCCTCCAGGGGATCCTTCCCACCCAGGGATCACACCCACGTGTCTTACCTCTCCTGCATCGGCAGTGGGGTCTTTACCACTGCACCGCCTGGGAAGCCCCCAAAACAGCACTTTCTCATCCTCATTCTACAGAGGAGAAAACTCTCTTTGCCTTTTTGTGGTTCAAAGTTCACTGAAGGCCACAGTAATCCAAGAATCTACAGATCTAAGGGGCATGATGAACTCCAATCAGAAAAACATAAATAAAACTGCACCAAAGCACGTCGGAGTCAAAATTCTGAAAAACTGTGGGGGGAACAAAGACAATTTTAAAGGCTGTCAAGGAAAAAAAGATGCATTTTATGGGAAAAGTGAGGAAGAGAAGAATTAAAACAGACGTTTTGTCAGAGACTGTGCAAATCGGAAGACAATGGGGCGACACCTCTCAAATTCTAGAAGAAAAACCTGTCAAACTAGAATCCTGTATCTAGCAAAAACGTTCTTCAAAAATAAAGACAAAGATTTTTCAGACAAAAAAACAAAAAAAGTGAAGACTGTCACCAGCAGACCTATGATACAAAAAAAAAAAAAAAAAAAAAAGTTGAAGGAAGTTTCACAGTTTTTCTACAAGAAAAGGAAGCTTTTCAGGGAGAAGAGAGACAACGCCAGGTGAAAACTCAGATCCACGCAAAGGAAAGAGAGGCCTAAAGATGGGAAGATTTGGGGAAATATAAAAGGGCTTTTCCCCTTGTTTGCACGTTTCTTTAGACTCTCTCTGTTCCAGGAAGTGGAGTGGATGCTCTTACTTCCCTTCCCAAGTCTGTCCCATCAGCCCAGAAGCGCTCCATGCCCCTCGCCTCTCCCAGCCTCCCACTATCCTTAAACAACTACTGGACATCCCTCGTGGTCCGGCAGTTAAGACTTCGAGCTTCCTCTGCAGGGGGCGTGGGTTCGATCCCTGGTCGGGGAACTAAGATCCCGCGTGCCGAGTGGGGCAGCCAAAACCAAACAAACAACTGTGAAACAAAGGATGCTCCCTTCTGTTGAGCGTCTGCCTCGACCCAGAGCTTCCCTGGTGGCTCAGACGGTAAAGAATCCGCCTGCAATGCAGAACCCTGGTTCAGGAGGATCCCCTGGAGTAGGGAATGGCGACCCACCCCAGTATTCTTGCCTGGAAAATGCTGTTGACGGACTCTGGGGTCACACGACTGAGCGACTAACAGCACCCTAACTGCTTTTTCTCCCAGCATTTCCCTGAAACTCTCACCTCCTTAACCACGTCTGCTCGGACCCCTCTCCAGCCTCAGCTCCCATCTTTGCCTCCTTGTCATCCTTTAAATCACTGCAGCCCTTCGGGTTCCCCAGAAATGCCGAGCCTGTTTCCACCTATCCCACCTGCTAGTCCTGCCCTGGACGCTCTTCCCCCAGGTATGTGCCTTCTGATGTGACTGTTTGATTAAGTGAGAGATGGTCTCAACCTTCCCGTCAAAATCAGCAGTTCCTCCCCTCCTTCCATTGCCACCTCCGTCACCGCCGTCACTTGCTCTTCTGAAACTCTGGTCAATTTCCCAGGAAGGTGTAACCTAGGAAGGAGCTGGTTGCAGTAACGGAGATGTTTGCCTCTTTGTTTTCCAAGAGCCAGGGAGCCATTTAGCAGAGAAATTGGGAGCTCTGCTTGGGAGGCCAAGGAAGGCCCCTCAGAGAGGAAGTCAAACAGTCGTTTCTCATAGGGTGACAGGGAGGGTGCAGACCACTGACACCTCTTCTCCGAGAAATGCATTTTACTGGAGACTAGTTGGTTTACACTGCTGTGTTAATTGCTTCTGTACAGCAAAGAGACTCAGTTATTTCTGCCATGTTTTATCCCAGGACATCGGATACAGTCCCTGTGCTGTGCAGTACGACCTTGCTGCTTACAGATAGATGGCCTGTAGATCGAAGGAGGCAAAGGCACCCCACGCCAGTACTCTTTTGGGTGCAGTCCATGGGGTCGCCAAGAGTCGGACACAACTGAGCGACTTCCCTTTCACTTTTCACTTTTCACTTTCATGCATTGGAGAAGGAAATGGCCCACTCCAGTGTTCTTGCCTGGAGAGTCCCAGGGATGGGGGAGCCTGGGAGGCTGCCGTCTCTGGGGTCGCACAAAGTCGGACACAACTGAAGTGACTTAGCAGCAGCAGCAGCAGCAGCAGCCTGCAGAAAATAGTTTGGATCTGCTAACCCCAGACTCCAGCCAAGACAACAGGGAAAGGACTGCAGCTCAGGGCAGCCGTGGGGTGGGGTAAGGGGAGCAGCGTGTGGGAGGACGGACCCTGGGGAGCTGGAAGCCAGGAAGTGTTCTTGACTTGGGAGCACTCTGCTGGGAATCAGGGCAGAACATCCAGGTGAGGGACCAGGAGACGGTGCCAACACACGACCAGGATGGCCTCCAGAGATGGAAGAGGTGACAACTGAGCCAGGTGAGACAGAAATGCTGGCATGTCCGTGGCGGGCGGTGCAGACAAGTTTAAACTCCCAGAGGGGTGGGCGCAGTGGAGTGGACGCACCGTGAGAGGCTGAGGGTGGGCTCCACCAGCCCCCCGGTTTCACCATCCCCACCCTGAGGGCCCCAGCTGCCCTCAGGGTCAGGGCTGACTCTGCAGGAGACACCGCCGCAGCACCGGGCTCCCCCCCAGGAAAGGGGACGAGAGGACACAGGGAGAGCAGAGGCCGCTTCGCAGCACGTCACCTGCAGAAGTGGGTGGAGGCAATTATCACAGGGGGTGTGGGGTCAGAGAGGAGCCGGAGGGCCTGGCCCATGGGGAGTTAGCAGGGTAGTTGTGGGCCCTAAAGGAGAAGAAAATGGCAACCTTCTCCAGTGTTCTTGCTTGGAGAATCCTGTGGACAGAGGAGCCTGGAAGGCTGCTGTCCATGGGGTCACACAGAGTCAGACATGACTGAAGCGACTTAGCAGCAGCAGCGTGGGCCCTAGAGGCAAAACGGACAGGCAGTCGGTGAGGCGAGCGTCCCGTCTGCATGGTCCAAGATGCCTGGGTTGGACACACTGGAGGCTCAGGGCCGGGCCCCAGTCTGCTCTGTTTCCACAGTGGATCCAGGTTTGGGGTCCAGAGTCCAGGGACTGAGGGAGAATCTTGGTCCCCAGGAGGAGGAGGGGGAAAGCGGAAGGGAGGAAAGGCTGCAGCAAGCGGCAAGTGTAAGGGTGACGGCTTCCCGAGTCTCCCCCAAAGGGCTGTGACCATTTACACAGGAGACTGGCCACTGAGGAAAGTCAAGTACTCCAGCGCCTGGGGACCATTAGACACGGGTCCGAACTGATGTTGTAGAACCTCAAATCAATGTCACGTCTGTCTGCCTCAATCAGACTCCAAAAGGGAGACCTGGCCTAACCCCGGCTCACAGCGGGGCCCCCGGGTCCGCAGGTCACCCCTGGTGCCCCTTCTCCCCGTCTCCGAATGTCTAAGTGGGCTGGACATTCTTGGAGGCTGTCCCAGCATCCACACTGGGCCCTTGGCCTGTGGGCTAAGAGCCATCACAGTGGATGAAGCCAAGCGGCGCCCCTGACATCACTGCCCTTCCCCTCACCAAGTGTGCCAGTCTCTATAAAGGACTGGGCAGTAAGTGTTTTAGGCTTTGGAGCCAAGAAGCAACTTCCTCAGTTCATCAAGCAACCAGTCTCCCCAAAAACCTAACAGTCTTTTTTTCCCACTTTACACTTAAAAATGTAAAAATCATTCTCAGATCACAAAACCGTACAGCAGGCGGAAGACACCGAGATATGGTGTCTGTCAAGTCCTCTGTCTTTCGAGCAGGTCGAGAGGACCCAGGAGGTGCAGCGAAGTGCATTTCTTTCTTTGGGTCACACGGTCCCCAGGACAGTGGATTGTTAAATCCTGGACACCTTTGACCTGTATTTACTTTTTTTTTTTTTTTTTCAAATGAAAGCAGAACAAACTTGTTTAGCCTGGGAATCCAGTTCCTTCCATAAAATGCATGCAAAGTTCTGTGCGCATGTGTGTTTTTCTGTGAGAGGCCCATGAGTGGCTTTCTTCACATTTTCAAAGGCTCTGTAAGCCTGATGGTCCGTGTGCCCCTTCGCTTGGGCCCCTGCCCTGGGGGTCGGAGGCTGGAAGCTACCTAGCTATCCCGGCGAGGACCCACCGTTAACAAAAGGCCTCTGGGCTGCCACCAGCTCCGGAGGGCTTCGGGCATCTGAGGGGTGCAGGGGAAAACCACCCCAATCGATAGAGTGAATGGTTCGATACCTCATTTTGCTGCCGAGCAGTAAAATAAATAAATAAGAACCCGGCTGGAAGTTGAAACCCTCCGTGTTCAGCTGCTTCTCGGAGGCCGAGTTGATGGGCTTTAATGGCCTCAGTCGGCACAGGACACAGGCAGACTGTCCCAGCAGTGTGCCTCTGTTTCCTAGGCAACCGAACTTGAAGTAAGACGATGGCTGGAACTGGGTACCGAATCAATTCGCTGGAGGTAGAGACGTGGGGAAGGCAAACTTCACATAAAACTGCAGACCGCATTGCCAATTTACCATCACCTCTGCTGCTGTGTATCTTCTTCTCATTTACCTCCCACCTGGCTCACCTACCCCCTTCCTTCCTCCCCAGACATTCCCCCTCCAAAAGAAAACCCAAGTTTCGATCATTCTGTTATCATCAGGATGATGCTTCTTTCTAGGCTGTCGTGGGGGTAGGGGTGGGGGCTCAGGTGAAAAGAGCCAAGAGCAGAAGCGCTTGGACAAAGTTCTCGTGTGTGATGAGCCTCAGCAGGGGGGTCCCGGCCGAAGCAATGATCTAGGAATTGTCCCCGTGAGAAGCTGCGTGTGAAGACATTGTTCCAGGCCTTACTTCATAGGGAGGAAAATTCCCAAGTATTCCGGCAGGTGAATCAGCAGTTCTTAGACTTTGCCTGACTTCAGCCTCAGGGACACCAGCTACCACGCTGGCTAGATCAAGGGTGGGGTAAACGTCAGGGGAGACCCTGACTGGCAGACGGTACCACTGCTCTGCGAGCATCACCCGCGAGTGAGATTGTCTCGTGATGGCTATGGGCCTTCCATTCAGCCGTGGACCTAGGGACAGCAGCTCACAACATGCTTGGTGAATGAATGAGTGAGCAAGTGAGTGAGTGAGTGGATTTATTTTGATGGAGATCGTGGTGAGAAGTCCCTCAGCCCACACAGAGTCCTTGGGTTTTTTATTTTCTTACCTTCTCTTTCTCACTTTGAGTCCTTACTTCCCAAAAGCAGGGAGAAACTTCCCCTACTCGCAAGCCCAGAGCGCCCCAAGGAGAAAGCCCCCAAGTCTAACACTTATGGCATTTCTTTAGTGCTTGCCAATTAAGCTGCACTGACCATCACTCAAAATAATCAGATGCCATTTTAGAATCAGTTTGGGGCTTCTACCTTTTACATTGTCAATGTAATAATTCAAGAAGCTTTCATTGAGTGTATCAGGATACACAGGCATCAGCTAACGTTCTCTCTAAAGGGTCAAATATTAAATAGAAGATATTTTCTGCTTCCTGCGTCATGCAATCTCTGTTGGAATGCTTCCCCAATGTCACTGCAGCATGAAAGCAGCTGTATGTATGTGTAATGGGTATATACGAATGTGTGAAGCTGTGTTAGAATAATACTTTATTTATAAACACAAGTGGAGGGCCAGATTCAGCCCAGGAGCAGTCCTTTTCCAAACCAAGAGCTAGGCTGGGTCCTAGTAACAAACACCAGCAAATCTTAAAGGCGGAGAACACTAAAAGGTTATTTCCCTTTGTGTTACATGTCCAGGAATGGCTGGTGGTGGGGAGGGATTTGCTCCAAGGTTGCTACTGGAGTGGGTTGCCATTTCCTTCTCCAAGGCATGAAAGTGAAAAGTGAAAGGGAAGTCGCTCAGTCGTGTCTGACCCTCAGCGACCCCATGGACTGCAGCCTACCAGGCTCCTCCATCCATGGGATTTTCCAGGCAAGAGTACTGGAGTGGGGTGCCATTGCCGTCTCCAAGGTTACTTTACCCCATCTCAAAACCCCACCATCTCCATCGGGGTGCTTCAGTGTCTCCAGGGCAGAAGAGGGAGGCCTTCGCCCAGGAAGAACGTGCATCCTCTTTACTCTCACATCCTGCTCTGGAGCTCGTCACCCAGCCACACCTGAATTCAAAGGTGTGGAGGACTGCAGTCTGAAATTAGAAGAGAACTGCCTATTGGAGAATCAGAGTACTACCAACCACACGGTGTGTTAGGGATGTGCAAAGCCCTCACTGAGAGAAGAAAGGGACGACAAGCAGGCCTCTGCCTGACGGTGGGACAGCTATGCCCGTGCAAACAGCAGAGAAGCAGGGGTGATGGGGAGAGGGGTCTGCTGTCTCTTCAGCTAAAATCACGATACTCCTCCAGTCTAAAGGATGGCTACACAACATGCGGCAAGGCTGTCGGCGCGGTGCTCTAATGACTGACACTTTCAGCGCTAAGTCACTTCAGTCATGTCCGACCCTTTACTATCCCAGGGACTGTAGCCCACCAGACTCCTCTCTCCATGGGATTCTCCAGGCAAGAATACTAGAGTGGGTTGCCATGCCCTCCTCCAAGAGATCTTTCTGACCCAGGGATGAACCTGCATCTCTTATGCTTTATGCCTTGTGCATTGGCAGGCTGGTTCTTTACCACTGAGCCGCCTGGGAAGACACTTCCAGCAGGCAGGGAAAATTTGGACGACCTAGGGTCTGGCGAAGGATGCCACACACACACACATCCCCCCCCCCCCCCCCCGCCCCCGCCACGCTCCATCAGTGCCTCCAGCCTGTGTCTGGACAGAGAGACGTGGGCCTACAGGGGAGGAGCAGGGAGGACGGAAGAGGAGAAAGCCCACACAGCCTTCCAGGCAAAAGTCATGGTGCAAATTTTAGAAATAACAAAATAATTACCTGGAAAACTGCAGAAGATTTCAAAGGACAGACATTTAGCCTGAGCAAAGTTTACACGATGTCAGCCACAGACCCCAGTGGGACCTTCTTTTGATCATCACATGTAAATGTGGGGGAATTGTAGTCCAATTCATTTCCTAAGTCGGGGAAAAAGCTAGAACTGGAGAAGTCTGGCATGAGGCTGTCAGTGAAAGGAGAAGAAAAGAGACAAAGGCGCAGGGCGGGGCCCTGTCCATCCCTGCCTCCAAGCCTGGAGCCAGGAGGCCCCCCCAGGCCTGCGAAGGGCCAGAGGAATCCTGACAGCAAGAGCAGCCTGAGCCTCAAGGCAAATGCAGCCTCGAGGTGAACGGCTTACCTGCCTAATGAAACAGTCCATATTGTTCCCAAGAATGCTTGCCTGCTCCCCAGAGACGGGCAAGGATTAATTAATACTAAATGCTTGTCAAGCCCTTTGCCAATGTTAAGGATTTGTTTCATGTGAAAGGTCAGAGTAAGCACAAATAGAAGCGTTTGGCTTTATTTTGTAAATATTCTGTCTGAGGATGAGCAAAAATGAACTTGCCCGTGGCAAGCACAAGTGAGAGCCTCTGCTGTACAGAGGGCAGGTCACACACCTGCCTGCACGGAGTCGGGTACCTAGTAAGTATATGATATATACTACGGAACTGCATCAATGACAAAGACCTCGTTATTTCCCCCAGGAAACGCCTTTGATATCTACCATAAGCTATAAGAGCATGTTGGAAAAGACAGAGGGCAGGAGGAGAAAGGGGTGACAGAGAATGAGATGGTTGGATGGCACCATCCACTCAATGGACCTAAGTTTGACCAAACTCCGGGAGACAGAGAAGGACAGGGAAGTCTGGTGTGTGGCAGTCCATGGGGTCGCAACGAGTGGGACTCGACTGAGTGACTGAACAACATAAGTTCAGTTCAGCTCAGTCACTCAGTCGTGTCTGACTCTTTGCGACCCATGAACTGCCGCACGCCAGGCCTCCCTGTCCATCACCAACTCCCAGAGTCCACTCACACTCATGTCCATTGAGTTGGTGATGCCATCCAGCCATCTCATCCTCTGTTGTCCCCTTCTCCTCCTGCCTTCAATCTTTCTCAGCATCAGGGTCTTTTCCGATGAGTCTACTCTTCGCATGAGGTGGCCAAAGTATTGGAGTTTCAGCTTCAACATCAGTCCTTCCAATGAACACCCAGGACTGATCTCCTTTAGAATGGACTGGTTGGATCTCCTTGCAGTCCAAGGGACTCTCAAGAGTCTTCTCCAACACCACAGTTCAGAAGCATCAATTCATTGGTGCTCAGCTTTCTTTATAGTCCAACTCTCACATCCATACATGACCACTGGAAAAACCATAGCCTTCACTAGGACGGACCTTTGTTAAGAGCATGTGACCATTTCTTGGGATGACGGTGGAACACCTGGATTATTAACACAAGGTAATGGAGGGTTGTCTGTTGTCTAAGGGCGGCTCAGAGGCAGACGGGGCCTTACCTGCAGCCAGTCAAGCTGCAAGTCTGAGCGAACAGCCCCCAAGGCTTCCCTGGCTTCTGACACCACCTTCAAGGTCAGGAGCTTTCTGAAACAGCCCCTACCGTCAACAGGTCACTGGAAGGACTCACGGCCCTCACTCAAACTGTTACCCTCACAACTAGGGTTTGTTGTAGGGAAAAGACTGCAACCAGACAGACACACGCAAGGTAGAGCTGGGGTCCCAAACACGAGGCCTCCACTGTCCTCAGGATTCCCAGCCTCTTATTAACAGCATCAGCATGTGACAGTCTGCGTCAGGTACCCCGGCCTGGCACGCTCACCTGTTATGAAGGCAGATGCAATGGGCCAGTGGCGCCCGAGGTTGAACCCCAGGCTAGTTCCCCTCTCTGCGGAGTCGGGGCTGGTATCACTTGGTCCGAGGGTCGTGAGCCACTCCGCCCCAGTTAGCATACATGATCATGTGAGGTCCAAGGAGCCCGCACTGAACAGCAAAGACTCTCTGATCAGGCAGGGAGGTGACCTCCCAGGAGCCAGAGACAAGCGTCAGCTTTCTCTGTGGGAGGACCAGTTCCTCACCACCCAGCTCCCAGCGAGAGCAAGGGTTTCTGCGTGGGAAGCGTGCTGGGGGCAGAGGTCTAAGCAGCAGGGCCCAAGAAGCCTGAGGGGAAATGATTATGCTCCAGATGGCAAGTCAGAGGATCGTCCATTTATGCTCTTCATGCCTACATCCTCTCTGCGGAGCAGATGTGGGGGTGATGGGGAGAGAATGTTCTAGAAAGAAGCCACTGCCAATCACGTACCCTAAGGCTGGAGCATGTTCAAACAACAGCAGGGAAGCCCCTGCCCTGAAGTGGAGTGAATGAGAGGGAAAGAGGCGGGGAGGGGACGTGGGAAGTCTGACCTCAGTGACGGCCTCGCCATCTCCTCCACGCAGGGAGAAGCCGTGCAGTTTGTGCAGAAGAGCGACGTGAAGTCCAGTTTTCCAAAGGCCACTCTATGCTGAGTGTTGGGACGGGCTCAAGGAACAGGTTCAGAGGATGGAGCGCCCCAAGAAAGCTTTGCAATATTCCACACGTGAGATGAGCATGCCCCGGACCAGGGTGCAAGCAGAGGCGGGTTTCTGGGTCTGTTGTGAAGGTGGGGTTGGCAGAATTTGCCCCCACAGGGGATCCAGGACTTAAAAAGACCGAAGCCAAGAAGAGTAGATCAGTCCAAACTACGTGCAGGAGACAATGCAAGGACATGGGAAAGCACTCAGGACGTGTTTCTGAGTGAAAAGGCATGCTGTGGATCAGTGGGTCCAAAATGATTCCATTCTTGGAAAAAGGGAAAGACGTACGTGCGGATACAAATACGAGAAGGCTGTCAACTGAACTGTCCCCTTGAGAGGGCTTATGATAGAGTTTATTTTTCCTTTTGCCTATTTTTAATTCCTACATTTCCCAATATGTACAGGCATGGCTCTTTAACTAGGAAAAATAAAGCAAGTCATTTAAATCATTTTATCCCTGCGTCTATCGCTACAGAACTCTCCTCCAGGTCAATCCTTGACGCTCTCTGTGGTCCTGATGGTAATTAAAGCTACTAAAGATGTTATTGTTCCAAAGAGAGAAGGCAGTAAAGAAGTGGAAATCTTTACTTTATTTCCCAGAAACCATCTCAGGCAGAAGAGGGTCCATGCCTCGTGAACTCAGAGGAAGCAGACGCTTGGGAAAGTTTCAGTGGTAATTCATAACAAATTGTCTAACACACAGGAAGTGCCCCGAATGGTCTCCAGGATGATTTGGTAAGACAGCTTCTTTACCCACGTCTCTGCTGATGGACATCTAGATGCTTTCATGTCCTGACTGCTGTGAATAGTGCTGCTATGAGCACTGGGGCTCACGCATCTTTTTTAATTATGGCTTTTTTCTGGGTATATGCCCAGTAGCGGGATTGTTGGGTCATATGCTAGTTGTATTTTTAGTTGTTTAAGGAAACTCCATACTGTTTTCCATAGTGGCTGTGTTAATTTACACCCCCACCAACATTGCACGAGGATCCCCTTTTCTCCACACCCTCTCCAGCAGTATGGATACCGAGGAGTAAAGGGGAGGGTGGGAGAAGTTGGGAGATTGGGATTGACCCGTGTGCACTGTTGATCCTGTATATAAAGTAGATGAAGAATGAGAACCTGCTGTGCAGCACAGGGAACTCTCTGGAACGCTCTGTGGGGACCTGAATGGGAAGGAAGTCCAGGAGGGAGGGACTCGTGTCTATGTGTGGCTGACTCATCCGCTCTGCAGTGGAGACAATACAGTGCTGTGCGGCAACCATACTCCAACAAAAATTAATCTAAAAAGGAGTCGCTGGGGACACCTATCGGCTCTAGCTGGCTGTTGAGGGCCCGTCTCCTGCGCTGCTGGAAGAAGCAGCACGTTCAGGTGGGGGGAAGGAGGAACGCCGTGTGCAGCCCAGACCCTGGGTGTCAAAGGTGAGCAAGAAGGATGGAAAGACGTGCTGGGATTTCGCTGCCTGGAGGTTGCAGAAGCTGACCTCAGTCCTAAAGAAAGAAAAGGGCCAGATGAAGGCAGGCACAGAGGAGAGGAGAAAGTTCCCGATTAACAAAGGGCTTGCTGTCTTTACAACCGTTCAGTGAACAACGACGGCTTCTCTGGAGAAACCCCCTGAGGAACACTCAAGCCCCCTCTTCACAGGAAGCTCTATTACTTCAGGTGCACGGGGGTGGCTCACCCAGCCTCCTTGTCTATGGAAATGTTCCTATCTCCCTAAAATAAAACCTTAATAGAGTTAGGATTATTTAACTAATCCTCTCCTTTTAAATGAACAGTGAAAACGGAAACTTTTAAATGATGTGCTCGAGGTTATTTATGTGTTTAAGAAATGAGTTTCTTCAGCGTAATAATTTTAGCATTGCCAGTCTCACAGTTAATGACTAAATAAATGGCTCCCACTTTCGGTTTTGGTAAATATTCCTCACTCCATCATCATTTACTGTCTTAGGGGAGCCGTAGACTGCACCATAAACTCAGTGCGGAGAATTGGTTCAAGTTTCTTTGATGCAATATTTAGCAGAAACTGCCTATCACATCCTTTAGAGGAGATAATGGATTTTTCTCCTTTTCTGGAACGTCTGTAACTATGACAGTCACAAAATGAGCGTTTTATCCTCTCTGGACCTGGGTCTACTTTAGTTCTCAAATTGTGCAGATTTAGACATCGGCACGAGGCTGATTCTCTCCCATCCTGTAAATGCCCAGCCTTTGTCACCGCTTTCACTAGAGAAGGAAGCAATCCCTTGGTCTAGGACAGGGCACCTCCCCGGGCCTGCCAACTGCGGGCAACTGAGTCAGCGACCCCTGACCCGGCAGGCGTGTTGCGGGCTCACAAGGCCTCGCGTTCAGACTTCTCCCTCCACAGCAAAGCGCCATCTGCCACCACAGCAGAGGTCAGCCCTGGAGTCCACGCTGTGCCCATATGTCCTGGAAGAGGCACTCTGCTGTGAGCCCTGGAAGGCAGGCACCACGGTTCATCCCCAAGCTCAGGCTGCCGTGATGAAGAGCTTCCCAGGTGGCTCGGGGGAGAGAATCCGCCTGCCAATGCAGCAGGTGCCGGAGACGCGGGTCGGATCCCTGGGTCGGAAAGATCCCACATGCCACAGGGCGGCGATGCACCATGACTACCGGGCCTGTGCTCTAGAGCCCGGGAGCCACAGCTGCTGAAGGCTGACTGGAGCCTGTGCCCGCAACAAGAGAAACAAGAGAAAAAAAGAAAAACCACCGCAAGGAGAAGCTCAGGCACTGCGCCTAGAGAGTAACCCCACTCAGCACAGCCAGAGAAGAGCCCGCACGGCAATGGAGGCCCAGCACAGCCAAAAGCAAAAAAGTAAAATTTTAAAAAATAATTCAAAAAGGAAAGTAACGTTATTTAAAAAAAGAAAAGACTCCGTGATGGGAAGATTGCACCCTCCCCACCCCGACCCAATGCATCCCCCCAGCCCTGGCCCTTCTCCTGGATTTTTCCCGAAGCCCCACCTCCCTCCAGCTTACCAAACGTGTGCTTCTTGTGTCTCGCTCCACCACTGTCTCCCTCCCTGCAGTGTGAGCTCCGGGGCAGGCGCTTTGCCCTGTTTTGTACTAGCGGGACGAGTGGACCTCAGTAAACACATAATGAGGAATAACTCAAGTGCCCCCAGAGTCTGGGAGAGCACCAGGAGCACAGCAGGTACTCGAGAGACCATTGCTGAACGCACGCGGGGGCTGTGGGTTTACACGTGGCGTGGCGTTCAATCCCGCACCGCAAGGAAACTGAGACCCCAGAGGGTCTGCGGGTTCCTCGGTGCCCTGGGAGTGGGGAACAGCGCAGAGGATGCGCCCTTAGCTCTGCGTGCCTGCTAAGTCGCTGCAGTCGTGTCTGACTCTGTGTTAACCCCTGGACCGTAGTCCACCGGGCTCCTCGGTCTATGGGATTCTCTAGGCAAGAATACTGGGGTGGCCTCCTCCTCCAGGAGATCTTCCTGACCCAGGGGTCAAATTTGCTTCTCCGGTGGCTCCTTGCATTGCAGGCAGATTTTTTACCTCTGAGCCACTGGGAAAACCCCTAACTTAGCTCGATCTAGTGTCAATCCTCTTGCAACGATGCAACACTGAATAGGATTGTTTACTGCAGAAACAGACCATTGAGAACGCAGAGATTTATTGATATAAACATGCACATTTTAATTACAGCTTGTAAATACGAGCTGTAGCTTAGAGACAAAAACTCTACTATCTGGCCCCAGTTCTCTTTCCGAGTTACCTGTTTGTCCTCGGATTTTGCTTCTCCGTTTGCTTCTGCGTCATCAACATATATTTTAAAATATTTATTGTGCATCTATTTTGTGTTGAGCGCTGTTCTGTGCATAGAATACACCCAGTGAACAAAAATCCATCCTGTCCTTGTGAAGTCTACTGCCTTGCAGGGGAGAGAGATAATGAGTTATGAGTATGAGAAGAAAAGGACATTGTACAACACTTTAGAAAGTGGTAACTATGGAGAGGAAAATTAAGTTGAGCAGGAAAAGGGGGCAAGAACGTCTGGAAGAGTGTAGGGACCATGGCCTGACCTGCAGGAGGGAGCCAGGAGGGGAGGGGCCAGGACCAGGGCCTGAAGGGTGGTGCCTGGCACATCCAAGGATGGAGGAGGCTGGGGTGGCTGCTCCAGGGGTCCAGGGCCAGCAGTGAGAGGTGGGGCCGGAAGTGATCAGGGCTGGATGCCCCAGAGAAGACCTCTGCCATTTTCTGAGGGTAGCTAGGAGCCCACTGCAGGGTTTCAGAAGAGCTGCCACACCACAAACTTTCGTCTCAAAAGGATCCTCTGTGTCTGTGTTGAAAGTAACTCCAGGGGACAGAGGTTGGGGCAGGAAGTTCAGGTCAGAGGCTCCACGTGAACCCAGACAAGAGCCGATGGTGGCTCGAAATAGACCAGGAGCAATAGAAGTGGAAAGGGCCCTCCGAACTCTCTCTCTAACATACCAATTATTTGTACCTTCAAGCCTGAGGCCATGCGGCCGCTTCTCTGTCTCTTTTTGGCTAACTTTTATGGAAAAGTGTATAAGTTCTCCGTGTAGATTTTGATAAATATTCTCAAAAAGAACACACTTGCCGCCCGAATGGCAGTCTCAGAGGCCTCACTGTGCCTCCTAGCCCCCTCCCTCTTCTCCAAAGGTGAGTAGCCTTGAGCAGTGTGGATTAGGGGTTTTTTTGGCGGGGCGGGGGGTGGGGGTGGTTTGGGAGGTTGATCTGGACCATTTTTAAATTTGTTATTGAATTTGTTACAATATTGGTTCTCTTTTGTGCCGGGGTCCAGCTCCAGTGGATCCAGGGTGACTCGAAGGTGGGGACGGAGTTGGCATCTTTGGAAAAATACGTATTTAATCACAGATATAGAGAGATTAGAAATGGATAGTGTAGTAGGAAGATTAGTGGAGAAAAAGAGGCTGAATAACTTGGATTACGTGGAAGAGCATCCATGCTCCAGATGGGAATTCAGCCAGAAAAACGGGAGCAAGAAAGAAGCGACATGGGGGAGTCAGTCTTTCCGGAAACTGATCCGATCCCTTTATTTTTGGGTTTGCTTATATACCTTTTGTTACACATAGGGATGAATATAGAGTCACGCAGGAGTCAGCAGTCCTGACCTTTATCAAAATCAGGTGCTTCACATAAATGTATAAAAAGGTACATCATCTTCTGGCCATGAGTGAGACCTGCTGACATTTTATGATCCTTTCTTTCTGATAACCAAAAAACTTATTTCTTCCAAGGGTGTTTTTTCTTAAACCAGGCACCACCCTCCAAATAAAGTTACATTCCTATAGGGTGAGGGTATAGTGAGTTACAATCAAGAAAGGAATTTATTTAACCCAAGATTAACATGACTAGTCTTAAAGGTTAATACTTATTTCTCCTATATGCTTAAAGGTTAATGCTTATTTCTTCCTATATGCTAGTTATATTCATTATAAGGGTCGGGAACATGGAGATTTAGCAGCAAACATCAGCCCAACAAATGAAAATCCTTTCACCAATGTTCCCCTTAAGATCTATTTAGTCTTAAGATAGTGATAAAGTTCCATTTTTATATTGCAAGGACACAATGATTTATAACAAAGCACAGTGATCTATTACAAAAGAGAAAATCCATTAACTCAAAAAGTCTAGTATTGCTAACATCAAAAACTACTGTATTTCCTTTTCTATATTCCAAATACATTGATTAATATATTCCCAGGTGCCTAAGGATATGGAGGCCTGGCGGCAATCATTGACTCAACAAGAAGAAAAAGCCCTGTGCTAATTAAGACTCTCAAAATACTCCAAAACTCTCTGTACTGTTTATGGTTAAGGGGTAGTAAACAATCATGTGCGCAGTGGCAGGAGTATGGAAAATCCTGTCACACAAGCTAGTCTGTCAGCAGAGAGGTTTGACCTGAGACATCCTTGTCCCACCCAGAGCAGGGAATTAGCAGCAATTATTGACACAACAAATGAAAAACCCTTCACCAATATAATTCCTAACCAACACACTATACTAATAATTTCTAACTCCCCAAAAGAATTTGTCTTTACTAAGTCTGAAACATTTCGTGCCTCTCAGATTTGGAGGCTGTAAACAATCACATGTGGCCGGACGAACCTATACAGGCGGGCTAGATAACCTTCAGAGGAGTCCGTAAGCTGAAACACTCTTGTCACGCCCAGGAATTTTTATTGCCTTGGAGCTGCACGTTTACTCCTTCTCCGAGAGAAACGGTTATGGGGGAGAGCCCCCCCCCGTAAAGTCAGAGGTGTAGGTGAGAGCATAAAACAGACTCTGGTTTTGGGGTTAGATTAGATGCTCCGGAACAGGGGGTTTCCTGAGGCTTGATCACGCCTTTGCGTATGCCAAGCCTCCTTCCTCATGACCTTTGCCATGGGCGGAGTTCCTCACGCTGGCTCCCGGCACTTTTGTGCTTTGGTTTTTGGGCCATGAGACATGTGGGATCTTAGCTTTCCCATCGAACCCACACCTCTTGAACTGGAAGGTGAAGTCTTAACCACTGGACTGCCAAGGAAGTCCCCAGTTGTTGTTTGTTTTTTTTTTTTTAATTTATATGACTATAGAGAAATTATACGAGTCTTTTATGTCTGGCTTTTTTTTTTTTTTTCAGTGACATTTCAGTGTATAGCAATAGCTGGTTCATTCCATCAGATTTCTAGCCATTCTATTTTCACCATTTACTCTATTTTCTTTATTACTAATCACTGTTATTTAAAATTCACATCTGATGCACCTGCATATCTGCTAGCAGCAGGCCTTTTTCTATCGTCTATTTTCGCTCTTTGGGCTGGATACCAGTATTGTGCATGGAAACTTGTAAGGTCTGTGAATGATGTCCTTTTTCCTGAGAGGATTTATTTGCTTCTGGCAAACAGAGCACTTTAATCTAATCTGTGACTGAGCTTATCCAGAACATGGTTCAGCCTCAGAGGCTGGTTCATTTCTCACTCGCCCTTACTGCTGGGGTTCCACCTGCCAGCCAGGGGTTTCTTCAAGGACCCCTCCTCCCGGGGAGACGCTGAATCCACAGTTCTGTCTTCCCAGTACTATCAGCCTGCTGAAATCTCTGTTGAGCTTCTCAGCCTCAGAGCAGCCACTTCCTGCTTATCTTCGCAGCTTTTCTGCTGCAAATAAATTGGCAAAGAGCTCAAGAGAAAGACAGCAGAGCACCCAGGCTCGTCTCCCTGTGGTTCTGAGGGTCTGAGAACCCTGTGGTCACTTCCTCTGTCCCAGGATGCCACCTAGAATGTAGAGGCTGAGCAGCTGGCAGAAACCCAACCAAGAAGACAGGAAGGAACAAGTGGAAACACCAGAAGGTGACCCGCACCCTCAGATAAGACAGCAAATCTCTGCGGAATGGCCGAGATGGGTGCTACCCTCGGGAATCTACGAACACGGGTGAAAGTTGCCGTCTTAGCCCCATTCAATTCATCTGTTATAGTTTCTGCAAAAATCAGATGGATTTTCATGGGTGCGTACTCAGTTGCTAAGATGTGTCTGATTCTTTGCAACCCCATGGACTGTAGCCTGCCAGTCTCTTCGGCCCATGTTCAGGATTTCCCAGGCAGGAAAACTGGAGTGGGTTGCCATTTCCTTCTCCAGGGGATCTTCCTGACCCAGGGATCGAACCTAAGTCTCCAGAAGCTCCTGCATTTATTTTTCATATTTTATTTAATTGTTTGTCTAGGTTTCGCCAGGTCTTAGTTGTGGCATGTGGGATCTAGTTCCCTGACTAGGGATCGAACCCAAGACCCCTGCATCAAGAGCTCAGAGTCTTACCCACTGGACTACCAGGGAAGTCCGATACCAGGTGGGCTATCACTTTATCGCTGAGACCCCAGGGAAGCCCTGGATTTTCATGACTGATGGTAGATTACCAAAAACTTCCCCAATGAGTAGTCCCAACTGGAGCTGATGAATTAGAGCTGGTATCTAATCTAGACCAGAACAGATCAACACAGTCTTTGGTACTTGGGTTGCGACTATCCATCTGGCAGTGAGTTCTTTTAAAACCTTCCTAGGAGAGACAGCCAAAAGCAGCTGCATTACATCAAAAGGACAGAAACGCAGGTTCAGCGCTTTACCCCATGGGCACACTCATCTTCCTGCCCTCTGTCATCTTGACAGTCCCCAGAATACCATGCTGGTCTACTGTGCTTCTGGCATCATGCTCATTGGAAGGGCAGACAGGAAGTAGTGAGGGCTTTGAAGGCTAGAGTGAAACACGTGTGTCGGAACATAACAATTCTTTAAGCTTCCTAAGTCCTGCCATACTGATGAAGACCTAAGAGGTCGGTGCCTCTTACAGGGGTGCCCTCTAAGGTAAATGATTACCCTGTATAAAACGTTCCATGGCTTGGGGACACTTTGGATTTGGGGGGCAGCCTATATTGCGCTTGATACTATTTCTTGAGTGCTGGGCTTGAGTGAGGCCCACAGTATTAGCGGCTCTCCAGAAATTCTAGGTTTCAGTGCAGCTTATCCTGCTACTGAGGCCACGTCATTTATCAGACCCATCAGTGCTAGGCGTGTCCAAAGTAGAATAAGATCCTGTGAGGGACCTCAGACGAGCCCCGGTGGGAGGTCGACAGTGCAGAATATTGAGGGTTCTAGACCGAGGTCGTGGCCATTCCATTTCAGGGACTACTTACTGTGAAAACACTCTTATTTAAAAACCAGCTCCTGAGAAAAGCCCGGCAGATTCACAATGACAGTTGCTGAGTCCGTGTGTTGGCAGGTGGGAACCCCAGGCGGCCTCGGACTCTTTGGGGCCACTCGGGGCCAGTTTTCAAAATAGCCTTTCCCTGGATGTCTCGTCGTCCTACCTCGTGGCTCCAGACCTTGAGCGATTATTACAATGGAAGAAACCAATAGTTTCAAGACACCGAGCAGATAATGTGAAAATAGGAAGTCTGCGTCATGTTTAACGCCATGTGTAAATATCCCCGCCTCTTCATTTATGCAGAAGCTTGGCTTTGGTACTAGAGTAAATGTCTACCTTAAGAAAAGATCTCCAAGAGTCTTGTCTCACTCTCCTTGGGCTGTGAAAAAGATTAATCCTAGATGTAATGATGTTTATCAGAGTATGTATCTAAAGAGACTAACTCACGAAGCTAAGAATTTGAAAAGACGCAATCATCCAAACATTATAGCTTTCACTGAAGCTGGCGATGGTTGTCCACCTTGCTATGGAATATGGAGGTGAAAAGTTTCTGAATGACTTAATAGAAGAACGAAATAAAGACAGCCAAGATCCTTCTCCAGCAGCCATAATTTTAAAAGTTGCTTTGAACATGGTAAGAGGGTTAAAGAATCTACACCAAGATAAGAAACTGCTCTGTGGAGATATAGTCTTCAAACGTTGTTATTAAAGGTGACTTTGAAACAATTAAAATCTGTGATGTAGGAGTCTCTCTACCATTGGATGAAAGCATGACCGTGACTGACCCTGAGACCTGATCCTTTAGCACTGAGCCTGGGAGACCTAAGGAAGCTCTGGAGGAGGATGGTATTACTACCGACAAGGCAGACGAATTTGCCTTTGGCCTTACTCAGTGGGCAGTGATGACTTTATCTATCCCACACATCAGTTTTCCAGACGATGATAATGATGAAACTTTTGATAAAAGTGACTTTGACGATGATGCCTGCTAGGCAGCTTTGGGAATGAGGCCGCCTATTACCATGGAAGAACTGGGTGAAACGTACCAGAGAGGAACGGAGCTCTTCTCCATGTGCACCGATGAAGATCCCAAAGGTCACCCTGCAGCCGCGCACCCTGTGGAGGCTCCAGAAATGGACGTCCTGTGGTCACCTCACACCCATGACTACTGGAGCCTCAGGTACGGCTCATGTACACAGCGGTTCTGTTTACCACGATACATTCATGTACCTATTATGATGAGCCATAATTATTAGACGGAAGTGGCCTATTTTAAGACCATAGATAGTACCTTAGTAACATTTGAACAACTGTTTCTATTACAAAGGTATTTCATGTATGCTTATGTTAATAAGCGTTTGAGATTGTAGAGAGTTTTCTATAAAGTTTAAGAAACTATTCAAAAATTTGAAATTTATGTAGATATTAAGAGTGCTGTAAAACTGATGTCTGACATTAATCTGGATTGATTGACTGTTTGATTGATGACCTTTCTCAGATGTTTTCTCTTTTAATGGATCTACTGAAATCAGCACTTTGTGTATTACAAAATTAGTCTACATCTGCTTACCTTTTAAAACAAACCTTTTGCAGGCCTTTCTTGGCTGATGTGCGTATTAAATAGGGTCGCTGAGACCAGAAACCTGGGATAAGCCTCAAAAAAGTAGCTCCCTAGGTATATCCAAACAGTTTTGGTTAAGGCTCATCTTGTTCCAGAGCTTTGTCTTTGATTTAATTTATTGAATGTATTTTCTGTACTTGTATTTTTAATACTTTTATTTACTGCTCTATATTTTAAGCATATCACAGTATTGGTATAAAAATAAAACCCTAAAAGGACAACATAGAATAAAGGACTTGCCAGTCACCCAAAGCTGTGTTATCCTATTTTGTACTCTACTGAACTGAGTGTTGTCATTAAACTTACTGAGTGAAAGCTTAAAAATAAAAACAAAAAACAAAACAGCTCCAGGACTTCCCTGGCAGTTCAGTGGTTAAAACTCCATGCTCCAAAGGCGGGGGGCGGCGGTGGGAGGGTGGGGGTCCGGGGGTGGGTGTGTGTGTGTGTGGGTGTGTGCAGTTTCAGTTCCTGGCCAGGGAACTCAGATTCTGCATACTGTGCGGTGCAGCAACAAAAAATAATAATAATTAATTTTAAAATTAAGACATTTTTAAAAATAATAATAAAGATAGATTTTGAATTAAAAAAATAAAAGAAACTAGGAAGAACTTGGAAAAAGTTTTAAAATAAAAACGATAGATGCTCCTGAAGTGATGATAGATGACAGCAATCAGGCTGAAAACGGAGCATCAAGTGATTATATGGCCAGAACTGCTCATCACAGGAGGACATCATCACATCCACCACGTCACTCAGGCATCTGATGGAAAAGGTACATTTAGGATCAGTCCCAAGCAAGTCCAGAGGCCACAAGGCGACCCAGGGCTCCACGTCCCCTCCCTGCATTGTCCTGACACTTCTCTCAGCTTTATAACAATGGGAGGGGTGGCGGGGGCTGCTACGAGTCACGGGTGAAGGCGAGGAAACAGCTTGCTCCCGCTTCGAGGATGGATCGGTTCCCATCGCAGTGCTGGCTGGCAGTGGACCACTGTCATCACTGCGGCTCTGGCAGGGGCGGCCCTAGGGACAATGCTGAGGGGAGACCCTTCCAGAAGGTCCTGTGGAGAACATATGCTCACAATGTCTGTGCGCACACGCGCACGCACACACACACACACACACACACACAACTATAAGGAAAATACCACTGTAGCCACACAGGAGAAGCTGGCTCTCTGCATCACAAAAGACATTATCAAGACATCGCCAGTGGGTGGGAGACTAGTTACGAGCCAAAGATTAGAGAGGAAAAGGCTTTTGAAGAACATAAACAGCCTGATGAACTCAAATATACTCGATGTCTGGAGAATCACAGGACAGAGCGAGTTCCTTCTTCCTCTACAGAGTGAAGGGGTTTGCATGGACGAACCCCACATATGTGCCTTGTACAACTTCAGGGCTCTGGGAAACAGTTTGAAAGCCTGAGCCAATCCACCTCTTTCTTCCAAAACTGTCTCCAGTCCGTCCATCTCCGGCAGGGAAGAACCGTCCATGGTACTAACACCCCACAGAGAAGGGCCCGGGGCGGCTTCCCAGTCGCATGATGCCCTACCATTTTGACGCAAGTGCGTGTTGCTTTAAGGCTCTCCTACCACAGGTGCACCCTCAGTCTTCTTCTAGCCTCAGGGGAAACAGGAAGCAGTTGCCTTCATTTCACCACGTACTTTTACATCCTTCAGGGTATAATGGTTTTTATATTCGATTGGGATGTGATTCAGTTCAGTTCAGTCGCTCAGTCGTGTCCGACTCTTTGCAACCCCACGAATCGCAGCACGCTGGGCCACTCTGTCCATCACCAACTCCCGGAGTTCACTCAAACTCATGTCCATCGAGTCAGTGATGCCATCCAGCCATCTCATCCTCTGGCGTCCCCTTCTCCTCCTGCCCCCAATCCCTCCCAGCATCAGGGTCTTTTCCAATGAGTCAGCTCTTCGCATGAGGTGGCCGAAGTACTGGAGTTCCAGCTTCAGCACCATTCCTTCCAGTGAACATCCAGGACTGATCTCCTTTAGGATGTGATTAAGGGGAATTAAAAGAGGCTGAGAATATACGTATCAAGCAATTCTTGTTTGCGTGAGTTGCTCATTAAGTTTCTGTTTGCCTCCCCAAGTAGATACGTAGAACTGGGAAAGGATATTTTTTCCTATTATTAAAGGTTAAATTATGTCCCCCTCCAAAATATCTGTGTCGGAGTCTGAACCCCTAGTACCTGGGAATGTGACTTTATTTGGACACAGGTAGTTAGTGAAGATGAAGTCACACAGCAGAAGAGTGGGAGGACTACGCCGTATTCCAGGATGACTGGTGCCTTCATATCCCACGTGGAGACAGAGACACACGCTGGGAGGAGCTGTGTGATGACGGAGGCAGAGACGGAAGTCATTCAGCTGCAAGTCCAAGGATGCCAAGGAACGCGACAGCCACTGGAAGCTAGAGGAGGCGCCTGCTGGTACCTTGATTTTGGATTTCTAGGCTCCAGAGCTGTGAGACAAGACGCTTCTTTTTTTAAGCTGTCTGGTATGCAGTCTTTTGTTATGGAAGCCCTAGGAAACTAATGCAGTTGTATTAATCATTTCTCTTTGATCAAGTTTCTAACATGTATTGATCAGAATAAAAGTGCGTCTCCACAACTGACCCATTTCTTCTCTTTTTTGAGAGACTTTGGAAGCTTCTGAATTAAGAAGTTATTTTCAGGAATAGTAACCTAAGTTTCAGTTTTGGCTATATTTAATTCTAATTTATAAATCAGCAGCACTTCTCCCAAAAAGATCTGTCCTAAATCCATCTGAAATTCAAAGAAGCACTGATTTCAAACAACTCACTACCTCCACAGTCCTTAATAGATACACAATTCTCTCTAAGAATAGCAGAGCATTATTCTAAAATTAAAATCACCACTAAAGCTGGGTGACAGAGTGTCTTTATGTGGGCCTCCACAGGCCTGGCTATGCCAGATTTAATTAAGGAGCTTTATTTGCATCAATAAATTATTATCCAAGGTAAAATAAAAGGTATTCGATTTGTTCACACTCAATTTCGTTTAGGTGTACAATTAGTGGTTTAAGTCTATTGCAAAATAATTCAGCCAAGAAATCAATTTTAGCACCTACCAAAAGCCCAACCAAGCTATAATTACAGTCTTCTAAATGCTAATTGTGTACAGTTTGGGATAGGAAGTACACATATATATCATCTTACTGTTTACCACCAAAAATTATACGTGCGTAAAACATGGGAAAATTATCTTTGTTATTTATGACCCTCCGTAGGCTAGGGTGTTCGTTTTATAGCCCTTTCTGGATCAGTCCAGGTTAATAAACTGCTGTTTTCTGCGGTTGTCTGTGTACCTTTTATTCTTCTTCAGCCGTTGGAGGTTAAAGAGAGTTGAGGCACAGAACTCCATAGTTGGAGGCAGCGGGGACTAGAGACCACAGTGGGAGCTGGGGCCTCAGGACAGAGCCTGGGTTTCTGGGGGTTTTGCTACCTGGATGCTCAGAGTGTTCACATCCAATAAGAGGACCGGCCACCGGCGCCAGGGGGTGAGTGACTAACGGAGGGACCGATGAAAACGAAGCTTGTTGCCTAATGGAAACTAAATTCTGCTCCAGGGAGGCTGTCAGGTGAGCACCCCTGACGAAGAACCAGGATAAGGTGTGACAACATTCAACAGGCTCTTCTGAGAGTCTTGGTGGCCTCTAAAGCAGCTGCATCGACAAACCCTGCAGGGGATATTGGGAACAGTTGAAGAGCGCAAAGGCAGGCCACGTCTGAGTTGGGCTGTGCTGCGTTGATAATATTCTCTTCCCATCTGTCAAAACCACAGTCCCCGTGACAAGGACGCTCGCTTGCGTCCGGCAGGCCCAACACGGGTCTCTCTCCCTGGGAGGCGGATTAGCAAGTGACTGTCACTGCCATGCCAGCAGGGGAGTTGAAAAAGGACCGAGGATGGGAGAAGCTGGGCGGTTCAGCCAGGGCCCCACAGCTCCTCGGTACCACAGTTTGACACTACGAATATTTTGCATTTCCCAGGGAATGGCGAATGTCACAGCAAACACGCGTGCGTTTTTCTATTTATTATTAAGAGCTATTCTGTATAGTGATCACGTCCCACGCAGTGTCTCCTTGCCTGGGACTGTGGAAGGAAGCCTCTTAACGCCTTAGCACAGAAAGAACTGTTGTCAGGACTTCCTCGGGAGTAGAGTGGTTAGGAATCTGCCAGTCCCGGGGACAGATGGAACGCTGGATGGGTTCAATCCCTGGCCCCGGGAAGGCCCCACGTGCACAGGAAACTAAGCCTGTGCATCACAAGCACCGTGGCCCACGGGCCTGGAGCCCGTGGAACAGCAGAAGCCGTGCAGTGAGACGCCCTCGCACGGCAACGAAGACCCAGCGCAACGGAAAGTAAGCAACATTAAAGAGAGAACTGTTCTCCTTAGCACAGGGCTGGGGGTGCCCTGCTCACACAGCGCAGCCTCCCTCTGGAGAAATGGATGTATGTTCTTCTGGGCCACCTCCACTCCTAAGAACACCGACGAGACTCTCCAAGGTGCCCAGGTGTTGAAAGACAAGCAAGGGTTGATTCAGAGAATGACGGTGGGGAAGGTGGAACAGGTGGAGGTGACGAGGCTGGAGGATGCGATTGGCTCGTGGAGAATGCCACGTGACCCTGGCACTAAGTTCGAGGGGAGACGGTGACAAATGCGGTGTGTGCAAAGGAAGCGCGGGGGGCAGTTAGGAAAGAGTCGTCGTGAGGAAGTGATGAAGGACCTGGGGGTGGCGAGTGTAGCCTGGAGAAATCCCGAGGAGGCATCACACCTGGATCCTCCTCGGCCGAGGACCCGTGAAGAAAGAGGCTGACATTCGGTGGAAGCGCGGGGCATGGTGAGATCACTGGAAAAGAGTACCAGGCGGGAGAGTTCACCTTGGCTTAAGAAAAATCATCCTAGCAATTACAGCAGACAGTGATGATCTAGGGAACTTTTTATCCTTGGCTGGAATTATATAGGCAACAATTGGATAGCTGTCCGAAAGAGCGTCATTTGGCTCAAACAAATGGCCCTGGGTGTCTTCTGGAACCTAAGCGCCTACACCTCCAGGAGTAAGGTCTTGGCTCCCTGACTTCATTATTCCTTGGTGTCTGCTAGAGATCTCTCCACAATACAGTGATCCTTTTTATCTCCTATGATCTCAGGGCCACTTAGAATAGCATTTCTTTGGCTAACTCCTTGGCTCTGAAAAGCAACACCAAAACCCAAAGGAATCATGAGGTGCTGTTGGTAAATCTCTGTAAATTGCTGATCTATTTCTTGTCTTAGCGTCTCAGAGATTGTAGGCATTCAAGAGAGTTTTGATGGGTGAGTGAATGAATGAAAGCATGAGTGTGAGCATTACTTATCTAATTTTGAAACCAGTATTCCAGGCTTCACGGACAGAAGAGGGGAAGAATCCAGATAATCTTTCGAATCTTTTAAAGCAGATGTAGGTTAGAAATTAATTAGTAACAGTTGCTCATGATTTTTAAGGAAGACTCATAGCATTTAATTTTTTACTCTTAAGATAGAAAATTTCTTTAAAATGATTTTTTAGTCTATAAACATCGGAGAAGGCAATGGCACCCCACTCCAGTACTCTTGCCTGGAAAATCTCATGGACAGAGGAGCCTGGTAGGCTTGCAGTCCATGGGGTCGCTACTAGTTGGACACGACTGAGTGACTTCACTTTCACTTTTCACTTTCATGCATTGGAGAAGGAAATGGCAACCCACTCCAGTGTTCCTGCCTGGAGAATCCCAGAGATGGGGGAGCCTGGTGGGCTGCTGTCTATGGGGTCGCACAGAGTCGGACACGACTGAAGCGACTTAGCAGCAGCAGCAGCAGTCTATAAATATACATGCATACATTACACAAAGTGGTGAAATATTAAAAGCATTTCCTTTATTTTTTTAAATTTTTTGGGGGAGGGCCACATCACTTCTCACGTGAGCTCTTAGTTCCCAAACCTGTGCCCCCTACGATAGAAGAGCAGAGTCTCAGCTACTGAACTGCCGGTGTTGTTCAGTTGTTAAGCTGTGTCTAACCCTTTGTAGTTCCACTGACTCCAGCACGCCAGGCCTCCCTGTCCATCACCAACTCCCGGAGCTTGCTCAAACTCATGTCCATTGAGTCGGTGATGCCATCCAAACATCTCATCCTCTGTCACCCCCTTCTCCTCTTGCCCTCAATCTTTTCCAGCATCAGTAATTTAAAAATTCATTTATTGGTCATAAATAAATCAAACAATAAAATAGAATAAAAAAACAAACACAGATTTATAACCACCAAAATGATCTCTTCTTCGACTGTCTCTGCTCTCACGACTAAACAGCATGGAAACAGAAGCCTTTCGGTCACAGACTCCCTTGTGAGCTCACAGGCTGCCTGGTCAGCTGCCTGCTGGTCAGCTCCATCTGCTCTCAGGGGACAGGTATACTTTTGGGAGCTGCAATTCCTCTCCCATCTTTACACAGAGCTTCCTCCTGGAGAAGCAAAGCAAAACTGCTCCTCTTGGCCATAATCTTCTCTATAATTCCTCTCATTAAAGACTCAACCTGGGTGAAGCATAGTGGATTCGCTTTAATAAAGAATTTAAATCAAATTGAAGTTTTTTTATCATGCTTCCCTGATAGCTCAGTTGGTAAAGAATCCGCTTGCAATGCAGGAGATCCCAGTTCAATCCCTCGGTTGGGGAGATCCCCTGGAGAAGGGATAGGCTATCCACTCCAGTATGCTTGGGCTTCCCTTGTGGCTCAGCTGGTAAAGAATCCGCCTGCAAAGGTGGGAGACCTGGGTTCAATCCCTGGCTTGGGAAGATTCCCCTGGAGAAGGGATAGGCTACCCACTCCAGTATTCTGGCCTGGAGAATTCTGTGGACTGTATAGTCCATGGGGTCACAAAGAGTCAGAAATGACTGAGCAACTTTCGCTTCACATATTAAATAATTATGAGCAAAAATATGTGTGGGGTCAGAACAGGCATAAATAATAAAATTGGCATATATATATATATATATATATACACATTTATTCAAAATGGCCTACTACTCATCCATAAAAAAAGAGTTTAAAAAAAGAATGCCCATTTGCAGCACATGGATGGACCCAGCAATTATACTAAGTGAAATCAGAGCAAGAAACGCAAACATTGCATGATACCACTTACATGTGGAGTCTAAAAAATTATACAGATGAACTCGTTTACAAAACAGAAACAGACTCACAGACGTAGTAAACAAACGTATGGTCACCAAAGGGAAGAGATGAGGGAGAGATAAATCTGGAGTTTGGGGTTAACATCTGCACTCTACAATCTAGTTCATAAGAGATAATTGACAAGAACCTACCGAGTAGCACAGGGGACTCTACTCGGTATTTTGTAATAAGCATAATGGAGAAGAATATGGAAAAGATCAGATTCTATAGAGAGAGATATATGTGTATGACTGGAGCCTGGCATGCAGCAGTCCTCGGGTCGCAAAGAGTCGGACATGACTGAGCGACTAAATAATAACTGAATCGCTTAGCTGTACACCTGAAACTAAAAAAAAAAACATTGTAAATCAACTATACTGCAATAAAAAATGAAGGCTCAAGATAAAGACAAGTATGATCTATTAAAAAAAGAAGAAAATAGGCACATCGATTGAGCAGCCTGACTGACACGTTCAGTCATCCAAGAGCTCCCTGGGAACGTCTGGCACCTTCAACACAGGTGTCAACAAAAGAAAGGCAAAATGTGACTCGAAACCAGTGTAACCAAGGTGAGATATTCGATCGAATGTAGGGAATATCAGGCTTCGCTGGTGGCTCAGATGGCAAAGACTCTGCCTGCAATACAGGAGACCCAGGTTCAACCCCTGCATCAGAAAGACCCCCTGGAAAAGGGAATGGCAACCCGCTCCAGTATTCTTGCCTGGGAAAGCCCATGGACAGAGGAGCCCTGCAGGCTACAGTCCTTGGGGTCGAAAAGAGTTGACTAACACATAGAGAATATCTACTCTAATTTCATGATCAATATTTCCATACATTTAAAATATATATATATATATATATATATGACATGAAATAGGGCTTCAGTTCCCTCTCTGCCATTCTGCAAGGCTGAACTAAGACAAGACAGGTTTCTGACTTTATAGCATAAGCTGTACAATGGAAAGAAAAGGGAAGTTTATTTAGTACCAACACAGAGCCAAAAATTGTGCTTCAGATTTCACATCATCCTCCCAACAACCAAATAAGTATTATTCTCCCATTTCACCTATTGTTCTGTTTATCTATTGCTGAATAAACTACCCTAAAACTTAGTAGCTTCAACCGACAACTTACTTTGCTTATACCTCGCCCTTCTGTGGGTCATAAACTTGGGTCACAAAAGGCGGGGCAAAGACAGACAGTCTGTACTCCAGTCTGCGCTCCAGGGCCTCAGTGAGAATGTCTGGAAGGCCGGGGCTGTTTGGGCCTCTCTCTCTCTGTCCCCCTATCCAGCCCCTTCACGGAGCAGGGGGCTTTCTCCCAACATGATGACCTCAGGACAGGCGAGTCTCTATGAAGGGTTTGGGGCGCCAAGAGATGAGGCAGCTGCTGCCGTGCCCCTTAGGGCTGGGCTCGGGCCAGCAGAGGACCACGGTCCCCGGCCAGGCCATCCTAGGGCCAGCCCACATTGAGAGCGAGGAAGCAGGAGGCACCTCACAAGGACCCACAGGTCTGTGGTCCATCCCCAGATGAAGAGGCGAAAGGCAACAGGAGGCAGCGGAGCCAGGACTCAGACCGGATTTGACCAGTTATCATCCCCTGGGGAACACTCATGACCCCGTCTGTGCACAAGGATCCAAGGGTGTCCTGCAAGGTGGACTCTAATGCCCTGTCCTTTCCGTCTCGGTGACTCTTCCAAGCTCCAGACCTCTCTCTCCAAACAAGAACTGCATATATCCACTCAAATGCCACAGCACAACTCAGACTCAAGTTGTTGTTGTTCACTGGCTCAGTCGCGTCTGCTCTTTGCGACCCCATGGACTGCAGCACGCCAGTCTTCCCTGTCCTTCCCTATGTCCCAGAGTTTGCTCAAACTCGTGTCCATTGAGTCGGTGATGCCATCCAACCATCTCATCCTCTGTTGTCCCCTTCTCCTCCTGCTCTCAATCTTTCCCAGCATCAGAGTGCTTTCTAATGAGTCCGCTCTTCATCAGGTGGACAAAGTACTGGAGTTTCAGCTTCAACATCAGTCCTTCCAGTGAATATTCAGAGGTGATCTCCTTTAGGATGGACTGGTTGGATCTCCTTGCAGTCCAAGGGACTCTCAGGAGTCTTCTCCTACATCACAGTTCAAAAGCATCAATTCTCCAGTGCTCAGCCTTCTTTATGGTCTAACTTTCCCATCCATACATGACTACTGAAAAACCACATCTTTGACTAGATGGACCTTTGTGGGCAAAATGAGGTCCCAGATTCAGGAGCAGACATGAATTCTGGCCCCACCACGGGGTCCCCTCCATCCCAAACCAGCAGCCCCTGAGGTCCCCCGAGTCTGGCTGGCTCAGCACCTCGTGGGGACTCTGTCACTGCTGTCACTCTTCCCTGGGTCTGCTGTCAGTCACCCCGGCGAGTCAGCCAGCCTTTGCGGCTGCAGGAGGACCTTGCTCGCCGGCCTCTCCAGCCTGCCTCCCCAGCCCAGGCTCACCCCTCCCCGCCACACTGCCCTGTGCCCCGCCTTCAGGTCTCTGCCCAGATACCATCTCCGCAGAGGGCCCGGCCCCTGAGAGGAGCCCCTCCACTCCACCCCAGCTTTCGTCAGTCCACTCCACCCTTCACTTCCTGATGTGGCGATATCTGTTTATTCGCTTCTTTACTTGTGTCCCTGGCTTTGGCGGGAACAGCGCTGTTCAGTATAAATGCAACATGAGCCTAATATGTCATCGTCCAGTTAATAGTCGCCACACATCAAAGGGCAGAAGGAAGCAGTAATATTCTGTATTTAGCCCCAGACACCTAGAATGTTATCTTTCCAACATGTAACCAATAGGGAAAAGCTTTCATGAAGTCCTTTCCATTTTTGGTCTCTGGTGCATTGACAGCACTTCTTGTGGAGAGGACCCAGGTATTAAGGGCTCTGCGGCCACGTGAGGGTGGCTGGAGGATATAAACACCGCGGAGGCAACACCTTCTTCTCCTGCTCACCTCCCACATGTCAGCCTGGAATGGGGCCAACACTTCGCGGGCATTTGTTGATGGCCTGTGCAGATGTGGGCGTGGGCACGACACTCGTCCCTTGCTTTTGACGTTCCTCCCCCCTCACCTGCCCAGTTCCTCCTCACCTCGCGTGTGACACCTGTCAGCCCCTGCAGGTGTGGCCACCAGCTACTCTTTTTCAGCCTGGAATGCTCTACCCCGATCAGCAGTTCCAGAGGCCAAGAGAAAGAGGCTCTGAAAGTCAGAGCTGACAGCCAACCACCTGGGAAACTGCAGGCAAGTTTTAAGACATCTGTGATTTTTTTCCTCTCTGTAAAATGGGGTTTATCCATAACTCTAGCCCCAGCCACTGTAAGAATAAAAAAGCAACGTGACTAAAACAATTAAAAAAAAACCAAACAGGCAAAGGGCTCAAGTAAACATTTCTCCAAGAAGATATGAAAATAACCAGCAAGTATAAGAGAAGATGCTTGACGTCACTAATCATCGGGAAAATGCAAATCAATATCACCATGAGTTACCACTCACATCTACCGGGAAGGCTAATATCAGAAATGACAGGAAGTGGCGGGTGTTGGTGAGGATGCGCAGAGGGTAAACCCTTGTGCAGTGCTGGTAGGAATGTAATGGTGCAGGCCGTGGAAAATGGCACAGCAGTCCTTCAAAAACCTAAAACAGAACCACCATACGATTCAACAGTTGCGCTTCGGGGTAGAGACACAAAGGAAGCGAAAACAGAGGTCTGGCCTGTTGTACACCCGTCTTTATGGCAGTGTTACTCACAACAACCAAAACGTGGAAACAGCCCGCTGATGGATGGACGGATGAGCAAAATGTGGTCCGTGGGTACCATGGTACATTGTTCAGTTTTGGAAATTCTGGAACATGCTACAAAGTGGATGAAACCAAAGACATGCTTAGTGCAATAAGCCAGTCAGTAAAAGGTCAATATTATGTTGAGTCGCCTAGACAGCCAAGCTCCTAGAGGCAGAAAGAGCAGTGGTTGCCAGGGGCTGGGATTGGGGGAACAGGAGCGAAGTGTTGAATACGGGCAGAGTTTCAGTTTGAGGCGAGGACAAATGTCTGTGGATGGATGGCGGTGATGATTGCAGGACAAGGATGTGCTTAATGGAACAGATTTGTGTGCTTAAAAAGGATTAGGATGGAAAATATTACGTCTACTTTATCACAACAAAAGGTAAAGCAGTGTCAGTGAAAGTGCTCTGTTGGGTGTAATACTTGCACAAATGTCAGGTGGCATTATCCTTAATGGTCCGCCCCCCGCCTGCTCACCCACACTCCTGGGCATCTCTGAGATCCCAGTAACAACCGCTAAAGCGATTCCTTGAGCCCCCCTCCCCCCACGGAAGTACTGCTTCCTCCTTTACCCGCCGCGCTGCAGAGGCGTAGAGCGGGCCATCTTCCCTGAATGTGTCTTTTGAACTACGCCAGCCTGAACAGTTTTAACGTGACAGAACGTGGAGCGGGATGCGCAAAGCACAGTAGAGAGGTGTGTGCGCCGTGCGTTCCGGGTTTGTGCTTAGAATACAACGATGCTATTTTTAAAGCCAGCAAACGCTGGTTCCACCTGCTGGTTTCTTTGGGCGACCCGGTCTGTGTGCGCCTTCTCTACCTGCTTTGGAGTCAGCGTCCTCACTGTTTGTCCCCACGACGGGCTGCACACGGGGGATGCCGCGAAAACAGAACCCACAGCACGTAGCCTGGGGGCCCGAAATCCGCGCCCCTCCCCGCTGCAGGAGCCGAGCGAAGCAATAAGGCCTAATAACTTCCCCCATGCTCCTAATTGCTTTCTTCTCCTGACAAAGAACCGCACCAGCAGCTCGGGCAGCCCTCAGGGAAATCTCAGCTTGTTATGAGGCTGGTGGGCAATCCTTTCATCACCGTGAAACGCTGGCAGTTTGTGTCAACAAATCCAATTTCAGTCAATCAATAGACATCCCGCCTCCCGGCCGATCTCCTTGCTGGCGGGGCTGACACAGGACCACTCCCCCCACCCCCAGCCAACCCCGCTCCTTCCATCCCTGCCCGAGGGGCCCTGCAGGAAGGACACCCGGCCGGGCGCCCAGGCAGCCCGCCAGGGGCACGGGTGGTGCCCCCATCAGGAGCTCAGCCAAGTGCCAGCTTCACGCAGACGGACCTGCTACCAGCTTCGGCTCTGCCACTGCTGGCCGCCCAGCCTCGGACGACCTCTTTGCCTCTTGTTTCTAAAGTGAGATAGGGACAGAGCTGGACAGTGGGGAGAGGAAGCGTTAGGATGCGCACAAGCCACTTAGCCGCCTCCGGCCTGCAGTAAGTAAAAAGCCAGAGGGGCCTTGATCCGCCAGGTCTTTAGCCGAACAGGGCAATAAACGGGAGCTACTGAGGGCTTTACAACCATCATTAGCACCTTCATCACCACCGCTGTCACCTTGAGGATTGGATGGAAAGCAGCTCAGGAGCCAGCCCGTGTGGCCCTCCTTCAGCTGCTAGTTAGGGAAGGTTCACTTTGCAGAGATGTTCAGGACGCCATCAGTGTTCGCAAGGAGAAACAGACAGACTGCAGTGTCCTCGTCCGGGGCTTGGCGTCTGCAGCTAGAGGGGCCTTATGGCGGCTGCCCCATCACACGGCAGAACAGCCGGCAGGAACCTGGTCCTGAGAGCTGGCCCAGTGGGGCCCAGCAGGGGAGCCCTGAGATCTCTGCGTCTTCCCTGGGGAGTCGGAGGGAGCAAAGGCCTCCCCATGAGGAGCCCTCCCCCTGTAGGGGAGACCCCAGGTTTTTAGGTCTTTGGGGACTAGAGGTCCTTGCTGGGCAACAAAGAGTTAATCCCACTCTGTTTCATTTCGTGCCAGGCGAGGTGGCTGTCACACCTCCTAGACTGGGGGTGACATGCCATTGCCTGAGCCCGTGAATTCCCGAGATGAGAAGCCTTCAGAACGAGGTGCAGGGATGGGAACCAACGAATCAAGCAGCTCAGGGCTTCCCACGAGGTCCAGGAGCCTGTCATTTCCAACTAACCGGGGAGATGGACGTCCCTCCAGCAGGAAACGGTTAGAAGAAGTAGCTGGACTGCATCTTGCTGGTGCCGCTGCTGCCACCGGTGTGTTTAATTGGGGAGGGAAAGAGAGTAACTAGAGGCCAGGTTTTCAGCCACAGGATACCCTGATATTGACAGACTTCCTGCCCCGAGGCAGGCGTGGTGAGAGGCCCTTCTGCATGGATTACTTCCTTTTATGTGGCACAATCACCCTGCAAGACAGGTATTTTTTTTAACATTGCTTTTGTTAAATGAGGATGCCAAGGCCCAGATGTCACCAGAGAGCTCGGGACCTGGCTCAGAGCAGGTGTCCACTAACAAGAGAGTGACCGGGGTCACAGTTGGCAGGGACAGTCAACTGCAGGCTCTAAAGGGCCAAGCTGCTCCTGATCGCGTTCTGTTCTTTCCCAACACGATTGTTCCTGGCAGGGAGGACTTCACCAGGAATAGGTTTTGGCTCCTGGGAAACAGTTCCAGGTGGGGAAAAAAAAGCTTTTTCTACGGTAATCTGCCTTTAGAAGAGCAGCCAGGCCGCTTCGTGCAGCCCGAGGGCGGGTCCCTCTGAGCACGACAGCAGTCCCGAATATTGGGAGGAGAGAGTCAAAGATACTGGATGAAGGAAAGACCCCACGCCAGTAAAATGTGAGTTATGTTCGCTATGACATTGCACTTCTCTCACGTGGCAGGGAGTCCTCAAAATGTCTGCTTCTTTTCTAAAATTTTCATTATATTGACAATGAAAATAAAAAATAAAAAAAGAAGAGACATCCCTGGAGGTCCAGGGGTTAAGACTCCGCATTTTCACTGCAGGGGCCGTGGGTTCAACCTCTGGTCGGGGACTAAGATCCCAAATGCCACATGGTGCAGCCACGATGATAAATAAATGAATAAAAATATTGGGACAATTGGCTATATCCATCATAAATCCCTACTTTAGTACATTTCAAAAACAAGTCTTATATGGATTACAGATAGAAACAAAATCAAAACTAGGGAAGGATTAAAGAAAAGAGAAAAACCACAGAGCCAGGTATGTTGGGGAAAGTTTGAGACAGGCACACATGGAGGGAATACTCACAGCTCCTAAAAATTTAATTGCTGGAGAGAAACGGACATAGACATCCGGGTTTCCAAGCAGACTGCCCCTTGAGTTCCAAATGAGCATGTGAAACTACCTCGGAAGCCCTCAGTGACGTCCCCCAGATACACACAGCTCAGCATGCCTGAAACCAGACAAGCTGTTGGCCGTGCCCACCACGGCCTGCAGGCTCCTCTTGGGTTGGTGCGTCCCCGTCCCCCACAGCCTCTCCAATGGGACCCGTGGAATTCCTGCCGGACTCCCCTCCCTGGTTCAGCAGGCGATTCGCTGCTCTGCTGTCCTCTTACCTCCGTCACTGCCCCTGGCATCTCTTTATTCTTCTGTGCCAGCTTCTAAACCAACCTTCCTGACTGCAGGCTCACCCTCCTCTACCCATCTGTGGGTCCTGGGCAACCTCTCCAGAGACCGAGCTTGACCACAGCACACCCCTCCTCACCACAGTCCATCACCCACCAGCACTGAGGAATCTGGAGCCTAAGCTCCTTGCGTGGTATAAGAACTTTTGCCTGGCCACCAGAGATGGACAACCTGGGCCTGCCTCCTGAGTCCTCCCGGTCTCGGTGAGGAGGCAGCACTGGGAGGCCCATCGTGCTGGCAGCTCAGCTCGGCCCGCTGTGTTGGTTTGCTCAGGCTGGCCGGCTTCTGGAGGCTGGGGTCCAAGGCCACGGCGGCAGCAGGCCGGTCTCTCCTGAGGCCCCTCCTCGGGGAGCAGCCAGCCGCCTCTGGCTGCGTCTTCACATGCTCACCCCTTTGGACACTTGCTGTCCCTCTGTGTGTCCTCACCTCCCCTTCTCCTAAGGACATCAGCCAGACTGGATCAGCATGCATCCTAGCAAGCTCAGTTTAACTTCATTACCTCTTTAAAGATACTATCATCAAATGCCATCATGTTCTGAGGTACAGAGGGCTAAGAGTTCAATGTAAAAGTTTAGAGGGGACAATTCAGCCCATAAATGCCGTGGTACCCACTGTGGGGTCAAACAACAACCTGGACACTGCTGTGAAGGTATTTTTTAGATGCAGATAAAATTGAAATCAGTGGGCTTTGAGCAAAACATAATACCCTCCATTATGTGGGTGGACCTCGTCCAATCAGTTGAGGGCTGTAAGAGAAGAGATTGAGTGCAGTGCCCTGAAGATGCGGGATTTCTGCCTCCAGACTGGCTTTGGACTCGAGTTGCAGCATCAGCTCTTTCTTAGATCTGCAGATTTCAGATTTTTCAGTCTTCATAATTGTGTGAGATAATTCTTTAAAACAAATATCTCTTTACAGATACATATATACCCTATTAGTTCTGTTTTTCTGGAGAACCCTGATTAACACAATCATAAACTCCAAAGTTACCCAATAACTTATAAAAACGTTTGTCCAGAGGAGGCAATCCAGGACTGATACCTGGTTTCCAAAGTCATCAGGGACCAGGTTTCTTTCATCTTCAGCTCCGTTCAGTTCAGTCGCTCAGTCATGTCCGACTCTTTGCGACCCCATGAATCACAGCACGCCAGGCCTCCCTGTCCATCACCAACTCCTGGAGTTCACTCAGACTCACGTCCATGGAGTCCATGATGCCATCCAGCCATTCATCCTCTGTCGTCCCCTTCTCCTCCTGCCCCCAATCCCTCCCAGCATCAGGGCCTTTCATCTCACTACTCCCTAATCCTAGTGTGCTACCTCATGGGTCAAGCTGGCTGCTTGAGTTCCAGATATCACATCTCCATTCTAGCCAGCGAGAGAGGGGAAGGTACATACAGGGTACACTTCCCTTTACGAACACTTTCTTGAAGCTGAAGCTGAACTTCCTATTGGCCAGAGCTTACTCATATCTAGCTGTAAGGGAACTAGGAAGGTAGTCTTTATTCCAGAATATGTGCGCCCAGGTAAAATCAGAAGGTGTTGTACAATACTAGAAAGCAGGAGTGGATGTTGCCCTGCAACACAATACCACATCCGCAGCAAGTGCCAGATGATGGGTGCCAACACGAATGAGTCACTGAGAAATTAGGAGGAGCTTAATGTCAACCTGGGCTGCACAGTGGAAAGGGCTACATTTGAAGGGAGGGTTAATCTGCTCAAGGAAGAAGTCGCAGCACCCTTGCCCCAGGAGGAGCACGAAAAACCACCGTGGCAGCATGGCAACCCAGGCGCGTGTGATGTGAGGCCAGGGCCGGAAGGCAGGCGCTCTCTGCCACTGGCTTGCAAGCGGCAGCTGCCAGCTGACGATGGCCAGGCTGACAGGCTATGGGGGCCTACGGCCAAGGGCATCGCGACCTTTCCAGCACCCCTGGTCCTCGCTGAAGCTGCGGAAGGCTGGGGCTCAGGGGCGGGGCCAGGCAGCTGCAGCCATCTCCTCAGGCCCAGCCAGCCAATGAGCGGCCTCGCTGATGCTGTAATGCTCCAGCTCGGCATTGCATTGGCCGGCTGTCTTTCTGGGGCTCAAACTATTTCTTTTCTTTCTTTTTTTTTTTTTTAGAAATTGAAAGTGGGCATAAACAAAATTACAGAGGAGAGGGGCTGACTTGAGCCCAGATGGGTGGACGGAGTGCAGTGTTGTTTGTGAGGACAGAAGGCTCTGCTCCCAGGCACTCACTTGACTTCTGGGTCAGGGGAGGGATTGCTTTCATATTATTTAGGTTCTGGTTTTATAGTTTTACAATTCACATTTCTCACTGTAGCATCGCTCAGAGCTTTTAATACACCAAAAGGAGCTGTGAAGCTTCACAGGGATATGCCTTTCTCACGCTTGGATGGTCTCAGAACCTTTTATTATTCCCAGAGCGTGGGGACTCAGCGTTCCACAGACAGGCTCTAGAAAAAGCTCCTGCTGGGACGGGTCACTCCAGGAATGCTTGTCAGGCTCGCTCCAGGGGCCCCTCATACACACCTTGAGGCCTTCTTCTCAGTTAACTGAGGGTTAACACTATTAACTGGTTAATTGAGGGTTGTGATGTCACAGGAAATCAGCAGCTGCCCTGGTCACCCACGGTCCCAGCTGGAGGGAGAAGCCTCACTCTGCCTCCCAGCCTGCCCTTTGCACCCTGATGTGGACCCCAGGTGCCCAGGATCCCAGTCAGCCCGCAGTGACCGAGGCCCTTCTCAGCACCTGCAGCCTTGGGTGAGAAGGTAGGTTCTGCCTTCAGAGTGTCTCAGGTGAGAAAACCCGGGGCAGAGAACAAAGCAGGTTGCCGCAATACAGCTGCAGGATATAAGGGTGTAAGTCACACCAGGTACCTGGCGGCTGGAAAGAAGGGAGCAACAACTTCGCTCTGGGCGGGTGGGGGGTGGGGAGACGGGGGAGGAAGGTGGCACCAAGGAGGAAGGCAGGAGAAGCTGGAGACACAAGTCAGCCCTTGAGCTTGTCAGATGAAACCCGCACACTGCCCAGGGGCCTCCAAAGTGTTCTTATCCCAGGGAAGCAGGCCTGGCGTCTGAGAACCAGGCTGTGGGACCTGTCTCACCCTCACCCGGGGAGTTACTAATGCCGGTGCCTGCGCAGAGGGTCAGCAAGTCCAGGCCGCTGCAGGTGCCCCGGCCAAGCGCACCCCTGGCCTCCAGACTGCAGCTCCTACTTGAGGTCACAGAGAGTTTCAGTCAGGCAATGGCCACGTGGTCAGAGGCCACCAGGCCCCCAGCCCCAAGCTGAGTTAAGCACATCGCATGGTGGGGGAGATGGGTACGGGCACAGGCATTGCTAGCGTGTTGGGTATCCCCGCAGCTGCGGGTCGGGACTGAAGCAGTCAGAGAAGGTGGAATGCAGATGGGGCCACAAGGAGAGCGGGGAGAGAGTGGAGGAAGCCTGGAGAAGGCATCTGGCCCAGGGCCAGGGAGTGCCCTGTGATCGGAGGTGGGCTGGGCTTGCATCATGTTCCCAGCTCCCCCTTACCGCCTGCATGACCTTGGGCGTCATCTCCACTTCTGACCAGCTCATTTACGTGCAAGAGGAGGTGGAGAGGTTAGCGGTGATCCCAGTGCCCCTCCTCCTCAGAGTCACAGCATCCTCTTTTCTGGATGGACCTGCACCAACTGCAGCCACTGACCAGGACTGGGCAGCCGGGTGCAGATGGCACGGCAGTGCTGGCGGAGGGGGCAGGGTGACTCCAGAGGGGTGCAGCTGCCCGCCAGTTGTCCGCCTCCTACCTGCTGAGCCCCCAGGACCCAGGGAATAGTGGAGTGGCCTCCTCTGATGCCCAGACAGTCCTGCAGCAGCTTCTGCAGGTGTCCCCCCACCCCCCACCGGCAGCAGGCTGTGAGTTCAGAAGGAAAATGAGCTCCCTGCCCTCGAGGTGAAGCCAGGCTGCAGCGTCAGCCCAGGACAGCGGCCGGCTGCTTCCTCCAGGCGTGGGCAGGTCCGGAGGAAACCTCAACCATTCCTCTGCCCCACGGAATCTGAGTAGAAGCACCAAGAGCATCCTTTGCTCCTCGTTTGATATGGTGCCCTTTCTTGCAGTTGTTTCCAAACTGGGTTTAGCTAAGAATCCTTTCTTTAGATGCAGTTTTATGCAGAAGTGTAAGCAACACATTATTCAATAATTATTTATTGAAATAAGGACGCCTTAAGTGCAGGTTAAGGGCCTTCCTGGTGGCTCAGAGGGTAAAGCGTCCGCCTGCAATGTGGGAGACCTGGATTCAATCCCTGGGTCAGGAAGATCCCCTGGAGAAGGAAATGGCAACCCACTCCAGTATTGTTGCCTGGAGAATCCCATGGACGGAGGAGCCTGGAGGGCTACAGTCCACAGGGTCACAAAAAGTCGGACACGACTGAGAGACTTCACTTTCACTTTAAGTGCAGGTATTGAGAACGGGGTCCCCATTGAGGTCACAAACAGCCTTGCTCCCTGCCACAGAAGCCCCCCAGGTGACTGGAGGTACAGCCATGTACACACCTGCTCTTGGTCCTCAGTGAAGAGACCTCCACGTTTGAGGGCAATCAGGAGTTCCTAAGCAAGGGCAGACCCAGTCAAAGCCAAGGAGACAGTACATTGCGGCAGAAGGCAGAGGAAGGGCTCCATGTGGTCAGCGTAGCGCTGAGACACCCCCCGGGCAGACAGTGTGATCTGAACACAGATCTTGGGAAATTCCTATTCTTCGATCCAGCAGCTCCCCATCCACAATGTGGTAGACTTGCTGAGAAAAGCAAGTCTAACTCAGCCGACAGAGGCCCTCTCTGCTGATTCCAATTTCGTTTGCAGAGAACCTGGCTGCCCATGGGCTGAGCCCCACTCTCAGAACCCTTTAAAGGCCAAGTGTGTGCTGATGAGATGCCGTGAACTTCTCTGAGTCCCCGCACGGCTCAGGGATTCTATTTCACACCAAAGTCTGCGTCAGTGATGTTTTGATTTGTGAATGTGAAAACTGAGGTGGAGGTGAATACTGATGTACCCCAATGCCCCTCTCGGCTACTTAATTCAACAGGGCCTGGGATTCTGGAGATTCTTACGCTCCAGTTTACCTGAAATTTCAAGTGGTTCCCCAGAAGCTGGCCTGAGATGAGGAGGGCATGACAGTGACTCATCGGGCAGAGGAGGGGAAGCATGAAACAGAGATGGAGGCGGAAGAAGGTGCAGACAGCATGGCCCTGGGCTCGCAGGTGACCGGCTCACCCACCCAAGGGTGGAGCAGGAGCCCTCCACCTGCCTGTTGGGAGTGAAGGGCTGTCTCAGATGGAGGAGCATCCTAGGTGCTTCCTACTCTCCAGACACCTGCCGTGTCCTTGACTGTGCTTGGTACCTCGGAGAAGATAGAAGCCACCATATCTCACTGTTCCATCAGCAGTGGGGTCTGATTTTTTGACACCCCAGACCAGCCTTTAAGGGTCATCATCTCCTAGAGCTGGCTCCCTGGGGTAATGACAGGGACCATCAATGAACCATCACAGGCCATAGTTACTCTGGAAATGACCACCTTTTCAGTAACTGTGCTACTGATAACAGCAACGACAAGGACCGGCCTGATGCCCAGCACGTGTATTTTTCTCTTCCTGGCACACAGCAGTTTTCTATTCCAGCTCCCTTGGATCTCGGGAGGTCCTAGTTCACAGCAAGGAATTTGTGTCTGGGTCTAGATAGTGAAAGCAGATATGACGTTCCCTTAGGTACCTTCAGGCTTCACTGATAGCTCAGCTGGTAAAGAATCCACCTGCAAGGCAGAAGACCCCAGTTTGATTCCTGGGTCAGGAAGATCCACTGGAGAAGGGATAGGTTACCCACCCCAGTATTCTTGGGCTTCCCTTGTGGCTCAGCTGGTAAAGAATCTGCCTGCAATGCGGGAGACCTGGGTTTGATCCCTGGGTTGGGAAGATCCCCTGGATCTTGAAGATCCTGGTGCCACAGAATGGAAGGCCCTGAGGAATCCTTGAGTCCTTGGGTTGCGGGAGAGCTGGCTGACCAGAATCATCTCTGTTGGACTCTGTGTTAGTGAGAAATAAATGTTTATTAAGGAGAGGTGGTGGTGCTGTTTCAGTTGCTAAGTCGTGAACGACTCTTGCTACCCCATGGACTGTAGCCTGCCAGGCTCCTCTGTCCCAGGGATGTTCTAGGCAAGAATACTGGAGTGGGCTGCCGTTTCCTTCTCCAGGGGATCTTTCCAGCCCAGAGATGGAACCTGCGTCTCCTTCATTGCAGGCTGTCTCCTGCATTGCAGGCACGGGGATGCTCAGCTTGTTGGCGGTTAGCTTGCCCTCTCACAGTGAACAGTGATACCTGCAGAAGCAGCAGCCCGTTGGGTAGTTATCACTATTTTCATTTTGTAGGTGAGAAAATTGAGGCTCAGAATGGTTCAGCAGTTAGCAAGTGGCAGAGCTGGGACTCAAGTCTGTTTTCAGGCCCTCTCCTGGGCTCACTGTTATGTAAAGCTTAGTGTGGACTTTGACGCGTTCCCACTTGCAGGCATTGGTGGGACAGAGGGGAGAAGGATTCCCTGGGTCCCTTGGGTGGAATCTGGGTTGGGGAGGGAGGACACAAAACAGGGAGGCCCCCCCGGCATCAGAAGCTGAGCTCTGGACACTCCACAACTTTGCTAAGGGCTTCCCCCATCTGCTCATATTGGGTCTGGTCCCCAGTGTTCTCATTCTGATAAACCTGTTTCTTCATTATACACTGGGTTTCCCTGATAGTTCAGTTGGTAAAGAATCTGCCTGCAACGCAGGAGAGCCCGGTTCGATTCCTGGGTCGGGAAGATCCCCTGGAGAAGGGAAAGGCTACCCACTCCAGTGTTCTGCTCTGGAGAATTCCATGGACTGAATAGAGTCAGACACGACTGACTACACTCATTTGTCTCTTGTGACTCCAGTGCCTACTTGCTCCTGAAAAGAAGAAATGAGATGCTCAAAGGGGCAAACCCTGAATCCCCAAGTCTGTGCCCTCAACTCCAAGCAGAGGAAGCAGGAACCTCTTGTTGGTGGCCTTCTGTTCTGCCTTAGCAACAGAATCTGATCTTGTTCATCCTCATTCAAGTCCTCTGGGGAAATCTAGGCCATCGCCTTTACCAGGGGTGAGAGTCCATGGCCTTGGCTGGAAGGCCAATGTGTTGGAAGGATCTGTCCCGACAAATGATTTGTTTAGGCTTGGGTGTGGGGTGCCGTTTTGACCAATGGACCTAAGCAGGAAATCCACTGAGGAAGCCTTTGGGTTCAGAGTCTGTGTATTGTTCCTAAAAGCAGTCTTCTTGGGTCCATCAGGAGAACAATCGGTGAGGACAATCCAAAATATTTTGGATGGCAGAGTAGAAAGATGAAAATAACCTCGGTCGTTGAGACATTGGTGAGCTGGTGCGTTAACCAACCCCAGAGCGGCTGTCCGTCTGGACTCACTACGTGAGATGATAAGCCGCTTCGCTGCTGAGATGATGGCGAATCAGGGTTTCTGCCACTTGCACCCATCTGCACCTCAGTGGATTCAGCTGATGTCTTGTCGTGGACCCCATCCAGGAGAGCACATGTGAGCTTCTGACTCTCTCAGCCTCTGGCTCAGCAGGCTTTGGGAGAGACTGTTAGCTTACACGCCCAACCCCCATCTGCAATGAACTCCCAGCCACGTCCCTTACTCAGGCATCCACTCGTCTTTCCCCCACCTGGTAAACAGAGTCTCTGCTGAATTACAGCACGACAGGCCCTCCAGTCTGCACCTGGTCACCCAGCCGTCCATTCCTGTGGCTGTGAGCACGAGAAGGATGTTGAAAACCATGAGTCCTGACAACGGTGTGTACATGGCCGGTGACTGTTTCCTTGGGTTTCCAAAGGTAAGGAACAGGAAGGAAGAGAAAATAGGCTCATTTTTTCTAACATTGATTAATTCACACAAGGTCACATTTTACAGCATTTTAATTAACTTTCACTGAGTTCATGTTCAAAATGGGGAAAATGGTTTATTAACATAAGTCACAAGAACCCTAGGTATAACAGCATGGGGTATTTAAATAGGATAGGAAATTGGAAATCTTTCCCTTCTGCTCTGATGCAGGGAGGGGTTTTGTGAACTCCTAACTTTTCTCAAATATATCCTCTTTGCAAATGATGGAAAGAAATACACTCACAGGCAGCGACTCCTCCAGGAAGCCCTTCCCGAGGTTTCTCACCCCGATGGTCCCCCTCCTCAGCCACTGGGTAGGACCCCTTCCTTGTTAACACCCCAGAAACCTCTGTCTCACAACCACTACGTTATCCTGATATTAATTATTTACTTTTTACTTCTCCCACAATACTGTGAGATTTTTGAGGGTAAAACTTTGTCTTCGGGCAGGATGCCTGACATAGCGTAGGTGGAGGGGCTGGTGGGGCACAGCTGGGGGCCACCCTCTGACATGGGGCCTCGGGGTGAGTTTGGGTCCGTGCGCTTCACACCCCTAGAAATACAGGAGCAGGGCCTTAAAGCTGCCCAGTGGCACACTTGTGCTAATCTGGGCCGAGGAGGGGCGTGGTTGCTGCCAGAGATATTTCTGTTCCATATTTTGGCTCTTCGGTTTGTCCCCAAATTAAGCAAAAGCATTTCTCTTGGCTGGGCTGACACTGATTCTCCAGGCACCTGCCCATCTAAGGAGGCCTCCATCCTTGTTCATGTCTCGGATGAAGCTTCATCCCAGGCGTTCTCATTGAGCGTGTCATTGCGCCTGGTTACACATCCCATCACCGCAGGACCTCGCACCCTCCTTGGTCCTGTTGTGTCCTTTCCTCCGCCCACTAGCCCACTGTCCTCTTCATTCCAGCCCCCAACGGGATGACCATGCCTGTCCCCACTTGGCAAACTAGCGTGAAATGAATTGGAGGAAAAAGCGACTGTCTTATGGTGTTTCAAGAGGAGGCTTTGTAGCTGGAAAAGTTTGAGGCTGAATTTCCCCCACACTTAGATTAACCTCCGTGTTGAAATTTGTAAGTACTTGTGTGACTTACTTCTGAGAAAATCTGATATTCAGGTTCCTAAATGTAGAGTCAAACACTCCTCATACCACAAAAGGATTCTCCCGTTTTCAAAAGAACTGTTCTCATAGCACTCTTGCAAATCAATAATAGTAGAACAGACAGCTGAACCAAAATGAACAAAACATTTGATCAAGCTTTTCCTCTAAAAGTTTATCTAAGTGGCTGATAGCATAGAAGAGTATGCTCCACTGCATTAGTCATCAGGCAAACACAAATTAAAAGCATAATCTAATGTCAACAGACACCCACCTGCATGACTGAAACGTAAGGCACAGGGAATAGCAAGTGTTGATGGAGACACAGAGCGACTGAGATTCCCATTCACTGCTCGTGAGATGGGGAATTGGTGTAGCCTCTGCAGAAAACCGACAGCATTTTTAAAACTGCGAATATGCCTAAGCTCTGACTCAGATTCCACCCAACAGAAGTGCATGCGTCTATCCACTGACACACAGATTAGGATGTGCCGATGAGCACTATTTGTTGTAGATAAACCTGGTCATTATACAAATGCCAGTCAGTGGCTGATACACAGTGGCATCGTCGCACGACGGAGTGTTCCGCAGCAATGAGAATTAACCCACAACTACACGCAACAACGGGGATGGAATTTGCGAACACAAGGCAAGCCAAAGAAGGCAGACACAGAGAGCACAGATCATATGAGTCCTTCCAGATAAGGTGAGACCTGGCCACGCCAACCTATGCTCCTGGCAGTCAGGACAGAGGTCGTCCTAAGGGGATAAGTGAATGGAGGGTTCAGGGAGGGGTCTTCTTAGGTGTGCTCAGTTCCGTTCAGTTCAGTCACTCAGTCGTGTCCGACTCTTTGCGACCCCATGAATCGCAGCACGCCAGGCCTCCCTGTCCAACACCAACTCCCAGAGTTCACTCAGACTCATGTCCATTGAGTCGGTGATGCCATCCAGCCATCTCATCCTCTGTCCCCTGCTCCTCCTGCCCCCAATCCCTCCCAGCATCAGAGTCTTTTCCAATGAGTCAGCTCTTCGCATGAGGTGGCCAAAGTATTGGAGTTTCAGCTTCAGCATCAGTCCCTCCAAAGAACACCTAGGACCGATCTCCTTTAGAATGGACTGGTTGGATCTCCTTGCAGTCCAAGGGACTCTCAAGGGTCTTCTCCAACACCACAGTTCAAAAGCATCAATTCTTCGGCGCTCAGGCTTCTTCACAGTCCAACTCTCACATCCATACGTGACCACTGGAAAAACCATAGCCTTGACTAGACGGACCTTAGCCAGCAAAGTAATGTCTCTGCTTTTCAATGCGCAGATGTGCTCAGTTTGTGATGTGTGAGCTTCTCAGGACGTATATGTGCGCACTCAGTCGTGTCTGACTCTCTGGGACCCCGTGGACTGTGGCCCGCCAGGCTCTTCTGTCCATGGGATTCTCTAGGCAAGAACACTGGAGTGGGCTGCCACTTCCTTCCCCAGGGGATCTTCCCGACCCAGGGATCAAACCTAAATCTCTTGCATCTCCTGCCTTGGCAGGTAGATTCTTTACCACTGCACCACTTGGGAAGTTCTTGATTAAACTTTAATTAAAAAAAAAAACCCTTTCTTGGAGTATGATTCAATTTATAACATTTCCATGTCATATGGAACTTTCTAGAATCACGTTTCATCCAGAGTGAAATGCACCCCGGATATGCAGTTGCTTCAAGTGTCGTTCCTCCCACCTTTTGGTCACTTATTCACTGTCCCTGCAGGACAGGGAATGAGCCAGGGTTCAGGGAGCGCTTCTGTCTGGGGGCCTGGGATCCTGTGCTTCTCGTATCACCCGTGATACAAGATGGCACGTCCATGGTGTGTTCTCAGGCTGGGCTTCACACTCTCCTTCCTCCCCACCCCACCCCTTCCTCAATGCGCAGCTGACCAGGAGATTCGTCAGAAGATACAGTGCTGAGTTGCAGAGGATTCCTTATTCCTCTGACTCGGTCATGGAACAAGTTCTGAGACTGGTGCCCATCCTGTAGGAAGCGGGCATTTATTATGTGCCTAGAGTCACCTCCACACGCTCCCTCAGCCAGGCCCAGAAGGAAACTGAGACGCGTCACTCAAAAGGCCTCACCTGTGATGCCTGGCCTCCGGATCCAGCTGGCCTCCGGCACCAGCACCCTGCCTGCTGTTTCCCAGAGAAGCCTGGCTCTGGGGCTTTCCTTGCCCTGACTGGCTCCCTTCCTTGTGCAAGTAACGACAGACCGCCGCCAGCCCACCACCCGTGGGGAGCTCTGTTCTCATCCCCTCCACCCCAGGGCCTGGGATGACTCTCAGGACACGCCTACACCTGCTAGAGGCCCCATCTCTCCCCAGATCCCAGGGGGTGCCTGAGAGCGGCTCGCCAAGCTCCAGGCCTGCTTGTTCTCTCTCTGCGGGAGAGAGAGGAAGCCCCAGAGCTTGGTCTGCCTCTTTGCAGTGGGTGGAGCAGGCAGCCAGCCGTCCCTGTCCCTGGGGAGGGTCTGCTCTGGGTGCCCGGCCTGCAGATGCTGCCCGGGTCACAGCCCACGCTGGCCATCCACATCCCCCGGGCAGCCTGATGGCAGGGTCCACGGCACAGCCCGGCTGTCCAGAGTGTCTGCCCTGCCGGTCACAGCACCACCTCTGCAGACGTAAAGCCGCCCTGGAATGTGCCGGGGGAGGCTTGGTCCTGCCTGGGTATGTGATCACAGCTCAGCTTCAGGGAACGAGCCACTGGCCCTCAGCTCACCCCAAATCCTTCGCTTCAGCCTCGAGCTGGAATTTCCCCCAGGCTTGCTCGTCCAGACCCTGGGGGAGCACACTGACCTCCCCCCAGTGCCCGGTGTTGTCATGGAAACAGCAGACTGGCACGTCTGAGGGGAGCATGGACACCCGTGATCTCTGTGCCCAGGGCTCCCCCCCCTTTACCCCCATGACAACTTTCTGCACTTGGCACTCCTGCCTCATCCTTGGAAGAAAAACTCCCGTGGGATCCCAGCAGGAGTCATAGAGTTTCAGCTCAAATGGCCAGAATCTCAGAGGCATCCGCTGCTCATTTTACCAAAACAAGCCCAGAGACGCTCAGTGACCGGCCCAGCGTTGCACAGTCCAGGGTTTGGTCTGAGTGGTCCTGACGTGTCCCCTCGTGGATCTGGGAGATGGAGCTCAGGGCCTGCTAGCCCAGGACTCTTGGGGACCAGAGACCCCCTCCCCAGCCCCACCTCCTCCCCCCACCGGGGGCCTGCTGGGCCCCTGCTGTCCACACAGCCCTAATCATCCAGGGCCTGTTTCTCAGCTCAGGAAGACTGGCCTCTCTACCAGCCCCACCCAGTGGGCCTGGGTTAGGAAGTGGCTCCAGCAAGGGCCACCAACAGAGCAGGTGGGACCAGGGACTCAGCTCCTCCTGGAGGCGCACAAGCTCAGGAGGTCACCACTGCAGCCAGCAAAGCCCGCCCTTCACCAACCAGCAGCCTCCCTGGGTGGGGGGCTCCCCACAGCCCGGCCCCCAGGGAGGCGAGTGGGCCATGAACCAGTGGGAGAGGTCTCGTCTCAGAAGGAGATTCAAGGCGGGCCCAGGAGAGGGGTGGTCCATGTGGAGGGTACTTACGGTCCAATCCAAACCAGTCCATCCTAGAGTAAATCAACCCTGAATATTCATTGGAAGGACTGATGCTAAAGCTGAAACTCCAATACTTTGGCCACCTGACGGGAAGAGCTGACTCATTTGAAAAGACCCAGATTCTGGGCAAGATTGAAGGCGGGAGGAGAAGGGGAACACAGAGGATGAGATGGTTGGATGGAATCACCGACTCAATGGACATGAGTGTGAGCAAGCCTCGGGAGATGGTGGAGGACAGGGGAGTCTGGCGTGCTGCAGTCCATGGGGTCACAAGAAGTCGGACACGACTGAGCGACTGAACAATGACAACAGTTTTAGGAAGCAAATACAAATATTATCCAGCCTCAAGTGAAGCCAGGCAGGCCTGTGAATCAGCTCAGAGAAATTCTCATGACAAACTCGGGTACCAGTCCCACCCTTCAAACTGGGGCTCAGAGCGCCCTCCCCAGCACCCCAGCTCAGGGCCTCCAGCCACAGAGCCCCCCCCCACCCCACGCAGGACCGGGCCCCACACCTAGGATGTGCCCAAACACTGTAGCTGTTAAATCGCCCTGACAGCGCAGTGAGCCCACCCGTGGGAAACTGAGGCCTGGGACGCAGCCACAAAGCTGGTGAGAGGCCGCATCCAGGGTCTGAGCCTCCCAGCCGAGGCTTGGACCGTGGGGTTCTGACGGCTGAGCGGAACCTCGGCCCGGGCCCCCTGCATGTCCTGAGTGGTGCTGATGGAACCCCGGAGCCCGCTTCCGGCCCAGCAGCCCTGGTCCGCCGCCCCCACCCCCGTCCTCAGCCGTTTCGGCAGCTTCGCTGTGCTCCTTTCAGGGTTTTTATTTTTTTCCCCTCCTTTTTTTTTTTTTGCTCCCTCTGAGAGGCAAACGTTCAAACAAAGATGTAATGCTGGAATGAGGCATTAATTTCAATAGTCACTTAAAAGAAATTGCCGGGGAAATATCTCATTTTCCCATTAAGAGCCGTGGAGCCCAGGCCTCTGGCGGCTCTGCCCCACACCCACTCCAGGCCCCGACAGCCCTCTGCCCTCTCCCCTCCCAGCATCGCAGTATAACCTGCGATTTCTCACTCCCTGCCCTGGAAGGACGCCCAGGGCTCCATGTGGCTCCCGACAGCAAATGCCCAACAGGCAGGCTCCTCTGGGGAAGCCTCTCTGGAGGGGGTCCCCCGGCAGACAGACGGGGTATCTTCCTGGGAGCGCAGAGCAGGTGCTAACTGTCTTTACATCTTGGGGACCACTCAGGGTGGGGGGTGTTGGGGGGCGACAGCGGGCACACAGCCAGGCTCCCCAGAGGTCCCTCCTTGAAGGTGGGAAGTGGCTGAGGTCAGAAAAGGGTTTCCAGCCTCCCCGAGGCCCCCACACCACAGGGCCCGGAGGAGGACACACCTTCCCAGGCCCTTGCCTAGGCAGCGGGTGACCTGTGAGCCCGAGGTTGACAGGTGTGGTTGACCCGAGAGAAGGATGGTGTGTCTTTCTCTCCAAACCAGGAGGGATGTCTGGAGCCCTCCTCCTGCCACCCTGCAGGCCAAGGACTGCCTGAGGCAGAACCAGAGGCTGAGAAGGGGGTCTGGGCCTCCCTCAGCCTCCCGTCTCCCCATGCGATGACCACTGACCCCTCACTCCCCGGGCACCCAGCTCCCCCCCGGCTCTATACCTGCAGGCCCCGCTCTCCGCAGTCAGCTAACCTTCCGTCAACAAATACTTGTGAGGCACTCCACCCAGGGCTCTCTCTCTCTTACAAAGAGCAATTAGTATTTAACAAACTTATTTATACCTATTTTTAATGCTATATAGGGGCTTCCCTTATAGCACAGTTGGTAAAGAATCTGGCTGTAATGCAGGGGACCTGGGTTCAATTCCTGGGTCAGGAAGATCCCCTGGAGAAGGGAATGGCAACCCACTCCAGTGTTCTTGCCTGGAGAATCCCACGGACAGAGGAGCCTGGTGGACTACAGTCCATGGGGTCACAAGCGTCAGACACGGCGAGACTAAACCACCATCACCATCCATGTTATATAAAAATTGTTATGATTAGAAATTAGAGCTGAGGGCTGTGGCACCCTCCGGCACATGACCCGTGTCCACAGGCTCGAGTCCATCTACCGTGTGTGGAGACCACGTGGGACCCACCACAGCCCCAATTACAGAGGAAGGGCTAAAGCCTGGAGACTCAGTCCTGTCTCTTGAGGTCCCACAGCCGAGCTCTAAGGATCTGAACCTAGTTTCTCTCCGCCCCAGGGCCCGAACGCTTGACCTGGTGGCCTGGACTAGGCATCCAGCCCTCAAGACTCAAGGGAGTCTGTCTCCAGGGAGGGCGCCTGAAGCCTGGCAGGAAGGTCCTTGGGGCCGGGGAACCCACAAGGCCCGTGTGGATGCATGGCTGTGGGCCCCGGCGGCCTCGTCTAGGTCTCACCTGAATGAGGAGAGAAGAGGGGACCACGGCCACTATGGAGAACAGGACGAAGGGGCCGCAAAAAGTCAAGGATGGAGCTTTTACACGTTAACACAAATGCCTGTTCCCTGTGCACAGTGAGGTCGAACAAACCTAAAGGGGGTTTGGAGCAGAGAAAGGTTTATTGCAGGACCGTGCAAGGAGACAGATGGCCCAAACCCTAAAAGGACCCAAACTCCCCGAAGGGTTTCGGGAAAGCACTTCTAAAAGCCAGAGGAGGGGGTCGCATTGCGGGGTCTGTAACCGTCTCATACACAAGTCTCTGACCGGCTGACGGGACGTAGCAGGTGGGGTCACAGGTGGGGTCACAGGTGGGGTCACAGGGTGAACTGTACCAGTCCTCAGGCTCCAGGACACCTGGGGCTCTGTGCTTAAGGTCATCAAGTAGTTAACATCTTCCATTTGGTGAGGGGGGTTACATCTGCAAAACCGCTCAGGAAATGTGTCTCAAATGCTATAGTCTGGGTACTTCAGAGAGGCACTAAGGCAGACGACGTGGGGAGGGTCTGCCCCACCCCTTCCCAAAGGCCCCATGGGGTCCCGCTTGGTTACAATGGAACATTATTCAGCCTTGAAAATGGGAGACCGCTCCCATTTGCAATAACTTGGATGAACCTGGAGGACCTTACAATTAGGGAAAAAAGCAGACGCAGAAACCCAAAGAGAGTGGTACTTGTAGGCACGTGGGCTCTGACGCAGCCCAACTTACAGAGGCAGAGAAGCTTGGGAACGGGGGCTGGTGAAGGGACAACACTTCATTTATGCCGGATGAGCAGGTTCTGTGGATGCAGAGGACAGCGTGGTGGCCTTGGGTGACACAGTGCCACACTGCGTGCTTGAAGTGTCCCGAGAGGGTAGGTCTCAAGTGTCCTCATCCAAGGAAGCAAAGCAAAGGAAATGGTGGCCGAGGCCAGGCCATGCGTATGTTAGCTCATTTACTTGTGCGGATAGCTTGTGTGTTCTGTGTGTGGTCAGTCGCCTCAGTGTGTCTGACTCTTTGTGACCCCATGGACTGTAGCCCTCCAGGCTCCTCTGTCCATGGGATTCTCCAGGCAAGAACATTGGAGTGGGTTGCCATGCCCTCCTCCAGGGGGTCTTTCTGACCCAGGGATGGAACCCCAGTCTCCTGCACTGGCAGGCTGATTCTTTAGCACTGAGCCATCTGGGAAGCCCAGTCAGTCCTGGGGATGAATCTAAACCGGAGGAGATGGCCCGGGAGCAAAGCCCCCAGGCTCCCCTTTGACTCTTGGGCATGCCTTCCGCCGCAGCCCCATGAGGGGGCGGCCGGAGCGAAGCCCGTGAGCACACAGACATTGCTTTGCTTTGCCTCTTCTTTCGGCATCTTCCCAGGTTTCTTTTTTCCCCCACAAGTGCCTATAAGTCTCTTTGGCAACTTAGAAAGCAGAGTAGACCCAGAAAAACTCCCCAGGAGCAGCAGGGATTTATTTTTGGCCTGAATAGCACAGTGGAGGTGTGCTGTCTCCAAGTCAAGGCCGTTTCTCACGACCCACACCAGGCCCCTGGGCCCCAGGCTGCTGCCCCCAGTGGGGAAGTCACGCGCCCCCTCCTGAAGGAGCAGCACTGGGGAGTCAGAGCCGCTCACCAGCTGGACTGACCTCTGACCCCACCCAGAGTGGCCCGGGGACTGTGGCCTGGGATAGAGTATTTCTGAGAGCACTCCGGGGCAGGCAGTCTCAGGACTGTGCCCCCCGGGAGAACTGCTTTCCAGCTAGCGCCAAATCAAACCCGCATTTCGGCGGGGCCTGGGGGACGGGGGAGCTATGGGGCTGTGATGATGGAGAAGGGATGCGGGGACGCGGCCCGGCGGGGAAGGGTGGCTGCTTGGCCTGGACTGCTCCCAGGGAACCGGAGCCCTGTGCTCTCTCCCGCCCTCCCCCAGAGCTCTCCATGGGTAAGTGTTAGACTCCGCCGGGCTGTAGCAGGCACACTGACGGACGACCCAGCGGGTTTCGAGGACGCCACCCCAGTGCCAGCCTGGATTGCAAAGACCTTAGTTAGGGGAGCGGGTGCTGGCCTAGACGCCCCTAGTGACCCGTGCTCTCTGCCAGCCGCCTGCAGCGGCCTTTCGCCCCTGCCTTCTTTGCTGCCCACCCGACCCCCACCCTGGCGAAAGGCTCTCAGCCCCCAGTTGAGAGCTTCTCATCCTCCTGGCACCTTCAGCCCGAAGTTGCATAAGCTTTTGCTCTCCCCGCCACCCTCCCGCCCCGGCTTGGCCTGCCGGCTCCGCTCCAGCCACTGTGAGGACAGGAGGAATTCGTCTGCAGAGGACAAGCTCAAGTCTCTGGTGGGAAACAAATGCATGTACCGCAGTAAATGGGAGCAGCTCAAAAAAAAAAAAAAAAAGAGCACAAAATCCACTGGGGACCCCGTTGCCATAGGAACTGGTGTTACAGCTTGCTTCCGATAATTAATGGAGGGCTTTGCTATTACAGTCTTCTTGAAACTTCGCTCTCCCCGGCGCTGCACTGCAGCATGAGGCAGCCTCCCCATTCATAAATATTTCATCACCCTGGACATCGTGAGGCCGCTCTGCTGAGTCCCGGGTCCCGGCTTCTCTCAGCTTCTCTCTCTCCCTCCGCCTCCTGCATCTGTTTGCCTGCCCGGCGTCCTCTGCCTCTAAACCTGGAGGGGCAGCTTTCCTGCCCTGGTTTTCAGAGCCCGGCTTCCACGTCCTGGGCCTGGTCTTCCTTCCTCAGGGTCTCTGGCCTCCCTCCCCGGCGGCATTGGTCACTGGGGCCCTGAGGCTGTCTTGCTTTCTCCCCAAGGCCGCCCTGGGGCTCTGGCCCTGCCATGAGTTAGCCAAGCTCAGGTTTCTGCTCAGTGCAGAGTCTGCCTGCCCTGCAGGGTTCGAGATAGAGACCCCTGCCCCCAGCCCTGCTGGCCCAATATGCTCAGATGTTGGTCCCCTGAGTGGGGGTGCTGGCCCGGTTTTCATCTGGATGAAATAACATCTGAGGGTTTTTCTCCTCCTGGCTGCCCTGGAGGCAGGGGAACTCTCTGGAAGGCGTGGCACAGGGGAGGGCCCTTCACAGGCAGGTGGGGGAGAGGCGGGCCCCCTCCCAGGGACCCCGCAGGGTACTGCTGACCGGAGGAGTCCGGGCTGGAGTCAGGCACAGCGGGGTCCGATCACGCGCATCACGGGCGGAGACCAGGCTCAGGGTCACCGTCCCCTCCGTCCTGTGCACCCCGCGAGGGTCAGGGCCCCGTTAGCAGATGCCGTCTGCTCCACGAGCCTTGCTCTGGAGGAGGCGCTGTGCTGGGTGGACGGGGCCCTGTTCCCCCGGTTCAGGCAGCCACGAGAGGAGACGGAGCCGTCCCAGCAGTGACCGAGGGGTGCTCCCAGGCCCCCAGGGCTCTAGACTTGGCCCCTCCTGCAGAGGATAAGCCCAGCCCTGTCACCGCCTGTCTCTGCCCCTCTGCCCTCAGAACCGCCCTGGGAGCCTTGATCTTGGAGAGCTCCTGCCCTCCAGGCCCAATTTCCACACCTGCCATGCGTCCCCGGTAAACGAGTCATGCCCTTGTCTGCTCCGAACCTCCCCTAACAGGGACCCAGCTGGTCATGCCAGTGACAGTGACTGAAAGGGGAGCCGAGGTCCCCCCGGAGGCGGAGGCCGTCTAGCCCTGCAGGGCGTTCACCCTGCGCAAGGCACGTTCCAGTCGGAGGGCTCTGCACATGGGCGCAGGGGGCGGCTCGGAGGGCCTTCCCGGCCCCCGAGCAGGTGAGCGGGACGGCTGGGGTGTGGACTCAGCTCCTGCCGAAAGTGCCTTTCCCCCTTGAAAGGGAACCGGGGCACCTTCTCCCTCGGGAGGTGGTGCAGAGGGCCTCAGGCCTGGAGTTGAGTCTTTGCTTCTGGGATTTTTGTCCTTAGACCTCAGCTGCTTCAACTCCTAGCGAGTGCAAATTTGGTTGAAAGTGGACCCCGTTGCCCACACCAGCCAGCAGCAGGTCAGACAATGATTCCCTAAATCCAGAACACTCTATGCAGTTTCCAGGGATTTCCACCCCATCTCACACGACAACACCCCAGGATGCAGACACCCCTTAGTGACTGCAAATGCCTACCGTGTCTGCATCCTGGAGTGTTTTCAGGTCAGACTGGGTGGAAAACCCTGGAAACTGCATAGAGAGTTCTGGATTTAAGGAATCATTGTCTGACCTGCCACTGACCAGTGTGGGCAACAGGATTCGTGTTCAACCGAATGCAACTGGCAGAGAAGTCAAGACGCAGCGTGTAAGGACCTACTCTACAGAACAGGGAACTCAACTCTCTGTAATGACCTGGATGGGAAAAGGATCTAAACGTGTAGACGCATAACTGATTCGCTTTGCTGTAAGCGGAAACAAAGGCAACATTATCAATCAGCATAGAGCTGATTCCTGACCAGGGATGGAACTCACGTCTCCTGCACCGGCAAGAGGATTCTCTACCGCTGCACCACCTGGGAAGCCCAAAACGCTGATAAAGATTCATTAAAAAGACACAGGGCGGTTGGTGGTGGCGGCCATCTGTGCCCACCCCACCATGTTACAGATGCAGCCACTCTTTGGGGTGGCATGAGGCATGTCTGAGTGGCTTCCAAAACGACCAATCCTTTGATGGTAAATTTTAACATATAAACTTGTAAGCTTCTCATCAGAGTTCCCTGGGAAAGGGAGCTTTAGTTTTGGTGTCTCTTTTTGTAGCAGACAATTAATGACGCTGTTTAAATCCCTGTGTCTATGGGTGGACCCTCTGGGCTAGAATCCCATGCCATGCCTCAGCAGAGAGCCCTGCTTGCTTTGACAGCGCCAGGCTAGCCTGGGGGACCGCTGGTGTGTGCAAGAGGAGAGCAGGCCCAGAGGAAGCGGGGCGTGGAGCTGCACAGGGCTGCCCCCTCCATGTGGAGCTCTCTTCGCTTCTGCTCCACACACCTCTCGGCGCCCCCAGATGGCACGCCACAATAGTGCCCCTTCACACACAGGCACCTCCAAGTCGGGGAGTTAACAGTTTGGAGAAAGCCGTTAGAAGCAACAGCCAGCGTTGCAGAGCTGGCAACGGTCTAGGGCTCTTTTTTGCCTTTCCCTGTTTTAACTGTTAAAATCCATCTCCGACATCGCACACGCGGATGAAATCAACAGTCTCTTATCAGATCCCAAATCTGTCAGCCAGAGTCTACCAGCTGCCTGGAGCCAGAAGCCTGTTCGCACGTGTGACTTGAGCTGAGCAGGGGCTGGGACGACAGCGAAGTCAGCTCCGCTCCGGCACCCGCCTTCCCCAACACTTGCTCACTTTGAGCCCGGGAGGCAGGCCGCGGGCCTCTGTCTCTTTCCCGGGCTTCCAGGCCCCCGTGGGACCAGTGACCAAATGCATTCCTCTTCTCCTGCCCTGTCGTGCAAACCCCAGTGTCCTCAATGGGTGGGCCTGGGGCACCAGTGCCCAACCGGGGAGAGGGGATTTGTCCCGCCTGGCCCTGGCCCAGCGATTTCAGGGCTGGGGGCTCTGCTCCCAGGCAGGGTGGGCAGCTCCCAGAGGACCGGGCCACTGCACTTCCGTCCAAGACGTCTGCTTCCACGACATCTGCTGGAAAGAAACAAAAGATTTCACAGAATATGCTTCCCGAGGACAGGTTCGCAGTTAATCCACCTACAGATTCCCCAGCCTGGCACAAGACCAATATTAATAAGAACCATTCACTGGGCAACTGCTGGGTGCCAGGCACTTGACATCATCTTGTGAGTGTTAACATATTTTTTTTTTAAGCTCATGAAATTAAGGAAACTTCCTGAGACAGTGAAAATGGCAAAGCCCCTGTATGTTTCCTTGGACTCTTACGACAATGACGGGTGAATGGATATGTTGAATGAATGGATGGATGGATGAAGGGGTGAGTGAAGTCTTTCTTCCTGTCTGTTAGCCAGTTGCTGCATCTGCCTGTCTGAAGATGAGGGGCGAGCGTGGCACAAGGGAGGCGCCCACGGCTGTGTGATGAAGGTGGGGACACCAGCCCCATCCAGGTGAGGAGGCCGAACCCTCACGGGCACAGGAGCAGAAGCCCCTTCCTCCCTGCAGCCCTCACACCTGAACCCCAGCCCCCAGCTGCTGAGACTGAGCCGCCCCGGGCTCTGCAGCCGCACCCAGGAGAGCCAGCCGGCGGGCAGGACAGGGTGGCCCCGTCAGCTGGGCAGGGCGAGGCCCCACACCGCAGCCTTTGCGCTCGTCTGGTCTGCAGATGCTGGGACGAGGCCCACCCACAGGGTGTGCGCGTGTGTAGTCGCTCCAGCCGTGCCTGACTCTGCGACCCCGAGGACTGCAGCCCGCCAGGCTCCTCTGTCCATGGGACTCTCCCAGCAGGAAGGCTGCAGCGGGATGCCGTGCCCTCCTCCAGGGAATCTTCTCGACCCAGGGATCAGACCTGCATCTCTTACGTGTCCTGCGTTGGCAGGCGGGTTCTCTACTGGGAAGCCCACTCACATCGCGGGGGAGGAGATCTCCTTTACTCAGTCTACCAGTTCAAGAGCAAATCTCATCTAGAAATACCCTCCAGACACACCTAGAATAAGTGTGACCAACTATCTGGGCACCCATGTCTCAGTCAGGTTGATTCCACAGAGACAATTAGCCACCCACCATTCACAAGTCCTACAGGCTCCCAGGACTTTAAGTGTCTGCAGCTGGCCTCCACTTCTCCCCTCTGCAGGCCGCCCCTTCTCCCGCCAGTCACCCAAGCCAGGACGAGGCATCACACCTCTCACCCTCAATCCACACAGCTCAGCCTCCGAGCCCCGTGGAGGCCACCCCTAGAGACGCCCCCAAGGCCTCTGCCCATTCTCCTCCCCACGGCGCCTGCCTGGCCCTGGGCCCCGTCAGGCGCCTGAGTTTCGCCCGCTGCCTCGTTGTCTTTTCCACCCTCCAGACTTCCCCACTTTACGTCCTTCCACGATGTCGTGCCCTGGCCTGGACTCTATGGTGGTGGTTTCTTTGTTGTTCAGTCGCTAAGTTGTGTCCGACTTTTTGCGACCCCATAGGCTACAGCATGTCAGGCTTCCCTGTCCTCCCCTATCTCCTGGAGTTTGCTGACATTCACGTCCATTGAGTCAGTGACGCCATCTAACCGTCTTATCCTCTGCCACCCCCTCCTCCTTTTGCCTTGAATCTTTCCCAGCATCAGGGTCTTTTCCAATGAGTTGGCTCTTCACATCTGGTGACCCAAGTATTGAAGCTTCAGCTTCAGCATCAGTCCTTCCAATGAATATTCAGGTTTGATTTCCTTGTTTACATATAAACTTACGTATTTATATATATACATTGAAAGTTTTTCCCCTAAAATCTAGAGTATATACATATATGTCCAGCGCCACGAATCCTCAAATAACATTTTCCTTTCTCCCAAGATTTTTACTCATTCTTCTTCATAGATCAAAATTTAATCTAGGTAGTAGTCCCCATTATTGCTTATTTGTTCACTTTTCAATTTCATCGCTAATTCAACACTTATTTGAAGGTGTTGTGAAATATTTAAGATGTACGCATTGTATGTAGAATAAATTCAATGCACTGCTCTTCATCCACCATCTGAATGAAGAAACAAAACATTGTCCATACATTCGAAATTTTCACAGCATCAGCGCCCCATGAACAGGTAAACTGTGAAATCAGGCCTTACAATCACTGCTCTTTGCTTCACACAGTCACTACATATGCATTCATCCCTACGCGATGTAGTACCATTTCTATGTTTTATTTTCAATATAAATGAATCTCAGTATATGTCATCTTCTGCAACTGGCTTCCCTTATTCAACGCTGCATTTTTGAAATCCAAGAATGTTAACACATAACACACTGGCTCTTTCACTTTTCATGGCTGCACAGTACTCTGCACATGAATAGACCACCATCTGTGAATCTGTTGTTCTGCTGATGAACATTTAAAGAAATGCTGCTGTGAACCTTCTAGGACCTTCCATCTCTCATTGTGGCCCACCATCTTAACAGATTTTCTAATGTTAAACCAGCTTTGGATTTCTGGGAGAAACCCAACTTGCTCAGAATGTCTTTATTTTTATGAAGTACTGGATTTGGTAGGAAACAGTGATAGGAGGCCCTCAGCTGGTCGTAGGTGGCAGGCGAAAAAAAGTGAAGTGCTAGTTGCTTAGTCGTGCCGACTGTGTGACCCCACGGACTGTAGCCCGCCAGGTTCCTCTGTCCACGGGATTTCCCAGGCAAGAATACTGGAGCGGGTTGCCATTCCCTTCTCCAGGGGACCTTCCTGGGTGGCAGGTGGCCAGTCCCAGAGTCAGGACCATCTCTGAAGGGCCCTGGGTAACTTCGGGTGGGCAGCGTGATCAACTCTTCCTGACTGTTCGAGGCCCCACATCTCCTGCTGAGCTCCCGCCTCCCCCAGTGTGGAGCCAAGTAAGATGGCAGCTGCCAGATGGAAGCCCTGCCCAGCTGGGTCGTTGCCAGGCGGTGGGCCTGCCTCTCTTCCTGTCCCACCTGAGACTTGGCCATCTGCTCCAAGAGCCCAAATCCACCCAGGGTCCACGCTCAACCCTAGGGCAGCGGGAGAAAATGCCACCAACACACCAGGTGGTGGAAGTTAAGACTGGACAGTCAACTTGAGACGGAGACACAGGTCACGTCTTACTGAGAGAGGACAGCACACTTCGGTGAGAAGCCCAGCTTCTTTGCAACACTGCAAGGCTTTTGTTTTCTGACCTTGCCCTGCAGCGTATAGGACCTTTGTTTCCCTACCAGCGATCAACCCAGGCCCCCTGCCCTGGAAGTGTAGAGTCTCAACCACGGGACTGTACAGGAAGTGCCCGATTCTTTCTGGTGGCACCCCCTTGGCACGTGGGACCTTAGTTCGCTGGCAGGGCATCAAACCCACGTCCCCTGTTGGAAGGGCAAAATCTTAGCCACTGGACCACCAGGGAAGGCTGGAGGATCATAGGACCTTTAAGGGGGGTACTTTGGCATATATATATATATATATATATTTTAAGGGAGGTAATTGGCACATATATGTTTTCAAGGGAGGTAATTTGACAGAGGTCTATTTAAAGATGAGGGGGAAGAGGAGAGAGAGCTGAGTGGGGCGGGGGTCTTCCGGACTTGCCTCTTCAGAGCCGCTGCTCTCTTCAAGCAAGTCAGCAGCGGCGATGCTCAATGCCCTCGGGGAAGCATGAGGTGGGGTCTGCCTCCGCCATCACAGGAGCTCCTGGAGGCTTTGTTATCTGTGGGAAACCCCAAACACCTGGGGAGAGGGATTCTGAGCACCTTGAACAGAAACAGGCTTAAAAGAGGGGCTTGCCCACTTCTGCCATAGCCACCCATGCCTGCCTCTCTGAGAGGGCAAATCCTGGAGAGGAAAGGGCCCCCGGGGGCGCCTGACCTTGCAGGATCCTCCGCCCCTGCCGGCTATCCGCGGCAGCCTGGGTGTGCGCTCGCCCGCGGACCAAATGGACGACCGCGCATCCGCACTCTGTGAACCCGGGCCGGGAGGGGAGGGGCTCTGGGGATGAGCTCAGTCACACAGTCCGCCTGCCCTTGTGCAAGTTTAGGGCGGGAAAACGCACTGGGGAAATCGGGACACGGTAAGGTCATCCGGTCTACGGGCCGTGAGACACGCCCGCCACACCTCGTGAAGCGGCGAATTCTGCCCTGCAGGCCTTGTCTGCGCACAGCTGCAGCGCAGGCTGGGACGGGCGAGCGGCTGCGAACAGCAGGGGCACCCCGGGAGGAGGCAGCAGCCACCGGAGCGCCTGACTCCCACGCGGGTACCTGGTGACGAGCAGAACCCACCAGGCTGGCTTTTCAGGCTGGGAGAAGTCGGCGGCGAGAAGGCCCGCGCTCCCAGGCCCCGAGCATCGCCAGGGTAACCTGTCTGGCTGCAGCAGGTCATCGCGGGATCGGAAGAGTGAGTTTGAGCCTCCTTGTTCCTAATTTCTCCCCGGCATAATCACCATCGCGTTATGCCTGCCTGTGTACACTTCCCATCGGGACAGGGACATTCGACAAGCCACAGGCTGCGTGTCATTAGACGAAGCAGAGCACGCCGGTGGTTCTGCTTTATTAAAGGAAAGTGGAAATAAATTCACCACAGAGAAAAGATCAAACCGTGAAGTCTCACAGAAACAGGAATGAACCAGAAGGGGCTCTGCTGTGTTTGGTGCCGATTCCTCAGGCTCGCCGTTAAACTGTCTTCTAGAGCTGTTTTCTTTATTTCTCCCCCCTTTTAACCGAATTCTCTCCAACCATCCTGCACAGATTCAGAACCATTAACCCGGAAAAGAAGAGGGGAAAGAGAAGGTCCCCTTGCTAACGGGAGACTTTGAGTGGCTGCAGCTCCCTGCCGGGAGGACCTGATTCCCACATTCCGTTACTGCTCGTGTGCCACAGTCAGCATCCTCACCGGGAGACAGCGAGACAGTGCCAACAGCCCCGGGATTCCGGGGGCCATCTCCGCTGGACACAGCCCCTTGCTTCTCCCTCAGGATTTCTGAATCTGCTCTTGGTGGTCGGTTGCAAATCTGGGTTCCCCCTGTTTTATCCTCGTCTCTGTCTGGGTCATCAGAAATGATTTTGGGTATAAAACTGAGCCCTTTGACTCAGAAATTCCCACCTGGGAATCGAGCTGAATGAACTAATCCCCAAGATACGGAAAGCTGTGGACCTGAAGATGTTCACAGCAGCGTGTTTTATACTGGTGACAGGTGGACAGCGGCTTGCCTGTGAAATAGCCGATGATTATGCGATGTGTGCTTGCGATGGGATGGTGAGATTCCCTGCGTGTCTCACTTCCTGCTGAAATGGCGCCTTGGTTCCCAATAGGGGTCCCAGGGTGCCTCAGTGAGGGCAGTCTGGGAGCTGCTGTGAACATATCACAGCGCAGAGTGAAAATCCCCACATTCCCCCAGCGAGGCTGAGACGGCTATCAAAAATGTTTAGTTCCTTTGCTTTGGGAAGAAATTAAATCAAGCCAGGGTGGTAATAAGGGTTATCTCCTGCAGATCAGAGGCTCTGGCTGGCAGTTTTGTGTATCTTTGATTAATTTTAAAAATGAGAAAATGAATAAGTTATTGCTTGGTAAATGCACTTGTTTGCTAGATGAGAATCTCTTAAAACATGGGGTCCTGGGGGAGAAAAATTACAAATGAGTTTCTTGGTAAAAATAAATTCATGAAAGTGTCAGCCTGCTTGGCACACAGCGGCCTCAGTCCCTTCATCCCTCCTGTAAAGGGGCGACTCATCGTGTGGGCCTGGGATTCTGAGGGTTCTCAGATGGGAACCCTCACTGAGGCACCCCAGGGACCCCCCGGGACCCCTATTGGGACCCATGACCTGGGATTCTGACCCATGCTGGTGGCAGGTGAGAGATCCGTGTCTTCCAGGGGAGGCCAAGCAGTCCAATCTCTGCCAGCATCTTAGCATCATCAGTGGCAGCAGGTCCTGCAAGCGACAAGGCCCAGGACAGCTGTGTCCCTCCAGACCCCTGCTGTCCTTCCAGCTCACAGATGGACGCTGCCATTGGCCGTCTTCATCAGCTGGGCTGGCCAGGCCCTGGAAACGTCATCTCTCTAGCCTCCTGTCCATGCAGCCTTCTCCTCCCCACAGCCGGCTCCTGCAGGGACTGCAGCTGCCTCCTCCTGGCAGGCCCCCCCACCCCCCCAACCCCGGCCAGCTTCTCAGGTCACGGGTATGTTCTTCTGCTCTTTGCCTACAGAGCTGTGGCCACATCACTCCTTGGCACTGAAGGCAGCCATGGCTCCTGCCCTTTCAGGTCCATCCCTCACCAGCCTTCTGGAAACCTGGGCCCAGGCATGTGCAGCCCACCCGGTGGGAGCCTCTGGGGCTTCCGTAACTGCTTTCCTGACATTTGGCTTGGAAAACTGACAAACGGCTTTGCGTTCTGATTTCTGGTGACACGCAGTGCTCCTGACAGCAAATGCGGTAAGTCCCAGGGAACCAGGATGCTGGGTTCCTATGTGACTTTGAACCAGTCCGTCCACCTGTCTGGAAAGCACAGCTGCCATCTACTGAATTACAGACCCACAAAAATGAGTTATCTAAAGGGCTTCCCTGGGAGCTCAGGTGGGAAAGAGTCTGCCTCCAATATGGGAGACGTGGGTTCGATCCCTGGGTTGGGAAGATCCTCTGGAGGAGGGCATGGCAACCCACTCTGGTATTCTTGCCTGGAAAATTCCATGAGCAGAGGAGCCTGGACGGCTATAGTCCATGGGGCCACAAAGAACCAGACACGAATGAACCCACACTCAAAGGACTAAAACACGCTAGAGAAGCAGGCGCCCGGCAGTGATCGAAATACTCGGTGAAGAGCCAGCTCCGGAGGGACACGGAGCCCAGGCCACGGATACCAGCGCCTCTGCCCGAGGAGTGCACCAGTGCTGTTGCCACCCTGCTTGACGGATATCCAGACAGCAGGGTCTGGAGGGGCGGGCCCAATCAGGAGCCCGGGAACCTCTAGGCTGAGTGGTTTCCTGCGTACACAGGCGCGGCCCCCGCTGCCTCTCAGCCTGGGCTCCTGCTCAGTGTGGACTCCAAGCTTCAGCATAACTAGTTCTCCAGCGGAGACTAGCTGTCCTTCACCCGGCCCTTCACCACACACCTCCTAATGCTCTTGCTCAGCAAGGTTTGGCAACATCCAGGAGGAGACACCTAGAAAGGACGCTGGGCCTGGAACCGAGAGAAGCGGGTTCTCGTCCCGGCCCTGCGAGCTCTGGTTGGCAAGTAGCTGGCTGACTTTGGGCCAGTCTGGGTGACACTACAGCTTGCCTATGAAATGCCATCTCCCACTCCCCTTATCTATGTTTATTTATTTAATTTTTGGTAGCATCTTTTTTCCCTACAATAGAGGCTAGAAATGAGAGACACTTCCCTTCCCAAGTCTTGAAGCTGGACTGTGGACCCAATCCTGGCCAATGAGGCTTGAAGGGAAGGCAGTTTTCTCTGTGAGAAAAAGAAACTGGTGAAGGGAGAGAGATTCTCGGCCCCTCCATTTCTTCTGTTGGGGCGCGTGCGGAGCCATGCGGGTCGGTGCCCCTGCAGCCACACTGTAACCGTGAGGGGGAGGCCTCGCCCACATGCTGCAGCTGGCAGAGAAGGAAGAGCCTGGGGTCTCGGTCAAGCACTGGGCCAGTGAACCCGCCCTGCTCCTCCAGACTCGCTGTTCTGTGAGGTGACTGTCTAAGCCAGGCTGCACTGGTATTCCCCCATGTAGTACAGACGTCATCTTACTGCCCTGGGCCTCAGCAGTTCACCCCTAAAATGGGGCCACCGGACAAATGATCTCTAAGTTCCCTTGGAGTCTAGACCTTCTAGGGTACCGCCCTGTGCCACAATTTCCCAGACCCCGTGGTCACTTGAGTTGGGAGGGTGGCCCTCTCTGAACCCACAGCCGGCTCTCCTCCCACTGTCTGCCTACCCGGCCGCATGCGAACAGCTTCCCATACACAGGGTCACGTCATCCTTACAACACCGAGTGCAGGTTTGCCCCGAGAGATTAAGGGGTTACGGAGCCCGTGTTTGAGCTTGCCTCTGCCTGAGGACAAAGCCCACGTTTTCAACCATTTTGCTAAACTGCCTGGCTTCTTCAAAACATGCTTGAAGCGACCCCATTCAACAGTATTTTTCAGGCCCCGAGGCCCACACGCGGCCTCAGTCCAGGAGTTAACAGGCTCTCCTGGCCTGGGCTGAGCTGAAGCGAGCATCACCGGGAGCCTGCTGGAGGGGCTGGCACAGAGGCGGCGAGGCTGCTCATCTGAGCACCCGGCCCACCCTGCACCCTCAGAGCAATGCCCCAGAGCAATGCCTCAGAGCCTCCAGCCCCGACGCGCCCTGCATCGAGGCAGCCTGCTTCCCGTCCGCCCGGTGCTGCTGGTGGGCCGGAGGGGCTTTGGGAGCCAGGAGAAGGCCGGGCCGCCCGCCCAGTCTGGCCCGAGGAGGAGCCGCCACACAGTGACAGGGGCGCTGACTGCAGTCCTTGCCAGGGAGGGGCCCTTTGCCAGGCGGTGTGCCTTCATCCAAGGGGTCAGCCTGTGAACAGGCTCGACGTGTTTCCCTCCGGCGAGCCTGTGGCTTCATTCTCATCGTCTGGGTCTGAGTTAATCCAGGCCAGAGCAGCCTCTTCCAGACGGCTGGGCAGGAGGCAGGGAGGGAGTGGAGGATGGCGGGAGGGGAGGAGGGAGGGGGAGGACGGGGAATGGGGGGAGCTGGGCGCAGACGTGGCTGGCTGGTGGTACCCAGGCGGCTCAGACACGTGGTCCAGAAGGGCTGAGGGCTGGGTTCCTGTGGCAGGCTGTGGTCCTCACAGCATCCACTGGAAGCGGGCTGACGACAGGCAGGGAGGGAGCCTCATGGGGTCTGAGTCTCAGCAGGGCCACGTGTTATCCTCCCCCCGTGGGAGAGAGATGTGCAGGCACCTTGTTGCTCCAGCCCCCACCCCCCCTCTCCCCGCCCACACTTCCTGGAGAGCTGCGGCCCATCTCAAGCGTGACCTTGTCCCCTAAGTCCCAGAGCCCCTCCCACGCCTGCCTCTCTGCCTACTCCCCCAGCTCCGGCTCCGAGCTGCCATCTCCTCGGTGGAGCTGCAGTTGCTCACCGGGTCGTGAGATGCAGCCTGCGTTGGTCGTCTCTTTCTCTTACTGTGGCGTAATGTATCTGTGGCGCAAGGCACAGGTCTTAAAGCGTCCAGTCGGAGGAGTCTTGACAAACGCACCGTGTGCGTAACCTGCGTGCCGATCGAGACGGAGACGATTCCTGTCACTCAAACCCCCGCAGGCCGCCCCGGTGAGTCCCTCCCCAGGTGCAGGCCACCTCCAGTCTGCTTTCTGCGGCCACGGACGAGCCCTGTCTGCTCAAAGCTTCACAGATGCATTTCCCTGGTGACCAATGACGTTGAGCCTTTCCGTCGTATTGGTCATTTACAAATGTCTTCATGAAGTGCTTGTTCTTTTTATTTTTAGTTTTTTAATTATCAAATTGTAGGAAATCTTTGTGCATTTTTCAAAAGACTTTTTAAAGAAATTATTCCTGCTGCTAAGTTGCTTCAGTCGTGTCCGACTCTGTGTGACCCCATAGACGGCAGCCCACCAGGCTCCCCTGTCCCTGGGGTTCTCCAGGCAAGAACACTGGAGTGGGTTGCCATTTCCTTCTCCAATGCATGAAAGTGAAAAGTGAAAGGGAAGTCACTCAGTTGTGTCCGATTCCTAGCGACCCCATGGACTGCAGCCTACCAGGCTCCTCCACCCATGGGATTTTCCAGGCAAGAGTGCTGGAGTGGGTTGCCATTTCCTTCTCCAATGCATGAAAGTGAAAAGTGAAAGGGAAGTCGCTCAGTCATGTCTGACTCTTAGCGACCCCACGGACTGCAGCCTACCAGGCTCCTCCATCCATGGGATTTTCTAGGCAAGAGTACTGGAGTGGGGTGCTAATTATTCCTAAATTGTAGTAAATCTTTGTGTATTCTGGATATAAATTTCTTTGTTGAATATATGTGTCACAAATTTCTCTCCCAATCTGTGGGTTTCCTATTCATTTTTTTAAAACTCGTCATTTTATATTTGAGTAGAGCTGATTCACAACGCTGTGACAGTTTCAGGTGAGCAGTGAAAAGACTTGGCCATACACATTCAGGCAGCCATTCTCCCGCAAACTCCCCTCCCATCCAGGCCGCCACGGAACTTGGAGCAGAGTTCCCTGCGCTGTCCAGCAGGTCCTCGATGGTGACCCATTTTAAACACTGCAGTCTGTACACGCCCATCCCCAACTCCCTAACTATCCCTTCCTCCAGTTCTTTCCTCCTGGTAACTGTACGTTCGTTCTCCAAGCCTGTGAGCCTCCTGTTTTGTAGATAAGTTCATTTGTATCATTTCTGTTTATATTCCACATATAAGGGACATCATACGCTATTTCTCCTTCTCTGTCTAACTTACTTCACTCACTATGACACTCTCTAGGTCCATCCATTCCTACTCATTTTCTTAATGATGTATTTCAAACAGTAAATGTTTTAAATCTTGAAAAAGCCCAATGTATCAGTTTTTTCTTTGCTAGCTCTTTCTGTGACCTCGCTAGGAAGTCACTGCCTACCCGAGGTCCCAAGAATAATCCCTTATGTTTTCTTCTTTAAGCTCGACGATAAGTTTTTCACTTTTATATTTAGGCCCATGTTCCATCTTGAGTTGATTTTTCTGTGAAGTGTGGAATTGGGGTTAAGATGATTTTCTTTTTAAATAACATCTTTAAAATTTTAAAAAAAATTCTTTTCTTGGCTGCAGCATGCAGGATTTCAGTTCCCTGACCAGGAATCGAACCTGCCCCCCCTGCAGTGGAAGTGTGGATTCTTAATCACCGGAGCTCCAGGGAAGTCCCCCTTTTTCTTTTTTCTCTTTTTTAACATGGAGAACCAGTTGCTCTGGCAACACCTGTTGAAAAGACTTTCCTTTTTCCATTGACTTGCTTTTCATCCTAGTTGTTTCTTATTAAGCAAAGATGACTTCAGACGAGCCACTCAGTAGACTGGAAGCTGTTAAAAGCAGATTTCAAAATGTGCCCTGTAACAGTGCCAGGCTCACACGCCTGCCCGTGAAAGCCCTTCCTGTCCGGGAGAGAAGGGCGATGACCCAGCTGGGCTCCAGCCCTGGGTGCCCGTCCTGCACACGGACGCCAGCAGCCGGGGTGCAGCTGGGACCCAGCTGGACATGCGGCTTTAGAGCGGAACTCGCTGATTACATTGATGGATCCTTGGGGTTTAAGCAGGTTCACGCGCCCTCCTTGAGGTCTCCTGTTTAACTCAGTGTGGCCTGGTCACCCCGCGTCCTTTGGAAGCATGTGCACACCAAGCCCTCTTTAAGGCTGGAGTCCCAGTAGACAAACACGCGCACGTGCTGGCTTGCACTCGAGCAGCGGAGACCGTGGGGGGCGCACCCCTTGGCTTGGGCCTGAGGCTGTAGAAGGCAAGGCGTGGGCACTGTGTGCTCGTCCACCGTCCGTCCTGGCAGGCACAGGGCTGGTGGGAAGGCTTTGGTCTTACAGAGGGGGCGCCTCGAGTTCCAGCTCTGCTCCCCGCCGCCCGGAGGACCCTGGGCCTGTCCTTGGCCTCGTGGTCTCAGCTCGCAGGGTCGCACCACGGTCCCTGCTCTGCGAAGGAGGGGCGGGTCCCCCAGCGGGTGTGGCGATGGCCCTGGTACTGGTCACCACGCTGCCCGAAGCAGAGTCGTCCGTCCCCAAGTGCAGAGTGCCGGCCATCTCAGGGATGACCTTTTCTTTCTTCTTTTCTTCTTCATTATTCTCCTTTTTCACTCCCATGAAGAAGTCAGGAGCTGGGCGTCCCCCGGTGCCCCTGGTAGGCGGGCCCACCTTTGGCAGGAGCGCCAGTACCCAGAGCAGACTGAGGGGGTCGCATAAACTCACGGGGCTGAGGTCTTGTGGAAACAGAACAAAGGCCTGGGAGCAGGAGGGACCTGGCAACCCCGTGTAGCTGCAGGTTCCGAATCTGGGGCAGCAGGCTCGGGTGAGGCCTCCCCCTGCCTGGCGTGTTCCTGGTTAAGGCCCCTCATGAGAGGGCTGACTACATCTCATCGTGTTGAGAGGAACCTTCAGGAAAGCCCTCTGTAAGACCCCCCCCCACCCCCGCCAGCCTGAACATCCACCCTCCCTGCTCCCCGTGCAGTGCTTGGCCCCAGACATCTCTGAGCTCTGGTGGTTGGCCAATGAACAGAGCCATGTTTTCTGAGCGTAACCCCCTCAGCTGGTTTGGGGGGAGCATTTCCATGAATGCCTAACTGGTTTGGGGGCTCAAAGGGATCCCAGGCCGGGTCAGGAGTGTCTGCAAGCAGGGGCCCCTGGTGCAAAGATCAGCAGTCCCCTGGGGCACTGCGTGCGTCCGCTCCTGGGCCCTGGCCCGCGGCCTGGCCCGGCTGGCGTGCGGCCTGCACCGGATTCCCTTGAGAGTCCACGGGAAGTGACCCGCAGATAATAGGGCAAAATGACACTGGGGCCGTGCCTCCCGCTAGAGCGCCTGCCCACCCCACCAACAGCTGCGAACAGGCGCGCTCATCAGATATTTATCCCAGCGCATGTGGTCCGCCATCAGCCTCCAGCATCATGCTGGGGAGGGAATCTGATTAGGAAAAGTGGTCAGGAGTGGGGCAGGCAGACTACAGAAGTGCCGGGCATGGAAACGGGGAGATGCCAAAGCGCCGCAGTCCCCCATAAAGGTCATCTCGGAAGCAGAGGCCACTGGTCAGGGAACAAAAGCTCCCGGGCTTCCAGGACGGGTCCCATCAGGTCATGGGCCTCCCAGCCCTGCGGCCAAGTCTCCATCTCCTCCCTGGGGACAGGAGGCAACTTCACCCAGGCCCTGGGGCAGAGGCTGGGCTCCAGTGAAAAGGAAATAAAATCCTGCCCATTCCCTCTGCCTCCAAGGAGCCCCGCGTCTCCTCCGCACCCTGCGCTCCTGCCCTTTGAGGAACCGAAGGAGGGAGATGGGCTGGGAGCCGATGCAGGAAAGTCTCCGGGGTCTGCAGTCCGTCCCTCAGTGTGGCTTCACTCATTCTGGGACGGGAAGAGCCTGTCAGGCAAGAAATCATGTCTGGTGTTTACACTTTAGCGGACTCCAGGGACTGACTAAGCAGCCGAGCGCCCACAGGCGAAGCGTCTCTGAAAGGAGCGGAAGGGCGCTCTCGCCTCCCCGTGCCTCCCCGCTTCTCCCAAATGAAAGACAAGTGTCCACAGGTTCTCGAGAGCAACGCTTTATTTTCTGAGAGTCCTGGAACCGACCCGTTTACCGCAGGATGACTGATGCCTCAGTCCACAGATGGGATCCTTCTCTCCTTCACTCAGCAACCCTGGAGCCCCGGGAGCGCCACGCCCGGGGAGGGGGCCCTCAAAACCTGCCTTCGACGCCCAGCTGCCGCACGGCCGCCTCCTGCACGGCCTGGTGGATGCCCCCGACCTCTTTCTGCGACAGCGTGCGCTCCATGTGGCGGTAGGTGATGCGGTAGCAGTGGCTGGTCCTGTGTGTCCTAGAGGACAGGAGAGAAAGGCAGTGAGCGCGGGCTGGTGTGTGAGCACAGGCAGGTGTGTGAGCATGGGCAGGTGTGTGAGCGGGGGCAGGTGTGTAAGTGAGCACAGGCAGGTGTGTGAGTGTGTGAGCGGGGGCAGGTGTGTGAGTTTGGGCAGGTGTGTGAGTGTGGGCAGGTGTGAGTGTGGGCAGGTGTGTGAGTGTGGACAGGTGTGTGGGCAGGTGTGGGTGACTGTGGGCAGGTGTGTGTGTGGGCAGGTGTGAGTGTGTGACTGCGGTCAGGTGTGAGTGTGGGCAGGTGTGTGAGTGCAGACAGGTGTGTGTGGGCAGGTGTGTGAGTGTGCGAGTGCGGGCAGGTGTGTGTGTGGATAGGTGTGTGTGAGTGTGCACAGGTGTGTGAGTGTGGGCAGGTGTGTGAGTGCAAGCAGATGTGAGTGCGGGCAGGTGTATGAGTGCAGGCAGGTGTGAGTGTGGGCAGGTGTGCCAAGGGAGGGAGCAGCAGGCTTTCCTGGAGACTGAGTCGGAGCTGGGGGGCCCGGGGCTCCCTGGGGGACTCTGACCAGCAGAGCGGGTTAGGAACCTGCAGGCCACGGGCAGCACACAGATGGTGGTGCCCTCCCCGTGTTGTGCAGACAAGTCACCGATCCCCGCCTGCACCAGGCGGCTGCGGGCCTGGCCCCACGGCGCAGCTGGGTAATGTCGCAATGCGGATCGTGACAGCACGTCTGCAGCGTAGCAGCTGCCGACCCTTGGGTGCCCAACACCTCAGCAGGGAGGTGTGGGCACCAGCTGGCAAGCCTGGGCCTCCAGCGCTCCCCCCCACGGACACCTCCGTCTCTCTCCTGAAACTAAGCCACCAAATCCCTCCTCTTCAGCCCCAGCTGAGCCAGCCCTGCCGTCCCCGCCGCAGGTGACGAAGCTGGAGTGACGAGTGGGCAAGGCCCAGGGATGTCAGCCCGGCACCATGTGCCACGTGCCTTCCGCCCAGACCCTTGAACTGAGGGCCTCTGGGTGGCCTCTCCACACCCCTGGCTGGTGCGGACGTCAAGTCATGCGGCCGCTGGGCAAAGAGCTGGAGGAACCTGAGGGTCACACACCGACAGCCCTTCAAATGCTGAAAAGCACCGTCACCCTCCGGTCCAGTGACGCCTCCCTGGGTATACACTCAAGAGAAGCGGAGGCGTGTGTCCACACACGAATCAGCATGCGAATGTTCAGAGCAGCAGCAGTCACGCCAGCCCAAAAGTGGAAACGACCCAAGAGCCCTTCACCTGGTGGGTGGACAAACACTCTCTCTCCGTGTGGAGAATTACGCAGCCATGAAGAGAAAGGACGTTCTAGTACTACAGGCCAGACGAACCTGAACGCCCCGTGCTCCACTGAGAGGCTCCAGGCACGAAAGGCCACACCTTATACGACTCCATCTAACGAAACGTCCAGAACAGCAAGTCCACATGGACAGAAGGCAGATTCCTGAAGCCCCGGGCTGGGGGCGCAGCTGGGCGACCGCGTGACTGCTAAGGGGGTCCAGGTGTCTGTTGAGGGTAATGGGATGTCTGGAGTGAGATGGTGATGAATATTATAAAAACCACTAAGCTGAACACTTTAAATGGGTGTATGATGTCTGAATCACGTCTCAATAAAGCTGTCCTACCAGAAGCAAAGACTCGCCCTGTGGGCTGCAGGTAGGCCCATGCTGACGCGGTGCACTCCTGGCGGGCTGCACACTCTGCTCTTCTGGTGCCCAGAGCAGTGTCTGGCATACAGCAGGTGCTGCATAAAAGCTGCTGAATGAACTCCCGTACAATCACCGGACCCTGGGGCGGCTGTCTGCGTTCAGGCCTTGTGGGGGCGGGCCAGCCTTGTTCGGCCCTCTGGGTCTCCCTGTTCTTCCCCTCCCTCCTCCCACCCCTACCTCTAACAGTGATGGAGGCAATGCTGTCAGCATCCCGAGGTGATGGCAGATGGGAGGGAGGGTCAACATGGGGCGCCCCAAGCTCTCAGCCCGTAGGAGCCTCGTCTCCACTGTGCCTCCTGGTCCCGGAAGCAAAGCCTTTGTGGAGCCCTCGGGGGACCCCAGGCCATGGGCACCTGATACAGAGGCTGTGTGCAAGCTACAGGAGGCTCCCAGGCAGGCCTCGCAGTGGGGCTGGGGGGGCAAGGCCTGAACTGCCCAGGTCCCCAAGCAGCCGCGTCCGTGCAGAGGTGGAGCCCAGCTGGGCCCCGCTGGACAGCCTCCCGTGGCCGCTGGGGGCTCCTGGGTCAAGGGTTCTGAGACACGGAGGGTTCTAGGGGAGGGTCAGTTAGTTAAGGAGGAGAAAAAGGGCAGAGAAACCACGGGCTGCAAACATTTACTAGAATAGGCATGGCGGCGGGACCTGGGCCCAGGCTGTCAGCAGACAGGGCCCCAGCAAGGTCGGAGGACAGTCTCCTGCAGGGAGGTGGGTCCCTGAGGCCTGCGTGGGGCGCATCTTCCTCCTCCCTCCCCAACCACACAGGCCCTGCAAGCCTGGAGGCCTCGAGCCGGCGCCTTGTTTCCAGGCTACGACACACGTCCTGACCCCCAGCGTCTCCATCGATGGGGCAAGTGCAAACTCCGACGACCTTTCCCGACCGCAGAGGAGACGCGGGCAGAGGGCGCCACGGCCTGGACACTCTCAAGATTCACGAGTGCGAGATGGAAGTGTCCTCACGCCACTGTTACTACATTTTTCCAGGGGTTCACGCAGGCCTCTGTCTCTCAGCTGGAACACAGACTCGCCAGGCTGAGACTTCCCACCAAAGACAAGCGGGCAAAGTCTTATCTCCTCGCTCCTGAGTGCTTCTGAGAAGGCCCCTGTAAGGATGCTTGGGCTTCAAACAGCTTTTATAAAACACTGTGAGGAGCTGGGGGTAATGAATCATGAACATATGGATTAATTTTAAAAATGGAGAGAAACAGTATTTGGCAGAATAGCTGGCGATAATTCAGTAGATTCAACTGAAAACCAACCAGGTTTGCCTCTTCCTAGCATCACTGGTGAGATGGAGGAAGGAGTGCCTTTTGTCTGTTTCCTAGAGACTTGTATTTGGAGCTTTCAGACAGTGGACGTATCTGGTCCTCCTTTTACTGGCGGGGAAACCTGGGCCTTGTCTGAGTGCAGGACCGAATCTCCCACCCCCGAGGAGTGGCCCAGCCATGAAGACCACAGAGCTGAAGGGTCTGCACGGCTCAGCGTGGAGCAGGTGAGAAGATGGAGTCCCCAGACGGGGAGGGACGCCTGGAAGGGCCAGCCCCAACGGTCTGGACAGGGCCTCTCTGATTCTTCCACATCCTCTTAATGTGGCTTCTTTCAGCCCAAAAGCTTCTGAGTCTTTCATCCGCCACGGCTCCCCCATCAGAGAAACAGCAGCAGACACGGACGCAGCCCCTCTTACACACCAGGCGTTGCGCTCAGCCCTTTACGTCCACGTCAGCGTCAAGGCCCCCACGGCCCTCACGGGGAGACCACACCACCGTCCCGACACACAAATGAGGAGGCAGAGAGGGCACAGGTCGCTGGGCCACATCCACACAGCGAGTCAGGGCTGGACGTGAGCCAGGCAAGGGTGTTCAATAGGGCAGTGTCTCAACAAGTTAAACAGAGCTTCCATGTGACCCGGGCACACAGAGCTTCCATGTGACCCGGGCACACAGAGCTACCACGTGACCAAGTACCCAGAAATACCCTGTGAGCTGGGGACACAGCTACCACGGGAGCCGGGGACACAGAGCTGCCCCGTGACCCGGGTACCCAGAGCTGCCCCGTGACCCGGGCACACACAGCTGCCACGTGACCCGGGGACACAGAGCTACCACTTGACCTGGGTGCCCAGAGCTACCTTGTGAGCCGGGTGCACAGAGCTGCCACGTGTACCCCGCTCTGGGTGCACACCCCAGAGAACAGAGGCTCCCAGAGAACACACCAGTGGCTCCCAGAGGGGAGGAGTTGGGGGAGGGCAAAAAGAGAAGGGGGATGAAAAGGAGCAAGCTGCTGGACACAAAATGAGTAAGCGGTGAGGCTGGGACCCACAGTAGGGAGAACAGCCAATGCTTTATAATCACTTTGCACGGAGTACGATCTACAAGAGACGCTGAACCGCTGGGACGTGCAGCCGAAACCAACGGCGTGTCGTAACCCAACAGCCCGTCAGTGGGAAGAAGGTCCCGTGAGGCTCACTGCTGCTCGCCAGCTCCTTCCGTCCTCGGCGGTGCGCTGGACGCCACCCGGAATGGGCCGCCGCACATGCAGTGCACAGGGCGCCACCTGCTCCCGCGGCAAAGAGCGGTCCTGGGGCGGGTGCAGCTCCTGGAGCTAAGGGCAGTGCGGCCCCAGACTCACTCCTGGCTCAAGTGATGCCGAAGCCCAGCCTGACGGCCACACAGCAGACCCGGCCCCACCGGGAGGCTCAGGAGAGGGAACAGCGCGCTGGAAAGGGGATCAGGAGGGGGCGGGGCATGAGGCGTAGAGAACCCGGAGCTGCAGCCTCCACTCCCTCCCCCGCCCCCTGCGGTCCGTGGGACCGGCTCCCAGGCTGCGGTGTGACGGTGACACGTGCCTCCTGGGCTGGTCTGCTAGTGTGGGACCCAGAAATGCTGATGAGACCCTGACGGCCCTGGGCGGTCTGCCCCACCCCCGACTCGTGCTGCTGATGGGGAGAGAAGGGGTGCCGGGGAGGGAATAGGGCATGAGCACCCCAGGGGCCTGGCTGGGAAGGCTGGTGAGGAGTGGGCTGGGAGGCAGGGAGAGACAAGAGTTACCGCTTGGAACTGGACACGATTTAAACAAGCGCTCTGCACACCAAGCAAACCACAGCCTCCTCCCCCTCTCCGACCTTCGCTATATTAAAAAAGCCAAAGGGGAGAGGAGAAATGAAATCCCGGTCACAAGACCTCGGGTCCAGGGACTGTGTGCCTGGCTCCTAATGAACTGCCCTGGGCTTTCCGAGAACAGAGGTTTCGAGGGTTTAATGCAAGAAAGCACCCAGGCCCCAGCCCCGGCCATGCGACCTCCTGGGGGTGGGCTGGACCAAGCGATGGCTGGCTCACCCTGGCCCTGCATCCCAGGCGACACTGCGGGCAACAGCGGAGGTCCTGGGGGAACAAGCCAGCCGGGCCGAGCCTCTGCTGAGTCCACGTGGACGAAGGGGAAGGGGCGCCTACCTGAGGGGCTTCAGGGAAGGGCAGAGAGGGGTGCAGCCGCCCTGGGGGCACTGGTGGTGGAAGCCAGGGGCAGTAGCTGGCATTGCAGGGGCGGGTGAGAGCCGGGCGGGCTGGCCAAGGGGGACGGCCTGCAGGAGGTGGGTCTTGGGTCAGAGCAGAGCCCCCGGGCCGTCCTGAGCCCCCGTCCACCACTGTCTGCCACCCCTCCCCGCGTCACATGCTTTGAGTGTCGTTCACGTCTCAGGCTCAGACGGTCTCAGGCCTGCCGCTCCCAGGGGCCACTCTGAGCACGCCCCCGTGTTCACAGGTGGACACCACTGCCTTGCACAGCCTCTGTAGCGGCAATTTCTTCCCACAGGGATTTCTGTTCTTGGAGTCATTCACCAGAAACCAGCCAGATGCTTCTTCTGACAGTCACTGCCTGGGGAACGAAACTCTACTCCAGGCCCCGACGGAGCGGTTGGGGGGGAGCTGGGAGAGATGTTCACTTCCAGAGCGGCCCCCACCCCGGGCCCCAGCACCCCCGGCTCCCCGGCTGCCCGCACGCCGGCAGCTTGAAGAGGTCCTCGGAGACGCAGGCTTTGCCGGCAAGGCGAGCCGCTTCACATCAGATACTTGTCAAGTCCTCAGGGAGGCGTCAGCTCCCCCCACTCCCCGCCCACTTCATTCTCAAGGATCCTGGAAATTTCTCTTCGTCTGTCTTCTCGGTGCGGGGAGGGTGTCTCATGCCAGGAGATCAGGAGGAGGAGACTCTGCCCTGGCCTTCTGGGCTGGGGGCCGGAGTTCTCAGCCTCCACTGCACATTCTGATGAAAGCAACTGCTCTGGGGACGCTTCCTAAAAGCCTCTCTCATGGGGAGGCAGACGGGCAGCTCAGCCCTGGTCCGGGTCTCGGCCCAGCTCCTCGTCACTGACCCAGGCTCTCACTCTAAGATGCAGACCCCGGGCCCACGGGGTTTCTGAAGGACCAAACGACGATAATACGTCACGTGTTCCGTCCAGTTGGGGCTACAGCTGACAACTGGTCTTATTATTCGTGCGCCCAAAGATTCTGTAGCCTCAGTTGGGGCCACAGAGAAAGGCCGCAAAGACCTCGGACAAGCCTGAGCTGCAGCCCCCTCACCTGTACAAATGGATCCAAGAAGACACAGCTGCAGCCTGGGGGGAGCCAGGAGGCGTTCTGGTCGGTGAAATGGGGCAGATGCCGAAGGTCAGAGGTTACACAGCTTTGCTCCCACGAGTTCCCAAGAGTAGCCAGACTCACAGAGATGGAGGAGAGAGTGGTGGTCGCAGGGTCTGAGGGAGGGGACGGAGACTCAGTGTTCAAGGCGGGCAGGGTTCCGCTGAGCAAAGGAGGTGGGTGGTGGTGACGGGGGAAGATGAGGACGTTCAGGAGGCGGACGGTGGTGACGGCCGCACCGGAGTGTGGCGGTACCAGTGTCACTGAAGAATGGTGGCGGGGGTGAATTTCATGTTCTGTGGATTTCAGCACCTTAAACTTCTCCTTTTGGAGGAGAGTTGGCCCAAACCACCTAATTGGCCATTACTAGAAATGGAAATTGGGAATTCAAATTTATACTAAAAACAGACAAATCGAAAATGATGAAAAATCCCACCAGGCCCTGCTCAGCAGGGGCAGGACCATCCTAAGAGAAGGGTGTGCTTGGCTTCCGCCTGCCCAGACGGCTCAGCTTCTTGGCGTCACTAACTCAGCAACCAGGCTGCCCTGCCTTTCACACAAGTGGTTTCGAAGCTCACCATGCTGCCGCAGAGTTTACCACATTCGAAAAATTCTTTGCAACATTTCCATTGTCTTCCAAGCCGCCCTCCTACATTTCTAACAAACGAAGTAACGTCTCATGCGGCACAGATTTCCAAAGCTCTGTGCTCTTCCTTTGTGGGGAAAATTTGGAAGAGGTTTTCTTTCCCTCCCCGGCTGCGTCTGCCCAGCCCAAGTCGACACAGCTAACTTTAACTCCAGGCTGGTACGCGGCGGCTTCCCGAACGAGCTGGCATCCCAGTGGATGAGTTGGGGACAAAACACAAGATTTTTGGTAGGTGACGTGCTACATTTTCAGCTCAGTCAGTCGACCTGCGATGATGTATTCTGCGTTGAGGCAGAAACTGCAGGAGACAAAGAATGGGGAATAGCATTGCTTCATCAACACATAAATACTCATGCAGTGGCCGTTCTGTGCTTGACACAGCGGCAGGTGAGGGGAAGGAGCACCCCAAAACAAGACACTCAAGCGGGGAGATTACCGCCTGTGTGGGGGCTGAGACGTGGGTGCGTGGCGTGGCCACCCCCAGGCAAGGCTGTTAGCGCCGAGTGCTGGACGCATGGCACAGGCTGTAGGTGACTTTGGGGCGAGAAAAGACTGGTGCGGAGATGAACTGACACCTAGATCTTAAGCATGAGCAGCATGTGGCAGGTGAAGGGCGAGGACCCTGCGCCAGGCGGTGAACAACACACGTGTTACTGGTGGGGGTGTTCATTATGTCTCGTCTTTTGTTTCAGCAAAGGACGCTGAGTGTATGCTCCAGGTATAAGGGGTCCAACGCAGAGCCGTCCGAAGGCTGCCTGATCTGCAGGGAGACGGCTTTAAAACTTTGGCTAAGAAGCTTCAGGGCTTCCCTTGTGGCTCAGATGGGAAAGAATCTGCCTGCAATGCAGCAGACATGGGTTCGATCCTTGGGTTGGGAAGATCTCCTGGAGAAGGAAATGGCAACCCACTCTGGTGTTCTTGCCTGGAGAATCCCATGGACAGAGGAGCCTGGCAGGCTACAGTCCATGGGTCACAAAGAGTCAGATACGACGTGGCAACTGAACAACATCAAAGAAGCCTCAACTGAAACCAGAGTTCGGGACTGGGTGCCTAAGGAAGCCCGTGAACGGTGGGTGGGCCCTTGCTCCTGGCAGTTTCACTGCATCCACGGGTTGTTAAACTAGCTTTTACAGCCCCCAACAACGGAGGGTTCCAGAGGCGTAACACTATATAAAAACCATGTCGCCCGTCTGAATTAAGAGCCACCCAACCAAGGAGTGTGTGGTGGAGCCCTCCATGAGTATGCATGTCCTACAGCTTTTATTTCTTTAATGAGTCCTGGAAGAAATGGGCTGACTATGGTAAAAGACCCGGTGACTGGTTAATTACAAAGGAAGCATACATTAGTAAAGAGAAATTTAAACATATGTCCATGATTTACACCTATTTTGCAAATGCTTTTGAGAAGAGACCCTCTGGGTCTAATAGTCGCGTCATCCCTCGACAAACAGTGAGAAGTTGAAGGCAAGAGCAACCAAACAGGGCCTCAGCTGGGAGCACAGGCTTCCTCTGGACATAGACTCTAGGCTGGAATACGGCAGGGAGAGCTGATTAAACACTCATCATCCGAGCAACGTGTTTCATGGGATCATGGGATCCAGCATCCCGTGGATCCAGGGACCGTGGAGACTTTGTGGTCCAGGGTGGAGTGCTCGCGGCAGACCCTTGTGATGATCGCTTCCGGGGCAGCCCACCCAGGAACCCACAGCACAGGCTGAGCGGGACCTCGCCCCACGGCGAGCTGGCCAGGGCTCCCTGGCTCTCCTCACTGGTCCTGTGCTCACCCCAGCCCTTCTCCCCCCCAACAGCCCTGCTGACCCGTCAGCTCACTGTCAGCAGCAAAGCAGCCTGGTGGTCTTGGTGGGGACCCCAGGACCGGTGGTGGTCACAGTGACAAAGGGCCTTGGGGTAAGTGCCTGTAATGTTTGGTACCTCTCCCTGGGAGGTTAGACATCTGTCTGTCTCTCCACGCCATTCATTCACGCTCTCATCTGGTCAACAAATGAAACGAACATCCACCACACAGCGTGTATTCTGTTGGACACTCAAAATGACCACCCCAGACGTCTACTCTCAGGAAACACATTGACACAAACCTGTTCCAGAAGCTTGTATGACTTAGGTATGGAAACAAATTTTAAATTCCAAATATTGACAACACTGACGAAAGCTCTGGGCCTTGGCATCACATACCTTTTAAAAAACTGAAGCCACTTTGTCAATAGTAACAGTAGCAGCGATAAGGAAAGCTGGCAATTATAAAGCTATGCAGCTTCTAGAACCTCACGCCCACATGACATCACTGGCTGTGACCACGGGGCAGTCCTGAGAGGTGGACGCTGTCGCCTCTGCTTACAGAGCAGGGCCAGGCTGCAGAGACGGCGTGAGCGGGTGGGGGCCGAGGCTGGAACCCCACTCCCTCCCCCTGCGTTAAACTCGGCTCATCTTCCCTCCCAGCTGCACTCTTCCGGGCTGTTGATGTCCACTGCAGTCACCGCTGGCTGCTTTTCAAAGGGATATCCCACTAACAGATGAACTACCGGATGCCTTCTGAAACGTGACTAGGACTTTATCACAAAAAGGGAAGGGCTGATTTGTTAGTAAATATTATACAGCAGAGAAAGCGTAGGAAGTATGAAGAAAGAGAGGGCAAAAGAGGAGAGAAAAACACTTTGAAGGAAAGAAAGGTCTATTAAGCATAAAGTGCGAGGCCCTTGAATATTTCATTCTATCTTTGCCCTGTATAACAAATATGGATTTAAAAAAAAAAGCTAGAATGAGGGAAAACATAAGGTTGATGACGCCAAAGTCAGACCTGGAAAACACGGAGCACAGATATGCAGGTGGTGAGCTGAATGAATGAGGAGGTAAATCCGGTTTAGAACTCGCGGCCACGGTGGAAGAAGCCGGATCAGTCCCAAGGTCCTCACTGCCCGAGGGGAGAAGAGCTTGTAGGGGTTCGGAGGAGGAAATCCACCCGAGAAAAGCCTAGGTGGGCTCCACACACGCAGCTTCAGGTGAGTCATCATTAGGGTTTCTGGGTGACTTAGCATGCCTGGCTGCAAGCTCTCCTTTAATTCTCATCACAGTCCCATCGTAATGGGGATTCCCCCCACCCCTATTTTGCAGGTGAGAAAACTACAGCTCACAGAGGCAACACACGGCTTCCCAGATCACTCAGGTCACAGGCAACAGTGGCGGGATCCCAGCTGCCTCCAAAGCTGTGCTTTTAGTCCCTGGCTTGCTGCCTGACTTAGTGGCCAGGGTCTCAACCATGTTGCTCTTTCAAGGCAGCTGTGGGTTTCAGAAGCCTATTCCCTTGATGAAACTTCAGCGAATAGCTCTAAAATGTACTTCCAAGAAAAAGCAATTTTGTCTGGGGCCATGGAGGTGGGTCCGCTCAAGTGCACAGCATTTGTTTTGGTGGTCTGGCCATCTCTGTTTCGTGCATAAATCTATTGACCTCTCCAGCTCTCAATAAAACCAAAGTAATGCTGTTTGCTCCCAACTAGTCCCTCAGTTAGGAAAAATGGAAGTCATGTGAACAAAGCATGGTCAGCAACTTGGAAGAAAGTACTAATAAAGTAAAAGTCAGAGTCAATAAACCATATCAAAATATAATTGAGTTGTGGTTGTCCATTTTCAAACTCAAGGGAAAAAAATGTTCCTTTCCTGATATTTTCTTACTTCAAAAAAAGAAAAAAAAACCCACATTGAGCTTACATTTCTGGTGTACAGGAGAAAAACATACTCCATTTTCTAGGTTGAATTCTGCTCCTTATAAACGTTTAGGTGAGATTCAGCAAGACTGCTCAGGAGTCAATTTCAAAGGCAAAGTGTCAACAAGACACCTCCATCGTGGGCTTGAGGTCCAGTCTGACACTGCCACGCCTTGATGAGATACCGTGTGGGCCAACAGCTTCCAGCTCCCTTACTTCAGGCTGAGTTTTTTACTGGGCAAAGGACTAAATGTTGGGCACTCAGTTGGGCTGTGCTTTGGACAGATTGCTAGAACAGGTGATCAGAGAGTTAAGTCTGTCCCTTTCTCTTCCACAATCTGTTCCATGTATGACAATTAGCTCAGAATAAGATAGTACTGAGCCAAGAAGAGTCCAGATGATGGTGAAACATGATAAACTAAAGCTCCTACTGAAACATACTCCTAGATTTGCGAATAACACTTGAAAACATTGATAGCTAAGTAGATTATGAAAGCAAGGGGAAATCTCCAGGTGCAAAAAATAAAGAAAGAAAAAAAACCCCTGTAATAACATGTGTCTAGAACTCGTGCTGCCCAGAGGAGGGAGCAGAATCAGCTACTGTACCCCAGAGTTTAAATTTTAATGTCTACCTGAGAACAGGAGATGGAGGCTTTGGTCCACATGAAGCAAGAAATTGGACTTGCAGTTCCCACACAAAGCTGGAACTCCGAAGGGCGGCATCCCTGATGCGACAGTAGGCTAGAGAATGCTGCGGGCCTTCCAGCTGAGATGTCAGCACAAAACCGGTCCTGGGATGATGCTGCCCATAGGGTCCCTAGACTGCCTGGCAGAAGAGAGTGCAGAACAGCCCTGGAGAACACAGGGGCCTCGTGGGGTCACTTCAGGAAAGGCCCTGGTGAACATAATCGCAGTTGGGAAACACAGAGCACGTGAGGAGACAGCCTAGAACATGCCAGTCACCAGACAAAACACAGGAGAATCAGTATCCCGAGAATTCCAAACACAAGAACAATCCAAAAAGTGTTTTCAGTGACTAAAAGTGAAACATTTAAAAATACTTATAGACATATAAGATATGAAAGAACATTATAAATGATAGCAGCTCTGAAAAAGACCAACATGTTAGTAGAAAATGTATAGAAATAAAAATATAGTTATAACTTTAAAATGAGTGGAAGGGCTAAACAATAGACTAGATACAACTGAATGCAGAATTTAAAAAACAGGAGGACAGATGTGTGGAACTATTTAGAATGCAGTAGTGCACTTCACTGAGCTTTGCTGGAGCAGCTGTGAAGAGATACCCGATGCTGAAGGTAAGAGAAACCCAAGTAAGACGGTAGGTGTTGCGAGAGGCATCAGAGGGCAGACACACAAACCATAATCACAGAAAACAAGTTAATCTGATCACACGGACCACAGCCTCGTCTAACTCAGTGACTCTAAGCCATGGCATGTGAGGCCACCTAAGACGGACGGGTCATGGTGGAGAGGTCTGACAGGATGTGGTCCACTGGAGGAGGGAATGGCAAACCCCTTCAGTATTCTTGCCTTGAGAACCCCATGAACAGTATGAAAAGGCAAAGTGATAGGACACTGAAAGAGGAACTCCCCAGGTCAGTAGACGCCCAATATCCTACTGGAGATCAGTGGGGAAATAACTCCAGAAAGAATGATGGGATGGAGCCAAAGCAAAAGCAATACCCAGTTGTGGATGTGACTGGAGATAGAAGCAAGGTCCGATGCTGTAAAGAGCAATATTGCATAGGAACCTGGAATGTCAGGTCCATGAATCAAGGCAAATTGGAAGTGGTCAAACAAGAGATGGCAAGGGTGAATGTCGACATTCTAGGAATCAGCGAACTAAAATGGACTGGAATGGGTGAATTTAACTCAGATGACCATTATATCTACTACTGTGGGCAGGAATCCCTTAGAAGAAATGGAGTAGCCATCGTGGTCAACAAAAGAGTCTGAAATGCAGTACTTGGATGCAATCTCAAAAATGACAGAATGATCTCTGTTCGTTTCCAAGGCAAACCATTCAATATCACGGTAATCCAAGTCTATGCCCCAACCAGTAATGCTGAAGAAGCTGAAGTTGAATGGTTCTATGAAGACCTACAAGACCTTTTAGAACTAACACCCAAAAAAGATGTCCTTTTCATGATAGGGAACTGGAATACAAAAGTCGGAAGTCAAGAAACACCTGGAGTAACAGGCAAATTTGGCCTTGGAGTACAGAATGAAGCAGGGCAAAGGCTAATAGAGTTTTGCCAAGAGAACGCACTGGTCATAGCAAACACCCTCGTCCAACAACACAAGAGAAGACTCTACACATGGACATCACCAGATGGTCAACACCAAAATCAGACTGATTATATTCTTTGCAGCCAAAGATGGAGAAGCTCTATACAGTCAGCAAAAACAAGACCGGGAGCTGACTGTGGCTCAGATCATGAACTCCTTATTGCCAAATTCAGACTTAAATTGAAGAAAGTAGGGAAAACCACTAGACCATTCAGGTATGACCTAAATGAAATTCCTTATGACTATACAGTGGAAGTGAGAAATAGATTCAAGGGCCTAGATCTGATAGACAGAGGGCCTGATGAACTATGGACGGAGGTTCATGACATTGTACAGGAGACCGGGATCAAGACCATCCCCGTGGAAAAGAAATGCAAAAAAAGCAAAATGGCTGTCTGGGGAGGCCTTACAAATAGCTGTGAAAAGAAGAGAAGCAAAAAGGAAAGGAGAAAAGGAAAGATATAAGCATCTGAATGCAGAGTTCCAAAGAATAGCAAGGAGAGATAAGAAAGCCTTCCTCAGCGATCAATGCAAAGAAATAGAGGAAAACAATAGAATGGGAAAGACTAGACATCTCTTCAAGAAAAGTAGAGATACCAGGGGAACATTTCATGCAAAGATGGGCTCGATAAAGGACAGAAATGGTATGGACCTAACAGAAGCAGAAGATATTAAGAAGAGGTGGCAAGAATACACAGAAGAACTGTACAAAAAAGATCTTCATGACCAAGATAATCACAGTGGTGTGATCACTCATCTAGGGCCAGACATCCTGGAATGTGAAGTCAAGTGGGCCTTAGAAAGCATCACTACAAACAAAGCTAGTGGAGGTGATAGAATTCCAGCTGAGCTATTTCAAATCCCCAAAGATGATTCTGTGAAAGTGCTGCACTCAATATGCCAGCAAATTTGGAAAACTCAGCAGTGGCCACAGGACTGGAAAAGGTCAGTTTTCATTCCAATCCCAAAGAAAGGCAATGCCAAAGAATGCTCAAACTACCGTACAATCGCACTCATCTCACACGCTAGTAAAGTAATGCTCAAAATTTTCCAAGCCAGGCTTCAACAATACGTGAACTGTGAACTTCCAGATGTTCAAGCTGGTTTTAGGAAAGGCAGAGGAACCAGAGATCAAATTGCCAACATCCGCTGGATCATGGAAAAGCAAGAGAGTTCCAGAAAAACATCTATTTCTGCTTTACTGACTATGCCAAAGTCTTTGATTGTGTGGATCACAAGAAACTGTGGAAAATTCTGAGAGAGATGGGAATACCAGACCACCTGACCTGCTTCCTGAGAAACTGATATGCAGGTCAGGAAGCAACAGTTAGAACTGGACATGGAACAACAGACTGGTTCCAAATAGGAAAAGGAGTGCGTCAAGGCTGTATATTGTCACCCTGCTTGTTTAACTTATATGCAGAATACATCATGAGAAATGCTGGGCTGGAAGAAACACAAGCTGGAATCAAGACTGCCGGGAGAAATATCAATAACCTCAGATATGCAGATGACACCACCCTTACAGCAGAAAGTGAAGAGGAACTAAAAAGCCTCTTGATAAAAGTGAAAGAGGAGAGTGAAAAAGTTGGCTTAAAGCTCAACATTCAGAAAACGAAGATCATGGCATCTGGTCCCATCACTTCATGGCAAATAGACGGGAAACAGTGGAAACAGTGGCTGACTTTATTTTTGGGGGCTCCAAAATCACTGCAGATGGTGACTGTAGCCATGAAATTAAAAGACGCTTACTCCTTGGCAGGAAAGTAACAACCAACTAGACAGCATATTCAAAAGCAGACACATTACTTTGCCAACAAAGGTCCGTCTAGTCAAGGCTATGGTTTTTCCAGTGGTCATGTATAATTGTGAGAGTTGGACTGTGAAGAAAGATGAGTGCCAAATAATTGATGCTTTTGAACTATGGTATTGGAGAAGACTCTTGAGAGTCCCTTGGACTGCAAGGAGATCCAACCAGTCCATTCTAAAGGAGATCAGTCCTGGGTGTTCTTTGGAAGGACTGATGCTAAAGCTGAAACTCCAGTACTTTGGCCACCTCATGCGAAGAGTTCTCAGTGGAAAAGACTCTGATGCTGGGAGGGATTGGGGGCAGGAGGAGAAGGGGACGACAGAGGATGAGATGGCTGGATGGCATCACCAACTTGATGGACATGAGTTTGAGTGAACTCTGGAAGTTGGTGATGGACAGGGAGGCCTGGCGTGCTGCAATTCATGGGGTCGCAAAGAGTCGGACACAACTGAGCAACTGAATTGAACTGAAGGGAAGTACAGAGGCTTCCCTGATGGCTCAGATGGTAAAGAATCTGCCTGCAATGTGGGAGACCTGGGTTTGATCCCTGGGTTGGGAAGATCCCCTGGAGGAGGGCATAGCAACCCACTCCAGGATTCGTGCCTGAGAATCCCATGGACAGAGGAGCCTGGTGGGCTGGAGAGCATGGGGTCGCAAAGAGTCGGGCACGACTGAGCATCTAAGCACAACACAACAGGGAGGGAAGTGCAGAAATGAAAATCCTGGAGAATGTAAAAAAAAAATCAGATGAATCAGAGTCCCAGAAGAAGAACAGAGGACAAGAGAGGCCATATCTGAGAAGATGATGGCTGGGGATTTCCAGAAACAATGAACTCCTCAGACTCAGGAAGCACAATAAGTTCTGAATGGGATTAAAAAAAAACTCTGCCCTGAGCACACGGTAATGCAAGTACAGAACAATCAAGACCAAGAGCTGACCTTCACAGCGACTAGAGAGGGCAAGGAGAAGACACAATGGGGCGGTTAAAGACACACGAGACTTCTCAGCGGCTCCGAGGAAGTCAGGAGACGACGGGACAATATCGGCAAAACGTGGACCAATATGGTTACGCTCAGCTAAGCTGTTATTCTGGAATAATGGCAAAAGAAAACCATTTTCAAAGTGAGACAAAAGGAGAAAAGTTACCACTCAACACCTGCAATGAAAGCCCTATGAATGTATTGTTCAGGAAGAAAACCAAACTCAAAAAGAAGCCAGCGGCAATCACAGGATGGCTTAGATCATAGAGGAGGGAGAACCAGGTTGACGCTCCAGCAGAACTGCTCACAGGGGCTGGTCTCAGAGGTCCCACTTTTCCAGGGGCGGTCTCCACCTTGCATGCTGTTCCAGATGCCCTCAGTTGGGGTAAATAACTCAGGAAAGCTGACGTTCTGTTTTGGTTGTTACCATCAGCTCCGGGCTTCCCACAGAACCTCACCACTCGTGAAACGCGGTGAGTCAGGCCAGCAGAGGGACTGAGAGACCCGCTCTCATTCTGGCAAGTTCCTGACTCTCTCTGAGCGTAGTGTTCGACACCGTTAAGTAGGGCTAATAAAACACGGACTTCCCAGGTGGGTCAGTGGTTTAAAAAAAAAAATCTGTCCGCCAGTGTAGTAGATGCCAGAGACGCAGGTTCCATCCCTGGGTTGGGAAGATCCCTTGGAGGAGATGGCCACCCACTCCAGTACTCCTGCCTGGAGAATCCCATGGACAGAGGAGCCTGGGGGGCTGCAGTCCATAGGGGCACAAAAGAGTCGGACACGACTGGGCGACTGAGAACCCAACACAAATAGACTTATGAGATAAGATCATAACATAATGCCTGGTACAAAATGAATACTCAGTAAAAGACAGCATTTACCATAGTTAGCATTATAAGCCTTGGTAATTGATTTGTTTAATGAGCAGGGCATACATTTATTTAGGTTAATAAAAAGTTATGTGTCCCCTGATTTACTTAGAAAGAAAAAAAAAACAACAAGGGCATTGACATTAGTTGTGATGTACTGGGCGCCAGGTGCTCAGCTGTGTCCATTCACCCTCGTGCCGTCCAGGCCCGTGAGCACCCCCACCGGCCCACACCTGAGCAGCCTCTCCATCAGCACCTCTGGGGCATGGGTTCAGTCTGGACCGCCCGCTCGTATCCAAACGGTAGGGAAGAGGCTGGTGGGTCTCTCTCTGAAACACTGTGGCGACTATGCTCGACTTGGAAGACATATTCTGGTTGGTTCTGTTTTTTTAAAGACCACTCTCTGCAGTTACCTCAGGGCACAGGAAAAATCAAAACACAGCAGAGAGAAGTGCCAGGTCTGTGGCGCCCTTTTCAGCAGACGGGACGCAGCCATGAAATTCACGTGCACATTAACACGGGGAGGTGGCGCCCAGGTCCGACAGCTGATTGCCGTGGCCGATCATTTCACAGTTCACTAAAATATGCTCATTCACCCGGCCTGCAGGTGTGGACCCAGGTCTGTTCCAATGACAAAAACAGCAACTCAAGAAACACGGGCAAGTGTCCATCAGAAGAGGTGCAGACGGATCTCGCGTCCATGGACAGACGCCGGCAGCGCTCTGAGCTGGGACGGAGGCCCCAGTGTAATCCTGGGCCCCTGAGCACAACACCAGAGGGAGTCCTCTTCTTCCCCCTCAAGAGAGCCCCCCCCCCAAAGCAGAGCCCCTCTGGCCACCTGCTTTTTCCAGTGTTTGTGGGAGTGGCCGATTCATAACGTTTTCACGCCTGCATTTTCTCTCTCCTTCTCTTCGGCCCGCCGCCTCCTGTCCCCGAATCAAAACAGAAGGGAATTTCGGGTGCTGAGGGTCTCATCAAGGAGAACCTGAGAGGTCAGGGTCACGTACTGAGTCTGGGAGCCTGAGGGGCTGTATGGCTCCCGCCTCACTGCCGTGCCAGCTGGGGCAGAGTCTTTAGGGACCATGGCGGGGGCTACAGGTCTCCTGACACCCGGGACCCCGAAGCGTAGCCCTTCCCTAAATACCCAGGTAACCCCAAGCAAGCACCTTCTTGTCTCTGGGCCTCAGTTCCTGCCCAGAACCTCTGGCTGCTCTAACCATGAGTGTCTCAGGGCATTCCGTGTCAACCTCTGGCGAAGGACAGAGAAAAGCAAGGACCCTGGGCCAAGCAGGCTTGAAACCCACCAGGACCCCCAGCGCCCCGCACCGGTGCATACACTCTAGCAGCAGTAATCACTGGTGATTACCAGACCCTGGGCTGGGCGATGCGGCTGGGGGAGGCGTCTGCAGCCAGACTTGACGACAGCCACTCAGAGGAAGGAGCTGCAAAGCTGCTAATTGGATTCGGCAAGTTGCTGAGTCATTGTCGGGCGAGATCAAGTCTCTCTGTGGAGACAGGAGGCCCGGCCTGTCAGCGGCTGAGAACACCTCCTTCGTGATGATAAAAGGACAGGGGTGTGCAGAGCAGCGCCTGGGAGGAGCTCTCACGGTTTACGAGGAGCAATTAAAATCCAGCAGGCCACAGTTAGAAAGCACCCACCACAACCTCATTTTGCCGTTTGTCTCTTAATTAAATATGCCCTGGGACTTAGCTTTAGTGCAGAGATTTCAATGGGGATGTGGCAGAAACCACTGAGCTGGAGCCCAATGTGCTGGCTACCATGTCTTCTTGGAGGAGGAGGGTGGGGAGAAGCAGAAGTGTTTCGTGTGAGTCGCAGCTCGCCCCCTCCCGGGACCTCTGCACAGCAGAGCAGAGGAATCAGGCGAGCCTGACCCTTCACAAAACCACCTTTTCCCAGATAGGAGTGTGCGTGTGCGTGTGCGTGTGCGTGCGTGCGTGTGTGTGTGTGTTTGCGTACACGCGTGCATGCACGCACACTCTGTCCTGTCTGACTCTTTGCAACCCCATGCACTGTAGCCCGCCAGGCTCCTCTGTCCATGGGATTCTCCAGGCAAGAATACTGGGGTGGGTTGCCATGCCCCAACTCCAGGGGATCTTCCCAACCCAGGGATGGAACCTGCATCTCCAAGCGGGTTCTTTACCACTAGCGTTACTTGGGAAGCCCATTACTAGTAACGGTCATCTCTTAAATGATCTTGTCTTCCTTCCAGGCAGGAAGAGGATGTCACCAAGAAGCCCCTCCAGGTAGGTGCCCGTCAGCAAGCCCACAGCCTGCCAGCGCTCACAGAATCCTTCCCTTTCTCTTCCATCCTTCCTCCCATCTAAGGCTGAGCCCAGCATGGTGATGGGTGTTCCCTTGCTTTCAAACTCTGGGGACCTTCCCTCTATGTGCCCCATTCACAAATTTCTACTCCTTCCTCAGGTTTCTGCTTGGAAGCTCCTCCCTTGAGAAGCTCTCCCTGGCATCCCTGTGCTGGTGGGCTGTGACACCCATCACCTGTCTGTGCACGGGCCCCCAACTCCCCCAGAAGGCAGGATTCCTTGCCTAGTGCTGGGCACTGTGATGATGCTTGGTCCATAGCGGCGGCTCAGCAGACGCCTGCCGAATGGCAGAGAGCAGACTCCCTTGGGGGGCGGGGGTGGGGGGTCGGAGGCCTGCAGCCTCCTGACCACGCCCCAGCCTCACCAGCCCAGTCAGGCTGCTGCCTTGAGGCCGGATCCCTTCCCTGAAGACCCGGGCCTGAGTCAGGGCTATCCAAAAAGAGCTTTGGTTTGAAAAAATTAAGAGCACCGGGCCACCCACCTTCCTTGGCTGAGGACTCTGAGTGGCCGGAGTTGGTGACCAGGACCCAGAAAGCTGCCGTCTGGAACCGCACCACGTGTGCGTGGATGGCCGGCGGGTAGACAAGGACCCACGTAGTTGAACAGAAACTGGATGCCGCTGGTGTGGAAGATGAGTGTGTGCGTGCACGTGTGTGCGTGTGTGTGCGTGTATGTGTGTTTCCTCGGGGGTGCCATTGTCTCTGTTTGCAAGGGTGGACCTGATTTCTGGAATAAAGCCTGCTCGGCTCTGGGCTGCCCTCCGTAGTGAAACAGACAGCTACCTGCTGGCTGCCTGGGAGTTTAAATAGCAATATTACAGATTACATAGTAATTAAAATAATGAAAGGACTCATCAGAGCTGAAAGACATTTTTTTTGTTGTCCTTTTACACTGAAGACTAAGTAAGGGTTAACGTCTGAACCGGAGACACACATCCTGACGGATCCGCTCCTAATTGCAGGGCAGGCCAGCTGGAGCCTGGGCCACATCATAGGCTTCGGGGCTCCTTTCAAGGGTGAGCCGCTCCCAGGGTTCCCCTCTGACTCCACCACACAGGGTCACAGAGGGCTCCCTTTGGTACAAAAGCCCCCTTGATTATTTCTTCTCTTATGGCAGCGATGGACATTCTGTGCTTTCTTCAAACAGGTCTTTTTATTCCACTGTCTTTGAGAAAAGCTAATAAAGAATCAATTACAAGAGATACACACAAATAGAAACTGGTATTTATCTAGGCGGGATGTCTGCTGAAAAGTAAAAGAGACCATTAAACCACAGGCACACACAGTGAAGCATGGCTACATAAGATCTCCTACCGCAGACGTGAGCACGTCTGGCTCTCAAAGGAAAGGCTCGTCCCTTCCCGACGAAAGGGAAAAGGGCTAGGGGCGAGGCTGCGGGTGGGGAGCAGTCATCTCATGGCCCCGAGAGCCCTGGACCCACTCCTAACTTAGGATTTCCAGGAACTCGCTGGGGAGGCCATTTTCCCCCCTAAGAATTTGGCATCACATAAGCTCGAAAGTAGAACAGGGCTAATAATAACTTCATCATCACTGTAGCCCTGATTCAGAACTTTATTATTTTTTTTAACGGCTCTGTTCTAGGATACCATCTTGTGGGTCTATTTGTGGGTGTTAATTGTGGCATAAACGTTACAGATCACGGCATAAACACCACTGCTTCTCCTGAAGACTGCCAGACTCTGCAGATGAAGGTAACGGAGCGACTAGGCTGGGCAGAGAGACCAAGATCACCGTGACCAGTTCTCTGCCACCAACGCTTGAAGGCAAAAGAAGGGGCGGCAGGGGATGAGACGGTTGGATGGCATCACCGCCACAATGGACACGAACCTGAGCCAACTCTGGGAGAGTGAAGGACAGAGGAGCCTGGCATGCTGCAGTCCACGGGGTTGCAAAGTCAGACACGACTTAGTGACTGAACACCATCACCACCACCAATGTTTAATGACCAGATCCAGACAGATCTTGACCGGGATGGCTTCTTTACGATTATTCATCAGACTGTACGTTTGTGCTGGCACTTAATCTGCACGTGTGCTGTATTTAGCGATAAAAGGGTGAAGCGTTTTCATGTGCTGCCCACCTAGAGGGTTCTGCAGAAATCACAGCACCCGCCTGGAACTCCTGGGGCCACCTCTGGAGGAGTCACCGAGTGCCCATGCGGAGTACAGCACGGAAATGGGGCGGTTCCTCCCGTCTCTGGAAAAGGGAGCATCTTCCCAACAGAAAGCCCGTCGGGAGGCGGGAGCGGATGGGGCCCCCTGGGAAGGAAAGGAGGCTTAGGACTCAGACAGAGCTGGGTTTGCATCCGAGCTCTGCCACTTCGTGGCCATGTGCCCTGATGAAGCTATGTAAGCCCCCAAAGCCTGTGTGTCTCACCTGTTGACAGAGACCCTAAGAGCGGCTCGTGCAGAGCACAGTTGTCACGGTGACTCTGCCACAGGGTCCAGCCTGCCAGCACAGGGCTGGCCGTGGGGACCACAGTCCCCAGGGCAAAGGGACTCAGAGCACACGGCAAGCATGGGGTCAGGCTGCCCTGGTAAGAGCGGGGCGGGCCAGAGGGCTGGCCTTAGCCAGTCTGGTTCCTCTGCCTCTTGCTCAGCCCTGCTCTTCCCTCAGCCCCAGACTGCGGTCCCCAGGCCAGGAAAGCATCGTCTGGGGTGTCCCTCAGGAGTGTCCCTTCCACTGCCTCCCACCCTCCCCGGCGGGTCGCAGGCCCCAGGTGGGTCACTGCCCACGTGAAGCCGCTCCCTGTCACCGTTGGTGCCGGGAGCTGACTGGTCAGAAGGAAGAGATGAAACGGCGGTCAGCAGCTGAGGGCGACCGGCTGGGCTCAGTGCCCAGACGTGAGCGTGGCAGGATGGTGAGGAGAGATGCGCGTGTACATGAGACGCTCCCGGCAGGGATCAGCCCTCGAGGAACGGAGTCCACTGTTGCTGGCTGTGGCGTACATGACAGATATTTATTAAATGCGTCCTGATAAATACGTTGGTTTTTCACTTCCTCAAAGGAGAGGGAGACAGCCGGCTTCAGGCCCAGCACGACTTCAGAGGCTGCTTTCCCCGTCTGCTCACCCCCTCTCCCAGCTCCTCCAGACTGCGGCATCTGCCAGCGATGACCCCGACCCAGCCTCCCAAACTTGGAGGCAACCTCAGCGCAGCAGCAAGGGTAAGCTTTCGGCCACCGCATCAGAAACACGGTTTTGTTCCGAGCGAGGTTTGTCACTGATCAAATGCTCCCGTGAAACTTTGACAGGGTCATTAGAGAGCATGGCTTTCGCTTTCTAATATTCAAGCTGTTTGTACAGTGGCGGAGAGACAACAGAACCTGGGCCATTGATTAAGTGGCCCCGTAAACCAACACCGGCGCCGGTGCCTTTCAGCCGCCGTAGGAAAGCTGATGTGTGAGCTTGGGCCCATCGGCTTCCCCCCGAGCCTGTGGTCAGCGTCCCCCACCGGGGCCATCGCTGGAGCTTTGGTGTCAGGGTTGGGATGGACGGAAGGAGGCCTCCATGGTTTCCTACGTGGCAGAGCAGTTTGCAGGGTGACCGTCACTAATCAGATGGTCCCATCAAGAGAGCTTCAGAGATGAGTGACAGGGAGGTTCAAGCGTATGCAAGTGGCTATTGGGTAAGATACCGGATCGCTGAGGAACTGCCCTCGGGTTCTCCAGAGGCTGAATCATAGCTGGGAGCGTCTGCAGAGCTCAGATGACTAGACGCGGCTGAGAGGGCGGCGAACTCAGGATTCTACTCATCTCTCGAATCACATGACGTGTTACTGCCCCATAATCTAACACACACCCCCAGCCTGAGCACACCTTCAGGCACCTCATGGGACATCAGGCACAAGCGTGATTTCTCTTTGTAGCTCTGGGACCCATCTCTCTGCAGGATCTGAGCTTCTCTCCGCATCTCCTTCACAGACCGTGACGCTTCTGTTTCAAGAAACCTTTATGGGACAGGACGTTTACCTGTTTACAATACTATTCCCAGATCCCCTTTCCTGGTTTTCAGTACCCTCAAACACATCTTCTTCTTTGCAGACACTTAAAAAGTGAAAGGCAAGCAGGGAAGAGGAAGTGGTGAAGGTTACGGAGGGTAAGAAAAAGCACTCAACCAGCTGAACAAGGCCAGACACAAAACCAAACAACTAAAGGAGAATCCTGCCAGACGAAAACCAACACGAAACTTTGTACTGACAAAAAAAAATCTCCAACTCTTCCAAAGGCTTCCACCAGCCAAGTTCACTGAACTTCACGCTTAGATGGCATATGATGAGAACAAGTGAAATCTATTAAATAAAAACCAACCTGCTACAGTTTTTGAGAACTGCCATCTCTTTTCCCCACTCGGCCCTTAGAATAAGTGACTTGGTTCTTCATTAGAAGCTATGTTTAGAATCAAAGGGATGAGAGATCTGGGGAGGCGTCAATGCAGGAACAAGGGACAAAGTCAGAGATGGGTGATGATTAAAGGCCACACTGCAGGGGGCGAAAAGCTGTGCTACCAGGGTTCACGGGAAAGGAGCCCAGTCGCTCCGTGAGCATCTTGGTAACAGATCCTAAGAGGAGATTCAGGGTTCGGCAGACCTGGAGGTCCAGGCACACTTTGGGGAAAAGCTCACTCTGATGGACCCCTTCATCTTAGAACTGGAAGAGGCGGGGTTGTCTTTCCCAAGACCACATGGACACAGAAACTTCAGAGGAACAAGATGGCAACCAAGGCTGAGTTTAGAAACGGACACAGAGGAGAAGTCCCGGGGACCTGGGGACCCGGACGTCCCTGCGACCAGAGAGAGGTCAGTCCTCAAGGCTCCTGTCTGGGAGGTGAAGGGCGAGGGAGGGAGGGAGTGGACGTCCTGGGGATGCCGCTGGGCGGTGGGCGTCCAAGCCTCAAGGCTTCACCGGTTTGATGAGGTGAGTACTCTGGATAGCTGTTGAGAGGATAAACACAGTTGGAAGTGGCTGAGCCAGAAGTTAGGATTCCTGGGTGTTTAATTTTTTGATTTGTGCACAGATCTCAAGGGCATCATGCTGAGTGAGAAGAGCCAATCATGAAAAGTCATATACTGAGTGATTCCATTCCTTTAATATTCTTAGAATGACAAAATCATAGAGGTGAAAAATGGCAGCAATATAGAGATGAGTGGTGGCGAGGGGCAGGGCGGCGGGGGAGGAGAGCGTGTGACTATAAAGAGGACGCAGGGGAGTGGGTTTTCACGACGGCATCGTTCGGCAGGAGCCTGGGCAGTGCTCACACCGGTCTGCACACACACACCACACGTGTGCACACGCATACCCGTACCCTCCGCTCAGCTCCTCAGGGAGCCATTGTACAGTTATCTTCCAACAGAATTGAGGCATGTGCAGCACCCTGGACGGACCTAGAGGTTATCATACTAAGCACAGTAAGTCAGGCAAAGATAGATACCACACGATATCGCTTACAGGTAGGATCTCAACTACGACACAAATGAGCTTATCTATGACACAGAAACAGCTCCACGGACACGAGAGGAGGCGTGTGGCTGCCAGTGGGGAGGGTGTGGGGACACACAGACTGGGACTTTGGGACGGGCGGATGCAAATTATAGACAGGCTGATAAGCAGCAAGGTCCTCCTGTGGAACACAGGGAACTAAACTCCCTATCCCATGATAAGCCATAGTGGGAAACTACGAACAAGTATATATACGTGTGTGTATGTGTGTGTGTGCACAACTGAGTCACTTTGTTATACAGCAGAAACACTGTAAGTCAACTACATTTCAATAAAAAATAAATTACAGTGATCTTTCCAACAACCGCAGAGCCCTAACTTCCTCAGTGTGGGAGATTCCTGAGCTAGAGGTGAGGGTTCTCGCCTGCGTCTTACCGCTCTCTTTTTCGGTGAGGCCATCTTTCACTGCATCTAATTCTGCATTTAAATCCAGAGTGTTTAAAACCACACTAAGCTACTGCAGAGACAGAACCAGAAGCCACACAGCCCACCCTACTTCCCAGTGTGTTAGACTCTGATGGCTCAAGGTTGCCTGGGTTGTAGATGGTCACCCTGAGCAGGGCAGAAGAATGGAGATACGTGTCAGCGTCACGCACACACACTGTCCCCTCAGACCTTGGGGCTGATGCCCTGAGACTTTGCACCAAGGGCCAGCTCACCTGCGGCTGTGGCTGATGGCTGCTCGAACAGTGCCCACGCTGCACTGGCTGTTCACTGTTAGAACATGACCCTTAGGTCTCACAAGACTGTATTACATATTCTAGAGGATGAGAGCAGAAAACAAAAAGCAAAACAAGTGCACAGCACCCTGATGAAAGTTTTATACTTTTAGGAGTCTTGAAACTTGAAATTTTTTTTTTTTCTAAATGCAGGGACCTGTGATGAGTATTTTGAATTTAAGTGTTGGAAAGGAATCTGTGACTAGCTTCGTGACTTGTAAGTAACTCTTCTTGCTGTTACCATATGGTGTTTCCTTTAATAAAAACATTTTGCAGAAATAATGATAAAAAAATCACTTTAAGCTTTTAAAAAAGTTAGATGTTTCTGGCAATAAAAACATTCCTTGTGATTATATAGATAACTTTGTATCTGATAAACAGGAAAGATTCTGTTCTCCTCGTCCCTTTACTTCTAAGTAAAAATGATGTGTTGCTCTGTGTCATTCATTCCGAGACAGCTTCTGAACAGCTTCTTATTCATCGAGCTCTCTCTACATTTCAGGAATGCACATTCGAGGATCCTGTTCTGTTCACGTAGGATCCCATTTCCTTTGACTTTCGCAACAGAACCACATACTCTGTATCTGCAGAGCTCGAAGCCACAACTGTGTGTCAGTTCTGATGAGTTCGGCGCCATGCTGCACGAAAAGCTGAACTGGCTGCAGGGCATGCAACATTTCCAGAGGCCCAAGGCAAGGGAACAAACCTAGACGGTGTATTATAAAGCACAGACATCACTTTGCCAACAAACGTCTATATATGGTCAAAGCTATGGTCTTTCCAGTAGTCATCTGCGGGTGTGAGAGCTGGACCACAGAGAAGGCTGAGTGCCAAAGGATTGCTGCTTTTGAACTGTGGCGCTAGAGAAGACTCTTGAGAGTCCCTTGGACTGTAAGGAAATCAAACCAGCCCATCCTAAAGGAAGTCAATCCTGAATATTTATTGGAAGGACAGATGCTGAAGCTCCGATAGTTTGGCCACCTGATGCAAAGAGCCGACACTGGAAAAGACCCTGATCCTGGGAAAGATTGAGGGCAGGAGGAGAAGGGGCGACAGAGGACGAGATGGTTGGATGGCATCACCGACTCAACGGACGTGAGTTTGAGCGAAGTCCGGGAGATGGTGAAGGACGGGGAAGCCTGGCATGCTGCAGTCCACGGGGTCACAAAGAGTCAGACACGGCTGAGAGACTGAACACAGCAAAGGCCAAAGGGGCAGTCGAGGAGGCCGAGGGGTCAGGACCACTTTTCCTTCTGCCCCACCAGCCTTAACAAGGTATTGTCACAAGGTGGCTGTGCCAGCCCCAGGCCTCATTGCAGACAGAGGGTAGTTTTGCAGACTAGGCAAAAAGCATGGAAACTGCATCCAGAAACTTCCGCTTGCTGTTATAGGTCAGAGCGGGGTTGCATGGTCACTGCTACGCCACGATGAGAGAGCTGTGGATGGGGGTCAGGACAGCCCACCAGTGTCACCCGCCTCTCGTGCTGCTGCAGAAAGGGGAGGGGCTGTCTTCCTTCCGGTAGGAGCTTATTTCTGAAGTGTGTCTATTTCTTGCTTCCTCCATGGCCTTCTAGAATCCCTGGGAGCATGCTTCTCAGTGCGTATATAAGAGGCTTTGGTTGCTCAAGTTTCCTTATAAGAAGCTAGTGAATATGTGATCTTCCTTCACAAGAGCTTGATTGTCTTGCTAATGAGTGGTAGCCAGGAGGTTTGATTTCATTTCCGTAACTTACACTGATTCACAGGGCGAAGTGAAAGTAGAGTGGGTTTAAACCAATGTCTTCACCCCGAGTCATCGGGCTTAGTGTGGAGGGAGGGAAGGAACAGCCCCCGTACTAGCGGGAACTGTATAGACAGGAAGGAGAAGAGTGAGGCGGGGCGCACATCACTGCATTTAGACACCACAGAGATCCAGCAGCGGACTGCTTTGCTCTGCATTTCACCATCACTCTTTTTTTTGCCTCCTCCTACACTTTAATGAGGGACCTGACATAAATCCTAGGTCTTCCTAAGAATGCCTGGTGCCTGCTTTGACAAGGTTCATATGCAAGAAACATAAACGAGTTTTCCCGTACCATGGACTTCATGATCAATTTTACTCATTAAACTCCATGAAAAATCAAATGCCCAAATGGCTGAGCATGAGGTGGGCAGATAAGCTCTCCTTATACCAGAAAATCTGGAAGAAGGAAGAGAAATGGTTAGGTATGCCTACGTGCGCTGCCCGCTTTACTGAAACTTGAACCTGAGTTGTTGCCTCCTGACAAATCCGTACACTATGTGGCTGTAGCTGCAAACCTACCCTACCTGGAACCTGACCGAAATTCCCTGACCAATCCCAGGCGGTACCTGGGCGGCAACAGACTCACACACAGATCTCCATCTTTCTGCACTAACCATCACTCTCAGACAACACTCCCCTCTGGACTGAATGACGGAGATTCTAGCAGCTTTGGCGGCTTGAAATGAATAAGAGCTGAATTCATGCTGCTTTATAATTAAGGATCTGTACTCATCTCTGTCACAAATATCCAAGGGTTGGTTTGCTCTCGTTGTTTAGTTGCTAAGTCACGTCTGACTCTTTGAGACCCCATGGACTTGCAGCCTGCCAGGCTCCTCTGTCCATGGGATTTCCCAGGCAAGAATACTGGAGTGCGTTACCATTTTATACAGTAAACAAATAAACCTTGAGGCTAAATTGACAATATGTTTCTAGCTTTTGTTTCAACACAACTATTATCAGTTGGGCTTTCTGCATTTCAATACAATCCATCAATTATAAAATCCGCAGGTCCAGCTGATGAGTCTTGGAAAGAATGTGGACTGAATGTTCTACGAGGATGCTTGGCCCACGGGGTTGGTCTTTGTAGAAAGAAAAGTCAGTGGCTGGAAAGACCCCATGTTTTTGGAACAACACTCCATCCCCACTTTTTAGGCCATGGTTGTATAAAGGTTAAAGAAAACACGCCACGAATCTCCCTGCTATAATCTGAAATGGGTCAGGACTCACTTCATGTAAGACTGGAAACTGGAACCCACGTGACCGACACAGCTTCAATTTCCTCTGCTGAAAACCAAATCCCATTTCCACTGGTGGGTTTTCCATTCATCTCTGCTTTTTTGGTTTTTTAATTACATCGCAGAAAGTGCTACTGTAATTTCCTCCCTCAGTAACGGCAGCATTATTCATCAAGAAGCTTTTAATTCTATACAGCAATTGCTGCTCTTCAAAAATCTGATTTCAATCTCTGCAGAGGCAGAAGGGTACGATTTTTTGACCTGAGGGTTAATTATCTGCAAATAAGTTAAAAATCGCACAAAACCTCATCCTGGGAAAAGGGAATCTAGGCACGACCTTTCAGGCTCCCTGTCTCGCTGTTAGAGGGTGTGGTGTGCGGCTGGCTGGGCACCCATGCCCGGAGGGTCCCTTGTCTGTCCTGCCCACCTCCGCCCTGCCAGTGAGGGTGGCAGGGCCTCCATCTGGGCTTATCTTCAGAGCCCAGGATGGGCACACAGGAGGAACTTGACAAACGTTTGCAGAAGTGACCTGAATTTAAGGGACAGTGAATGGAGGTATAGGCTTTGAAATATTCGTTTCTAAAATAAAAAAGTGTCTAAAAAGGCCCTATTTCTGGACAAAGATAAGGAGAGAAACAGAGAGGAGATTCACTGGGGGCCGTCCGGGGACTGGTGATGGGGCTGAGGGGCCTGGTCGTTCCGCAGGAGGGAAGGGAGACCCGTGGGACCCCGTCTCTCCCCTCCCCACCAGGCCTCCAGGAACGCCCGCTCCTCCCCCCAGCCTCTCAAGCTCTCTCCCAGGGCCGTGATGCTCAATTATTCATTTATTTTTATTTGGAAGCTTTTCTGAACACAAGTACACCTGATGCTGGAACTAGGTGAGGAGCGGGCTGGAGGGAGACAAGCCTGGGATAGCTGACACCGGGGGGCCGAGCACCCCCTCTCACATGGCCCAGCAGGAACCCATCAGACACCCAGTGCCCTTCGGGGCTGAACTCCAGGTGGTCCCTGCCCTCCGAGGTACCCGGTGCTGACCGCTGAGCTGTGCTGTTTATGTGGGTTCGGGTCCAGCACATGAGACTGGAAGGATGCTCGTGGAGAAGCCACGCAGAGCGGACAGAGGGCACAGTGTGGGTGAGGCTGGAACCCCAGGCACATGCGCTCCACGGGGGGACTCCGCCAGCCTGTCTCAGGAGGAGGACAGGAGCGGGGGCGCAGGACCCCGGGAGGAGGGCAGGAGCGGGGGTGCTGAGGGTCTGCAGGGCCGGCCCTGCTCCCATCCAGAGGACACAGGCCCAGGACTCGATCCATCACGCTGGGGCCCAGAGAAGGGCCAGGTCCCCACCACGCTAGTGAAGGCTGAGGCCCGAGAGGGACCCGGGAAGCCCATTCTCATGATTTTCAGTTATTAATGAGAAAGGACATCTGAGAAGATGGACACCAAACAGTGCGCCGCGGGTTGAAAGCACCCCGGATGGAAAGCACCCCGGCCTCGGATGGATTTCACTGCAACGGGGCTGTGAGCGCCAGGTACACGGCTCTTCCGGTTCTGCCCCCCACCCCACCCCGGCACGATGTGACCCACGAGGGATGTGCAGCAGATGAAGGGCAGGACAGGGGAAGCTGGTCGTTAAAAATCAGGCTCCACGTGCGGGAGGACTGAGCTGAGGGCAGAGGTGAAGGGGGAGCACATGGGATCGTACACACAGTAGAGAGGGGGCTGCAGGCGGGGGCGGGGACTGCAAAGGGGAGGAGGGAGGCGCAGGATGGAGGAGGGGAACACAGACAGGGAGCCGCCAGCCTCTGAGCGGTGCTCCGTCCCACAGGGGCGGCTGGCATTCTGGATTTGCTTAAATGCCCCAGGCGTGTCAGCTGACCGTCCGGCACGGTCAGCCCGCGGGGGCAGGCGAGGGCGGTGTTCTCCTCAAGGACCACAAACACATGATAAAGGGACTGACTCCACGGTGAGGAGGGTCAGTTACCGGAACGTTGGGACCATTCGCTGAGACTGGAGAAGCAGGGCTGGGCTCCTGACCACCAAGGCCGCCCACCCTGGTCAGACGTGCCCTCTGCGAACAGACTGTCACCTCTGCCCCATCCCCGCCCGCCAGGCCCGCCTGAGAAGGCACAGCCCACCCACCTTCGGCCCCAGCACTCGCTCTTGTCTCTCAGCCTCCGGGATGCTGCGCTCTGGGAATCTCACCGCGTCTTTGACCTGCCGCTTCCTGGGCCCCTCGCCTCCCTGTCCCCTAAGCCCTCACCTGCTCCCACCTTGCTCTGGGCAGCTGAACGAGTGAAAAAGCAACACGCAGATCCAAGAGCCAAGAATGACGCTCCTGTTGGAAAGGGGAGGGGGCTGCCCTGGCATGGTTCCGGGGGGGCGGTGGTTCCTACCGCAGACGCTGCGGGCTGTCACAGCCTGGTGGGAGGCAGTGTTCAATGCCTCTGGCACCTAGTGGGTGGACACCCTCCAGAGCACCAGCCGGCCCCACAGTAAAGAAGGATCTGGTCCAAATGGCAGCACCCCTGAGGCTGAGAAGACTGGCTTTAGGCTGACCAGAGTCAATCCCTTGGGAAACGGGCGGGTGTTTTGAGAGCAAGAGAGGAATGCAGTGAGTCATCTCACCCTTGGACGCTTGTGCTTCAGAAACGAGCAGATGAAAACGGGGAGGCCTGGTGCTTAGAAGAGCGAGGACAGAGGCCCCCGCGAGGGACCCAGGCCCCCGCCGCCTGGAGGAAGAACAGGGCTCCGAACCCACAGGAACCCAAGCACCGCGGGAGACACCGAAACGTTCCAAGGAGAAAAAGAATGAGCACAGACGTCAGCTTTGGAAACGCCGAGCGTCGGATGCGTGTTGCCTTTTCTGAACAACCGTCTCTGCTGAGACTGCACGCCTCCCCCGCCTGCCCGCCTTGGGTCCCAAGACGCCCTCGCTCGCCTGCTCGTCCACCCCTGCTCTCTGCCACATCCAAGCCCAGCCCCGGGGCCAGGCTCTGGGAGCCCTCTGGCCCAGGCTGGAGCTTGGTGGGCTCCACAGGGGCTCAGGCAGCCTGGCACCCTGCCCTGCCCTCGGGAGGGCCTGGGACAGCGGGGCTCTGGGGGCCCCATGCTCACCCCATGCTCACAGGCCATTTGCGAGAGGAAGCCGAGTCAGCACATGCCCCAGACCAAGTCCACCCCCGGCCGCACAGGCCCACCCATTCCTGCAGAGAGAAGACTGATGCCACCGGGGACCCAGGCCCGCTTTGTTTAAGTGCCCTTTGCAGCTGAGCTGTGAAACACAGGAGTCACTGCCATCCACAGCGTGAGTGGGCACTGTGGACCTGAGAGCTGTTGTGCCCACTGCCAGCTCCCTGTGGGGCTCAGGCTGGGTGCTGGCACAAGTGTGCCTCCTGGTGCTACAGACTAGGGGCCCTTGAACCGCCTTCGGAAGTCAGTGGGGAGAGAGGTGGTGAGCCCAGGTGGACTCAGGGAGGTTCCGCATGGGACAGCTTCAGCACAGCAGGCTCGGAACCCCTACGAAGCTGCGGCCTTGGATGGCGGCCAGGGACAGCCGCAGGGAGTAGAAAATCCTACCAAAAAGCATAGCTCCCGGGGGGCAAGCACCTGGTATCTCCTGGGGAAACCCAACCACAGGGAGCTCGGAACCAGGACTTGACACCAAGCCTCCATAACCTTCCCGCGGCTGGGCCTCCCTTCCAGTCCAGGGCGTGCTTTCCAATTGAAGCCACCTCTCTGCCAGCTGCGGCTGTCCATGGCACACACTGTTTTTCCTGTCACTTTACTGCAGGCAGAGAATCATGTGAGCACAGTCTCAGCTTTGCCAACAGCAAAAATTCATTTTGAAGAAGGCATCCTTTCTAGATGAGCAAAATTATTCTTCCCTCCCCGGCATGAATAAACAGTCATTGCAGCTTTAGCAAACCTTGCTTCAAAAATAGGCATGGAAGCAAAAAAAAAAAAGCAAACAATCCAATAAAGCCTCCATGCTCTAAAATCCACAGTTCCCCTCCAAATGCCACGGTATGAAAGCGCCGGGTCCCTTTAAGCACATCAGCAGGCGGTACTAGAACATCTCCGCCTCTGAGACTATTGAAACAAACCCGAATTCCTGGGCGGAACTGCAGGCCAGGCATGATTCCTCTGTTGACGTTCCTCATGAAGCCACCCCTGTGGCTGGCAACTCCTCCTGCCGTTCAGGACTAACGAAGGAGGCAGGCGCTGCTGATGAAACATCAATGACCAGTGTGCAAACGTCCGAGGGCCCCTTCAGCTCATCACGGCCCATGAGCCCACCGCTCACCCATCTCCCACTGCCAGTTACTCAGCATCCGTTAAGCACCCAGGGTGAGCTAAGCTCTGAGTGGGCTTTCGCCCACCGTGGGGCCCCTCGGGCACTCCACGCACCTGATGCCTTTCTCTCTGCTTGGGCAGACCGACCTCGGCCTTAGGGTGAGAAGCTCACTGAGAATCACCCTCTCTGGGCGCCCCCCTGTACAACACGTCCCAGCGCTGAGGACGCAGGGCCACGAGCGTCACACAGAAGCAGGGACGAAGGGGGCAGCTGAGCGCTTCAGCCTGTTCAGAGCCACATTCTGATCACACGGACAACTGGCCCGCCTTCACCCACGTGGAGCCGGGGACCGTGGAGAAAGGATGAGGTGGGAGACGCGAGGAGGCCCCCCTTGTTCCTGACGATGCCCCGCACTGCCTGCTCCAGACCTGGCTGCAGCCCACGTCACAGAGCCTGACTAGAAGGTCCCTGCGTGCACTTTCTTCGCCATTACCCGAAACCCCCAGGGTAGCATGTCCGGCCTTTAGACAGACAGTCCCTGGCCTGGTCTTTATTTCACTCTGGCTGCTGAGTACTGCGCTGTTACCTCCGAAAAGCGAAAACGAGTACAAACGACACCACGACCACGGTGAAACAGGTGCAAACAGAGCACTCTAGGGACCAGGGGAGAGAGCCCTGGCAGGGGAAGGGGCCTAAGCCCTGCGGGCGGCGGCCGGGAAGCTGACCCCGGGACACTGGCTCTGTCCAGAGAAACCCACGGTGGAGAACACAACTCCCCCGTCCACCACTGCAGCAGCAGCAGCCCCAGCGTTTAAGAGCAACTTCTTGGGTGCCAACGGCCAGAGTCATGCTTTTCCTACCGCAACAGTCCACCAACCAAGGTAATATGAATCCCATTTTCCAGATGGCAAAAGCGAGGCTCAAGAAGGCTGAGAGTCTGACCCAAGGTCACACCATCTGCACGGGACGGTGAGAGACAGAGCTGGAACGGGCATCATGTTCGTTTCACTGAGCCCATCACTGAGACAGTCTGAGGATGCGGCATGTTCATCCCATGTCCAGTTCACCCCGGAAGCCCACTCTGCCAGGGCCAGAGTCCCCGGGGAGTGCTGTCTGCTGCTGAGAGCTGGTGCGGGAGCTGCCAAGAGCAGAGCAGGCGCTGTGTTCTGGGGCTGAAGAGAGGGCAGTGGGGACCTGGGCTTTCTTTTGACTGTTGAGGTCCCCACCCCACCCTGTCTGTGGCCTCTCGTCTCTCCGGAAACAACAGCTCCCTCATTCTGTTTTAAAACTTTTTAAACATTATTTTAAAACCGCAGAAACATTACAAGAAAACAATGGGCTCAGACTCTGCGTCTTCGTATGATGCATGCAGTCCTGCATCTGCCCCTCTCTGCCGCCCTTGCTCGTTTGCGCCTACAGTCTTACCGGGAATGACGGTTCTGAGTGTGCAACCTTAGCCTTCGTTTCATTTAACATGACTGTCTGAACATCCTCCTTTTTGCTGCCGTCCCCAGTGATCATCTAGGTGGTGGGCTCCAGCCCTCAGCGAGGGGTCTCCAGCACAGGGCCTGCTGGCTCGGGAGGGGACGCTTGAGACTCCTTCCCCAAGTCCACGCACACATATCCATTCTGCACTTTGACTAAGGGGTTCCAGTGCGATTAACCCAAGTGGGGATTAAGAAAGATTTTAAAAAGGAACAAAAGCCGAGTTTCTATTTGTGTTTCAACTGCAGGGGAGGAGGAGGAGGAGGAGGTGAGAACCTGGAATAGCCGCCACGGGGGGCGGAGGGGGTGGGGGCATGGGGGAGCAGACCCAGCCCTTGAGAGGCGGGTAGGCCTACCGCCCTGCTGTGACAGTCACCTCACGGCTCAAACTCACCCACCTTCCTTCTGATCAGTGTTCCTAAAATAATGCCCACGACCCGCGATGAACACAGGAGAACACGATTACGGTGCTTTTTCACATGCCAGGGACTGTTCCAAGAGCTTCATCCCATCAACTCATCCAGTCTTCACAAGTTCGTAGTATTATTGTTCCTGTTTGACACATGCGCAAACAGGCCTGGAGACAGCCAGGAATGAACCCGGGCAGCAGGAGAGACCTTGCCTGGAGCCAATAAGTACTTCAAAACTCAGACCTTTTTTCTTCCCCAATCTCTTTTCTCATCTCTTGTTGACCATCAGGTTCAGTTCTGATTGTCAGCCTGGCACGTGCAGCCCCACGCAGCCTCCTGGCAAGCGCTGTTCTCCCCATGTGTTCCCTTCAACCTGCCCGACTCCGGGCATGAGGCCCCGGGGTCACTGTTCCCGGCCTCTGTCCCCCAGGAGCCGGCCTGGGATGCCCCCACCCCCAGTTCCAGCTTTCACCTGCTTTTCTGTTCCAGGAGCTTCCTTCCCAGACACTCAGCCCCCGCAGCCCCCGACTCTGAATATTTGAAGTCTATTGGAAACTTATTGTAAGACAAACAGAAAACCTCCCTGCCTCGGCTGTGGCCCACCCAGTAAGACAGGCCTCCCTTCAGTCACCTAGGCCCCACCTTGGCAGCGTCATGGAAACCACCCACAGAAGTCCCCTGACATTCCTCCGTCTCGTCCGTTCCACACACAGCCCATCTCCCCGCCTGCCTCTTGCTCTCAAATCACCTCCACTCAGCGCCTGCTAAACTCTACCCTCGTGCCCTTCCTACCCAAGCTGCTGCAGGGGGAGCCTCCCGACGGGGCAAGGTGATGGTCTCCCGGGAACTGCAGCGCTGGGAGGCAGCTCTGGGGCGCCCCGGGTGGGGGTGGCGCTGGGGCTACCCTGGTCTCTGGTGGCTATCAGCCCTGCGCCAACCCCTTCCTTACAGGAGGGTCTTAGCTCTGCAAGCCGCCTGGTCAGGCAGATTCAAAGCTCCCATGGGAAAGCTGAGGTTGGGCAGCAGCAGAAGACCCCTGAAATTCAACAGGGCGGCCTGGTGCGGTCTCCTGGGCCTCCCACCCCGCCCGCCTCTGCCGGCGCCCAGCTGTGCCGGGGCCTGGGCCCCTCACCACTGAGACCGCCTGCTGCTGCGGCTGCTGCTAAAATTTGTTTCAAGCCACATCTTGGCCCAAAGCCCAAAGCCTCTTTTCAGAAGAAAGCATGCAGCTTCCCAATTTCATATATAAATGTGTGTATATATATATATATATATATATATATATATATATATATATTACTGCTTGTTCAAAGAACAATAAGATAAAAATATCACCTCAGGCAAAGAGAATTTAATTCAAACATTCTTAAGAACAGATTCAACAACCTTTTCCTCAAAAAACAAAACAAAACAAAAAAACAAACCTGTTTCATTCTTGGTTTCCCCAGCTACATAAAAAAAGAACAAAAGGAAAGAAATGGGGAGAATTTACAGGAAAGGGAATTTTCGCATGCCCTTCACAGATGACTGGGAGCCTGGGAACCAGCACTTCCACCATTGTTCTATTCCACCTCCGTAGCGAGTCTAAGAGAGGGAATCTGCCCCCGGCCCGCGTTGTGGATGAAGACCTCGACGAGGCCGGGAGGGTTGGCGGTGTGTGCCCGGCTGGCAGTGCACAAAGCAAGGGCTGGAACCCAGGTGGCCTCAGCCCAGGACCCGCGCTCTTAGCCAGATGCTGTGTTCATTTCTGCACATCGGTCATCAGAGCTCAAAGCGCTGCCTTTTGGTTTGTAAAGAAAGGAAAGAGGTGTCAGACGTGTTTCTTCTCCACGTTCATCTTCCTTCTATATCAAACCCCGGGTGTACACACCCGGGTCAGCCGCGATCCAGGGCTCCACGGATCCAGGACACACTCTTACGAAGGGTCCACCCGTGGCTGCCTGCTTTCTCTTACTTTTCTGCCCTTAACTTGGGAAGATTAAGATACTTAATTAAGACTAAGATACCAATCCTTGGGCCACCTGCTGTGAAGAACTGACTCACTGGAAAAGACGCTGATGTTGGGAAAGATTGAAGGCAGGAGGAGAAGGGGATGACAGAGGATGAGATGGTTGGATGGCATCACCGATACGATGGACATGAGCTTGAGCAAGTTCTGGGAGTTGGTGATGAAAAGGGAAGCCTGGCATGCTGCAGTCCATGGGGTCATAAAGAGTCAGATACAACTGAGCAAATGAACTGAACTGAACCGAACCTGGGAAATCCCATAGACAGAGAGACCTGGCAGGTTACAGTCCATGGGGTGGCAAAGAGTCGGATGTGAGTGAGCAACTGAATCGCCACCACCACCAATGAGATAAGACAGTAAACACCCAGGATCCCACCACTCAAGGTCAGAGCCGGTACCCTGACGAGCACCCACGTCTCCAGGTAGACTCCCCCTAAGTGGCCCTCCTGACCTCCGTGCTGAGGTCTCTCGTCCCGTGGCTTCCTTTTCAGGCAGCCTCATCACAAACTGTAATATTGTTAGAAGCGATTTTTCCCTTTATAGACAGGATCACGCTGTGTGTAATCTGTGGGACTTCTTCCACTTGTGTTCAGAGTTTTTACAGCTAGGGTTAGCGTTAGGACTTCAAATCCAGCTGTACTCACCCACCGGTGAAGACCCAACCTCCTGGGGGCGGTACAGGGGCCGTCACCTTGCTTGTGGGCTCGGGGGGCTCTGAGTCCTCACTGACCTGAGAATACAGTCCTACTCCTCACCTTGGTTTCTAAGGGCCAATCCGGTGGGGCACCTTGACTGTCTTCCTAACCCCTCCCTCCCCAGATGAACTCCTATGCTCAGCACCCAGGTCCTCTGCCTCTTGAACATTCTGGCCTTGGAGGCTGAGCAGCCTGACCCACTCTGCCTGCTGGAAGTTTCAGCCAAAAGTTACCTTCTCTGAGAAGTCTCTCATAACCGTCAGACCTAAACTAGCCCCTGTCACACACCCCTGCTTTTTGCTGGTGACAGCATGACCCGCATTTGAGGTTTATTATCTGTCTTCCTCCTCCACGAAGAAAAGGCCTTGCGGAGGTCAGCTGCGTATCTGGTGCAGACTCTGGGGTCCCTGAGATTCTTTCAGGAGTTCATAAGGACAAAAAAATAAAAGCACTTTCACTACATAAGACTCTGCGTGCTCTCTGCCGTGCTGACACGCATTATTTACTTTCTCTTGGCTGCGCTGGGTCTTCGGCGCTGTTCGGGCTGCTCTCTAGTTGCGCTGTGCGAGCTTCTCATTTCGGGGGCTTCTCTTGTTGTGAAGCATGGGTCTATAGGGTACATGATAATCACGATGGTGTGATCACTCACCTAGAGCCGGACATCCTGGACTGCGAAGTCAAGTGGGCCTTAGGAAGCATCACTACGAACAAAGCTAGTGGAATTGATGGAATTCCAGCTGAGCTATTTCAAATCCTCAAAGATGATGCTGTGAAAGTGTTTTACTCAATACGCCAGCAAATTTGGAAAACTCAGCAGTGGCCACAGGACTGGAAAAGGTCAGTTTTCATTCCAATCCCAAAGAAAGGCAATGCCAACGAATGTTCAAACTACTGCACAATTGCATTCATCTCACATGCTAGTAAAGTAATGCTCAAAATTTTCCAAGCCAGGCTTCAGCAATACATGAACCATGAACTTCCAGATGTTCAAGCTGGTTTTAGAAAAGGCAGAGGAACCAGAGATCAAATTGCCAATATCTACTGGATCATCGAAAAAGCAAGAGTTTCAAAAAAACATCTATTTCTGTTTTATTGACTATGCCAAAGCCTTTGACTGTGTGGATCACCACAAACTGTGGAAAATTCTGAAAGAGATGGGAATACCAGACCACCTGACTTGCCTCTTGAGAAACCTGTATGCAGGTCAGGAAGCAACAGTTAGAACTGGACATGGAAAAACAGACTGGTTCCAAACAGGGAAAGGAGTACATCAAGGCTGTATATTGTCACCCTGCTTATTTGACTTCTATGCAGAGTACATCATGAGAAATGCTGGGCTGGATGAAGCACAAGCTGTAATCAAGATTGCCGGGAGAAATATCAATACAATCAGATATGCAGATGACACCACCCTTCTGGTAGAAAGCAAAGAAGAACTAAAGAGCCTTTTGATGAAAGTGAAAGAGGAGAGTGAAAAAGTTGGCTTAAAGCTCAATATTCAGAAAACTAAGATCATGGCATCTGGTCCCATCACTTTATGGCAAATAAATAGGGAAACAGTGGGAACGGTGACAGACTTTATTTTTGGGGGCTCCAAATCACTGCATATGGTGACTGCAGCCATGAAATTAAAAGACGCTTACTCCTTGGAAGAAAAGCTAAGACCAACCTAGATAGCATATTAAAAAGCAGAGACATGACTTTGCTAACAAAGATCTGTCTAGTCAAGGCTATGGTTTTTTTTTTCCAGTGGTCATGTATGGATGTGAGAGTTGGACTATAAAGAAAGCTGAGTGCCAAAGAATTGATGCTTTTAAACTGTGGTGTTGGAGAAGACTCTTGAGAGTCCCTTGGACTGCAAGGAGATCCAACCAGTCCATTTTAAAGGAAATCAGTCCTGAATATTCACTGGGAGGACTGATGCTAAAGCTGAAACTCCAATACTCTGGCCACCTGATGCAAAGAGCTGACTCATTTGAAAAGACCCTGATGCTGAGAAAGATTGAGGGCAGGAGGAGAAGGGGACGGCAGAGGATGAGATGGTTGGATGGCATCACCGACTCAATGGACATGAGTTTGAGTAAACTCCGGGAGTTGGTAATGGACAGGGAGGCCTGGCATGCGGCAGTCCATGAGGTCGCAGAGAGTTGGACACGACTGAGCGACTGAACTGAACTGAATTGACAGGGTACGTGAGCTCAGTAGTTGCGGCTCCCGGGCTCTAGATCACAGGCTCAATAGCTGTGGTGCAAGGTCTTAATGGTGGCGTGTGGAATCCTCCCAGATCAGGGATCGAACCTGTGTCTCTTGCACGGGCAGATGGATTCTTTAGCACTGAGCTGCCAGGGAAGCTCATGCATAGACATTTAAAACATCGGTGCAAAGGCCCATGAGGAGAAGACTCCCTATGCCTTAACACAGACCCTAGGAGCGGCATTAACTATGCTGGTGTTCACGGAAGGTTTCACCATCTCACACTTGCAGGAAAAACCTCAATCTGGTTCCACTGAAGCTTCACCTTTATTGACTCTTTCCCCCCAGGGCGCACCAGGCTTGTGTACTCTGTGCGACTGTTCGGGGACATGGAGCATTCCTGCTACACGCTGACGCACAAGGGTCATCTTGAGGAAAAGCACTTCTGTGACTGAGCTGCAGGCACTTTTCTTCCTGGAAAAGCGATTTCAGGTGAGAGAACTGCAGACAGATGATGGTGAGATTTTCTCAGAAAATGAACGCAATGAGCTTGCTGCTTCAAGAACTGACAGTGTTGTGTGTCTGTGTGTGTGTGTGTGTGTGTGTTTTGACAAAGATAAACTGCAAGCTTTCAAGTGAAAATCTGAATTTTGGATAACTTATTTCTGCCAAGGCCTCCCAACACTTAAGATGTTTCTGACGAGATTTGTGGTGATATTAGTGAATGTGATGTTTTTTGATCTTGGATAATGAAAGGTGTCAACTTGGAAGCAGCTGCATAACTCAGTGAACTGATATTTTCCAACTGCCTCTCGTAACTGTCAAAAAACAATGGAGAAGGATCCATTAGACGGTCAGAAAGACCGACGGGTTTTAACGGAACCAACGAAGCAGTTCATCGACAGGGTTTTGGATCCCTCAGTGCAGCTCACTTTCAAGGAATTACTATTGTTGACTTTTGGCGTAATATCAAAGAAGACAATCCATGATGATTTCAAGAGGAGATTAAAACACATCTCTCTTTTCAATAGCTTATCTGTGGCAAAGTCAAATCCTCCATATACTTCAGCTGAAACAAGTGAGAGTGCCAGACGGAACACAGAAGCCGATACCGGGAGCCAGCTCTCTCCACTACGGCAGGGACACAAAAGAGAGTCGAGTGCAAACCGGGAACTCCCTGGCGGCCCAGTGATTAGGAATCGGAGCTTTCGCTGCCGTGGGCCCAGGTTTGATCCCTGGCCAGGGAACTAAGACCCTGTAAGCCCCATGGTTCAGCCGAAAAGCAAAACAGAAAACAAACAAAGAAAACATGTAAACCACTGAGGTTCCTTTCACTAAAGCTTCCAGTTATTTTTCATACACGTGTGTGATTCTTGTGAACAGGTAATGGTTTCATGATTCTGTCTAAATGAATTAAGACATAAATGTAAGCATGTCTGAATCACTTAAAATAACATTTAAAATTTTAACATGCATGTGTGCATGTGCAGCCTTGGCAAGACATTTAACTTCTTCGAACTTCAGTTTTCGTAAAGGTAAAATGGGGGCACTACAGGTTTACATGGATGACACGAGGGCCATACACTTAGAGCCCACGGTGCAGTGCAGGAACATAGGAAATGCTCAACAACAGCGGACTTCCACTATTCTCAACTGCTGTTCATTTTCCCTTCGTATCAGCCCTTTCAGGAGCATCTATCTCTTTAGCATCTCCCTCAGAAACCACAGCGATAATGGACACTGAGTAGATGCTCCCAGAACCTTCCTGACTTTTCCAGATGCTTCCTCAGCTTTGTCCTTCTTACTCAGAGTATAGAAGAGTGGAGAAGAGACATATGATACTGTATGGTATCTCTTGCTGCTGCTGCTAAGTCGCGTCAGTCGTGTCCAACTCTGTGAGACCCCACAGACGGCAGCCCACCAGGCTCCTCGGTCCCTGGGATTCTCCAGGCAAGAACACTGGAGTGGGTTGCCATTTCCTTCGCCAATGCGTGAAAGTGAAAAGTGAAAGGGAAGTCGCTCAGTTGTGTCTGACCCTCAGCAACCCCATGGACTGCAGCCTTCCAGGCTCCGGGTCCATGGGATTTTCCAGGCAAGAGTGCTGGAGGGGGTCCCATTGCCTTCTCGATGGTATGTCTTACGTGCAATTTAAAACCAATACAGATGGACATACACACAACACATACAAACCCAGGCTCAGGGGCTTCACCGGTGGCTCACTGATAAAGAACCTGCCTGCCAGTGCGGGAGATGTGGGTTCGATCCTGGGTCAGGAAGATCCCCTGGAGGAGGAAACGGCAGCCCACTCCAGGATTCTTGCCTGGAGAATCCCATGGACAGGGGAGCCTGGCGGGCTACAGTCCATGGGAGTCGCAAAGAGTCGGACATGACTTAGCAACTACACAGATATTGTCTGATTCTCCTGAACGAGCTTGTCGTTCCAAGGTTCTATTCTCGGTGAGTGAGGGAGTCAGTTTTCTACTTGGCTTCAAGTTACAGATGAGGATTTAGGAAGAGCAGCTGGAGATGTAAGGAAACCAATTGCAGCTACATCGGTCAACTCCATGCTGGAAGGCCGACCCCCCCACCCGATGGCCACAGACATGGGGAGAGCAAAGGAGAGAGGCCCCCGGGTGAGCCCCCGACCCCTTTCTTCGGAGGCGCCTCTCGTGTTCAGCTGTGCCCAGCCCAGAGGTGGCTGCGTCCCTCTGCTCCCGTTAACCCTGGACTCTTCACCAGCACGGCGTCTGCCCTGGATCCCACTCCTACGGCCCTGCAAACCACCTCCTAAATCAGCAAAGGGCTCTGCCTCCTTTTCAGTCACAAAAAGCTCTGCATGAACCAAAATCAGTAAAGCTGCTATAAATATTTTATAAATGGCACTCTGGAAGCGCCGTTCAGATACACACGCACACAATGGGATTTATACGCTCACATGTGCTCTCGGCAGAGAACGGCAGCGTTTTCTCCCATTCGAGTTTGCTCCAAAACAGATTTAAAATTTTTGTTTGGTTGTACTGCTATGTATCAACTGCACGAAGCGATCAGCCAAGAAGAGACTGAAACATATGGACTCAGCTGCAGGGCTTTGAAAGACGTGGTAGAACAAGACAGAGGTGAGCTCTCATGCTCTGTTCTCTGGGGCTGCCACTCGGCTGGGCAGGAGCCGCGCCCGAACTCTGCACCCTGGGGGCGCAGGGCCAGAGGGCTGCCCCGTCTCTGCAGTGCTGACACGCTTTTAAACTCTAATCACCCCATCCATCACAGGAAGGAGGACCTGGCATTGTGTTTCTCTATGTGTGTATATATAATTTTATTTACTTATTTGATTTCTGGCCGTGCTGAGTCTTCGTTGCTGCGAGAGCTTTTTCCTAGTAGCAGAGAGCGGGGACCACTCTCTGGCTGTGGGGCTCCTTTCTCGTTGCGGGCTCTTCTCTTTCCGACCGTCCTGGGTTCCAGGCGTGCGGGCTTCAGTAGTCAGGGCATGTGGGCTCAGTGCTTGCGGGTCCGTGGCTCTGGAGCGCAGGCGCAGGAGTCACTGTGCACAGGCTTAGTTGTTTTGGGGCATGCGGGACCTTCCTGGAGCAGGCATGGAACCCATGTCTCCTGTCGGCAGGCGGACTCTGTACCACTGAGCCCCCAGGGACGTCCCCTGGCATTGTGTTTTTAAAGCTCCACCAGGGGAGGTGACACAGACCTTCCCAGAGAGGCAGCGAGTGGAAGGCGAGAGGGCACCGGATTAGAGGTACAGGGTCCACACGGGGAAGGACTGAGGGTCCGGGGGACCCCGGGAGCAGTGGAGACCGGAAGCAGCACAGGCCAGGAGGCTGCACCCACGTAGCATCTTTTAGTTTGGAGGGACCTTCCAAGGGGAGGTCAGGGATGCAGGGTGCAATGAACATCCAGAGCGGAAACTTCTAGATCCCTGATGAAAGAGTATCACACCCAGCTTTGCACAGTAGACAGCACTCAACACACACCACAGGCGTCCCATTAAAGCACAAAACCACTACTAATAAAAAGCTCTTGCTGGAACGCACCGTGCATTGCAACCAGTCTCGCATTCACTCTTGTTATCTTCAAGTTGACATCAAGTTAACCGCTCTCTGCTTTTCATTTATCTCACTTAATGACATTTTTTCCTCATTTCTACTGCTCTTTTAGGGACGGTGCCAGAGGAAAAGAGACACCAAAGTCCTGCCAGGACCAGATGTGTCGGGTCTTGACGCCAGTGCTTAAATAACTGTCTGTACAGAAAGAACAGAGTTGCTGTCACCAAGGGGGAGGGGGTTGGGAAGGGAAGGGTTGGGAGTTTGGGATGAGCAGATGCAAATCATTATATATAAGCTGGATAAACAACAAGGTCCTACTGTAGAGCAAAGGGGACTGTAGTCAGTATCCTGGGATAAACTGTAGTGGAAAACAATATGAAACACAATGTACACATCTGTATAAAAGAGTCACTATGCCCTGCAGAAATGAGCACAACATTGTAAATCAGCCACACATCAATACGATACTTAAAAAAAATGCTGCAAAGAACCCATCATTCTGGTTCCAAGAGGGTCGTGAGACGCCTCCATTCTGCATCCCCCACCAGATGCTGCCGTGTGTGCACGCAGTGTCTGGTTCCCAGAGCCCAGCTAGAGGTGCATGCAGCTCCATGCTCACAGTCATGCTCCGTATTCACAGGAAGAGGTGACTGACACTAACCCCGGCTTCCCAGGTGGCACTAGTGGTAAAGAATCTGCCCGCAGTGCAGGAGACATGGGAGGTATCGGTTCAGTCCCTGGGTCGGAAGATCCCTGGAGAAGGAAATGGCAAACCCCTCTAGTATTCTTGCCTGGAGAATCCCACAAACAGAGGAGCCTGGAAGGCTACAGCCCATGGGGTCGCAGAGTCAGACACGACTGAGCACACAGCACACACACTAAGCCTGGGCCTTCCCAGAGCTGGGAACAGGCAGGCCTGAGCAGGTCACCGTGATGGATGAGAGGACCCCAGGCTCTGGTGCCAGGTCCACCCCCACGCCCCCAACACCCCCGCAGATGGCCACAGGCTGGCGGCCCACCTGTCTGCCTCGGCCACCAAGTCCCAGGGAGCCTCCTGGCCTGCGCTGCAGTCTTCTCAGGCCCTGGATCTCATTTAATGTTCATGGGAAAAGAGCAATTGCTGCTTGCTGGGCCCACAGACGTCCTGCTGAAAATGCACACCTTGCTCAAGCAGAAGCAGGAAGTAGTGTGTTCATCCTCTTCCGAAGTCATTTGAGAAGGAACACACTCCACCCACGGGAGCGGGGACTCCACCCATGGGAGTGAGGACTCCTCCCACAGGAGCAGAGGCCCCGCCCACAGGAAGAGTCTCCATCCACAGAAGCAGAGACCCCGCCCACGGGCGCAGAGGCCCTGCCCACAGGAAGAGTCTCCGCCCATGGGAGCAGAGACCCCGCCCACAGGAATAGAGTTTCCGCCCACAGAAGCAGAGACCCCGCCCACGGGCGCAGAGTCTCCGCTCAAGGGAGCAGAGACTCCGCCCACAGGGGCGGGGACTTCACCCAGAGGAGCAGGGGCGTCTCACAGAGGCGGGCGTCAGTGAACCCTGTGTCTGACATCTCAATTCCTTGGGAAAGGTATCAGAGACGTGGAGGGTCTTTATTTGATAATGCGTGTCCCCCAGCACAAGTGGAGTGAGCAGTGGGAATCTTGACAGCAGACATGAACCAGACATGAACTTTTGTAACCCCAAAAAGTTAACTAAGTGAAATCAAGCACATTCTTTCTGTTATCTACTCTAGATCTGACGTTCAGAAAAAAATAGAACAAAGAAGGAACCAGGATAAAACAACCTTCTGTCTAGGGACATCAAGTTTGAAATTCTGTTAGTCTGGGAAATACTTTAAATGGACAGTTTAGTAAATGGGAGGATTTGTATCCCCATGACTTGCAGTCATGGCATCTTCAAAAGGGAAATTCAGGCGTGGGGCTCTGTGCCCTCTCCAGTCGTGTACAGAGTCCTGGTGACTGCTGGGAACAGATGAAACCTGCACTTTCTCAAAAGCACAGGGTGCATTTGGGCGTCAGAGGTCAGTCTGGCACAGTGGAGTAGAAATGGCCCTGGGAAGGTTTGGGGAGGCCCCAAAGGTGGCTGTGAAGGTCACCTGGGTTCCTGCACAGGTGTGGTTCTCAGGTTCTGCCGCACAACAAGGCGCTCTAAGAGCCTTGGTGCGAGACCCGCCTCCACACCTGGAAACCTAGCAATTCTTTCAGTCTCTGGGTAATTCAAATGTGCTATGAGTGTGAGAACCAGGGCTACAGTTAAGAGCTTTTCAAACTTCAACGTGCACACAAATCTCCCGGGACTGTGTGAAGATGCGGATTCTGATTCAGTCGGTCTGGGGTCGGGCCTCAGAGCTGCATTTTAACAAGACCTGGGGATGCTGCCCCGGCCAGAGGGCTGGTTTAAACGGCAGGACCAGAGACAGTCGGAAACCACCACAAATTTCTGTGTGCGGGGGTGACGTCATCAAAGCTGAGCTTTGCAAAGATGAACCAAACAGCCCTGGGCATAAGCAGACTCAAAGCGGCGGCAAGCAGTAGGGGATCAGTAAGGAAGCAGCCGAGAGGGGGTCAGACAAGTCAGAATGGATCCTCCAGACAAGTCACCCCCTATCTTACCCAGTACCGCCGGGCTGCTGTTCCAGGCTGCACTTGTAAAAAGCTCTACTAGGCACTCAAAGACCACGAAAATTGAGCCTACTTTACTATATTTAAAACAGACGGCCAACAAGGACCTACCCTATGGCACAGGGAACGCGGCTCAAGAACCTGTAATAACCTAAAGGGGAAAAGAATTTGAAAAAAGAATAGATGCTTGAACGGGTATTGAATTATCACTTTGCCATACACCTGGAACTAACACATCACTGTAAATCTAACTATACACCAATATAAAATAAAAATTAAACAGATAAATTGAATGCTATTGGTAATATCCCATACTTAGGAAAAAAAACAAAGCGTCTACTTCAGTGCGTGGTCCTTCCCCGAGGTCTGAGGAACTGAAACACAGTGTGGGAGGAGTGCCAGAGTTTTGCGAGCAGACTGTGCTGCCCTGCGCCCACCCTTCCCCTCTCCTGCCAGGCATGCGGGGGCACTGCTGTGCCCACCGTCTTGCAGTGACCATGTGTCTGCAGTGTGAACAGGCAGACAGGGAGACGGAGTGAGAAGTACACTCCTGGTAACTGGTGTTTTTCGGATTATCTGGCAGTGCAGACTTGACCTGGCTAATCTTGACTGAGAAGGGGCTTCACAGGTGGCTCAGTGGTAAAGAAGCCATCTGCCAACGCAGGAGATGCAGGAGGCTTGGGTTCAATCCCTGGGTTGGGAAGATCTCCTGGAGGAGGAAATGGCCACCCATTCCAGTATTCCTGCCTGAGAAATCCCATGGACAGAGGAGCCTTGTGGGCTACAGTCCATAGGGTCGCAAAGAGTTGGGCAAGACTGAGTGAGTTAGCACGCACGCAGTCTTGACTGATATACCGACCGGCGGCCTTCCTCCCTGGGGACCAGTCCCAGGAGGCTGGTAGAGGTGATGGGAGGCTCCCAGTGGCTGGTGAGACCGCTGATGAGCTGCCCGAGTTCCAATGAGGCTGGGAGTGTGGTCCTGGTGACTTGTGTGACCCACGAGGCTTCGGGGGACGCTTCACAAGGCCCACGTCTCAGAGGGGCTCCTCAGCCCTGCACGGTGGCGGGGCAGGCCCAGCCACTGTTACTGGGTTTCCACCTCTGCTCTCTGCTCCATCCAGACTCCTTCCAAGCCTCTTTTCCACACCCAGAGTTTTAACTAAAGAGGGTGACACAAATCTATGGTTAAGAAGGTTCAAATGATATCAGATGACTTTTTAATTAAAAAAAAAAAAAAGTGTTGCTTTTAAGCTGAGATGTAGTTTGACACTCTTCCCCAACCTCTCACTTCACACCCAGCCAAAGACAGTTCAGAGGCCGCCTATGTCCCTCGGCCAAGCTTTGCCCGAAATTAGATATTTGAAGGCTGCAAATGAATGTAAATCAGGTCTCGCGTGAACACAGTATGAAAATAATGACCTGAAAGCACTTCAAAGGCCAATCATCAACTTCCCGTGTATCTCATGGTTTGTATTTGTTTACTGAAAGTCAGACCGGCTTCTCAAGTGAACCATAAGCAGTGTCCTAGGAAAATACTCAGGAAGTAGAAAGAGTACTGCGTGGGGTACTCGATAAATATTTTCAAATTCAATTAATGAATAAACAAACCCAGACTTCTCATTTGCAGGATGGACTTCGATGTCTTTTCATCTCTAGTTTTTGCAACGTGGCTTTAGGACTCCCTCTCACAGGAAATGTGACCCTATCTTGGCTGGAAATCAGAGTACTTTCCAAGAACGCTTTTAGTTCTTCTCTCAGACAGACACCTTTTAACTCTCTACCCATCAGTCAGCTTCCTTCACCTCTCATGACAGTTTCAAAAAAAAATCTCAAAATTCATTCCAATCAGTCCTCAGTCCAGCTTTTTGCTTAGATGTAATCTTGGAATTGTTCTCTGGGTCTAAATTTATAGCCTAAGAGTTTCCCTGATGGCTCAGCAGGTAAAGAATCTGTCTGCAATGCAGGACACACAGGTTCCATCCCTGAGCTGGGAAGAGCCCCTGAAGGAGGAAATGGCAACCCACTCTAGTGTTCTTGCCCGGAGGATCTCATGGACAGAGGAGCCTGGCGGGCTATAGTCCATGGGGTCGAAAAAAGTCAGACACGACTGAGCGCGGCATGGTGACAGTACACAAGCCTGTGTGCATGCATGCTCAGCCACTTTAGTCACGGCCGGCTCTTTGCAACGCATGGACTGTGGCTCACCAGGCTCCTCTGTCCCTGGGACTCTCCAGGCAAGAACACTGGAGTGGGTTGCCATGCCCTCCTCCGGGAGATCTTCCCGACCCAGGGATCAAAATGGTGTCTCTTATTTCTCCTGCATGGCCGGCAGACTCTTTACAGCTGAGCCACCTGGGAAGCCCCAAAATAAAGCCAATGTGAGATTACACTTTTTTCCTTGAGCTAATTGGTATTTCCCAAATTTTGACAATAAATGTGCCACTTTGGCTGACAGGAAAACACGGCATGGATGTACACAGATGGCAGAGTCCCTTCCCTGTTCACCAGAAATTATCATCACATTGTTAATTGGCTATACAAAATAAAAAGTTCAAAAGAAAAAAACAAATAAAATGCATGGCATTAGATGACAACTCAGAAAGTGTCTTTCCTTTCAAAATATTTTTTCCTATATCTACTAGGCTGAAAAACTCATCTAGGCAGAGACTTATCCCCCAAGAGATTCTAGTTGGTTTTCCTAAAATTTTTATTACCTTCACTGCTTGTTAAGTCGTTGATACCTGTTCTCGATGGTGGGGTAAGTTCTGTCAACAGGGGCTGATCCATTTATATAGGCTGTTTCTGAAAAAGGGAGCCCTAATAAATGAATGTCTTCCACCCTGGGTTTTAAAATTACTGTTTTATTATAAAAATAATATATGTTCATAGTAAAAAAATTAAATTTTACAGAAGGGGGTTATGAACTGAAGAACAGAACATATCCCCAATTCCAGTGCCCTGCTGCAGAGAGAACACTGGGTTACAACTACCTTTGTATCTTTTTAGATGTTTTCCAGGCGTAGGAACGTCTATGACAGTGAAAGTGTGAAAATGTTAGCCACTCAGTCATATTCAACTCCTTGCGACCCCATGGACTGTAGCCCACCATGCTCCTCTGTCCATAGATTTCCCAGGCAAGGATACTGGAGTGGGTTGCCATTTTCCTCTCCAAGAGAAGTATATATGTCTATTAAAAACAGAAAATGGGATAATCATCTACAGAATCATGCAAGACTTGGTTCTTTCAATATATCCTGGTCATCTTTTCTTATTGGTGGATGAAATAATGGTGACTAGTTTCCTGTATAACTTCATCAGTCGTCCATGGAAGAACAGTTTTTGACGTTACATGAAATGGCAATAAACACACAGGCAAACATCTTTGAATACCTATATTAAGATATTTATGGGATAGATAAAATCTGGATCAAAGGGAGTGTGTATTTAAAATTTTGATAGATATTGTGAAACTGCCTTCCAGAAGAACTGTACCGATTTGCATTTCCACAAATAACACAGATGAAAGCGCCTATCACCCCCTGTACATTTGACAGCATAGACTATTATAAACTTTAAAATAATCTTTGCCAATTCAACAGATGACAAAGTATAACATGCAGATATTAACTTGTACTTCTCTAACCATGAGCGGAGCTGGAACACTCGCCCTTGGAGCCGTCAACCACCTTATAAAGACTTTACAGAGCTGAGGCCGCTGGCGAGGACTCTCCGGCCACACGGAGGGGATGTCTTCTCCTGCCGAAACCCCAGAGGTCCCGCTGGAGCCTCTGTCAGACCCCAGAGGCAAGACGCCTCACTCCACCCTTGGTGCATTCTCCCCGACTGTGCCCTGACGCCACAGAACATGAACACGGCTGCACAAACAAGGATAACACAGTCAGCAGAGCGGGGCGGGGGCACTTAGTTCCCCGGCTGAAGATAGCCAGACTAGCCGGAGATACCGAACTGCTGATTCTAGGTCCACTGAAGAACAGCCTTCTTGCAGCTTGCTCAGGATAAACGACCCCCAGGAGCACTCCCGCTCGTCTGCAGGGCCGATGCAACAGCACTAGCCACACTGCCCGGGAATGTTCCGCGAACAGCCTCTCCTCGCCCCGGAAGCAGCGGTCTCCCTTTCCTCCCAGCCTAAAAGCTGAACAACAGGGCCTTGTAAATCACTGGGCTGCTCAGAGATTAGTGGTGAAGGGGCAGACCTGGCGAGGGCTTTCCAAAAGGAAAATAAAGTATCGACATCATCTTGCAAGTCACTCTTCAGATGCTGCATTTTTCTCTTTCATCGGTTTTTACCCGACAGCACTTGACAATGTCTCTGCGGCTGTGAAAAGTTCAACCCATTTATCCTGAGAACACTGAAGAGGAATGCAGACTGGACTGCTGTGTGGATGGCTAACAGGCTGCGTGTTAGTGTGTCCAAAGAGTGCAACAATGACTGACCATTATCGTTAAAATTTATTTTGCAAAACAGATGAAATACTAATTCTCTGATAGAGGGTTCAATGTGGGGATGGGGCTCAGGAGACATAGTATTGATTAACCTGAGTTTATAAGGACCCTCTGGAGAAGGCAATGGCACCCCACTCCAGTACTCTTGCCTGGAGAATCCCATGGATGGAGGAACCTGGAAGGCTGCAGTCCATGGGGTCGCTGAGGGTCGGACACGACTGGAGCGACTTCACTTTCACTTTTCACTTTCATGCATTGGAGAAGGGAATGGCAACCCACTTCAGTGTTCTTGCCTGGAGAATCCCAGGGACGGTGGAGCCTGGTGGGCTGCCGTCTATGAGGTGGCACAGAGTCGGACATGACTGAAGCGACGCAGCAGCAGCAGCAGCAGCAGCAGCAGCAGCAGCAGCAGCAGCAGCAGCAGCAGCAGCAGCAGCAGCATAAGGACCCTCCTTTCTGGTGGCAAAAGAGTCGGGACCATAGCCTAAGGCACTGGAATGACCCGACACCTGGGATGGTCAGCAGCTAGCCCAGGGGTCTGAGGACAGTATCATCAATATGGTTTCGGAACAGCACGTTCTGAACACCTGGACCAGAACGCAAGGTAGGGATGCACAAAAGCCACGTACACACCTCACCCCACAGGTTCGCCTGGCACAGATTCGGTATACTGGTACACACACATTTTCACATCGGCATCTATTACAGGAAACTTGGGAGGAGGTATATTATAAACACAATTTAGCATTCCTTTCCTAAGGTTGGTTAGCAGTAAATAGAGTCAACTTTCTAACCTTCAAGCATGATTTCTGCAGGTAGGTTTTACCTCCCTCCCAGGTTTTCAAAAATCTTGCTTTCAAAGTGAATTCTGGACATGACTGCACAACGGCCAGCTCAGGGTGCGGTGGCAAGCGAGAGCTTAGCTCCCGTTTTTGATGGCTAGAAAAGGAAAGTGGCTAGTTGCTATTTTAAAACCTGGAGTTGAGATCAGTTTTAAGTGGGATAAAAGGTTCATGGAAGCCAAGTCAGTTCTCACTAGCAAGAGTGAACCTGTGGACACATGTGTGTGGACACATCCTGAGGGTCCACTGTGGTCCAGGCACCTCCTTCGGCTGCTCCGGGCCCTCTCACATCTTCTCTGGTATCATTTCACCATTTTACACGTGAGGGAGCAGAAAGCGGCCCGACCATCTGCTGAGTGACACGGTGGAGGCTGGATTCTAAGGGTCTTCGATCTAACTAACATCCTTTCTGAATTACAGTCTCTGTTCTTCTGGCTCTGTTCTGAAGGTTTCCTCACCTAAAACCCAGGAAAATACTGCCAAGGTAACCGGACTTGAATAGTGCGAGACCGGATGCAACGCGAGCCTTCTCCGGGCAGCCTTTGGACGTGGCCTCACTCTGGCGCCGGGGGCCCCCATCGAGGCTGGTGCGGGAGAGGGTGTGGCCTCCTGCCCACAGTACAGCCCTGCACCTGGAGCCTCAGACGCTCTCTCACTTCAGTCCGAATTTAGAAGGAGCTCCCTGGTCTGGAGAGTCTAAACCTGGTCCTCAAACTCTGTTGATGTCGTTCAATTGCTAGGCCGAGTCCGACTCTCTGTGACCCCCTGTCCTCAAACTCTTCTTATGTCCTTCCTGTTCTCTGTGGGGCAGAGTCCACCGAGCTTCTGGAAATGTCTCTCCTTCCGTGGTGCTCACAGATCAAGGTCAGCCACTGTGGGAGGAGAGCCTCCCCATCACAACAGCGACTTGCAAGATGTGACTGTGAGGCCCGCAGACCCGCAGGGTTACAGTCTGGCTGGCTGGGGGGGCGGTCAGGCAGGGTCCGACAGGACAGTGTGAAGCTGGCCACCAGCCCTGCAGCCCAGATGGGGACCAAGGATGGAGGAGAGGGCAGGAAGCCGAGGTGGGGGGCGTCTCAGACCCCTCACCTGACTCCCAAGTAATGAATCTCTTACACAAAAGCAATTATATCCAGGAGGAAACACATTCTTTCTCTGAACTGGCAGAAATGAAGCAACTATCGATTGGCTTTGTCCCTAAAGGACAGGACCACGTCTCCTGCGCTCTCAGCCTCCTTTGGTGGCAGTGGCGGGGGGCGGGGGGTCCACCTCGCTCTGCTGTGGCCCTGCCTCCACGTGGCTGGCTGCGGGCACACGCACGTCTTCTCGGGTCACAGACCTCCCTGAATCCCCCGGGTTCTGGATGCTGCATTCCGAGTTTCTCCACTTCGGGAAGAAAAATTATAAAAGGAGATTGATCTCTGGCTCCACTTAATCTTTTCCTAACTGCTGTAGGAAAGCACACGTGAGTCCCCTCGCTGGCCAGGGGCCTGGCAGTCTGAAGGACTGGAAGCTGAATCGAGGACCTGGTGTTAAAGGAGCCGCTCTTCAGAGTCTTTCCGCCGACCTAACAGACTCTCACTGGCAAGATGGTATAGATTAGCACCCCCAATGTCCTTTCAAACCCATTCTACCTCTCCATTCCGTGTGTGAGTTGTCTCCTTAGGCGATGAGTCCTGGGCCTGTTTAACATGGCCTTCGAGAGGGAGAAGGGACCTCCCTGGTGGCTCAAATGGTAAAGAATCCACCTGCAATGCAGGAGTCCTGGGTTTGATCCCTGGGTCGGGAATGGCAACCCACTCCAGTGTTCTTGCCTGGAGAATCCCATGGACGGAGGAGCCTGGTGGGCTACAGTCCATGGAGTCGCACAGAGTCGGACATGCCTGCGTGACTGACGCGTTCGCTTTTTGACAGGAAGCGCGGACAGAGGCCTGCCGACCCGCAGGGGCCGGGAGGAGAGAGGCTGGTGCCCTCTGTCAGCTTCTCGTGTCCCTCAGTCCAGCTGAGTCTGGTGGAAGCGTCTCCAGAAACAAGGCTGGCGTTGTTGCCCCTGGAGGGCAGTGGTGATGAAGACAAACCAGCCCCTGAGGTGGCAGGAATCCTTAGAGAACAAAAGACAAACCTAACTTCCGGAGCCCCAGGGACTCATGAGATCCACGTTGCTTTGCTCTCCGAGGGGACCCTGCGCGGGTTCTGAGTGGCAGTGCCCGGCGAGGCTCCTGATGGGAGGACGGCGGGGCTGGCACAGGCCCAGCGGGGCTGTGGGCTGTGTGGGCTCTGCAGCAGAGCTGGCATTGGGGTGACTCTCCAACGTGTTCCCACACACGCTCTGGGCCACGACTCCAGACGGGAGAGCTCACTGCACGGGACGGCGGGTGGAAGGGCGGCACCACTGCCTGTCTACCATGCTCTAAAAGGCGGGTGGGGCAGAGTGCAGGAGACAGCAATTAGGGAGACGGAACCATGTGCCCGGGATGGAACTGCTGCCTCAGAGGACCCGTGGACGAGGCTCGGTTCTGCAGCTGCAGAGCAAGGGCTTAGCTGCCCCGAGGCATGCAGGATCTTCTTCTACCAGGGACTGAACCCACATCCCCTGCACTGGAAGGAGGATTCTGAAAGCTCACTGGACAACCAGGGACAGACCTAGTGACAGACCTGCGGATGAACTCCACCACCCCGCCTTGTATTTCTTTAGGAGTTTACATACTATATAACCACATTCAAAAATGAATACATGGGCCCAGCCCAGTGTCTGGCGTATGGTGAGAGCTCAGAACACATTCACTGCAGAATTAAAGGACTTCCCAGGTGGCACTGGTGGTGGTAAAGAACCCGGCCTGCCAGGGCAGGAGACATAAACAACTTGGGCTCGATCCCTGGGTCAGGAAGATCCCCTGGAGAAGGGCACGGCAACCCACTGCGGTATTCTAGCCTGGAGAATCCCACGGATGGAGGAGCCTGGCGGGCTACAGTCCATAGTGTCGCAAGGAGTTGGACACGGCTGAAGCAACTTAGCATGCATGCACAGAGAATTTGAGGAAAAAAGAAAAACCTATCATCTGCCATCAAATTAATCATTTTCACTTCTCCACGCTCCCTCTGTTTCCTTTCAATATGAGTGATATGTTTTCAACACTGTTGTAACCATAAATAGGTATTAACTTGTTTGCTGCCTCTCATAGCATGTTTTGATGTTGCAACCGAGTCTGTGGTGTCTAATGACTGTGTAATATTCCATCAAGATGTCTAGTCTTCTCTAAATCAAGGTAGGATTGGGCCTGTCCCTTGAGCAGAATGCAAACCTCGCCAAACACGGTGGTCTGTCTGTAAGCACCCTGAGCTCGGACGATCGTCTGGGTTGACTCCAGCACCCTGCACTGTCCTTGGAAAACTCCAAATCATTTCACAAACTGTTTATGAAAGGAGGACTTCAACCACTGCCCAGATGCGAGCAGCCTCAGGAAAAACCACCGACGGAAGGGAGAGGCGGGGGGATCAGAGGAGGGGGCCAGGGGCAGCTGGCAGCCACCTGAAAAGATGCTAATAAAGGCACCAGCCAGGGGCCAGGGCCTGCCTTCTTCCTCTGATCTCTCAAGAAAACAGTCAGCAGTTCTTAGCAGATGGATCAGGCAGAGTCAGGGGCCGGGCACGCGCCGTGTGTCCTGGGATTTTCCCATCTTGCACTGGTCAACACGCTTATGAGATGCCACAACCAGAGTGCAGTTTTCTTCTTTTTCCTCTTTAGATAACTTTTCCTCCTCTGTATACAAGGGAAACACCCACTCACTGAAAATAATCTGGGAAACAGGGGGAGCTGTCGAGAAGAAAGTGAAAACCGCCTGCAGTCCTGAGAGCCCGGGACGACACAGCTGCATTGCTCACCATCCCCTTCCGTCCACGTTCGTACAACACTTGATCACACCCCGCCACCCTGTACACCTACAGTTAGACAGCAAACCTCTTCATCCATGTTGGCAACGATTCTTTAAGATGTTCTAAATATGTGCAAAATAGTTCACTGTTGGGATCAGAGACACGTGGTTGATTTGTCTCCGCATTGGTGACAGGATGCTACCTCACTCAGGGTGCTCCTCAATTCTCTCTCTTAGATGAGACAGTGCCGACGTCTTTGTTTGTTTCTCAGCTGTATCCACCAGCACAGATCTGAAACTGCATAACCACTGGCTCAGGGTGCGGACGCCTAAAGCCTCAGCCACAAGGCAGAATGCACTCACTCCCGGAGCTCTACACACGCGCCCAGCCCTGCACCAGCCTCGTTACATCATTATTGCTTTCATTTATTTTAACTGTGGATGAAAAATGAAAGCATTACTTTAAATTGCATTTCGTTGATTGCTGGAGAGGCTGAACTTTTAAATTTTGTTTTCCGGCTATAAGTTTAGATAAACTGCTTAGTGAACTGTTTTCTACTGAACTGTCCATTTTTCTATTAAAGCTAGAGATTTTTTTCACTGATTGTGCCACTATAATCTTACTTTGTGAAAGCTAAAAAAACATTTACATATATTTAAAATGCAACTCTGCAAAAGAAAAAAAAAAAAAGCTTGGAAACAAGATTAGAAGGAAACACAATAAAACGCTAACCATGTTAGGCATTAGGTGGAAGGAGCACCGGCTGAATTTTCTCAGCACCATGAAAAGAGGACAATAAGCCATGATCCAAGGGGTGCTGTCCGCGGTGATGAAGGCGGTGGACAGGACAGGTGTGCAGGGACCGGAGCTCAGGTGTGTGCAGCGGCACGGGGCAGGGGGTCTCTGTATTCTGATTCACCATGATCCCCACTTCACACTCCCTGGTCCACCCCCATCCCTGATACAGACACCCACGAGGCATCCTCCTCTATTCGACCCCGGGGATAAAGAATATGGGCTGGGTGACTGCATGACGCAGGGTCACTGTTTTATTTATTTCATCGAGTAAATACAGCGTCGTGTTAATTTCTGCTGTACAGCAAAGCGATTCAGTTCACACACATATATACCCCTCGCCATCTGCTTCTCCTCTACAGCTCATCACAGGACAGTGGACGCAGCTCCCCGCGCTGTGCAGGAAGGCCTTGTTTATCCATCCTACACGTAACAGTCTGCATCTGTTCAGCCTCAACCCCCACACAACCCTGCCATTGGTAACCAGAAGTCTGTTCTCTCTCTGTGAGCCCATTTCTGTTCTGTGTGTGCTGTTAGCTCTGTTCTGTAGATAAACTCATCTCTGTCGCATGTTAGATTCCACACATAAACGATCTCATGCTGTGCCTGTCCGCCTCCATCTCACTTCCTGCGCTCGGCATGAGCATCTCTAGGTCCAGCATTCTTCCCTTCTTCTTACGCCTGAGCAGCGGTCCATGTCTGTATGTGCCACGCCCTCTTCCTCCATGCCTCTGCAGATGGACACTTACCTTGTTTCCAGGTCTTGGTGGTTGTGAAGAGTGCTGCTATGAACGCTGGAGTACACGTACGCTTTTGAATTAGAGCAGTTTTGCCTGCATATATACACCCAGGAGTGGGACTGCTGGGATCACATGGCAATTCTGTATTTCATTTCCTGGTGGTGGTTTAGTCGCTAAGTCCTGTCTGACTCTTTGCGCGCCCATGGACTGTATGTAGACTGCCAGATTTTGCTCTCCACGGATTCTCCAGCCAAGAATCCTGGAGTGGGCTGCCATTTCCTTCTCCAGGGGATCTTCCTGACCCAGGGGTCAAATGCGGGTCTCCCGCACTGCAGGTGGACTCTTTACCAGCTAAGCCGCGAGTGAAGCCTCCATACTGCTCTCCACAGTGGTCTGGGCGTCTCTTACGCCACGGCTGCAGCCCTGTTTTCCTGGTGAAGCGTCTCCTTGCCAGAAGGGCAGTGGGCTGCATCCAACTTTGCTATATTGGCACAACACCCAAAGATACCCTGGGGCTCTGATCACACAGCGGGTCTGCAGACATCCCCGGGCCTCAGCAGTGAGCTGCACTGTAATGGTGGCCGCGGAGCAGAGCTTGCCGAAATCAGATTTTCACTGGATAGCAGGAAGAAACAAGGGCTATCAACCTACACCTGGATGCAGCTATTTCCACACTGGGTTAGCAGATAAAATTTAGCTTTAGAGGCAGAACAACTCTTTATTCTGCAAAAACAGGTGAATGAATTCTTTACGATGAAAGGTGAGGCCCTGAGGACAGGGATGCTGAAGAAGAGAAAGGGAGGCCGTCCACACGGTGAAGTAAAGGATCCCACAGGGCTCGGGTGAAGGAACTGACTTGAGGGGGCTTCCTGGGGTGAGGCCCGAGAGGTGGGTGTTTGGGGAAGAGAGGCCCTGAGGGGGAGCCAGGACACGAGGCTGGGTTTCCCCCAAGGAGACCGGAGCTTCCTAGCGTCACCCAGGAGACAAGACGGGGGCAGCCAGGGACTGACTCGGACGGCAACTCGCCCTGATAACTGGCCACGACCGCGGGGCCCAGGCTCAGCTTTAGTCTCCTTTCCATTACGTCTGACCTTTTGCACACACGTTCGTGCCACTGAGGGCGTCCTGGGGAACAGACAGGCGCCAACGCGGGGAAGTGACGGCCTGCAGCGTGGCGGGACAAGGAGCAGGGGTGACGGAAGGGGCCCAGGAAAAGTGTTCAGGGCTGGAGGAGACGGCAGGACGTCACGGCTCTGAGAACCCTGCAGAGACCCTCAACAGGGCGGCCGGGAAAGCAGGGCTTACTGTGCTCGGACGTTGTTAGAAAAGGAGAGAGAAGTCTCCTGACCCAAGGGCACATTTAGTTCCGATGACCTTCCTGAGGCCCGGGATCACTCATTTCGAGGTCCTAGGTTTAATGTCTTGCTGGCATGGTCTCTCCAGATCGAGGGTGTCACCCCTTGAAAAGCACAGCCTGAAGGAAGAGACAGGAGGTACAAGGCCCACCCGTCACCCGTTTTCTGGCTTCAACGGAAGGTCAGCAGCCACCGGGCATCTCTTCACCACTAGACGACCCCGCGAGACTTGTTTCCTGAGGACAGGCCTCTGGCAGGATGGCCCAGTGCCCAGCTCTCCCTTCCAACCCCAGAGCCGCGGGTGTCAGACGCTCCTCCGACCAGAAGGGCGCGCTTCTGGGTTAAGGAGAGACTGCAGCCCGAGTCGCCAGGAGCAGACGCAGTGGACAAACACTCGGGAGCACCTGGCATCGTGTCATCCGGCAGTTTTAGAGACGCCCTTAGGAGCTCCGTGCAAGGCGTGCAAGAGTGGGGGGCTGGGACTGAAGACAGGCCCTTCTTGACACCTGCTGTGTGGCTCCTGGACCCCAGCGAGCACACCCGCCCTGGCCCCCCACGCCCCGCTCACATCTTGTGTGTTTCTCCGGGATGTGGGGATGGACGTGGCTGAGGCTCCAGGGGCCTGAGACAGTGCAGACAGTGTCCAGGCAACGCTTGGGTCACAAAGGGTGGCTGGGGCGACATGGCCCAGAGGACACCCACGTGGGGCTCAGGGTACCGATTTCACCCTAAGCAAGGGTGCGCGGCCGAGAGGACCTACCCTGCGCCTGATGTCAGGGGCAGCGGCCAAGAGGAGCTACCCTGCGTCAGAGGTAAGGAGCAGCGGCTGCACTTTGCTGGAGCAGCCGTGAAGAGAGACCCCACGTCCAAGGTAAGAGAAACCCAAGTAAGGTGGTAGGCACTGAGAGATGGGATCAGAAGGCAGACAAACTGAAACTACAATCAGACAACTGGCCAATCTGATCACATGGACCAAAGCCTTGCCTAACTCAATGAAACTAAGCCATGCCATATGGGGTTACCCAAGACAGACGGGTCATGGTGGAGACATCTGACAGAATGTGGCTCACTGGAGAAGGGAATGGCAAACCACTTCAGTATTCTTGCCTTGAGAACCCCATGAACAGTATGAAAAGGCAAAAGATAGGACACTGAAAGATGAACTCCAAAGGTTGGTAGGTGCCCAATATGCTACTGGAGATCAGTGGAGAAATAACTCCAGAAAGAATGAAGGGATACAGCCAAAGAAAAAACAACACCCAGCTGTGGATGTGACTGGTGATAGAAGCAAAATCCAATGCTGTAAAGAGCAATACTGCATAGGAACCTGAATGTCAGGTCCATGAATCAAGGCAAATTGGAAGTGGTCAAACAGGAGATGGCAAGAGTGAACATCGACATTCTAGGAATCAGTGAACTAAAATGGACTGGAATGGGTGAACCGTTATATTTACTACTGTGGGCAGGAATCCCTTAGAAGAAATGGAGTAGCCTTGATGGTCAACAAGAGAGTCCAAAATGCAGTACTTGGATGCAATCTTAAAAACGACAGAATGATCTCTGTTCGTTTCCAAGGCAAACCATTCAATATCACGGTAATCCAACTCTATGCCCTGATCAGTAATGCTGAAGAAGCTTAAGTTGAACAGTTCTATGAAGACCTACAAGACCTTCTAGAACTAACATCCAAAAAAGATGTCCTTTTCTTTATAGGGGATTGGAATGCAAAAGTAGGAAGTCAAAAACAAACCTGGAGTAACAGGCAAATTTGGCCTTGGAATACAGAATGAAGCAGGGCAAAGGCTAATAAGAGTTCTGCCAAGAGAATGCACTGGTCATAGCAAACACCGTCTTCCAACAACACAAGAGAAGACTCTATAGATGGACATCACCAGATGGTCAATACTGAAATCAGACTGGTTATATTCTTTGCAGCCAAAGATGGAGAAGCTCTATACAGTCAGCAAAAACAAGACCGGGAGCTGACTGTGGCTCAGATCATGAATTCCTTATTGCCAAATTCAGACTGAAATTGAAGAAAGTGGAGAAATCCATTAGGCCATTTAGGTATGACCTAAATCAAATCCTTTATGACTATACAGTGCAAGTGAGAAATAGATTTAAGGGACTAGATCTGATAGATAGAGTGCCTGATGAATTATGGATGGAGGTTTGTGACATTGTACAGGAGACAGGAATCAAGACCATGCCCAAGAAAAAGAAATGCAAAAAAGCAAAACGGCTGTCTGAGGAGGCCTTACAAATAGCTGTGAAAAGAAGACAAGTGAAAAGTAAAGGAGAAAAGAAAAGATATACCCACAGAATGAAGAGTTCCAAAGAATAGCAAGGAGAGATAAGAAAGCCTTCTTCAGCAATCAATGCAAAGAAATAGAGGAAAATGATAGAATGGGAAAGACTAGAGATCTCTTCAAGAAAATTAGAGATACCAAGGGAACATTTCATGCAAAGATGGGCTCAATAAAGGACAGAAATGGTATGGACCTAACAGAAGCAGAAGATATGAAGAAGAGGTGGCAAGAATACACAGAAGAACTGTACAAAAAAGATCTTCATGACCCAGATAATCATGATGGTGTGATCACTCACCTAGAGCCAGGCATCCTGGAATGTGAAGTCAAGTGGGCCTTAGAAAGCATCACTACGAACAAAGCTAGTGGAGGTGATGGAATTCCAGTGGAGCTATTTCAAATCCTGAAAGATGATGCTGTGAAAGTGCTGCACTCAATATGCCAGCAAATTTGGAAAACTCAGTAGTGGCCACAGGACTGGAAAAGGTCAGTTTTCATTCCAATCCCAAAGAAAGGCAATGCCAAAGAATGTTCAAACTACTGCACAATTGCACTCATCTCACATGCTAGTAAAGTAATGCTCAAAATTCTCCAAGCCAGGCTTCAGCAATATGTGAACCATAAACTTCCAGATGTTCAAGCTGGTTTTAGAAAAGGCAGAGGAACCAGAGATCAAATTGCCAACATCTGCTGGATCGTGGAAAAAGCAAGAGAGTTCCAGAAAAATATCTATTTCTGCTTTATTGACTATGCCAAAGCCTTTGACTGTGTGCATCACAAGAAACTGTGGAAAATTCTGAGAGAGATGGGAATACCAGACCACCTGACCTGCCTCTTGAGAAACCTGTATGCAGGTCAGGAAGCAACAGTTGGAACTGGACATGGAACAACAGACTGGTTCCAAATAGGAAAAGGAGTACGTCAAGGCTGTATATTGTCCCCCTGCTTATTTAACTTAAATGGAGAGTACATCATGAGAAATGCTGGGCTGGAAGAAACACAAGCTGGAATCAAGATTGCCGGGAGAAATATCAATAACTTCAGATATGCAGATAACACCACCCTTATGGCAGAAACTGAAGAAGAACTAAAGAGCCTTTTGATGAAAGTGAAAGAGAGTGAAAAAGTTGGCTTAAAGTTCAACATTGAGAAAACTAAGATTATGGTATCTGGTCCCATCACTTCATGGCAAATAGATGGGAAAACAGTGGAAACAGTGTCAGACTTTATTTTTCTGGGCTCCAAAATCACTGCAGATGGTGATTGCAGCAATGAAATTAAAAGACGCTTACTCCTTGGAAGGAATATGACCAACCGAGACAGCATATTAAAATGCAGAGACATTACTTTGCCAACAAGGGTCTGTCTAGTTAAGGCTATGGTTTTTCCAGTGGTCATGTATGGATGTGAGAGTCAGACTATAAAGAAAGCTGAGCACTGAAGAATTGATGCTTTTGAACTGTGGTGTTGGAGAAGACTCTTGAGAGTCCCTTGGACTGCAAGGAGATCCAACCAGTCCATCCTAAAGGAGATCAGTCCTGGGTGTTCATTGGAAGGACTGATGCTGACGCTGAACTCCAACACTCTGGCCACCTGATGCGAAGAGCTGACTCGTTAGAAAAGACCCTGATGTTGGGAAAGTTTGAGCGCAGGAGGAGAAGGGGACAACAGAGGATGAGATGGTTGGATGGCATCACTGACTCAATGGACATGGGTTTGGGTGGACTCCAGGAGTTGGTGATGGACAGGGAGGCCTGGTGTGCTGCGATTCATGGGGTCGCAAGGAATCGGACATGACTGAGCGACTGAACTGAACTGAATTGAAGGGGGTGCTTCCGAGGCTGAGGGCTGACCCTCAACCCCCTCTTACCAGCCTCCAGGTTCCCCATCCCTCCCCCTCCTCCTGAGTCTACAGAGGACTGTGACCTTCAGGAACAGAGGGAGATGCTCTTTAAAACAAGTGCATCCGCTGGGTCTATCAAAGAGGGTTTTTTTCTGCTCGAAAGTCATTTATCTGAATAGCGATCTTGGGAAACTGGGTTGGGCTGGGTGAGGGAAGGGGATGTCGCAGGCTGTGAGGGACGCACATTTAGAGAAGGTTTCTTTGAGAACAAGATTTTTGACACGGTTTCTCCATGTTCATTCGCCTCATCGTCCCTCATGACCCTGCTCTGGTGGACTCCCCATCTCCAGGTCTGCCCACGAGCTCGCCCTCTGCTGAGGCAGGGCCCGGCTCCCAGAACCTCGCTCACCTGCCTCTCAGTCCCCTCCTCGCACATCGCATCCACCTGCTTCTGCCGTCTTCACCGTCATCATCTGAACCCAGACTCACGCTGCTGCCAGGCTGAGCTGCCCGTCTGACAGGTTCCTTCACTCTACACACATTTCCTGCACGCCTGCTCTGTGCAGGAGTGACCAAGAACGCTGCCCCCTGGGAACTGCCAATCAAGTGGGTAAAATAAGATGTGCAAACAACCATTTCAAACACGTGCAAGGCAAAACAAGAAACGCACACACACATACTCTGTTACATGAGCACATGGGTGAAGGAAAAAAGACCTGGCTTTGGCAAGAGTCCCCAGCGGGTCTCCGTCCAGGGTGGGCGCCCACTCCCCTCCGTCCTCCTCACTGAAGCCAGGTGTGTGTCCCAAAGCAGTGGGGCTAGGCCACTGCCAGCAGCAGAGACGCACCGCTGCCTGCAGGACCTCCCTTGCCGTGGGCGGGAGGAATTGGAGGCGGCTCCTGTGTCCTTGTGCAGCAGCTCTAGTGATGAGAAAGTGTTTGCGACAGAGCATCCTGAGGGCCCCGCGGTCAGAGAGGCCTGCTGCTGCTGCTGCTGCTGCTGCTGAGTTGCTTCAGTCGTGTCCGACTCTGTGCGACCCCAGAGACGGCAGCCCACCAGGCTTCGCCATCCCTGGGATTCTCCAGGCAAGAACACTGGAGTGGGTTGCCGTTTCCTTCTCCAATGCATGAAAGTGAAAAGTAAAAGTGAAGTCGCTCAGTCATGTCCGACCCTCAGCGACCCCATGGACTGCAGCTTTCCAGGCTCCTCCGTCCATGGGATTTTCCAGGCAAGAGTACTGGAGTGAGGCACCATTGCCAACGGAATTTTACGACGTTGACTCATCACCGAGTTCTGAACAGACATTAAGGTGCACAGGGGCAAGGTAGACAGGGCGGGAAGCAAGCTTGTTGGGAGGAGCTGGGAGGAGAGGATGCAGGCAGCTGAACACAGACGTTGCTTCTTGGCTCTCTCATGGACTAGTCCTTTCTAACGATGTTTGTTTGAGTCTCAGCACTTACACCAAGTCTGTATTTAAAAAAGAAAAGAAATGCAGGACGTGTCGCTTGATGAAGGATTTGTTTTGATTCACAAAATTTTGTAAAAGTTTTACTAGGATACTACATTTCTAATATTGTTAATTGAAAGAAAAGCAGTTTATGAAGCCAGTCATGAACAATCTTAGATATGTGGATACTTTAAATATACAAAATGCCTCTGAATTTGAGCTGGATTTTTAAAACACTCATTTGGTCTCTTTTACAGTAAAGCAGGGCAAAGCAGACAGTTCTTTCCGACAGTAATAACCATCTCCCGGTTGTTCCAGGAATGGCCATACTCTGCGGTTTTCTCAAATGGAATTTCCTCTGTAGGTAAATATTGAGACAACACTTAAGTTGGCTCAGATCCGTCTATATTGACTTCAGGAAGCAGCAAATATCACGGGACAACACAAGAGTGAGGGAGGGAACGCTGGAGTCGTGATCCCCAAGGCAAAATGGGGCACACCAACACTTAAGATCGACTATAAGGCCCTTCCCTTCCTGATATACAATACAAACACAGAAGTTTCCGGTTATTAAGTCTGGGAGCATTTAATACACGAGTGAACAGAATGAGACTTTCATATTAAAAAAATGGCTCCATACAAAAATTTTCAAACCACTTTGAACCTTTTCTATATAAAACACTACTTGCAATCATTTACTGTATTATTACAAAGCACACAACTTACACTCTACCTCAGTGTGACGTTATGAATGTCTTTATGGCTAAATGTTGCTCTCTGTGATACTTTTCTTAGGATGCCATTGAGAATTTAAGCAGGTCCCAAACTAGGGCACCAGAGGCACGTACAGTAAAATACGCTGTTAGTCTCATGATTTAAAAATGGAAGATTGTATAAATGCATGCTTCTGAATAAGTTTCCAGTCTGATAGGTATGCTGTTGCTTTTATCTAACAAATGCAAAATCCAACTGAATGCCTAAGGGCCCAATATGAGAACGGAGGAGAGAAGAAGAAGGAGTAAATAACACAGATCATCAATAATAGAAATGACAGAGACCCCCTGTTCATCTAATGCTCTGTTCAAGTGAGTAGCCTTGATAACGAAAGCCGATGGACATCTTTAAATACCATTAGGGGGACCTCCCTGGTGGTCCAGTGGTTAAGAATCAGCTTTCCAATGCAGGGGATGCGGGTTTGATCCCTGGTTGGAAAACTAAGATCCCACCTGACACCAGGCAGCAAAGCCTACAGGCCCACAGCGAAGAGCCAGAGAAGCCAAAATAAGTAAAGAATCTCCATCAGGAAATTTTTCTTGCATACTTAGAGGCAGTGGATTAAACGTTTTTTTATAGCAAACGTGAGTCAGGCTGTTTTGACTGGTATTATTTGTCTCTATGAGCCTAACCAAACTTATTAATAGTAGTTATCTTTAACTTGTACTTTAAATGCCTCTTTCATTCAATAAAGCAGGGAAATTTCCCTAAGGGGGAAGAAAAAGCATGATTTCACCACGGTTTCAATGTAGCATATGCCTCAGTTATGACTAAGATGGGGTTCAACATGTGCAAAAGGTGATTAAGAAGATATGTCCTGTGACAGCGTAAAGGAGGCGAGAAATTCACCTTTCTGCCTGGTATGCCAAACCAACAGAAGACGCGACGAAAAGAAGGTAGCTTCTGCAGGGTGTTTATGGATTAGTCCACGTGACTTTATTTGCCTGCGCCTTTTCACTCTAATTTGTCGGTGAGCTCTTCTTTCAAGGTTTTCTAAGTTACTCCTTCAAAATAAAATAGGAGCAACTGGAAAACACAAATCCAAAACAGAGATGCATGGGATGATGAGGGTAACGTTCCGCCTACACATGCTCTATGATTTATCCTCATTCAGCGTGTCTCTCTGGCACCATTTGGTACCTGCAGAGTGTCAGGTGACATATTTTCTGACTAAATGGGTACTGAAGACAATACTACGCTGATACCAAAATACCCGCGTGCAACTGTGTATGCTTTCTCACCTAGCAGGTTTGCAGTGAAAAGGAGTATACTTTCCCTGTCTCCTAAAATTCTGTCACTCCTCCCCAGAGCCTCTTTTTTAGAAAATTTTAATTTTAGGTGGCGCTGGGTCTTTGTTGCAGCAGAGCCTCTTCCCTTGAAGAGAGCCAGGTGGATCGAGGACACATAATAACTAAATCCTTGTGCAGACAGAGAGCGGGCATGCTGGTGCTGCTTGCTACCTAGTACCCGTCATCCATTTGTCCGTCCGTCCATCCATCCATCCATTCTCCTACCTACCTACCTATGTGTGTATATACAGATGTGCTATACTTTTTATCGATTCAATGGGTCAATAAATATGCAAGTTTATTAAACAATGTCTTCATCAAATATTGATTGACCACCTACATTGTTAGGAAACACTGCTGTGGTTCCTCATAATAGCTGGAAATCTTAGGTAAAAAGTTCCACATATTAAAAGGAGTAAAAAGAGAGCTAGCGGGGCTTTGGCCCCAGCCCCGACACTGCTTCTTCTGGGGACTCTGGGCATTTCCTTTTGACGGCGTTGAGCTCAGCTTTTTCTTTTGAATAATGAAGAAACTGAAGCACACGCTCTCTTTTAAAGAATTCCTTGGAGAACAAAATGCCACAAATATGGAAGTATTTTTTAATGCTGGAAACGGGGAAAGTAACACTTCTCCCAGAAGAACTTAGGGATACTGATCTCATTTAAGTTAAAATCATTCCAATTTGAGAAAAACGTATGTATCGTGCCTTCTAACTCCCAGTTAGAATCTGAGCCTAGGTAAAAAGAAGTCAGGCATTCCCAGAGCTCCTGCGAAGGAAACAAGGCTGGATGGCCTACACGTGTCCTAAGTGCAGCAGGCCACGCAGTGCACCTGTGAAGGCATTACTTCTCGCCTGCGGTTGTGGGTGCGTGGAGGGTGAGCAGCCTCTCCCAGTTGCTAGTCTACTGTCTCAGTGTGTTCCCATGCCCTCCAAGGGTCAACCATCGGCGTCCTCCGTGGGCTGTGGAGGACAATTAGAACTAACATCTGAGCAGCAGCTGTTGTTGTTCAGTTGCTCAGTTGTGTCCGACTCTTTGTGACCCCATGGACTACAGCACGCCAGGCCTCCCTGTCCATCGCCAACTCCTGGAGCTTGCTCACACTCGTGTCCATCGAGTTGGTGATGCCACCCAACCGTCTCATCCTCTGTCACTCCCTTCTTCTCCTGCCCTCAGTCTTTCCCAGCATCAGTCTTCTATCAAGGGAACATTTCTGACCAGTAAGCGTTCCTCTTAATATTTCTATCAAACACACCTTAATAGGAGGTTAACTATGAGAATACCCACAAATGGAGAAAATTTGGGCTGTTACCAATATTAGGTTTAGATGCAAAGGAAATACAATTATCAACACGGAACACTTTCTCTGTTTTGTGAATTTATGACATCTACATTCCTATTTTTTTCTTTTCTTCTTTTTTTGGAAAATGATGCACTGCCTGAAAATAGTTATCTTTAAACTGACCCAAAAAAGGACATATCTTCAGGATAAATGGTTTCTAACTCAGTGCTGGAATATAACACACAATAGGTCTTTGGCTGGACCACCTACTCTTGGAAAGTCTAACTTCAACATTTTGTTTAGTATTTGGTTGACTTAAAAAAAAATCATATGATTGATTCATATAAACGATTTTAAATGAAAATAAACACATTTAAATGAACACAAATACAAAGACAACGTTAAAGGCTGCCACAACCCTATGATCCAGAGACAAGCAGGGCTAACACCGCGCGGTACATCCTTCTTCTCTTCTGGAAGGTAGGTGTACATTATATATACATTTCTTCATCTATGCCCACAGACAAAATCCGTCCCATATTCCCGCGTATCCAGGTGTCCAGAGAGCTCACGTTGGCACCCCTGCCTCTCTGCGCACATCTGTCTACAAGGCACCCTCTTCTGGACATCTCATCTCCCATAAATCTGAGTTTATTGGCAACAGGCATCGTTGGCATTGCGGTGAAGCCCTTCTGCTTCCTGGAGAGCACCTGAGCTCCTGATCTCTGCCCTCACTTCCCAAGAGCTGGCGCAGGTCCAGCCGACGGCAGTGCAGCCGGATTCTGCACGCATGCAGGAGTACAGGGTTCCTTCCTGCCCAAGCCCCACTTCGAGAAAAAAACCACGGCAACTGCACTCGGCTTCCCCAGACCCTCGCACCTTTTCGGTGGTCTGGCCCAAAGCCATGCCCCCGGCAAGGCAGGAAGGAACCATGTGGGGACCCAGTCCTGATGGCAGAAGGGGGCAGGTGGGGGCTGCGGGCAGTACAAGCTCTCCTCAAGTCCACAAACTCGCCGACCCCTCAGACACCTGCCCCATGAGCACAGGGCGTGGCTCTTGCTTCAAGAAAGCTGGCTGGGAACAGACACATGTGGTTAGAATCGACGTGGGAAGTGCAGGCTGCTGCCTTCATTGGCTCTGTCTCCCCAGGTTCCTCCAGGGGAGTGTGTGTGCAGGCTAGGTCGCTCAGGCCTGTCCGGCTCTTTGAGACCCTATGGACTGTAGCCCGCCAGGCTCCTCTGTCCATGCGATTCTCCAGGCAAGAACACTGGAGTGGGTGGCCATGTCCTTCTCCAGGGGATCTTCCCAATCCAAGAATCGAACCCACACCTTTTATGTCTCCTGCACTGGCAGGTGGACTCTTTACCACAAGTGCCACCTGAGAAGCTCTCTCCAGGGTAGGGACCACATCTATTTGATCTTTTGTCTCTCCTCAGTGGGACGCTTAGTTTGGGGCTCATGAAAGGTGCTCATGAAACTCTAATACTTTGGCCACCTGATGTGAAAAACTGACTCATTTGAAAAGATCCTGATGCTGGGAAAGATTGAAGGCAGGAAGAGAAGGGAAAGACAGAGGATGAGATGGTTGGATGGTATCACTAACTCAGTGGACATGAGTTTGAGTGAACTCCAGGAGTTGGTGATGGACAGGAAGGCCTGGTGTGCTGCAGTCCACGGGGTCGCTGAGCTGGACACTACTGAGCGAGCGAACTGAACTGAAAGGTGCTGGGCACTTGGCTGGTGGCCTGGCTTGATAGCAGGCTGCAGTGGTAGATGAAATACCCGTCCTGTGCAACTGTGTTCTCCACAGGTCTTCAGTTATGCTAATTACACACTTTCCCCTAACAAATAGTGAGGAACCCTGTGGGTGGGACTTTTCAGGTGGCTCGGTGGTAAAGAATCCACCTGTCAATGCAGGAGACCTGGGTGTAATCCGTGGGTCGAGAAGATCCCCTGGAGAAGGAGATGGCAACCCACTCCAGTACTCTTGCCTGGAAAATCCCATGGATGGAGGAGCCTGGTAGGCTGCAGTCCATGGGGTCACAAAGAGTTCGACACGACTGAGTGACTTCACTTTCACTTTTCACTTTCATGCACTGGAGAAGGAAATGGCAACACACTCCAGTACTCTTGCCTGGGAAATCCCATGGGTAGAGAAGCCTGGTGGGCTACAGTCTATGGGGTCACAAAACAGATACAACTGGGCGACTAAACAACAATTCTGTGGGTAACAGGGGGAAGAACCACCTCATCCCATAACTGTCATTGCGGAAAAGGGTTTCTACTCCAAAAGCAAAATATGGCGTTGCCAAACTCCAGGGAAGAACAGAGAGGAACACGTTGTCCGTGGCAACCAGGCTTAGCCTCCATCATGAATCACGGTGACCTCATTCTGACAGGTCCGGTTACAGCCTAGCCCCGATCACACCAAGCAGTGACTCAGCTAGGAGGAGACTTCAGATGCCATTTTTAAGGAGGAGGAAGGAGACACAGGAAGACTTCATGATGCCTTCCTGAATTTTAACAGCCTAAACTAAATCTCCACTTTGACACTTGGAATCATTAACCTGCCCCTGAAGTTATAGAACCTCTACAGTTTACTTTTTATATTGCAGCTTGTTCACTCAATCCACAAATGACTGCCATGGTGAAAATCTGGTTGAAACGGAAAAGCGGGGTTTTCCGAAGAGTTGGGGCCTAAGGGAAGCAACTTGTGGTGCAGAGGACGGAGCGCTAGCTGGACGGTCAGACACTCGGCCTCTGGAAGCTGAGTTCTGGGGGTCTGAAGGGCTGTGCCCAGGGTGGGCGGTGGGGCAGCTGTGCTGGGGGAGTCCCAGGGTGGGCATCAGGGCATGGTGAGCGGGTCTGCCCTGCTGACTGTGCACCTGCATTTGGTAAGGAAGCTGTCCCAACCTTGGCGATCCTGTGTCCGACCCCACGGATCTCAGTGCTGTCTGTTCACTCCCTCTCCAGGCCCCGCTCCCGACTTTGGCTTTGCTGCTCCGTAACCACCCTGTAGCCGCCAAGACCCCCGCTATCGGCTGCTATCAGCTCACCGACACCTCCCCGACTTCTTCCAGCTGCGCCCGCCCCTTGAGCTGTTAGAACAGCGCACGTGTGTCCCGGGTAGAGACGTGAAAACGCAAGACGGTGCTCTCACAGTCAGAATTTTGTCCTGCCGGAGTCCCTGGTCACCTACCGCAATTCTTAACTTTTGTTCTGGACACAGTTCGATGGTCCCTGAGGCCCGCAGCTGACCCCGGAGCGGTTTCTGCCGAGAGGATCCCTCGTCGTCTCTGGGGAGGAGGCGGCGGGCAGCGTGGGGACCTCTCCGGGGTCAACTCCGCTCCAGACAGCGTTCACCCGGGGACCATCCTGCAGTGGCCAAGCCGACCTCTGAAGACACACGTTCGGCTCGTTTCCAGAGCAAACCCTCTCCCAGGCTGCGAGGCCGGGGAAGACACCACTCGGGGTGTGGAGAGGAAAGGAGGACATTAACCCCGCTACCGGGACGGTCTGACTGCGACCCTGGACGTGGGCTTCTTCCTGCAGCTGGAGGGGGGCGGTTCTGGACCCAAACCAGCACGGAGGGCACCCCCGGCCCAGCGGACGACCCCTCTGGCGCCTGGCGAGGCCACGGCCGGGACCGCTCGCCTGCCCAGCGCCTGCGGCTCCGGGGACGGGGGGGGGCGGGGCTGCGGGGGCAGCTCCCCACCGGAAGCGCGCGCGGTCCCGGAAGCGCGGTCCCGGAAGCGCCGCCCGGAGCCTCGACTGCCTTTCCGAGGAGCTCGTGGACACGGACCCTCCCTCCTCCTCCTCAGCTGCTGGCCGGCAGCGGGCCACAAGCTAGTTAAAAGTAACCGTAATAGACATGAGGCAGAGGAATTATATTTAACTCTCACCGCCACCTCAGGGATTGTCTCCAGTCGGGAATAATTTTAGCTTCTGCTCCATAAGTCCCCAGCTGAGGCAGAAAGTAATTACCTCAGGATTCACCATGCGGCACTCACTGACATGAGGTATGTATTCCAGTGGGTGAACTTTCAGATTTCTTACACAGTCAGGCACGGAGAATACTGTGCTGGGTGGGCACAACAAGGCCAGGAAAAATAAAGATGTTCCAGTCACATACAAATCCAGTGACGTCACCTGACTTTGGGGCTTCGTTAAGAACTAGTAACAATCATGGAGGGTCCTGGTGGAACTTCGCACTGTCAGGACAGGGCCTGCTGTGCAACGTAAGTCCTGAATGCCATATATCAGACAGTCAGCTTTCCCAGAGAAGAAGCTGCATGGCAACGCTTGAAAAGTGTGCTTAAAAAAATGTAATTGGGCTTTATTAAAAAGCAGAGACATCACTTTGTTGACAAAGGTCCGTATAATCAAAGTTATGGGTTTTCCAGTAGTCATGTTTGGATGTGAGAGTTGGACCATAAAGAAGGCTGAGCACTGAAGAATTGATGCTTTCTAACTGTGGTGCTGGAGAAGGTTCTTGAGAGTCCCTTGGACTGCAAGGCAATCAAATCAGTCAATTCTAAAGGAAATTAACCCTGAATATTCATTGGAAGGTCTGACTGATGCTGAAGCTCCAATATTTCAGCCACTTAATGTGAAGCGCTGACTCATTGGAAAAGACCCCGATGCTGAGAAAGACAGAAGGCAAGAGGAGACGGGGTGGCAGAGGATGAGATGGTTAGATAGCATCACCAACTCAATGAACCTGAATCTAAGCAAACTCCAGGAGAGAGTGAAGGACAGGGAAGCTGGGAGTGCTATAGTCCATGGGGTTGTCAAGAGTCAGACACGACTTAGCAACTAAAAAACGACAACAAACTGGGCTTCAGTGCCGAGCACGATGACCAGAACCAAGCTCATCTCTTAAAGCAGGTACTTACTCACCTATTAGCAGCGTTTGTGAGCAGACTGTGTGTGCTTCTGGAAGCACCTGCGAGTAGTGACGACTTGTCCGAAACGCCGCTCCTCACAGGCACTCTGAAATTCTGCACTTCATTTATTCTGAATACTCTCCCCATGTGCAACATGCTCATTAGGCCATTCGTGCCCCGTGTGTTCATGATGCATCAGCTGAGGGTCCCGCATGGCAGGGATGAAGAACCTAAGACAGGACCTCTGCGCTCTGGAAGTGGGTGAGGAGACACAGCCCTGATGACTTCCTGCGTCTGGTCTCTGCCCTGATGAGCGAAGGGTGACCTTCCAGCACAACGGCAGCCGTCGGCCCCGGTCTACATCCTTCGAGGGGAGACGCCAGAATGGGACCTGACGGATGACTGCATCACCCACCGCTGCCGATCCCCACAGGTCCTTGGCACATACGTGTTCAGGGCATCACGTCCCATGGGTGGGGGCCTGCATCCGCTGCACGCCACAGTTAACTTGGACACAGGTCTCTGCTGCTTCGTGGTTTTACATCTCGCCTAGCTCCATGGAGGATTTAGAGAGGCTTACGAAAGAAACTACACCATAAAATAATGCTGGAATATGAATAAAAATAAAGAATCTACGTGGGGGGTGGGATGCAACCAACACGTTCCTCAAGCCAGACTCACTTCTGCCCACTCCTTCCCCGCCTCCTTCACAGGAACTTCGAAGGCAGACAGGAGGGCGTGGGCTTGGGGTTGCTGAGTGCTCTGCCCAGCTGGGTGCCACCCTGGCGGCCCACTCTTTCCTGTGTAGACCAGGAGCCATGACGAGCAGGAGTGACCCACAAGGCAGGATTTGAGTTGCAGTTGAAATACCATGAGAGCCAGAACAACACGATCTGCTAGGCGCTCTGAGCTGACTCCCATCCATCCATCCATCCATCCAAGATCACTCTCTTAGGAGGAAGGGAATTAACATTTGTTTTTTTTTCAGTGACTGTGCTAAGTACCTTATATTTATTATTAAAACACAGTTCTCCTGAAAACACTATGCAGTTAGTATCACTATCCCCATTTTTACAAGTAAAAACACTGAGGCTCAGAGAAGTTAAATAACTTGCTCAAAGTACACAGCAACTGAGAGGTAAAGCTAGAATTCCAACTTGGATTTGTCTTCAAAGCTGTAGATTTTTGCTTCAGCTATTGCTACATTAAAAAAAAAAAAATTAAACATTTTGCCTGAATCAAGCAGCAAAAACCAACTAAAAAAGTCAACCATTCATTTAAATAAGCTTTAGCGATTCTTTTCCCACTGGTTTCTTTGATCATCTGGCTGAAATGCCTGACTGACCAGCTAGCAACATCATGGAGAATCCTAACAGTGTGCTGGGCATCTACCTAGCTTTCTCAAAGGTAGACCCAAGCTTGAATCTGTACAATATTATGGATGTTAGCAGCCACTGTCCAACAGTACAAGAGTGTAAATAAATATTTGCCTATGTGGCTGCATATACAATACATATAAAAAAATTAAATTCATATATAAGTCATCAGCATTCATAAGTAAAATTCAGCATAAGTGAAGCTGCTGATAAACTCCGCCTCATTCATCAGGGCAAGGAGGAGGTCAAATTAAAAAACCTCTTGTCTTTTCAGGCTTACTGCTTATTCTGAGTGTACAAAGATTTCTGAAAGAGTGGAGCTGAGCAGGCAGAATGCTGGGCATTAAAGGCATGTTGCCATGAACGGTAAAGCGGAAGTTGGGGGGGCTGTGTGAAAGCTTAGCGCCCCCAGAAGCTTGCGCAGCGCCAGCATAATCGCCCATCGAGGTCAGGAGTGCTGCTCTGGCTCTAAGCTTCAGTCACCAGCAGCCAAAGTATTTGAAGATGAGAAAGCATGAGCCTCCACCAACCCCGTCAAGTCCGGTTGCGGCCAGAAAGAAAGGCACACCAGAAGGCCAGCATCTCCCCCTCTGCTTCCCCTTCGAGAGAGACAGTTCTACAAGCTCATTTGGCACCAAGATTTCCCATAAATCTATGGATTCAGCTGCTGGCTCCACAATTGGTATTTGTAGTTTCCTTTTAAGGGGCTCTCTGTAATGTCAAATGATACCTCTTTTTCTCTCCCCTGAATTTGGTCTTGTTGGACACGATCTTAATCACTTCTTAATAATTTTCTTTCTTGGTCTATATTTGTATCTCTAGTATCTAGCATTGCATACACCTGGTACGTGGCAAATCTGAACTGCACACTAAACATTGATTAAAATTTCCTCTCTCTCTTTAGCTGGCAAGGGTACTGCAGAGCCTGGTACCATACAGGATAGAACTCCAGACTGTTCTTGGGGGTTAGCCTGGTTACTCTCCTGTGATGAAGGGTCTCACAAAGTGCATCCAGACACCGCCTCTTCTAACTCAATGCACATCCCTGCAGTGGCCACAACCAGCCAGTGCTAACTGAGCACATTGATGTGCCTTGCTCTGTATAACAAGCACAGATATTTGCAAACCATATATCTCTGATAATGGGTCAATATCCAAAAAATATAAAGAAGTCACGCAATTCAATACCAAAAGACCCAAATAACCCAACTGAAAAGAATTGGAATAGATATTTCTCTAAAGAAGACGTATGAAAAGTCAAGAGGCACATGAAAGATGCTCCACATCACTGGTCATTAGGTAAATGCAAATTAATATCACCGTGAACTATCACCTCCCACCTATGAGAATGGCCATCACCAAAAAGGTAATGGAGAACAAACGCTGGCATGTGTGGAGAACAGGGGCCCTCAGGCACTGTGGATGGGAATATAAATCGGTATGGTCACTGTGGAGAACAGTATGGAGGATCCTCAAAAAAATTAAAATTAGAACTACCATATGATCCAGCAATTCCGTTTCTGGGAATATATCCAAAGGCAATGACAACACTAACTCAAAAAGATATCTGCACCCCCATGGTCACTGAAGTGTTATTTATAACGGGCAAGACATGGGAACAACCTAGATGTCCATGACGAATGAATGGGTAAACAAGTAGTTGTCATATGTATGTATATATGTGTGTGTACATGTATCTATATATCAATATATAATGATACACTATGCTCAGTCAGTCTGTGTCTGACTCTGCAACCTCAGGGCCTGTAGCCCACTAGACTCTACTGTCCATGGAATTTTCCAGGCAAGAATACTGGACTGGGTTGCCATTTCCTATTCCAGGCGATCCTCCTGAACCAGGACTGAACCCATGTCTCCTGCAATGGCAGGTGGATTTTTTAATACTGAACTACCTGGGAAGCTCATAATGATACATTATTCAGCCATTAAAAAAAAAAAAAAAGAGAGAGAGAAAATCCTACCATTTGCAACAACATGGATGGACTTTGGAGGCATTACCTTAAGTGAAGTAAGTGAGACAGTGAAAGACAAATGCTTTATGATCTAACTCACACATGGAATTAAAAACACACCCCCCCCAACCAAACTCATGGAAAAAGAGGTCAGAATTGCAGCTATTACAGGTGCGGGACGCGGGAGGGGGCATTGGAGGAAGGTGGTCAAAAGGAGCAAACTTCCAGTTATAGGATGAATAAGTACCTGGGAATGTAATGGACAGCGTGACTATAGCTAACACGGCTTTGTGATGCATAAGAAGATCATCAAGAGGTTAGATCCCAGGAGTTCTCATCACAAAAAGAACATTTTCCCCCGTTTCTCCTTTATTTTCTTTTTACTGAATCCATATGAGGAGATGGATATTAACTGAACCTACTGGTCATCATTTCACAGAATGTGTAAATCAAACCCCGTGCCTGTACATTTGAAACCTGGACAGCAATGGATCGTAATTATTGAAAAAACAAAAACAAAGAGCCACTAGTTCCCCCCGCCCACACCCAGTTATGTTGCTTTTCAGTAAGAAATGCATATTCTAAGCCAGCTGGGGAATTGCTGGACCGTTTGTGTAGCACACCGTTGCTAGCATAGGGCACTGCACCCTGTGGTCACAGGGTGATCTGGGGGTCACAGGAAGCACCCAGGACTGAGAGCTCAGTTCAGCTCAGGGAGTCAGTGAACTCCAGAGCCTTTTCCAGGAAGCTCCCCAGGCCTTCTGTGGCGACGAACGCCCCCTCCTCCCACAGGCTCAGACACGTCCCTCCACTCTGGGCCTCTTCAGTGCCAACACCGCCCCAGCCGTCTCCTCTCCCAGTCCCCCTGACTCTGCCGCATCACCAGCTCCCTCTGCTGAGAAGAGGAGAATGCCACAGAAAGAAGGTGGAGGCCAAGACGTCACCTCGCAGTGGGTCTGCAACTAGCCTGTCACACATTTGAGTAATTCCAGGGTCTGTTTAGTGAAAGCATTAGATAGCCATCTGAGACAGGTAAACCTCAAAGGAGATCGTTAAAAGGAAGAGACACAATCTCCACCAGCTTTGCAAATGGAGAAATGCATTTTTCAGCCCCTTATGCTCCAGAAAGTGTGTGGAATGTACTTTTCTCTCCCAGGTCACTGAGATGCCTGCCCTGCGCTGTGTTTTCAGCTCAGACACCCTGATGTGAGGGGAAAATGGATACGATGGAAACAGATCCTGCAGTCTTATCATTGAGTAGATAGAAGCCACCTTGTGCATATATGCCCACTCCCCTGTATCTCCCTGACTACCCATCTCAAATCTCTCAGGCGTGTGTGAGGACTAAGTCTCCAGGAAATCCTTTCTTCTTTGAAGACAAGCTGTGTTATGTCCTGTCCACCAAGTCTGCCCAGTCAGCACCCTCTGGGCCTTCTCTTCACTGGGTCCCGGGGGCCTCATGCATCGTGGGCTGCCGCCAGTCCCCACCCCACCCCTAGAGAGGGCCGAAGGGACCACCGCCCCATATTCACCCACTACATCTCTCCCATCACCCTGTGATGGTGTCCAAGATGGGCCGCCAGTCAGCATCATGGCCAGCGGAACCTTGGGCAAGCATCTACAGGGCCACAGTCTCTGACCACCTGGAGCCTACTTTTTTTCGAGTGGGAAAGGATGACAAGAAATCCTGTCTTAACCAACAGTCAAGATGTCTTTGAAATGACGTGAGGGAAGCTGGAGACCAACGTGGCATGGCATTGGACCAGATCCTGCCCTGCAGCTCTCAAGGAAAGATGTGTCCAGCCCTGTGGTTCACCCTCAGGCCACTTGCTCCATCACAAACAGCCTCCGCTCTCCAAATGCAGCTGAAATCAACCTTTTATAACTCTCGCAACAGCCTCAGTCCTGTCTGTGAACAGGCATACATACTCCCTTTTCATCATGAAACGTCTCTAAACAACATAAAGAAAGCTAAAAGCCAGCAGCGTCATGTGTGGAAGGACACAGGAAGCTGCAGGGGCACAGGCACGGCCAAGCCTATACAGCAGCAGCTCTGTGAGACCAGCTAAAGGGCCGTGAGGACGAGACCCTGCCAACCTCTTCCCTGTCCACTTGCCCTTGAACTACCAGGGGACAGACAGATAGGAATCTCCAGATGAGTTACAAAATTCAACAAGCGTGTATGTAGTAAGTGGCTGCTCAGAGGAAGGTCCCACGTTAGTGCTAACGGTACAGACTGAGCTTCCCACCCTCAGCATCTCATGTTCCAGTGAGAGAAGCAGATGCGTCTAGGACGAAACATAATACAACATCCATTTCAAAGAGCTCTGTGCTTGGACTCGTGGGTTACTTTGTGCTTTAGTGGCGCTAGTGGTAAAGAACCTGCCTGCCAGTGCAGGAGACGTAAGAGGTGTGGGTTCAATCTCTGGGTAGGGAAGATCCCCCTGGAGAAAGAAATGGCAACCCCGCTCCAGTATTCTTCCCTGGAGAATCCCACGGACTGAGGAGCCTGGTGGGCTTGCAGTCTGTGGGGTCTCAAAGAGTCAGACACAATTGAAGTGACTTGGCACTTGTACTTTTGAGATGGTGCTTTTTATGTCTTAATTATTCATTGAAAACAGAAGTGCAGGAAATGCAGCGAAGTTAGTTTTTGGATGTGGACACACCAGGCAAGTCACTGGAGCGAGAGCCTGGAGGAACCTGCAGACTGGTAAAGGCACGAGTCCACGCCCCAGGCGTGGGGGTCAGCTCCAGGCGGGAGAGGAAGCCCTTGGATCCCTCAGCACAAGGCTGGCGGCCTCAAGGGCCAGGCCAGCACAGAGGACACCTTCTCGGCGGCACTGAATTGACGAATTGGCGGGGATTGGTCTAGTGGGCTCCCAGCCACTCAGAGTCTTTGATTTCTAGCCCTTTCCTCTTGCTGAGCAGGAAAGTTCCTATTTGCAGCATAAAATTAGCATAGAGATGAAATCGTTTCAGGGGACACAGACCGAACTGACACAGAAGACATTACATTTTTCATTTCTCAAATGAAAAAGTTTTCCTTTTTCTTTAAAGCCCAAGACTGCCACTTAATTTGTGTTCAGACGACGCCTTGCAGTGCTGAGCGAGGCTGAAGGAGGCGGAGGAAGCCAGCAGTCTGGGTCTACCCTGGACCCCACAAGACCCGGCCCGGGCCGCGTGGTTGGTCCATGCAGACACGCCGGTGGCCTGAGGGTTAACTGCAGTGCTGGACGCATCTTTCCTCGAGAGCTGCAGGGCAGGACCTGGTCCAACACCACGCCACATCAGTCTCCAGCTTCCCTCACATAATTTCAAAGGCATCTTGACTGTTGGTTAAGACAGGATTTCGTGTCATCCTTTCCCACTCAAAAAAAAGATTCTGAGTAGCTAGGCTGGGACGGAAGCCAGCCCCGCCCCTTCTTCCATACCAGCTCTGGTCTTTTTTTAGGATTTCTCACATCCCTCCTCCTGCTCTCCTAAGCGCTCGCATTCTCTCCGTTTTTTCTTTAGTGGATTGCTTCTGATCTCATCGGAAAACATTCTCTGAGTCATTAACAATACAAGACGGTAAAGAAAGCTGTCCGCTGGTGGCCCCAAAGGCAACCCCTCTTCAGTGTCAGCATCAAGGCCCTTCAATTAGGAGAGACAGAGGCCTGGAATAACACCAGGTCTCTGCAGCAAACGAGTCCATCCAAACAGACTTGGGAGGAACGTTTTCTTAAAAGGTCAATCATCTGATTCCTCTGTTGAAAAGGGCTGAAAAAGAATGCTTTTATCTGTACCAAGCTGAAAGAAGACACACCCTTGTATTCAAGAGCCCCACCCTCTAGGGGAGAGGGGGTTGTTTTTTATTTTTGAAGTGAACCTTTTTTTTTTTTTATTTACTGAATTTATTACAATATCACTTCTGCTTTATGTTTTTGGGTTTTTGGCCATGAGGCACGTGGGATCTTATCTCCCTGACCAGGAATCGAACTTGAGCCCTCTGCGTTGTGGGGGGGTGAAGTCTTAACCACTGGGCCCCCAGGGAAGTCCCAAGGGGGCTGTTTTCAGTGCAAAGGGAGCAAGTATTGCTTATTACTAATATGGGAGAAGAGAAATCAACATTCACACCATACACAATCTTACTACTGTGGATTAATATTTAGACATTGTGAAAAACTCTACAGTCGCCTACTTTTTGAGGTGCATGTGATGAGTACCGAGTGTCTGCTGAACAAACTGACCGTGGAAGCAGCAGACGGTCCTCGCCTTCTGAGTGCCCAGCGCAGGAGGGAACACCATCTAATCGCAGCTAGAATCTGCTAAGTGCTGACCCTATGCCAGGCATTGTTCTAAGAGCTCTGTGAGAATTAATTCTTTTAATCCTTACTATAATCACATAAGATGGGTAGGATTAGGTCTGTTTTATAGAGAAGTAAACTGGGGTGCAGGGAAGTTATAATCTGCCCAAGGTCACATGTGGCAGCAAAGGGGAGGTCCTTCTCATTCCAAGCCGGGCGGCCTGACCCAAGAATCTCCCTCGTGACCACAACACATGCCAATTGTACGTCGCTAGCTTCACACGGACGGAGAAGGCGATGGCAGCCCACTCCAGCACTCTTGCCTGGAAAATCCCATGGATAGAGGAGCCTGGTGGACTGCAGTCCATGGGGTTGCTGAGGGTCAGACACGACTGAGCGACTTCCATTTCACTTTCCAATTTCATGCGTTGGAGAAGGAAATGGCAACCCACTCCAGTGTTCTTGCCTGGAGAATTCCAGGGATGGGGGAGCCTGGTGGGCTGCCGTCTATGGGGTCAAACAGAGTCAGACACGACTGAAATGACGTAGCAGCAGCAGCAGCTTCTCACGGAAGGACCTGAAAAATGACTACTTGGCATTGCTTACTCAGGCGATCATAATTTTGATTAATAACTTGAAGGAGAATTGTGTCTCAACCACTGGAGCACTGGAGAAGTCCTTGTCTTTTACACACTTGAATTAATCCGGAGATACTTCTCCAAGACTTAGTTCAAACGGTAAATGCCATAAATGGGTGGGCGGACCTCTCTGCTCCATCCTGGGGGAGCCCGGGAGCCTCCTTCTAGACACAAGAGGCCACGTGCAGCTGCAGGAGCTGGCGGTCTGGGTAAGAACTCCGACACTGCCATCAGGTGAGCTTAACTCACAGCACAGAGGTGCTATAAGCATGATTGTCATCTTTCATAAATTACATTCTGCTGTTCACAGGGAAGGCCCTGCAAAACTCAAGTAATAATATGCATAGAGAACAGCAGTAATAACATTGTAAGCAACGCATCGTAAGGATGAGGACAGCACAGCACATGAAAAATACAAGCGGTAATAAAAGAACCGACAGAGAAGAGAAGAAGATTGGAAAAAAAAAAAAGTCATGAATTTAAAAACCTGTTGAGGCACAGAGTAAACGCATGGTAGGAAGTCAACAAAAATCCCAGTGGCCTGGCCTCTCGGCAGAGATAAACCCGTGCAGGAAAAGAAGAGCAAAACAAACAGAAAACCACCTCTCCTTTCCTTTTATCTTTCAACGTAAAATATCTTTTCGTGCAGTTGAACATACTAATGCCTTGAAGGCTTGGCAGCGGGTTTCCTGGGGAAGGGAGCAGGCTGGGATGTGCCAGCACCGGGATCCCACGAAGGACCTGTGCCCGAGCCCAGCTCCCAGGCGTCCCCCTCGCAGGACCACCTGTGCAGCTGCCTGCTCCCACCTCCACGGTTTCAGACACTCCCCCGTGTTCTCAGCCCACCCTGACCCGACCTCCCCATCACTCATCTTGGGAGGGTCCTCCCACCTGCGTCACAGAGCAGCTGCTCACTCGTGTATACGCACACACACATGCACACACACACGCGCACACACAAGTTGACATTCTAGTCCCCGCGTCTCCTGTGAGATTTAGACTTTTCCAGCTCCCTCAAGCCTGTGCGGCATGCTGACCTCATCATCTCAGGTGAATCTCAAGGTCAGTGCGCCCAAACCCCAGCTTCGGCCAGTCCTGTCCTTCCACATCGTGGTACACAGCGTACCGTCTTCCATAACCTCAGACTCAGTCAAGGGTCAGGCTCTGGAGATTCTGGTTCTATTAATCTTGGGATGTCCACGTCCCTCATTCCCTCGGCCACAAGCTCAGTTCCCAGCTACGGCAGCCACCTCCTCCCGCCCCGGGGTGCCTCCTGCTCCTGGCCTGGGGTCCCCCCTCCTCCTCCTGGCCTGGGGTCCCCCCTCCTCCTCCTGGCCCTGACGCCCCCCCTCCTCCTCCTGGCCCCGGGTCCCTCCTCCTCCCAGTCCTCCCTCTGCAGGGCAGCCTGGGTACCTCCTTCTGAACACCATAACCAGTCACCTAGCAGGTTTTGCTTGCTTAACACACTTCGGGAGTTTCTGTTGCTCTCGGACGTGGTGAGGCCCACCGTGGTCTGGGCTCCCCACCTCCCCAGCCTCGTTGCCACGTCCCCTCTGGTCCAGCCACACAGCCTCCCCGGGGCCCCGTGTCCCTGCCAGAGCCTCGCTGGTGCTGCCTCAACTCTGTACGGCCTCTTCCTCCTCCCGCCCCTCGATTCCAGTGCTCAGCTGTGCTTCAAGCACCGTGTTGTAATGCTTCTCCCAGCTGTCATGTCACATTCATACGTGTGATTATTTGATTAAAGTCAGCTTCTCCAGCTGGTCTAGACCATCATCTCTTGGAGCACATCAGCCAGGTCTGTCTGCTTCCCTCGGTCTCTACAGCGTGTGCGCATAGTAGGCATTCAACTGAACCAGCAGACGAATGAATGAACTAGAGGTGCAGAGGGCGGCCGAGCGAGCAGCAGCCAGGGCCGGGCTGCGGGGGGCACGCTCTCTCTAGACGGGTCCTCTCAGTCCTGAGCACAGGGCAGGTCCACCAGCCCGCCCGCCTCCAGAACCACTCATTCCAGACACGCCTCAACCGAGGAGAAAGAAAGGGAAGGAGGAGGCAGTAAGTCCGACAGGATTTCCAGCCGAGTGTAAGGTGTAACTGCCCCCCGAGAGGAAACATTTGAAAGTTCGTTCCGTGAACTACTGCACGGCACGCCTGTGAGCACCTTGGGAGGGCTCGGCAGGACTGAAGTGGTGTCTTTGATGCACTGTGTCACTCTTGGTCATATCACAGGTCCTTAGACACATCTCTGTTCTCGGTTCTTCACATGCCTGTCTCCTTCAACTAGACGAAAAATCACCTGAAGGCAAGGACCTGATTCCCGCCCTCGGGCATGTGGCACCAAAGAAAGGCTGGTGACCAGCACAGCTCAGGCACCAGGAGTGCTCTTTGACAAATGACTCACAGAAGAAGAAATGACTGGATAAGTGGAAAGACAGGCCTCAAGAACAAAGCTGCCTACTCGACAACTGCATCAAGGGACTGAAACAGCATCTACTGGCTAGCTGCATGACCCCGAGCCGGGGCACCGGGTGGAGAGGGTGCGGACAGCCGAGTTCTGTAATTACCTGACCGTCACCTCTCTAAGCTGTGCGCTCCCCGAGGATGGTAGGGCTTTTAGCCTTCGTGCTGAGTGGACGTGATTTTATCTGTCTTTGAGCTGAGTGGCTGTGAGTGATCACAACCCCTTTAATTTAGTTACTAAATGAATCCAAGTCCAATCCCAGCTCTTGGACTAACTATCAGGGTTAGTACTGGCTGGAAAAGCCTTGTCTTTAGGGCTCTAATGCCTCAAGGGTAAAATGCTACAGCAGGATGACATGACCGCTCTACCTTGAGCATCTGATGAATCTGTTATCAACCGTCCGAACAAGTGGAGAAGGCAGGGACAGCCTGGGCCTAAGCAAGTGTACTGATCACAGCGAATCACAAGCTACTTTAGAAATCTTGCCCACTGCTAATCATAGCAGGCACTGCTCTCAAGGATCAGGGTAAAGGAACTGTAGCCTAATATGGGCAATCTGCACAGAAGTCTCCCAATATATTGCAAACCATTATCAGGAACAATTATAAAACAGGGGTGAGCATCGGAGCCAAGTAACTTGGCAGCTCAGGGGGCAGTAATTCAAATAAAAAATAACCCTGATCTGAAGTTGAATGTGAACATATATAAAATATTGATATGACCAGCATCTCTGAGAAGGATGAGTAAGCAATGTGACATGAATTTAAAATTATCTAATAACCTGGTTTTATCTTAGAGGAGGAAATGTTTGATTTCTCCCAAAATGCATCTCTTGAAAATTTGTGGCAGAAATTCCAGTCATGTATTTGGCTAACAAAGTATCTATCTCAATCTGGAAAACTTGAGCTCTTTAATGCAAAATTCTTGGCAACTTCCCTCCAGTTTATACAATGTAAACACCACCTTGGCTCTGACGACAAAACATGTACTAAGCACTTGTCAAAGAAGCAAGCCTATAGTAGAGAACTACTGAGGTGAAATGCAGTTAAATGTCTCAGACCCCAGCACAGTGCTCACCCCCCTCAAGTGTCCACCTTTTATGCTTTTTTGGTTTTTAATTACTGGGGACAAAAATCTTTCAAAAATGCATTAGTGCTTCCAGCCCCTGCAGAGTAAGAACTTAGCAACAGTAATAATCATCCATGTTTGCGTGAATGGTAAGTCACTCAGTCATGTCTGACTCTCTGCCACCCCATGGACTGTAGCCCGCCAGGCTCCTCTGTCCATGGGCTTCTCCAGGCAAGAGTACTGGAGTGGGCTGCCACCTCTTATGTCTCCTGCATTGGCAGGCGGGTTCTTTACCACTAGCACCGCTGGGGGAGCCCAACCACCCATGTTTACTGAGTGCTTATTTTGTGCCAGGCACCCTCCTAAGTGCTTCCATGTGTTAATCTACGTGACCGTCACAACAGCGCTGAGGCAGGCACTGTTGACGTTCACTCCTCATCTCTCAGGTACAGACGCTGATGCAGAGATATTCCTGGGGCACCACGGCTCATAAGCGGTGACACGCAGATCTGAACTCAGGCAGCCTGCCTCCAAACCCACTCTCTTAACCACAACTTGACACTAAGCCTGTTAAGCTACTGACCATAACATAAACTTTTACTGAAGACCGACAGCTGTATCCAATTATGAACATCAAATTTTGAAAATAGCCACGCTCGCTTTCAGTATTCTCCAGTTTTTAAAAAGGTTAATGTGGTTCAGGCTTCACGCTGCTGAAAGCGTGTGAATCCTGACAGGGCACAAATACACCCAAACCCCTCTGTAGCCAGAACCTCATTTCCAAGGGCCAAGGACTCTCAAACAGCACAACTCCAGGGCCAGCTCTGCTGAAGCCACTTATCCGATCTTCATGGTAAAAAGCTCTGGGTCCCAGGGAGCTTCTTCAGGAGGATTTAAAGGATTCCCACATCCGATCTCCTGTGCCATTGCCTCTTCTGAGCTTGACTGGGAGACCTCATCAGTGCAGCCAAGTGGAAACAGCCTTTCACGGCCTCAGGTGACCCTGCACTTGTGTGCGGCCGGGGGACCTAAGCTCTGGGCTCTCCTTTAGACAAAGGTTCTCATCTCAAAAGATGCAGGCATCAGTTCCTCAACCAATTCATCAATATATACACTTTGACATTAGGCTTCCCTGGTGGCTCAGCTGGTAAAGAATCCACCTGCAATTCAGAAGACTCGGGTTTCATCCCTGGGTTGGGAAGGTCCCCTGGAGAAGGACATGGCAACCCACTCTAGTATTCTTGGAGAATCCCATGGACAGAGGAGCCTGGTGGACTACAGTTCATGGGGTCGCAAAGAGCTGGGCACAACTGAAGCAACTGAGATGTACGTGGATACACCCAGATGCATGCCTAGATTGACTAATTAGCAGGCCTTCCCTATCTCTGAAGCAAGCAGAGACAAAAATACAATGCATGTTCAGTGAGTGGCATACGGCCTGCTTTATAAATATACACGTTTAGTCTCTCCTGCACACACACACAAACCCAAACTCGACCTCTCAGGGTGGGGGCCTCTTGCCCCAGGTTGAGGGGCCCCAACAGAACCTGTTAGGACCTCTGGGGCTACCATCTCCTTGCAGATTGGGGGAAGCTGGTCTGTTCCCACCAATCAGGAAGCACCCTAGACACTAGATCCTCACATGCAGCGAGGTGCTTTTAACACCCTTCCCACCAAGGCCGGAGGTTCCTCTAACCATGCCAGCTACACCCTGGGTCCGGCCACCACTGCCTCAGTCCAGGTGCCCCATGAGGCCCGAAGGTGTTAACAAGCACAGATCAGAAGCCTCTGTCCACAGCGCCCCCACTGTCCTCTTCTTTGCTGGATGTCAAATGAAAGGGCTGATGGGTGGCTGGACGACTTTGAGGAAAGCAGTCAGTCAACACGGCCACGCGGTGACTTTTGTACATGAGGGGAGCCTTGAAAGAAGAAGGAAAACTAACACAGACAGCATATTCAAAAGCAGAGACATCATTTTGCCAAAAAAGTCTAGTCAAGGCTATGGTTTTTCCAGTGGTCATGTGTGGATGTGAGAGTTGGACTGTGAAGAAAGATGAGTGCCGAAGAATGGATGCTTTTGAACTGTGGTGTTGGAGAAGACTCCTGAGAGTCCCTTGGACTGCAAGGAGATCCAACCAGTCCATTCTAAAGGAGATCAGTCCTGGGTGTTCTTTGGAAGGACTGATGCTAAAGCTGAAACTCCAATACTTTGGCCACCTGATGCGAAGAGCTGACTCATTGGAAAAGACTCTGATGCTGGGAGGGATTGGGGGCAGGAGGAGAAGGGGATGACAGAGGATGAGATGGCTGGATGGCATCACCAACTCGATGGACATGAGTCTGAGTGAACTCTGGAAGTTGGTGATGGACAGGGAGGCCTGGCGTGCTGCAATTCATGGGGTCACAAAGAGTCGGACACGACTGAGCGACTGAACTGAACTGAACTTAACACTTACTGAATTCCTAGAAAGAGGGAACTATTTTATAACAGTCTTGCAGATCTTCCTTTCTGAAATTTGGTTGTTATTTTTATCTGCACATATTTGAAGAGTCAACTAATTCTGCAGGCTTGTTGTGAAAGGCAGCGGCCCCCAGCTCAGTCCCCGGTGGGCTCCCGGAGTCTCCGGCTCTCAGGCTTGATCAGCTCCCAAATTTACATTGCCGATGTGTCCCCCACCCCCACCCCATTCACCAGGTCTTTGATTAATTTATGCTTCAAAAAAAAAAAAAAAACAGCAAAAACCCAAACTCTTCACTGTTACTGCCAGAACATCCTGAGAGGTAACCGAGGCTAATTCTTGTGTTCAATCTGCCACCTTTAATCAAAAGTCTACTAACTTTATTTCTTACAAAAGGTGACTGACGCACCAGGAGAGGGTGAGTCACGTGTCGAAGGTCACGGACCCAGGAAGAAAAGCTTGAGAACCCAACATCAGGTCTGCCGGACCCTGAGGCCCCGGCCTCTGCAGGAGAGCTCGCCACACCCCTGGGGGGCATGGGGCCCCTGTGCTGGACAACTGTCCCCTGAAATTGGCAGCAGCATGCGAACCACCAGCCCGCGGAGATCCAGGTGGCTCTCCGTGTCTCCCGTCACCACTTCCCATTCCACGCCTGGTCCTGAAAGCCCCTCACTGGCACCCCTGAATCCCGCCCACCGACCAGGCTCTGTCCTCTGCCCTCAGTTTGCCGGGGCTGCTAACAGGGAAGGGAATGGTTCCAATGGTGGGGGTAGGGGGACTTGCCTAATTGTAAGGATGCTGACTGTAACCTCTTCCAGCGATCAAGACTTCTAGGAATTAAAAAAAACGCTTTGTCAGAAAATGTCAGAAGGCATTTTTTTTTTTTTTTGGACCAAACCAGGAGAAAGGCAGGAGAGGGACACTTTCAGGCCTCATCACCGATGGTCATCACCGATCAACCCCAGACCCCGTGTGATGACCTTGTTCCGTGGGTCACGAGCAGGTCAAGCTCTTCTCTACAGCGAGTGGCTACGAGCACAGGCTCTAGAGTCACACAGCCTGGTGTTCAGATCTCAGCTCTGTCACTTCTTGGTGAGGACTCTGGGCAAGCTATGAAAGCTCTCCAGCCTGGCTTTCTCATCCATAACACGGTATTAGCGACAGTCATGCACACGCTCTATGGAGGTGCTGTCGGCTTAAATGAGATAGTGCATGTTACACGCTAATTATAAGGCGCACACATATGCACAGCTCATTTTAGTCTTTTCTGCTATCACCACGTTCAAGAAACGTTTGTGCACAAGAGAAAAACGTAACCACATATGACGACGGACGTGACCTGGCTTTACTGCAGTGATCGTTCTGCTATACACACCAACATCGAATCGCTGTTGGGTCGCACCTGAGACTAACGCACTGTTATGTGCCAATCACACCTCAATTAGAAAAGACATTTACGCCGCAAATTTACTGCCGACCTGTGAAAGCATCAACTACGTTCAGAGAGCAGAGCTACACTTAATAAAAAAATGTATCTGGCCGCACCGGGTCTCAGTTGCAGCCCTTGCTCTCTTTAGTTGCGGCATGCGAGATCGAACCCGGGCCCTCTGCGTCAGGAACACGGAGTCTTAGCCGCTGGACGGCCAGGGAAGTCCCAAGGGTTGTGTTAGACTTTGCGGAGGATCCAAGAATGAGCAAAACTCAGCTCTATCTTTAAATGGTCTGTGGCCAGGTGCCAGGTGGGATGAACGGCACAAGTATCCTGTACGGCATTATCAGGAAAGGAGCCAGGGAGCCGGCAGGCACAGCTCAGGCCCCACAGGGAGCCTCAGGTCCCTGGAGGCTGGCCTTCACATTCCAGGACGTTTCCAACCACTCAAACCTCCCAAACGATGTGTCCCGGGGACAGAAACTTCGGTTATGTAAGAGCATGAGATGATGCAAGCCACTTGAAGGATACCGGAGATAAATGATCTATTTATATTTTCATGCTGAAGACATAAATAGAAAAAAAAAAAAAAACACAGCACCCAAAGAAACATTCCTTAAAATAGATGGAGAACATGGTTGAAAGATAAATGCACAGAACAAACAGATGCTAACCACATACCTCTCCACATCAGCCAGAACTCCGCAGGACTCGCTAATTCAAGGAGACTTACCCAGCACCACCGCAACGACAGCAACTGACCCTCTGACAAACTGGGACACGGTGCGCTTCGGCGGTTTTTTAAGACATTTTGTGATAAGACTGTTGAAATGGAATAATGAGGTGCTCCGAAATCCCAGCCCTGACTATAAACCCACAGACATCACGAATCTATGGCTCAGTGTTATTTTATGCAACACGCATCCCCTCAGCAGGGATGCGCTGGTACCCACTGAGTGCCAGGGGCCATGTGGGCCCAGGGACGGAGCAGGGGAGGACCAAGATCTTATCCCCAAAGTAACACCTCAGTGTTAGTTTGGACACTAAACATGCTCATGAAGACTACTTCCATATAACAACCAAAAAAATGCCATAAAGAAAATTATTAAATGGTAGCGGTCCTGAATGATATACCTCAAATAGAGTCGGGTAAAGAAAACCCCCAATTCTAACCTAAAAGGATCTGAATTCTTTGAGGGCAGAAATACAGAAAAAAAGAGAGTGGGTTGGGGTGGGGGGAAGAAATTCTTTGAGGGCAGAAAGACAGAAAATAGAGAGACGGGGGTTCGGGTGAGGGGGAAGGCTGAAGTCAGAGATTAAGAAAGAAAGTATCAGAAGTAGGTTAGGGAGGTCCAGCCCTCAGGAAGCAGGGACCCCTGTTGGCAACCCCAACCCCTGCTCCCGAACTGCAGCCTGTGGACGACCCCCTGACTGGGAGGGAAGGCGGGGCCCTGACTCAGGAACCCTGCACCACGCCCTGCTCCTGCCCCGCCAAGGGGAGCCTCCCCAGATGGCTGTGACCTGAACCCAGGCTGTCTGGCTCCCCATTTCAGTCTCTTAACCATCAGCTCATGAGCCAACTGCAGGAGTGGCCGAAAGGTGGGGGCGGGGGGGCCCCCGGCAGCCTGTTTGGGTCACACGTGGCTGTTGGGATACGTGGGCACCATCCTTGGTGGTTCTGTGGAGGCTGGAGCGCACGCTCCTGTTCTACCCGCCACCTCCCCACCCGCCCCTCCCACGGGGAAACATCAGACTTCACCCTGAACCCACTTCTGCTGGAGTCACGTGTCCTGCTTCAGGTATAGGGACCAGCTTCCTAACGTTCTGAACGAAGGAGGCGGTGATCTGGGTGAGTGGGACAGAACGGTACACGCCTCCCATGGTGATACAGAAATCAGAGGCGATCGATCAAGCGCTGAAAGGTCTAACCCTAGTCGGCACGCGTGCAGGCCAGGCTGGTGAACAGACGCACGCTCTGTCTTTCCTACCTGTGACAATTCCATTTTAATTTTGAGGATTACGTTAAATTTCAAATATTCCTTCTCATCTTCTTGGCTTACTTTGAACCAAGGCAGTCAACCAATACGCTCTGATGATATGCCAAACACTCTGCTAAGGGCACAGAGACGAACACTGTTAGTCGCTCGGTTGTGTCTGACTCTTTGCAACCCCATGGACTGCAGCCCGCCAGGCTCCTCTGTCCAGGGGATTCTCCAGGCAAGAATACTGCAGTGGGTTTCCATTCCCTTCTCTCCAGGGGATCTTCCCAACCCAACCCACGATCACACCCAGGTCTCCTGCCTTGCAGGCAGATTCTTTACTGTCTGAGCCGCCATGGGTGAATAAGCCGCCCTTGGTCCCAACCAGCAAGGAGGAAAGAAGAGGCAGGACCAGAGTCCTGCTTGGAATGGGATGAGGGTGAAGACCCTCCTGGGTAAAAGAGTAGCTCCCTGTACCCTTCCTACTGTGGGTGAGGATCACAGCAAACTGAACCTAACCAAAGTGCATCAGGGCCCATGTCTTCGCTGTGCAATGCCTACCTCTCAAATTCGCCAGTGCTGACCACAAGCAGAGGACACATGGAGGCTGCCTCAGCTCTCTCGAGGCATCTCTGCTGAACGTGTTTACAGGGGGCCAGGAACACCATACCGAGTTTAGTAAGCAGATTCATAATCCAACCCCGCCCAGGTAAAGACTTCCTCTTTCCCAGAGCAGAGGCACCCTGGAAAGGCTGGAGTGGACAGGGAGACAGAAGACCCCACCTCCACTTTGGAGCCAGCAAGCGGGTTCTCAGGGTTCGGGGATCGTCCAGGGCCACACGGCTGGTGAAGGCTGGGCCCCTGCAGCCAGACATGTCCATCCCTAATCTAGGTCTCCTCGAGACACTGTAGCCCCCATTTGAAGGGCAGCAGGGGACACGTTCTGAGGACAGCGAGAGGCCGTGGACGTAAGAGTGACATTAAAGGTCAGAATCAAGGGCATCAAGCAACTCCGAGAAAGCCTTCCCCCTCTAACCTGTGTCTCCCCACCGCTACCCTGCACGAGAACTCCCCCTCATATCAGTCCACCAAACCACGAGGCTTCCATGGGGAACACCAGGGGGGCCTGAGAACAGACAGCCTCCTTGCACCGATCTGTTCCCGACCCACCTTCAGCTGGTGCGTAAAAAGCATGCAAAGACGCCTCACGCTTTGAACGAAGTGTGAAAAGATCAAAGGCCACAGGGCACTAAAAATGAGAGCCCAGAAAAGGCTCTTTGTGGCCCTGTGTGGTTTGTTAATCCTACAGCTGACAGTAATGTATGAGGCCAGGCAATTAATTCCAATACTTCACACGTGCTGATTTTTTAAAGCATCCGATCAATTCTATGCAGCTCCGTGTGCCAGACGCACGTTTGCCGAGACAAAGGGCCGATCTGACGGGACCAAGGCCCTCGGGGTCTCAAGGCCCCTCCAGCATGAAAGCCTCCACAGTCGCCAGCTTCCTTTCTGCTGCAGGTTCACACCCGTGGAGACCTCAGAGGATGGTGAAGCAGGAAAATGTCCCCCTGACCCTGAACAGAAGGCGCGTCTGCCGTCTGGCTGGGACGCTGGTCCCTCGGGGATGGACTGGCAAAGCAGGCCGGAGCACGGGGGCCATGTGGGGACCCTGGAGGAGCCTGGTCCACCCTCCTCCTCCCCTGGGGCTTCCTAATGGCTTTACACACTCTCCTCCGAGGTATTATTCAAATCAACCCCACAACTCAGGTTCCTTTGCTTGTGGCTCTAATTGAATAAATCTAACATATCAACAGACGCACTGGCCCAGAGCCTTGGCCAGATTCCCCCTTGGATGTAACAGCTCATTCTGGCTGTTTCAGCTGAGCCTGCGAGCAGGGAGGGGCCCCCTGGGCAGCTCCTCACTTACATATGTACAGCATGTGTGTGTGTGTGTGTGTGTGTGTGTGTATGGTCTAGAGGGCAGCCCCCATCTACATATGTACAGTATGTATATATATATGTGTATAGAGGGCAGACCCTCGTCTACATACGTATAGTATGTATACATATGTGTATAGAGGGCAGCCCCCGTCTACATATGTATAGCATGTATATATATGTGGTATAGAGGGAGCCCCCGTCTACATATGTACAGTATGTGTATATATGAGTGTATAGAGGGCAGGCCCCCGTCTACATATGTATAGTATGTACATATACGTGGTATAGAGGGAGCCCCCGTCTACATATGTACAGTATGAACATATATGTGGTATAGAGGGAGCCCCCGTCTACATATGTATAGTATGTGTATATATATGTGTATAGAGGGAGCCCCCATCTACATACGTATAGTATGTATATACACGTGTAAAGACGGCAGCCTCCGTCTACATATGTACAGTATGTACATATATGTGGTATAGAGGGAGCCCCCGTCTACATATGCATAGTATGTGTATATATATGTGTATAGAGGGAGCCCCCGTCTACATATGTATAGTATATGTATATATATATGTGTATAGAGGGAGCCTCTGTCTACATATGTATAGTATGTGTGTATATATATGTGTATAGAGGGCAGCCCCCGTCTACATATGTATAGTATGTATATACACGTGTAAAGAGGGCAGCCCCCATCTACATATGTATAGTATGTATATATACGTGGTATAGAGGGAGCCCCCGTCTACATATGTACAGTATGTATATATATGTGTATACAGGGAGCCCCCGTCTACATATGCATAGTATGTATACACACGTGTAAAGAGGGCAGCCCCCCGTCCTGCAGCAGAGGCAGGATGACTGCCCTCCGCTCTCTCAGCTAATATTTACTCATGGTTGTTAATATTTACTCGTGGGTGAAAGGTCTGCAGGAGAATCTGAGCAGAACTGAAGCGTCTTCGAAGGTGGGGAGGGTACCTTAGCCAAGTCGGTTTCTAATGCACAGATGTTCAGGAAGGGGCTGTTCTGTGCCTCAACATATGCTGCTTCAGAACCCTAAGAGCTGCGTCAGCAGAGAGTCTGTTGAGTCTGTTTTCATTAAGATGACCTGGGTTTGCAGCTATTCCCACTGGTAAACACATTCAGGGAACCAGTCACTAAAATAAACCTGCCATTCATTTGAGCTTCTTTCAGTCCTTTTGCAGTGGGTAAAAAATTTTAAAACTGTATCATTACCTGCTGGGAGTAGGAATGCAGGTCATCACGTGAGCAAGCCATTGACGCTGGGCTTAAAACTGGAAGATCAGACCCTGGTGCTTCCAAGCTCCTCTCTGGGGAGGATGCCGCCTGGAGAGGGTGCTTTCAAGGGAATCACGTGGCTGAACAACCAAGATCACAGGGGCCAACCTGCTGACATCCCGCCAGCCATCTGAGAGCAGGGCTAACGCGCATGGCCGGCCCCTCTCGGGGGAGGGAAGGAGCAGCCAGGGGGGTCTCTCCTGTGACCACGGGGCCGAGGGCTCCGGTCTCGCTGACCAACAGGGACAAACTTCTCTTCCCGGGCACTGGCCCACGGCCCGACTCTCACCAGAAAGAAGGTTTCTGCTTTTCCTGTGCGTGTGTTTTCATTATACTTTCCTCACGTATTCTTTTTTAAATTATTTTTTTATTTGGACCATTTTTTTAAAGTCTTTTACTGAATTTGTTACAATACTGCTTCTGTTCTATGGGTTTTTTGGCCACAAGGCATGTGGGATCTTAGCTTCCCAACTAGGGCTCGAAACCGAACCCCCTGCACCGGAAGGGCGAAGTCTTAAACATCAGACCCCAGGGAAGCTCCTCGACACACATTCTCGAGAACCCAGGAACTCGTTCCCATCCAGCGAGCACTGCGGGTCACAGGCCTCCTCTCGCCTGCACAGACCCTACGTAGTCCTCACTGTCTCAGTGACCCCGGCACCCGCCGGCCCTCGCCACCTCTTGCCGTGCCTTCCTTTCACAGGCAGAATCATTCCCAGTCTTTGACTTCCCTTCCCAGGCCCCTGGGTCCCTTCTTGGACTAACGAAGCCCAGGTTCAACTACTGCGTGGGCTAAGTCTGCACCTAGCAGTCCATGCTGAAAACTGACCCCTGACCACCAGGACACAGGGCAAGAAGGGGGTTTAGTGGTCCACACGCCTCTCTGCTGCCAGGACAAACGCTTTCACTGGAGCCAGCCAGTCGCCCTGCCTCAGTGAGGCAGGGTGCCCTGCGGCCATCATCAACGCTGCCCCAAAGAGTGGGCATGTGTTCATCGGCGGTGGGGGATGAGGGTGAATGGAGGTCGACATCCCTACCCGGGGCACGAGCCTATGAAACAGCCCTCAACCTGGGCATTTCAGTGCCTGGGTGAGATTTTCCCTTCTTACCTTCCTCTTCTGCCCCTCTGATCTCATATCTTGCTTCTAATCAGAGCTCAGAGGGAACAGATGTAAGGTAATTACTCCTGAGCACGCTGTGGAAGTGCTCATTGATTAGAAATCACTTTCAGAGGGAACACTGTTACACAAGAATTTTGATCAAAGCTGGATTATCACTTTGGTTCTTTGTCTCACCCACAGACACTTGCCCCCTCCTCCTGGAAGAGAATGCGTGTGTGCATGAAGGCAGATCATAAGGGAGCTGAGAGTTCTTCTTAGGGTGGAGCTACTCGTTTCATTCATCAGTCTAAAATAAACATTTCTCCAAAAAGCCACTCATCAAGCCTTTTTCCCCCGAAGCCCATGCTCTGAGCTCATAACGGCACTGCCTTCAGTACCATCTCCCTGGGAGGAAGCCGAGCTCAGGGTGAGATGCTCTGTGCTGCAGGACGAGACCCAAGCAGGGTCAGAGTGAACGCGCCTGTCCAGGCTGCTGAGAGCGACTGTCGCAAGGATGCAGAGAGCCCTCTCAAGATGTGACCGGGCCGCGGGGGGCTCGGGGTACCCAATGCGTTTACCCGCAGGCCCATCTTCCTGTGTTGGACTCTTCAATGACGAGCACCTGCATGGTCCAGTGCCTTCAAGAACTGGCTTCTTTTAAGTTGTTCACAACTGTGCAAATTTACTCTCTTATCTTGCCCTGGAGGCCAGGCATCCAAGGTCGGCGACAGAAGCTGGAGGAAGATGCAAAGGAGGAAGTTCTATTTTTTTTTTTTTGACATTAAAAAAAGTCATCTTCCGTTCTTCCTGAAGTGCTAGGCTAGATTCTACATGCAGGGAGGGGCAAAGGCAGGATATATTATAAATCAACTCTCAGTGACTGCTTTAAAGTGAAAATACTTCGCTCAGAGTAAGAGTTTTATCTTGGAGTAAACTATCCTTAGCCCTTACTCCGATTAATCAGAAAGCTTAAACGACGGACAAGTGATTTTTAAAAAAGTCATATGAGGGATTCATGTGACTCGGAAGCATATTATACATGGATTGTCCTGGATCAATTATAGCTCAAGCTTTAGCCTGCACTGTTCTTCACTTACAGTTTCCTATACAGGCATCTAAAGTATGTATTTTACACACGTGCGTGTTATAATCTGGGCTTCCCTGGTGGCTCAGATGGTTAAGAATGTAGCTGCAATGCAAGAGACCCGGGTTCAATCCCTAGGTCAGGAAGATCCCCTGGAGGAGGGGATGGCAACCCACTCCGGTATTCTTGCCTGGAGAGTCCCATGGACAGAGGAGCCTGGTGGGCTACAGCCACGGGGTCACAAACAGTCGGACATGACTGAAGTGACTTAGCATGCACACTTCATGGTGGGGAGGGGGAGAGACGGCGCGTGCGCGCGCACCCACCCACCCACACACACACACACACACACACTCTCTCTCACCCTAATTAAATTGCCCACGTAGGATTATAAGAACAGACTTGAAAGACACACAGTCATGAACAAGCTCGATATTATCTTGGGGATATACCCTCTAAAAACTCAGTCCAAGAGTGAAGCGGAAAGCAGTAAAATGGAGCATAACTTTTTTTTTTTTTTAAGGATTATTCAGAAACCCACCAGATGATTTGAGAGTTGATTAGAGACAAGTTATCTGGGGGAAGTACGTGACCCTTGGGCAGTCTGCTCGGAACAAGGGGAAGAAACCAAGTGAGGCTTCAGAGAGCCCTGCTCTAGCCCGATGCCCAGCCCGTAGCAGCAGACAGCAGCGCAGGCGCTGCCCGCGGCAGTGATGGTCAGGGACAGGCTGGTCCTCAGAGACCCTGCCTGACAGTCAGAGAAACCCACAAGTCCACAGACACCTCCCCACGGCCCTACACCTCACGGGCACCGTTCTCACGGACCCATCTGCAAATAAGGAATCAGACGTCCAGTAAAGAAGAGAGGGAAGGTAGGTCTGATACCCCATTTACAACATAACATGGCCTTTCCCAGGCACCCCAGAGCTTCCTACAGGCATCTGTGCAAATGGTTAGATGAACTCTGAGCCAGTTTATTCTACCTAAGCAAGAAGAACCAACCTACTTTGCATTCCTGAAAATCCCCAAAGATACTCCAAATACACCTGACGGGATTCCCAGGTGAGAACCTTCACGAGTGCTCTAAATGCAGAGTACACACATTATAATATTTCATGTGCAAATTCCAATAATGACCGAGAACAATACACGCACGCGTGCAACAGGATACCAACCACGACTGGACAGGAGACACGCAGACGGAGCGCCAGCTCCTGGGAGCACGTCCGCAGCCACACAAGCTGAAGGCATGTGTTACGATTAAAAGTTCAATCATTCTGCTTTTGTAAAAACACAGCTGGATGTGCTTCTATGAACCTTCTTTCAGTTTTAGACTTTTATGTCGCTGCTTTCAAGGTAGATTTATGACGCCAGGTTTTTAGATGACGAACCAGTGGCTTGTCCAGATGAGAGAGGAGGCAGGCGAAGATGCAGGTGAGAACAATGGCGCACACTCTCTAGAGAGATGTCGTGAGGAAGCGGGGTTTCATCCCCCGGTGCATGGCTCCACAGGCAGCCTCACCACGGCACGTGCTGCCCAGGGAGGCCCCAGCGTGCCCAGTGCCCTCAGGCCCCTGCATGAGTCATCCGTTCATGCCACAGAGAATTTTATAAATTGGTGTAACAACAGATGTCTAAAATAGACATGTAATAGTTGATGTGCTCTGGAGACTACTTTATCATGAAATAGATTTTAAAACACCAATAGAGGATGGCAGAATTGTGCCACCTCCTAAAAATGACTGGTCTCCCTTGTTTCATGAACACTGACAGCAACGATCTTTCAGTCATCGCCATCACCAGATTGGCTGCGCGCTGAATTCCAAATCAGAAAACAAAGTGTTGGAATGAAGACTCTATAGGATCCACTTCTGGCCTGAATCTCACCTGAGTAACACAGACGCTGGGCCTGCCCCAGGATGGAAACCTCATCAGATACTGCCTTACAAACAGATGTGCTGGCTGCAAGGTCCGGCATTCCTTCCCATTTTCTCTATCAATAACGTCACTCCACCTGCATCCTAGAGCATTTATTGTGCTCAGATAAAAAATATATACTGCAACTTTTTACGGTGTTAAAAAAATTCCTTCTCAGATCTCAAAGCCCATCACATGTTTTTTTCTTTCATAATATCCTCAACTTTCTTTCCTGGTCTTCCAACCCAAAACAATCAGACCTTATGAAAGCAGCTCTGTCGTCCATTTTCAGCAGGCAACTTAGATGTCTCCTATGAGCACGAGCCTAACTACACACATAACGCCACACACAAACTTTCCAGCGGGAAGCTGGGCCGCTCTTGGCGTGTAGTCAGTGCTTACTTCCGGCTACGGTGAGTTTCTCCCAGATGAACAGCCAGCCCGAGGATTTCGCCACCACCACCAACAGTAGTTAAAACTATATACGTACGTGCCAGCCCCTGCAAAGGAACTTGTAGGGTAGGTTCTAACATTAATTCCGTTTTAAAGACAAACTCGGAGAGAGAGAGCAACTTAAGGTCCCACTGGTGACAAAGCCAAGCCCTGACCTCGGGGCAGCCGTGAGGGCCCGCGGCTGCTGCATGAGGCCTGCCGGCCCCGTGACACACAGTCCACTCCTCCCGGGACACGTCAAGAAACGAGACGGAATATGACAAGGCCACGCCCTGTATCCGCTGCAGGCCGGCTGAGCTCCAGGAACCACGAGCAGTCTCAGGAGGGCGACTGACACCCGTGAGGGCACCCCTCCGCTCACATCCATCGGGGACTGTTCAAACCTGCTTTTCCACCAAACACTCCCATGTGAAAGTTAACAGGAACGGTTGCCTTCTCTTTGCTGGGGGACGGATGGAGACGCTGATTTTAAAAACAATGCAAAGGCCTAACTGATAAACAAATATAAAAGTTTAAAATTATTAATATCGCTTCTTTCAAACTTGAGTGTTCAAGTTTACTGATGATAAAGAAGCAAAACCTCCTTCTAACTACAATTATTAGTCGCTCAAGGCAGCATATCAACAGATCATAATAGCTATTTTTCACAGTTGCTTATGAGAGTGTCAGCACGACTGAATGTAATTTTAATTAAACAAATCTGCCATTATGAGTACAATAACTGCCTTGCCATTTTTACATTATGGCACGAACTAAAAGAAAAAAAAATCCCCCTTGTATTGCAATAACCAGAAAACCTATTTAGTAAGTAAAAGTATTGTTAAAAATAGTATAACAGTATGATTACAATATATCAATGTGTAAAGTGGGTCCTACATTACAGAGTCGGACTTTACCCTGCACCTAGTCTAGCCACTGGACAAGCAGAGCGGCCTGCAGGGGGACGTCCAGGCCGGAAGGGGGGCTCCATGCCAGGGGTGGGGCATAAAGAAGGCATTACCACCACCCCTGGGGGACCCTGCTGAAACCTCTAAGACACACCTGATTCCTGAGAAACACTTGCTCTGCTTCGAAGGTTGAAGGGACCTTGAATTTTGGTTTCCTACTATTAGGATTTTTCCATCTTGAATATCTGTATTGATCTCCTTTACTTAAATAAAGCCAAGAATAGCTTCTGTTCAGACTAGGCTTCTCGAGGGCTTGGTCTGTTTAATACTGCCAGCTCTATTCCTGTGGCAGACCTGAGTTGACATGATTTGGGATTCATGTTTAAATAGGTTTTCTTGCCGGAGGAATCCTGAAGGGGAGAGGTTCAATATATAGGCATCCATTGACTGAATCTAGGTCAGAAACAATCACATCCTAAACATAACCGAGTCTTCGCTGCTTTCCTTGCCACACGTCCCTCCCACTTCCGTCCTCCCGTCCGCTCACCGTGGGACGGCTGTTTCGGGTTTGGGAGGTGAGTGGAGGTGTGCAGATGACTGCTAGAACCCTGTCCCCCAGGCGGACCCACCACTATCTGGAGGAGGCCACCCCCACAAGCGGCGCGCAGACCCCTGCTGCACAGACACACTGGGAGGACATGAGGCCTGACCTTCGGGTGCCATTTCAAGAAATGCTGATCAAAGTATCATTTAAATTCCAAATCCTGCTCATATGCTTAGGTCCTAGTTTTCAGGCCAACCCTTTTCCTGAGCTGAATACACTGACTGCAGCCCTTTAAATGAATCTGAGGAGGCTTGTGTTCGGAGGACCACCCGGCGCCCAGTGGCGGGTTGCTAACCACCACGTCCGTACAGCCTCTGCTTCCGGAGCAGGTCCTCCAGTGGTCTCACTCGATCCTTTAAGTGAACCAAGCAGAGAAAGAAAACAAACGGGGGTGACGGGAAAGGGAAACTTCCTGCAGCACTGCTTCAGAGGGAACGGCCAGACACACGCTCCGAAGGGCGGGCCCGGGGGCGGACACAGCCCCTGGTGCTCTGGGGAGCCCGTCCACCCTCAGCCCCTGGTTCTCTCGGGAGTCCGTCTACCCTCAGCCCCTGGTTCTCTGGGGAGTCCGTACCCTTCAGCCCCTGGTTCTCTCTGGTCCGCCCCCCTCAGCCCCTGGTTCTCTGGGGAGTCCGTCCCCTTCAGCCCCTGGTTCTCTCAGGAGTCCGTCCCCCTCAGCCCCTGGTTCTCTGTGGTCCGACCCCCTCAGCCCATGGTTCTCTCTGTAGTGTGTCCACCCTCAGCGTGTCCATGACATCACACATCCTCTCATCATGAACACTTGTGGAATAAATGTAAGCGAAGGGACGGGGACGAAAGGTGAAGAAACCAGATGGTCCGAAAGGTTTTCTGAACCGCAGTTTCCACAGCCCCTCGGGAGACCCTGGCACCGCCTCCTGGACTCCATGGCGGTCCTGGCGGGGGCTCCTCCTGTGCTTCCGGCACCACTGCTGCTCGGGCCGTCCGTCTGAACTCCGCCCTCCCTCTCTCCATCCCCGAGGTCTTCCCTGGGACTCTCCCCTCGTCCCTTCTCCTGTTCTAGAACTTACTGGGGTTCTAGTCCGTCCCGGGGGGCTCTCCCGTCAGCTGGGCTGTGTGTCACCTCTCAGCCCAAGAGGCACAAAGTAATCAAATCGCCTCCTCCAAAGGCCGCTCCCTCCTCCCCTCCCTCTGGCCTGGTTGGCCTCTGTCCTCCGGGTCCCAACGGACCCAGGAGCTGTGTTTCCTCCCCTTACCCCCTGCTCTCTCCCTGGAACGGGCTCACCTTCCCATAGATTCGGACCCTGAATGTCTCCCCCACCAGCCAGCTTCTTCCCACAAGGCTCTAGCCCCCTTCTCAGCAAGGACTCATCTCCTCTCACTCAGACTACGCACACATGCTTCTACTGGGCTGGCCAAAAAGTTCATTTGGTTTTTGCCACAACACGGTACAGGAACTCCTAAACAAACTTTCTGGCCAACCCAATACATCTTTTTCCCATGACCAACCTCACCCCTGGCCAACACGGTCGCCACAGGCAAGATGGAAAATCCTTCATAAACTGCAACAGGTGAACCAGCTCAGTGACTTCCCACGTGCTCCACGAGAAAGTCCACATTTTTATAAGGGAGTTCAGGGCCTTTCCCCCAGGCCCATGCGCCCTACATGCTGGTCAGTCTGAACTCCTCTCCCACCTCTGTCTTCTAGTCTTTGGCAGGCCACCCACTCTGCCCTGGCCCCGTTTGCCTTCAAGACTCCACTGAACCACGATCTGCAAAGCTGCTTGAGCATTTCAGGCAAAGGGAGACACGGCCCATCTTTGAAACCACAGTGGTGCCCCGCTCCTCCCAGGCCCCTGACGGCTCGTGGTCTGCAAACATCGTTTGCACAGACCTGCTATCACACGGCAAGCTGCTTGAGGACAGGCGCTCGTGTCTAAAAATCGCTCTGATATTTCTGGACCACGAGACTCACACACAGCGCAGTGGTTCCCCTGCAGTAAGCGTTCAGTGCAGGTTCCCTGGAACGAACACATCACACCTAGACGGCGTTCATTTTTAGCCACTCCAGCTCAGAGGAGAAGAACCAAAAAAAACTGAGAGCCCAAGGCAGCCACAGCTCCGCTCCTGCCGGTTCACGCCCCCGACCAGGACGCTGCTGGCTCCAGCCTGCTTCCTCTGCCTTCTTGCCCGCTTCCAGGGCCCAAACCTTCTGGAACTCGTCTCATCCCCAGTGATGGAAACCCACGTCCAAGGACCTTACATACCTGGAGTTACTCTGGCTTGTGGGGTCTGAGGAAGGACCGGGGAAAAGTCGGTGCAGCCAGGGCCCTGCACGCACGGTGGACCAGGACCCGCCCCCGCCGGCACCCGCCTTCCTTCTCGCCGCTTCCTCCGCTCGCTCTCTGTCCTCTCTGCCCTCTCCACCGCAGGAAACATGGCCAGTGACGGTTCCTGGCAAGACCCCTCTCCGCTCAAGCTCTCTCTAGTTTTCCACCCAAACAAGATGGAGAAGAGGCCATCGGCCCAGCCTTGTGAGGTGCTCCTCTCTGGACCAGTCAGCCGGGTCTAGGGGCAGAGTCCCACTGGACCACTGCAGCAGCTGCCCTGTCGAGACAGCGTGCGGGGAGGCAGGGGCTTCCGGGAAGGGGGCCGGGGCTTCCAGAAAAGGGAGGCAGGGGCTTCCAGAAAAGGGAGGCAGGGGCTTCGAGGAAAGGGGGCCGGGGCTTCCAGAAAAGGGAGGCAGGGGCTTGACGGAAAGGGAAGCCAGGGCCCACTTCGCCTGTCACCCTGGGCAGGACAGTGCGGGGCATCAAGGTTTGGGAGCTCCACTCTCAAGAGGTGGGAAGCTTCTCCACCTTCCCTGAGCAGACAGCTTTTCTCTTCACGTCATCTTCATAGACGTTCCTTGTTCCTTGCATTACGGGAAACAGACGTACACGTGAACCCGCCCTAATGTGACTCCTTGAATTTCTCTCCTGCCTTGTGATTGCTCCTCTTCCAATCAGAAGAGGGGTTTCCTAGGTAACCGTGGATAATCTGCATACTTCTAACCCCGCCCGCTCCCCCCCTCCGCCCCGCCCAGCCATCAGCTTCCTGATCCTGGGAGCTCAGAGTTTCAAAATATATTTTATAAAGGATATGACCAACCTTCTTCACAAAACTCCCCCTACCCCCTTTCTTTCCTTCCTTTTCTCTATCTGAACATTTGGTCCAAATCACACTATTTTTAAACCAGTGGTTTACTTATATCCCAACTTATTGCAACCTAATTCTTGTTTCTATATAGCAATCCACACCACACTTTTCTCTCCTGTAAGAAAAGAAACTGTCGTAACTGAGATGTAAAGTTTTGGTCATTTACGTAGAATATGTTACCAACTGGGGTGTGTTTTTGGTCTACATGGAAAGAGGTGTCAGTTATATCCTGAAAAAAAAAAAGATTTTCTTTTTTTTCTTTATGGTGAATTAATTTCATCAGAATTTCTTGAGTACTTTGTTATAAATGCCAAAGAGAGTAGAAAGTTCAAGACCTAGTGCTTGACACTGATTTACAGTGCAAGGATGGAAAAATGTATAAATATAAGGCAATGGAGCAGTTGCTAAAACAGAAGAATGTGCTAGAAACACTTCTACTATAACCACAGAATTTCAGAACTTGCACACTGGTTGCACTACTAGACAGACAATCCAGGAGAAATTACCACATTTAATGAAAGTCAGGATAAGAGATGGATTTCCCTGGTGGCTCAGATGGTAAAGAATCTGCCTGCAATGTGGGAGACCTGGGCTTGATCCCTGGGTTGCGAAGATCCCCTGTAGGAGGGCATGGCAACCCACTCCAGTATTCTTGCCTGGAGAATCCCATGAACAGGGGAGCCTGGTGGGCTACAGTTCACGGGGCTGCAAAGAATCAGACATGACTGGGTGACTATGCATAGCACAGGGTAAGAGATTATTCTGGTAAACCTTCGCGTACACATCGAGACCACATCTGTCGTCTCTGGTACAGATATTTCACCGGCCTAATTTCCAAGGCTAGGGTCCTTCCTCACCTTACTATTGCCACTTCCTTCAAGGAGCAGGTGAGAACTAAGAACAGTGGCCACATCTCTCAAACACAGACGCCAAGCACTTCTGTGAAGTGTTCTTTCTCCTCTGAGAAATACTACACGAGACATCCTACAAAACAGTTCTGGAAGGCGACTGGCATTTTGTGGATTTTGTCCTCATCCCTGAATTGTGCATGCATGGAAAAGACGTCTGTGTAAACGAGACTTAGGACCGACCCGGAATCCCCAGTTCTTGTTTGCTGCATAACCGGAAGGGAAAAGACCAGGGCAGGGCGTGGGGGAGGGTCTCTGCGCGGCCGGTGGGGAGACTGGGCTCAGACAGAGGTGACGAGCATGGCAACACCAGTGGGTAGCCCAGCTGTACACAAGCCGGGACACGCAGGGCACCACAGGGCTCCACAGCTCGACGGTGTGCCGGCCGGGGCCGTGCAGGACTGCCAATGCCCGGCCAGGAGCCGCGGGGACGCGATGCAGTCACGCCACATTCAGTGGAGTGAGCTGGTTTGTGAACATGAATAAGACACCCTCTGGGGCTTCCAGAACACCCCGAGGGGGCTCTGCTGGAGACAGAGGCGTGTGAGCAGGTGGGTGGAGACCCTGGGGACGGTGGGACGGAAGCCCCTTCGCTTGCATCCCCAGCGTCTGAGTCACAAGAGACCCCGTGATGGGGACGCCCTCGCCTGCACTGCGCTGCCCTGGGACGTCCTTGTCTCCTTCACGGGACTCTCAGGACACTCTACCTTGCTGTCTCCTCACTAGACCCGAGTCAAATTCCTCCGATGGTAACACCCTCTCTGGCTCCAAACTACACCTGAACAAATGATCGCAGCGATGCTATGGACTGCTAAAACGAAGCGAAGCAAACAGAGACAGAAGCTCCCACACCCACCGGCTGTTTCCACCGGGTTTTCTAACTCCCCCGTTCCCCGTGTCCCCCCAGCCTCGTGTCTCAGATTCTGCCCCGTTCTGGACTCAGAACCAGACTCCGCCTCTGACAGTGGGGCCCGCAGAAGCCCTGGGCCAGCAGTGCTCAGCAGAACATGTAGACTGTCCTGCAAGGATTCTGACCCAACATCTGGGGCTCCGACCCCAGCAGCGGCCTCCACGCTCCCCCAGGCCAGCCTGAGCTGGGCTCCCCTCCACACTTGCCTGGATGGCTGTCCCAAAGCCCAGCTCCTCTGTGACCGCCGGTCTGCCCTGCTGCACACCTCCACCTGCTGCCGGGCCCGCTACCAACACCCCAAAGGCAGACGCCTAGACGGCGGGACCACTGGGCCCACCTGTGCCCATCACTGGTCCTTCCCCCTGGAGGGGCCCCTCCTCCCGGGCATGGCTGCCCCCTGCCTTCTTTGGTGCATCCTCCTGACTGCTCCCTCCACTGCTGGAGCCTCAGACTGACCAAGTTGAGGAAAACAAGTCGCCAGAAGACACTGGAGTCAGCTGCCTGAAGCCGCCCTAACCGGCAGGTCTTGGCCCAGCCCAGGGTAACACTGAAGCCCAGAGGCGCTGGGGGCACAAGAGGCTTGATGGCTTTTCAGGAGGCCAGACAGGAGAGGCCCAGGTCTGCGGGGCGTCTCTGCTGCTCGGAGATCTGAAGTTGACTCAAAAAGGTCTCACCAGTATATCGCGGAGACTTCGTTACAAATACAGACCCATCCTTAGAGACTCAGCTCCCGACTCTCTAGTGAGGGTAAGGTGTGGTGATGCTCTGTACAATTCTGAGGCAGCATTTGGACTCATGCACCTTGTGGTCACCAGGACAACATCACTGACTCCTGAGGACCGCGGCACATGGGGCCCGAGTCTCTGTGGGGTGTAAAAAGGGAGGTGACAGACAAGGGGACTGGCGGTGGGGGGCTGACTCCCACCGCGGCCCCTGGGCACTCATCTGGGTAGCAGCCAGTGGAAAGAAGTGACCCTGTGAACTGAGATAACAACTTTAAAGACCCAGCGATGGAAAGCCTTTCTCATAACTGGCCCCCATGATGGGGGAGAGGGGAGTTCTGCTCCTCACTCCATCCCTGCAAGCAAGACAAGAGACCTCCTGTCCCCACACATGCTGCCCTAGGTGCAGGTCTTAACCTGCGTCCCTCTGATCGATACTGTGGGGGTGAGACCAGGCACCACGAAGGGGTGTGAGGCACCCTTACCTGCGTCTTGGGAAGAGGGCATTCAGTCACCACCCTTACAAAAAGGTGCACAAGGTGCCAACCACAGACACTGCTGGAGAACTCCCCGAAAAGTGCCAACGGCAAGTTCTAAAGGAGAGAGGCGCTTCCTGGTTAGTTTCCACAAGGGCGCGGGGTGGTGTGGCAGGCGGCTGGGGATGGGACCCTACTGGCCGGGCGCCTGACCCCTGGCCCCGCCTCCCCGGCGTCCAGGAGGCGCTCGGTCCCTCCCTGCTCTGTGCAGGGCTGCTCCTCTGGGGTCAGGTCAGCCTGCAGGGGACCCCCAAGAATCCTTCTGCAAATGGCGAGGTCCTGGGGGACGTGGCGGAAGAGGGGGGTTCGGGGACTGAACTAACTGTGTTCTATAGTGTCTCCCGCTGGGGGCCAACGGGGCCGCTCTGTGATGGCGACAGAATGCACCCCTCCCTGGCTGCTTTAGAAAGAAGGCTTGGGGACGGAGGGGAGGGAAGGGGTCGGGGGAAAGAAATGCCAGGCTAAAAATGACTTCTCTGAACTGCTTTCTGGGCTGTCTGAACCACAACAATAGGCGTTCTCATACTCATGCCACCAACCTTGCGATGAAAACGAGGGAAGGGCGAGCAGCCAGCGGGGTTCTGAGGCCATCTCCTTGGCACTGCGCGCTATTTCAAGGGGACGCGTCTCCTGACACACTCTCCCAAGATTAGCTGGGGCAGGTTTCTCACTGCCGGCCCACCTTTAAGTGCCGGTAACTGTGCTTGCTCGGCTCTGTCTAGAAAAATGACCAGAGAGGTCAGCCCCCTGCTGGCACTGCCCACAGCATCGCCCTGGCATACAGCCCGGAGCCCAGTCCTGTGGACGACGGAGCCTGGCCTGCCAGCATCCACGCCACTGGATGAAGTATTTGGTTTTTTTTTTTTCTTTCTGATTAAAATTTTACTCCTCAAGTTGCGGGAAGACCAGGCTCCATTTCAGAACGGCATGCGATATGGACTCTCACTCTCTTCCCTCTAGAATCAACTTCATCATCTGGACCGACCGCCAGACCCAAGCGGACTCGCTGTCCTGAGGTCGTCCTCTGTCTTACAGAAACCAGATGGGTTGACTGTGGAAGTTACGGGTTGATACTCGACCACCTAGCAATTAGTTTAGAAACCGGCGGTTTTCAAAGCATGTCACACAGGCGGGCTCATCTTGTGTTTGCGGCAACCACTGAAAGACGGTATCCGAGCTCTCAAGTGGGCAGAGGAGGGGACTGCGGCCTGGTGGCCCGGGACCAGGTATTAGGACGCAGAGAGGCGGGAACAGGGCGCCCGACTCCCAGCCCTTTCCAGACCACATGGTCTCGCCTTCCAACGCAATAAACCGCCTCCGGTCTTGGAATCAAAGCTCCTCTAGGGAGGGAGGGAGGGTGGATAGGCACCCACCAGCCACGAGGCAGTGAGCCTCCCTCCACCCCTGAGAACACTGAGGGTGGGTGGAGGGAGGCACAGGCCATGGTCCCCTGCGGAGCCTGCATCAGGGGGCCTGCAGATGAAGACTAGAACGCGACTGAGCCAGCAGCCAGGGGCAAGCTGGGAGTCCCGCAGGTGGAGGCGGCCGGGGAGGAGGAGGGGAGGGGAGGACCGGGAGGAGGACAGCAGTGTCCCCGTGCCAGTTCTGAAACCGTGCAGTGAGCCCCTCTGCTGAAGATGCTCTTGCCTGGAAGAGGGGGCCGGGCGGTTTAGGGCGGCCCCCGCTATTAAACCAACGATAGGTTCTTGAACCAATGGCGGCTCGTCCACAGCCTGCTCAGACCCCAGGAAGTGGCCTGGTGCACAGGGCTCCGCCCAGCGTGTGGGGTGACTGTTTGCTCAGTGAGCCTGCCTCCCCTCAGAACTGGTGCTGGCATCAGAGAGAGGACGAGCTGGAAGAGCCTTGGGCTGAGGCAGCGAGGGGCGGAGAGTGGCTGTGTGTTTAACTGTGGGAGGCGCTGAGATGCGGAGGGTCTCTGGCCTCAGACCTGCCTTGGTCTGCGCAGCCTTCAGCCCTGACTCAGGCTCACCCTAAATAAATCCCTTTGTCCTGAGGAGTCACCATGAGGGACCCTGTCCTGATGACAAAGCAGCCTAACAACCCAGAGGTGTTTTTACAGAAGCTGAAGGTCTCCACCAAAGGGCGCTGACTCCCATTAATTGGGACTGGGGAGGCGTGTCACTCACAAGATGTCAAAGGGAGCCCCCAGCTCAGCCCTCAACCTCGTGCAAAGAGCTGGTTGTGAACACCCAACGCATTCAAATATGAGGGACAAAAAGCAATCACACGCACACCACCAAAGCACCAACTGAAATACAGGGAAGGAAAAGAAAGGGAAACGGCAGAAAAACTGACGGGAAGTCAGAGAAAAATGCTGCCATTGGGTCAGATGACATTTCTGGCCAAGTATTTTGCAGTGAATTTTAAAAACCAAACGAAGCAATTTATCTAAGAAGGAAAAATCACAAAGCAGAAATGACTTCGGGAAGAGACAGGAAGAAAACAGAACTGGAATATGAGCTTGAAGAACTCAGAAAAGGTGGATGTGGGACAGAATATCTGAATGTGGGCAAGAAGGGGCCCAGAAGATGGGGGTGGGGGAGAGGGTGGGGGGGGGGGCACCCAGACCAAGTGGAGAGAGAGATTTTTCAAACATCAGACGGAAAAATAGCAGCCCGAGGCGTCGGACAAAGGAGGGCTGGAGGGCATGTGCGGATCCCCAAGGGCGGGATCAGGAGAGAGCCTTGCTGATACGATCCAAGAAAACTTTGCCGAGACTCGGGAGGAAGCAAACCTTGATTAGAGAGAGACAAGGGTTCACAGAGTAGCAAGAGCAGGTCGCAACCGAGAGGGATCCTCACACGGTTATTAAACTTTGAAGACAAAGAATTCTTTAGGAAGAAAGAAAAAAAGATCAAGCCTGGCCTCAGACTTCTTTACATCAACTTCAACTTGAGAAGACAACTGAGCAACATTTACGAGACCCTGCTCCCCCCAAAAATGGGCAAGCCAAGGACCTGAAACCCAACCAAGCTGCCAGGTAAGTACTGACATGAACGGAGACACAGAGCTGAGTGTGCAGGCGCTCCGGGAACACCGCCTCCCCCAGTCCCTGAGCACACTTCCAGTCGCACACAGAGCTCCTGGGGCGCAACAGGGTCTTGGCGTGTGGTATGTGCTTGATAAACGTTCACTGAGAGTCCAACAAAACAGCTTTCGTGCCACAAACTGCTCTCTCGGCTTCATTTCCTTGGTACCCAGAATGTGAGCGGGTAAGAAATCACTTCCCGAAACAACACTGGAAAACGCCAAGATCTTTAAAACCTTCTGTTTCAAATCCTTTGTTTGCTAAGGCAGGAAAGGTGAAAACCGCATCTTAGAAAGATTTTCAGAAAGTACTGACATAAAAGAGTTTTCTGATATGCTGAAGGTTCGCTGTAAAGGCAGACCACATTTGTCTCTTACACACCACATCGCAGCAACCCTCTGTTACACGCTCCCACATGCCATGTGTCACACAGAAACAGAAAAGGACAAGCCAGAGAGGGTTTGCTTTTTTTAAAACTTACTTTGGATGTTCGAACTTGTCTATAAGATCAACTTTTTCCACCAGGTCTCCTCCAATTGTTCGGACTAAGTCATAGAAATCATTCTCCGTGTAGTTCTCGCGAGGCAGCCAGAAGGAGATGTCGTTGATCACAGCAGGGTATTTGCTGAGAGGCTAACGAAACGAGAGAAGAAAAGAGACTGATTTGTTAGTTGGATGTCAATGTTTGAGTGTTTTCAGGGCAAGTCTCACTTGGGCTAGTCAGAAAATGCTGGCAAGACATTACTTCAGCACTTGAATGTTCAGGAGCAAAACAAACTTAAAAGATACGTCAGTATCCAAAATTAGCAAATTCCCCTGTGAATATTATAGATCCTTATCACATTCTGTGCAACGTTACCATATATTATATTTATATTGTCATTAATGTGCAATTTAGTATAAAGCAATTTGAATACATCATACTTCATTTTTTTTTTCCCATTTGAAAACTAGAGGAGAAAAGTTCACATCCAATTAACAAGCAATTCATTAACTTCCTGTGACACTTTCAGGAAGCCGTTTTAATAGAGAAATAAGTAAGGGCCTGTCAGAATCGATATTTCAATTAGTAATGTCATTATTTGTTAGTATTTCTAATTATTAAGGGAATACTTCTAATTGTTAATTATGTAGGGAGTTATTTTTCAAATTATGCTTCTAAGGATGTGATAGACACAAATGTAGCCATTCCTCCAATTTATCCCCCTCTTTTCCCAGTTTATTAGGGGTCACTAACTAGTTCATAATATTGGATACATATTTAAAATTAGGTATTTTTAGAAGTTATCACATTTGTTTACACAGCTTAAATACATACATCATAAATACATATCTATGTATTACTATTACTCATATATATACACATAGACATAGATAGTCATGATGGAAGTCTGTAAGTTACTTCCACAATAAAAAATGTCTCCTAAAATGTTTCATTATATACCTATGAAATCTATACAACTAAGGAAATATCTACTAAAGCTATAAATTTGTTAGAAGAACAAGTTTATAAATCGATTTACACTAAGCCTGATATCACTATAAACCCACTGATGAATCACTGATTTGAGAAAGTATAAAACTTTTTAAACAGAAAAACCTCTGAAGAACCAAGTACTCAAACATAAATGGTCTCAACTTGCAATGTCAACAAAGCTGTCAAACAAAAGCACTGGTTCGGAACACACATTTCAAACGAACATAATAGAGCTACCACCCGGGTGCTCCTGAAGAAAGTACCACTGCTCCTGAAAAACATCTTGTTTTTTTCAGAGCTGAGATGCTATGATAAACAATCTGCAGGTTAAGATAACAATGCGAGATGGAGGGAGATGGCTGGTTACACAGTGCTTTTCCTTTGAATGGCGCCCTTCTGCCACTTCTAGAGAACATGGGGATTTAGAGGAATTAGTTAGGAGGCAGGGGTTGTCAGGAATAAGCATGGAATCTCTTCCACGACAGACATGGGAGGAGGCACTGGTTTCAGGAGTCCAAGAACAACAGTCAACATGACCAGAATGTAAGACATTACAAAATATAGCGTTTATATTACCATAAATACAGGTGTTAAACCATGGAGGAAAACCCAGACCTTTGCATTGCAAACCTAGTTCACGCTAACAAGAGGTAGCAAGTTTAAAGCCGCGACGGCAGGTGCCTTGCGAGCTTGGCAAGTGTAGAACTCGAGGCTTTCACAGCTCCTGATGGCTCACCCTCTCTCTCTTGCCTCTCTTCCTGCAGGTGAACATCTTTTCTTTCCTCTCCAGTGAAAGCATGTGGGAGGCAGACTCCAGAACTGACCTGGCTGAGACACCCCCACGTAGACCACCTGATGAGGCTGAGACTGCAGGGTCACTGTGTCTCCGCCCAGCTGTGCCCTTTAGCAATGACAACACGTGTGCCGTCGGGCAGAGCTGCTTCTGCACCAGGAATCTGTCTTTTCTTCCTGGCCACATGGAGGCTTTCTTCTTAAGCTTGGAGGTTCTAATGAGGCTGGGCCTGCGCTCGTCTTGGTTTATTCTGCTCAGGACTCAACGTGTGCCTTCACCCACACGGTTCACGTCTCCATCCATGTCAGAAAATTCCAGCCAAGACCCCTGTTTTTCTCTTCGGGAACCCCAGTGCTCCGCGTTGCAGGGCTTCTCAATCTACCTTCCATTTCTCTTAACTGACTGATTACAGGTTTTTAATCTTTAGGCATTTGTGCTGTGTGTAATTCTTTAGTCACAGCCTCTGAGTTACTCATTCTCCTTTCAACTGACTTCTGGTCTCATCTGTTTCTCTTTTTTTTTAATCTCTATTTCAGAATCTATTATTCATTTCTAATATTTCTAATTTCTTTTCCCCATAAGTATTTACACTTCGTTTTTTGACTTTTATTCAGAATTTCCTCTTCTTCATCATGGTCTTGAAGAACTAAAAAGCCTCTTTATGAAAGTTAAGGAGGAGAGTGAAAAAGCTGGCTTAAAGCTCAGAAAACGAAGATCATGGCATCTGGTCCCATCACTTCATGGCAAATAGATGGGAAACAGTGGAAACAGTGGCTGACTTTATTTTGGGGGGCTCCAAAATCACTGCAGATGGTGACTGCAGCCATGAAATTAAAAGACACTTACTCCTTAGAAGGAAAGTTATGACAAACCTAGACAGCATATTCAAAAGCAGAGACATTACTTTGCCAACAGGGGTCCGTCTAGTCAACACTATGGTTTTTCCTGTGGTCATGTATGGATGTGAGAGTTGGACTATAAAGAAAGCTAAGCACTGAAGAATTGATGTTTTTGAAGTGTGGTGTTGGAGAAGACTCTTGAGAGTCCCTTGGACTGCAAGATGCAACCAGTCCATCCTAAAGGAGATCAGTCCTGGGTGTTCATTGGAAGGACTGATGGTGAAGCTGAAACTCCAGTACTTTGGCCACCTCATGGGAAGAGCCGACTCATTTGAAAAGACCCTGATACTGGGAAAGATTGAAGGCAGGAGGAGAAGGGGATGACAGAGGATGAGATGGTTGGATGGCATCACTGACTCAATGGACATGAATTTGGGTAAACTCCGGGAGTTGGTGATGGAGAGGGAGGCCTGGTGTACTGGGATTCATGGGGTTGCAAAGAGTTGGACATGACTGAGCAACTGAACTGAACTGATCTCTTTGAGGACCCTGGGCATGGGGGAGGGACCCCGGGGGGCTGGTGCCTCCACCGCCTCTGGAGGAACACCTGTCGAACCTCGAGGCAGCTTCACTGAGCTTTGCAGCCAAGCGTCAGGCCTTGGTCTTGGTCCTGCTGGGTGTGTTCACACGTCTGAGGAGACGTACCTCACAGTTTCCTCATCTCTCAGACAGAGATGGTGCCTATATGAGCAAACTGCAGTGAAGACACGAAGTAACACTCGCGAGGCACATCCTTCATCGTTTTCTCACCCAGCTCAGTGGACACACACCTGTGACTGTCCAAGACCCCGTTGCTAAAGGGACTCGGGTAGGGGAGGTGGTGGTGGTTTAGTCGCTCAGTCGTGTCCGACTCTTGTGACCCCGTGGACTGTAGCCCATCAGGCTCCTCTGTCCATGGGATTCTCCAGGCAAGGATGCTGGAGTGGGTTGCCAGTAGGGGAGGGGCTTGTCTAAAGAGGGAGATTTTGGTTTAACGGGGCTCCTCGGCCCTGGCTGGCCCCTTGCTCCAGGCTTGCCTCTGCCAATATGCAAAATATAAACGTCTCCACGCACCTGCTAAGGTGAAAACCTCACAGGCCGCCTTCCCATTACCCACGATGAAGTCAACATCCTCCAGCCCCGTAACTGTTCAGGAATGCTGTCTATTAAGGCCACCTTACCCGTCCACGGTAACGCAGCCTGGTACAGCCGTGCTTTACTCAAGGAATTGGTTTCTGCACCAACGCCTCCCTCTCGACTGAACCGCCCGTCTGTCCCCTAGTGTTGCTCAAGGAGGGCACAGGTTACCGTCCCCACAGGGAAGGCCTGCTCTAGTTAGCGATTATTCACTCAGCCTCTGGCTTCTTCCCTTTAGGCAAAGCTAATATGATTTTTTTTTCTGTTTAAAGATTATTGTGACAGTCGTTCTAACAGGGGCGGGCCCACCTCCCCGTCAGCTCGCCACCATTCTGGAACTGCCATGGTGACGTCCACTCAGCTTCTAGCCACGACCACATGTGGGCAAAGCTCACCCTGTGCGGTTTGCCCTGGGCTCAGCATCTCCTCCGATAACACCACCCTGGCCCTCGGTTTTGATGGTGATCATGCTACCGACATGCCGCCCGTGGGTGCCGTGCGCCGGGGAGGGCACTGGCGCTTTCCTCGCTAACGCACGGTGCGCTTCTGTGATGCGGCCACCTTTCCTGTTCCCACGGCGTCCACGGGGACACTGTGGCTGATAGACATTAGCTGATGTGCTCAAGGTCAACGAGCCAGTGAGCAGCAGGGCCAAGGTCAAAGGCAAGGCCAGGCTGTGCTCTTAACCCCCATGCTTTAAGGCCTCCATTTAAAACAAGAGTTTCACAGGAAGCAGCTCAGCTCCTTAGTACTGTTTCCAGAAGCAGTCTGTTCAGCCCAATTAATAACTGTGTAAATAAGACCAAAGCTAACATGTATCCCTATGGTGCCGTCCATGACATTTCCTTTTCAAATGACTCATTTAGCTTTTCGATTAATTATCTCGACTTACAAGCACTTCCAGTCTGTTTACTGTCTATGCGACTGTGATCTTATCTAAATGAACTTAAAAGCCGGTCTTTCCTATAAAACAGTGTGCATTACCAATGACTTTCCTGTACATTCAAATGACAGCCCTCACTACAGTTCCGTCTACTTCAAATGACAGCCCTCACTACAGTTCCGTCTACTCGTCCTGTAATAAAAAACGGCTTCTTGAATCTGGCTGCCAGGTTTGGTGCTTGACAAATTCAGGCTGTTCTCACTCAAGGCTCCATGCTGCCTTGATGTTTACAGATTTTGTCGCTTTGTTCCAACAGTTTGTTTTTGATTCTGACTTAATTTCACTGAGCGCCAGGAGTGCACTGTGCTGGTCGGAGGGAGGCCCAGCTCCCGCTCGGAAACTTTTGTTCTGTGACTTCACCGAGAAGCCACGTGAGATCCACCGAGTTCTAAGCATGCTTCCAACCTTTAAGGGAGCCTCCCATGTTTGTTCTTATCTTTTGACTGAATTTTAGTTAGATACGAAGATTCGCAGGAAACAACAAAATTTCCACAAGGAAATCACGTGGAACAATGCAATCCTTCTGGCAAATGTGGACTGGATTAATTTAGCATGTTTCTAAGCCACGGCCCCCAACTATCCACTGATGTCCTTAAGAGCAGAAACAGGACCTGAGGTCTTCTTGAATCCTCTCTGATCTACTTTCAAGCTTAAGAATTCTTTATTTGGGACTCCCTAGTGGTCCAGTGGTTAGGAATGTGCCTGCCAATGCAGGGGACATGGGTGCGACCCCTGATCTGGGAAGATCCCACATGCCGTGGACAGCTAAGCCTGTGTGCCACAGCTGTGAAGCCCCCAGGCCCTGAGAAGCCCCTGCAGTGAGAAGCGCCTAGAGAGCAGCGTCCGCTCGCCACAGCGAGAGAAGGCCCTCGCACAGCAACAAGACCCAGTGTGGCCAAAATAAACAAACATATGAAAATTTAAAAAAATATTTATTTAAAACAAATCAAACGCCGCCAAGCATTAGAACACCGAGGACGGCGGGTAGGCAGGCGGGACACAGCACCGCACGGGCCCAGGCTCTCTGCGGGATGGAGCGGACCCGGGGCAAGGCGCCAGGGCCCTGCCTCAACATGGTGGTTCTTAGCTTAAGAAACAAGGGGCGAAAGTAAGCCCCAGAGATCTCTGTTCAAGTGCAATCTCATCCGTGCTTCTGGTTAAAGCACTGCAGGGAGAGGGGCCTGCAGCCCAGGCCACTCCCTCTGAGCATCGGGGGAGCGCTGACAGAGAAGACAAGTGCTGAACGTAAAAGGGCATCTTTCAGGGGAGATGAAACGCTTCTCAAACGGACTGTGGAGCTGGTCACACACCTCCGGGAATGTACCAAAGACCACCAAACTGCACAGGTTTAATGGGGAAACTGTATAGGATGCAGATTACGTCGCCATAAAACTGCTGTGAAGACAATAAGAATCACTATGAAGACAATAAATATATTGCTGTGAATAGATAAATGCATCAGGTGAGCAAAGAAGGGCCTCTAGAACGGAGAACTTCTATCTCCCGGTCAGTCTCTTCATTTCATCTTCAGAACCTGTCAGAGACATCACTTCTTAAATTCACTTTTTTTCCCCTCTGGTTGTGGGGAGCGGGGGCTACTCTCTGTTGTGACTTCTCGTTGCCGGGGCTTCTCATGCTGTGGAGCATGGGCTTCGCTGCTCCAAGCCACGTGGGGTCTCTCCGGATCAGGGAGTAAACCTGTGTCTCCCGCACTGACAGGCAGAGCCTTTACCACTGAGCCACCAGGGAAGAAACTCACTGTTTCCAGCTTGAAAGACTGAGCCTTTCCAATGCCATCATGACTTCTGAATCCTAGCTGGCCCTCTCAGAGAAGGTTTGCACAGTCATTTAAATCTTCCACTAAATGTCTCGGCTTATCTTCACAGTCTTACATCATCACTGTGTTTCAAGTGAGGTCACATACAGTTTAATGATGACAGCTGTTTCCAGGTAACCATGTTCACTGGGGGATGGGTATTTCCCTTCCATACACCTCAGATAAGAGAATGGGGGCTACAGATTTAAAAAAGACATAATGGGAAACTAGGTGTGTTAACCCTCGCCCCACATTTAACCTGAAAACAGCGTGAGCTCCAAGCACAGCCTGGCTGGCCTGCTCCCCGCGCCGGCTGCATCTCCTGTCACCCGCCATCCTTACAGGGCGGGATGCTGGGAGGGCCGGGAGCTGGGACTTGACCTGGCTCACGCAGAGCTGGCCTTCAGACTACTCTCCAGTGTTCAGAGGAAAGTGGGCGAAACAGAAACCAACCTCCACCACTTAAGACATCTGACTCCCAGGGGCTGGTGAACCTGGAGTGAAGATCGCACTTCAGGCTTTTGCAGGGCCGACTCCCTTGGACTGGACCTCCTTCCGGCCCTCCTCTCCCGACCTTCCCCTACACATGCAGGTATTGGTATTTCTGCCCGATCCCCTAAGGCCAAAGAACCGGCCTGGGGCAGACGCCCACCCTGTGTCTGTGAAGCTTTGTTCTCCATCCTATCTGACCATAGAAATGTCCAGGGCAGGTGCATTTGGGCAAATGACCTCTGAAAACATTTACAGATTTGGTCTTTCCAGAAAACAGCCTAATATTAACTCTTGGCAGAAACAGATATGGAACAAAAAGCTAACTGTGAGGACCTAAATTTTTCAGAGAAAATGTGGCAGCTGCTCTGGGTGGGGCGGGGGAGGGGGCTGGGGAGCTGGGAGAAGCAGGGGATGGGATGGGGTGGGAAAAAGACCCCAAGATACAAAAAAACTGGGGGGCTTCCTGGGGATCTATGGTGTTCTTATACTTCCTAGGTGACCATTTCTGTCCACATATTAGCTACAAAGAAAATGAAGGAAAAAATGGTCTCAATTTTTAGTCATTTACCCAGAGAAATTATGTTAAGAGGAAAACAAGGGCCACAGTTTATGCGTCCACATCTTAAAAAGAAATGGTTTCTTCTCTATTTAAAATAAAATTCCACCTGTTAATACTAGATTCTATTTCAGTAACAGAAACAGTGAGTTCCACTTCTCCACGTTAGGGAGAAATGTGAAGCGTTATTTTCTTCGGCAACAAATCCATGCGAGTCGAACACTGTTTACAGCGCAGTGCCACAGGGCAGGCGCGATGGATCCAGGCCTTCGTTCCCGGTATGTGGATGGGGTGAACGCGGGTCCTGATGGAGGCGCCCTGTGCCCCATTTAAAGCACAGTGCGCAGGGCAGGCGCGCCGGAGGCCTTCGTTCCCGGTACGTGGATGGGGTGAACGCGGGTCCTGACGGAGGCGCCCGGTGCCCAACGCCGGTGCGCGCTGGCAGAAGCCAGGGGAGAAGACGGCCACTGTTGAGCAGCCGCCCACTCTGGCTACTCAGGCACAGATAGGAAACGTTACGAGCTCAGTAACGACGAATTTCCCTTCCGAAAAGTGAACAGAATACTCCATACACTGGATCGCCGTGAAGGAAACTTTCGGGACTTCTTCCCTTCTCCCCAAACCATCCCATGCTCGTCACCGAAAAACGACACTAGGTTTTCCAGGCTCCCGCGCCCATCCTCACCGTGGGGCCAGCTGTGCGGCGTGGCCCCGGCAGTGTGGATGGGACGCAGGTAACACACAGCAAGGGACAGCAGAGGTGCCCGCGGCTCCCAAGCCTCGGACCCACCCAGCAAGTCACACCTCGCCACGCAGGGCCCCCGAGCTGCTCCGAGCAGCCTGACTCCTACGTGAGCTGGACACCACCCGCCTCAGCCTCGCAGACACTGCTGTCAGACAGCAGGCACAGTCTGACCCCATCAAATCATTACAGAGATCAAATGGGATAATATATATTAAAAGTCCTTATAAACAACAGAACACTATAGAAGGTAACATATGATTAATTATCCTTTTCTTTTTGTTTTGTAAGTTTAAACAAAATTCATCAGATGAACAACCTAATAATGGTTACCACTGAGCTGGGGTCCATTGTGATTATCTGGGTTGTGAAGATCTTTTTTGTACAGTTCTTCTGTGTATTCTTGGTACCTCTTCTTAATATCTTCTGCTTCTGTTAGGTCCATACCATTTCTGTCCTTTATCGAGTCCATCTTTGCATGAAATGTTCCCTTGGTATCTCTAATTTTCTTGAAGAGATCTCTCTAGTCTTTCCCATTCTGTTCTTTTCCTCTATTTCTTTGCATGGATTGCTGAAGAAGGCTTTCTTATCTCTTCTTGCTATTCTTTGGAACTCTGCATTCAGATGCTTATATCTTTCCTTTTCTCCTTTGCTTTTCGCGTCTCTTCTTTTCACAGCTATTTGTAAGGCCTCCCCAGACAGCCATTTTGCTTTTTTGCATTTCTTTTCCATGGGGATGGTCTTGATCTCCGTCTCGTGTACAATGTCACAAACCTCATTCCATAGTTCATCAGGCACTCTATCTATCAGATCTAGTCCCTTAAATCTATTTCTCACTTGCACTGTATAATCATAAGGGATTTGATTTAGGTCACTCTTGAGAGTCCCCTGGACTGCAAGGAGATCCAACCAGTCCATTCTAAAGGAGATCAGCCCTGGGATTTCTTTGGAAGGAATGATGCTGAAGCTGAAACTCCAGTACTTTGGCCACCTCATGAGAAGAGTTGACTCACTGGAAAAGACTCTGATGCTGGGAGGGATCGGGGGCAGGAGGAGAAGGGGACGACAGAGGATGAGATGGCTGGATGGCATCACTGACTTGATGGACGTGAGTCTGAGTGAACTCCGGGAGTTGGTGATGGAGAGGGAGGCCTGGCGTGCTGCGATTCATGGGGTCGCAAAGAGTCGGACACGACTGAGTGACTGAACTGAACTGAACTGAACTGGGGTCCACCGCGTGCCAGGCAGTCACCTCTTGCATCTTCACATGAAGCCTAGGGGCCATCGCTCCACTGGGACAGCCTGGCTCTGTCCCCGACTAGTTTTGGTGACTTTGGGGGGTTCCTTTAACTCCTGGTCCCCCATTTTCAAAAGCTATTCTTCCACTGACTGAGAGAAAGTCTAGAGGGACGGTTCCTACCTACTTAGTGCTGGGGGCGAAGGAGCAAAGTGATGGGGATGTTCGATCAGCAGACAACCTGCCAGGCAGGCATCTCAGAGGCAGGCACGGGGCTGACTGCAAGCTGGCCGCCTGTGTGTCCTGCACATCCCCGGCAGAGGCCGGCCCAGGCCATGAGCCTGGTACCCGCGGGGCACGTGCCCTGGCCCGGGGGTTCTCACTACAGCTGGCTGGGACTGGAGCCCCTCACCGATGGAATCTATGCCCCTGGGGGCATCGCCTGGTGAGAGTCTCCTCTCAGAACTCGTGGGGGCTCCACAGAGCATCAGAGCCCCACGCTCTAGTCCCAGGTATGAGGAACATGGGCCACACACGGGTCATCCCACTACAGCTCCTGCACAGCACGGCCACCTTTAAGCACAGGGCGCTTCCTGGGGCAGCGGTCATCCCAACCGGGGAATAAAAGGCCTGTCAGCCCTTTGCCCCCACCCTCTGCCCCCACCTCCAGAGCCAGAGGTCCACATGTATGTCACCGTGTCACCTCGCAGTTCACATACACTCATGCCTCATTTAACAGAACATGTTAAAACCATACACTATATGTCACTAACAACCTGATGGGATAAAGACTACTGTCCCCCTTTAGAAATGGAATTCCTGAGCCTTGGAGACGTAAGGGATGAGCTCAAGGTCACAATAACCAAGACCTGTACGTGGGCAGCCCACTGCATTCAGAGCTCGTGAACTTGTGGTGGCAGGGAGGCAGGACCTCGTGGACGATACAGATCTCTCTTAAGGTTTCATGGAATTGTTTGTGGGCAGCTGGGGCCTGAAGGGGTTACTCAGAGCCCAGGTCCTAACCAGCTTCAGATTCTAGACCCTCACTCAACTCACTGCTTTGTGCTTATCAGAAATAATGTCAAATTAATGTGATAAGAAACCAAGTTAATTTACTAAGAGAGTAGATCCTGAAAGTATTCATCATGAGGAAAAATATGTTTCTTTTTCTTTTTTGTATCTGTATGATAGACATTAACTAAACTTACTGTGGCAACCAGTTCACTATATATATATAAACAAGTCAAACCATTATGCTGTACATCTTAAACCTATATTGTCGATTACATCTCAGTGAGACTGAAAAACACCTTTATTCATTCCTGTAGGAAAAATACGGTGATCACAGCCATCGAGACCTATACACAATGAATGGATGCCTATACGTCAACTCCCAAACAAAAATTAATAAATGAAAGTAAAAGGGTTCTATGGTCCAATAAGTTGGGGACATGCTAGCTTCAGGTTTCTTATAGTAAGACATCACAGAACCTTTAAAACATTAACAGGCTTTGTGACTCTTCCAGTGACTGAAGCCACGTCCCCGAACTTAGTTATCAAATCTTTTGCCAGAAACACACCATGGATCAAGGTGATGCAGGAGGGACAGGTTCTGGAGCCACAGGAATGGAAACTGAAAATTAAGGGCTGAACAATCTAGATTTTGTAAACCAAATAATGTGTGCGAACCTATACTTTGGGAACGTATTTCATCTACTGAAATCTGCCGGGCTTATGGTCTTGCCTTTTCCTCACTCATCTGAAACCTCCTGAGCCAAAGTGCGTCCTGTTCTTCCGCCTCTATTAACCCGCACTGCTTTCCACCCCCACTCACAGCAGGAAGACAACGGGGACGCTCCTACAGGCAGGGGCACCGATACCTCCTGTCCTACACTCTCCTCACTTCGGCCTTCGTGAGACAGAAACCACTGTATCCCCATTTTACAGCGGAAGGAAACGAAGACCGAGGTCACTGGCAGACATCAAAGAGCTGCTACGAAGGTGCCGAGCACGAACCCACTTTCCCAGGAACACACCAAGTGCTGCCTAAGGCGAAGACTGAGGTCCTGACTGGACCCAAAGCGTGCCTGGCACAGTTTTCCACTTGAGTTTTTACAGTTCTTTTAAATGCATCCTGCTTTCTTATTTATCAGACATTTGAAGGTTAGTCTTCTCGCTACGTCATACGGCTCCTGGTGAGCTATATGTTTTGATTAACCCCATTCCTCAACCACGGAGGCTACAGTGAGGCTGAGTCTTATTATGATTAAAAGGGCTTTATGACATCAAGGAGCCAATCCTAAAAGGACCAACAGCCTTTAAAAAAAATAATAATACAGGTGATTTTCAGTTTTATTCTACAAAAGAAATATTTTCCCCACAAAACTCTGCTTTCTTTTTATACCTAGTTATCGTTAAAGATCCTGAGGTACCGTGATTTGGAAGGAGAAAGAATATTGGAAGAGGGCTATTACGATAATAAAAAATAATGCATTTTTCCTTCTGCAGCTGCCTCTTGTCATTTAGTTTCCAGGTAACCTAATTCTTATTCTGATCAGAGGAAGAACTGAAGCCAGGTTTTTATTAACACCATCGATATCTACCCGCACGCAGGCACGCGCGCGCAGTCCTCTGCTTCTAATTATGCACTCTACACAGGAGCCTCCCTGGCTGCTCGCCACACAGATGAAGAAGAAAGTAGCTTTTGCTTCCAGAGATTTATTTCAAACACCTCTTCATTAAATGCTATTTGGAGGCAGATGCGTGTTTGTGGAAGGTTAAAGAAAAAGCATGCTGACAAAATAGTCATCAAGGAAACGTGCCAAGGCAGACCCTCAGACAGCCTTGTTCCAAAGGACACACCCAAAACACACACACACAAGCACACACACATATGCACACACACCAGGGGGGAGAAGAAATTACAAAAAGGCCTTGCATATCTCCTTTAAAATGTGACACTCCTATGCAGAGAGTAATAAGCACTTGGAGATGCAGCTGGAAAATGAATGGCGGCTTCTTTGCTCGTTTGCTTTGATGGTGGTGATGGGGGCGGGGCGATGCCAACTCGGCCAGAGTCTGGTGAAGCCCACTGTTTGTGCCTTACGGCTTGGCTGACTGGGCTCAGGACAGCAAAAGGAAGCGCGGAGAGGAGAATGCTGATGTGAGGGGAAACGGAGCCCCGTCCCTCCCCTTCTCTCTGGGACCCTCATCCGCACGCTCAGGGCAGAGGTGGGGGTGCGGCAAAGGGGCAGGGCCAAGCCGGAGCTGCTCCAAAGCAGAGAGAGCGATGTCTCCTGGGAAAAGCCATCTTCCTGCTTTTGAACTCCATCACAAATCGGATGAAAAACTATTTAACTGAGGCAGAAGCATTAATTTCCTCAAAAGCCCTCACATTTAGGGACATAAAAGAGAACCCAGCCGACAGAGGTGCCCCAGTGGAAACAGCCGCCTGCTGTGGCGAAGGCCAGGACAGACTGCGGGGTCAACCTCGCGCCCTCCCTGGCAGCAGGGACCAGACTCGCTGCACTCAGCCCGGCTCCGGAGCCAGTGGCCCTGGGCCAGTTACGTGTCCTTGCTGGGCCTTGGTTTCTTCATCTGTAAAATGGGGTTAATTAGTAGTATCTGTTAGTAGTATTAGGTTTTCTGTAAAGTACTTAACAGGGCCTGGAAGCATGACAGAGACTGGTAAACAAATGGTCTACTTATAAACACAGGAGACAGGGAGCTGGATTTTGTTACTGAACAATCTGATTTATTAATAATTTAACATGGCTTCCACATTTCGGAGGGAGAGTGTACAGTTGTCATGCAAATGAAATCCCTTGGAAGCAGAGCTGACTTCACGTTGTAAGGGGGGAAACTGAGACACCCAGAGCACGGAGGCTCCTTCTGCAGGGCCCACCTCATACTTTCCCCACAGCAGCACCCACCGTGGGCGCCGGATAAATGCTGTGGCCCAAACTGACTCTCGCAAGATCTGAGGCTTCCCTGGGAACACAACATTGCTTATTCTGACTCCATTCCTTTTACAGATTGTAATTGCTGAGAAAGAACAGTGATACATTTGGGATGCGGAACCATTTCATTTTCACAATGGCTCTTTTTCAAGCCTGGGCTTCCCAGATGATACAGTGGTAAAGAATCTGTCTGCCAGTGCAGGAAATGTGGGTTCCATCCTGGGGTCGGAAAGATTCCCTGGAGAAGAAAATGGAAACCCACTCCATATTGTTGCCTGGAAAACCTTATGGACAGAGAAGGCTGGCAGGCTGCAGTCCAAGAAGTTGCAAAGAGTCGGTCACAACTGAGCACTCGCGCAAACACTCCTTCAAGCCTGGGGATTCGGTACCAGGCGCAGGGATACTCCTTCATGGGTGAGACGCATGTTTAGAGCATCCAGTGATGGATCCAGGAGGGCTGGAAAACCCTTGACTCTGTGGCACATTTAAAGCCTGGGAGGCCTTGCTCAGACCCCCTGCCACACGCCTCTCCTGTCTGCACTGATTACCGTGCCTTGAAAACACGAGAGCCTTCAAAAGTGAACTAGCGTGTTACACCACAGAGCCTGTAAGGCTGGGTGTCCTGTGTCAACAGTGACTGCAGAAACTTTCCCATTTCATGCCTCGCATTTTAGCACAAAGGACCATCCTATTTGGGTAAAAGATTGTCCAAAGAAATTTTTTTTAACTTTGGTAAAGGTCATACTTTCTCATGGATGGAGCCTGGGTAAAAGCTTGCCTCATTGTGGAGGGCTTTACATCAGCCACACACACGAGCCAGGGACTATCTCTAGCAAAGCCCAGCCACGGGCGGTCAGACCGAACACAGGGAATGGCTATCGCTGCCTTTTCTAACCACCTTCCCTGGCCAAAGCCACTTCATAAGCTTCAACCTGAGCACCGTATAGTTTAGGACAAATGCCTTAATTTTCCATCTATAGAATGGGGATATTCTTAGTACTTCCTTTATGATGTTATCATAAACACTACAGAACATTATTAAAAAGTATTATTAAAAAAATATTAAAAAGCAGAGACATCACTTTGCCAACAAAGGTCCATCTAGTCAAAGCTATGGTTTTTCACATGTATGGATGTGAGAGTTGGACCATAAAGAAGGCTGAGCACAGAAGAGCTGCAAGCGAATGCTTTTGAACTGTGGTGTTGGAGAAGACTCTCGAGAGTCCCTTAGAATGCAAGGAGATCAAAGAAGTCCATCCTAAAGAAAATCAACCCTGAATATTCCCTGGAAGGGCTGATGCTGAAGCTCCAATACTCTGGCCACCTGATGTGGAGAAATAACTCATTGGAAAAGACCCTGATGCTGGGAAAGATTGAAGGCAGGAGGAGAAAGGGGCGCCAGAGGATGAGGTGCTTGGATGGCATCACTGACTCAATGGACATGAGCTTGAGCAAACTCCAAGAGATAGTGAAGGACGGAGAAGCAGGGCCGCAGAGTCGGACGTGACTTATGGGCGGAAGAACAAGAGCACACTCATGAAAAGGACTTAGCATTGGCACCATGGGTACACTGGTGCTTCGTAAAGAGGGCTCAGCGTGTGCAGTGATGATGCTCACATCTGGTCCTGATGCCGACTCACAGGAGCACATCCGGATGGGAGCACCTTCCTGTGGCCCTGGTAACCGTCTTGGGAAACAGGAGCCCAGCCCGTGTGCACAGCACCACACCTAAGCCCGCCCTCTCCTTACCCCCCTCCTCCCATCAACTGCTGTTAATGGAGCTGCAGTTTTCACAGGGCCACTGTCAGCGGGAGGAGGGTCCAGAGTGCAGAGCCCCCAGGCCCAGCACCTTGCACGCGGAGCTGGGAGCCAGACCGCCTGCAGGACGCACGCACGGCGCCCCAGGAACGCACATCAACCACACGCTGGCTCCTACTCCAGCGGCAACGCCAGCAGGAGAGACACACGACTGTTATTTTTTCTTTTTTTTTTTAATAAAAAGCAAAACATAGCCCGTAGAAAGACTTTCCACTTTTCTGCTCACTATGGTCTCCCCTCCCTTCTCCATTTTTGTTTTGTTGTGTTTCCCGATATAACTTCTTCTGCATTCCTAGTCATGAGAGCACGTGCAAGTTCGGGAAGCGTTTCTCACCCCCAAACCCCGAGGCAGGAGCCACCCCTATGCCGGCCACGAACCAGACGCTCAGTAAACGGATGGCGAGTGTGGACGCGGCAGGCCCAGTCAGGATGATGGCCCCTGTTCCCCGTCTTTCTGAACGGAGCAGCACGTGAAGGCTGCAAACGCCTGTCCTTGCCTGGGTCCCATCCACTCTGCCCAGCGGCTGCAATTCCAAGTGCCTGACAATTTTATGCCCACAGAGGGCTAAGATCCTGGAACCCGTGAGGACAAAGCCTCCCCAACGGTTTCTGTGTTTCCTGAGTGCTAATCAAAAGTGGGTTTTGGCAAACTGTTCTCCGCTGTTTGCACATCTTGACAGATACTCCATATACCTATGAATCTTAACAGAGAGACACCAGCCCTCCATTTGGAAGCGAGAGGGCTGCCTGGACCCAAAGGGTGAGGTCCCCTTCTCGAGAACGCCTTCCTGAACCATCACAGCCTGACTGATGGGCTCCAGAAGCACAGAGTCAACTTATATCCCGAGAGCCTGTCCAGCACCAGCCCTGTACACACAGGGACTTCTCAGGCAAGGTCTCAGTCACTCCTGTCATGCAAGCCAGAGGGATATCATGCCCATTTCACAGATGAGGAAACTGAGGTTCAGAAAGAACAAGTTTCTGACTGTAGCGCCACACGGTGGACAAGGCTGCCGGCCGTTTGCGTATCTGGGCTTTACGTGGGCAAAGCTGGCAGCACAAGGCTACCTGGTGTCTGGCAGTGGCCTTCCTGGTGACTGGGCCACAGGGTGGTGCAAACACCCTGAAGCCTCAATTTCTTCAAATGAGCTCTACCCTTGTTTACCTGTGGGTATTAAGTTACAGCAAAAAAAAAAAAAAAAAAGCAGATGAAATCAAGGGCAGGAAAAAAAAAAAAGAACGAAAAAGAAAGATAGGGAAGCTAGGGTGAGGACTGGATCCTCAAGGGAAGGCACTACTTTTTTAAATGCTACTTTATTTAATAGATGTGGAGGTGTATTTGTGTCATCTGTGAGTGATCGTGTTGCCATGGTGATTACTTACATGTTTCCAGAAAAGAAATAACCATGGAGAAATCGATAGTGCCCCAACAAGACACACAGTGCTGTTCACAGACAATCAGAGAGGATGTTCGAATGGGTAAAAGAAAAAACACTGGCTTGGGGGAAAAACAACTCCTTCCTTCTGCCAAACCCAGGGAGATGTGGCATTAAAACTGCATTGTTTTTCCTTTTTGTGGGCAGAGTCATTGGGCTAAAATGTTGAGTTATCAAAAAAAAAATTTTGGGTACATTTAACTTGAAGTAGATAGAGGCAAGAAACACAGGATAGAACAGGATAGAACACAGGTTCTATCCCTGGGTGGGGAAGCTCCCAGAGAGGAGGAAACAGCGACCCACTTCAGTACTCTTGCCTGGAGAACTCCACGGATAGAGGAGCCTGGTGGGCTACAGTCTATGGGGTCACAAAAGAGCTGGACACAACTTAGGGATTAAATAACAACAAGTGAGTGATGTCGCTCAGTTGTGTCCGACTCTTTGCGACCCCATGGACTGTAGCCCACCATGCTCCTCTGTCCATGGGATTTTCCAGGCAAGAGTACTGGAGTGGGTTGCCATTTCCTTCTACAGAGGATCTTCCTGACCCGGGACTGAACCCGGGTTTTCTGCATTGTAGGCAGACGCTTTACCGTCTGAGCTGCCAGGGAAGCCCATTAAGCAATAAATCTGGCAGGAAAGGAAGGGCTCATATACAGCACTTAACATGCTTGTTTGCTATTTAATCCACTCACAGTTACTGATACAATAGCTGGGACCTGCTGAACAGTAAGGTATGTTAGACACTGCTCAGGCCATGACAGGCATTTAAACTGATCGATACTCACGACAACACGGTCCCCTAATGCTGAGAAGACTCAGAGATGGCAATGAGGGCGGGGGTCGGGAGACTCGTGCTGGACAGCCTCAGCCTTTTCCGGGGATAAAGCGGGGCTATTTGTATTAGGCTGGAGTGGTGGGGGTAGGCTGTGGGACGACCCAGGATCCCGACGAGAGCCTGAGCGGGTGAGGAGGGCCACCCAGGCCACCCAGGCATGCTCAACATGGAACCGTTTTCAATCAGCAAAGAGGCAAGTCTGGGGTTCATGTGGGATCGGGCCTGGCCATGCAAAGTGCATGAGAGGGTCGGGAACGGGGGTGATGGTGAGAATACAGGGGCAGGCTGGGCTTCCCAGAGCAAAAAGGACTGGTGTGGGCAGGGACAGCAGGTTAGGCCTGAGACAGGGGGAAGTGGGAGGCCCTGGCTTGGAGTCCCCCGAGCCAGGGCCACCAGCCAGCTTCCCCGGAGCTTCCCAACCATCGTCTGTGCTGTGACGGGCCGTGGTTCTCAACGCACCTCATGAGCCCTCCTTCTCTATAGGATCGGGCAATCTTTTCCATTAAATTATCTACTGTTATTTAATAGCTAGGTAAGCCTATATATCGGAAAAGGTGACGGTACCCCACTCCAGTACTCTTGCCTGGAGAATCCCAGGGACGGGGGAGCCTGGTGGGCTGCAGTCCATGGGGTCGCTAAGAGTTGGACATGACTGAGCGACTTCACTTTCACTTTTCACTTTCATCCATTGGAGAAGGAAATGGCAACACACTCCAGTGTTCTTGCCTGGAGAATCCCAGGGATGCGGGAGCCTGGTGGGCTGCCATCTATGGGGTCACACAGAGTCGGACACGACTGAAGCGACTTAGCAGCAGCAAGCCTATATATTGTGATTCCTAGGTGGCTCAGTGGTAAAGAACCCACCTGCCAATGCAGGAGACATGGATTTGGTCCCTGGGTCAGGAAGATCCCCTGGAGGAGGGCATGGCAACCCACTCCAGTATTCTTGCCTGGAGAATCCCATGGACAGAGGAGCCTGGTGGGCTACAGTCCATGCGGTCACAAAGAGTCAGATACGACTGAAGGACCGAGCACACACAAGCACGTGAGTCATTTCTGAAATACAGGTATCACGCCCATATGTCGCGATCGAGGCATGAATGAAGTCAGACCAAAAGAAAACTGGCCTGTGTCTCGATGGCTGCAGGCCCACCACCCGTTCCTACGGCCCCTCCTCTGATCACAATCAACTAATTAGTCAAGAAATCACGTTTGAGGCTCCACCTCATCTGCTGGGTGCCCGAGTTCCATTTACACACTAATGGGTGTGTATTTGCCTTTAACAGGTGCAGTGCATGAACGTAACCACAATAAATGAATAACTATTTAAGTGTGAAGTTACATCTTCATGAGAAATCTGAAAGTGAAACAGCCAGTGAATCTGTTTGCTTCCCCTATACTAGGAAATAAAGCGAACCCCCAGCGGAAAGGATAAATGAGAATGGTTTCAGAGTGGCATGGTAACAGAGGCGACGCTTTCAGAAAGAAAGGTACAAGCTGGCGCACTCTCTGGCGTGGAGCTGGGTATGCACAGTGGCAGGGCCGCTGCGGATGCCCGGCCTGATGCCAGGAGCCTGTCAGTCACCTTTCTCGCTCCCGTTCTAGACTCTATTAAGTACTCAGGTGCTCGCTTCTGCAGTCTCGCTGAAGCTCCACACCCAGAGACGTGGCTTTCTTTGAGGCTGAACCAACTGAGTAATGAGGTGTGTTTTTCCGTTCTTTCTTTCTTTCTAAAGGTTAAATGGCACAGTGCAATCTTCTGTGAAGCAGGTGTGCGGCTAACAAGGTGATAATTGGAAAACGGGGTGAAAAGGAAAAATCCTATAAAATTAAAAACCTGCAGTATCTGGGAAAGAGGGCAACTGAATTACCTCTAGAAGATGAAGAAGCTATGGTAATACAATGCTAAAGATGCAAACTGAAGTCCACAGGAGTGAAAAAAGGAGACGTGAGGGCTGTTAACACTCCCCTGGGGGCAGAGGGCACACCGTAACATTCAGGATTGTCGAAGATTTAATCAAACGGCGCAAGCCAACCTTCAGGATCACCCTCTCTTCTCATGTCCTCACACTTTCAACAAGATAAACACTCTAGGAAGATCTTCCAAATATTCAAATGTGGATAGCATTTACTAGAATATTTGAGGTTTTTTTCCTCCCATTTTTCAGTCTTGGTCAGAAAAAAAATTTTTTTTTCTCCTTAAGATACAGAAATGTTCCAGAAGAGATCTCCAAAACCTTCCAACAACCGTGATTTCCCGCCCCTTCCCCATTTTTGTAATGATGTAACACTAGCTTTCGGTGATGACCTGTGTTTACATGAAACTGTTCTCAAGCAAGGTCCAAGAGCCTGAAGCATCTTCAGAGTGACGTCAGCAGTGCCCAGCTGAGCAGACACTGAAGGAGGACAGCTATCTGGCCCTGTGGTCCCTCTTCAGCCCGCCTGCTTGCTAGTGTGGTCTTCTGGTCGGGAGGAAGCTTCCTCTGAGTCTTACTTGTTGGCGTTTGCAGGCTGTCTTCTTTCCAGCAATTCTCCTACACCAGCACTGGACTCGCTCTGGACCATCCACCCTCTGAGAACTCAGCCCCAATTCACCCTCCCCAGTGAACACCTGGCTCCCACCTTCTCCTTCCTGTCTCAGCCTGAGCGGTCACCCGGATACAGCCATGTCTGCTACCATCCCCGAGGACCTGTCTGTGCCAATTAAAACACACAAAATGATGGTAAAGACAGCGCCAACAAAAAAGCAGAGCTTGAAAGGGGACATCAGTGAATCCTGGGTTCAAACGTTTCCACTCAGGTAAATTCTGCAGGTCTGGTTTTTCTCTCCTGTGTTCCATCCACTGAGCTCTAAAGGCCAGACATCTGGGGATCACTCTTTCTCGCGTATCTTTACCTGAAGTGTGTGAACAACCCGTGTGCCCAGGTCAGCAGGAGTCTGCTTGTGCAGCTGGAAGCACAGTGCACAGATCCCCTCACTCTCAAGGGGCGTGAGTCTCAATTCAGACGACAAACCACACAGGCACCCCATGTGGTCACCCCAAGGCCCTTCAGTTCTGTCTCCTAACACGTGTCCAGCCCGAACCTGACCTTCCAGTCTCTCCGCTGCTGCCCCTCCCACTTCCCACTTCCCCCCATTTCTTCCCCAGCCTGAGGGAGGGCTGCAGTGGAGCCCTGGCCACCTGGCTCCCACCCCTCCTCCTGCTTCCGAACGGGTGGAAATACGACGACGATGGTTTATATACTGTTGGCTGCCTTCCAGAGAAAACTCAGCCTGCCCTCGTCCGCGTGCCCCTCGATCTCAGAGCGCCCCCCGCACACCGCACACACGGGGCAGAGCCGCAGACGACGGCGGGGTCGTGCCTCCAGACGGCCCCCTGGTCAGAGGCCGGGGCCCACCTTCCTCGGAGCCCCTCGCCTGTTCACGCCCCGCGCTGCCCCAGGACAGGGCCGTCCCTGCACCCCCGGCGGCAGGCACAGCGCGCGGCGCGGAGGCGCAGGGGGCCTCTGAACGGAGCGCTGATAAAGCTCTGCCCGCTTTCCCGCGCTGGAACCGCGGTCTCAGCCCGCAGCAGGGGCGGGCGGCCCGCAGCAGCCCGCCAGGGGCCGCTTCCTCCTTGCTTCGCGGACGGCCTACCCCGGACGGGACCCGCGTGTGAAAAGAGGGGCACGCGAGAGAAGACGTCACGAAGGAAGAGGCCGCAGAGAGGCGGCGACAGCGCGGCGGACGGCTGGGGACAGCGCAGGCAGGCGGAGGGGCGGCCGACCCAGCGCGGCCGCTCAGTGCCCGGCGCGGCTCCTCCCCGCGCGCCCGGGGGAGAACCGCCACCCTCCCATCTGAGGCCAATCAGCAGGGTGTGGGGGAACCAAGAAGTCATTTCAAGAGGAAAGAATCTGCAAAGACAGGGGCTGGGACCTCCTTCCACAAAGCCGTGCTACCATCTTCTCGTGGCTCCTCTGGACCTCAGAATCCAGACTCGGTTTCAAGGGATTTCAACCACCTGGTGGGACTTCGCTGAGGGACAAGGGCCCAGGAACGGTCATAATCTCTTCCACAACAGACACTTCCCACCCCAACCCCCGGCAAAGTTAAGTCCAAAGGAATGCCAGGAGAAACAGAGGTGGGTGGAGGAGATACGGAAATCTCAACATCACAGTTAGCCATCACTTACAAATAGCTGTGAAGAGAAGAGAGGTGAAAAGCAAAGGAGAAAAGGAAAGATACAAGCATCTGAATGCAGAGTTCCAAAGAACAGCAAGGAGAGATAAGGAAGCCTTCCTCAGCAGTCAATGCAAAGAAATAGAGAAAAACAACAGAATGGGAAAGACTAGACATCTCTTCAAGAAAATTAGAGATACCAAGGGAACATTTCATGCAAAGATGGGCTCAATAAAGGACAGAAATGGTATGGACCTAACAGAAGCAGAAGATATGAAGAAGAGGTGGCAAGAATACACGGAAGAACTGTACAAAAAAGATCTTCATGACCAAGATAATCACAGTGGTGTGATCACTCACCTAGAGCCAGACATCCTGGAATGTGAAGTCAAGTGGGCCTTAGAAAGCATCACTACGAACAAAGCTAGTGGAGGTGATGGAATTCCAGTTGAGCTATTTCAAATCCTCAAAGATGATGCTGTGAAAGTGCTACACTCAATATGCCACCAATTTAGAAAACTCAGCAGTGGCCACAGGACTGGAAAAGGTCAGTTTTCATTCCAATCCCAAAGAAAGGCAATGCCAAAGAATGTTCAAACTACCACACAGTTGCACTCATCTCACACGCTAAGTAAGTAATGCTCAAAATTCTCCAAGCCAGGCTTCAGCAATATGTGAACTGTGAACTTCCAGATGTTCAAGCTGGTTTTAGAAAAGGCAGAGGAACCAGAGATCAAATTGCCAACATCCGCTGGATCATGGAAAAGCAAGAGAGTTCCAGAAAAACATCTATTTCTGCTTTATTGACTATGCCAAAGCCTTTTAATGTGTGGATCACAAAAAACTGTGGAAAATTCTGAAAGAGATGGGAATACCAGATCACCTGACCTGCCTCTTGAGAAACCTGTACGCAGGTCAGGAAGCAACAGTTAGAACTGGACATGGAACAACAGACTGGTTCCAAATAGGAAAAGGAATACATCAAGGCTGTATATTGTCACCCTGCTTATTTAACTTATATGCAGAGTACATCATGTGAAACGCTGGGCTGGAAGAAGCACAAGCTGGAATCAAGATTGCTGGGAGAAATATCCATAACCTCAGATATGCAGATGACACCACCCTTATGGCAGAAAGTGAAGAGGAACTAAAAAGCCTCTTGATGAAAGTGAAAGAGGAGAGTGAAAAAGATGGCTTAAAGCTCAACATTCAGAAAACTGAATGTTAAGATCATGGCATCTGGTCCCATCACTTCATGGCAAATAGATGGGGAAACAGTTTCAGACTTTATTTTTTGAGGCTCCAAAATCACTGCAGATGGTGACTGCAGCCATGAAATTAAAAGACGCTTACTCCTTGGAAGGAAAGTTATGACCCAACCTAGATAGCATATTGAAAAGCAGAGACATTACTTTGCCAACAAAGGTCCGTCTAGTCAAGGCTATGGTTTTTCCTGTGGTCATGTATGGATGTGAGAGTTGGACTGTGAAGAAACCTGAGCACCGAAGAATTGATGCTTTTGAACTGTGGTGTCAGAGAAGACTCTTAAGAGTCCCTTGGACTGCAAGGAGATCCAACCAGTCCATTCTAAAGGAGATCGGTCCTAGCTGTTCTTTGGAGGGAATGATGCTAAAGCTGAAACTCCAGTACTTTAGCCACCTCAGGCAAAGAGTTGACTCATTGGAAAAGACTCTGATGCTGGGAGGGATTGGGGGCAGGAGGAGAAGGGGACGACAGAGGATGAGATGGCTGGATGGCATCACAGACTCGATGGACGTGAGTCTGAGTGAACTCCGGGAACTGGTGATGGACAAGGAGGCCTGGCATGCTGGGATTCATGGGGTCGCAAAGAATCGGACACAGCTGAGCAAATGAACTGAACTGAACCACCACAGTCACCCATAGCAGACTGTGGCTGGACCTCAAGAATGGCCGGCAGCACTTCCGTCACCAGGGCAGGGACTGAGTGACCAGCAGCCTTCGGAGGCTGGCCCAAGGCAAAGGAAATGGTCAACAGGTACGTGGAAAGATTCTGAACATCACAGATCATTAGGGAAAGGCATCAAAACACAATGAGATATAACTTCACGCCTGCTGGGATGGCTACTATATTAAAAGAGACAGAAGACAATAATTTTCGGCAAAGAAGGGAAACTGGGACTGTGCTGTTTGTGGGAGTTTAACATGGTGCAGCCGCGGTGGGAAGCAGTATGGCGGTTCATCAAAAGACCTAAAGGGAGAATTACTCTATGATGCAGCAACCCACGTCTGGGGAAAAGAGTTCCCAAGAGAACTGCAAGTGGGGTCTTGAAGAGATGACTATATCCCTACGTTTATAGTGGAATTGTTTCACAACAGTCAAAGAGTCGGGGGCAACTCGAGCGTCCAACCACAGATGAAGGAATAAGCAACACACGTCACAAACAGACGCACACAGATGAACTCCCTACAGTGATCAGTTCAAAGAGAGAGGAAATGAAGCGGGTTCCAAGGGCTGTGGGATCGGGGGTTGTTGTTCATTCGCTCAATTGTGTCTGACTCTTTCGCGATCCCTTGGACTGCAGCCCGCCAGGCTCCTCCATTCATGGGATTTTCCAGGCAAGAATACTGGAGTGGGTTACCATTCCCTTCTCCAGGGGATCCTTCCAACCATGGGGTTGAACCCAGGTCTCCTGCGTTGGCAGGCGGGTCCTTTACCATCTGAGCCCCCAGGGAAGCCCTCAAAATATACTAAAGCATTTGTAAATTTTGAGTCATTTGTAATAAAAACTCTTAGCAAACTAGAAATAGAAGGAAATATCCCTAATTTGATTTTTTTTAAAGGCTTTACAAAAAAAAACCTATGGCAACCACTTTAAATAAATACTTATTCACAAACTTTCAAGATCAGACATTTAATTAGGCTTTAATTTTACATCACCACAGTTCATTTGGTTCAATCTCCCCAATTCAATCTACTCCAATAAGAATCAAAGGATCATTCACGGCAAAGTGACTTTTTCAAAGTCAGTAGCAGATAAATTGCCTTTTCCACTTAGATCTGCAAACCCCTGCAATTTGTTTTTGAATAATTAGGAGTCTGGGGTCGAGTTTCATTTTTTTTCCCATATGGATTCTCAATTATCCGTGCTTGGTTTGCACAGACGTCGCCTCCTCCTGCAGGTTCTATAGTGCAGATCGTGTCAGGAGGCCAGAAATAATACAAAGCTGTGTTTCTGGGCTCCTGACTGCCTTTCACAGGCCTCTGTGTTTGCCTTGCCTTGGGTCCACACGCTTACAATTACTGTAAAAAAGACCTGACATCAGAGAAGCAAGTCCTTCAGCTTAGTTGTTTGGCTGTTTTGGATTCTCTGCCTTCCAATACACATTGTAGAATATGCTCATCAAATTCCTCGTTAAATCTCCCTGAATTTCTACTTCTCTACTTAAAATTTAATTTTTAAATTTTCTATAAAAGAACACTCGACTTACAGTGTTGCATTATTTCCAGGTGAAATTCACAGCAAAGTGAATCCCTACTTTTTAGCCACTGCGGCTCTCCAGTGTCGTTTTGAAGCAATCCTACAGTGGTGTTTCGTTTTGTTTTGTTTTGTTTTGATATATGCAAACTGCAATAATAACCCGAGGATGGCAAACATCAAACCAACGTCAGAGGGCACCTCTGGGGAAGAAAGCAGGAAGAGGGGTCCATCAGGGAGGCATGGGTGTGTCAAATGCATTTCGAATGCTTTTCTTCTTTACAAGGATCTGTGGTAAATCCCAGCATATTTGCTGGGTGGAGGGTACACAGTTCTATGTTATTAAAAAGTCAAATCAGAAAACCAAATGTTTGTATGTTTACAAGATTTCATAATTTTAAAAATGAATACAGATAAATATACCATAGCTGTTTGGTCTTCATCCACTGATTAAACAGGAGTTCACACTCTGCTGAACAGGCTCTACAAGGGTCATCTATTTATAATCCACTATCCTTGGTCATGAATTACAGTCTCTTGATTGTAATTTATAAATCTCACAGGGAGGCCCTTGAGAAAATAAATTCTTTCCTCAAATGGAAAGAAAACATTTGATTCATTACTCAGCCAATGATAGAAGGAATAATTAAGCTATCCACGATATAAATGAATGCTCACATTAACCATTCTTCATCTTCAAGATCACAAGATTATACATACAAAACACCAACCGAAGTGCACGGTTGGGAAAAAAAAAGAAAAGCTGTGTGATAATGGAATCACAAAGTAATTCTCATTTCTCAGTCTAAATACAGGCTGACTTTAAGTTACAGATGAACCCAAATGCTTCCCTCATCCTCTGAATAACGGACTTTTTCAGTTACTCGGTTCAGCTCACCACTAACTGAAACTGTGAGGAGTTTTGTTTCTCCTTTCATTCAGGACGAGGCAAATTAGACACTCACAACAATACGCTTACCTTTCATGACTAATAACTTAGCAAGGTAAATTACTTCGGCTTTATTCGGCCCCCAGAACATTAATAAAAACCTTGAACTTCCCACCTGAACTGGCTCTGGTATTCCGATGATCATTCCCAGAGGCTCATCCCAGGCTGAGCCCTTTGAGGTCAGCAGTCCAGCCTTTTCCCTTTGGCTACTGTAAGTTAACTCAGTGCACGTGCCCAGGGGACCCGGATTTCTACACTGTTTCAAACAGAGAAAATCTCATCCTATAACATATCCTGTCCACGCCTCCCATGCCACTGACGTGGGAAAACAGGCACAGCCAGGTCCAGGCAAGGGGGGCATTATGCTTTCCAGGGGGCTCAGATGACAGAGTCTGACTATAGTGCAGAAGACCCAGGCTTGAGCCCTGGGTCAGGAAGATGCCCCAGAGAAGCAAATGGCAACCCACTCCAATATTCTTGCCTTGGTGGGCTACAATCCATGCTTAAGGTAAGACTGAGACCCCCCCTTAATTTGGATTCCCCAGTGGTTTGAGTGGTAAAGAATCTGCCTGCAATGCAAGAGATTCAAAAGAGGCAAGTTTGATCCCTGGGTCAGGAAGATAGTCCCTGGAGGAGGAAATGACAGCCCACTCCGGTATTCTTCCCTGGAAAATCCCAAGGACAGAGGAGCCTGGCGGGCTGCAGTCCATGTGGTCACACAGAGTCGGCGCGACTGAGCATGCACGTACCCAGCGCTGTCGACAAACAGGAAGCTGTTGCACATCTTCACTGGGTTAAAGGCCAGAAAGTTGTAACGAGGATGCTGAACGTGTGTACATATAAGGTCACACAACATAACTGTCCAATCTATACCAGAGGATCTGAGGACCTCTCTTACTGTTTTAAAAGCATGTTAAATAAGGAAGAAATGTGTGGTGGCTGCTCTTTGCTTTGCTTTCACAAAGATGAAAAGCAGTCAGAAATCTACAAGCCGCTGGCGACAGAGGCCCCGGGACAGACACGGGGTCACAATCCAACAGGACTCAACAGACCGAGGGTCCGTGAAACATCCTCACATCGCAAGGCGGGCAAAGCAAGGTGGAGATGGAAACTATGGGAAGGAAGGGCCAGGAGTCACGGGGTGACCGTGGCCGCTTCGTCCAGTGGCTGTGGAGGTCGGCACAATAGGAGTACCAGTGAACAGGGACGAGATGCTCACTGGGATGAAGGCTTTACATAAATGCACCAGGACGGTTCCCATGGCAAATGGGTCCATCTTCCTGCTCCCTGCATCTCCCCATGCCTGACCGTCAACAGTGCCTACAGGGCATAGACAAACAGTCCTGTGGCTGGTCATCTCCCCCAGCGCCTCTGATTTTCTATGACTTTCTTCTAGGATAAACATCCTCCTTCCTGCAGAAGAAAAATGTTTATGTGCTTTTTTTTTTTTTTGGCAAGATGGAAAAAATTGCACAGGGAAACAGTGGGAAGAAAAATGAGGTCCACTAATTTCACCGCAACACAATGAAGCTGATGGGATTCTCGCAGCTGGATTCACCTGGGAAGAGAGTGAGGAAACACCGAATAATCCTGCACTGAGTCTCTACCAGACAACATTTACGGTAATGACACGGAAACCGGATCTAGGAACTATTCCAAGTCCCAGAGATTAGCAAGTAATCGCAGGCTCAAGTCCTGATATAATTCTGGAGAGACATGGACGGATTCTGAGAATTAACTAGCAAAATAGGATTAAAAAAAGATGAAAATTTTGATCCCCGCACACACTGGTCAGTATTAGCAAGACTCTACATTCAGCTGTGTGCAGCCCTGCACTGCACTTCATGTTATTTAAAATTTTGTTGTTCAGTCGCTCAGTCATGTCCGATTCTTTTGCGACCCCATGGACGGTAGCCCGCCAGTCTCCTCTGTCCATGGGATTTCCCCGGCAAGAATACTGGAATGAATTGCCATTTCCTTCTCTAGGGGATCTCTCCAACCCAGGGGTGGAACCCGTGTCTTCTGCACTGCAGGTGGATTCTTTATCACTGAGACATGGGGGAAGCCAGCGCTTGATAAATCTGTCTCCTTCTCTAGATTGAAAACAGCTTGAAGTCAGAAACTGTCCATTTCATCTCATTGACTCCAGAGTGGTGCTTCAGCTACGAAATAAGATTTTACCAGTTCAATGGTGGGAGCTCCCTGGAGTCGGCTTTAGTGAAAATGCTAGCTCTGTGACTTGCTAGCAGAGTTCTTGGGGCTGAGTTCCTTGCTGGCTCCAAGGCTCAAGTTTCATTGTCCATACAATGGGTTAATAGACTTCACTCCCATCAGACTGTGAAGAATGAAAGCTATGATACAGGCAATCTGGTCCCATGACTTGTACCCAGCACCCAACAAATGACAGGTGTTATAAGGCACTAAATAAGTTAATGCGCAGACTATAGGGCCCTGAACCATGACCGCGGGAAGACACAAACTAAGGGGAAACGGCCAACCTTGGCCGTAAGAAACTCCCCGTCCTCCCAGAGCAGCACTTGCAGCTGATGCCTGGTACCCCAGGGAGACCACCGCCCGACCGCCGGCTTCCCAGGAGTCTAACTACGACCGACCTCAGAGACGATGGGCGACAGGAGACCCACCGTCTCACCGTCACTGAATGGCTGGCGGCGGCCAACGCGTCGTGCCTTCAGGCTCAGCCTCACCATCGTTCGTAATCATGTTACGTGTTCTTCCTCGGACAGGCCAACGTCAGTCAGTGACAGAGGAGTCCCTGTTTCCTTCATGTATAGACCCACGACCACTCCACACAAATGGTCAGAAACTGCTCACACTTTCATATTACTTACAGCAAACAACAAAATCTCCTCTATCCTATCTGAAGCAAGCAATTTGCCGTGATGGAAATGGAACAGATAAAGGTATATGCAGAACTTCCCTGGTAGCCCAGTGGCTAATACTCTGCGCTCCCGAGCGAGGGGGGCCCGGGTTCAATCCCTGGTCAGGGAGCTAGAGTTCACACGCCACAGCTGGAGACCCCACGTGCCACAACTAAGGCCCGGCGCAGCCAAGCAAACAAAGAACGCTTTGTTTAAAAAAACCAAAGTGTATGTGATGGGCTGAATAACGGCCCCCAAAGATGTCCACTTCCTCATCCGAGGAGCCCGTGGATCTGTTACCTGACACTCAGAGACTGCTTCACGGATGTGACGGAGAAAACATCTTAGTGGGTGGAGATAAGCCCGTCTCAAGGGGACTTGTGACAAGAGACAAATGCGCAGAGGGAAGGCAGAGCGGCCACACGGGGAAGGAAAGGGGGGACGCGGTGCGATGCAGTCAGGGGTCAAGGACCGCAGTCAGCCCGGAAGCTGACCCAGGCAGGAGGAGGCGAGGGTCTCTGCTGGAGCCCCCGGGGCCGGCCCCGCTGCCCCTGAGCCTGAGCCCTGCAGACTGACTGTGAATTCCTGACCTCCAGGGCTTTAAAGTAAGAGAGACATATGGGTTGAACCTGCTAGCTTTGTGGTAATTTGTAACATTAGCCACGGGAAACTGACACAATGTAGTCAATAGATACTAATTATAAGGGAGTCATTAGGAAGTAGCTCTCTGTGATCTATAATTCACAAGGCATTTTACAGAGACCTACTGTCTCCACTATCAAATCCTAACTGCCCCACCCTCCTCCGCCAGAAGTTAAGCTTCTTACACAAACTTAAGGAGACGCAAAATCCAGTTCGACTCCTGGTTGTGACGAAGCGACCCGGCTTCGCTGCCTTTGCTGCCTGCCCAAGGAGAGGGTAAGGCTTCCTGAGGATACATGTTGCCAACACTTAACAACTAAGAGGAGTGAAGAAGCAGCAAAATGTGACCCATAACTAAGAAGAAAGGAGACTAAAAGGGGCACAGAGCACTGAGAGCCTGGAAATAACAGACCAAGACTTAAGCGTCACGGTCACGAGCAGCCCAGAGAGCTTAAGGGAAACTGTACAAAGTGGATGAAGGGATGGAGCATCTCATCAGTCGCAAGGATGCAAGTAGAAACCGGAGAAGTGATGAGTGCAAAGCTGGAATGAAAACTCGCTGGAGGGGCTTAGTGGTTACGTGGACACAATAGAGAAGACGAGGAAACCCAAAGAAAAGACGAGAAAAACTCCCCACGATAAAGCACACAGTGGGGGAAAAAAGTCAGTAATAAAAAGCACACCCTGGGCACCAGAGTTCTGTGGCACAAACCCAAATGCGCTGATACACACGTAGTCACAGTCTGAAAAGCAAGAAAGAAAGAATTGTTGGAAGAGATGTGAGGCTTTTCAAAAAGGGTTGAAAAGCACTAATTCAACACACTGAAGCCCCAAGGAAGATAATAGACAGAAGGTCACACACAGGTCAACCCACCAAAACCCAAAGTGAAAAGACAGGGGCAACGAAATGACACATTTTAAAGAACTAAGAGGAAAAAATAAAGCATGCACCATTACTGGCAACCTGGACGCCTATGTCCATGGAAAATATCACTAATATAAAACAAAGACGAAACAGAGGCATTTCCAAACAGAAGCCGGGAAAACTCACGCTGCACCACGGGAAACGGTAAAGGAAGTCCTTCAGACTTACAGAAAATGGTTATGAAAAACCATGAAGGGCAGCGAGGAATGGGCAAATATCAAGAAAGATGCAGTCTTAACTTCCTCTGAAGGACAATGGCTATTCGAAGCAAACAGAGCAATGTATTGTGGGATTATAATATACAGAGGAATAAAATATGATAGTAATAATACAAGAGAAAGAAAGAGTAAATAGAATTACAGTATTGTAACATTAAATGTTTCATGGAGTTTTAATACCCTGGTTACTCATGGTAAAGTGTGATGAATTAATTATGCATACTGTAATCTAGAATAACCACTTAAAAATAATATAAAATTGAGAAACTAAACAGCAATAGAGTAATAAAATATAATACAAACAACCCCCCGCACAAAATCTCAATTTCCAAATAAAGAAAAAGAACAGAAAAGGAAAATAGATGAGAATGAAAGATATAGTAAAAATTAACCCCAAGAATATCCCATGTAATATATTGAGTGTAACAAAGAGTCAACACCCCAATTAAATGCAGGTTTACAAAAAGACCCAGCTGTTTACAAGAGACGTGCTTTTAATATAAAGACAGAAACTGAAAATAAAATGATGAAAAAAATGCACATTGCAAACACTAATCATAAGAAAGTCAATGTGTCTAGATTAGCATAAAAAAAAAAACCAAAAAACTGAACTGTGAAAGTATCATCAGTGATAAAGATGGATATTTCATGAAGAACAGACATTAAAGAAGCCCAAAGTTGGTTCCCTGCTTAGACTAACAGGCTTGATAAATCTCCTTTTATCAGTATATACTTTTAGAAGGTCCATGGATCTCCTGTGTGCTTATGAATCTCTACTGAAAGCGCTCTGCAAGGCCACATTGCCTTTAAATCACTGATCCTCTTTACAGCATGTGACCCTGTTACTCGTGCTCACGGGACTCCCGCCGTCACTCACCTGGAACGTCACCTTCTGGTTGATGTCCTGCACTCGGAACTGCTTCAGGAAGCGCTCATCCTCGCTCCAGAAGAGGCGGATGTCGGGGATGTCGTAGAGGATCATGGCCACCCGCTCCAGCCCCAGCCCGAAGGCCCAGCCGATCCGGTCCTGAGCTCCAGCTGCAGCGGGGAGGGGAGACCAGAAAGAGGGTTAAAGGGCACGAGGGGCCACAGGTCCATCCCACTCCTAACACCCGGACAGGACCTCAGCGGGTGCCGACCAGAGGCAAGGTGCATTTACACAGTGAATGTTTATCACCAGCTTATAAAAAATGCCTATCTGAACATGGGTATGAACTATGATACCACTCTTCAATATAGGGACAAATAAGGGTTGTGATGTAAAAAAATAATAATAATAAAATGTGATGTTCAAAGATTGTTAAGGTTAATAGTTTTTAAATATGTTTAAAACATGTTTCTGAACTGTCTTTGCAAATAAAAAATAATAAAGATAGGTGGAATATTAATGTTGCTCTGTGAGTTAGACTTTTTCCTTAATTATTAAATCCTTTATATTTTATTATAAAAATTTTAGATAAAACCAACCATCTGAGCCCAGCACCTGCAGCTGAAAGAGCGGTAGGTTTAGCGTGTTTGAATCTGCTTAACATGCAGTTTTTAGTTCTTAGCTTTGCTTCTTTCATTCATTACCTTCACCAGCTGAAACTTTCCTAGAGCAAGATAAGAATGACACGCAGCCCCTAACGGTAGGTTAAGAAAAAGAAAAGCAATCTCATTATTCAGACAGGCAAAGAATACGGAGACGTGCGCAAAAAGGGAGAAAAAAATGATTCTTAAGCAAATGAAAAGTTTACTGAAGAAAAACAAAAGTGCACCAGATCACTATTTTTTACTTATCTGACCTGCAAAAATAAAAACATCTCATCACATACTTGACACCAAAGCCAAGGGAAACCACGACCTTTCATACGCTGAGAGCAGGCGCACGTGTGGGCTTTTCACCCCCAGACCTAAGGAGCAGCACCCTGTCGGCATCCTCAGAGTCACACACACACTGCCGCTTTGACTACCAGGCAGCTTCCCACCCACAGTAAGTTACGAATGTATAAGGCTGCTTACTGGAGCACAGTTTATAACAAGACAATAAACAACCCAAGTGTCCATGAATAGGAAGCGGGTTGAATAAACCCCACTATATCCATACAGTGGAATATTATGGATAGGAAAAAAAAGAAAAGCAGTAGCCATCTGTCCTTTTAGGGGAAGCAACTGGGTGAATGCAGGACAGACTTTTATATACGCCTTTTATATAATGCGTGAGAAGAAACATTCCGGATAAAAATTCTCATGGCTGAATGAAATAATTTCTGTTTATTCTGGGGAGGTTATAAGAACCAGGGGCCTCCCAGGTGGAGCTAGTAGTAAAGAACCCACCTGTTAATACAGGAGGCCTAAGAGAGGCAGGTTCAATCCCTAGGTCGGGAAGATGCCCTGGAGGAGGCCACAATAGCCCACTCCAGGATTCTTGCCTGGAGAATCCCATGGACAGAGGAACCTGGTGGGCTACAATCCATGGGGTCGCAAAGAGTCGGACACGACTGAAGCGACTGAGCAGGCCCGCATCATCTTTGAAAGGCAACCAAGAGATGAATTTAGGAAGATCACAATATACAAAAACTCAGGGTGGGTGTGACTCGGGGCCTCCTGGCTGCCAGGGAGGACACACCAGCGAGAGGCCATACCGTCGGCCCCTGAAACTGCAGCACCTCGTACTCGGACGCTCAAGGATGAGGCCCTCATGAGGAGCAGCCTCCAGCTTCTTCCACTGCCCAGCACCTCTGACTCACACTCAATCTTACTGCAAAGCCTGCTGCTGATGGTCAGTCACCAGGAAGGGTTGCAAGGAAGATCTATGGGCTGAGCTGCATCAAATTCTGTTTTTGAAACACTTTGCTTTGGTCCCATTGAGATCTGCCTCTTCTGAATTGCACCCCTGCAAAATGGCAACCCACTCCAGGATTCTTGCCTGGGGAATCCCCTGGACAGAGGCGCCTGGCGGGCTGCAGTCCACCGGGTCGCAAGAGTTGGACATGACTGAGCAAGTACACCACCACCACGGAGCTGTCTGGCCCATCACGTGCGGAAGGTGCCAGGAGCTCCCTGTCCAGAGAGTTGGTCACTAGGCCACTGATTCGTCCCTACGAGTCTCCGTGAAATACACTGATCTCAGGTCTAAGAAAATGGGAACAGGCAAAGCTTCTTTTCTTCTCTGAACAACTGGACCGTTTTCAGTGTGAGGGTATCTCGACTTTACATAACTGATCCTCACTCACTCCTCGCTCCGCCCCGTGGAAGCGCACAGCCATCCTTACGGGTCACCTCTTGAGAATGGTAGCGCGGCTCTGTGCGTCTCTCTTGTCCCAGCTCTATTTTCTTATCCTTACATCCTCTTCGTCCTGATTATCTGAACTACTTATTCTATCCTCCTGTACATACTTCTATACGGCACCTCAAATGCTTTATGGAAGAGAGTGAGCCGTAACTAACCAGACACTCGGAGGTACCATCATCCGGGCAGGTCTAACTCTCAGGCCTTTGGCACTCCTCGGCAGTGATTTGTTGCCAGGTACTCCTGGGTTGACAGGGTTTTAAGGCAGCATTTTTTTTTTTTTTTCCCTTTTTTCCTACATTCCAGAACTGGAGGGTTCCAGTAAATGAGAATCTCTGGAACAGAAAACTGACTGGAAAGAAGCACCCTCAGTTAAACAAAACGCTCCAGATGGGAGGCAGTTAGGTGTCCTCCTCCTCCTCCTCCTCCTCCTCCTTCTCTTCTTCCTGCCTTTGAACTTCCCATCTCTGGACTCTTATCTCATACGATTTCTGTTTTATACAGAAGCTGGCCTTCTTAGGAGGATTTTCAGCAACGAATCCCCTTACTCTGCTCTGTTTTCTTCAGAGAACACCACCTTCTAAGGCTCCACAACTTTTCACATTTGTGCATTTACTGCTTGCTGTCAGACTCTGTGGGCAGCGTCTGATCCACGGGCTGGGGATCGGGCTGGCTTCCATCCCTGACACCCCTGGAGGGGCTGGACCAGCTTCCCGCGCGCGCGTGTACAAGGGCTCACACACGGAGAGGAAGGGAATGAGCAATAGGAAGGCGGGGCTCAGAGATCTCTCCACTTTTTAACTTATTGACTTCATTTAAACAGGTCATATTAGGAAGAATTTCATACTTAAAATTGAAGTTTTTGATACAGGCAGTGACTTTAAATTTAAATCCGTGAGAGGGTTTATCTACCACAGTATGGGGCGATATGCGAGATGCTATTTCTGAAAAGACACCTCAGAAAGAAGTGAACTAGGACACTAAAGAAGGGATAACGGAATGCCCTGTCCCCTCCCCCTGCCTTCTTCACCATCACCGGGCCTGGTCCAGACAGGCCAGCGGCAGGCCTGGGCAGCAGCTTCGGAGACCCAGCATCTGAGCTGTTTCTGCTCCAATCCCCCCTCCTCCCATCTCACTTTCTTCCCCAGCGACTGAACCCTGCACCCCACGTTTCCTCTCATAGGCTGTTCTGCTGCGAAAGTGAGAACTGTGTTGGTCGCTCCGTCATGTCTGACTCTCTGTGACCCCATGGACTGCAGCCCGCCAGGCTCCTCTGTCCATGGGATTCTACAGGCAGGAACACTGCAGTGGGTTGCCATGCCCTCCTCCAGGGAATCTCAGGGATCGAACCCAGGTCTCCTGCACTGCAGGCAGATTCTTTATCATCTGAGCCACCTGGCAAAGCTCAGGGTCAAATTAAAACTTTTAACCATTACATACTAGAAAAATAATTATTTTAAGTACTTCCCTGTCAATAGGGGCTGATTTCTAGGAATTCTTTGGCTCAATGAACTGACACTTCCCCAAAATAACTGTGACAAGAAACGCTGAAACAACCTAGCAGTTAGTATTCATATTTTATAGAACTTTACCAGTTACAAAGCACTTCACCTCAATTATCTTGACTCTGATCCTCACAACGACCCTACAGGGGATGTCAGACTGGTATTCTTAGCTATGTTTAAAAAATAAACACCACTTTAGCAAGATCACAGACACTGGGACTCAAATCTATCTTTTATTTTTTTTTTTTTTTACTTCCAATGAAACATTAACTTCTAGAGGCTCTGTTCAAAGTATTTCAAAACACAAGAGAGTTCCGTTCCCCTCGTGCTTACGTCTGTGTGCTTTCTGCTTTGTAACTGCTAGTTTCCTGATGGACTCAGTCATTATCCCATGAAAGCTACTAAAATGATTTGCGTAAGTAGTTGCTTAACTCTATCAGCAGGCTTTTCGGAAGGCTTTTCGTCACTCTGAGCGTGCCTTTCACCGTGGTCCTGACCAGTACGCACGGGGCCTGCAGTGTGAGCTGACGGGGCTCGTGTGGAGTAGCCGCTGGGGACAAAAAGCCTCCACTGCCCTTGACCGTTGGCTGTGAAGACAGCCACACAGGGACAAAAGCCCACAGCATCCCAGTGCGACCCACGCGTCCACAGGCAGGCCTGGGAGGGCCAGTGCAGCTGCGTAAATTCTGGTTTCTTTCCTCCCGTCACGGCTGAGTCCTTGATCCCCGCGTTCCCACTAAAATCCTTGAGCCGCTTCCGCAGAGCCTGTCACTGGATGATTGACTTTTCGAGCTGAGCCCAGAGATTGCTCCCCTGCCTGAAAGCTTTCTCGAGTTGTATTCAGCCTTGGCTCCGCAGGCTTCGGTCGACAAGCCCTTCACAGGGTCCAAAGGCAGACCTCTTTGAAGAGAACTTTACCACGGACGGGAACAGACTGTGTCTAGCCTCTACAGGCCATGAAAACCCTGCTCCTTCATACGGTCTGAGCTGGGCTGGATTCTAATCAACATTGTAATGGAACCTTTTTTCTGTTGTCGTTCTTTTTTTTTTAATGGGTCATTTTTAAAGGAAGTTTTTATTCAACTACAGCTGCTTTACCATGTTGAGTTAGTTTCTGCTGAACAGCAAAGTGAGTCGGCTGCATGCACACACACACCCCCTCCTGCTTTGGGACTTCCTTCCCGTTTCGGTCACCACGGAGCATGGAGTCGCGGTCCCTGAGCTGTGTGCACAGAGGGGCCCGTTAGTTCTCATTAGCCATTTTTGGCGCAAATGCTGACTGGCAGCGCCTGAACCAACGCCCCAGGGTTGTGTCCAGCCAGAACGCTCCTCATCACATCGCCAGTTTCCTTCAGGGACCTAAGTCCTAAAACTCCACCTCCTTCCAGCAAGGGGGAAACACACGGCAGCAGAAACGTGAAACGGAGCCGAGCTGACCAGGCTGACGACAGTACCGGGTGGTCTAGAGCCTTTTGAAAACATAAAGGGAACAGTCTTGCCTTGCTTAGGGTTTACGAAGAGTTAAAAACTAAAGAAAGCTCTAATACTCTGGCCACCTGATGTGAAGAGCCGACTCATTGGAAAAGACCCTGATGCTGGGAAAGACCGAGGGCAGGAAGAGAAGAGGGGGACATAGGGTGAGATGGTTGGACGGCATCACCGACTCAGCTGACGGGAGTTTGAGCAAACTCTGAGAGGTGGCAGAGGACAGAGCAGCTTGGCCTGCTGCAGTCCACAGGGACACACAGAGCTGGACTCAACTTAGGGACTAAACAATAGCAACAAAAATCTAAATATGTTGACTGGAGTATAATCAACTGAGGACTCACATCCTACCTCCTATATCTCCCTTTGACTGGCCACCAAAATATAGCGATTTTATCCTTTAACCCTTTCTCTCCCATCTCAATCTAAGGTCCTAGAACTCAGGAGAATTAAGTACTTCTGTGCAGCCAACAAAGACTTTCAGTGAGCAAAAACTGGCCCTGTTAACATTACTAGCTTTGCTCATTTTCCATTTTTGAGACAGAAGTTGCTTTCCTTTGATTGTTGTTATTCTGTTTTGAATTGCCTGAATTACACACAGAACTTCAGGTAACAATATAATTCCAAAATTTGTATGGGAGACTTTTTAAAAACCGAATCACATTTTACAAGCACTAAGATGATCATCAATTACAATCACTTTCAACTAAATGGGGATTCTTCATACACCAAGTTTCAGAATGTGATGGACCCACATCCATAACAGGTACTCAAGGAAGCCTGTCAAGCTCTATGCAGAACGGTCAGTGCTGGGACACGCTTCTACCTACTTCACAGATATCGTTAAGGTGCCTTATTAACAAGAGCCATCAAAGCTGGGCCACAGACAACAAGTCACCTAGAACTGAGATGTCTTTCAGGAAGGACGGAGCAGAAACGGGGAATGTAACTCCCGGGAGCCCAAATGATGGGAGGGAGGCGGCCTTGGGGACAGGCCTTGGATGGCGGGCCAGCGCCGGCCTGCCCACAGATCCCACGGGCCTTGTGGCTCTGACTCCACTGACCATGAGTCAGACACACGGGGCGGCTCCAAGTGGTGAGAGTAACCCAGCCCAGGCCCGGCTGCCAGGGGGCAGCCCCGTGGGAGTGTTCTCTTCCTTCTGAGCGTGGTGCGCATGCTAAGCCCCATCAGTCGTGTCCAAGCTGTGACCCCAGGGGCTGTAGTTCCCCCCCAGGCTCCTCTGTCTATGGGATTCTCCAGGCGGTAATACTGGAGGGGGTTGCCATGCCCTTCTCCAGAGGATCTTCCCAACCCAGGGACTGAATCCACGTCTCCCGCACTGCAGGCGGGTTCTTTATCACTGAGCCACCCAGGAAGCCCTTTAAATGTTCTATCCCCTCATTGAAACTCCTGGAGAATTAACTTGGATGCACTTATCTATTCCCTTCTATTACAAAGCCAAGGAATAACCCTTCCTGCCTTCTAGTCTGAAAAAATGCACCTTCACCTCCATTAGAAAGATGGCATTCCAAAATAAAAGTCAATACGCTCCATTTCTTGCCACACAGTTATAATTTTTTAACTGTGAAAGGAACTTAATTTAGAGTAAGTAATGCCACTGTCACTTAAATATACAAATGATAAAAGAAACGCCAGCAGCTCTAATTCCATAATTCTCGGGTAATGACAATTAATGGAACCCTCTTTCCTGGTGGGAGTTGTTTTCGGCAGCAGATAAAGGAGCCACTGAGCCTTTTAAGATTTACTCTCATAACCAAACTGCGTCTCTCTTCATCATTATCTGAAACATAATTAAAAGATGACATATAAAACAAACTAAAAATCAAACAGGATTCCATCCCCGGAGGAAAAGCCGAGAAGCACCTCTTTGCCTCCACCGAGACTGGCTGGAAACTCTCGTCCCTGACATCCGCTCTGTCCTGCACCTGTCCACACCTGTCCACACACGAGAGCTGGATGAGCTCATCACTGGCTGTGATTGGGTAGATATTAATTGCGTCGGAGAAGGCAATGGCACCCCACTCCAGTACGCTTGCCTGGAAAATCCCATGGACAGAGGAGCCCGGGAGGCTGCAGTCCATGGGGTCGTGAAGAGTCGGATATGACTGAGCGACTTCATTTTCACTTTCACTCTCATGCATTGGAGAAGGAAATGGCAACCTACTCCAGGGTTCTTGCCTGGAGAATCCCAGGGACAGGGGAGCCTGGTGGGCTGCTGTCTATGAGGTCGCACAGAGTCGGACACGACTGAAGCAACTTAGCAGCAGCAGCATTAATCGGGTCGTTTCACTGCTATAGTCTCTGACCTTTTCAAAAAGAACAAATCAATAAGAGTATCTTAGAAAGATGCTATTTCCTTCCTTGGCTTGCTCCCACAGTCTACAGTTTATAGAGTGGCGTGCCTGTGGGCTCCATGGCGGGAGACCATCTCTTTAGTGACCACCTACACCCAGGAAGAGTCAGCTTTTAAGGCAGGCCCGAACACACAGTTCAGTTGCCTTTAGGACCTCTAGGCCGACGCCAAGCTGTTTCTTTTTTCTTTTTGGCCATGCAGCTAGCAGGATCTTAGTCCTCTGAGGAAAAAAAAGTCAGCATTTGGACACTGGCCACTCCCGGAAGCCACCACCGCCGCGCTCCAGCTCTCCGGCGACAGAAGCCCTCTCCCGGCCTCGCCTCGCTTCCCCGCTCAGCACTCTCCTCCCCTGCTCCCTCCCACCTCACCCCACTTCCAGCTCCCACCCCTGCACCCCGTTATGAGCCCAGGGAGGGAAGCAGCGTTAAGCTGGACGGAAGACGGAAGCTGCGCTATCGGACTGGACTGCCCTTGAACATGACCAAAAAGGCTGAGATCTGCTTGAGACCTCACCCTGGACGAGCAGGAAGATTAGACAGAGCCTGCTGAAGGCAGCGGTGTGAGAGCAAAGCTGGTTCAGGGTTACAGGCGGTTCACTGTCCTTCCCTCTTCTTCCCCTCAGGCAGACGGCCTCCCGCGGCTCTCTGCCTCCCAACCCCCCAGACTCGCTCTTGCCTTCTCTGCCTCTAGGTAACGCAGAAATAGTTGAAATATTCAAATATTTTATTCTGGACCCCAAAGAGAGTGGCATATAATATTAAACCGAATGAAAGAGATGATGGGGACTAGAACAAGGAAATAGGAGCATGGGAATTAAATGTGCCCAATGTCTCCCTTCTTCCCAAGGGATCCGACGCATTTTTAGCCATTTGGCTACAAAATCTGAGAGATAAAAGCAGATGGAGGGGGAACTTAAAGGGACATGGGAACAGAGCTGGATAAAAATAAGCTATCGGTTGGCAAAGCTAAAAACACAGTCCCACGGGTGTAAGCACATGGAAGCTTTGTGACATAATGTGCGAACCAGACCAAATCGGTAGTCGCAAGGATGACACAGACCGTCCCTTTCATCAACAAACTGGCCAGTCACATCCAGGCCAGTAAGAAGGGTGTCCGCGGGGGAAATGCTATGTGGAAATCAAGCCCTGCGTCATCCTCTGCACCCTGGACCTGCCAGCAGAGCCTGGGGGCCACGTGACCGAGCTCCGACCCCTGGAACCAAAGTGGGCGGAAGCGAGATCCCCCCAACTCCTTGGAGACCCTCCAGCTCTGTCCTCCTCTGCTGCGGGGGCCCGGGGGACCACACGTTCCAAATGGCATTGCTGTGGACAGAGGACTCCACAGAGGTCTCTCTCCGGCAGAGACGTTTTCAGTGGATTAAACCACTAAGATTTCAGGAGGGCCTCTGTTAGCTCAGCACAGCCCCAGTCTATTCTGACAATTAATCAGCCCTGACTTTCCGATGTGAGAGGGCTCTGGATTCACTGCAGAGCAACATAAACTCTGAGCGGCACCAAATTCTGGGGATCGACGCCACTTTTCCTTGTCCTACAAGAATGATTTTGCTGGCTCAGTATAGACATTCCAAATAAACGCTGGAGGAGATTTATAGAGAGCCCACTACTCATAAACTGTTACTAAGAAAACGGTGTTCCTTCACTGGGCAAGGGCTTCCCTGGTGGCTCACTGGTAAAGAACCCGCCTGCCAGTGCAGGAGACGTAAGAGACACAGGCTCATTCCCTGGGTTGGGAAGATTCCCCTGGAGAAGGGAATGGCACCCCACTCCAATATTTTTGCTGCAGAATCCCATGGACAAAAGGAGCCTGGAGGGCTACGTCCATGGGGCTGCCGAGTCAGATATGACTGAGCAACTGAGCAAACTGTCTAATTGTTCAGTAAATAAGAAATTGCTAAAATGTAAGACAAAACAAAAACAAAAACAACCCTTGAAAGTCTAAGGAACTTAGCACTAAAACAGGTGACCCAGAGAGGATGGAGAACCAAAGACCCTGGTCAGAGAACTGAGATCCTACATGGGAAAAAAAAAAAAAATTACAAAGGGAAAGAAAGGATTTCTAAGAACTCCTAAGAATATGTTTGCTTTTGTTTTTTTAAGTAAAGCCTTTAAGAACCTGAGCTTGCATCTGATGTGATTCTATCCGGAGAGAAGCAGGTGTGTGGCCATCACTCTGGCTGGTAAACAGCATCTGTCAGACGTAAGCCCACCCTGCCTCCCTTGGGGGCAGCGGCCAAATCCATCATTCAGCGGCCAATCAAAATCCAACAGGACAATCAAAATATTCTGGGTCACTAACATATGTATCCGTCAATACTTTCTCATTTTCAGCTTTAATACATTTGTCATGAATTTTTAATCGATAATTTACTTCCTTGGGGAGCTCTATTTCTTTGCAAACTTGTCCTCTTCGTGTTGTCTTTTCCCAGGAACTCCAGCGATAATTCGAAAAAGCACGGCTTCACCATTTCTCACTCGTCCAACTGGCAGATGCTGTGGCCCAACAATCAGAGCCGTGGACAAGAAGGCGGGCAGGCACAGGGTCACCCCCGCCTCCAGGCCGCCGGGCCTCTCTCCCATGTCATTTCATGAGCTGGTGTTGTGAACAGAGAACCTACTGTATTATTCTCTGGGCTCTGCAGAACGCTTGAAAGTTTTCTTAATAATAATTTTCAAAATGTGCCCTTCAAGGACAGGGGCAGAACTGGTCACATCCGTCACCCGCTGCCAAACACAGAGAAGGGACTGTGTGATTTGGTCTAGAGGCAAGAGACACAAGTACTGCTATAACGGGGCAGCTTTGAGCTGGACCTGGCTGTCCCCAGCAGGAGCCAGAGCCGAGGGAAGCGTGACTCTCTGGACACGGGAGGCTGCCACGGCTCGCCTGCAATGCGTGCATTCAGGCCTTACAAACCCCAACAAAGACCTTCTTACAGACACCGCCGCCAGCAGCAGCACCGTAGCAGGCGGCTTCCTCTCTGAACCAACTTGAGCATCCTCAGATTCCGCTCACCCTTGGGGGCGGCAGGGTCATCGAGCACATCTCTGTCTTTCGTCAAGAGGAACTGTCGCTACCTCCTCCCAAAACTGCTAGCAGCCGGGCGTCGTGGGGAGCTGGCCAGGACTCTGGCAGGACGGCCCCAACAGTGGTCACTCCAACAGGAAGCAAAGCTGAGTTTTAAGAGTCACCTGGATGACGGTTCCAGTGTCTGAGCTTGAATTCACTCTTCTGATCTCACTGGCTTATTCGAAGCAACACGGGAAAATGATGAACAGGCAAATCATCCACTTTCTCAAAGGAGCTCAGGGTGGAGACCACGCCAGATCCATCCAGCGAGACGCAACGGCACAAACCCCACGGGGGGGTCAGCTAAACCTGAGAACACAGGCGGACCCCTATTCCATTTGGTTATTTTTTAAAATGGCATAGGGGACCAGGCTCAGAGAGTCATGTGGTCTTTGAGAGTACAGCAGAGAAAAAGGGAATACACAGCGGCCCCCTTACTATATACCTCCTTCCTGGGCCTTGAGCACAGGACTCATGGAGAAATTTCCACGTCCAAGCTTCACCCAGCAAACAGCATCCAAAACCACCACCCCTCTCTCCAACCAATCCACGTGCTGAAAGCTCTCCCTTCAAACTCTCCGAACCCTGCGTCTAGCACGTTACCCCTTCCCTTTGGACGAGCTTCTGGAAAGGGCAGTTGACACTCACAGAGTCCAGTCTTCAGTTCCCGTCAATACCTCGGTATGATCAAGATGAATGGCGCTGCGGCCTCCACACTCCGTTCTATCAGGACTAACCTTCACAAAAACCAACACCGAGAGGAACCCTACCTGCCAAAGTCAAAGCTCTCTCCTGGAACTTAGTTCAGGCTGCTATAACAAAGTACCAGAGACCAGTGTTTATGAGACATTAAAAACTCCTTCTCACGGCTCTGGAGGTGGGGCCACCCAGGGCGAGGCCCCCGCCTGTCCAGGGGTCCGGCTCTGGGGCGTCCTTCAGCGCTCCGGAGGCCACCACTGCCTCCCGTCCTCCCCACCCTCCAGTCCTCCAGGTAACTACACAGAATCCCACTGTTTTCTTGCCACCTGGGCACTCCCAAGCCTCTCTCTCCAGCCCTGATCTCTTGCTGGAGCTGCAGCTCCATCAACCCAAGCACCTGCCAACGTACCACGGCCAATCACGTCAACCTGCACGCACTGTCCCCCTCCCCAGTGCAGAGCCTGCTTCTCCAAACCAGAAAGCTTCAGCCTGTGATACAACCGCGTCACCAGTCACAAAAAATTCAGTTTTGCTTCCTGTTGGAGTGACCACTGTTGGGGTCTTCCTGCCGGATCTCTTCCAAAGACAGAGATCCAGCAGTCCCCCCACCCGACTCCTTGTTCCGAACTCCAACTGCTGACCTCCATCATTATTGCCACTGCCCGCATGCAGCCCCTTCTGGCCCTCTGGGTATGGCAGCCCCCGCCACCCGGCGAGGAACCCAGCCTCCAGCTGAGAGCCGGCACAGCACCATCCACTCGTTGCTGTCTAGTCACTCAGTCGTGTCCGACTCTCTGCGACCCCGTGGACCGCAGCCCGTGGGATTCTCCAGGCAAGAACACGGGAGTGGGCGGCCGTGCCCTCTTCCAAGGGATCTTCCCCACCCAGGGACTGAGGCCACATCTCTTGCACTGACAGGTGGACTCTTTCCTGCTGAGCCACCGGGGCGGCCCCATCAACCACAAAGCCTGGGGTAACTAACACGCACACACGACTGACCACGACTCTGCCATGGAAAGCTGTCCAGCTTAAACAGATAAAGGCTAAGCTGACTAGAGAGCAGCACCCAAGCCACCCCTCAGTCTCCCAACCCATAGTCCATCAGCAACTCTGGCCACACCCTCCTTCACAGGCTCCGCCCCAGAACAGCCTCATCCAATAGAAACAGACCGTGGGCCATGCAGGGAGGTCTGAACGTTCCAGCGCCACACTGAAGAAAGGGGGGGAGAAACACAGGTGACACTAACTATATTAATATGCTTAAGCTAATGCGTCTAAATACTCGCTTCACAATGGAATCAACACGGTTTAAGTTAGAAGTCTATTTATTCTAGGTATTTGATAAGAATTTAAGAGACAGCAAAGCGAAATCTTTTAGACTCAGTTTGCAATATTGGTAATCCACTTTCTTGTGTGATTTTTTTTTTTTTGCATTATTAGATATTTGCTTTTAAACTTTTTATTTTGTATTGGAATACAGCTGACTAACAATGCTGTGATACTTTCAGGTAGACAGTGAAGGGACCCAGCAACTCCGGCCACGTCTTCCTTCACAAGCTACGCCCTAGAACAGCCTCGTCCAACAGAAACAGAACACAGGCCGTGCAGGCGGTTTAAATTTCCTAGTGGCCACATTGAACACAGCAGGCCTGGAGGAGGTGGAATTCATTAATATGCTTAACCTACTATATCTAAAATATTCATTGCACCATGTAATCAATAATTTTTAAAGTATTCATGAGATAGGTTACATTCGTTTTTGAACTAAGTATTTGAAACTCTGGTATATGTTTCACACTTACAGGACTCTCCATTTGAACTGCATTCCACATGCATGCCAGCTACACGTGGCCAGGGCTGCTGCGCTGGACAGGACAGCTCCAGGGCCAACAAGAGCACTTGATGCTTTTCCCCATGTGCCATGCTCTTCCAAACTTACTATGTTAATTTTCTGGGAATCAGCTCAGATGCCCCTGCCTACCTCCCAAGCTATGCCAAGCACAGAGTCACATTCCATTAACTGTTGGGTTAGCCACCATCCCACTTCCCAGAGCACACTGAACTTATCTGTGCACACCTGTCTCCAACGCTAGAGTACTGGTTACCCCAGAACAAAAGCCTACCAGACCTCCTCATCTTCATATGCCAGGCACCTGGCAAAATGCTTATGCACAACAGCAGACAGTCAAATCTTCGCTGAATTAAACTGATTCAGAGTAGTACATGTACCGATGAAATCAGAGTTGCACGTTTAAATTCTGGGTTCCTGAGTGAACATTTTATATCCTTGGTTAACAAAAAAGAATGCAAAGACAGACTGCAAACATACTCCATCTATTCCAGTGCAGAGCCTGGTTGTGCAAACATTGACCTGTGGTAGACCGTGAGTAGAATAAAGACATTTAAAAATTGAAACTATAAGGGATCGTGGTATGAGCTAATTATTTCAGGTATGAAGAGAAAAGAGGTGAAATAATTTAGATGGCAAATACAAACGCGCACACTGAGGAAGGCAGAGCTGGCCCCGTGAGCCGGGCCCCTGCCGCCTTCCATTGCACAGCTGGGCTTGTGCGGCTCCGCCAGCGAGTCACGTTGATCAAATAAAATCTGTCATTAAAACTCACTTAAAATTTGAGAAAGCCTGTACGACTGAGAATCTAGCTGTTTGTCATTACTGCTATCAGCTCCTTTCCAGGCAGCACGGCAGAGAACAGACCGCTCAGCAAACACTGTCCCTGGCTCCTCCTGGTCCCGACACCGCCCCTCAAGGCCAAGGGCTGGTTCCCATCCACAAAGTCCGGGAGGGGCACACGTAGCTCAGGGGTGTGGTGTCTAGGAGGCGGGGCGCCACCTCCAGGCTCCTCTCCCAGATCCTGCAGCCAGCGTGGGGATGTTCTGGCACAGGCTGGGAGGGTCTGCGACGCTGAGCTACCCAACAGAAGAGTCAGCCCCCACGAGGGCAAGACACAAACTCTGGTGGTGCTGAATCACCCAGATTCTGAGGGTGTTTCTCAGTGGCAGCGGCTCATGCTTAATTACCCTGAATAATATCCAACAGAAAACTGAATTACAGATCTAAGAGCCTATACCTTGAAATTGAGCGCTTTGGCAAATGTAACTGAAGTGAAGTGAAGTGCTAAGTCGTCCGACTCTTTGCGACCCCATGGACTACAGCCTACCGGGCTCCTCCGTCCACGGGATTTTCCAGGCAAGAGTACTGGAGTGGGTTGCCATTTCCTTCTCCTGGGGAACTTCCCAACCCAGGGCTCGAACCCCAGTCTCCCACATCGTAGGCAGACGCTTACGGTCTGAGCCACAAGGGAAGCCCCAACCTAATTAACAATATTCTAAAATTACTGAAAGGGCTTCCTAGGTGGCGCTAGTGGTAAAGACCCCACCTGCCAATGCGGGTAGCCAGAATACTCAAGTTTGATACCGAGGTTGGGAAGATCCCCTAGAAGAGGGCATGGCAACCTACTGCAGTGTTCTTGCCTAGAGGATCCCATGGACGGAGGAGTCTGGTAGGCTACAGTTCTAAGGTTGCAAAGAGTTGGCTCAAGTGACTTGGCACTGAGCATTAAATTACTAAATGCGAATCCACTTTAAAATATTCTCTGCTACTACTTTTATTTTACGATGACACAAGAAACTTACCTTAAATGAAGATGTATCAGGTGTAAGATATGGTTAGAGACACACAATTGTCAACGTGGGGGACACAAAAACCCACTGCTGGATCAGGATCTTAGCACCAATTACTTTATCCAAAACAGGCCATAAACATTCTCATGAAGTGGCTACATCAGCCAAGGTCACTGTCTGGGGCTAGGACCAGGGGTGTTCTTTCCATACGGGCTATCACTCCACAAGGAATTCCTATTGGCAAAAGTGTCAGGGAATGTCAAGGGGGGCTTGGGGGGAGAATTAATGAAGTACAGTTTGAATCGTCTGACTGTACATAAAGGGATGTCAGTGCAAGACTGTGTCAAAACATTTGGGAAGAGTTGAGAGTTGGCACCACATTTCGGGGAAAAGACTCTTCGCCATGCGGAGCTGCTCCCAGCAACACACAGTCATTCTGCAAACTGAACGCATGATCACCTTGAGTTTCGGCCAGAAGAGCTTCAGCCAGTTGTAGGGTGAATATTCTGAATGTCTGAATTTCCACATTCACACTGAAAAACTTTTAGACACTTAGGACAGGTTTTCAGAGATGTTTAGAGTTTTAAATGCCACCAACTCTTTCTAAACAACGGCCTGAGCCAGGTAATCCCCAAATTCTATTACAGAATAGGGGCTCCCAGGTAGGTCAGTGGCAGAGAATCCACCTGCAGTGTAGGAGACACGACTTCAGTCTCTGGGTCGGGAAGATCCCCTGGAGAAGGAAACAGCAACCCACTCCAGTGTTCCTGCCTGGGAAATCCCATGGACAGGGGAGTCTGGTGGGGGTCCATGGGGGTCAGAAGAGTTGGACATGACCTAGCGACTAACAACAGCAAAACATTATAGACTAACTATGCAAGAAAGGCTACGCGCATCTCTAAGATGACCCAGATTGGTGTCTTTTTAATGTTCCTCTGAAGCACATTTCCTTCCATTAAAAATGTGTATTTGCTTGGAAAGAATTTCATTATAATTCACACAATTTATTTTAACTAGATGGTTGGCAGATTACTTGTGCTTCATTTAAGAGTTTGGCTGAGTATTTGTGAATTTGTAATACACAGAATTTTCTAAAAATCAAAACATATCTGGGGCATTCCTAGATTCACTTTAATCTCAGATTTTTTCCCCATCCTTGATTTTCATTCCCTTTTATTTTTTTCCTATTTTGCTTTCCTATAAGCATCTTCCCATCTGTAACCTGGGAGATCAGAGATGATCGAATGAAGAGAGAAAATTTTTTATCACGTCTGACCTATTGATAGATCTTTACAAATCTAAAATACACCTCACAGAATCATCTCTTCTTGACTCTCAGCATCTGTAATGGTTCAGAAAGCCTTCCCCATCCTGGGGATTCAGAGGGACCTGACTGGGGGCCAAGTGACGACTCAGACAGCAAAGAGCACCAAGGACTCAGTGTTCACTCACTCTGGCCGAGGGCTCCTGAAATGGAGCTTCAGCTGAACTGCTTTCTAAACGGGAGTTACTGTGAAGATCACCATCAATCATTCTCGTCACCCTGGCCAACCCATTGCCTCCCTAGACAGACGGAAGAGGCTCTCAGAAGAAAAGCTGGAGGCGTGACTTTCATTCCTCCCAGGGCTTGCAGAGAACCCTGAACGACAGAGGGGCAGCTTCAGGGGCTTTTGCGGAATGAAGCAAGAGACCTCTTTCCGTGAGAGCATGTTCAGTCATCAGGACGTTTTGTAGATGCTCATTCAGCAATTTTCAGATACGTCTACGTGAAGGATCCAGCCCTATTCTTCTCATAAGGTTATCTTAGGAGACTTTCCCAAGTGCTTTGCCAGAATCCAAATATGCTTTATCTAGGGCCTTTTTCGGCTTACCCACAGAGTCATGTCGGGCTTCCCTGGCGGCTCAGAGGGTAAAGAATACGCCTGCCAATGCCAGACTTGGGCGTGATCCCTGGGTCAAGGAAGAGCCCCTAGAGAAGGGCTTGTCAACTCACTCCAGTATTCTTGCCTGGAGATTCCCATGGACAGAAGATCCTGGCGGGTTACAGTCCACGGGGTCGCAAAGAGTTGGACACGACTTAGGGACTAAACACCACCACCACAGTCAAGCAACCACAATAGGCCATGAGAATGGGGGGGTTAGCACTCTGACTTTCCAGACTCAGAAACCCACCAAGCAGGAAAAGGGATTTCAAGCTGCTTACATAACCAGGAGGTCCACGGGTGACCTGGCTTCTGATCCGGCTGGACACAGGTCACAGGACTAATTAGAGGCAGAGCCAGCGCTAGAATTCACTTCTGCTCCTCCGACTCCCAGGCAATTCCAGTTTCATTATGTGCTGCTACCTTCAGGCACCTCAATCAATACCAGCTGAATTAAAGCAAAATGAAACAAGGAGGGCCTGTCTCCTCCCTGGGGTCGCTAATAGGTTATTCTGACTCTACCTCTCAAGACCTACACAGCTCAGGATCCTGGAGGAAACTCGAAGGGGCCTGCGGGCTTCTCCGCGAAGGACAGAGTCACTGCTGTGTGCTTGCTTTATTCCACTGTGTCCTCTGCCAAGGAAGTGATTTGTCCAGTGATCACGTGTCCCTCCATTTATGCTACAAACATTATTTAGCATTTCCTGGGTTACAGATGCTGTGCTGGGTGCTTGGGATGCGAATGTGCTGAAGACACAGGTGCAGATAAAGGATGGTTTAAGTAGGAGGCCAAGTAAGTGTGCACGACCTTCACGTGTTCAGTCTTTTAATGTCAAAGCTGGAGGAGATGAGAGATGTATGAGAGTCAAGATTCAACAGCCTAGAGAGGCTCCACAAGATAAAGACAGAGAAAAGCCCACTTAGGGCCACCTTCAGCTTCTCCTCCAAACACATCCGGAGACGCTACCTGGCCTGGGAAATGAGTCTCCTCTCTCTTTTTCTTCTGTTTCTATGGCTTGTAATTAAGTTTCTTGTCAGTTTGTGTATTTTATTCTACTTTGTAGAGAGGGTATTATTTCTTAATTGGAACTGTTCTTAGAGTTAGTTGGGAAAGTTGCCCATTTGTGGTTAATTAGCTTTTCGATTATTTTGTGTTTAAGAGCCTGGAGGCCTTTAGGCATATGCACCTGAAAATTAAAATTTATTAATGTTAACATAATGAAATCAAAATGATTTTATGTAATTTCATGATTTATATTTTGGGGGAAAGTTATTTAAATGTAATTTATAGGCCTTTCCCCCCAGCATAACTGCTTTCACTCTCCTCATTTTCCTTGGCAAGAAAAATCCCAAGATTTCTTAAGTCTCTTCTCATGTAAAACGACCTGCACCGTTCTTTCTCATTACTGTCTCCATCGCTCTACTTTTCCTCTGATTCGCTGCTTCTGACCAGCAAGTGTGGCCACTCGGCGGGGGTGGGGGTGGGGGGAAGGTGTGGCCCCAAGTCAGTAACTGCAGCCACTTGAAGGGGGGGCACGCGGACACTGTCACTGTCGTCCACGCCTCTTGCCCTGTGTAAGTGCAGCCGAGTGGGGGGGGGGGGACGCGGACACTGTCACTGCCGTGCCCCTCGACCCCCTCTCGCCCCAAGTCAGTAAGGGCAGCCACGCAGCAGGGGTGGGGGTGGGGGGCACGTGGCCTCTCTCACTGCCGTGCCCCTCGCCCCGTGTCTCAGTCCCTCAGAGCCTGGGAGGCCGGGGGGACAGCCGTGGACCAGGGCCTCCTGCCTTCAGAGCCCCAGGGAGGAGGACAGGAAGCAGGGGACTCAGCTGGGAGGCCGGCCCCGAACACACCAGAAGGAAGCCCGCCCAGGGGAGGGCTCCTGGGCGCTGGCCACCGTGATGAGGCACAGGCAGCCACCCCTCTTCACCAGGATGCCATTCCATGGGTTCAGCTGCCCAGCAGGGACCCTCCTAGCGCGGCCTCAGGAGCAGGGCTGGGAGCCCGCTCCCCTGTGAGGTCAGGCTCTGCTCTCCCATCCACATGCCCGTCCACCTTGGATGGGTGACAGGTGGCCTCCCTGGCACGGGAGTCACCGAGCTGAGACAGGCTCCGGCCCTGCGCTCCGGCGGCTCGAGTTCCTCCAGCATGAGGCTCCGTGCCTGCTGCTCTGGGGGCCGAGGAGAACCTCACCACGAGGGGGACAGCAGGCTGCCCAAGACACAGGCAGGGCGCAGAGAGGCAGAGCTGGCGAACCCAAGAGGGACGGAGGCCCTGGTCCATGGCTGCGAGACACAGACAGGTGGGCAGGCTGGTGTCAGGCCAGGACGGGGCAAAGAGAACCGGGGGACGCCCCCCAGTGCCCACCTCCCAGAGCTGCCTTCCCTGAAAACAGAGGGGGGATCTTTCACCCTTGAGATAACCTCAGAATCATCAAATTTAAAAAAAAAAAAAAAAAAAGGATGAAATGAGGCAAAATCTTTGTTTAAAAAGAAAAGAGAGAAAAACCACCTACCCCGCTGATCCCTGCCTCCCTCCTCCACCCCCGTAAGACTCCCCGGGGCCTGCTCCTCCCTGCCGCCTTCCTGGCGGCAGTCTCCCGAATCCCCGGCCCACAGGCCTCACAAGATGCAAAGCTAACGGTACAGTCAGCACCGCCCAGGGGAGCTCCACGGGACATTAGAAAACAAGAAAGGGCAACATCCTGTATTTTAAGTAACAGAGAAACAAACCAGAGGCCGTGTGTAAATATAAACACACAGGGATGTGCATACGCTGGGTGAGGGTTATAAACAGACGTGGTGTTTGGATGCTATTCTTCCCAATGACCCATTTCCCAAACCACGGTGGGCCGCGGCAGGTACCCACGTAAAGCAGCCGCCTGCTTTCGAAGGAGGGCGGCCCTGCTGCCCTGCCCACCGGCCGTCTGTACCCCTGCCTCCAGCCCCGGAGCCAAGCTCAACTCATTTCCCTCCCAACACCCCTTCCGTGTTCGTCAGCTGCTCCCCGGAAAGTCAGTCACCGGGAGGTCCAAGGGCCCCTCGCCTTAGCCTTGAGAACCCACGTCCCTCACGCCTGCCCCCTCCAGTCCATCCCCCATGTTCTGAGCCGCTCTGCTCCTCTGCCGTCTCCTGGGTCTCCCCTCCGTGTCCAGAGACAACCCTCAGCATCTGACCTGCCTCCCCAGAGATTGCTGAGAGCTGAGCGGGGCCACTGGACAACGCCCTGATTCAAAGAGTCAGCTCCGATTACGGTTTTCACCTCCCTTTAAAGCGATTATGATTATTCTCTGAAAACCAGGGCCAGCTCCCAGCTGCTACCTCAGCCTGTCAATTACTCATTCTTCTCTGGGAACTTTCACGTCTAACCGCTTTTTTAAACATAAATGAAAGTACTAAAAATTAATAGCTGGAAGAAGAGATGAAAAGGAACATGCTTCAGACTCATTTTTAGCCATTACAAGTTACAGGGAGCCCAAACGTTAGTCTTTGGGGGAAAAAAAGAGAAGAGCTTCCGTTTTCATGAATTGATACAAGACACACCAGTGAGATGATACATCAAACCCTAGATGGGCACAAACACCTGAGTCATGTGTTCAGTCTATTGGTCGACGTTAGCTGGCAGGACCGCACTCAACAAGGGGAGAGCTGATGGGGCTCGGCACAGGGAAGTAACCGCTAACGTGTTGGATGCCATCCATTTTTTTGTTGCCAAATCCTGCAACCTGTCTTTGAAAGGCGGCAAGCGCTGCATGCACAGAGAAGGTAGGTGGCAGAGAAGGGCTGGACAGGTCAGGCATCTGTGAGAACCAGTTTGCACAAAGATCTGAAACCCCTGCCAGCAGTGTGTGTGCACACCCGAATGTGCAAACCCGGAGGATAGCGATCCCGGGCTGAAAATCAAAGCCGCTGACAGCAGACACACACCCAGGAAGCGGGGCAGGCTTAGCCTTTCAGCCTCTCTCCGTGGAGAACTCGGCTGACCCAAGCCACACGCAAGGTTTACTGTCGCGGGCAGACCTCCCTGCTAGCTTCTCCTGCGCTGCCCTTCAGAAGTTCTCCACTAGCTGCTTTCACACCTGCCTGAAGGATCAACCCCGGCCGCAGATGGCTGTTCTCACCGTCGCTGCATCTGGGAGCGACATCTACTCTGTCCCCCAGAGCAGACCTTTCCCAGGCCCAAGGCATCAGGAGCAACGTGACCGACAAGCATGAAGCATCCCACCTGCCGTCTGCGCGTGCTGGTCTCCGGCCAACGACCGGAACCTTCAGGCGGGGGTGGGGGTGCTAGAGACCAGCCGGGGAAGCCCGCTCACGGAGCCCGACAAGCGCTCGGGTGCGGGCTCATGGCGTTGCAGGCAGCACAAGGCACGGCCGCACAGGAGGCTGGCAGCCAGCGGTCGGCTAGCGTCTACCCAGCCCTGCCCCAGGCGCTCGCCCTCCAGCGACCATCCGATAGCTGGCGTCCACCCATCTCGAGAGCTGAGGGTCAGGCTTTGGTTCAGGTCCATGGTGGAGTTGCGGGGCGGGGGCTCTCCTTCCAGCGGGCCTGTTTCCACCTGCAGAGAAATTTCCAGGAGGGCAATTCTTCCAACCCCCTCGCTCTGCCCATCACTGAGACCGTGGGGAAGGAATAAGTTCCCGATAGGTCCTTATTCCTGGAGGAGGCAGGCCTCAAACGCTGGAAATTTGCTTTTTCCTGTGCTTCCACTTCAGCCAGAGGAGAGAGGACACCTGTCATGCCGAATCCGCGGTGCCATTAGGAGGGCTGGTGAGGAGGGCGGAGCCTGGTGAGGAGGGCGGAGCAAGCAGCGATGGGCCTCTGGAGGGAGAGGCGCTAGGGGAGAAATCTAGTGAACCTTCTGCTCTCTCCATCTGCTCCGGTGTCTTATTCTCAACTTGCTTTAAGCTCAGGAGGGTAAGATAGGGCTCTTCCGGGTGCAACTGAGAGCAATTAAACTTGAATTTACAAAGTAAAGGGTTGATTTATTATGAAAATATTCAGGAGACTGGTGGAACCTGAGGTCAGCCTCAGGGAAACATCCCCACAGGAGGTTAAATATGACCCTGCCTTGCCTTGGGCATCCTCTTCCTTCTTCCTGTCCCCTCTGCCTGCTGACTTTCTAGTCTGAAGTAGGAGACTCAGCTGTCCTCGGCTCCGCAAGTCCTCAGCGCACAGCCTCAGGCGCTGAGCAGAGTCTGGACCACTTGTTGTCTGAGACAGAGTCCTGGGCACACATCTGCACGGCCCAGCCCGGCCGGGGCCCGATGGCAGCTGTCTGGCATGGAGGGGCGCTCGCGGGGGATGGAGGTGCATGTCCTCGGTGGAATGAAGCAGGCGGGGCAGGGCTGGGCTCTGGTCACCATGCTGGAGACTCCGAGAGCCGCCCCCGTAAGTTGCTGGGTAGAGGCTGCAGTCACTGGATAAGCTGCAGGCAGATTTGGAGCCCCCTGGGCACCAGCACAGGCCTACCCATCCCACCCCGGCTTATTTTAATGTAACCATTAATGGTGGTGGTGCTTTACTCACTGAGTCGGGTCCGACTCTGTGTGACCCCATGGCCTGCAGTCCACCAGGCTCCTCTGCCCGTGGGATTCTCCAGACAAGGACACTGGTGTGCGCTGTCATTTCCTCCTCCGGGGAATCTTCCCGACCCAGAGATCAAATCTGCATCTCCTGCACTGCACGTGGATTCTTTATGACTGAGCTACCAGGAAACCCTTCGCCATCAGTTACGACGACACTTTAAAAATGAGCAGCTGGAGACAATGTGACTTTGGACGGCACAGAGGCTGAAACCTGGACTGTCTTGAGCAAATGGACACGTGCTTGGGTCACTCATCATGAATGGCCCTGCTAAGAAAATGGGAATGAACAGCTGAAAATCAGGCAGGACTTGCTAATTAATAGGGACTGTCCTTCAGGGGGCTATTTCCTTCAGCTTTCTCAGGCCAGAGCTGGGGGAACCCCTCCCTGAGACTCTGAGGCTTAACCTGAGATTCAGACTTGAGACCCTGCGATGTTTGTATCACACCCACAAGTTGGCTGAGTCCCCAACCACCACACACCCTTCCTTCCATGATGGGGCCCAGTTTCCCTGGGTGAACTAACCTTGTATATACTCATCACTGGACCCCCACCCACCCAGTTCCTAAGAAAGTGCAAGGCAAGACTTATCCTCCCCGTCTTGGGGGTTTGGTTAAAACATCACAGGGACAGAAAATGCTCCAGTTCAGGTCATTCCAGAGCCCAGAGCCACCCTGCCTCCTGCCCCTTTTGAGGGCTCACTGGTTCTACGAACAACTCAGTGTCCTTTTAATGCTTTCTCACCTCACCCCTCTTCCTGCAGTAAACTTTAAGACCGCGAGTCGGGTCCTCGGGCTTACAGCCTGAGCAGCCTGACCTGCCTGACCCCTCGGCGCTGAGCCCAGGCCTGCTTAACCCCGGAGTCTGCGCCCCTGACTGCACGGGCGGGTGTCTTCCCCGTCACCCGGGCGCCAGCAGGCCTGCTCCGGCCCCCACACCAGGAAGCCACCGGGAGGCCCCGCTCACTCTCAGCGGCTTGGCCGGCCTTGACGTCCCCGGCTGGCCCGGGAGACAGCTTTCAGGGAGCCGCCTTCCTCCTCAAACCGTGCGTAGCCCGCATCCTGCTTCAGCAAGACCACAGGCGTCGGAAAGCCTGGTCGGAGAGAAGCAGGCTCTCGGTGGAGACTCTGCGGCCTCCACATGGAACTCTTCCTCAAGACGTGGAGGAAAGTGCAGCTGCGGGGCGGCCAGCGTTTCCCACACCACACACACCCTCCCCGGCCGGAGAAAGGGAAGGCTCCCAGCGGAGCAGCCGGAGGCACAGCTGAGCGGGACAGGGCTGGCTCACGTTCCCACCTGGCTTGTTAAAACGCCGTCCAGGGCAGAAGTGCCGAAGCGAAGAATCGTGTAAAAATTGTATCTGCATAAAACGACGTGTGTGCAGCGGCCGCTGGCCCCGGCAGTGCGGCCTCAGCGTGGCGTCTCCGCTGTCTGCCTCCGCCAGAGTCCCGGGCGCCCCGGCAACACCCCTGCAGCGGGAAGAGGGGAGGGAGCCGTCCGCGGACGAGCAGGAGGTCCAGCCAGGGCGGCACCCACCGTTTCAGGAGGGAGTGATGGCCTTCTGAGCCAGGCTTGGTCTTCAAAGAGCAATGAATGACCTCATGGAGGACACGCCGGCACCCGGAAGTGGTACACAGCTTTGCACGAGGTTTCTCTTTGTGCACGCAGTGACGTCACCACGCCAAGAGGACCAGACAGGGAGCAAGGATCCCGAAGCCGGAAGTGCAGTGAACGCTGGGAACTCGACGGGGAACTCAGGGCCTGTGGATTTCCTTAACGCACTGAACTGAAGAGCCGCGATCATCACTACCGACCCACAGACCTCTCCATCTAGTGGATGAACAGCTGGAGCCCAGAGAGAGGAAACGCCTGCTCCAGGGTCACACCCAGTCACTGGCAGATGGGAGATTAGAAATCAACCTTCTAGGGCCTGCTTGGGGGTCCAGAGGTAAAGAATCTGCCTGCCAATGCAGGGGACACAGGTTTGCTCCCTGATCCGGGATGATCCCACACGCCATGGGGCAGCTGAGCCCGTGTGCCACAACTACTGAGCCTGTGCTTGCCAACAAGAGAAGCCACTCCAATGAGAAGCCTGCAGAGCAACGAAGCCTCAGCACAGCCAGAAATAAATACATGAATGAAACTACACATTTAAAAAAAATCAGCATTCTCATTCCATTCTTCCCCAAAATCAACCTCCTCCCTCCATTCTTACCTGCTCTTTCCTTTTCACGCACTGCCCTAACTCACGGGAGATGGGAGTAAAGAATCCCAGGTACAGACTGCATCCCAGGGAGTGAAGACATTGCTACAGAAGCGCACATTCTGACTTGCTTCACCTCCTTCTGCTCCCAAGATGTGTGACTCTGAAAAATGGTGTTTCCTCCAACCTCTCAGGTCTCGCTCTGGCCAGAGCCAGGTGGGAAATCAGCCAGTGACGGGCTGGGTCAGCCGAAATGTGATGACCACATCCAAAATGCCAGCCTCTGGGCTCATTCATGTTCCTGGTTCTCCTGAGTTCATGGAGAGACCCCTCTGCTCAGCTCAGCCATCATACCCTTGTCTTCACGCTGCTGTCCTGCTATGAAAAGACTAGGACTCAACTTGCAAAGGGGCTGCGTGCTGGCAGTGTCAGAGGGGACCAGCTCCGAGCAGGATGGCAGGGGTTAGCAGCAGGCGAGACAAAGTAACGTTATTCTCTGGAGGAACTGCACACAAAAGCAACGCATGGATCCCAGTCCTCAATCAACAGTTGCTCAGACACCATGGACTGAGCAGCTGGTGAGGGTGGGTCCCTCCGCTGTTGGGGACACAGAGGTGAACACAGTCCTCCCTGGATCCATCCGAAATCTGGAAAAGACCCGAAAGGGGTGAAGGTCCTCAGCCTGATGAGAAGTAACACCAACCCTGTCAAGCTTCTCGCTGTCAAGAATCTAACTTGGCTAATCTGACTTTGACCTTGGCATTCCTGCTCCCCTGCAGGTGCTCTTGAGCCAGGACTAAGAAATGAAATAGCCAAAAGCCTGGCAATGAGAACAAGAGGAGACAACGGAAGAGCCTGAAAAGTCTCCCAAATAAACAGATCTTCCCAGACAACCTAGAACGATTTTATTATCAGAGGAGATTTTATTTCCAGTAGAGAACTCTAAAATATGAAAGAAATCAAACCACTTCTTATCCTCTAAGATTTGTCCCAGATTCCGTTCAGTGAAACAGCAAGTAACTTCAAATTGCCTAAGTCAACAAATATTTAAGTCCTAAACACCCCCCGAGAGACCCCCTTACCCCTTGGAGTCCCTGACACAAGCAGTCAAGGAGACATGTTTGGAGGATTTTCATCCCTCTCAAAACTGGCTCCAGGGCTGTATAAGCAGCTGTAAGATCCCTGCATTACAGCATCTGGGGAAAGGGGACTCAAAGTGTTTATTCACAGTAGCTGTTTCGTCACTCAGCTGTGTCCAACTCTGCAACCCCATAGACAATAGCCTGCCAGGCTCCTCTGTCCATGGGATTCTCCAGGCAAGAACACTGGAGTGCCATTTCCCAACTGGATTGCCAACCCAATACTGGGTTGCCATTTCCTTTTCCAGGGGATCTTCCCAACCCAGGGGCTGAACCTGCATCTCTTCCATCTCGTACACGGGCAGGCAGATTCTTTACCACTGAGCCACCCAAGCGGCCCCGTTTATTCACAATATAAAACACTTAATTGGCTTCAGACGCTCCAGCTCCTGTTACAAAGATTAATGAATGACTTATTTGGGGTGGAGGAGAATAAATTAAGGAATCATAATTTTAAAGCGGATATTTTCTAAAATTCTACCTAAAATGAAACTAAGGGTGATAAAACCCCCCACATTTATAGGTCTCGATCAGAATGACGTTGAGGAAGACATTTTAAATACATTTAGGAAATGAAAGGACTTCTCTGTAGCTCAAACAGTAAGAACCTGCCTGCAATGCAGGAGACCAGGGTTCGGTCTCTGGGTCAGGAAGATCCTCTGGAGAAGGGAATGGCAATCCACTCCAGTGTTCTTGCCTGGAGAATCCCATGGACAGAGAAGCCTGGTGGTCTATAGTTCGTGGGGTTGCAAAGAGTCGGACATGACTGAGCAACTAACACACACACACACACACACACACTCACACACACACACAGAGGAAATGAAGAAGCTCATTCATTTTCAGTGCTGATGTCTTACTGATCACGGTAAGTTACAATGGGCTTAAAACTGAGGGAGGGAAATAGAGTTTGGTGAAACATGTCAGCTTCTACTATTAAGAAAAGAGCACAATGTTCCTCTCACTCCTTTTTCTGACATTTAATCCGAGACAGTGAGTCCACATACTGTCCAGTTTGTCCTTTGTCTCACATTAAGAATTTCATCCTCAACAGGCCTGGAAAAAAGATCCACCCTTGAGAGATGCTCAGGACCCAGAGAGGCAGGATGGGGCCTGATGCCTGCTCCACGCCAGCGTCCTGACGGACTGTTTCCACTGAATTCCGATCACATGGGGTTGGGTCTTACTTACACCCTGACAGGTTCAATTGTGCCCTCCCTCCATTCATATGGTGAGGTCCTGGCCTCAGAACCTCAGAGCGTTTGGAGGTGAGGTCTTCACAGAGGTTACAAGGTGAAATGAGATCCCTGAGGTGGATGGACTCTCAGTCCACTGGTGTCCTGGTGAGATTAGGATACAGACACACACAGAAAAGACCCTGGGAGGGTCATGGGGAGGAGGTGGCACCTGCCAGCCAAGGAGAGAGGCCTCAGGAGAAAGCAGCCCTGTGACCCCTTGAGCTTGGACACCCAGCCTTCAGCCTGTGAGGGACAACGTTCCCGTGACCCTGTCTGGTCTGCGGAGCTCCGTTAGGGCAGGCGGAGTGAACTGATACAGCCCCGTCTCCCGTGTGCTGTGCACAGGTGCCCAGCTTTTGGGTAGAACAAATTCACCAGCTTCCCAAAACTCTTCCTTGCTTTGCTGACAAAATATCCTGGAAGCTGAACATCTCATGAGGTCTGACTTTTAATGATCTCAGACTGACTCCCAGAACACCAACAGAGAAGTCATCATCTAAAAACATCCAGGAGACAGCGACCCAGCTGAGCGCCCCGGCCTGCCACAGATCGGCCAGGAAGGCAGGCAGCACGCCTCGACACCGAGGGTCAGAGAGAAGGGGACACCCGCTCCGAGGTGGAGAGAAGAGACAGTCTGAGGTGGTGCAGTGAAGTCACTGCAGAGAGTCAGGAGAGGAGTCAGCTGGCGGAGAGGGGAATTCTAGTGGGAGAGCAGGTCACGGTAATTTGAGGGCGAGGGAGTGTCCACTGACGATTTTAACGAAATGAGTTTTCTCCAACATGGAGACAGGAGCGGAAGCAGCTCAGCATTAGACCAGAAGAGGGTTTGCTGACATTTGAAAAGAAAAGAAAAAAAAAACAAACCTTTCATTCTTGCAGGAAAGACACTTGAGAGATCTTGAGAGAAACACGGAAGTCTTCAGGCTAAATGTTGTTTAGTCACTAAGTCGTGTCCGACTCTTTGCAGCCCCAAGGACTGTAGCCTGCCGGGCGCCTCTGTCCCTGGGATTCCTGGTAAACACCATGGTGCTAAAGAAACAAAGGACGTGCTGTGTATGAAAGAACAAGGATTCTGGTTGCCTCCCAGTAAGTCACAGGAGCCCCGGGAATAAACTCCCTCTTTACAGGCATTTTCGCACAATTCTAGTTGTTAACTCATTAAACTAAAAAAATGTTTACTTTTTCCTTTTCAGAATGTTTGAGCCAAAGTTACTGCTCTATATTATCTATTTAAAAGTCGACACGCGATCAAAAGGTGAAATTATTGATAAAGCATGAAAGTTAGAGGTCATCTCTTCCAACTGCTTATCTGAAAACTGACTGGCAATTATTGAGACTTAAAAAAAAGCTACTAGAGGGTGACTGGCCATGAGGCCTCTGTTGGCCGCAGTCCTTTGTTTCATTTCTTCTGGGCACCCTGGCCCCTTCCCCTGTAGGTCTGTGCCCTGGGCTTTCACTACTGAATCAGTTCTGCATCCAGCCCACTGCAATACACAGACAGACCAAGTCCCTAACTTTAGGCCTTGCTGGTTAAAGTCAAAAGAACAAAACTTGAATGTTTACGAGAATCTCGTTTCTTCCTTCTTCCTTCCATTGCACATCCACTGAGTGTCAACATGTGCCAGGGACAGATCTAGACGCTGATGCTACAAGGGTGAAAAGAAGGGCAAGTTCCTTGTCGCGGCAGAGCTTAGAGCCTCACTGGTGTTGCACAGCCGGGTGTAAGGAAGAGGGACACCAAACCGAAGGGGTGATTCGCTGCTTAGAGAGGACCTCACAGCTGCAGGAGCTTAACAGGATCACCAGCCTCGTCCTGGAGAGCCTTCCAGCCCTGAACTCTGGGCAGCCAGTCAATTAGGGCTGACACATGGGTTGTAATCTATTTACTGTTCCTGCTTCAAGCATGAGAATTTAAACAGCAAGCTCTCGCAGGTTCCAAACAGTTCTGTGAGGGTTTCTGCTCTGGATCACTTCACCTGAGAAGACAATTTGTGTGGATCAAGACAATCTCAAGGACATGAACCACCACTTCCCTGTTAGGGGTTTAATTGTGGATAAAACTTAACAGGTGGTCTTCTGACCCAAATGAAAGAGCAGAGTTGGAACAGATAACCCAGAGGCTAAAGGGTTTATGTTGCATAAGGAGCCTTTGGCCTGAAGAGCAGGCTTCCATTTCTCTTCCTGCCTCCAGTTCTTTCTGTACACCTTCCGCGTTTCTAGTGGACTAGACCCCAGAAGCATCAACAGAACAGAGGCTGTGTTTGCATTTCCAATGCACTTTTAATTACAGGAAACAGTTGGCAAAATATCAAAACCCCATGTACAATTTCTTCTGGTTCCACTGGGAGCACAAAGGTTTGCCGAGAGAGGAAAAACAGAGAAAATATAATAAAGTTAGAGAGTTATGACAATGCAGAAACGGAAAGAAAAGATGAAACATGGGCAGGGAAGAGTGACAAATTCACATCTTTCAGCAGCCACCCTGCCTCGGGTCAAAAGCTAGAAGTGTGCGTTCTCACGCAAGGTGGCTCAACCTGCAATCTCATTCCTGACCTCCACAGAGCGCACAGTTGGAAAAAGACTTCATTATTTGAGAGGGAAGAAAATGAGGGGATGAGGGGGGAGGGAAAATGACAAAGTCCCCTTCTCCTCCAACCTCTGGTGCCCGGATGCATCACCTCCTGCAGCCGGTCATTTTCGGAGGTGTGATCCCAAGGGAAGAACAGTCACTCCTTAAACAAACCAACAGGTTCGTTGGGTTACAAGGGTCAAATAGAAGGAAAAGATGAATCTGAACCACGAGGGGGCATGTAACAGAGCTATTCTCCATTGCTTTTCCCTCACCTCATTTTCTTTGGACAGAAGACCATCAGGACACCTTGAACACTTGAGTTCTAGAGGGTGGGGCAGGGGAGAAAAAGGACACTGACAGAGCCTCTCTGTGAGACTGTGCTTGAAACACTCCTCAATCACGTGACCGTGGGCAGGCAACATGGCAAAGGAGATGCTGGGGAAGTAAAGAAAGCTGGTGTGCAAAAGGGACAAGAGCGGGGGTGCCCAGAGTCTGAGGCTGGGCAGCGGGCAGAGAGGAGGAAGAGCAGGCGTGAGCTCAACCCTGGTTTGCCCATCCACAGGGGCCACCCTCTCCAACAGGGGAAACGCATCTCCACTTCGCTCCCAGTGCTAATGGGAAGCTCGGGGCTGAGGACACAGGGACACAGAACGGCCGTCAAAGTGGGGCTCCCTGAGACTCGAAGCAGGAGGCTCTGCAGGTGGCTGTGGACCCCTGAGATCCCAGACGCAGGTCAAAGGCTGACAGTGGATTTACTCCACAAAGACACACAAAATGATGACACCCTTAAAGGACAGGACGAGACAGAAGCCAGGTTTGCTGTGTCCCGAGCAGTGGTCACCCTGCTTGGCAGATCACATGAGCAGAGGCTGCAGGGAGAGATAGCAAATGGGTTTAGCAACACAGAGTTTATCAAGTGAGAACAAATTCTCTTTTTAAGCTACATTAATTGGGGCTCCGATTACGTAACAAAGTCATTGAAATAATCAAATTATGTAACATTTCATAATCACCAAAAAAGAAGAGGCAGCAAATGCGCTCCTGAAGTGAACATAAGCAACGTGGGTCAGTGCTGAGATGAAGAGTGACGAGACACAAGAATAAGACAGGACATGTCCGATGCAGACCCGTCCCTCTAAACTCTGCCCGTTTTGGGAGGCTGGAGGCAAGACTGAATAGTACAAGGACCTTGAGCTCACCTCCTCCCACAAGCACACCCAAGTCACAACTCACAGCTGGATGGCCGTCGATAGAAAGATGGAAACTACCAGAAGACATTCTTCAGCCAAAGACACGACATCTGTCCATCTTTGGCTCTAGCAGCCGTGCCTTCTGCAGCAAGGATGGACACGGGCACGTCAGTTCTCTGTGTGTCCTGCGTCTCGCACGCTCTCGGACACCACTGCCCTATCCTGGCCGCTGGGAGCTCCTGCTGGCCATTCGGACTTCAGTCCCAACGTTACCCTTCAGGAAGCCTTCCCTGGCAGCCCCAGGCAGGACTAGCCGTGTGCTCCCGGAAGCTGCCTCTGCGCTTTGTGTGAGCCTTTCCTGCTGATTCAAAGTCACCAGTGTGGGAGCCACCCTCCACCACGTCTGCCTCTCACCTGGGAGCTCCTGGATGACACGATTTCTGGACTACTCACTTCCATACACGAGCTGTGCCCAGAACACAGGCTTAATACCAGATGAAGAGCAAGCAAACTCAAGTTCACAGCAAGCATGCCAAGTGTCACGGGGCACTCACAGACCTAGCGCAATGCTTAACATATAGCAGATACTCAGTAAATATTTGCTGGTATCAAAGCTCCGTCTAGTCAAGGCTACGGTTTTTCAGTAGTCATGTATGGATGTGAGAATTGGACCATAAAGAAGGCTGAGCACCAAAGAATTGATGCTTTTGAACTGTGGTGCTAGAGAAGACTCTTGAGAGTCCCTTGGACTGCAAGGAGATCCAACCAGTCAGTCCTAAAGGAAATCAATCCAGAATATTCACTGGAAGGACTGATGCTAAAGCAGAAGCTCCAATACTTTGGCCACTTGATTTGAAGAGTTGACACTAGAAAAGACCCTGATGCCTGGAAAGATTGAGGGCAGGGGGAGAAGGGGGCAGCAAAGGATGAGACGGTTAGATGGGTCATCAACTCACTGGACACAAGTCTTAGCAAGCTCCAGGAGACAGCACAGGACAGGGGAGCTGGGTGTGTTGCAGTCTGTGGGGTCGCAGAGAGCTGGACACGGCGGAGCGACCGAAAACCAACAATGGCTGCGCTGCTGGTGGAATTAAAGATCTGTGTTTACCATAAAGCTGTGAGGTGTTCATTTAAACAAGACTAGCAGGAAATACGGAGAAGGCAAGGGCACCCCACTCCAGTACGCTTGCCTGGAAAATCCTATGGGACAGAGGAGCCTGGTAGGCTGCAGACCATGGGGTCGCTAAGATTCGGATACAACTGAGCGACTTCACTTTCATGCATTGGAGAAGGAAATGGCAACCCACTCCAGTGTTCTTGCCTGGAGAATCCCAGGGATGGGGGACCCTGGTGGGCTGCCGTCTATGGGGTCGCACAGAGTCAGACACGACTGAAGCGACTTAGCAGCAGCAGCAGTAAATAGCAATTTTGTAATAACGTTTGCAGAATAGATTTTACTTTTTTGGAGTCCAATTTTTAGGTCATCTCTTAATATAGAAAAGTCAGGATATATGCTATCTTATTAAATCTTAACAACAATCTCATGAGGTAGATGTTATGAAAATTCTGCTAACCTAACTGAGAATCGCTCTACTAGAATCCCTTACTAGTTTTACCCTGATTTTGAAGGGTTAAGAAGAATAATATTCATCTCCTGACATCTAGAAAGCACAAAAGCAGTAAGTGTTAGAGGGACAAGTCAGAAAGAAGATTATGATGGAAACAAAAATTAGGGATGATTATAAAATATGAATCAGGTAATTAAAATGATAAACGTTGCACATGTGTGTAGAAATGAAGCAGATGCTGGGAGAAAAAATTCTAAGGGCAGAGAAGCAATCCTGCAACATGGAAGAAGCACACCTCTTAGGAACTGGCAAGAGAAAAGGAGAAGTGATTAATGACATGGAAGAAATCTTGAGTGGTGGCTAGAGAATTAGCTTCAGTGGTGCCTGATTAACTCAAGGTCACTTCAGAAATAAAGACAGGGAGATTGAGAATTTAAAGCTAAGCACAGTCAAATACTTAAAAAAAAAAAAAAATTACAGTAATTCTGCTCAGCAACAAGGGCACAGGCCACGACGGGGAAGGACCCTCAGCTGCTGTGGAGACAGCGCAACAGGTCTGCAGGGCAGAATGAGACTTTCAAGGAGGCAGGAGGCCCCTATATTTAAACACGCAAAAGCAGGAAGAGACACTTCACAAATAGCAATATTTTTTTAAAACACGAATAATTTGACCTTAAAAAAAAAGAATGATGCCCAATATCACTAGTTGTCAGAGAGATGCAAATTAAAACCACAACGAGGTACCACAAGACACCTGCAAGAGTCCCTAGTTAAAAACGCTGACGACACCCCCAAGCCACTCAGTAGCACCAATGCAGTCAGCCTCAGGTGACCTCGGGGTAGCAGGCCGCTGGCCTGATGTGGGGCGGAAGGACCGTGGGCCTTGCTCCGGGTGTTGGGCTTGTGGCCGACAGGGTTGCTCGGGAGAAGACTGCTGAACTGCGCTGCTGTGTTGCTGGCAGGGAGCAACCCCCCACGATGTTGGAACTGCGGCGGCCTAGGGAGCCCATCGCGGGGGGACGGGCTCTTCTGCCCTCAGTGCCACGCGCTGCAGCCTCCTGACCCGACTTGAGACTACTTCAGCCTCACGGACTGAACTGCGTCTTCAGAGTTGACACTGTGAAGCTCCAACAAAGATCCCAGCAACTGCAGCGCCTTGTCCACCCAGACTTCTTCAGCCAGAGGTCTCAGCTAAACAGAAAGGACTGACTGGTGATGTGAGCAGAGCTTTTGAAAGATACGATTTTGAAAAAGCCAAGGAACTCTTAACAAAGATGAGATACTCTTCAAATGTTGAAGAAAAGATTAAGTTAAAGATGATTCCCCTCTAACGGTTGCTAATTTTAAAGTTTTAAAAATAAAGTAATCTGTTTTTTTAAAAAAAAAAAAAAAAAAACAACAAACGCTGACGATGTCAAATGCTGCTCAGGAGGTGGAGGTACTAGAACTCTCACTGCGATCCGTTGCTGTGTAACAAACAATCTCAAAGCCCAATGGCTTGAAACAACAAACATTAATCCTCTCACAGCTTCTGATGGCTTGGAGTCTAACAGCGTTTTAAGTAAGCATTTCTGACTCTGGGTCTCCCGTGATGTTGTAATCAAGGTGTCTCCAAGGCTGCAGTCATCTGGAGGTATCACTGGGCCAGAATATGTGCTTCCAAGCGAACTCACAGAGCTGTTAACAGGACCTATTGATTTCTAACTGGGGGTGGGCCAGAGGCCTCAGCTCCTCATCTCGTGGGTGTCTGCAGAAGCCTGCTTGTAACCCCAGCTTCCAACCAATCAAGAAGCAAGTGTACTTCATAAGCTAAGCTCAGAAGTAAGATCTCTCATTCTGCTGTGTTCTACACTCAAATCAACCCTGACACAACATGGGAGAAGACCACACACAGGCATGAACCCCAGAAAGCAGGGATTTCTGGGGGGTCACTGTGCAGGCCAGCTATCACAGTCATACATCCTCAATGGGAACACACATGGTACAATCACTTTGGGAAATAACACAACAGCCTCTTGTCAAGTTAAACATAAGTTACCAAGTGACCCTTCTCTCACGTCCAGTCCCGTCTATTCAAGAGAACCGTGTACACACATCCACGCGAAGCTGTGGGTGGGTGTTCCCAGCAGCATCACACATGACAGACCCACACCAGATGCAGTCCAGATGCTCACAAGCTGGTGAACAGAGACAAGCCAAGATAAACCCACTCTAGGGAACACTACTTGGCCATTATTAAGAATAGAAGATACTGAACTAATAAATGTTCACCATGGATGAACCTCAAACACGAGATGAGGAAAAGCAAACACACACAAAAGTCTATGCACTATCTGAGCCCATGAAAGCTCACGTGCTGCGCGAGCCACTGGCGTGACGTGAAAGCTTATGCACTATATGGGCCCACTGGCGTGACGTGCTTGAAAAGGCAAAGCTATCATGACAGTGACCGCATAGTGACTGCTCAAGGCTGGAATGGAAGACAATTGCAAGGGGCATAAGGAAGTCTTTCAAGGGGGAAACTTTCTATGTTTTCCCTACCGAGGTTACAGGATTATCTATACTTTTCAAAACTCACCAAACTACACACTTGAAATGGATGTTTCATTTTATGTAAAATAACACCTTAATAAAAAGTATTATATGTGCACGACAATATCATATGCTTCTCAACTCCCGAGGAGACAGAAGTCTATGAAAAGTACAAAATTTCATCACCTATTTTTCAGTTATATGTTCACTGTACATAAAATGCAAAAGCACTTTTACGTGCCAGTGATGACTAACGAGAAAATCAAACTGAAAAGGGACTGGTGCCTCGCAGGCCTCTCTGGGGACCAAGGCAACCGAGCATTTTGAGAAAAGATGGTGAAGGCTGGAGCCAGAAGTGACGGCAGCGAGGGGTTTCCCTGGTGATCTGGTGGTTAAGACCCCACGCTCCCAACACAAGGAGCATGGGTTCGATCCCTGCTCAGCAAACTAAGGTCCCAAATGCCACATGGCACTGCCAAAAAAAAATAGAAGTAATGGCCGCCCAAGAGAGAAGGAAACGGACCGAGCTGTGTCACCCGGGCTGAAATGACCGGACCTGTCAACTGACTGTAGGTGAAGGACGATCAAAGGAGAGCTTCACGTTTGACGACTGGAGGTCACAACACTGTGAAAGTGTCAGAGGTCACCTGCCCAGCAAGGCATCGGCAGAGTCTCCTGTTTTAAATGGAAACACTCGCCCCTCTAAATCAGAGCTCCCCACCCTGCCTCTCTGCTTCGTCACCATGACCTCGTCGATGATCCTGGGATGCTAGACAATGTAATGCACTCCTTCACCTTGCTGACTGTCTACTCCTACCAGACTGTGAGCTCCAGAAAGCAGCGTTCTGTCCTGTTCTACTGACTAGTGTATACCCAGTGTCTAGGAAAGTTCTGTCACGTAGTAGGAGCTCAATAAATACTTACTGAATGGAATGGCTAAAAGCAGCAAAAGAAATACAATCAGGAAGATGAGCGGGCGTGTGTGTGTGTGTTTGAGGAGAGCAAGAGGAATGATGGTCTGGGTTTAGACACACCACGTCTGAGCTACTTCACCGCTGCAGCCGCGCTGGAGGCCACAGGGGTGCCCGTGTTGTTGGTTTTCCCAAAGGCGGGGGCTGAAGTTCTGCAGATCCATGAGCTCCCTGAGAGGCACCGCAGCCCCAAGTCCACAAGCAAGCTCTCATGCTCCGTGACACCTGTCGTCTTCCACGGGGACCTGGGAACAGACAGGTGCACACCGAGAGCACCTCCTTCACCGCTGGACTCCGCTGTGCTGCACCGGCTCTCATCTCCCTGAGCGTGGAGACAACACAGCCTTTACGACATGTGCAGGGACGACTGTGTGTGGTCGTCAGATAGCATCACGGAGTAACTGCACCCACGGAATCAGCTGGAGGCGCAGAGGTCAGCAGAAACACTTAGGAGGTGCAATCGTAAGCTGCAACCCTCCTGACTCTTTGAGCCGCGACAGATGGGCTGGAAGAAGCCTGGGCACCTGATATACACAGAACCGGTGAAGGGCTCTTCACGAGGAACCAAGTCACAGCCTGGTGGCAGACAACCTGGTGAACACGGCCACAAACTACCGCTGAGGTTTACCCGCAAAGCCGGAGCACTTCAGCCGCCGCTGTTTGGGGGAAGATGGCGTGGAGATGTGGGCAGGGTTCAGAAGAACCATTACAGCAAAGGTCAGAGTCTAATATACAAGCTGAAGATTGACTCTGGAGCTCAGGAAGAAACATTCATCCCAGGACACCGCTGACCCTGATACCTATTTTCCAGTGAAAGATCTTCAAGAAATTAGCTTCAGGAGTGACAGACGCTGCCTCAAGGTGAGAATGTCCTGCAGAGCGGACATGGCCTGAGGCCACAGGAGAGCCGGGGCATCCTTCCCTCGGTCGCTACTTCTAGAGCCCACCACATGCCCGACAGACAGCATGTGTGCCCAGCAGAGAGCACACGTGGCCTCCCAGGGCTCAACCCACAGGACTAAGCATCCCTATGATGCTGGGATCTAAAAACCTCAGCCTGGTAATGACCTACAGGCTGGAACAGTTGAGTCAAACCACTCAGTATGCAGATGAGAGCTGAGATCCAGAGAGGTGCACCAGGCGTGGGCACATTCGGCGAGGGGAGCAGAGCAGAGGAGCCCATGGAGGGCTGGGGGGGTCGCGGCGCTCGCTGTTGGACCACCTGGGCTGAACCCAGCTCCACCCCCCATGGACATGTGCGACCTGGGGTGCCCCTTCATCCTCGGGGAGGCGGGGATGGCAGCAGGCGTGCCCAATGGGTCGCTGTAAACACTAAAGGCTGTTTCTGCCCCGGTACCAGCCCAGAGTGCTGAGTGCTCGGAATCCGTCAGCCCTTCTGGAGCTGGTTGGTGCCGCTACTGCCCTGATTCTGTTTTATCCATCAAGTGTTGGGGATTGATCCTGATAAAGTCCGTTCCAGGAATGAAAGACACTGAATTACTGTGTCTAACCCGCTTCCTGAGCCTGTCAGTCTAGATTCCTCCGTCCCTGAAATTTCAGCTCCCTGCCTAGGGGCCAGTCACTAACTGCTCCAGCCCCCTGCACTGAGGCCCCGCCTTCTGGATTCCACCCATCAGCCATCAGCACTTCCTCACCCCGTGTGCCTGGGGCAGAGACGCCACCTCTGGCCCCTGAGGCCAGGAAGGTCCCAGCAGGGCCCCTCTCTGTCTGCCCAGACATCCGCTCCCCTCGAAAAGGAACCGCCCGTGCGGTGGCCCAGCGGCCCAGACCTACACACAGGGCTGCGTGTCCCAGACGGGAACGGGACACCATGATGTGCAAACTGAAAAACAAACCAGAACATCTCCTCTGTCTAAGCTCTGCTGCTTCAGCCGAGCCCTTCTAGGTATGCACCTCACGATAACCTCTCTGAATAACCACCAGCATCCCTGGACGTGAACAATCAGAATCCAGCCACGTCATGTCTACTGGCACGGGGCCCTCCTGGGATGCTAACAGTATGAAGCACGCATGCACACACACACACACACGTGATCACTGACTGCCTGGGATTACTAACAGCACTACCGTTATCAGCTGATATCAGCTGGTGATGACCATGACCTCTGATCCGTGGGGACAGAGGCAGATCGCAAGCAGGAAAGGGCTGGCTCTCAGCGGCACGTTCACGCCGTCACGTGATGGATACGGGGCTGACAGGTGCCCATGGGGACTGGGCGTGAGAAGCCTGCGACCCCCAGGCTGGCCTCCTGCCGTCGCGCTGGGCTCGGGGCTGTGGATGAGAGAAGACTCGAGCCCTGAAGGAGCGCTGATCGACACTGTCGCTGAACTCCTTTGTAAGCCAGAGGAAAACAGGACTGTCGACAATTCTGACTGTGGGGCAACAGCCCCTGCGAGCTAACCTGTATCTCCACCCCATCGCTAAGCTCAGCAAGTATTCAGCGTGGATTTTTCAGTTACCACAGGAGGAGCACCAAGAGGATCAGAAGGGTAAGCTGAAGACAAGATGGAGGAATGACAGGAAATTCAGGCCCAGAGACATTCCCTGCATGAAGCAGCTATTACGCGAATGTAGGATCGCACTCCATGAGTGTCCCGTGAAAAGCATGATGACCCTTCTGAATAGAACTTTTGAAGTGAAGCTTTTCCAGAATGAATAATAAGGCGCCGTAGCTGAGCTGTAGTACTAGCAGTGGGCTCGAGTGCGGCCAGGCCTGCAGGAGTTCAGACTCACTGCCTCCTCACCGCACCCTCGGGAGAGGCGAGCTCTCCTTTCCCCATTCTACGGTTGTGTGCAGCCAGGTCTGCAGGAGTTCAGACTCACAGCCTCCTCACCGCGCCCTCGGGAGAGGCGAGCTCTCCTTTCCCCATTCTATGGGTGTGTGCAGCCAGGTCTGCAGGAGTTCAGACTCACTGCCTCCTCGCTGCGCCCTCGGGAGAGGCGAGCTCTCTTTTCCCCATTCTATGGCACTAGTTCAGACTCACTGCCTCTTCACCGCGCCCTCGGGAGCGCCATGCTCTCCTTTCCCCGTCCTACAGGTGCGTGAGCGGAGGCTTGGAAAGATTCGACAGCTCATCTTGGGCCGTCAGGTCAGTCAGCGGCCAAGCTAGGGGCTGACCAAACTCTAGGAGAGGCCCGTGCCCGGGGCTCCCCATGCTCTGGGGAGACTCTGCCCTCCTGCCCAGGCCCGCTGCCACCAGGCACGGGTGGCGACGGGGCACCTGGAATGTGGCTGATGTTAGCGGGAACTGAACTTCCATTTTCATTAAAGTGTCCGTGGCCCCACGAAGCAAGCGCCTACCACACTGGACTGGACTGAGCAGGTCAGGAGCCGGGGTCATGACATTTTGGCCAGGGTCTGCTTCCGCATAATCAAGAGCTAAGGATGTGCTTTGTATTTTAAAGGTTTTTTCAGGAAAGAAGCAGCAGCAACAGAGACAGCATATAGCGCACAAAACCTACAGTGTTTATGCCCGGCCCTTCCCAGGACGAGTCAGTGGCCCCTAGCCCCGAGCCGCCCTCTCGACCACAGTCACTGCCCCAGGAAAAGAGACTGCAAACCCACTTCCCAGTTTAAATCTTAACAGTGTGAGGACGAAATTAAAAACCACATCAGGCGAGCACTTTCCTATTTCCATTCTGGTGTGTAAGCGATCCGGGCCCGAGCAAAGGCAAAGATGCTGACCAAGATCTGGCCTGATTAATTTCTGCACAGTCAGCCACCAAAATGATTACAGGCGGCCTCTGAATTCGTCATCTCGTGTTTCACTGGAAACAGGCTGCGGAGCAAGCAAGCCCACTTCTTAGAGGAGAACACAGAGACCCATAAGGGGACCCAGCGCTGCCTGGAAGGCGCGGTAGTTCTGAGTCTACGAACCAAGACGCCGGGAGAAGCTGCAGAAGATGCCTCGGGAACAGCACCCCTTTGCGCTGGGCTTGAGGACTGCCCCCGATTCTCCCGGGGGCTGTGCTCAAGCCTCCCGTGTTTTGTATCCTTTCCTTATGCCCTATGTGGAGACACTGATAAGGTAGCTGACAGCTGCATGTGGCTCCTTCAACTTGAGCTAATTAGAACCGAATGGTACTAAATCGAGTTCCTCAGTTACGCTCAGGTGCAGCTTCAGCTCAAGGCCACGTGTGGCTAGCGGGCACTGTACTGGACAGGACGGAGGACCTTCCCATTGCTGCTGAAAGTTCTGGTCGACGGTGCTGTGGGCTGAACCCTGCATCACACCACCCTGGCCAAGCGGATATGAGATGGGGGGACCGTGCTTCCTCCGACCCCTGATGGCTCCCACAGCCCAGGGCCACCACCCCAGGGACCGCCCCAGCGGCTTCCAGCACTGACTCCTCCCTCACGGCACCGCACGCTGAACTCCCCAGGATCACTTCCTGAACGCTTCCCTCCACGGGTCCCCTTCGCTCATCTCACAACTGAGCCACTTAGTCACGTGCCGGGAAGTTTTACTCAGCAACATAAACCTCCAAACCAGCAGGCCTCTGTTAGCTTTGCGTTCCTCAAGCTGCTTCATCGCACCAACGGCCCAGCTCAGTCAAACCATACTTCATTAACCCTGAGCCACCCCTGACTGTAAGGTCCTGCTGCAGGCTTTATCTACTGTTAGGAAATGCTGCCACAATAATCGAGAGATGATACTGGTTTTAAGACAAAGACTGACTTCAGAAATACAGAAACGTGGAGGAAAAAACCTTCTAGAATTTTTGAAAATGTGGTATTTATCTCCCATCTGATTCCAAAAAAGATTTACGTTAACAGGCCTTTGAGACAGATAGGATTACTCACATTTACCAATTAAAGAAATGGAGGTTATCAATACCATTCCCCTGGATTCCATATGTATATGTGAATATACAATTATTTGTCTTCCTCTTTCTGACTGACTTTCCCCTGTGTAACCGGCTCTAGGGTCATCCACCCTACTAGAATTTACTGGAATTCATTCTTTTTATGGCTGAGTAATATTCTGCTGGGCTTCTCCAGTGACTCGGTGGTAAAGAATCTGCCTGCAGTGCAGAAGACGATCGAGACACAGGTTTGATCCCTGGGTGGGTAAGATCCCTGGAGTGACAACCCACTCCAGTGTTCTTGCCTGGAGAATCCCATGGACAGAGGAGCCTGGCGGGCTGCAGTCTGTAGGGTGGCAGGGAGTCGGACACGACTGAGCGACTGAGCTCAGCACACACAGCACAGTATTCTGCTGCGTGTCTACCGCGTGTTCTTTACCGAAGGGATGGAGACGCGAATGTGGAGAACGGGCTTGTGGACCCAGTGCGGGAGGGAGAGGGTGGGATGAACGGAGAGAGTAGTATTCACAGATGTGCACCAGCGTGTGTAAATGGACAGCCGGCGAGAAACTGCGATAACACAGGGAACCGAGTCTGGCCCTGTGACGACCTGGAGGGATGAGACGGGGTGGGGATACATGTGTAATTATGGCTGGTTTGCATTGTGTGGCAGAAACCAACACATCATTGTAAAAGGTAAAAGCAAAGAACAGGTGAAATTAGACTGTGACTGCACGACCCCCGGCGTGTGCTACAGCGCTGTACACGCTACACGGTGAATTGCATGGAATGTGAATTACACCGCATTTGAAAAAAAATAAAATTGGAGGCTCCTAAGGAAGACAGCCTGGGCTTCCTTGGCCCCCTCCCTCTCCACATCCTGAGGCCCCCTCCTCCCTCTCGAGGCAGGACCTTCAATCCAGAACTCGGTGTGACCTCGTTCATGCTGGGAGGGAAGTTGCTAGGACAGTTTTTCGGGAGCGGCCCTGAATTCCTGCCCTTCTCACACTCCAGAGGAGCGGAAGCCGGCCCTGAGGGCTTCATCTCCAAGTGGGAAAATGCAGGAAGGCGAGGGCGACCGGGGGAGGGAGTCTGGAAGCAGGGGAGTGTTTCCAGAGAGCCCGCCACGCCATAATGTGTACCAACACACACTCAAATTCCCAGAGATGGCCGCGCACGCTGAAGCAACCGGTGAGAAAGGTGAGAGGAGGTCCTGGACAAGCCGCGCCCCGCTAACACAGCAGGCAAGACCGGGGTTCTGCAAGGCGGTGGAACTGGTGCATGGAGACTGCATCTCGGTTTTGCCTTCTTTTTTTTTTTGCAACATGTGGAATCTTAATTCCCCAACCAGAGATTGAACCTGTACCCTCTGCACTGGGAGACAGGGTCTCAATCATGGGCCATTAGGAAAGTCCAGCTGAGCCTTCTTTTGAAGAGTCAACTGAATGGGTACATACTCTGGCTACTGACGACCGATGGTCAGAGTCCCCTTCCCGTCCTGAAGCTGAACAGTAAAGAGCTCAGGGGGACTCAAGCAAGAGGAAGAAGGGAAAGAAACCGAGGTCGTAATTACAGCTGGCACCCTGCTTGCGACTGACAGCTTGCGGTGCCCCAGGCCTTTTATTCTCCCTCAGACAGCAGGCAGCCTTAAGACAGCAGGCAGCCTTAACGAGCTAATATAATAAAGAGGGGCTGGGGCTGGGCGCTTTGTGAAGCTGGCACTTCCCTCCCCCGTGACTGCCCCCTCCCCTGGCTTATTAGCACGGAGGCCTGGCATGGCCACCACGTCACCAGGTGGCACCCGGGCAACACACACAGGGCTCCCCCGGGCTCTGGAGACAGGTGGTACCCGACCCAAACAGAGATGACAGGGGCGTGCTGGTGCCAGAACATTTTTCTTCCCAGGGCCAAGAGATGGGACTGAAAGGGAGGCGTGAGACATGCAGAGGGGCCCGGCTGCCTTTTCCTGCTGCCGGGAAATGCCGTGCCGCAGGCTACCTGCAGAGGAGCATTTTTTAAAGAGTGCTTTCATTTTTAATTTTGCAAAATGGATTCTACCAACAGACAAGCTCTCACGCACACACGCACAGTGTGGTTTTCAGTTTTTCAACCCTCTACAGAGGCTGCAGCCGTCTACTCTAGAGAACCATTAAAAAAAAAAATTCAAATTCACCATATAGTTAAACCTGTTTAAAAAATAAAGATTTCAATCAGTAAAATGATACTGATTTGGGAGCTTTGTTTTGGGTACAAGTGGCAGCAGAGACTGTAATTTCAGGATGGGCTGGGGCAGCAGAGAGCCAGGAAGGGCGTACCCAAGGGCGGGGCTTTTTCTAGATCTGTTAACAATCTCCGAAGATCTCTTCTGAAGTAGTGTCATTTCTTTGCGTCAAAGGGTTTATCTCAAAGTTCTGTATCTCACCTTGCAATGAAATATTTTTACTTAACGCATTCAAACAGACACACCACTTGGTAATCTCTGAGTTCTGGGGTATCTCAGGCAAGGGAGAGGATTCACTGCAATGACCCACACGACCTCTCAGAGCTAAGGCTTTTCTGGAACCCCACACGATGCTTCCATCACATCATCAACATTTTTCAACAGCTTCATCATCGTGGTGGTTCCTCAGTCGTGACCCCGTGGACTGTGGTCCACTGGGCTCCTCTGTCCACAGGACTCTCCAAGCAAGAATACCGGAGTGGGTAGCCATTCCCTTCTGCAGGGGATTTTCCTGACCCAGGGATCAGACCTGGGTCTCCCACATTGCAGGCAGATTCTTTCACCATCTGAGCCACCAGGAAAGCCTCTTGTCATAAGTGAACTCACACTGAATTCGTGACAAATTACATCTTCCATGTCTCCTCATGCTGGAGCTGTACAATTCTCTCTTTTTTTTTTTTTTTACCTATTTTAAAGGCTTTCTACTTATCTTTCCCATTTCTCACCCTGTTATTTCGGGCACATCATTTTAGACTATCAAGATTTTCTTGACTCAAGATCAAGTCACTAATAGCAGCTGTTGCTCCCAGCCTTGTGTCAACTGCTGACTTGATAAACACATCTTCATCAAAGCGTGAGCAAAACAAGTCTGAAGGCAGAACTTGGCCTGGCTCCACCATAGATATTCCTGCAGGTCCACAGCAAGCCGACAGTCCCCACCTAGAAAGGTCTATCCACGAAAATAGAAATCCAGGTGAAGCCCAACCCACTGCTCTCCACGGCACTCACAAGGGCCGCCGGGGACGCTTTACCACATGCCTTGGACGCCCACATCCACAGTGTCCTTCGTGGTCTCTCTTCTGTTAGACCGGTGTAGGCACTAAGGTCAGCAGGAGGGGCAGAGTTGCTGGCCACGTCCAGCAGCACCATGGCCTGGACAGCCTGGTCCCAGCCAACGAGACATCCCCAACCCAAACAACAGTTAATAGTCACACCCTCCTTTTCACCCAGAACCTCACCCTCTCTACATCAGCGGATGATAATCTCATGGCTTATATACCCTATTTTTGCACATTGGTGGATTAAAAACCTGAGGTTAAGTCAGCAGAAATAAATGCAAAACCTGAACTCAGCTTTTAAAAAACACGCTTCACACAGTGAACGCCTAAAATAAGAGCCCTTGGCAACGGCCACTTCATCGCCTGCTTGAACTGCTGTCCAGGGAAGGGTCCCTGAGCCAGGTCTCGCGGGGCCCATCCCCAGAGCCACCAGGAGACCCTGCGAGCCTGGCCCTGTCGTCTGTCTTCCAGGCGCTTCGCCCGCCGTCCTGTGAGCCGAGGGCGTGGCCTGGAGCCCCCGCTGGAGGCGGGGCTTCCTCCTGCACGAGCGGTTCCTTGCCCTTTAGTCGCCTGGTCCCTCTTTTAGGGGCGGGTGTGGGGGCCTAGGCTGCCACAGACAAGAAAACTCAATACAGCGTGTATGTACCTGTGCGTGTGTCTGTGTGTGTGCGTGCGTGTGCCTCTTGCGTGTGCTTGCTCACGACAGTGAGGAGGGAGATTGGAGAGAACAGACAGGGGCCCCTGGTCCTCCAGCCATCCTTCCCGGCCCTGTTCCTCAGGAGCGGAGGCTGCCCTGGGACGGCTGGATCACGATGTCGAGCTGATGCCCACCTGAGGTTACCAGACCCAGGTGCAGCTGTGTAGGCGTCGGCTCAACTGTTTTAAAGCCGTTAAGTAAACCTTTAAAATTAAGTTATAAGACAGTCAACGCTATGAGCTCAAACCAGAATGATGTTTTCTTTACTCCTCTGGAATTTTACATAAAGCACACCATCTGAACCGGGTCACTGCACAGGGCTTTGGCAGTTGCTTGGGCTGGGACTTATTATGCAGAGACTTGGGCTGTAACAGCATTTGCTACAAGAGGAGATGACTTTTCTAGAGAGAACTGCAAAAGCAGAACGGAGGGAAGCACCTTCTCCTGAGTTACCAAGGGTCAGCGTGGCTGTGCGCACAGCCAGGGGATGGAACAAAAGCACGGAGCCCCAGCTGGGGTCCACGGCAGTGAGCCGCTTAGGGTAGGGGTGGAGGGAGGGCAACTGCAGGCTGGGAAATAGGTCAAGAGTACAAGAACGGCAGCCCGAACGATGAGAAAGAGGTGGTCCTGCAAAGCCCAAGGGGAAGAGTGTTGGAGGCAAGGAGAGCAACGTCAGGCTCCCCTAAGTCCACAACAGCCAAGACAGCGAAACTACCTAAACGCCCTGCGAGAGAGGAAGGGGCAAAGAAGAGGTGGCGAGTAATAAGATGGGGTGCTGCTCAGCCGCAAAAAAGAACAGAATGTTGCCACCTGCAGCCACACGGATGGACCTACAGATGCTCATACTGAGTGAAAGATGTCAGAAAGAGAATGACAAGCACCATATGATGTCACGCGGAATCTAAAGTGAACCTGTCTATGAAGCTGAAATAGAACAAGAAACACGGAGACCAGATTAGTGGTTGCCAAGGAGGAAGGGCTTAGGAGAGTGGCATGAAGAGGGAGCTTGAGGTTAGCAGATCTAAGCTTTTACATTCAGAATGTGCAAACAAGGGCCTATAGCACGAGGAACTATATTCAATAACCTGTGATACACCATCATGGGAAAGAAAAGTTTAAAACAATGTATGTAGGCATAGCCGAATAACTGCTATACAGCAGAAATTAACACAACATTAAATCACTATGTAATATCAATAACCTCAGACACGCAGATGACACCACCCTTATGGCAGGAAGTGAAGAGGAACTAAAAAGCCTCTTGATGAGTGAAAGAGGAGAGTGAAAAAGTTGGCTTAGAGCTCAACATTCAGAAAACGAAGATCATGGCATCTGGTCCCATCACTTCATGGGAAATAGATGGGGAAACAGTGGAAACAGTGGCAGACTTTATATTTTTGGGCTCCAAAATCACTGCAGATGGTGACTGCAGCCATGAAATTAAAAGATGCTTACTCCTCGGAAGGAAAGTTATGACCCAACCTAGATAGCATATTCAAAAGCAGAGACATTACTTTGCCGACTAAGGTCCATCTAGTCAAGGCTACGGTTTTTCCATTAGTCATGTATGGATGTGAGAGTTGGACTGTGAAGAAAGCTGAGCACTGAAGAATTGATGCTTTTGAACTGTGGTGTTGGAGAACACTCTTGAGAGTCCCTTGGACTGCAAGGAGATCCAACCAGTCCATTCTAAAGGAGGTGAGCCCTGGGTGTTCTTTGGAAGGAATGATGCTAAAGCTGAAACTCCAGTACTTTGGCCACCTCATGCGAAGAGTTGACTCATTGGAAGAGACTCTGACGCTGGGAGGGATTGGGGGCAGGAGGAGAAGGGGACGACAGAGAATGAGATGGCTGGATGGCATCTTGGACTCGATGGATGTGAGTCTGAGTGAACTCCGGGAGTTGGTGATGGACAGGGAGGCCTGGTGTGCTGTGATTCATGGGGTCGCAAAGAGTCAGACACGACTGAGCGACTGAACTGAACTGAAATCACTATACTTCAGTTTTAAAAAGTACTGATATATACACACACACACATAAAGGAAAGAGGCCAGCCTGCTCGGAAGCCAGACACCACTGTAACCACAGTGCAGGAACGGAGGAGAGAGTGGCCGAGGGAGTCAGAGCCGCAGGCAGGGGCCAGAAGGACAGGGCCCCGGAGGCCCTGGGGAGCAGCTGCTCCTCTGCCTGCTGTGTCACGAGAAGCTTGCAGAGTGTGGTCAGGAAAGGGAGCTGGTCTGAACACACAGGCTTCATGAACCGCCCTCTCATTCTCTTGTTGTGACTCAATTCACGGGCTCGAAGGTGAAACACAAACTCCTTGGCTGAGCATCTAAGGTCCTCCCCCATTCAGCTCCAACTGCTGTCTCCACATCACACACACAGACTGGATTCTGTCCTCCCGTTCCGCCTGGGCAGGACTACAAACACATGTGCACACACCTAGACTGCGGTTCTCTTCAAGCCCACATATTCAACCCAACACGAAGACAAATGCCAAGAAACGGTCCAATACCCGAGGAGAAGTCATTTCTCCCACCTGCTAACGATCACATCGCTTCGCCCAGTTTTCCTCTGGAGGCACTTGTCAACCTCTCCCTTGCATATGGCCTTTTGGAATGAGATTACAGAAATGAGATGGCACCTCGAGAAGTGCGCAGTTACTCTAGTTTGGTCACGAAGAGGAATATTTCACGAATGAAGTGTTCTTCTACTTTTATATTAATTCCTGGCAGAACTGAAGGGCTATTAGGAGGCTGACAGAGAAGGATCCTAAGGTTCCCAAATGGTCCACAGTGCGACTGGGTTTCTTGGTTGATGCTGTAAAAAGTGGTGATGCCAGCGATCGGGGAAGCTGGCATCCAGGGGCATCTGTCAGAACAGCACCTATGCTGTGCCATCTATACAGTAGGATCTTGGCTGATTGCCTTCTTGCACACGGCTGCCCATGCCACACAAAGACCCTCCGTCTTTACAGGCCTGGGTAGATCAGGCTAAACAATACAAGTAATGAAGACAATGGAATTCTCCAGGCAAGAATACTGGAGTGGGTAGCCATTCCCTTCTCCAGGGGATCTGGAGGGACCGATCCAGGATTCGCATCCAGATCTCCTGTGTTGCAGGCAGAGTCTTTACCATCTGAGCCACAGGGGAAGGCCTATAATCTACTTTAGCCTGCAAATTAAAAACTGAGTTGTGGGCTTCCGTGATGGTGCAGTGGTTAAGAATCTGCCTGGCAATGCAAGGGACATGGGTTCAATCCCTGGTGTGGGAAGATCACGCATGCCTCGGAGCAGGTAAGCCTGTGGGCTACAACTACTGAGCTCTTGTACCCTAGAGCCCGTGATCGGCAACAAGAGAAGCCAGTGCAGTGAGAAGGCTGTGCACCGCAACAGAAGTCCCCACTCACCGCAACCAGCGAGAGCCTGGACACAGCAACAAAAACTCGCCACAGTCAAAAATTTTAAAAAAAAAAAAAAATCTTTAGAAAAAAAGGGAAAAAAAACCACTCAGAGTCTTCTGCAAAGTTCACTTTGAACAAGCAATGGACTGAAGAAGCCGAAGGAAGGCTGAAAAGAAACAGCGTGTCTGCAGGTGTGATCCCCAACTTCTGGAGGCTTAGGTGCCCTGACATGAGGGAGGAGCGGCTCAGTCTTGACTCACATGCATGCGCAACGGACGTGAGTTACACAGCACGAGGCTCTGCTCCTGTCCGTCTGCGGCACCAGCCCCTTGGCACTGTTCACGTGCAGAAATTGCACTGCTTAAATGCAGAGATAAGAGTCCCACCAAAAGTAACATCTAGAACAAAATATAAGATAGTACACCTTAGTTAAAAATAATCCCACATGTGAACCTATCTATGGGCTACAGGCATTACCCTTTGATGCTATGCATACATGTTGGCAGTATATGCAAATATTAACATTATTTTTTCTTGTGCAAAAAACTCTGTATGTGTCAAATCTGTACTTGTATTGGACAAATTTATATGCGTTCCTCTCATTTAACAAAAATGTGCGCCTGTGTGTGTGCGCTCTTATTTCTTCCACCCAAATAAACAAGCAGATTGACATCACAAGGCTTCTTTTTTGCTGAGGCAGACTAGCGAGCAAACAAATATTTATTCTGGGTTACTCAGCTGTGATGCATAAGGGGATTCATGACATGCTACGTCTGGTGCCTGCTTAGCTTTTACGAGATAATTGCATCTCCGATCACCTAGGACATCGCCTTAAATGCAGAGACCTGATTTTAAAATTTAAAAAACATGGAATGGGCAGAATTTAATCAGTCATGCCTCCATAAAATCACGGGGAGATATAAACAAATGGGCAATAGAAAGGTGCAATAAAGCAGGATTAATCAAACTGTGATTAATTCGGGATCAGATGAAACCCCAGTGCCAGCTGCACCGGGCCCCTTGTGTGGCCGTTATTCCCTCCTGCTCTTTCTCCTAGCCCTTCCTCCTCCTTCCCCTCTGCTCTCACCCCGAGGGCACCCTCCTTCTCCGTGGATAAACCTGCGGGAGAGTTAATTGTCACATACACGGGTTTAATCACACTGTCCATCGCATCTGGGGGCCCCACCGGTAGCGATCCGTGACTAATTGTTGTGGTAATTTTTCAATCATTAACAGCAGCACATATGCTGCAGACAAATCCCAAGGTGCCTGCTAAACCCCGGTGACAAGCGGCCCACGGGCTCCAGGAGGGCCGGCACGAGCCTGGCCCCCGCCCCCCCAACCCCATCAGTCACGCACCGTCATCAGTGCACACAGAGCCCCAGGATGCGTCCGGCTGCCAGGAGGCCCCAGGGGCCAGAGCGTGCCCATCTATTCTTTGAAAGAGGAAGAGGAAGACGGGGGTGGGGGCGAAGGAAATTAAAACTCCACGTGGGACAAGCAGCCTAGGGCCTATTCTAAATTCCCTTGTTTCCCATTCATTTCGGGCGGGCTCCAGCGAGTGGTCTTTCTTGGAGTTTCGGCAGCAGGAGCGGTCTCCATGGCAACCACGGTGCTCACTGTGGCTCACAGGGCAGCTTCCCCGGGCTCAATTCCCTGGTGCGCCGGGGTCGGGCGGGGTCTCACTGGTAGGACCACCCCGCCCTAGGGGACGCTGCTGCTGTGAGCCCACACGATCATGCCGAGCCTGAGCTGCCCGCACGGGTTCCGAGAATGCTATTTAGTTTCCGTTTCCCCTTTCTAAGGCTCTTTGTTGGCTGAGAGCAAAGGGCCACTGGCATAGCTATCTTAGAAAAAAAAAGACTAAACTTAAAATAGGCAGAAGAACAGGGCTTCTACTCAGTACTCGGTAATAACCTATGTGGGGAAACAATCTGAAAAGAATGCAAAGAAATGGAGATATCTGAAAAAGATATATATAGATATATCCCCCTTCTATGGACAGGGAGGCCTGGCGTGCTGCAGTCCACGGGGTTGCAATGAGTCGGACACGACTGAGCGACTGAACTCAACTGATTCTTTTTCAGATTCGGTTATAACCGAATCACTTTGCTGTACACTGGAAACTAAGACGACGCTGTAAATCAACTATCCTCCAATATAAAATAGAATTTAAATTAGACTTTAAATTCTAGAAACAGGCAGTACACATAAAGTCGTGGGTATCGATCTACTGGAGGCATTCGTCTCATGTATCTTGCATGACAGGAATAGTCAGGAGGAAATCAAATCTCCTGAGTTTTCCCTTTGGCTCTTCCTCGGCGCAGGAACGTTTGGGATATTAGCCAGAGTAGGGAAAAGCCAGAGGAGGGTTCTTGGGCTGTGACTGAAATTCTGACTCTTCCTACGGAGTCTCGGGAAATTCCCTCTGTACCTCGTTTCCCCAAGATTCAAATAAGACCTACTTATCTTGGGCACTTAGCAGTGGATCACTGCACAAGGCCTCGGCAAGACTTAATTAGTCTGTGCCATTCGTTTTTAGCTCCTCAGATGAGAGCGGTTTGTGCGGCTCTGCTACGGGAAACGAGAGGCCGGCGCCCTCTGCTGCTGCTTCTGGGTTGGCCTCTGGGCGTCTGCAACCCGCCGCCCGCCAGGCACACTCACTGTTCCCAGGCATCCTTACACAGGCGAGGAAGGCATTTAGTGGTAGGAGCAGGAAGGAAGGTGCGAGGGAGGAGGAAGAGAAAACAGATAGCAGGCTGACTGCTACCAGTGGAGCATCTCCCGCCAAGGCGGCTGCTCAGAGCAGGGTGAGGAAGGTCTGCGAGAGTCCAGGGCGCCCGGCTCTGCGTCAGCAACGCACACCGAAGGACAAGGAGGGAAAACGGAGGAGGACAGGATCTCACTGACTGATGTTTTAAGAAAAGTCAGGAGGACAGAGAACCTCGTTTTTTTTCAGATTTTATTAACATTCACATTAGCTCCGGACTGTCTCTGGGTTTAGTTTGAACAGCTTCCCGGGTGGCTCAGAAGTCAAGAATCTGCCTGCCAAAGCGGGAGACGTGGGCTCAGTTCCTGGTCTGGGAGGTTCCCCCGGAGGAGGACATGGCACCCACTCCAGTGTTCTTGCCTGGAGAATCCCAGGGACGGGGGAGCCTGGCGGGCTGCCGTCTATGGGGTCGCACAGAGTCGGACACAACTGAAGCGACTTAGCCGCAGCATAGGTTAATGCTCTCCTCCATTTCTTCATTTAGTTTGAACAAAGCCAGACCCACATGTCGTAACACTCCACGAACAATTCCATTTTTGAGCCTAGATGCGCTTATTAACTCTCACCATGAACAAAAAGTTATGCAGATGAAAAAGAAAACCATTTGACATGATTATTTTTCCTCCATTCTGGAAATAATGACCCTTTTAATAACATTTGAACACCTGCAAATACAAATTCAGTGCGGGGCTGATGTCGGACAGCAGCTTTCTTTTAATAAAGAGATTCTGCTTCTTTATTAGAAATTAACCATTCTTGAAAGATGCTGGTAATGATAGTAATAATAACAATACACTAAATAAAAATATATTCAAGCCTAAAATTCACTGCACTCTTGCTCTGTCAGAAACGGGGGCCCAGGGCGGGTAGGGTGGGAGGGCCCAGGTTGGGGAGGACGGGAGGGGGGCCATGGCGGGGGAGGATGGGGGGCCCAGGGGGGTGAGGACGGGGCGGGGGGGGGCCCGGGGGGGTGAGGACGGGGGGAGGAGCCTGGGGGGTGAGGAGGGGGGGAGGAGCCTGGGGGATGAAGACAGGGGGGGCCATGGTGGGGGAGGATGGGGGGCCCAGGGTGGGGGAGGATGGGGGGCCCAGGGGGGGGGAGGACGGGGGGGGGCCCAGGAGGGGAGGATGGGGGCGGGGGCCCAGGGGTGGGCCCAGGGGGGTAAGGACGGGGTGGGGGGCCCATGAGGGTGAGGACAGGGGGGATCCGGGAGGTGAGGACGGGGGGACCCGGCGGGGTGAGGACGGGGGGGGAGCCTGGGGGGTGAGGACAGGGGGGGCCTGGGGGGTTGAAAACGGGGGGGCCCAGAGGGGTGAGGATGGGGACCCTGACTGCAGGGCTGCCACCTGGCACTCCCAGGAGCGGTCAGACTACAGGTGGCAATGGCGGACGGCAGGTTCCACTAAGACACTGGGCCAAGGGCTTACGTCCATCTCTGGCCCTTTTCAAGGACCCAAATCCCATTAGACTCAAAGCGGCTGTGCTGTGCTCAATCGTGGCCGGGTCTTTTCAACCCCGTGGACTGCAGCCTGCCAGGCTCCTCTGTCCACGGGATTCTCCAGGCAAGAATACTGGAGGGGTTGCCACTTCCTCCTCCTGGGGATCTTCCCGACGCAGGGCTCTCACCGGCATCTCTCGCGTCTCGTGCATCGGCAGGCGGGATCTTCAGCACTGCGCCACTTGAGATGAAGCCTCAGAATGACTAGACTTCAGCAAACTGAGATAGTCAGGAAGACGTACTTTTCACATTTTCCCTGTCACACTAGCTGGAGAGGGGGTTACGAGATACACGACGAATGCACACCTACATCTGCATCCACAGACACAAATTCCAGAGACAGAAACCCTGAAATCCCCCCCCTGCCCCGAGAGAGCCGCAGCCTGCACACAGGACGCCCTCCCCACCGCCCTCCCAAGGAGGGCCCTTCCCCCCTTTTCTCACTACTCTTCCCCAGTCCATCTGTCTAAGGCCAGGAACCCCCTGCAGCATCCCGGGCAGTCCACTCACACAAAAGTGTGAATAATTCGCTAACTATGTGGAAATGAAATGGTCTCCGGATCACACCAGGAATCTGCAACTGGAAAATGCTGAAAGATGAAACTCTGGTGCTATGATTGCGTGATCATGTTTTACGAGTGAAGTGGCCCCCTTTGAAACTGATTTAAAGATTCCTGGTCAAACTGTATTTTAGAAAATGAGGATCCTTTCTGTAATGTTATAGATTATCCTTAAATAGTTCTCTCTTAAACTATGAAATGTTTGAGGAGACTATGGAAGGGAACTCAGCTATCCTAAGACACAACCTTACTTTACCATCACACAAATTCTCCTTTCATTATATGGCTAATTTTTTTTCCTGTTACCAGCCAGGGGAAAAAAAGATCTAATTGGCATGCTCTGAAATACTGAGGTAAACTCCGTACTACAAATGTGCAGTGTCTCACTATTTAAGATTTCTATTTTGCAATGCACTGCAGGATGAGAAATACCACTTAGAAAAGCATCAGCCTTGATGCCGCTGACCCAAGGGTTTCCATGACATTACAGCTCTTCAAAGAGTTTACCCTGATGTGTTTGACATCGCCCAGAAATCTTGGGCTGAGAAAACCCCTGCCTCTCTGCCAAGAATGGATAAGAGGCCCCTTCTGGTCCCTTCCAGCTCTGACGCTGGGTGACTGTAGGTTTTTACCGCTGGCCTCGCTCTCTCCGGTGGCTCAGACAGTAAAGAAGCTGCCGGCAATGCAGGAGACCCAGGTTCGATCCCTGGGGAGGGAAGATCCCCTGGAGAAGGAAATGGCAACCCAATCCAGTATTCTTGCCTGGGAAATCACGTGGACAGAGGAGCCTGGTGGGCTACAGTCCTTGGGGTCACAAAGAGTCAGACATGACTTAGCAACAAAAGTGAAAGGAAGTGAAGTCGCTCCGTCGTGCCCAACTCTTTGCGATCCCATGGACTGCAGTCTACCAGATTTCTCTGTCCATGAGATCTTCCAGGCAAGAGTACTGGAGTGGGTTGCCATTTCCTTCTCCAGAGGATCTTCCTGACCCAGGGATCGAACCCAGGTCTCCTGCATGGCAGACAGACGCTTTACCCTCTGAGCCACCAACAAAAATACAGATAAATAAGCAAAGACAACTGCATAAAAAGCTGTGTGGGACAGAGAAGAGGATCCTAGTTTGCTACTGCACCAGCGGACAGCATTTAGCTTGTCAGGACCTCCCAGTGCGGAGCACTGACCTAGCCCCGGCCACACTCCAACTATAGGGACCTTTGGGAGACTGGGAGAGCACCTGTTCTGATCGTCGAAAAGCGAAAGTGTTAGTCACTCAGGCTCCTCTGTCCGTGGGATTCTCCAGGCAAGAATACCCATGCTCTTCCGCAGGGGATGTTCCTGACCCAGGGATTGAACCTGGTTGACTGCATGGCAGGAGGATTCTTCACCTTCTGAGCCACCAGCAGGGTGGGGCAGAGGTGGCTAAATCCTCTTATTTCATATCATACAGTTAAAGGAGAGACTAAAGTGGCAAGAAACCAAGAAGTAGCAACGTGGGTGTGTCACTTGGAGATGGAGCAGATGTCAGGAGCCTGGCTGCCTCCAAGGGAGGAGGCGGGGACGCAGTGCGAGGGGCAGCGGGTGGAGATGCTGGGCATTTGCCCTCATCCTGGCTCAGCGATGTGACCGCTAAACTACGCAGTGAACAACATTTAACAAAAAGAAAAATCTTCAAAAGGAAGAAAAAGAAGCAGGCTGGACTCTCCCACCCCTCCACGGCTGAGGCCCAGCGGGCACAGATGCACGTGACTCGTGCCCTGGGGACAGACAGCAGCTCCGGGCCCACCAGCACAGGCGGCACTCACTGGGCGCTCCCCCTCACCCTCCTGCCCAGAGAGCCAGCCGGGTCACTGCAAACCAAAAGCACAAAAGAAGGACAAGTTCAAATAAAACTGTAGTTACAGCGATAGGAAAAGATCAGACACAAAAGCGACGTTTCAGAATATCGGGGGGTCAAATTAAAACTCACAGATCGGTTTCCAGAGAGAAAGAATGTGAAATAAGTTGGAGGCAACCACTAGCAACTGTCTCTATCTAAAAACAGCTGTGAAAAGACCAACGTTCTGAGCTAAAGGTTAATTAGCTTGCCTAAATTCAAATTTGCTTCTCAAGTATCCAAGAGCCATGGTTTCCAGAAATACAGAGAACTGATTTCTTCTTCTTGGAAGCAGAGCAGGTCTGAGGAATGGCTCGGACAACGGCCTGCAGAGGAGGCAGGCGTCCCTGCAGGCTGCTCTCACGCACCCGGTTCCAGCGGTTCTGTGAGCCTTCACGTGCGGAGCAGTCAACACAGAAGTTTTACAAAGCAACGCATCCAGCTCAACGATTTCATTCAGGCAAATTAATATATTTGATCCTTTAATTTTTAATCTAATGCAGCTGAGGGAACAAAAGAATAAAAGCCACAACCAGTGCCTCTGTTAAAATTTATCTTCGGGGCAGAACTGTGCCATTTATACAGGCATGGCGCTTCTCCCCACAACAGATAAATTTGCCCTTGCCTGAGCGAAATTTCATTCTTCCCGCAATCAAACTGCTACCAGCATGCTTGCGAACACTATAAATCTGCCCGTGTTGACTCTTAAAATGAAAAATACCAAGGGAAATAAATAATCCTTTACTCCTTGCCCTTCTCAGGAATAAGAAAGCACAGACATTCTGACTAGGCAGAAGACACAGTGAAAATGTCCACTGGAGCAGCAGCTTCAGTGGACCCGGTGGGTCACAGAACTGTCCCAGGCTGATGGGAGTGATCCCCACATGGAAAAGAAGATCCCCACGGTATGCTACTGGTAACTCACAATTATTAGCAGTTAGTGGGAGAGGGGAGAAATTCAGATCGCATCCAGCTCTCTGCATTTGTGAGTTTCTGTGCATTTCAGACTACGGAGGGCAGTGGTCTGGCCACAGTCAGAAAGTGCTCCCTACCCAAAGGGTAGGGCTCCCAGGGCCCCGGGCAGGAAGGCTAGCCACAGTCAGAGAGACAATGCTCCCTGCCCAGAGGGTAGAGCTCTGGGGCCCCAGGCATCAGAGAGACAGTGCCCCCTGCCCAGAGGGTAGGGCCTCAGGGCCCCGGGCAGGAAGGCCAGCTTTGTCCGCCTGAGCTCCCTGCCTCCCTGCACAGCCGCAGGTGATGCAGACACAGCAGGGCAAAGCCCTCTCCAGCTTGGGCAGCCCTCATTCGCCATGCTCAGGAAGGATGACACCCACGCAGGCCCAAGGAGCAGGAGGCTGAGTTGGGCTGAACCAGGGCCGAGGGAAGGGCCCCAGGGGCCTGGGATGGGAGCAGATGCACGAGCCGAGCCTGGAGCTGAGCGGCCCTCACCGACGGCCACGGGCAGGGGACTCATGGCAGCCATGCGGAGGCCACAGCGGAGGACCCGAGTCTCTCTCCATCGTGACCCGGCGCTTTGCTGGCACCCGAGCAAGCGCCATCAGCATCGGGGAGCTTCTCAGCAGGCCGAGCTCAGTGTGCAGAGCAGATGAGCGCAGGAGGCTGGAAATGCTCGTACATAGAGGGAGAGGCCCGGAAGCCCTGAAACCCACGATGTTCCTCCACCTCTCTCGGCGACAGCCCCCAGTGTCTGGTCTTCGCTGAGACGTCCACTCACGAGCTTTTTAAATTTTTCTTTGACTCGTTTTCCTTCCTTAAACCATAGGCTTATTTCCACCTCTCAAATTCAACTCTCCAAGAATTCGATTCTATTTATTTCAGGTCATTAAATTTTCATCACGTCCAGGAACCGGGTGTTTCAAGGGATTAAAAAATAAATAAATAAAACACACATGGGCCCTGCTGTCAAGGAGCTCAGATCTAGAAGGTTAAACACAAAAATCCTCACGTGATGCCAGAAGGTAAACTCTGGGAAATACGGGAGGAGAACCAGTCACAACACAACCAGTCCTGCGGGTCGGGGACGTTCAGGGAGCCCAGCGAGCCGCAGAGGAACCGCACACGGAGGCCAGCCCTGCCCAGGACGGTGCGGACAGTGCAGGCGGACGGGGCTGGGGCGAGAGGCAGCAGCTCCGGGGCCCGAGTGTCAGAGAGAGCCGTCGAGCCGACTGTGACAGCGCGGCCACGTCTGGCGGGGGACGCTGGCCGGCAGAGGGGGGCCCGGAGCTGTGAGCGGCCAGGGGAAGGAGGCTCGCGCCCGCCCCCGTGACCATGGGCAGGGAGGGAAGGGCGAGGACAGTGGCTCGAGGCCCGGCTGGCAAAGCAGGTGCTCGCAGCCTGTAGGGCAGGGGGTGGGGGATCCCAGAGCACTTCTGTGCCATGACTGGAGCTTCAACCAGCGGCAGGAAGACTCGGGCCACGGCGAGGGGGCCGCTTAGCCTCCCCCACCTCCCGTGTTGTGAGTCAGAATGCTGGCCAGGACATGGGGACAGACAGGGCAGGGAGCAGGACGAGGGCCACCCAGTCCTCGCTGCTGGTCCTCGCTTCCGGCCGTGAGAGGTGGCCCCTTGGCCCAGGGGTGGGATGTCCACTGATTACCTCTCCAGCCCTGCTGCCCGGGGGCCCTCCCGCCTCCCCAGGCCCTGCCCCCAGCCACAGCTCTCCGGTCGCACAGAGGAGCTGGAGCCGACTCCACCTTCAAATGCTCGGAAGGAGGGCTGGCAGGGCTGTGCTCTGCAGTGCCCCAGGGGCCTGGGAGAGTAGCTCACAGTAGGGGCACGATAGACATTCGTTCAATGAATAAAGCTGAGACTGTGAACAATCCTAAATGTCCTCTCAGGTTCTTCCTCTGACAGGTGAGGACACGGAGGGGCCCCAGGACCCCTGGAGCCAGGCAGCTCCTCGGTCAGCGCTGAGACCACAGCCACCCCCGGTCTCCAGACGCTGAGGGTGAAGGTCTTGACAATGTCCCACGAGTCACCCCTGGTTTTCCGCCTTTTCAACGCCTTATAATTGAGAACAGTGAGATTAGAAAGCAGCAGTTTATAGACTGAACCTCTGTGACATAGAGCATTAGGGTAGTAAACACCGGCAGGGAGCTGGATGGGGGAGACATTCTGATTTCAGGCCAGTGAAAGGAGAGCAGCGTTCTGTGCTTCTACGGCTCCGCCGCCCAGAATTTCTGCGACTGCCTCCGTCACTTTGCTTTGAAACTGCTCCATAAACCACACCAGACGTTCCTCGACTACCACCCTCACCGCCGGGCCCTCCCCACTGGCTCCCCGGAGACCAGCACGTACCCAAGCTTCAGAAAGCTTCCCTTGGCACCCAATGTGTATATGTTTTGAAAGGCAACAAATAGAGACTTGTGTCACCTTTGGAGTGGCTTTTTGGAATCTTCTGCAGAGACTTAAAATCAAAACGCTGCTTGGGAACCATCTTCAGAGTAAGAAACAAGTAACCAATAAGCAATAACCAAGAGAGTCTTCGGTGAAGACCGGAGCAGGGAGCCTCTTGGTGACACCACCACTCGAAAGTACCTGTGATCCGGCTCCACACCAGGCACTGCGAGAGGCTGGGGATGCTGGGCCGTGTCCTCGCGATGCCTAGTCTTCGGGAAGAGCTGAGTCAGGGAACAATCACCATTGGTCCATTGCCATGGTGACACGGATGCTCCCGAGGACCAGTAAGTACACAGATGCTTCAGGTCCATCCCATGGGGTCCTCTGCTAGGCCAGGCTGGTCCCAGCAGAAGGGCGGGCTCGTGGAAGAACTGAGAGGCTGGGGAGGCAGGAATGTCAGGGGCCACGGGGACGGGTTTGGTGGGGTCAGAGGGGTGGCCGGGACCAGAGCCCAGCAGGACTTCACCCTCCAAGCATCGAAAATTCAAAGATTATGAAGAGATTATAATGACGAAGACCTGACTGTTAAAAGATCACCTCTCGAAAAACAAGGGTTTGTGCTTTCAGAACAGTACCGACCACTTGAATAAAGGGTGTGAACTAGGGCTTAAGATGCCTGGCAGAGCACTTAGGAGAGATGGCACAAGCGCGTCTCCAGGCACCTGCGGAACGGAGGGCGTCCTTGGTAACCCCAGACGGCGCTGACTGAGCTAACAGGCACTCTTCTATGCCAAAAACAAACTGGGGAACATGATGTTTCCAGAGACTGTACCGAAAATCAAAATGTGTTGAAAGAATCAACTAATGACTCAATTCCCAATTTAGTGCACAAACTAAATAACAAAAACATCGAGGCTACCACAAGCTAATCACTCCTCTCCAGACTCCCTGTGGCGCACCCAGCCCGCACCAGCCTCTCCGTCAGCTGAACTGACAGACATCCTCGAAGGTCTCAGCCTACGGCCTGGGACACACTTTCCAGGTATTTATATCTAGGCTGCCCACTGGGACAGTGAGCTCCTCAGGGAATTCCCACACCCGTGTGCCCGCTGGGGTACCAGGTGACCTGCCCTGCACAGCAGGGGCTTGCCAGTGTCGACTTGTCAAGTGACCAATTGGTAAAAGACAGAAAAGGGGATTTGGGAGTAATCTGGGGATTTGGGTTAGAGAGACCTTTCACAATTAACTTCATTATATGTTAAGCAGAGCAAACAGTATCACACCAGTAGGAAAAAAGACCAAAGGATGTAAAAAAAACCCATGAAATTCAACTGTGTTAAAGCCGTCACGCTTCACAGGTGTGGGGGTATCTTCTCACAGCTCTCTGTGCCCAGAATATTGTGCTTTCCTTAAAAAAAGGGGGGGGCCAGCTTTTGTCTTGCAGATATTATACTACAGACTGTGTTAACTGTGTTTCCCACTTGCCTTTCCCCATTTGGCAGCGAGAGCCAGATTCACGTCTTCTTACAGCAATGGAGACGAGCGTGTGTTTCCTGGCCCCAGCCCCAGCCCGGCGTCCCCATCTTCCTGTTCTCGTTTTCTTTTGCCCTCTTCTCCCTTGGATTTTTAACCAGATGCATCTCTTTCTGTAAAAGTCACTGTTATCTCCCAGCCTTTGTAGAACTGTTACGAATAAATCTGAATGATGAGATAATTAGGGGCAGGCTGCTCCAGCATCCCGCGATTCACTCTGCTTTAGAGCCTTTCTTTGATTATGGTTCCTCAGACCAAGGCAGCTGACCCTTAGATAAGGTGATTTTCAACCGAACCTACACAGAAGGGCCTCCCCACCACGCAGAGGAGCAGCCGGGGGCGGCGTGATGCAGGGCACGTCTGGCGCCTGCCCTCCTCTTCTGCTTCCCCGGCTCCTCCACTCTGCATGACGCCGTCTCTTTTGTGCGTCTCGGGGCCGTCAGCTCTCCTCCCTCCAGCCTCCAGAATCCATTTCCTCCCTGGATTTCTGCTGCCGCGGACGTAACTCATACTCTCACATTTCTCTCCGAGGTGACTGGAAGACACTCCCAGCCAACTCACTGCCTCCCATCCCCGCTCCATCCAATCCATCTTCCAGACATGCGGAATCTGCACCAAAAAGCGTCCCTCCATCCTCGCACTCGACATCTACTGAAGTGTGAGTCACTCAGTCGTGTCTGATTCCTTGTGACCACCCCCCCACCCCAGACTGTAGCCCTGCAGGCTCCCCTGTCCATGGGATTCTCCAGGCAAGAACACTGGAGTGGGTTGCCATTTCCTCTTCCAGGGGATCTTCCCGACCCAGGGATCGAACCTGGGTTTTCAGCACTGCAGGTGGAGTCTTTACCGTCTGAGCCCCCCGGGGAGCCCAAATGTCTACTGAGCACCTACTGAGGTGAGGCGTGTGTGAAGCAGGGCGACTGAGAGGCAAAGAAACAGCAGCTCAGGAAGTGTCTGGAGGCACAGCGGGACCCAAGCTCCGCCAGAGGCCACGCGAACGCCAGGAGCCCTGGACAGAGTGTGCGCGGCACCTGTGGCTCCCTGCAGGGGCGTCTGCAGAGGGGAGTGGGGCGAGCGGGGGCTGGAGGGGCAGCCAAGGCCGGTCAGGAAGGACCTGAGGGGCCACCAAGTTCTCTGCGTGACCTGTTTGGGAACCCCCAGCGTCCCTGTCCACCTGCCCCGCGGCCCTGTCCACCCTCCTGATCATTCCGTTTCCAATCCCGCACCACCCCCTGTGCCTGCGCCTCAGGGACGCCGAGCACCTGGGCCCTCGACCTGAGCTGAACCGTCCTGATTCCATCACAGACACCTGCACCCGCTGAAAACCCGCAGAGCATCTGCTCAGTACCCGCGACGCTGCGGCCGCTCACAAAGGTTCCTACCCTCAGGGAGGTTAGGGTCTCAGGGAGGAGCTGGCAAACTGAAGGACCATCACGCAGACTCCGAACAGACTCCACATACAGTGGATTCCACTGCATTAATCATGACCGCGTTAGCCTCCGCTCGGCTTCTCTCAGTTCTAAGAACAACCCAGCAGGAAGGCGAAGCTCATAGGACCTGATGCCCTGGAGACAGATGTGGTCCACACCCCAAACACAGGGTCAGGGCCGCAGGATGACGAGGGCCCACTGGGCATTTCTCCACGGAATATACAAGAAAACGGGGAGCTCGAGAGCCCCAGTTCTTATGACAGCTCAAGAATCATTACACTGACTTCCTTGAGAATTAAATACTAAGCAGAGCGTGTGTCGCGGAGACGGAATAATTGAATTTTCATGAAACGCAATGTAATGTTTGTTCATTCTATGTAAACACATACAGATTGCGAGTAAGGCTAGATTAATTCCTTCAAAGCACACCGGATTTCCACAAACATAATGAAGCTGCCTCTGGTAATAAAGCCTTAGAAGTCAACATCTGAAGACGTTGTCATTTATTTCACTATACCTGAAGTGGCAGGATAAACTTGAGATGAAAATATAGGACTTTTATATGTAAATTAATCCGAAAGTAACTTTTCTAGGAAATAGACAAAAAGCTCAGAATGAAAGTAAACTCTGAAAGCAGATCCAGGAACAGCAGTGACCCAGAAAGTTCTGATGGCACCTCCAATCGCATCGAAAATACGACGTGACTGTCGGGGAGCAAAACTCGTCCTGAGGCCTTCCTGAAGGGGAGCGGAGGCGGAGAGTGAGGGGAGTGTCTCGACCACCTTCAGGGAGAAGCCCTGGGAGCTTTTCAGAAAAGCGCAGAAACAGTGGAAGAGGCAGCCCCGGAAGACCCGTGGAGTGACTGCTCGAGCAAGTCCACGGCTACCCTGGAAACCACTGGACCGCCAGGGAGCCCCAGGCCCCCTTCTAGAGGCGAATCCCGCAGGGAGACTGGATCGTGACGCGCCCACAGCAATTCACTGAAACACCGCCGCGGATGGCAAGCTCAGAAAGCACACAGAGTGCCTGTCAGCTTAGCACCGGTCACACGGCTCACACGCATGGTGGAGACAGACTCTCCAACATGCAGAGACCTCCAGAAGCTTACTGACATGGGAAAAAGAAGATGTAGAAAAATATGGTACAGTGCGCCACCTTTATGAAGAAGGAAAGAAAGAACGCACGCTTGCATCTGCAGTAAACACTGGAAGGACCTGGGGATCCCCTGCTGGTCCAGTGTGGAGACTCGGTGCTTCCACTGCCCGGGGCCTGGGTTCAGTTCCTGGTCAGGGAACTAAGATCCCACAAGCCTCAAGGCATGGCCAAAAAAAAAAAAAAAACCCAGAAGAAACTAGAAGGATCCAAATAGAAAAAGGAAAAAAAAAAAAAAAAAAGTGAAGTCAGCGGAAGGGAGAATGCACACAGAGTTACACACAAGCAAGGAAGCGACCTAGAAATAAACTCACATCATAAATGGAAGGTCGTCTCCCATTCGTCTTCCCCTCAGCCCCCAAGGACGTCCCCCGGGCATAGTGACCCCAGCCTGAAGCCCACCCTCCCTAACCTGTAAGCCAAGGCCATCACCCTTGGGCCCTCTGGACCCACCACCTGCACCTTCCCCCCAGTCACACTGCAGGGCAGTCCTCAGAGATCCCCCTGTTCAGAAGCCCTGCCTCTGCGAGAAGGCCTGACCTGTCTCTGTCCTGGCAGAGTCCTGGACAGCCTTCAGCATCAAGGTCAGAGAGCAGCTCTGCAGGGTAAGGGACCCCCAACAGCCTTGGCTGCCAACCCCCCACCCCCGCCCTGATGACCCACTGGTTCAGGGTCTGCTTGGGACTGGACCCCTCGCTAGCCCACTGGCTCTTCGAAGCCTGGGCGCTGTTGCATCCATCTGCACGTGCCAAGCATCTAGCTTCCCAACAGATGCTCCCTGCCTCCCTCACCCTTTCCTCAAAACACTAGTGACGAACGCTTCGCTCTCCTGGGGGACAAGCGCCTTTACCTAACAAATTTTGCTTGTCTGAATAAGGTCCTCAAGGTGACAGCGTTATTAGTCATGAATGGGTCCGGGCCCTCACGCAGACCTGCATCTGCTTCTCTACCGCACACCCCTCAAACCGCCTCATCACACGAGCCTGAGCCCTCCTGTGCAAGGGCAGGGGACTCGATGACACGGGTGGTCCCTAACCTTTCCACATCACAGGGGCCTGGGAGCATCTCGTGTCTTCCTCTGCACCCACCCCAGAAAGAAACCGCCCTTACATAAGCGGCTGCAGACGCCGATGGGCAACTTTAGGAGACGCATGGAGTGAATGACGCCTGGAATCGTTTTCAACTTCTCTCCAAAAGACGGAAGGCGTAAGGTAAGAGGAGCAAGGATCTAACGCTTTTTGATCATTTACCGAACACCAGACGCGTGGCTGGGGCTTCCCAGGTGGCTCAGTGGGTAAAGAATCTGCCTGACAGTGCAAGAGACACAGGAGACACGGGTTCAATCCCTGGGTCAGGAAGATCCCCTGGAGGAGGGAATGACTACCTACTCCAGCGTTCTTGCCTGGAGAATCCCATGGACAGAGGAGCCTGGGGGAGCATGGTCCATGGGTCACAGAGTCGGACGTGACTGAGCGACTGAGCCCAAGACACTGGGCTGAGCACGTTATACCCACGGGCTAATCTGTTCCGTCCCACATCAGTGAGGCGCCTGTTGTTATTCTCATCTTCTCAATCAGGCACGGGGATTCAGGGCCGGTAAGGGATAAATGGATTTGCCAGTGAAGGTCCCTCTTTCTGGTCTGAAGCTCCTGGTATTTTCTGCAGGGTATTTTCTGTACACCTCCCCGTAGTGGTTGAGGGAAGAGTTGGCTGCAGCCAGGAAGCCCCAGAAGGAGGGAGTCTTTTCTGTGCCCCCCACCCCGGGTCCTCCCCACGTCACTCTTCCAGCACCACCAAGACAGGACGCAGGAGGGATGTGCAACCAACGAGACGCTCCAGCGCCCAGGCCCCTCCATGGCCGGCACGGAAGTCACCAGCCGTGGCCAAGGAGGACGGGCCCCGACGGCACGAACCAGCGACAGGGCCACAGACCTGGAGGAGGGACGAGCCCAAGGACCCCTTCGGGTCTCCCTTGGAGGCACAGGTCTCTACTGTACCCCAGGACCCCACAGACCCCCTCCTGCACGCGGTCATGCTGCTCCTCGTCGGGAAGCAGACAGGCCTGGGCGCAGGGAGGACCCGGGGAGGCCCGCCAAGGGGAGCCTGAGCCAGCATCCGGAGCCCCCGGCACGTGCACGTCCCCTCGGAGGGAACCCAGTTTCCTCAGGGCTGGCGGCCCACAGCATCCAGAAGAGCACTCTCTACAACAGGAGTAAGAGGTCAGCTCTTTAACCTCCGAGGAGATCTGCCTCCTCTTCAAACCTCCAAGATGAAGGAAGGCGCTACGCTGGTTACTAAGGTAACTGAAGGTACCAAAGCGGGGTGGGGGGGGGGGCAAGGGAGGGCACTGGAACCCGCTGCGGTCCTCTGGAGGGCGCACGCGGGTGCGCACACCCGAGTTCTGCGTGTCGACGAAGCCCAGGAGAGCTGCATGCAAGACCCGCTGCCCCCGACAGGGTGCCATCTTCACCGCACCGAGGTCGGGCCGTGGGCGCACGGACCCGGAGGGGACCCTGGGGCCCTCCATCCCCCACGGCGCTGCCACACTCCGTCCAGACCGTGCACCTGGCCTCCTGCCGTTGAAGCTGCATTTCTTGGACTCACTCTCAACAGTGCTTCAGTCTCAACCGCGTGCTCCCCCCAAGGTGAAAGGGCAGGTCCTTGTCTTGCCCTCCACGCCCTTCCAGGGCGGACCTCGGCCTCCACCTGGTGCCCGGCCCGGCTTCTCCCAGCGCTCCACACTGATCTGTCTCTAAGAACCTGCAGTGAGGCCGCCCACCTGTGTGTCCGGCCCAGCCCCGGCTCTTTCCCTGGAAAGACCCCCTCCTCCCTGCGCCATCACGGAGCCTGCTCCCGGCTCAGGGCCCGCGTCATGGCCCTGGGTAAGCCTTGCCTGCCTCTCGAGGAGCCTCCCCCTCTTCCGACTGTCACCACAGCCCCAGGGACACAGCTCGCGACCTGCCGTCCCTGCCACCGGACTGGGTGCCCCTAGGAGGCAGAAACCCCTCTGTGTCCGCGGCCCCTTGCGTGGCACCTGCCAGGCCAATACTCCTTCTGTATTGAAGGAGCAGACGGAGGAGGGACAGGCTTATCTAATACCTGGAAGCATCCAATAATGGGTTTTGAGAGCTTTCCCCTCCTAATGCCTTCAAAACCCACAAACCCTCCATTTCTAGGACTCTGTAGACAAACAGCCTAAAATACCAAATGACTGTGCTAAATTATGAATGTTGATACTGGCTGCTTCCCTTCGCACTGAAAGCACTCCTCAAGGTAGAAAGGAAGAAGAATTATCTTACCGTGCTTTGTCATTACTGCCCCAAACCACACCGCTGCAGGCCTCCCAGTTCACGGGCAACCCAGCAGCCGACGGACAGGCGTCACTCCAGGTGTCCTGGGGATGCAGCCTACGGAAGGGACCTTTTCCCGGCAGGACTCTGAGTCCCTCAGGCACGGGCTCTGCTTGCTCGCCCAGCTCAGAGACACCGTCCACTAGACAGACACACGGCTTTTCCAACTCACTCTGTCCCACACTTTGCTGAGTAGCCAGTCTTCTTTTTCCTGTGTTTTGTTGTTCAGCCGCTCAGTCGTGTCCAACTCTTTGCAAATCCATGGACTGTAGCCGGCCAGGCTCCTCTGTCCATGGAATTTCCCAGGTTAGAGGACTGGTGTGGTTGCCATGTCCTTTTCCTCCTTTTTCCTATGAAACCCCTAATAATATGAGCATTCTAAGTCATATGGTCTGAGAGATGCTACACTTGGTCAGCTCCTGAATTACGTCCATTAAAAACACAATTTGAGAATCTGGCCTAAACTTTTGCCTGACGATGTCACTTCCTTTTATCCACAGGCATGACAATATGGCTGCTGCACGAAGACACTGCTTCCAGCCTAAAATGCAGAAACGAATCTTAAAAAAAAAAAACTTAGCAGATTGTGTTTATCCCCACGGTGCCATAAATAATTCCTAAACTTCCAAATTGCCTCTTTGCAGGGGAGAAAATAAAACTGCGCCGTCGAGTAGCAGCGCATCACTGCCTGCCTGCAAAGCCACAGAGACTCTAGGAAGCAAGGGGCTCGTAAATAGTTTAAATAAAATTCAATTAGATGAGCATCCTTATTAGAATTTTTTTGACAGTCTTAGAGAGTTTCTTTAAAGGGTCTGGGGAAGAGACCTGATTAACCAACCAGAGATACCAAAAGCCAGTGCTACGCAATTTTCAATTGTTGTTTAGTCGCTAAGTCCTGTCTGATCCCACGGACTGCAGTGCACCAGGCTTTCCTGTCCTTCACTCTCTCCCGGAGTTTGCTCAAACTCATGTTCATTGAGTGGGTGATGCCATCTAACCATCTCATCCTCTGTTGCCTCCTTCTCCTTTTCCCTTCAATCTTTCCCAGCATCGGGGTCTTTTCCAATGAGTCGGCTCTTGGCATTAGGTAGCCAAAATACTGAAGCTTCAAGTTGAGCATCAGTCCTTCTAGTGAATATTCAGTGTTGATTTCCTTTAAATTGGCTGGTTTGACCTCCTTGCTGTCCAAGGGACTCTCAAGAGTCTTCTCCAGCACCACGCTTTGCAAGCATCAGTCCTTCAGTGTGGTTTTCCACGTGGTGTTTTTAAAACAAAACACACTGCCCTGTGGGTTGTGTTAATACTACACACTCTGGCTTGTTTCAAGGTCAAAGTTATTAAAGTTACTCGCACAGGCATGTCTGACTCTTTGCAATCCCATCGACCGTAGCCTGCCCGGCTCCTCTCTCCATGAGATTTTCCAGGCAAAAGTACTACAGAGGGTTTCCATTTCCTTCTCCAGGGGATTTTCCTGTCCAGGGATAAAATCTGGGTCTCCTGCATTGCAGGCAGATTCTTTACCAACTGAGCCACTAGGGAAACCAACCGGCTTGTTTAGGAGACCAAATAATGGGATCCAGGAGCTAAAGGGAAATCTGGAGGTTATATCATCTAAGACCCTCATTTTATAGGTGACGAAACTGGGACCCTCAGGACTGGCCCACGATTTCCAGCACAGCACATGGCAGGGCCTCAGAATGGTTGAAAATAGAAAATTAAGTCCACATTGATGGAGGCAGGACAACTGCTTTATATCTGCTAAATATTCAAGACCTTAGATGATGAAAATAAGACACAGGGCGGAATCTCTGCTTTCCAGAAGTCTCCTGTGGACAGAAATGATGCCACAGATGGTATGTAACATATACTACAGCTGCAAAAACATCAAAAACATACATACAAACTACAGCTTGAATCAAGTTACCAAAATATTTGCTTTTGTTACAATAGCAGAAATATTGCAAGGGATGGCATGGATTCTAAGCAGGATAAGGAAGAGCTGCAAAATATACAAGGAAACAAATCAAGTTCTGTGCAAATGGTATAACTGGAGTGCTCAAGCAGGCTCCAAGCTATGTCTCCTAGTCAAACAAGGGCATCCCAGAATCCGCCTTCCAAACACCAGAACTGTCACAGAGGGCGGGACCAAGCCTGACAACATTAGGAGAGAGAAGGAAGATGCTTGAATGGCATTCAGTATTCAGAAGCCCTACATGAAAACTATGAATGATACAGCAATAATATCAGAGACTTAAACCACTAGCATCAAGCATGACAAGCAAAAGGGTTATCTTTACAGAACTTGCCAACTTACACCCACTCACATTCCCTGACGAAGCGACTCTTTGGGAGAATGACGTTATAGAAAGAAACCTAAAGCAACTCAAGGAAAAACTACAGATATTCCATTTCTGAAAGAGCAACTTAAAGAAAGAAAAGAGCCACAACCTAGAGAATATAATTGTAATGTATAAAAGTGACAAATAATTAGCTTTCAAAATAAATGAATTCCTACCAATCAATTAAAAAAATGAGCCCCACCCAAAATGAGCAAAAGAAAAACTGTATGTGTCAAATAAATATGCTAAAATGTGATCCACCTCAGCGGCAGTTGCATGTAAACAAGACCACAGTGAGAGACTGTTCTGGACTCACCAGACTGGCCAAATAAACTGAACGAAGCCGCATGCTAGACAGGGTGTGGAGCAACAGGAGCTTCTGTGGAAACGGCCCGGCTCCTCGGGAAGCAGCCTAGTGAGGCCAGCAAAGCTGAGATGCTGAGGGCCTCCTGGTGGCTCAGCGGGAAAGACAGCGCCCGCGATGTCGGGGCTGCAGGGAGACGCAGGTTCAACTCCGGGGCCGGAAGGTCCCCTGGAGAAGGACGCAGCAACCCACTCCAGGATTCTTGTCTGGAGAAGCCCATGGATAGAGGAGCCTGGTGGCCTGCAGTCCAGGGGGCTGCAGAGAGTAGGGCCCTGCTGAAGCGACTTGGCGTGCACCCAAGCTGTGCAGAAGTGCTGAGCCAGCAATTCCACAGCTAAAGAAAACATAACTCTAAGAAACTCTTAGTCCTATACATGCAAGATATACAAAAAACGTGCACAAGTAGCATTTGAAACAACAACAAAAGAATTGCAAACAGTCAAATGTCCGTTAAAGAACGGATGAATAACCTCTGGCACATCCACCCACTAGAATTTGAGCAGCGAAAAATGAATGAACTGAAACTCCACAGAGCGGTCACAGTACCGCATGGAGGTCTACAGTCCTTGTGAAGAACTGCAGGAAAGGACGGGTAGCGTGATTCCACTTGTTGAAGCACAAGAGCCGGGGAAAGTTCACTTGTTTACGAAATGCATAGGAAATCAAGGTAACAACACAAAATTCAGAACAGGGAATGCTCATGGGGCGGGGGAAGTGCCAACAGGGAAGGGACACACGGGGGCTTCGACCTGCATGGTGTCCCAACTCTTCAGCTGAGTGATGGACCCTGGACTGGCTGATACAGTGAAGGACTGGAAGACAGGCAGAGACGAGAGAGGGGCGATAGAGTATCGGAATGAAGTCTTTCCGTAAAGGGTAACTTTAAGGAGAAAATTACTGTTTAATTAGGGAGACTTGAGCACGTCATGGCAAAGAGTCAAGAACGAACAGAGGAAGAAGAAAGTCGGACTCACACGTCCCAATTCCAAAAATCGCTACAAAGCTAACGGGGTCAGAACAGTGTGGACATTGGACTTCGCTGGTGGTCCAGCAGTTGAGAATCTGCCTGCCAATGCAGGAGACACGGGTTTGATCCCCGGTCCAGGAAGATCCCACACGCTGCAGGGCAACTAAGTCTGAGCTGCAACTACCAAGCGCGTGCTCTGCAGCTTCTGCTCGGCAACAAGAGAAGCTTGCACGCGGTACCTAGAGAGTAGCCCTGCTCTCCGCAACTAGAGAAAGCCTGCCCACAGCAACGAAGACCCAGTATAGGCAAAAGTAAATAAACAATAACAGTAAGGACATGAGGATGGGAACACAGGCCAACGGAACGGAACTGAGAGTCCAGAGACACAGGCAAACGTCTATGGTCAGCTGACTCTGGACAGCGGGGCAGAGACCCCTCAGTGAGAGGTGCTGCCTGCTATACCCCCACTGGCCTACCCAATGGACAGGGCTCCCTCCTCACACACCCCAACCCCCCCCAACCAATGACACGTGAGTTCATGCTCTGATGACACAGTCCCAGCTTCCTGACCTCAGGCTGAGCTTTACCGGGAGAGGTCACCTCTCACCATTTTCCATGTCTTCCGGCTTGTCCGTCACAGAGCCTCACGCAGACAAGGTGCCAATTACAGGAGCTGCACGTCTGCTCACGTCTGAACAGGGACACACGGTCTTGGTCTGTGCCACCTGGGAGCTCACCAACTTAGACTGGTAACACTGCGTGATACAACCGTGTGCAGGAGCTTAGCGACAGTACCAGAGGGAGGGACAGGCTGAAAACAGGGTCACACCTGGACAGGGACAGACGCATCAGGCGTGTCACCTGCGCGTCCAGGCAAAGATCAGGACATGACCCCTTGCGAACAGGAAGCTTACTTATGCTGGAATCAGAGCTTACCTTCTACCCTGCGTGCAACCAGGATGAGGGCTTGGCACCACCTTCCCCAACTCTGCCCCTGGCACCTCTGTTACAGACACGGCGCCACGTGGCACTCTAACCATTTATGTTTGTGTCTGGCTGTGCAGTGCTGTTTTCAACAGCCAGGAAAATGCTTTTTCGCTTTTCCACAGCCTTAGAAGTAATTCAAGAAATATTTGACAAACAAATGAACAAAAGAATGATTATTTAAAACTAGAAAACGTTCATGTGCATAAGGCTTTTTCCCCAAAGAGTCAAGTTTTAAATTTTAATGACGAGGTAAAGAAAGTGGTTACGTTAGACTTTTCTCCTCCCTGGCCTGTGTACAATCTTCTAAGTCTCTCAATAAACGGTAAATGCCTTCCAGGCATGATGGCAGCCCACAGTCACCCAGTGATGTTTCCGTGCTCCTGATCTGTACGGTACCTGGAAAGAGGCGGCCTGAGTCAGCCCAAAGGGAGGTAAGTGTGTAGTATTTGGACACATGACTCACTGCTGTCTTCAAAACATCTCCTCAAGGGAAAAACAATCAAGTCATCAGGACAGCAGTCGCCGCCCACATCACAATTACCAGATCTCAGTGGCTGGAAAGCAATGGTGAAGGCGCTGTAACTCAAGGGAGAAGAGATATAATTCTCTCAGCTATCCGGAAGAGCCTAATCCTGTTCTGTGCACAAACACACACATACACCACAGTCAACTTAAATGTGTCATTAAGCCTTTTCACTGCCTGTTCAAATTAGCAATCTAATCTTATGCATTTAATTAAATGCACTTGGTCACAGAGATAACCCACATGGGGGCAGGGACCCTCTGCAAAGGAAACAAATAACCGCAGGACAACAGGGCTTTGTTTGCTGTTGCTTTGGTTGGTTCCAGCCCTTCATTCGATGTTCAGCAGAATCATTTATTTGAAAGGACTTGTAGCCACTTCAGAATCGTGTAATTTACTACTGAGGCAGCAGATATAGGAACGGACTATTGTCAGCAAGATCTGGGCAAGGGGTGCTGCCAGCCATTCAATCCTGATCACCTTTCGGAGGCTCCGGAAGAAGGAGAGTAACAGCATCCGCCCGGAGCTTTGCTGGCAAGGCCACATGGAAGCAAGCCTCCAGGGCATCTCGTGGGCTGCTGGCACCTGCAGGTGTCACCCGACAACCTCTCCGGCCACCACGCATTTCAGCATTAGGCAGCCCCTCAAGGAAAGCTACGACCAACCGAGACAGCATATTAAAAAGCAGAGGCATCACTTTGTCAACAAAGGTCTGCATAGTCAAAGCTATGGTTTTTCCAGTAGTCACGTATGGATGTGAGAGTTGGACTATAAAGAAAGCTGAGCACAGAAGAATCAATGCTTTTGAACTGTGGTGTTGGAGAAGGGTCTTGAGAGTCCCTTGGACTGCAAGGAGATCAAACCAGTCCATCCTAAAGGAAATCAGTCCTGAATATTCATTGGAAGGACTGATGCTGAAGCTGAAGCTCCAATACTTTGGCCACCTGATGTGAAGAACTGACTCACTGGAAAAGACCCTGATGCTGGGAAAGATTGAAGGCGGGAGGAGACGGGGACGACAGAGATCAGATGGTTGGATGGCATCACCGACTCGATGGACATGAGTTTGAGCAAGCTCCAGGAGATAACGAAGGACAGGGAAGCCTGGCATGCTGCAGTCCATGGGGTTGCAAAGAGGCAGACGAGATTTAGTGACTGAAGAACAACCGTAAGAACCGTAAGGGTGGAGACTGTAACGACTGATTTTAGCATTGCTTGGAACTTCTATTTTTAAAACCTGGGGGGTTGGGGGGGTAGTTTGGGAAATGCCAGAGAAAAGTCAGTAAGAATGGCCAAGTGAGCGGAGGCAGTGTGACCAGAGCCAGCCAGCCCCGCGCCGCGCCACGGGAACTCAGAAAACAAAGCTGGCGGCACTTCCACACGCTGTCTGTGGTTAGTGACCGCCTGGCGCACAGTTTAAGGATTATGACTACAGACGTCAAAACACATGCCCGTCTGACAACACGGAGCAGAACTCTGTCATAATAACTTCAAGTTCAAACAGAAAAGCCCACACAGAATTTCTTTCATAAAAGCATCTCTTCCTCCTTATCTTCAGTCTCTCTCTCTTGCGAGGTATTTAAACTTTACGTGTACGTTTCCCAACAACGGAAAGCAACCCCCCACCACCCTGTGACTTTATCAGACATATTTGCACCTCAGGTGTCCTCTTTTTTTTTCCTTTTCTTTTTCTACTTTGTCATTTCCTCCAAGAATTACCTGATAGGGCTGATCTAACTGTAGAACAGCAGTGCCATTAATGTACAATAATGACTTGGAAACCTGTTTCAGAGACGATATTCAGCCAATTACTGAGCGAATAAACCTCATAGAAACCTGTCAAGGACACTGGCAATGCATGAGGAAGTGACAGCTGATTCAGGAGGTGACAGCCGATTCGTAACTGACCCTCCCTGACTTGCGTTCTGAATGCTGGCCCCTGACACCAGGTGCCCCTGGGAGGAAGCCTAGGATCCCAGAAGTCTTTTGTCTAAAAAACAAAGCCAAACAAACAAAGGCACCTTTTTTTTTTTTTTAAGTTAGTTCCTGCTCAAGAGATTACAGCTCACATATCTGCTCCTGGCGCTTTGTGTTTTCTATTAAGATGCGTATCTTTGTTCTCAAGTTTCTTACTGCTTTCAATCTTTCTGCCTCTAAAGCCATTCACTCCGTCGGGCATCACGGATACTAAGATGCCAGAGGAACTCTAGTTCTGCCTGACCAGAACCTGTCTCTATGACATGCTGGACAGCCTCTGTTTAAACATTTCTAACTAAGGGGGCTCTCTGTTAATAAGTGGCTCTTACCATTTGGGGAAAAAAAAATGTTTAATAATATCAGAGATGCGCTCTTACTGGCTACGTGCTAGAGCCTGTGCTCAGCTCGCCGCCACAAACCATCAGAAAGAAACTTGGAGGGAGGCGTCTCTGTGCTCGTTTGAAAGAACGGAGACTGGCGGGGTTAGACAACACGCTGAGGAAGACACGGCCGTCACTCCTGCCGCTTCAGACACGGCCTCACCTCCCACGTTCATTCATAGGCCCTCCTCGGCCACATCTCTGCTCCCTCGTCTCCAGGAAAGACCTTCAAACGTTGGAGAACCATCCGAGGAGCGTGTGGCCCGGAGCTGGGCTCTCCGTGAGCCTTGCCTGGCCGAGTGGAGAGGAACCCCGCAGCTGGCTGGGTCTGGGCCCAGGGTGGGCCCCACGGCCCAGGCCAGGCAGCGCCAATTCCCCGTCTCCTGTCTACCTCCACCCTCATTCTCTCACCCCTGGACCTTAACCCAGGGTCCATCCTCAGCTCTGAGTCCCCAAGAGGGCCCACTCCCCTCCGGTCTGCTGCGGCAGGAGGCCCGTGACCAGCCTGAGCCAGAGCTGCCTCACTCCCTGGTCACAGAGGGCATGCCCTTCTACATGGGGAGGGGGCTTGGGGGGCGGTGGAGGCCGTCAGCATCAGCCCCCTTCCTCCACCTCCTGCCCATGCAGGGACCCTCCTACCCCGGTACCCAATCCTAGCCAACTTCCCCTGGAGGATTCCCAATGTGATAAAACATCTTTAAACTTAAATTCTGATAGCAACTTAAAAAAAAAATTCACAGCTCTGAAATTAAGTTTAGAAATAATTTTTTTGGTGGTGAGGGGGCGGGTTGGACCCTGTGGCTTTGTAGGATCCTAGTTCCCTGACCCAAGGCTCTTGGCAGTGAGAGCAAGGCGTCCTAACCATTGGTTCCCTAGAGGGTTCCTAGAAATAACCACTTTCCTGTAACAGTGGTCCTCCAGAGAAGAGCTGGAAAGAGTCCAGGGAGACTTTCATCAGAGCCCCCATCTTCCACATCCCCCGCATCGGGTGGTCCAGCCAACAGTGAGGGTCGAGGACAAACCAGCAAGCGTGACAGGCCTACGTGTCTTACACTGTGTTCTCGGCACTTAGGCAACACCTGCTGAACCGGGGGCACAGCTCCAAACACAGTGGGAACCAAGAAAGGGACGACAGGCTGGCTTTGTTCCTAAATAGCCTGGAAGACAGACAGCTCTCGTGGGACACGCCTCAAAGGCTTGTGGGCGATCCCAAAGCAGCCGATCAACAAACGGCACATTGTAAGCGCAAACCCACACCCGGCGTTGACAAGGAAGAGCTCCAAGAGCAGGAAGCCTCTGCAAAACTAGGCGAGAGAGATGGTGCTCTCCCAGGGGGCAGCACAATAAAGTCCGGAGGGCGATGCAGGCTCGGAGGCCGGGCGGCGAGCCCTGCAGGAGGGTGCAAATGTGGACGCAGACGGCTCGCGCGTGGGTCTCCCTGGGAAGACGGCCCCCAGGAGAGCCTGGGCCCACATGCGGGGTCCTCCCGTACCTGAGTTTACCAGCTGCTGCTCCATCACTCCACAGCCCAGGACCTCCAGCCATTCCCCGTGGAAGTTGATCTCCATCTCGAAGGAGGGATGAGTGAAGGGGAAGTAGCAGTCCACCCATCTGATGTCCAGTCCTGCAAAGACGCCGGAGAAAAGCAGACACGGAGTGTTACAGGCAGTCTTGCCTTTCCCGTGATCAAATCTGCTAATGACAGATTAGCTGATAACACTGAAAGACTATTTTCTGAGTAAAATAAATAGCAAATAAATTAATTTGCAACACTTTAGGGGGAGGCAATAAATCTTAACACTTGTGAAAAGCTAAGCACATCTTTTCCAATATGAGAAACACTTTGTGTAGCTCCAGGACCCTCTGAAACCCAATCAATCACCTGTCAGCCCTGTGGCCACCTGGCAGAGGAGAGACTTAGGTCAAGATCACAGGAAAGGGGGCTTCCCAGGTGGGCTAGTGGTAAAGAACTCGCCTGCCAATGCAGGAGACACAAGACATGCATGAGATGTGAGTTTGATCCCTGGGTCGGGAAGATCCTTTGGAGGAGGAAATGGCAACCCAGTCCAGTATTCTTGCCCGGAGGATCCCATGGACAGAGGAGCCTGGCAGACTATAGTCCACAGGTTTGCAAACAGTCGGACGTGACTGAAGCAACTTAATGCACGCACGGGAAAGCAGGTCATTCTGCTAGTTTCTATAAAAGCAAACGACATCCAAATCAGACCCACGGCCCTCTACGCTGCATCTGTACCAAGCGGCAGACAGGCCTTTTTCCATATTTCTCAATATTGCTCCGCTCTAATAGCTTTCTTAAAAAATTTTTTGAGTAAGTAATATATTCACACGGTTCAAAACCGAAACACTGTAAAAAGAATACATTTCCCTGTATAAACAGGCCATGAGTGAAAAAACATTCTAAGTTTGCGACTGGAGTTAAGTAAACTTACCGTGGCGACCCTTTTGCAATATACACCTATATCCAATCATTCCGTCATATACTAACACAATGCTCTATGTCAGCTGCATCAATCAAACTGAAATAAAAATAAGGCACTGTGTACAAGTCTCACTGGCATACTGGTTCCTGGCTCCTCTGCCCCTTGAATCCCACTGGGTAAACTTCCAGGGTTTCCTTTTTATTAACAGATGTGAGCAAACACACGCATGCACCTCTCGTTTCCCTCCTTCCCTACACAGAAACACCACGTCATCCCACACCAAGCTTCTCTCATGCAGTGACACGGAGACCCACCCCCGACCCTCCGTGTCTGGCCCCAGAAGCATGGGTGGGTCCCCCGTGCGCAGAGAGAGCGACCACAGACGCGTGACCGAATCCAGCGCCACCACCCCAAGCTGAGGCCCTCAGGCAAGTTCCTTCAGTTCTCCCTGCCTTGATCTTGGTCAAAATAAGAACGACATTCATCTCGAAGTGTTTTGGTGACAAGTTATTAAGTGTGTAAAAAACTTAAACACTCAATGGGTGATTTTCGACCGGCATGTCACTGCAAATCAGACCGCGACCTAAACTCTCTGGGGTTTTCATAAAAATATGAAGGAAAAGAAACGTTCCTAAAGCGCACACTGAGGTCACTGACGTCCATTGCTTATTTGCTACAGCGCTACTTACACGAGACGGTTCACGGCCTCCTTCAACTCGGCCTTTAAGCTGAGGACAGGCGGCCAACACGGCACGATCGTCACCCCTGCTCCCGTCTCACGGACGCAGGAGCCGTGCCAGCTTATACCTCTCCTCGACGTTTACAGTCAGAAAACGCCGAGATGAGAATTCTGCACCAGATGGTGGGCAGCACGGCCCTCCGCTGCCCTCCCCTGGGCAGACCGTGGAGACGGACCCCGCTCGGCTTCCAGGCCAAGCGCCCCCAGCCAAGAGCGCACCGTCAGCCTCCGGTTCCCCACATACCAGGACAGGCATGATAGAACAGAGAAAACCGCAAAGGCCGGCTGCGATCAAAACGAGAGAAATACTTCCCCTGGACAGAAACAGGCCGGGAAAGCAAAGGGGCAGAGAGGGCAAAGCTCTGTGTTGCTGGGCTCGGGGTCCGCAATCGGGAGAGACGCCAGGAGCTCGCCCCCTGCAGGAACACACGCTGCTGGCTTGGGATCCAAGCGAGGCCAGAGGCCTGCGGTCAAACGCTGGGACGGCAGGGGCTCCCTGCTGGCGAGAGAAGGGGACCGAAGCCATCACCAAGCACGCCTGGGGCTGCAGCTCTGAAGAGCTGTAGGCTTGGAGAGAGCCGAGCCCTAGGTGCGTCCCCATCAGAGCTGTGAGTGCATCTGAGAGGCCCCCGAACCTCTGCTGGACTGAAGGTCCAGAGAGCTCGGGGCCTGGGGCTGGCATGCAGTCCCTGGGAACTGGGGAGCGGGGCAGTGAAGCGGAAGGGAGCAGCGGGCTGGGGCCCAAAGGTTGGGCCTTCAGGTTCCGGCCACAGCTGGCCTTTGGATGCGGACAGCCCTGGGAAGGGCATGCCCTTGGGCGAGGAGCCACTGCTATGGCTACTCTGAGACAGACACGACTCGCCCACAGCTAGGTCCCAGGATGGGCAGTGGGGAGTGCCTCTCACAGACAATGCCGAGCCTGCTGGGCTCTGACACAGAGATGCGACTGGTCCACAGCAATGCATCCAGCCAGCAGCAGGGGATCACAGTCCGTCTCTCCTTCAAATGTGTTCGTCTAAACTGTCTAGTTTAGCTGGGGGGCCCGTGCTTCCTACAGGGAAATGTCAGCCTTCAGCAGGGAGACAGGCTGGAAGCCTGGAAGGACAGAAAGTGAGACCAAAATGTGAGGAATCCTCCGCCCTACCTGAGCTGCTCTTAAAGAAACCATCTGCTACAGACAGCACAAGATGGAGGGAAACAATTTAGCAAAGTTAAAAAAATGTCAGTGAATTCCATGAGCATAAAAGCTGTCTGCAGGTTATTTTCTCTCTTTCCAATTCTAAACGGATAACCTCTCTTATAACAGCCTTAGGACGCTGGTGCAATTGAAATGTTAGCAGAAAATAATCAACTGCTTTGGCGAGTGGGGGAAAAAAACAACAACCCTGAAACTAAAGCAGCTGTAATAACAACAAACTGCCACAAGGAAATAGTATGTTGTAATTTTTAATTTTGTTTTTCAAGAACAAAGGAACACAACACTAATAATTTAAAACGGTAAAAAAAAACTTGGACCATAAAAATAAATTAAAAAAGAGTTGTTGAATAATTGTGAGGCCTGCCCAGGCAGCTCCTGATCATCAGCTGATTAAAGAAGGGCTAAATCTGAAGTTTCTGAGTGCTCTTTGGTGCCTGAAATGCACCTGAAGATGCTGTTGTGGGCAGGGCTCTAACCAGAGCAGCTACAGGGGAGTCAGAGCTACAGAGTCATGGCAACACCCAGGAGGAGGCCCCCTTTTTTTTTTCAACATCATGGCTTTGGGAAACATCAGTGTCAGAAATAATACTGAAATGACTTCTTTCTCCCCTTTCAAAAGAGCTAACATCTTAACACAGGCTCGGAAGTAAAAATTAGGGGACTCAAAGCAAAAGAGTCAATCGCTCAGTCGTGTCTGACTCCTTGCGACCCCGTGGACTGTAGCTCACGGGCTCCTCTGTCCGTGGGATTTCCCAAGCAAGAATGCTGGACTGGGTAGCTATTCCCTTCTCCAGGGGATCCTCCCAACCCAGGGATGAAACGTGGACTTCCTGCACTGCAAGCAGATTCTTGGCCATCTGAGCCTCTAGGAAAGCACAAGGAGGCTCAAGCCGGGCCTCAGGCTACCCTGGAGCCGTGTGGCTACTTGGTTCTCCATAGCTCCGTGTCTGGGCTCCCGAACCTTTAAGACTGTAGATGACAGTCACACCTATGTCACAGATGTAGGTCAGAACAAAGAAACTCCGTGTGAGAGCTTAGTGCAGCATCGGACACTGTTAACTACTATCTCTCCCTGTCATCATCACTACTACGGCTATTATTACTCTAAACCAGGGGCACCAACCTCCAGGGGAGGATCGGTACCTCCCGTCAGATGAGTGGCAGCATTAGATTAGAAATAAAGCGCACAAGAGATGTGATGCGCTTGAATCATCCCCAAACCACCCCCCGCCCCTGCCTAGTCTGTGGAAAAACTGTCTTCTACAAAACCCGTCCCCAGTACCAAAAAGGCTGGGGACCGCCGCTCTAAAAGACGTCCAGATGGCTTGTACCCAGAAGGTTTACTGAGACATTTCTCAGCAACTAGCAACCCTACCCCAAATAAAACAACTAAATGACCCCCTGAAACACGTCAAGTCAGAGCGTGGCATGTCCCTTCAGCCAGGTCCCAGGGAGCTGCAAACACACCCCCCTGAGCGCCGTGAGGGCACACAGCCCGCCCCCTGTAACACAGCCCCTCACTCTTCAAGTTCACAGCATCAGCCTGGCGGGGCAAAGATGCACCAGGCTGGGCGAGGCTGGGCAGATGAGGCGTACGGGAGGATTTTGGAGGTGTTCAGCAACTGTGTGAATGGGGTTAAGGATGATCGCAGGGCTGGAAGGAAAGAAAAAATAAACGGCTTTTTCACAGACCAACTTCAGTGCCAAGGACAAGACGCGCTCTCTGAGCAGGTGGATACTTTATTGCCACTCTACTACTTTGCTGACTCTGGTCTCATGAACAAAAAAGTAAGTGTGAAGATTTATGAAACAGTAAGTCCGATCTGTCTTAAATCTAAAACCTAAAAGTCTAAGCCAGTAGCATTTTAAAAATAAATGTTTGCCTGAAATAGAGATGCTATAACTTCATTGCTGTTTCAAAACTTGAGATTCTTAATTCTTGGCCATGGGCATAAGAGGTGTATGAGAAAACTCATATACTGCGGGAATGGTCTTTTATAAAGAAAACAGCTAACTGGACACTTTCACCTCAACGCTCAGTTTTGAAAGCTATTCATATAGAAATGTAAAGAATAATGAGACAAAGGAAAGTTCAAGGCTACATTCAGAGGAATGCATATCCTCAGGACCCCTGGGAACATCTTTATAACATATACAAGGTCTGGCAGTGTGCATGCTTGTTTAATTACCTGCTGGAGCCCAGAAAGACTTTTAGGGCACCATCAATGCCAGTCTGAACTTCTGTGCGGTTGTCTGGCATAAGTTTACATCTCATCTTACTAGGCAAAACAAAGACAGGCCAACGTAACTATTGTTCTTTGATTGTACAGCCCCATTTTGATTGCCTTCATTTTCCTGCCCTTCCTTATTCCTTTTTCACATATTTACACATGCATTTAATATCTCTTTAAAGGGCCCTTGTTCACATATGTTATCTCACTTTATTCTCATGGGAAACAGTACTATTGATTATCTTGGGCTTTAAAAATACTAAGACCTAAAGCACTAAATGACTAGTTCAAGATTTCAGAGCAAGAGGAGCAAAGAGAACTTAAGTGTAACTTTTCTGGTTCCATGCGGCCATCTCCACGTGGCCGCATTTTTCTTCTTTCCAGTCCTTCACGTGGTCCAGCTCGATGCTCGCTCTCAGTGACTAAGGCAGCTCAGACGTCCCCCACTCGGAGCTCTCCTGGCTGGACTCCGGAGGAGCCGCCTTTCCTACGCGCTTCCTTGGCACTCGGGCCTCCCCAGGAGGGGACTTCACACTCCCAGCTGCACAGACTGGGACTGTGTCTCTTGCACCCAGTAGGGGGACGCCTGCAGCACGGTGGAAATCCAGCAGAGTGAAACCCCCCGAGGGAGCTCAGAGGAGCGCAGAAGAGGCCGCGCCCCGGAGTTCAGCACAGACTCCAGGAGGGTTCCTGGCTGGAGGACACTGGAGGTGAAATCAGAGGATAAGTGAGAATTACCCAGGTGGAGGGGCCAGGAGAGTAAGCAAGAGGAGGGGGGCAAAAGGAATGAAAAATTACAAAGAAGTAGCAGAAACACAAATGCTAGCTGTTAGAGAAAGGAAGCCATCTGCTAGTTCAGAACCCCTCAGTCATCCGCGTAACTGCAAGGCAGCTTCCTAACCTCACAAGGGGTTTCCTTGGTGGCTCGGCGGTCAAGAATCCGAATTCACCTGTACAGGAGACACAGGTCCAATCCCTGGGCTGGATTGAGAAGATCCCCTGGAAAAGGAAATAGCAACCCACTCCAGTATTCTTGCCTGGAGAATCCCATGGACAGAGAGCCTGGTGGGGGCCCATGGGGTCAGAAAAAGAATTGGACATGACTTAGCAACTAACAGCAACAACAAATCTCACAAATGAGGGATCGTGTGACGACAGAAACATGTAGCAGGATATAAATGAGGAGGGCTTAAAACCAATTTTCTTCATAGGTTGAGAACAGAAAAATCGAGATGATCCTGAACTTTTTTGTAAAGCGACTTGAGACAGACTACTATCTCCCTAAAATGTTAGAACGGTTGCTATTCAGTAGCTCAGTCGTGTCCGACTCTTTGCGACCCCACGCACTGCATTTAGCACGCCAGGCCTCCCTGTCCTCCACCATCTCCCGGAGCGTGCTCCAACTCATGTCCATTGAGCCAGTGATGCCATCCAACCATCTCATCCTCTGTCCTCCCCTTCTCCTCCCGCCTTCAGTCTTTCCCAGAATCAGGGTCTTTTCCAGTGAGTCAGTTCTTTGCATCAGCAACCAAAGTATCACGACTTCACATCAGTCGTTCCAATTCAGGGCTGATTTCCATTAGGATGGACTGCTTGCATCTCCTTGTATTCAAGGAGATATTAGAATTCCTTTACCATTACTTGCCTCGAAAATGCCCTGAACAGCACAATCCATCTCCCTGTATTATTCCAGTGTTAACTGGATTATATTACTGCTAAAAATATCACAATTCCTATCTTTTATCATGAAAGTGAAGAGAAGCTGGCTATAAAAAGATTTTTGCATCAGCAATCTCCATCTGAAACCTGCCTCACAATTACATTACACCATTTTAACACGAAGTATTCCAAACAAAGAGACAGAAAGAGAAGACGGCAAACATCTACACACTCGCTATTCAGTTTTATCAAATCATCACATTTTGTCACATTTAACTTCATTTCCTTTTTGTTTTAGCAGAACCCTATGAACACACTTGAAAGCCTGGTTTGGACCTTCTCCGTAATACCACTCTCTGCCTCCGAGAAAAAGACACTAGCATGAAACTGATGTACTTTTAAAAAATATATATATGTCTATAAACAATATATGGGGTTATTAGTGGGTTCTTAAATAGTACATGAACAGTCAAGACATTTGAAGAAACCTTAGCTTAATAAATCTTAATCAGACTCTTTTTAACCGCATATTTGAGCTCACACAGAAGTAGGGAAGGCTAGAGGTAGGGAAAGTGAGGCGCACAGGAGGAGCGAGCGAGTGAGCAAGCAGCCAAGCTTCCCAGGGGGACAGCGCTGCACATGGCTGGTAAGGCCCAGGCTGTGTGCTGTAGACCAGGCTTATATCTGGCTGTTGGGTTTTCATCTTTCTCACATATGCAGAGCGACTCAGGGCGGCTCAGGTAGCTTTCACTGCTTCTCCTGATTACTCATCACACTGAGCATCTCTTCACATGTTCAGGAGTCATTCTGCTAATAACCACGTCACCTGTTGCCTTCAGGATCACCCGCTTCTCTCACAGGTTGCTTTTTCCTTGTTCCTTTGGAAGAGTTACTTATGTAACTGAATGTTTATTTGACAAATCACTCCTGTCCTATTGGACTGGCTAAACTTTCAGCACTGGCCGCCTCGGAGCTCAAGCAGTTTTCATGTGCCACTGGACAGCTCAGCGGCTCCCGAGAAAGCGGAAATTCACCTCAAATGATCCAGCCATTGTACTCCTGGGCACTTAACAAAAAGAAATGAAGGCATTAGTCCAGACAAAGACGTGTTCGTGAATATGCACGGATTTACCTGTAACAGCAAAAGAACTGGAGACAACCCCAGTGTCTCTCAGCGGAAGGACAGGCAACGGCAGGATGGAACACTGCTCACCAGAAAAGAAGGCACGAGCTACTGACGTTACGCTACAACACGGATCAATCCGCAAATAACCGCACTACGCGAGACATGCCGGCGGGGGGGTGGGGAGAACACATCACAGGACTCACCCACGTAACCTGGAAGGAGCAAACGAACCAGCAGTGACAGGAAGCAGATTCTGGTTGCCCGGGGTGAGGAGATACAGGAAACGCACGAAGGCGAGTCCACCAGGCATCAGAGGAGACCTGGGGGGGTGACGGACCCACTGACTAGCTTGATGCTACTAGTGGTTTCACGGGTGTACACAAATGCCGAGATATAAAACCGTGTAAATATGTTGTTTATTGCATACAAACGTAGCTGATATACACTCTAGACATATACATCCAGTTTACTCTTTGTCGATCGCACTTCAATAAAGAACTTGTTCTTTTAAGAAGCTCACAAGAGTACGAGAATAAAAGAGGATCCTAACCACGCAGGGCTTCTGGTGTCTAAACATTTTTTAAATGCAGATCCCAGGGGTTTCCCTGGTGGCTCAGTGGTAAAGAGCCCGCCTGCCTCTGTGGGACACATGGGTTTGATCCCTGATCTGGGAAGACGCCACCTGTCAAGGGAGCAGCTGAGCCCGTGAGCCGCAACTCCTGAGCCCCCGGGCTGCAGCTAACTGCCGAGCGCCTGAGCCCGAGAGCCTGTGCTCCACAACCGGAGAAGGCATGGCAATGGAAGCCAGCCCACACAGGGCAGCAGAGGGGCTGCCGCTCACCGCAACGGGAGAAAGCCTGCACAGCACAAAGGCCCGCAGAGCCGGCAGTCATTAATTAATGAACAAAATCTTTAAAAAATTTAGGTCATAATTAAGAACAATCTCCCCTTTTCTTTATGTCTTTATACAAACAGACAAAAATACTATCTCAACTAAATCAGAAAGAGTTGGAGGGGAAAGGGAAATGTTAAAATTTCTCAGAGAAAGCATGAAGATCAAGTGATTAAAGTGAGAATCCACATCTTTAAGCACTGTCTCCCTCCAGGAAGCCGTTGGTAGTTTGCTGCTGACAGTGGTGATCAGTATGTCAGAGTGTAAAACCTTCCGCTGGGCTCGCTCACACAGTTAAGAATCCTGCCCCATCGATCAGGGCTGACCAGTGATACTATATTAATATTCCGACATTAATCAGCCTGCTCACTTCCTCTCCATTGATGAGACTGATCTCAATTCATTACCATTCTTATCAAAAGCTGTAATCATTTTTCTTTCTCCAGCTAATTCCATTTTCATATCCTCCTGCTCCTCGCATGGAATGAACCAGGAAATCCATAAGCTCTATCTCACAAAGGACTGAAACCATTAACTACAACTTAGCCCAAAAACTCTAGACACAAGTAGGCTTAATGATTTCAGGAAGATGACAACTCTCGAATATTTAAGCCCCCAAAGACAAAGGTATTTAGTACCTACCGTCTCCAAAGATATGTGTCATAAGCTGGGTAAGTGTTTGCTTGAGGTCAAACTCGACCAGCTTCGTGGCCTCCAGCGTGTGTGTCTCTTGCTTATGGGCAGAGCGGGAACTCTGTTCAAAAAGCTGCAGGTTTTCTCCATCTTTTATGCCAGCAAATAACTGTAAACCAAGAGGAATAATGCAAGTAAATAAAAACAGTATCTTCACCAGTCCACATCAAAAACCACAATGTGGAAACGAAACTCAGCAAGTCTTATCATCAGTGAACACACTGAAATTGACATTCACTCGGTATCAGCGTTGATCAAGGCCCTGTGCCACATGTAATAGACAGTCTTTAGGGAATTAAAGACACCGTTCTGATCGTGCTGATCACCTCTTTTCCTTTTGCACCAACTTATTCACACGCCATTTCCTTACAAGATACATGACCCTCCGTGCTACTGGAAATACCAGTGAACCGGGTTTGCACTGTCCTTACAACGTGACCTGAGACCAGGTAAGAGAGGACAGTCTAGGCATGAAGTCCTGTGAAACCTCTGAGGCTGGATGCGCCCCGGACTTGTTGCCCTGTGACCCCAAAGGCCAGGACAAGGCTGGAAATGTGTTTCTGCCATTTACTGTCCAATAAGCTATAAAAAATTCGGGTTTCCCTGGTAGCTCAGCTGGTAAAGAATCTGCCTGCAATGTGGGAGACCTGGGTTCAATCCCTGGGTTGGGAAGATCCCCTGGAGAAGGGAACAGCTACCCACTCCAGTATTCTGGCCGGGAGAATTCCATGGACATGTACAGTGCATGGGGTCGCAAAGAGTCGGACACAACTGAGAGACTTTCACTTTCAAACTCCAAAAAGTGATACAGGAGCTAAGCTTCAGGGAGTGGTTCAAAAAGTGGGGATGAAAAGAGACTTTATGATAATTAAATAAAATAATGCAGAAGCACAGAATCCCTGGCACATTGCAGTGACTAAATACACTGTCTTCACAATCACCAATCACTAATCACAGCTGTCACCAGTCCGAAGTTGCTTAGCCACTGTATAAAATGCTCCCGTCTTTAACAACAAAGCAGGTCTTCACCCGGGAGGGAGACGGATTCAAGACGGAGGCGACCGAGCGCAAGCTGAGGAGGGGAGGGAAGACGGGGCTAGCGAGGGCCGGGAGACCTAAAACCAGTGCCCGAAGGGGCGAGTGTTCCAGTCCGAGGAGTGTCCTGGCAGATCTGATCGGAGACCACGGAAAAGCGGTTCAAATGTGCACTCAATTTGAAACCACGGTTTTCGAAAAGCATGGTTACAATGGCAGAGAAAGGGGCAAAAGATGGTAAAAGATATTTTTTGGGCCATTAGGTAAGGAGGCGTAAAAGAAACGAAAGAGAAAGTCTAGTGCTTCACAAAATAAAACAAACCTTAAAAATGAGAGGCTTCATAAAACCATTCCCCACCTCCCTCTAAAACAAAAAAATCCCACTAAAGAGTCCGCACTTTGCTACACTAACAGAAGAGGGCACCAGAGAGCTGCAAAACCTTCAACCAAAAATCCACAAAAAGGAACAGAAATAATTCTACAGCACTATAGAAAATTACCGCGAAAGAGTCTTTAAAAATTTAAAACCCAGTCAAAACAGCTCAACTGATGACCCTCTTCCCCAATAAAAGAAATCCAAGAAGTGAAAGAAAAGTGTAAGATGATACTTGACATTAAATGTGCTCAAGCAAGCATTTGGGGATATAAATAATTGCTTGATGTTCAGAACAAACATGAACAAAAACCAGAGAACTGTGAACTCAAGAAAGAAACAGAAGGGAAAGAAAATCATCTCAGAACTGAACTCTAAATCACAAGATGCACAAGGACTGATTCAGTGAAGACTTAACGAGAAGACCTGACGAGAAACAAGGGAATAACCAAGAAAATGACAAAGAGACAAAGAATCCGGGAGAAGGTAGCAGAAATGGAAGACAGGCAAAGAAGAAATAACACGTATGTAACTGGAGTCGGCAGAGAGGGAAAACATAACAGGGAAGCAGAATACACGTGAACCAGGTGGAGAAGGACACGGCACCCACTCCAGCCCTCTTGCCTGGAGAATCCCAGGGATGGGGAGCCGGGCGGGCTGCCGTCTATGGGGTCGCACGGAGTCGGACACGACTGGAGCGACTCAGCAGCAGCAGCAGCAGCAGGTAAGACGGTACCTGAAGGACCAAATGAAAGACGCGTCCCAGCAGAAGCATTAGACCTCAGCCATGAAAGAATCCTCAAGGTCTCCAGGCAAAAAGATCAAACGTCTTAGAAAGGCAAAGCCACCCACCTCGCATCAGACTTCCAAAACAGCATACAAACAATGAATGGTGAAGCCACATATTCAAACAACTCAATTAAAAAAAAAAAAATACACGGACCAAGAATTTTACACTCCGCAACGCTGGGCTTTCAGTACCAGATCCATAGTAAGAGCTTTAAACATACGAAAGCATAGGGAATTTCTTACTAATGAACTCTTTTTTCTATATGTCACGACAAAATAGAAATAGTGTAACCCACAAGTGGAAGAAGAGAGAGTGGCAGTGGAATAAACTCACTGGTTTAATGGCCGAAAACTCCATAGAAAAATGGGAGAAATGCATGAACAGATAATTCACCGAAAAAGAAAAGAAAACGACCCTTAAACCCGTGAAAAGGTGTTCAGACAGAGAAGTGCAAACTGAAACAACAATGACACTTTGTTTTTCAGCTACTGCATTGGTGGAGATTAAAGAGCAAGACAACACTCTTTTGGTGAGGCCTGGGAAAAGAAGAACTCTCACACACTGCGGATGGAAGTGAAAACTGGCAGGACCATCCTGGAGGTAAATTGGGCAGTACCCAGCCAAACTACGTTTGTATTCCTCTCCTGACCTAATTCTTCTACTTCTGGCTATCTACCCTGAATACACCTCCAGAATTAATATATACCTAACAAGGTCTTCACCGTAGCATTATTTAAAATTACAAAGCACTGAAAAACAAAGAAATGTCCACACACAAAAAGAGAGAAGGTGAATAAACCATGGACTATGCATACAGTACTCCAATACTCTGGCCACCTGATGTGAAGAACTGACTCGCTGGAAAAAGACCCTGATGCTGGGAGGGATCGGGGCAGGAGGAGAAGGGGACGACCGAGCGTGAGATGGTTGGATGGCATCCCCGACTCAATGCGCATGAGTTTGAGTAAACTCCGGGAGTTGGTGATGGACAGGAAGGCCTGGCGTGTTGCAGTCCATGGGGTCTCAAATAGTCGGACACGACCGAGCGACTGAACTGACTGATCCATACAGTGGAGTACTTAAAAGACATACTATTAATTAAAATATGAGGATGACCACTCTGAAATGATATGTGGTCTATCATCAAATTCCACCCCTACTAGAACTATCAAGCCCCACTATGTGGAAAAAGCAATTTTACTATGGTACTTTTCATGCAAGAAAGAAGAGAAAATACTACAATATACGTGAATCTGAGAATTCCCTGGCAGTCCAGCTGTTAGGACTCTGCGCTTTCACTGCTGAGGGTCCAGGTTTGATCCCTGATTGGGGAACTAAGATCGCACAAGCCGCTTGGTGTGGCCAAAGAATATTTAAATAAATATATTCTATGTAAGTGACTATATATAATATCTATATAATGAACCTGTTCATTCGCATAAAACAAAAATAAACAAACACCCCTGGAATGACAAAACAGAAATGAGACTGGCTGCCTACTAGAAAGCGGAATGGAACAGACTGCAGGGTGAAAGGAACCGCGAAAGGCGGAGCGAAGAGGAGGCGGCGGGAAGGGGGCGGAGACAGGAGGGGCCCTTCTTTAAGGAAGATTGTTTATACAGTTCTGACTTTTGGAATCACATTAATATTTTACAACTTTTAAAAAACTACTATCTACAGTGTCTGGAACATATAGGCAGAACGAAGAAAATAACTCATACAATAAAGACTAAAGCTTGGAAAATTCTGAAAGAAGCAAAAGCAGTAATTCATGATACCATCCACATAGCACAGCACAGGAGAAAAAAAAACCACATGTCAACAAGTCAGCGCTTTCACGTTTAGAGGAGCTGGAACATTGGTGCTGGAAGGGGCACGAGAGAGCCGCCGAGCCAACCGCCAGCCAGGGGGCGGACTCGGGAGAGGTGGAGACCCAGCGAAGCTGAGACCACTCAGCCGAGCGGTCACCACGCAGGGACGAAACCCTTGATTCCAGGGAGCTTGAAGTGGCTGCCTTCCACTCGGCCTTCTGTTTGAGAGACATCCGCCGGCCATGAAACTAAATTAGATTCCCATTAACTGCACACGACAGGCTGTGCATTCGTTTTTCCACTAGGATTTCCTCTATTCCTCTGACATTTTCTCAAGTGTCCTTTCAGAAGCCTCAGTGACCCAGAATACAAATTCCACCCCTACTAGAACTGCTTGCAGAAGCCAGGGCAGGTAGTTCACGAATGAGAAAAGAGTAGGTGCCAGAAATTAATTCTAATCAGGTTTAAGAATAAAAATGGATTGCAAAAGCCAATTAAACTTGAAATTTAGAAAGCCAAAGGATTTTTGCAAAACGGCCCAGACTTTAAACATACATTTAAAACACAAATAAAAAGGCAAATGGTCAGAAGAATAACATACATCTATGCAAAATCCAATGGGCAGCCAAGGATAAACGGGGCTTGAATGACAGCAAAATTCCAGGCAGTTATTTAAGGCTGCTCTGTGGCTCCCAAGGCAGCCATTTTTCTGTTCAACCATTTAAAATTATGCATTGATCACTGGTTTAATCCATACAGTCCACACTACATACTAATGAAACATCCCCCCGCCCCCGCCCTGCCCCTCTGAATTCCTGGGCAGATGTAAGGACCCTGTAACTGACTTGGCTGCTGCAGCGGTGTGGACCGCTCTTGGCTAACAGTTACTGCTCGTTTACTAATTTGCTACCTTACTGCGGGCTTACCTTACTACTTGAGGGGTTCATTCAATTCTCACAACCCTGTTCTTTCCCCTATTTCTTAGATAAGAAACTTGAGACTTTGAGAAGTTAACCGGCCACTGGTACACAGGAAGTGATGAAGCGTGAACGGAAATCAAACTCTGGCCCCTGATCCCTTCTTCTGGGCTCCCCTCTTATTCCCCTGACAGCATACACATGATCGTGAACTTGGCTTGTGGTCAGAGGGCCTCCAGTCAGACGGATGGGATGAAGGAGTGGACAGAAGGCTTAAGCAGAGAGGAGCAGTGGTGCTTCACACGGTGACTCAGCGGTGGGCACCTTCCATGAAACAGTTGACGGTTTATCCCAACTAAATCATTATTGTTGCACAAGGGCCAATTGATCCCTCAAAGAAGGAAAATTAAAAGTTTGCTTTTTTAGTATCTTCCAGTGTGCATGAGCTTCAGGGTGCCGGGCTATTTGAGGAGGCCCGCTCTGGAACTGCGCCTGAGCTACAGCAATGCTGCCCCAGTAACAGGGAGGTGCTGGGTGGTGGAGGCCACGTGGAGGTTGAGGGCACCACTGGGCACAGGGAGGTTGGTGACCCTGTGGCTCCTATCACAACACCAGTGCTTGACATGGGGTATTTCAGCCTGCCCTCCTCATCCAAGGAAGGGAGAGAAGCAAAGGAAAAAGCGGGAGAAACGAGGAAAAGAAACGCTTCGAGAGCTTAGACAAAGCAATAACCCTCATGCAGGTGGGAAAGAGAAAGAGACGCTGCTCAAACCCAGAGGCGGTCAGAAGCCCTCCGGGAGGAAGAGACGTGGGTTAGTCACGCTGCTCATTGCACGAAACTGAAGGATGAGGACAGAGCACAGAAGAACCAAAATAACGCCCATGTGGCAGGGGCTCTGAACACACAAGGGCCCTCAAGGATCCCAAGGAGGACGCGCTAGGCACGTGGGATGCCCAAGGGCCCATGCTCACTGCATCTCAGCTGGACCGTGGTGCCGAGGAAACCACCCCACCTCTCCCGCTGCGGTACCTGAGCCCAGGGAACAGGCTGGGGGCTGGCACCGTGCCGCAGAGAGGAAAGAATCAAGCTCTTCAGGCCCACCTTGAATTAAAAACTGAAAAATGAGACGCACACCCTCTCCTGATGGCTGCAGGTGCCACTAATGCCTCACAGTGACACTGTCCTCACCGTTCTCACCTGGAAACCACCCCCTACCACGACGGCACCGGGACCTTTGACCTCTGCCTGGCTGTCTCTGCTCAGTAAGCGTGGTCTATTCTCTTTACACAACAGCCTGCAAAACCAACAAGACACCCTCCACCCCGTCTCCTGCTGCGACTGCCCTTCTCTTTGCAGTTAGACTGGCCGCGCTTCCATGGTTCTCTTCACGGCCTCCTCTCCTTCCTTCTGGTCGATAAGTATTTCTACTCCGCAGGCCTCTTTCCAGCTTGTTCCCGTCTTGCTCTGCAGACTCTGCCTGAGATGGGCGCAGCCAAGCCACCACCCGTGATGGAGCCTGCGTCTGCGTCTCCACCCCCAACACACAGACATGCCTACCTGCTGGACACGTGCGCCGGGAGAACTTCCACCCAAGGGTGTCCCAAGTCCACTAGCTCTCCGGACCCCACCCCAAACACCTCTCCTTCTGTGACCCCTGACTCTGGGAATGGTCCCAAGGCGGCAGCCCAGGCTTCCTTTCCAACTGTTTCCCCTTTTCCTTCACTTCCCCTCATGCAGCCACCAAACCGAGTAAAGCCCGAATTGCCCCTGGAGCCTCCCCTTTCCGATCTGCTGTCTCTGCTGTTATGGGCGCTTTGAGCCGCCTTGGTTCTTAGATGATTATAAATAATCTAGTCTCCTCAAGACCAGTCTTGCCCTACCCTGCTCCATTTCCACCAGCTATTTGGCAGATTTTTCTAAACTGCTAAACCGATGACATCCTTTTTTTTTTTTTTGCATTGGCTGTTTCTTTTTTAAATTTATTTTTAACTGGAGGAAAATTGCTTCCCGATATTGCGCTGGTTTCTGCCAGACATCAGGGTGAATCAGCCGTAGGCATCCATGTGTCCCCTCCCTCTTGAGTCTCCCCCCACCTCCCAGCCCATCCCACCCCTCTAGGTTGTCACAGAGCACAGCATGGGCTCTCCCTCTTACACGTGGTGTGTATATGTCTCCATGCTGCTCTCTCAATTCGTCCCGGCCTCTCTTTCCCCCAGGGTCCACGGGTCTGTTCTGTGTCTGCGGATGCCATCCCTCGTATGCTTAAAAACTAAAGACTCCTCACTCTTTTTAAACTAATGCTCAAACTCCAAAAAGCTACATGGAAGGCCCTCCACCAATAGCTCACAGCTCTGTGTCCATCTCCCCTCCCCACTGCTCCCCTGGGCCCAGGCCGCTCCAGGACTCATCGCAGCCCGGGTCCTCCGGCCTTCCCGTCTACTGCTGGCGCTCCCTGGAGCTCTGCGCCCGCCCCTCCTGGAGAGCGCCAAGCTCCTCTCTAAGATGCTACGGAAGCCTTCGCTGACTACTCAGGGATACAGGTTTCCTTCTGTGCCGTGGCCACGCCTGTCTCCCGGGGCTGGCCAGATGGTGTGGATCATCCAATTTACCTGCCTCTCTCACGAAGCTACACGAAGGCCAGGACCTTACAACAATCCTGTTTAGGAGGGGCTTCGCATGGCATCTGATCTATGCCCAGTTTGGCTCAACCCAAACCCGTCACGGACCAGAACAGCTCTGAGCCCCAGGCACAGGCCATTCATCTGGAGAGAGACAGATAAAGCCGGGATTCTGATGAATACAGTCTCCTCTACCTGGCAGCCCCGCTGCTTATTAATTCTTGGCTCACGGATGGAAGAATATGTAAGAATCACTTCTAAAAATAAGCACGTTCACGTCTTGCCATAGGGACTCCCAAGCCTTCCTGTCCCCTGAATGCAGCAGGAAAAATTCAATTACGCTATTCAAATCCAACTTAAGCATCTCAGCAAATATTAAGTATTCAAATCACTGTGGAGGGAGGATTGGGATGTCTTAGTGAGAGAAACAGACAGACGTATTAAAGGGATAGCAGGCTCATCCAAGTGGATTTCGGCTGCTAATTTCCACAGTTTTTAATTTCTTTAAACAACTGGGCCCTGAGCGAGCTCTTCATTATTGGGGAAACTTGTGAGGAAAGGGCCTCGTCGAGCACAGCTCCGTCCTGGGGTTTCTGTGGGAAGTCCGTTCCTGCTCTAGCTAATTGATATTGAATCGGGTTTGTCATGCCCCGGATTTCTGGCGACACACCACAGGCCGATTAATCGAGGTGCGGAGCTGAGCGCAGGGGAGGGGACGCGGTGAGGCTGGGCCCCACGGAGGGCACGCTGCCCCTTCCCCAGCTGCCTGGCGCCTTCTCCCGGCCGCCAGGCTGGTGCCAGGGCAGTAACAGGAACAGAGGCGGAGCCGTCAACGTCTGCAGCGAAAGAGGCTACAAAAACACCTTGGAGGTGGAGAAGCTAATTCCACCAGGCAGGGGGACCCAGCACTGGTTGCCGGGTGCCATGAGGACGAGAAGCTACAGCTCCAGGTGGCTTGCGCCCAAGCTTTCCCGGGAGCCCCCACCCTAGAGCTCCACAGCAAACTCAGACAGGTCCGCCCTGGACGACGCAGTCTTTCCGAACGTCCCCACTCCAGCCTCCATGAGCGACGATTCAGGCTGCACCTATCCGAGCGGTGGTTCGGTTCCTGGCGTACGCGTGTTCCCCAGACGCCAGCATCAGGAAGAGCCTGCGGAGGGCGCGTCCTTCACCTCCCTGGAGGCATGCCCCTGGCCCGCGGGCGGCTGGCCCCGCAGAAGCGCGCTGAGCGCCATCAGCGAGCGGCCCGCCTCCTGGGGCTTCATCGTCAAAGGACCGTGGACGCGGACACGGCTGGAGGAGGGCATCTGTCGGCGCTTTTCTCTCGGGCTCTCCTAGGGGCCCCAGTGCTAGAAGCGTGTGTGTGCTCAGTCACGTCCGACTCCGGGCGACCCAGTGGGCTGCAGCCCGCCAGGCTCCTCTGTGCATGGGATTCCCCAGGCCGGAACGCTGGCGTGGGGCGCCATTTCCTTAGGAAGACTTACATGCGTTAATATTCTCCAAGCTCTGGGCTGTACAGAGAACACATCGGGCACTTCGAAATGTCAAAGCAGGCAAGTTACCTACACACTAAATGAGAACTTCGATGTCTGGATGCGTTGAGGCAAAAAACAATGATAACAACAACAAAAAACACCCCAACCCGGCATGAACCTGTTCTCACGACAACCATCATGTACCAGAGGAGAAAACTTCGCCCACTGTGGGGCCGCGAACATGGTGCTCTCCCTCACTGTCTTCCCCAGCCGGTGACAGATGATGCACGGAAGGAGACGGCGCTTCCCTCTTCAGGCGGCTAGACAGCACGTTGGTGACGTCAGCAGCGGGTGAGACGCAACAGGACCAAGCAAGGCTCCGTCTAAATCCTACTGCCTCCCCTCAAGGAAGGCGACATAATACATGACTAATGAGTCCACAGAAAAGACGGCAGTGGCTTAAAAAAAGAAAGTACATCAGACCTAAAAAGTAGGTCCCACGAGATTACTGATTCATGCTGATGATACACCGGTAGAGGAACGCTTAGCCAGCATCTCTGTTTAAGACAATTATGGGGGCGGGGGCAGGTATCTGCTGAGCACAGCAGACTCGGGCACCAGCCAGGCTCTCCAGCCACACTCAGGAGCGGTCTTGTGTCCACGAAGGACAGTGAAGGAAACTGAGGCTCAGAGTGGCCCAAGAGCTCGTCTCAGGCCACAGACATCGAGACGTAGGGTCAGTACTGGACCCCCCCACACTGGTGTCATTTTTGGGAGACAGGCACTGCTCCCAGAAACATTTCCCATGCCTGATGCCGAGGCGCACAGATGAGCTTCGAGAGATACAACTCAAAAGCTCAGGTCCTCAACTCATCCCTGAAGGGGGAAGTGCATGGCTGCACACTTCCAACACCCTCATGTATAAGCTCAGGTCCTCAACTCATCCCTGAAGGGGGGAAGTGCGTGGCTGCACACTTCCAGCACCCTCACGTATAAGCTCAGGTGCTCAACTCATCCCTGAAGGGGAGAGTGCATAGCTGCACACTCCAACACCCTCATGTATAAGCTCAGGTCCTCAACTCATCCCTGAAGGGGAAAGTGCGTGGCTGCACACTCCAACACCCTCATGTATAAGCACACTTTCACGTATTTTCTAGTAATTAACTAAGTGTACGGGGAGTTTCGGAAATGTGGCATCCATGGAACACACCTGAGGAGTTATCAGAACTTCCTGGAGGCGCTCAGCGTCCACTACAGAGTCAGGCCGACCAGGAGCGCGAAGGTCCATTCTGTGTCCACTTATCTGGGCCACAGGGTCACCAGGCATTTGGTTAGACATTATTTCTGGGTGTTTCCATGAACCTGTCTCTAGATAAGATTAACATCTGAATCAGCTGACGGAACACAGCAGACGGCCCTCCCCGGGTGAGTGGGCTTCATTCCGTCTGCTGAAGACTTGAATAGAATAAAGGCTAAGAAAGAATTCTTTCCCTCTGCCTGCCTGTCTCTGAGCTGGGACACTGGTCTCCTCCTGCCTTCAGACTTGGATTCAGACTGAAGCTCTCCTGTCGGTTCTCCTTGGTCTGGACTTCTCTGCCTCCAAGAGCAAGTGAGCCACTTCCTTATAATTAATCTCTTTGTATAAATCATCTCTCATCGTCTCCCTCTCTCTACATACACACACACCCACACGCACCCTATTGGTCTGCTCCTCTGCAAAATTGCGATTTATGCAAATAGACAACACCCAAAAGCCCTGGAACACATTTGAAAAGCTGAAATCACTCCAAGAAGGAAACCACCCCTACATCTTCAGGGGTGTTGTGATTGGTTGTGGATTCTGAGTGCTGGTGGAACCTTTCAACAAAAAATCATTATTGGTTGCATTGTTGTTTTATGGATGAATTTATTGCCGGTTATTTAATAAAGACTATAGCCTATATTAACACATAATGGAATCAACATTAACAACTAGATGTTAAAATTATATTTAAGACACTGTAGTTCAAATAAGAATAATTTACACCACTATTGCCAAAACTGATGGATACATATTCTACACGGACGCAATGCCAAACCCCCCAAAGTGAGATGTGACCGCTACCACAGAGTTCTCTCTGCACTGAAAGAGTGAAACAGTTGGGCCAAGTCGACCGAGGACTCGTTCACCTCGTCTAAGAGCCCGTGTCCTAAAGACACTGAGGTCACCCTGGAGGCGGAAACCCAGATTCCCTCTGGAAGTCCATCTCCCACTCAAGATCCTTTTACGGGAGTTGTTTGTTCCATGTTCCATCTGTCTCGTGTAACCCTTCCCTGTTTTCAGCCTGGGTCAGGAACCTTCACACGTACAACAAATGACTGAGCCCCAACATGGCACAGGCCTCCAGGAGTCACTTTTCCTCGGTTGAGTGGTAAGACCTGCTCCCTACAAGATCCATACTCTCAAGTGTGTGCCTGAGTCCAATCACCAGGCCCTCACCAGCTTTCTAAACACAGAACTACTTCCATTTTTTGGATCTGGAATGTTCCCTGCCTCACGACAGAGGCTCTCAGATTTGCACAGAAATTGTCCCTTTCAGTTCAGTTCAGTCGCTCAGTCGTGTCCGACTCTTTGCGACCCCGTGAATCGCAGCACGCCAGGCCTCCCTGTCCATCACCAACTCCCAGAGTTCACTCAGACTCACGTCCATCGAGTCGGTGATGCCATCCAGCCATCTCATCCTCTGTCGTCCCCTTCTCCTCCTGCCCCCAATCCCTCCCAGCATCAGAGTCTTTTCCAGTGAGTCAACTCTTCTCATGAGGTGGCCAGAGTACTGGAGTTTCAGCTTCAGCATCATTCCTTCCAAAGAAATCCCAGGGCTGATCTCCTTCAGAATGGACTGGTTGGATCTCCTTGCAGTCCAAGGGACTCTCAAGAGTCTTCTCCAACACCACAGTTCAAAATTGTCCCTTTGGCATCCCCCAAATACACTCATCCCACCCTCCAGTCCTAGGCAGCCTCTGACCCTTAACTCCTGACTTCAACTCAATCCTCAAATCAACCTGACGGCTAACACCTGGTCATTCCCAAGTTAGGCGCATTCTCCGCCCTCCTACGGCTAAGTTAACTCTAACTAACTAGTCTGTCTATGAAATCCACCACCAAACACAATGCCAGCCCAGCAACGTGGTCCAAGAGAAATATTACAGAAACAGCAGAAGTGGGAAGAGAGAATTATTACGAGACTACAAAACAGGTTTCTTCTAACTTGCTACAGACTTAGGCCGGAAATTAGCAACATGGAGACTGACACAGCTCCTTGGACACTGACTTCTAATTTCACCATCCAATCCAGGGGCCTACAATACCCTTAGACTATACACAAAGTATGTGTGTGTTTGTGGAGGTTGTCCAGACCTCTCATCACAGTCTCAAGTGGTAAAAGAAGGAGGTCAGAAACCCCTGCTCTGATGAAATGCTATCTATCAGATAAATATCGTGTAAAGTTTCAATAAAGCTGAAAACCCTGACTATTCATTGGAAGGACAGATGCTAAAGACAAAGCTGCAATATATGGGCCACCTGATGAGAAGAGGATGAGATGGTTAGATATCATCACCAACTCGATGGGCACAAATGTGAGCCAACTCCAGGCTGCAGTGGAGGACAGGGGGCCCGGCATGCTGCAGTTCACGGGGTCACAAAGAGCTGGACAGAGCTTAGCGTCTGAACGACAACATGCTGGAAAAAAGCCCTGTGTTTAGATGCCATATCTGGTTGCAGAAAAGTCTATTTTATCTTCCAAACCCATTCATATGGACAGGTTTATGACTTCACTGAGACCTACTCCAGGCTGAGTCAAGAGGACGACACTGGAAAATAGATTCCAGGGCACAGCCTCAGAGAGAGGATATTTAAAGTGCCGAGGAAAAGGCATGCTACCGGCTAAATGGCAGGTGTCACCCTTCACCTTTCCAAGGGCGGACTCGGGCGTCTGGCTGTGCAGTCTGACGGCACGTGAGTGCCAGGGGCTGCTGGCCCCTCAGAGGCCGGCAAAGAAGCCCCCTCCTGCCCCCACCCCACCTGCACCCACCAAGCTGAGGACGTGAAATTCCACCACCAGCCACACAATAGCTCTCAGGAATGTGCAACAGGCCAAGAAATGTGGTTTCTAGAGAGGTGCGAAGTCTACTGTGAAACAGCCTAACATCACTGTGGAAATACTTCTGCTGCTTCCGCACAACACTTGAGCTGGTACAAAAAATACTGTTACTGTAATTACGCAGATTCAGTAAAATCGAGTGAGGCCCCTGCTGGTCTCCAACAGCAAGTGGGGAACAGACATGTCAGTGACTGTCCTGAGACCCTGGAGGAACGAGACAGAAGCCCTCACCCGATCCTCCCTGGATGCTGTTGGCGCAGGTGCACGAGCCTTCAAACCACCCTCCGTCCCCCACACATTCCCTGCACTGAGGACCAGGAACTGGAGGACTTCTCCACTACTGAAACGACACTCAGAAATCCTGAGCTAGTGGCAAGAACAGATGGTTTTGCCTCCTTAAATGTGACTTTCCCCAGCCACTCCTGCATTGGGTGAATAACAGCCTGCCTCCCTGAAGCCTTCTAGACACTCAGGAGAGGGAGCAAGCTGACTCTGCCAGTTATCAATCCACGGCCTCTCGACAAGCCAGTCCTTCATTGACTGCTCCGCGAAAACCGAGCCGGGCTCTTGAAGCATTTGTCCTTTGCCAGCAGGCGCGGTGTTCAGCTCAGTCAGTAGAGGTCGTGGAGATGCTGCGAGGGGCTCGTGCTGAAACCTCGGGCCTCGCTTGCCCTGCCATGCAAGCAGCCCACCCTGCTCGCCAGGCCCCTAACTGTCTCCCCCAGCACCCATCTCAGGCAGTGTCACAGCACAGGGCTTCCTGCAAGACCCCTTCCCTGAAACAGCTTCCCCTGGTACCCCAGATATCCAGTCAAGTCCAGAGTGTAGACATCCAGCAATTCCACCAGCATGAGACCACTACACCATCCAGGGAGCCACGGCTGGGGCCGGGGTGGGTGGTGTAGGGGGTGGGGGGTCTCCTCTGCGGGCAGCCGCTGCTCCCACATCTGTTACTTCCACGCTCTCCAGGGGTCTCGTCTTACTTGCCAGCACCTCACCACTCAGTTCCCTGCGTCACACTTCATAATTCTCTATGTCAAGTTTTCCGTGATCAAGTCACAGCCAGCCTCTGCCTTGCAATCCAGCCCTGCCCTCCTCGGGAAGCCTGGGGCAGGAGTAACAGCTCTGGGAGTGTAAAGTGGACGGTGACCCAGTGGGTTCTTGACGCTGTGCGCTGCCATCCTTGACCCGGTGGACGTCTGGAGAACGAGGGAGGCATCTGAATGCCTCATCCACTGACTGCTACTCGGCGCAGGACCCTGGGCTAGAGACAGGACCAGGCACAAGGAAGGAAGAGTGACCTTCAAGGCACTGACTGGCCAGCTGGGGAACCCAGATGTGCACAAACCCTCAGCTCTGTAAGGGTGGTAAGTGCTGAGAGCTCCCGGAGGCCAAAAGCAGTAAGCCGGGGTCAGCCTTGGGACCTCAGCCTAAGAGGCCGTCGTTCCTACCTTGTCATGTGTGTGTGCTAAGTCACTCCAGTCGTGTCTGATGCTTTGCGACCCTGTGGACTTGTAGCCCACCAGTCTCCTCTGTCCATGGGATTCTCCAGGCAAGAACACTGGCGTGGGCTGCCATGCCCTCCTCCAGGGGATCTCCCCAACCCAGAGACGGAACCTGCATCTCTTATGTCTCCTGCACTGGCTGGCGGGTTCTTTGCCACTAACGTCACCTGGGAAGCAAGAACTAATTCTCTGACAGGCTCAGTGCCACAAAGACTGGGCTCGCTTTAAATGGCTCTCCAAGCCCCAGTCCGTCCCCCAGCAACCAACTGTTACCCGAGTTCAATGTGTGGTGGGTCCTGGCTGTGACCAGCTGCCTTCTGCTTCACTGTCAAGAGGTACACCTAAGTAAATATTTGGGTAGAGAAAAAGAATTTTTAAAAAAGAAAAGCCATTTCAGCTTAAGTGTCTCTGACACGGGGAGTCCTTCCTCTAAAAGATTTTCAAGCAGAGATTAGGGAAACATGGTGACCATAATCTATCAAGGCCAAATGGAAACTCCTTCAATAAAGCCCCTCCGCATGAGGCTATTAGGGAAGCCCGATAACCACATGGTGGAGGATAAAACCTGTCATTCACTGAAAGACAGCATAGTGATTCGGGGGGAGAGCAAGAATAAAGAGGCTACCCTCGGCTCGCGGTGTGAGCGACGGCGGGGGAGCCCGGCAAAGCCGCCCAGGAACGGTAGGGTTCTAATGAACCATCTGTAAGGTGGGAGAGAGCTTCAAAGCGAGGAAAATGGAATTTTCTGATGATGAATGAGAGCGGTTTTCTAACAAGGGTGGACCACGATGGACGCTAAATGAAGGATGTCCACTCCACCAGAATCAAGTCATTGCAGACAAGTGCGTGGCTACGGAGGGGCCCCGACCTGCCCTCCCACAGGGGAAATGGGGAGCCACAGGGGTTACTTTAAAAACGGAGGTGGGGTCTTCCCTGGTGGTCCAGTGGTTAAGACTCCTTGCCTCCACTGCAGGGGGCACAGGTTTGATCCCTGGCCGGGGAACTAAGATCCCGCAAGCTGCACAGCATGGCAAAAAAAAAAATGCTTTAAAAAAATAAAAGGGGGGCTGGGATGGAACCTGAGCTTGACACAGAGGTCGTAATGAAGTAGTATATAGCAATAACGGTGGTCAAAATCATATCAAAAGCTTACTTCTCTGTGTATCTTCATTCATGTCTTCTATGAAAACACGCCCCTTGGTTTCTATGTGAATATTCATGAATTACATAATTATAAAATATTCACAACTTCTCTATAACAACACCTTCAGTTATTAAGACTTAAAGTTTTGTATTCCATAGACCAGCAAAAACTTCAAAAAAGTCAGGGCACTAGGAAAAGGTCGGCAACAATTTACTTTCCAAAACAGGCAAAATTTCTGAATACTATGACCATCACTTCATGAAAGAAAGAATATGTTGGCACTCAGGAAAGTAACAAGGAAATCACCTTAGGACAGGGAGAGGCCTTTAAAGGGAATAAACAAACCTCTACAAGACTTGCTGCTTTGCCCTTAAAATTTAAATTTGCCTGCGAGATCAACAAAAACTTGGTCATGAACCAGGACTGTTAATACACTCAGGTTTGAGAACTAGTAGCCAAGAAAACAAAGGCAAGAAAAACATGCACATTCTGAAAATGAAAAGAAAGTAAGAGGGAGGGAGGGAGGGAGGGAGATAGGGAGAAAGGAAGTAGCATTTAGAGTTTCCTTGACAAGAATGGAGACAGAACTGGGCAGGAAGGAAGGCTCACATGAACCATCCATGGCTGTCAGGAGTGCACGTAATAGGAAGACCCTGGATAACACCGACCCAGGGAAGTCATCAAAGCGGAGCAGAGACCTGGAGGAAACCAAGCCTCTGCGGCCAAGAGTGCAGGGTAAACCCCGAGCGTCTGCCCCCCGCCGCCCCTCACCCCAATCACTCGCTGGCCTCCCGCACAGGGCACTGCCTGAGAGACAACATAGGCATTTCCAGAGACCAGCAGAAAGTGGAGCTTCCTTGAGTGCTGGTCCAGGCACGTTCCTCTAAATTAGTATATTTAAATCAGATGAAAGAGATACAAGGACCATATAGGCTACCTCTGGTGGGTCTGGCAACTACAGGGAATCTGCTATTTTTTACAAAAGAGACGTCTCAATTAAAGTTTTGAAAAAATTTGGTTTCGAAGCTATAGAACAGTGGCTCTCAAACGTGTTGGTCTCACAGACACCTTCTGTGTGCTCCAGAAATTCTTGACATCTCGATGCATTTGGAAACGATGACGGCACCTGCCACCACCTGCCACCACCACTCACCCTGTCTACACCTCACGGGAAATCACCATCTTGATTTGGGTGCTTATTCTTCCCATGTACTTTTTTCACACTTACCTACATAGTTATGGAACCAAAAAAACTGTGTGATTGAGGTGTGTGTGTGTCTAGAGGGAGAGAGAGGAAGAGCTGAGAAGCAAGTGAAACACAAATGGACAGAAAGACAGAGAGCCTGGACTAAGCACACACTGAGAGCACTGCTGGGCACTGTAGGGCACATTTTGAAAGAGCTATTTAAAAGACGTCCTAGCTTAATATCACTCATAATTTATTTGTTGCTCTCAACATTTTACTAAAACCTCATCTAAGCTGACATAGGTACATCTAGCTTATTTACGTTCAGTTCAGTCGCTCAGTCGTGTCCGACTCTTTGCGACCCCATGAATCGCAGCACACCAGGCCTCCCTGTCCATCACCATCTCACGGAGTTCACTCAGACTCACGTCCATTGAGTCAGTGATGCCATCCAGCCATCTCATCCTCTGTCGTCCCCTTCTCCTCCTGCCCCCAATCCCTCCCAGCATCAGAGTCTTTTCCAATGAATCAAATCTTCCCATGAGGTGGCCAAAGTACTGGAGCTTCAGCTTTAGCATCATTCCTTCCAAAGAAATCCCAGGGCTGATCTCCTTCAGAATGGACTGGTTGGATCTCCTTGCAGTCCAAGGGACGCTCAAGAGTCTTCTCCAACACCACAGTTCAAAAGCATCAATTCTTTGGCGCTCAGCCTTCTTCACAGTCCAACTCTCACATCCATACATGACCACAGGAAAAACCATAGCCTTGACTAGATGGACCTTAGTCGGCAAAGTAATGTCTCTGCTTTTGAATATACTATCTAGGTTGGTCATAACTTTTCTTCCAAGGAGTAAGCGTCTTTTAATTTCATGGCTGCAGTCACCATCTGCAGTGATTTTGGAGCCCCCCAAAAATAAAGCCTGACACTGTTTCTACTGTTTCCCCATCTATTTCCCATGAAGTGATGGGACCAGATGCCATGATCTGAACATTTCTGAATGTTGAGCTTTAAGCCAACTTTTTCACTCTCCTCTTTCACTTTCATCAAGAAGCTTTATAGTTCCTCTTCACTTTCTGCCATAAGGGTGGTGTCATCTGCATATCTGAGGTGATTGATATTTCTCCCGGCAATCCTGATTCCAGCTTGTGTTTCTTCCAACCCAGCGTTTCTCATGATGTACTCTGCATAGAAGTTAAATAAGCAGGGTGACAATATACAGCCTTGAAGTACTCCTTTTCCTATTTGGAACCAGTCTGTTGTTCCATGTCCAGTTCTAACTGTTGCTTCCTGACCTGCATACAGATTTCTCAAGAGGCAGGTTAGGTGGTCTGTATTCCCATCTCTTTCAGAAGTACTCAATGTACAATTATAGTCCACTGTCTCTTTTTTTATCACTTAAAAGAAAAATGCCAGATCATAGAGAACACTGCTGCTGCTTCTGCTGAGTCCCTTCAGTCGTGTCCAACTCTGTGCGACCCCATAGACGGCAGCCCACCAGGCTCCCCTGTCCCTGGGATTCTCCAGGCAGAAACACTGGCATGGGTTGCCATTTCTTTCTCCAATCCATGAAAGTGAAAAGTGAAAGTGAAGTCACTCAGTCGTGTCCAGCTCTGTACAACCCCATGGACTGCAGCACACCAGGCTCCTCCATCTATGGGATTTTCCAGGCAAGAGTACTGGAGTCGGGTGCCATCGCCTTCTCTGCATAGAGAACACAACGAAAAAGAAAAAAAGAAAAACTACCAAATAACTCTACAAAGTGGTGTCAACTATATGCACTCTGCACAGCAGGGTGTAAGACTCATGGTTCCTCTGTGCCTTGTCGCTAAGTCATGTCTGACTGTAGCCCCCAGGCTCCTCTGTCCATGGGATTCTCCAGGCAAGAATGCTGGAGTGGGCTGCCATGCCCTCCTCCAGGGGATCTCCCTGACCCAGGGATCGAAACAGCATCTCCTGCAACATCTGCATTGCAGGCAGATTCTTAAACGCTGAGCCACTGGACAAGCCCACAAAAAGCGTATGTCATTCTAGATAATAATAAGAGCATATAGCCTGTGCTCACCACTCACACCCATTTTCAGAAAACAGAACAGTATTATACCAAAAACTTTGCAGCCCCTTGCTGACTACAATCCCCTGCCACTCCTGTGCAGGTAACAACAAACTTGATGTTTAAATTATTTCTTTGCTTTCCAGAACTTTTCCACATGTGCACGAACCCCTAAACAACATATCAGGTTAGTTCTGCCCATGACTTAAGGGTTACACAAATGCAATCAGAATATCTAAGCTTTGATAACTCTCTTTGCCTAATGCCACTTTCTATCGTCATTCATCTTGATGTATTTGGTTGTGACTTACTCATTCTCACAGACATAGGAATGCCAGACCAGATCCCTAGTGCTGTGAACATTCTCATCAACCTGCTGATATAAGCACTCACGATGCGTCTAAACTATAGGCTTGGGAGCTGGACTCCAGGCGTGGGTTTCGAAAGCCCTCAGAGCCTTCTCACTGCCTCACATGCCGGCCAACTCTCGGTATGTCAGATTTCCCCTACTGGATTGTGCCACACTGAGGCCTTTACATCTGATCAACACAAATCCTCTGTTAGTTACATGTGGAGCAGATCCTCCACCCAGCCCACTGCTTGTCTTTTAACTTCCTTTAAGAATTCTTTTATTAGACATAAGTTTTACCTTAAGAGTCAACTTAAGACATTGTTTCCATTAAAGATTCCTCTCTTTTAGGAATTCTCAGTTCAAGAGGCTGTACTCTTCCCCCAGAGTCATATCTTGCGTTTTCCTCTTAAGTCTGGAAGACTTTCTCTTTGCGATGGATTGTGAAGCCATTTAGAGTTGAATTCTGTGTGTGCTGAGAGGTGGAAGGCGGGCGTTTTTTTCCTCTCTGGGCAACTAAGAGCGACTCCTGTGGAATTCACCATCTCCCTACTTTTTTAAAGTCGGTTCCATTCTATAGTGAAAACAAATTCCCAAAGAGGAGGAGAGGTCTTTGAGAGTTCTCTATGTGACCACACTTGTGCCAACACGAAACCACCCCAACGACCAGAGTGCGGTGAGCCTGGGTGCTTGGCAAGGCACTGCCCCTTAGACTGGTGCACTTACGTTTCTCCTGGCTATTTGTAAACTTGCTCTTCCTACAAATAGGAAAAACGGTTCTTCAGCTTCTCCAAAATATGCTTTTATTAGATTTATGGTGAACTTATAGATCAAGTTTGGGAGAGCTACCATCTTCATAAATCTACGAACACGGTATATTGGTCCTCTGTCTCTTCCTTTATGTCTTTCAATTATATCTGATAATGTTATATCTACAAGTACCTTGAACATCTGCAACAATGATATCCAGATGCTTCAACGCTGTAGGTGATGTTATGAATGAAATCTGTATTTCATTATATTTTCTAACGGGTTATAACCTACAGATGAGAAACAGGTTCTTGTACGTATTGTCTTTGTGCCTACAGCTTTGCTGAATGGTCTAATCAGTGCTAATGATGGATCTGAACATTCTAGTCACCTTCCTGGGTAGCCCATCGTGCCATTTACAAATAAAGCAGCTTCAGCTCCTGTTTCCCAAAGCTTAGACTTGCTTTTTTCTTTCTGGTTTACTGCATAAGCGAGGACCTCCCACACAATGATGAACAGTGATCGCAACAGTGCCTCCTACACACTGATGGCAAATAACCCTGAACTGTTGCTAATTTGATAGAAGTGTTTATAATGATTCACCACTAATTACGATGTATGCTGTAAGTCCTTGACAAATACCATTTATCATGTTACGAAAGTTCCCTTCTGTTCCTAGCTTGCTAAAAGTTTTAATCATAAGATGTTAATGCCGTCAAATGCTTTTTTAACGTCCTAGAACATTAAATGCCATCAACTTGCTTCCCTACATCTATTAACGAGGCCACATGCTTTTCCTTAATAATTATACCACGTTAACTCACATCAGTTAGGATGGTGTAAGGTGGCACACACACAGTGATCATGTGGAAAGATGCACTATGCCACTGAACTCAATCTGCAAACATTTCATTTAATAATTTTTTACCTGTTCATCAAAAATGAGAATAATCTATGTTCCTAAGATGAAACCTCTAATATTGTCTTTTATACCTGATTTGTTATTAACAAGTCTAATATGAAATGACCTTGATATGTTCATCTTTTTCTATTTTTTGAGAAAGACTACAAGACTTCCGCATTTTATAAAACCTCACAATAAGATCACCTCCGCCAGCTCTGTTTGTAGCGATGCTTCCTAAGGCCCGCTTGACTTCACACTCCAGGATTTCTGGCCCCAGGCGAGTGACCACACCACTATGATTATCCAGGTCATTAAGACATGTTTTTGTATGGTTCTTCGGTGTATTCTCACCACCTCTTCTTAATCTTTTCTGCTTCTGTGAGGTCCTTACTGTTTCTGTCCTTTATCATGGCCCATCCTTGCATGAAATGTTCTCTTGATATCTCCAGTTTCCTTGAAGAGATCTCCAGTCTTTCCCATTTATTGTTTTCCTCTATTTTCTTGCATTGTTCATTTAAAAAGACCTGCTTATCTCTCCCTGTTATTCTCTGGAACTCCGCACTCAGGCATATTTTTCCCTTTCTCCCTTGCCTTTTGCTTCTCTTCTTTCCTCAGCTATTTGCAAGGCCTCCTCAGACAACCACTTTGCTTTCATGTATCTTGTTTTCTTGAGGATGGTTTTGGTCACTGCCTCCTGCACAACGTTACAGACCTCCCTCCATAGTTCTTCAGGCACTCTGTCTATCAGATCGAATCCCTTAAATCTATTTGTCACCTCCACTATATAAATCATAAGGGATTTGATTTAGGTCATACCTGAATGGCCTAGTGGTTTTTCCCTACTTTCTTCAATTTAAGCCTGAATTTTGCAATAAGGAGCTCATGATCTGAGCCACAGTCAGCTCCAGGTCTTGTTTTTGATAGTGGAAGTGATAGAATTCCCACTGAGCTATTCAAAATCCTGAAAGATGATGCTGTCAAAGTGCTGCACTCAATATATCAGCAAATTTGAGAAACTCAGCAGTAGCCACAAAACTGGAAAAGATCACTTTTCATTCCAATCCCAAAGAAGGGCAAGGCCAAAGAATGTTCAAACTACTGGACAATTGCACTTATTTCACCTGCTAGCAAGGTTAGGCTCAAATTTCTTCGAGCTAGGCTTCAGCAGTACATAAACTGAGAACTTCCAGATATACAAGCTGAGTTTAGAAAAGGCAGAAGAACTAGAGATCAAATTGTCAACATTCATTGGATCATAGAGAAAGCAAGGGAATTCCAGAAAACATCTACTTTTGTTTCATTGACTATGCTGAAGCCTTTAACTGTGTGTGTAACAACAAATTGTGGATAACTCTTCAAGAGATAAGAATACCAGATCACCTTACCTGCCTCCTGAGAAACCTATACGTAGGTCAAGAAGCAACAGTTCGAACCACACATGAAACAATGGACTGGTTCTAAATTGGGAAAGGAGTATGTCAAGGCTGTATACTGTCACCCTGCTTATTTAACTTATATGCAGAGTACATTGTGCAAAATGCCAGGCTGGATGAAGCACAAGCTGGAATCAAGATTGCCAAAAGAAATATCAACAACCTCAGATATGAAGAGGATACCACTCTAAGGACAGACAGTGAAGAGGAACTAAAGAGGCTCTTCACGAGGGTGAAAGAGGAGAGGGAAAAGATGACTTAAAACTCAGCATTCAAAAAACGAAGATCATGGCATCTGGTCTCATCATCTCATGGCAAACAGATGGGGAAACAGTGACGAATTTTATTCTCTTGGGCTCCAAAATTACTGTGGACGTGACTGCAGTCGTGAAATTAAAAGATGCTTGCCACTTGGAAGAAAAGCTATGGCAAACCTAGACAGCATATGTAACAGTAGAGACATTACTTTGCCGACAAAAGTCCGTCTAGTCAAGGCTATGGTTTTTCCAGTAGGCACGTATGGATGTGAGAGTTGGACCATAAAGAAGGCTGAGCACCAAAGAATTGATGCTTTTGAACTATGGTGTTGGAGAAGACTCTTGAGAGACCTTGGACTGCAAGGAGATCCAACCAGTCCATCCTAAAGGAAATGGACTCTGAATATGCATTGGAAGAACTGATGTGAAGATGAAGTTCCAGTATTTTGGGCACCTGATGTGAAGAGCCGACTCACTGGAAAAGACCCTGATGCTGGGAAAGATTGAAAGCAAAAAGAGAAGGAGGTGACAGAGGATGAGATGGTTGGATAGCATCACTGACTCAATGGACATGAATTGAAGCAAACGCCAGAAGGACAGGGGAACCTGGCAGGCTGTGTCCATGGGGTCACAAAGAGTTGAACACAACTGAAAAACAGCACCACAGTAAGACCATCTGAGAATGATGGAAGCAAGGCTATTCATCCTAGCTTTAGCCTACTTCAGTTTCCTACTGAATTTAATCTATGCTCATGCCCCAGAGAGTGGTATTTCTGGCCTCCTGCTACTTTTTAATCTTAATTGCTATCTTTCCCATGAAACCAGGAACTTTCTCGTGACCATCTGATACCGTCTCTCTCTCACTGACACCTTCTCACAGCACTGGATCCCAGTTCATGTTCAGAAAAAAAAATGTTTTTGATTGACAGACTGACTGATCCCTGACTGATCCCTGAAGTGTTTTCCTTCAGTCTTTTTCTTTAAACTTTTATTAGGAAAATTTCAAACATACCCAAAAATTGAGAGGATAATGATTCATCATGTACCCAACACCTGGCTTCAGTCATTGACAATTCATGACCCATCTTCTTACATTCATCCCCAAATGCCTGTCCCCCATTATTTTAAAGAAAATCCATCATTTGGTTCACAGTATTTTAATATATATCTCTGAGAGAGAATGACTGTATAAAAATATAATATTACTGTCAGACCTCAAAAGCTAAAGAACGCCTGAAACTCAAATGTTCAGTTAGCGTTCAAGTTTCCAACAGCCTCACATCTTTTTTTCTCTTGAAAGATGCTTTCCCTTGATAGGACCTGCACGTTGTGATTGATTGAGATCTGTTTTTTTGTTTGGCACCAGCTATTGTTTTCTCCTTGCTTTTATTTGAAGAAAGGGAATCATTTATCCTGAAGGGCAGTGCTTCTCAAACTGTCTGTGGCAGAGACAGTGTTAGGTTTCTAATCGGTCTGGATCTGATACACAGGTGCTGTGCAAAACCACCCCCCAGACTGAACGCACAGAGCTCACCGAGAGGGAGGCCTGGCAGACTGCGTGCAGAGCCACAGACGTCCTCGGACCACAGCCTTGAATATGACCGCCTCATCATTTCTCACCACTCTGATTCTTGTACTTACTGACTTCATTAGGCAGATCTCAGCTTGAGTAGCATCGCTACAGAATTTCCCCAGGCTGGGTTTTGTTCATTGCATCCACATGTTATCGTTTAATCTGTTTCTCTGTCCTCTGTATCTCTATAAACGTGCCTGTTAGAGCCAGCAAGTTGAGCTGATGTAGGTCCAGGTTTTTTTGACAGGACTTTTTACAGGTGGCCTTGTATTCTCTCGACAGGAGACAGGTATGTCCGGCTGCTCCTCCTTCGGTGATGTTAGTGGTCACGGTGGCCAGGGCTACCACCAGAATCATAGAGTGACTATCTTCGCCACACCTGAGCGGTTTGAAGTCAGCGTTTCCATTGCTAGTTAGTGATAAGTAACTTGTGATAACTCTAACATTTCTCTTTAACCCATGAATCTATAGCTGTGAATCTGCAGATAGCTAGGGACAGGGAAAGCTTTATTATTCTTTTCTTACTGCTTTCCACATCAACTACATGGCAGCCAGGCATGGTTCTGATAATGTTATTGGGTCTCTGACATTTATTTACAACTTCAACTGTCAACTAGTACATGGACAACTTATTTTAAGTTTTCCCATGTGACTATATACCTCTAACATTTGGGTATAGAATTTATGTGTGTATGTGTGTGTGTGTGTGTGTCTGTCTGTCTGTCTGAAGAAAAACACACATACATAGTTACAGAATTTTAAAAACAATCAAATCAAGCATGCTGATCATATTTTTCAGATTTGCTATATCTTGACTCATTTCATCTGCTTAATTCATCAATCTTTGATTGAAGTCATTTAAAATCTACTATCATAATGAACTTTTCAAACTTTGATTTCTTCAGCTTTGGTTTCTATGTTATGGCTATGATGTCGGGCACATTAAAATTCCTAAGTCATAAAGCATCTTGGTCCATGTATTATCCCTCTTTATTCATACTTACAATTTTTTCCACATATTCTATCTAATATTAATAATTGTGTCACCAGCTTTGTTTTAAAGTGTTTGCTCCATATACCTTTTTCTTGCCCTTTACTTTTAGCCTCTGGTGATTCTGTTTCAGGATTCTCTGATTGAAAAATGTCTGATCTGATAATGGATGTCTTTAAATCAGTACATTTAACACATTTAAATTTGTGAATACTGACACATTTTACCTTTTCTGGAACACAAAAGGGTTTTGTTCACAACTAATAGTTAAATAACGTATATCCATTTCTATGCTTATTCTTATTTCCTTTACCCCGCATCTGATGACTCACCTCTCTTCTTCCTGAAATACACCACGCAGTGAATAAAATAATGATTACCAAGATTATGAAATAACAGGAAAACTTTTTAAAGAATGACCATACAGTTTTTTAAATTACGTATGTGCATGATTACAACAATTGGGATTTAAAAAAAAAAAAACACTAATCAAAGACTAATAAAGTAAAGAAGGAAAAAAACTATTTTTGATTGTTAAGGTTAGATCAGACTTGGTACCAGCTGAGGCCAGGAATCTACAAAACACCAGTCCTCTCTCTGTGACACTGTTCCTGGAACTAAAGCCCTGGCTGGGTCGTAAGTAACTCCTCCATGAAAAGCAACAGGGCAGAACGGGTGATGCTCAGGTGATGCCACCAGCTGGCGGGGCGACCCTGGGCAAGTCACTAAACCTGCTGGGGCTTCAGACTGCCCGTGGCTGCAGTGGAAGTAATCTGCCTCACAGGGTTTTATGATGAGGAGCAAATGAAACAAGGCCCGTGGAACTACCTTACTGTATTGATACATACGTGTTTGTGTGTGTGTGCAGTCTTTCTGACTACAAGGCAGAACACACAGTCACATCATCCGAAGAAAAGCCGTGCCCACCTCCCGCTAACCTGGCCTGGACCCCACAGAAGTGTGAAACAAGAAGAGGTTAATTCCCTATCTACCCGTTTCCCTCCTTCTCAGGGACCCTGGGTTCTTCCTCCATTAAAACACCAGCGTGCGTCTCACAGCCTCCACTGCCATTTCCACGGCTCACAGGCTCACCAACCAGTGGGCACTGTCCTTTCTCATTTTTGTAACGTGATAAACTGGGCTGAGCGCCTGCCGCTGCCATGACCTGGACACCTGCTCCCTGACGTCACACCTCTGCTGGCCCGTTAACTGCAGGTGGCATTCCATCACTCGGTCATATTCCTCGGATTTTGACCTTTGTGTTTCCTAACAAATCTGCATCCTTATAAGAGTTAATGTAGAAAATAGTCAGCTTTCCCAAATAGAAAAGTGCTCATCTCAGCAGTTCTGGGATCAAGCATAGGCGGACTTCTGTGCAAAGCTCATACCTATTTCTGCACTTTCACAGATTCCCAGGAAGAGTTGAGCACCCTGAGGCAGTGGTCTCCTACAATGTGACTCATTTAACACAACAAGCGATGATTACTTATCAGCCTAAGGAGCTGTCACCATTCCTGCTCATATCCAACAACCCAAGGAGCCAACACCGTTCCTGCTCACTCCAACAACCCACTGACCTGATGCTTGCAGGAGGGAGTTTTGTTGACAATTATTCCTCCTGTTTCAGTGAACATGTTTGTAAGAAGAACTAAGGGAGTAACGCAAGATATTTCCTGCGCCTCATTAATTCCATTTGTTTCTTAGATAAAAACAGAGATGGTTTAAAAATACATTAATGCAAGACAAGTGACATTGCACTCTTAGGAAACAGACTCAAGCTTTCAGAAATTTTCGCAAATTGCAAAAAAAAAAAAAAAGATTCGCACGTTAGGATGTCAGCTACCAGATGCGAGAAGGTGGGTGCTTTTGAGAATGACCAGAATACCAGATTTCCTGATTAAAAAAGCTCTCTGAACCCAAACACAAACTTTGGGAATAGAACAGCGAAGCCCTCTCACAGAGAAAAACACGTCCAGCAGCCACAAGTGTACAGCAGGCGTCGCTGAGGAAAGAGCCTGGGGGCAAGAAGGCACCTTACAGTCTCAGCCACCAGAGCGCCAGTGCCCCTGGGCTACCTAAGAAATCCACTGGTGTCCAACACCATGTCCGGGTAACCTCTGCTTACTGGGACCTGGAGCAACCCAACCACAGGTCTCAGCCCTGCCTCTCCAGCCCTCTGCGCTGACTACTCACTCATCAGGAGAAACGCAGAGGCAGGCACGCGGGGACCGGAAGGCAAAAGTCAGACAAGAGGCAGTCAAGTCCTGCCAGTTCCTGCGTTACCAACACAGCACGCTGGCCAGGATGTGCAGAGCCCCGCCTGCACCAAGGACACCGTGAAAGCCGCATGGCTCACGGACGCCAAGGAAGCTCACGGACGCCAAGGAAGCCCCCGGGCCGCGCGGCATGGCGGGGCCGGCTCACCTGGTGGCGGGAGAAGAGGCGCACGGCCTCCAGCTGGTGGAACACGGGGTAGTGCTGCGCGTCGATCTGGTCGCGCCGGTACACGTCGCCCACCACCAGGAAGGCGTCCAGCCCCGCGCGCAGCAGGTCCCACTGGTGCGCCGACGTGTGCGCGCGCAGCATGTGCGTGGCGTTCAGGTAGTAGTTGTCGCCCTTCTTCCGGCTGGGGTGGTCGGCCGGGATGAGCAGGCTGTCGAAGTTCTGCCACGTGGTGACCACCGGGGAGAGGTCGTCGTACACGGAGAAGAGCGGGGTCCCAGCGCGGCCCGTGTACCGCGCGTAGAAGTGCTGCTTCACCCGCTCCTTGAGCAGCCAGAGCGGGTGCAGCGGCTGGTTGTGCAGGTTCCGGCCGACCTTGGACAGGACCTTGCGGGTCAGGTTGCTGTAGTCGTCCTGGGGGTAGGACTTGCCCAGCAGCTCCACCGTGCTGCCCCATGCTCCCGGGGCGGGCCTCGGGCCCAAGGGCTGATGCTCGTGGCCCCGGCAGACTCCGCTGTCTCTCCGGGCCAAGCGGGCACGCACCTGGCCGACTCTCCTGAGAGCCCAGCAGACCATGACAGCAGCTTCCTTCACAGGTTCTGGAAAGAGGACACACACGGCAGTCACCTCTCAGCCGGGGAGAGTCCATCTCCCACCAGCACACCCCCTCCCCCACATCAAGAGAATCACGAGCATCACCTGGACACTCAAGACAATGAAATTGAAGAAAATGTCCTTTATTCATGTCATGTCATGTCCTGGATCCCTCACATGGAAACAAACCTATGGATGTGATGACCTCCTTTTATTCTGACTCCATTCGGGGTCTCATTCCTGAAAGGAGGCCCTTAAATGCATCCAACAGGCCCTGAAGGATGGAGGGAGGTTTGAACTGCCATACCCCCACTCCATCCTCATAATCACCAAGTTCTGCTCACTTCTGCCAAAAGGTGACTTCCAGAATAGTTCACTATATTGTAAGATGACATGAACACTTTTTTTTTTGGATGTTTCAAATAAAATACACCAATTTAGGTAACGGTTATTTTTATGTAATTTTTCTAAAAATAGAAGTGAAAAGCTTAAGGAAATATTACATAGAGTGATAGACCACACCAGCGGACAGCTGGAACTATTTTTATAGATGCGAATCTCTTCTACCCTCACATCTGGTCATGTCACTTCCATTAAATACCATCGCAGGATCCCATCAATGATACGTCCGTTTGGTAAAAGAGCAGGTTTCCACTGCACACCCACGGGAAACCAGGAGCAGGGCGTCCTCACCCGGGGAGAGACACGGAGCAGTCGGGACACAGAGAGTGGCCTGATCTTTTTCCTAATGCCCAGGATTTAACAAGAGGACCAGACTTCACAGCTAAAGTCACACGGCAGTCACCTCGCACAGGCTGTGCGCATCAAAAATGAGGTGACAGAGAGCCGGTGGAGGGGCCCAAACCCCAAGGCGCTAGGAGCATCAAGACAACGCCGGAGACTTCTGGACGCTCTCGCTGGCCCATGAGCAGGTTTAAACGGACTCGGGGATCTCAGGCATGACAAGCTTTAGATGTCAACCCCCTAGGGTGGTAAAAACAACTGCTGTGAACTTAAAGCAGCCAAAACCATCTTCTAAAACTTGGCATTGTTACCACTGAGTTACTAGCAAGCCCACAGGTAGGTGGGTTATTTGACTTCTAGGCTCTACATACTACCAAGAGAGCACTTAACTTCATGATAATAACGCATTAGAAGGGAACAGCATTGCTCCCAGTGACCATCCAGGGCACCCCGGGGGTGCACCCCACATCACAGCCCACTTGGATGACGGGGCTGATGATACCCAGCTCCGAATTAAACGCCCGTGCACCTGTGCGGTGGCTTATTAGGCGCCTGGGCGTAGAGCTGGTGTGTGAGGCAGCCGTCACACAGGAGGTTTTCACGGAGCCCAGAAACTCTCTGGCTCTGTTCATTTATGGCACTATTTTGTCAGAGTTGTGGCGGGAAGCGTTTCTGGCTGAGCTTCAGTGGAAATCTGTCTCCCCTCCACAGTGCTCAGGCTTGTCACCGCCACGGATATAAATTTTACACATGACTGAGCCGCCTTATGCATCTCAGTCACGCTGGTGGGTTGTCAGCGGCCCGGCTCAGCGCCCTTGGGAGACACAAGAAAGCCTCTTCCCTCCAAAGGCGCGTGCTGCCACCAAGCTCAGGAGCCTTCTGGGGAAGGTGTTATCACTGCACACAGCCTTTGACTGCTTTGGGCCCTCAGGCTTCTCACAGAAAACAGTACCTATCTCCTAGGAAAAGATCGTGTTCATAATGTACTTAATTCATTGCCAGTATAAGACACAATATAAGTTAAATTAAAGCTTAAAATGGCCCATTAAAGGTTAAAAAAAGAACCCAGACTGTTTAAAAAAAACAGTCACCCACTGAGACAGAGAACACAGGATGAATTCTGGATTTTGTCCACATGACTTCCACGCGTGTGTCTGCGGCTGGCGCGACCCGGCCCGTGCTGAAGTTAAATACGGCTGACAGAGCCACACTGTCAAATTCCACATTCATCCAACTTATTGACTGCGCTGGTGAATCTGCTTCTGGCAGAAGAAGAGCCATGTGGCATAACCTCTCCTTTGGTGACATGAAACCCTTCCATGACTCGTCTCCAGGTTCATGGTCAAACCTCACTATGGTCCGGAGTCGGTGACAGGCATTGCGTGGTGTTGATTTACCAGCCTCGTTTCCAGCATTAGCAGCTGCAGAAAGAGCGGTTTCAAGGCTGAGCTCTTTCGGGTTTCAGAAACGTGAAGAGTGTTAATTCTACTGTGTAATCGGTTTCCTTTACTCGGTAGTGACTGCATACTCATTCCTTGGGGGACAGAAAACCCCACGGTCACCAGGCTCCTTGACAGATGTCACAATGTTGAGTAGGCAAATGCCCAAAATACCACTTTCCACAAGAAGCTGAAAAGTAAGGCTGTGAGCAACTTTTGGCAGGAAGGCGCTCTCAAGAGGGGCCCTGCTTGTCATGTCACTAACCCTAACCAGACATCCCCCTGTTCTGTTCCTCTCCAGCCCAGGCACACCTTTCGGATCCCCGGACCACACCACGCCTTGCCTAACCTGCTGGCAAGGCATCGTGTGGTCCAGAGAAACCAACCCTGAATATTCACTGGAAGGACTGATGCTGAAGCTGAAGCTCCAATACTTTGGCCACCTGATGCGAAGAGCCTGTTGGTTCTTTCCATAGATCAGAGGAAGAGAAATGAAGACTAAGCCATTAAAAGGTGACCAGATTGCTTCCCTAGCATCCCCTGCAGAAATCTCTCGAACAAACTAGAAGAACAAGCTAACATCCAAAGAAAAAATCACAAGAAGTCCACCAGCTGGCACCCTGGCCTAACCCACCCCACCCCCCCATCTCAGTGATTAGCTGAGATGATTTCTTCAGTTTTTCCCTTTAAAAACTCTCATGGCTGAGCAGAAAATTCACATATGTCTTTGGAGGGACCCAGCCACCTTTCTAGCCTCCCCTTGCCTTCCTTCTCAAGACAAATAACATGTTTTACTTTTTCAGGCACCTGTGTGTTAGGGAATGACCTTTGGGTACTTCTAGAAATAGCATTTTCTTTAATTATGATATATTAATATTGACAGATTAACAGGCTTACTGAAGTTTTAATTACATGGCAAAACAGTAAATGGGTTCAATGAAAGTGTTTTCACCTCTCTTATCTCATAGTTGATGTTACTCAGAAGGGAACTGGAATAAAACAGTGTAGAGAAATAAAACACATCATGTTATGTTAGTATAACTGATGCTTTAGAATTGTGGTGCTGGAGAAGACTCAAGAGTCCCTTGGACTGCACGGAGATCAAACCAGTCAATCCTAAAGGAAATCAACCCTGAATATTTGCTGGAAGGACTAATGCTAAAGCTGAAGCTCCAATACTTTGGCCACCTGATGCAAATAACCAATTCATTGGAAAAGACCCTGATGCTGGGAAAGATTGAAGGCAGGAGGAGAAGGGGGCGACAGAGGATGAGATGGTTGGATGGCATCATTGACTCAATGGACGTGAGTTTGAGCAAACTCCAGAAGATAATGAAGGACAGGGAAGCCTGGTGGGCTACAGTCCATGGGGCTACAAAGAGTCGGACACGAGTGAGCGACTGAACAACAACTACTACAATGTTAGTAGAAGCTAGTTCTGAATTCAGGAAGATCTGTATCAAGACATTTATACATTTTAGAGAAACAAACAAGATTGGGTTACAGAATGTTCATATGACCCAAACTGAAGGAGTTAAAGAAGCCAAGAACACAGCTGAAACTTTTCAAATAGAGTGAAGATCTTACCAAAGGGTCACCAGGACCCAGGCAGAGTTCCATCCCTGGGAGAGGAAGACCAGAAGGGAAAGGGCACAAGCAAATGAAGTCTGTTCCTAGGCACAAGGCCACACATTATCAGGAGAGGGCCACCCTGGAGAGTAATGGGGGGCTATTTGGGGAGGGGTTTTATGCAACACATGAAGAATAAAATCATGGAGAGTCCAGCCTAGATGTGCAGAAAGACGAGAAGATACTGTTTGTACAGATTCTGGAATTCACTGGTCAGCAGGAAAACTTTTCTCCTGCTGGCTTGGTTGAAGCCAGCAGAAATATAAAGAGTCACACTTTTAATGCCAAATGAACCTACTGGTAGGTAACTATCTGCGGACATGGACATGTCTCTCTCTAGCAAATAACCAATATAGGGTCAGGCGGACACCGCATTTCGGTGCCACTCTCTTGCAGTAACACGGATCACCCACAAGAACGTCTGAACACACAGTGGCGCCAGGAGCGCCCGGACTCCTTCCTTGAGCTCTGTCTCTTTGGACACAACGACTATTTCCCCACATCTGGTGTGCCCAATTCCTAGATGTGGCCGTGGGCACTGCGCAACAACCTTGCCTTTCTACTTCAGGCCTTTTAATGCCCGACAGCATGAAGCACACAAACTCTCTCCTCTCAAGATGCACCATCAAAGTGTGTTTTTCCAACGGATTCTGGAGCATGTAAGTGGCACAAGGGAAGCCCCCAAGGCAGAAAGAGAAGGCTCCGGCACACAGGCGCATCTGCAGCTTGGAAACACCAGCCGCCCTTTACCATTCGCAAATGCTCTTACCTCACCAGAACAAATGAACGCAGTCCTTGCCTCAAATAACTATCTATCCACCACTGGTCTCAGCAACATAGTTAAGGTATGGCTTAAAGCCCCCAGCAAGAAAGTGGCACTGGCTCTGCTGCCTGGGGCACCTGGCTTCCGCGGGCTGGCAGAGGCCCAGCTGCTCCATGAAGCAGTGCGCACTTGTCAAGACAATTACGCAAGAGCTTGGCAGCTCACTCAGAGGGCAGGCCCGAGGAGAGGCAGCGCCCGGGCACACAGATCAGAGCCCCCCACACCCCCTGACACCATGGCCTTCGTATGTGATTGGCACCTTGTGTGTAGATAATGTCTTTTATTAAACTTAAGTCTAAGCGGGGAGAAAAGAGCAACGAAGGCAATTCTAAACACAATGGTTATCTGAATACACAAGGCCACGTTCCCATTCAGAAGAGATGTCTTTGCATCACTGTAATTCAGTGGAGAAATGACTAGCAATACCATTCTTTGCTCATAAATGCCGTGTCTTCAAGAATGAGAGATTAGAAAGTGTTCTGCCATGCTGGAAACTTAATTATTCAAGAATAGAGGAGTCCTCAAGAGAAAAGTATTTTGTGATGGACACAGACAAATGGAAAAACACAACTTTGTAAAGGGTTTTTTTAAAAACACACACACAGACATCACTGGACTCAGTTCCAAGAGAAATCAGTTTTGCTGTCATAAGTCAAAAGGTGAAAATCTGTCATTAAACGAATACACGCGGGAAGGACTACACACAAAAGACCTTGCAAAATTAATTTAAAGCCTGGTTAGTAAGTATCTAAAGATGTAACCATGTTTGGAATGGCAGTTGAACCCCCAACCACTCTTTCACAAATTTTCACTTCAGAAAAATATCAGTTAAAATTAAGTTCATGTTACTAGTCCCCATCAGTATGAATACTTGCTTAAGTACGCCAGGGGAAAAAAATTCTTCTCAACGCATATAAAAAATAACACACTGTAAAACAAATATACCACATTCACCCTTAATGCTCTTCACCATCTTACCAAAGTCAAATGAAACATCAAAACTGCTAGTTAATCTCAACTTGGGTCAATCAGCTAGTCATCATTTATTTTTGTCTTGAACGAAAGGTATTTACACTAGTTCCACATGGTACCCATTTGGAGAATGACAGCATAATTCATTATCCACTAAATTCAGCGTTCAAATAGAGTGTAATAACCCTACAAGTACAGAACAGTCTCAAAATAAAAAAATGCTTAGCTAATGAAAAAGACTAACGTGCTCACCCAGAAGTAATTAGCAAGCCGAACGGCTATGGCAAGTAAAATTAAAACTTGTTTTAAATCAACTCACTGAACTGCATATTAAAAACTATTTTAGGTAATTAGAAATAATACTGTTACACAGAAGACATGGCCTCCAGGTTAAAAATCCTTCTCTCCTAAATATTCTAAATAAACTGATTCCATCTAAGATCCTCCAAATAAAGTCGCTGCATACAAAATCCTGGAGTCTTGGCTAGAGTGGAGGAAAGAGTCTTTGCCAGTTCTTAGCTCCGTAATTACTTTTTTTTGTCTGCTTCTTTTTTTAATTTTATTTTTAATTGGAGGATAATTGTTACAATCTTGTGTTGGTTTCTGCCATACATCAACATGAACCAGCCAAGGCATACACATGTCCCCTCCCTCCTGAACCTCCCTCCCCAACCTACCCCTCTAGGTTGTCACAGAGCACCAACCTAGGGTTCCCTGGGTCACACAGCAAATTCCCACTGCTGTCTACTTTACACATGGTAACGGTTCTGTTTCAATGCTGCTACCCTCTCAAATCATCCCACCTTCCCTCTCCCCCGGCTGTATCTCCTTTTTTATATTTTCCTGAAGTACAGTCGATAGCTCCGCAGTTATCACGCAGACACTAACAGCCTGAAACACTTGTCGACCTACAGACGGTGGCTCAGCGTCACCCCTCTCTGCAGCCTCTCTTTCTCTGGCTCCTCCTGGCCGCACTGGGACAGACAGACGCCGCTGGGCCGGCCCGCACCAGCCTCCTGACCGAAAGGAGCACCAGGTCAGGGCCAGGCTGACCGGACTCGCCTGGTCCCAGGCTGCCCCTGACGTTCCCATTGCTCGTCCCTGACGTTCCCATTGCTCGTCCCTGACGTTCCCATTGCTTGTCCTCTCCGGATAAATGCCAGCCAACCTCACTTTTTGCAACAGACACCGTCCTGGTAAGTTCCTTTTGAGTTTTTTTTTCAGACTGAAACACAGCTTCCCGTTGACATGGTCCGTAACCCCAGAGGTGCTCCACCTCGGTGACACCAGGTCTTATCCTTCACACTCTGCCCACACTGAATGGACCCATCCCTTCTTTCTTCCTGAGAAGCCCACGAAACCCTCACTGAGCCCACCCATCAGGACGCTGGCCCCTCTCTTGGATTTTAAGCTCCTGGAGGAACAGGATGATGTTTCTGTCCTTTAAAAAGAACCTCTTCCCAGGTCAAAGGCGTAACCCCCACTAAGAATACCCATGTTAGGCATTTCCGAATTGCTGTTTCACTGAGAAGAGACACCATCCGTTAACTCACAGCGATACCGCAACTGCTCTGTCCTCTCCCTACAGAAGACCTAGTGAAAATAACCAAAGCACAGCACTGAGGTGTCTCAGCAAGTCATTCCCAAGGACGGCAGTCAAGCGGCACTCCTTAATCCACACACCTGCTAGACCATGCCCAAATACCGCATCAAGATGGACAGTGAGACTGAAGTCCACATGTCAGCTTCCGTCAGCCCTGAGCAGCCCCAACCAGTCCTGATCATCCTGAGCTCTCTGCTGAACCCCCTGGAACATAGTTCTGCATTTTTCTGTAAGTTTTGTAAGTTTTAAGGATTAGCTAGTACATGAAAGCATTTAGTTCAAATTGCAAGATACCTGAATCTTGAAAACGATGAAAATAATACACAGTCAATTCCCGTTATTCACAGCAGTTCTGATCTAGAACATCTCTGAGTGCACGGAATCAGTGGATGCTGGACCCCTGCTCCTCGGGAAAATACACGGCCAGTTTGTGTCCCTGAGGCCGGTTTTCAGGATTGTGGCAGCTTAAGTCTTAGCCACAGGCTGGTCGTCATGCAGCTGACTTCTTCCAGCTGGTGGGGGTTTCAGTATCCGTAGGACAGATCCCCGGATGTGGCTCAGAATGTTATCTACAGCCCGGAGGAGGAACGCAAGCCCATTGACACTGCTCAGTGACTAAACTATTTCAATTTGGCCCCTTTGACTGTTATCCTTTGCTTCTGCACTGTCTCACGTCTGTGATGGAACTTATTCTTTGGCTAAAGCTTGTCCAGAGACAAAAAGCAGCCTGAGGATCTGGGGGAAAAGGACCGTAGGGTCCTGCTCTGTTTCACAATGATGCAAAGAAACACACACACACACACACACACACACACACACACACACACACGGAAAAGCGCCACACACACACACACACACACACACACACACACACACACACGGAAAAGCGCCGCTGCACCTGCTCCCTCCCTGGACGAGAGGCCTGGGTCCAGCGGGGAGAGGCTCCCAGGTCATCCCAGGCCAGCAGGGGGCGGGCCCGGCCTCCGGGCCGCGGCTCACTCTTCCACGTGGCCACGTCCCGCCACAGCCCCAGCACCCTGGAGACTCTTTAATGAGGTCTCCTGGTTGTTTTGGTGACAAGGTATTTGAAAAATAAGGTCTGTGCTTCACAGGACAACACACTTCAGGAACAGAAGCGCATTTTCTTCCCTGGCTGCCTGTGAAGGGTAATAGGCCTATTTTCTGATTTTGACATTTATTTGAAATTCAGATTCTATTGTATAACCTAATACGAGCTGTGAAGATAATTAATATAAATGTGAAAATCCCAGGGCGAAGCAGGAGAAGGGAGGAGAAGGAACATTCTTAAAGTTCAAGCCGCTTTCCTGTGCTGCTATAGGCATTTAACTGTCTGCCTGTCTCAAACACAAAATTCAAGCACAAAGCTGAATTCCTCTCCTTTCCGCTTCCCGATCACCTGTTTGGAACACAGAACACGTGGGCTCATCTGCGCCAGTGTGTCTGAGGCGCTATGGGCACACTGCAACAGAAAGGAACCCCACACTGACCTTGCAGTGGAGAGGTCAAGGTGCCCCTTTACTTAACAAATTACATTTATTTAATTTATGCTGCCCCTGATGAACATACTCATATAAATTAGCAGTTTTGCAACCTCGGAAGTCCTGGGTCTTTCTTTGCTATTGTTCAGGTGCTAAGTCATGTCCGATCTTTGCGACCCCATGGACTGCAGCACGCCAGGCCTCCCCTGTCCATCAGCAACTCCAGGAGCTTACTCAAACTCACGTGTATCAAGTCAGTGCCGTCATCCAGCCATCTCATCCTCTGTCGCTCCCTTCTCTTCTTGCCCTCCATCTATCCCAGCATCAGGGTCTTTTCCAATGAGTCAGCTCTTCACATCAAGTGGCCAAAGTATTGGAGCTTCAGCTTTAGCATCAATCCTTCCAATGAGTATTCAGAGTTGATCTCCTTTAGGATTGATTGGTTTGATCTCCTTGAAGTCCAAGGGACTCTCAAGGGTCTTCTCCAGCACAATTCTAAAGTACCAATTCTTCAGCACTCAGCCTTCTTTATGGTCCAACTCTCACATCCATACGTGACTACTGGAAAAACCACAGCTTTTCTGCTATCTTTAAAATATCAAAATAGCAATTTGCCTTACAGATTTTCCACGTTTACAACAGATCAAAGAGAAAAATGCCTAAAAGTTGTTCATTGGTTTACTACCACCTCTTGCAAAAGGTCTGGTGGAAGAACAGATGAATAATAGAACAATCATGGCATTATTATGACGAGTATTTCTTGAGTCACTGAGCACTTCACAGATATCCCCTCATCTAGTCATCAGCACAATTCGAGATTGGTATTTTGTAGAAAAGAAAAATGAGGCTGTACAAACACAAGGAAAACAGGGGTCCTGGTGAGAGCCAGAGCCCAGGTCACACCCAGAGCCCACTGTTGCTCACATCAGGTGGCCACAGTATTGGAGCTTCAGCATCAGTTCTTCCAGTGAATATTCAGGGTTGATTTCCTTTAGGATCGACTGGTTTGATCTCCTTGCTGTCCAGGGGACTCTCAAGCGTCTTGTCTAGCACCACAGTTCAAGAGCATCAGTTCTTCGGCACTCAGCTTTCTTTATGGTTCAACTCTCCAACTTTAAAAATGATCCCCAGGACTTCCCTGGTCCAGTGGTTGAGACTCCAACCTTCTGATTCAAGGGGTGCGGGTTTGATCCTTGGTCGGGTAACTAAGACTCCACATGCCACACAACATGACCAAGAAAATGTAAAAATAAAATAAAGTACATTAAGAAGTAAATAAAAATATAACAGATGGAGAAATATACCATGTTCATGGATCAGAAGAATCAATATAGTGAAAATGAGTCTACTACCCAAAGCAATTTACAAATTCAATGCAATCCCTATCAAGCTACCAGTGATATTTTTCACAGAACTAGAACAAATAATTTCAAGATTTGTATGGAAATACAAAAAACCTCAAATAGCCAAAGCAATCTTGAGAAAGAAGAATGGAACTGGAGGAATCAACTTGCCTGACTTCAGGCTCTACTACAAAGCCACAGTCATCAAGACAGTATGGTACTGCCACAAAGACAGAAATATAGATCAATGGAACAAAATAGAAAGCCCAGAGATAAATCCACACACATATGGACACCTTATCTTTGACAAAGGAGGCAAGAATATACAATGGAGTAAAGACAATCTCTTTAACAAGTGGCGCTGGGAAAACTGGTCAACCACTTGTAAAAGAATGAAACTAGATCACTTTCTAACACCGCACACAAAAATAAACTCACAATGGATTAAAGATCTAAATGTAAGACCAGAAACTATAAAACTCCTAGAGGAGAACATAGGCAAAACACTCTCAGACATAAATCACAGCAGGATCCTCTATGATCCACCTCCCAGAATTCTGGAAATAAAAGCAAAAATAAACAAATGGGATCTAATTAAAATTAAAAGCTTCTGCACAACAAAGGAAAATATAAGCAAGGTGAAAAGACAGCCTTCTGAATGGGAGAAAATAATAGCAAATGAAGCAACTGACAAACAACTAATCTCAAAAATATACAAGCAACTTATGCAGCTCAATTCCAGAAAAATAAACGACCCAATCAAAAAATGGGCCAAAGAACTAAATAGACATTTCTCCAAAGAAGACATACAGATGGCTAACAAACACATGAAAAGATGCTCAACATCACTCATTATTAGAGAAATGCAAATTAAAACCACAATGAGGTACCACTTCACACCAGTCAGAATGGCTGCGATCCAAAAATCTGCAAGCAATAAATGCTGCAGAGGGTGGGGAGAAAAGGGAACCCTCCTACACTGTTGGTGGGAATGCAAACTAGTACAGCCACTATGGAGAACAGTGTGGAGATTCCTTAAAAAATTGCAAATAGAACTGCCTTATGACCCAGCAATCCCACTGCTGGGCATACACACCGAGGAAACCAGAACTGAAAGAGACACATGTACCCCAATGTTCATCGCAGCACTGTTTATAATAGCCAGGACATGGAAACAACCTAGATGTCCATCAGCAGATGAATGGACAAGAAAGCTGTGGTACATATACACAATGGAGTATTACTCAGCCGTTAAAAAGAATACATTTGAATCAGTTCTGATGAGATGGATGAAACTGGAGCCGATTATACAGAGTGATAAGCCAGAAAGAAAAACACCAATACAGTATACTAACACATATATATGGAATTTAGAAAGATGGCAATGATGACCTTGTATGCAAGACAGCAAAAAAGACACAGATGTATATAACAGACTTTTGGACTCAGAGGGAGAGGGAGAGGGTGGGATGATTTGGGAGAATGGCATTGAAACATGTATACTATCATGTAAGAATCGAATCGCCAGTCTATGTCCGACGCAGGATACAGCATGCTTGGGGCTGGTGCACGGTGATGACCCAGAGAGATGTTATGGGGAGGGAGGTGGAAGGGGGGTTCATGTTTGGGAACGCATGTACACCCAGGGTGGATTCATGTCAATGTATGGCAAAACAAATACAGTATTGTAAAGTAAAATAAAGTAAAAATAAAAATTAAAAAGAAAAGAAGTAAATAAAAATAATCCCCACGTTCATTTGAAAAATTAAACAAGTGACAGAAGCTAGGAATTCTTTGAAAAATTAATAGGAAAATAATAATAATAAAAACTGGTGCAAGAACTGAAAGAGCAAATACATTCAGAGATATCTAAAAACTTAATATATATTTTCATTAATCAAGATAGAAATGGCTCATATAAGAAACAGTGTTAAGAAACTAAATATTTGGGAGAAAAATGATCTGATCTGATCTTCATCTGACATGCCAAAATAAGACGAGAGAAAGTTCTGTAATGTTTTAAAAGTATTTTTTTAAGAAAACAGAAGAAATACGAGCAATTCTTCAACTGATCTGGGGTTAGGAATGACTGTTCAACAAGGAAATAAGAGAAACAAATGATACGTATATTTGACCAATGAACATGTAAGACCGTGTGTGTGTTTATTCACCAGGGTCCACCTCTTTGTGACCCCAGGGACTCTAGCCCACCAGCCTCCCCTGTCCATGGGATTTTTCAGGCAAGAATACAGAGCGGGTTGCCAGGTTGCCAAGTTCTCCAGGGGAACTTCCTGATCCGGAATCAAACCCGAAATGTCCTGCGTCTCCTGCATTGTAGGTGGATTCTTTACCCACGGAGCCATCTTTGGATATTTACAAGTATCAAAAAATCTGCAAGGTTAAAAAACAGTTGGGAAAGATTCTGCACGAAGTGACAGAGTCAGCCACTGTTTACTTGAGCTCTTTGAAATGCTGGCGGTCTTTTCGAGTCTGACACCACATAAATAGCTCTGTGCATCATTTTAAATACAGATCTGGGAAACACGAGCATATATTTTATTTCAAAAACAAATCTGGGCTTTTGAAAACAGTTTATTTGCCCACAGATTTATGAGTTGCCATACATGTGAAGAAATATCTTTGGTTTTAGAAACACTTTGAAGAGTCCCAGCTTCCAGTTACACGGGAATGAAATTAAGTCTCTCTGACTTTTAAAAACCATCAACGGCCAGATCTTTGTTCTTTCAGAGAAAAAGCCCGTCTTATTTTATAACTCTAGAATGATATATGATATTTAGAACTAAGATATGTTTTCCTCCACTATGAGCTTTCTTACTAAGAACTACCTTATTTTGGGGGTTGTTTTAATCTTAAAGGAAATGGTATCTGATAAATAATGTCAATTGAAAAAATGTACAACCTGGGAGTTATGAGTTTTTATCTGGAGCAAAATGAGCCCAGGAGACAGCCTCTCATCTGAGAAGCTGCTCCAAAGAGGTGGGGGGAGGGCAGCCAGTGTACATGTAATTCTGGTGGGGGGTGCATGCAATGAGACACTTATTTTTGCAGAACATGACTGCTAGTCGCGGGGCTTCCCAGGTGGCGCTAGCGGTGGAGAACCTGCCTGCCAAAGCAGTAGATGTAAGGAATGAAGGTTCAGTCCCTGGGTTGGAAGCTCCCCTGAAGAGGGCACATAGCAATCCACTCCAGTACTCTTGCCTGGGAAATTCTATGGACAGAGGAGCCTGGCGGGCCACAGTCCACTGGGTCGCAAAGAGTCGGACGCGACTGAAGTGACTTAGCATGCACGCACACACTGCTAGTCATGAGGATCAGGGGTCTGCAGTCACGATTGTAGTGCTTTTCTAGATACAGAGTTGCAAGAACTGGGCTCATACAATCTTCTCCTGAAAACATCTAACTATCTGAAGGCCTCTTCTTCCAGTTTTTCCTGGAGCAGAGTGCCTGGTTCCTGATCGCCACCCTGCACTTCTTTCAGGGGGTGTTGAAGGTCAGCGGCTACCGAGGCCAGTGACTACATTCTTACAGAACTGGACGGTGAGTGACAATTTTTAGTCAGCAGTGAAAACAGAATGATATAGGGGGAAAGGGTGAAAATGAATGGTTCAATTACATCTATGCCTCTGTAATTTTCCCTATGAAGTCTCGCAGGAGCTTTGTACTGAAGCGGTAGGCCCACTGCTTCCTGACATCTGTGCTAGAGAGACACTCGGCCAGCGGGAGCAGCAACGCTGAGTTGAGCACCTTCCAAAAAACCGCCTCTCCTGCCTCTCTCTTCTCTGCAAAAGGCAAAACACTTGCCCCAAAGTATGAGAACGGAGTTAAATGCACAGGCGCCCTCTGCCGACTACACTCATTGTAGGTAAAATTGCTACCACTGACTACTTGGCGATGGCACTAAATAAGAGTCTGTGTTTATACGCATGGGCGCTCAGGAGCTCTGCCAAGTCACACTCTTTTGGACTGTAGCCCACCACGCTCCCAGGCCGTGGGATTCTCCAGGCAAGAATACTGGAGGAGTTGCCTTTTCCTCCTCCAGGGGAGCTTGCCCCCGCCCAGGGATAGAACCCACATCTCTTTTGTCTCCTGCGCTGGCAGGCTGGTTCTTTACCACTGAGCCATTTGGGAAGCCCTTGTGTTTATATACCAAATGTTAAGTTTGTTTTTTTAACATTCAACTTGTTATATACGTTTTCTTTGATGACTGACCACACAATTTCTCCATAAACTTTAATCTCTGATGGCAATAGTGAAAAACTAATTCATGACACCTCTACACACTGAATCACCTAATGTAACTGTGTCGCCCAACAGCACTGCTGAAATATTACAGAAAAATTATTTATTTGTAATTTCTAATTGATCAGAAACATGTTAACTTTCAGCTAAGAATATCTGTTCAGAAGAAAAAAGGTTTGAAATCGTTTCTATCTGAACATCTGTGCATTTAATTAAATCACTTATGGATTTTTTAAATATTGGTAAAAACAAAAAATAACATCATTACCTGACTGCAGGACACAAAGATTAAAAACACATCTATTAACGGTCTTCTAAGCACAGCCCGCCAAACCAGGAAGCTGCAACACTCAGAAGAAACGTGGGCCGCGCGCCACCCACGGTCACCCGCGGGTCACCGGGGTCTCGTCTCCGTGTCATCCCCACCTCCCCTCGGCAGGGTTTCCAGAACACCTGTCCCTCTCCGGCCTTGGTCGTCACAGAGGGTTGGGTGGAACAGAACCGAAATGGACAAGGAAGCCGCAAGTGTGCGAGTCGCTGACCGTCACCCGTGGGGCGGACGCAGGACTGGACACAGGAATTCCTCACCCGGCGGTTACTCGCGCCGGAGACTGGGGCTCTCACAGGCCAGAGGCCCCAGCAGATGGCCACGTGCCTGCGAAGCCAGATCCCACCCCCGCAGCTTCACGGAAAGCATGAACCCGTGATGGACATCCTCAGGTGGCAGTATCAGATCCTAACCTTAGAGTCAGAAAGCCTGCTCCTCAAAACCGGGCTTAGACATATCAGGAGCTCGATGGTGGTGGCCAAGCCTCCACACCACAAGAGAGCACAGCTCATCTGTCAAAGCTGCGAAGTTTGACTCAATAATGGCTTTGCCCTGGGGAGACACATACAGCTTTTAATTTTTTTCTCTGCTATTAAGTGATTCACGATCACTTTATGTTAAAAAAATTAACATGAAAATGCAGGGAAGAACAAAGAAAAACATTACCTCTTAACTTTATCTTCTAAACCAACGCACCAGAACTACACACTATTTCACACTTTCGACCATCTCTTTATGAGGACCCGGATCCCCAGGTGAGGCTGAGCTGGCGGACGGGGCATCCGCTGTTCTTCGCCACCAGGACTTCCTAGTGTAAAGTCCTGGCGTCCTCACCCAGCTCCACCATCTCCGCCACGGCCCCCACTCAGCTTCATTTACTGAAGACGCGCTGTTAGATCTGGAACTATGCTAAGCTCTTGACACACATTATCTCACCTACTGTTGTTAAGTCAACAGACTTGGGAATAAGTCTGTACTATCAGACTTCAGACTTTAAAAAAATTAATCTGATATTTTTCATAGAAAAATTATAATAACATCGAAATGTTATGAAAAGGTAAGCAGTGAAGAGTAAATTCCACTGCCTCCTCGACCTCCCTATCAGCAAGTTTCCATGCCGTAGAGCTGTACGCATCCACACACACACACACGCCCCGCTGCAGACCTAACTTTACGCAAATGTTAGCATCTGTGCTGCACCTTATTCTTGTCAGGGAAGAATTTACAGGGAAGGTCCACATGGATCTAGTTCATTCTTTCCCCTGGTGCAGTCTTTCATCATACGAGTGTCCCACAATGCATTTAGCAATTTCTCTATCGAGCATTGAACTTTTTCCAATATTTTGCTAAAATGAATAAATCTATAAAGAATGCCCTTGTACACATATGGTTGCATATACATAACAGCATTTTTAGGACAAACTCCTAAAAGCTGGACAGCAAGACCAAACGGTTTACGCGCCTTAAACAGAGGGCCGACCAGCTCGCCCAGCGGGAGTGCCCTGGATGGCAGCCCCACAAACAGTGCACAGGTGCCAGGCCCCTTGTGCCCCTTGTGATACGGTCCCTGACCAAAGCCTATGCTGCCAGCGAGTTTACTGAAATGAAGTCACACTGAATCATTCGTAAAGGGGTTTTTAACTCCCACTTTGTGTAAAATACTGTTGTTCAAATAGTCGTCCCCAACATCAAAGACCCTAAAATATATGAAGCTGGAGCACCTCGGTACTGAGTTACACAGAGAAACACGCTGACAAGGGAGTGCATCGTTGACGAGAGGACGGCCAGAGTCCCGCAGAGGGGCAGGAGGAGGGGCCGACACAGAGAACGAGGGGCGTGCGTCCACGGAAGAGGAGAGACCCCGAGGGGGCGGTCAGTGGTGGGCGCCTTAAGTCTGGAGAGCCAGAAAGGACCAGGGAAGGCACAGCAGAGGGCGCACAGACCAGATGAGGGCAGGCCAAGCTCAAAGTCACACGAGATGTGCAGCTGTGCTGCTGGTCTGACAGCTCGCTGGGCATGGCTCAAAATATTAAGTGGCCAAATCAGACCAGTGACCCCACGGGCTGCAGCCCACCAGGCTCCTCTGTCCGTAGGATTCTCCAGGCAAGGACACTGGAGTGGGTTGCCATTCCCTTCTCCAGGGGATCTTCCCCACCCAGGGATCAAACTCAGGTCTCCCACATTGCAGGAGTATTTTTTTTTTTACCATCTGAGCCACCAGGAAAGTCTCCATGTGAAGAAAAACAGTGGCCAAATAGCACAGCTTCAGAAGTGACAGCTGCCAATAAGAATTTCTAAAAATCAATTATAAGCAGAGACCAGCAATTCAGAAAGGCACCCTCCTCTGCTCTAGACAATGAGGTCCTTGGAAAAAGGCTCAACGCCTAGGGAGGCCCAACTCCCCTCACGCATTCTCCAGACTCACCTTAGGACCCTCACGAAACACTTACTTAACAAGATCGTGCTGCTCAAAGTAACTAGATCGAAAGCAACACTACAGCTTCACCACGTCATGTTCTGTAACCTTCTGATGACTGCAGTTTAGTCTTTGCAAGAGAGATACCAACAAAAACAAGAGCTTTGAAAGAAAAAGTCCTAGGTTCAAATTCTAAACCCATGTTAACGAGCAAGTCGTTTGATCTCTTTTTCTTTTCTTTCGTTTGATCTCTTTAAACCACAGTTTTGTCATCTGCAAAATGGGTATAAAGACTATGCAAGTGATATAAAGTATATCGACATGCAAATATATATATATACACGTAAACACATGGGACCTAGGAGGGTGCCTGGCACACAATGCGTGAGCTCTACACACTAAGTGCTTTCTTCTCCTTTCCTGCCTACTTAAGTAAAATCAAAGTATAGAGCACTGGGACTTCCTGGTGGGTCCAGTGGTTCGGATTCTGAGTTTCCACTACAGAGCGTGCGGGTTTGATCCCTGGTCGAGGAACTAAGATCCCACGTGCAGTGCGGTGTAGCCTAAAAGAAAAAGAATACATAGCATCACTTAAATGTTGGCTCTTCACAAGCACGTGGCTTAGTTTTCTTTCATCTCACTGGCAGAATTCCATCGAAACAGCACCAAAAAAAAGGACTTGGTGGAAGAAAATGCCTAGACAATTAAAAAAAGTAGAATGGTACATTTTAGAAGTTACTGATACCAAAAAAAAAAAAAAAAAAAAAAAGGTGTTTTGGATTAAATTTTTAAAATCGTATCAGAAACTCAGTGTTAGTACAGCATTCTTTATCTGGCTTATAATCGTGAGAGCCGACTCAACTCCCAATTAGTCACTTTGCTGAATGAAAGCGAGCCTAGATCAGCTGTCTTTGCTGAACCATTGTGGTCTTACTCCCTTGTAACAACTGGGAGCACCTTTCCCCGGGGGCACTGACCCCCCGCCATTCACGCTAGGGGCTCAGGCACCATCTCAGGGGCAGGAGGCAGATAAACAGTGTTGAAATCACGTAATAGTGCCCTCGTTTTCTTCACTCCCTCCCTGACCCTAAACCATCTTACACCCAGTGGAACACAGGTGCGTGTCCTTCAGGTGCAAGGAGAGGAAGGAGGGTACTCTGGGAGAGCACGCCCTGTTGGGCTCACCTGAGGAGCTCAGCTATTTTCGGTCCGTCATCAATTATCAAAACCTGCCAGCAGCTGCTAGGGAAGCATCTTCCAAACGTCACATACATTAATCTGCAGGTTTCCTACCATTCCACACGTCCCCATTAGCCTTTCATGCTCTGCTCGTTTCTACTTTACAACCGTAAACTTTTTCCTATCGATTCTCAGCACTTCATATATCGGCAGGAAACCTCTGCCAACCTAATATAAAGTCATGCATTTATGCAGAGCTTTCAATTAAGTCCTTCTGGAACCTCCTCGGCATCCTGATGAGGAACAGGCAGCACCCTCCTCGGGGGTGGGGGTGTGCGGAGTTTTCCGTGCATTCCTGGTCCCCGCCCAGAGCTCAGCGCACCATGAGTGCCCACTGTTCCTCCATCACCGGAGCAAAGCAGCCCTGGGCTTGATTTCCAGCTCCCAGACTTCCCAAACCTAACCTGGAGGCTGGCAAGTCACGCTACCTCTCAGGACTTTGATTTCTTCTCTGAAAAATGGGGGTGAGGAATACCCATTTCACAGTTCCTGTGAAAACTAGAAATAACGTAAGGTCACTGCGGAAGAGCTGGCACATAAAGTCTGCTGAAACGGCACCTGATTTTCACTGAAACACCCAGACATCCCGACACGTGTTACACAGGAACAGGGGACAACGGGCTCAGAGCAACGTCTCCTTTAAGACCGGAACTACTGGTTCGCCCAAAAGTTCATCCCGGTTTTTCCTTAAGATGTGAAACCCACAACATCTTACAGAAAAACTTGAACAAACTTTTTGGCCAACACAATACATAGTGGGGTAGTGCCAGGCCCTGAGAAGCAGCCAGTCTCCTCTGAAATTGGCCTGGACCCCTATGGCATACGGGCTTTCCAGGTGGTGCCAGTGGTAAAGAATCCGCCTGCCAACGCGGGGAGACGCAAGGGACGCGGGTTTGATCCCTGGACCGGGAAGAGTCCCTGAAGGAGGAAATGGCAACCCACTGCAGTATTCTCGCCTGGCAGATCCCATGGACAGAGGAGCCTGGTGGGCTACCGTCCATGGGGTCACAGAGTCAGACACGACTGAGCACCTCTGACTGGCAGATCCTAAGGGGCAGAGCGGGTGCATGGTGGGCTGGACGTGGGGAAAGCAGAGACATTTAAATGCTCCCAGGGGACGGGGAACATGGCTCTGGTTAACGTCTCACTCCGGGTATCTACGTACAAAGCACTTTAAAATGACAACTCAGCGGTCTAAGAGACACACTTTGAAAAAGGAGACATTAAAATGCAGACTGCCGTGATTAATGCAAACAAACGAGAGAAAAAATTAAATCTTTTATCCAAAGGCTACCTGAAAACCTGAGTTCCTAATAAATGATGGACCCCAAAATATTTGGCAATCTTTAATAAGATGATCAACGAACAGTACTGACCTAGTAATACTCACATTTGTACAGTCTTTTAGAAGTTGCAAAGTACATATGTTCACATGCTCACATGTTCTAACTACTCAAATCTAACGATCCCGTCGGAGTTAATGAATGAAGATATCTCTGGGGAAGCCTGGAGGCATAGTCCAAAGAGGTCTGTTAACGAACATGAAATTTCTTTGATGCCACATGTTTCTGATTTTCTTTTAATCCACAATATCCTTGTACTTGTTGTAATCAGACCTACATATGATAAAACCTCCATAAAAATCCCTAAGCGATGGGGTTCGGAGAGTGTTCAGGTGGCAAGCACACCGAGGTGCTGGGAGGGTGGAGGGGCCCCGCGCTCCCACCCAGCCCCCGACCCACGCACCCTCCTAGGTGGCTCCTCCTGAATTATATCTTTCATCATAAACCCGTAAACCCCTAAGTAAAGCACTTTCTGCATTCTGTGAGCCAATCTAGCACATTGTTGAAGCTGAGGAGGGCATTGTGGAAACCAAAGATTTCCACCTGGGTGGTGAGAGGTATAGACGGAGACCCGGACGGTGCGTGACTAGCATCTGAAGGAGCAGGGAGTCCTTTGGACTGAGCCCTCTACCTACAGGGTTTGAGCTAACGCTGGGTACTCAGTACAGAATTTAACTGGAGGACAACAAGTTGGTGTCTGGAAAATTTGAAAGAAAAAAAAATGCATTTGGTATCAAAAATGTTATGACCAAAACCAGCTCACAGGCACATCGGTGATGGCAGGACAGCAATTGCAGCCAATTAAGAGGCATGGGCGGGCTCTTCCAGGTGGTCACAATTTTGAAGCATCAACACTGGGAGAAACTGAACGAGGTGGAGAACGTGACTGATTTCAGAAACCAGTATCCTACAGACACTTGGACACACTGCGCTAGCTGGCCGACCTCAGATTATGAACGTCAACTTCTACCAGCCTGTTTGTGAGTTGGCTGGCCAGGATGGCCCCATGCAGGTGTTCATGACCTCCGGAAGGAAAAGAAAGTGTTCCTTTTGACAACACGTCGAGACCCCTGCTCTAGAGCCTGTGTTCATCCTGTCCAGGAAAAACATCCTTTCAGTCACCAGCGCAGCAGCTCAGGCTTCCCTTGGGGCAAGTGCAAGCCCTCCGTGCAGTGAGTCACATCTCAGGGGCACAGAGCCTGCAAAGCGCCCCACTGAGCGTCACATGAAATCAGTGGAGCCGTACTGAGCAGCCGTGGATGAAGGTACCTGTCACAGCGGAAAAGCACGCGCATCTTCTGAGTCGTCATAATACACAGGCAAGCAGCCGATACTCACCAAGTGCACCTGAGAAGTCACATTTCCAGCCCCTCCCTGACACTGAGTGCTGTCTTCTCACCTCTGCCAATCTGATGCTTAGAAATGCATGCTTTTTATATTCGTTTCACTGATCACTAGTGATGCTTATGTCTTCACATTTTCTTATTAAACTTCAGACTTCTTCCCTTGAACTTGCAATTCTTGACATTTTACTACCACAGTGACGACTGTGTTACAAGGAATTCATTCATCCAATATGTATACTGCATATATTAAAGATATCTGGTCATCTGCCTTTCATCTTTCTCATAGTGTTTAGTAAGAAAAATATTGTGGATTATTTGGAATATTTTACCAAAAAGCATAAGTCGTGATAGGCACCTTCATAAATAACTGGACTTTTTTTTTTTTTACTTCTAACCTGAAAATGTGTGCAAAATAGTTCTGACACGGCTCTTTTAGAATCTGTTGCCTGAGCTGTAGGAAGGTAACGTGTCCCACGACAGACCACCAGAAATGCTTGTGGCCCCCGATCTCTAGCAACAAAGCGATCCTCGTGTTTGCAGGGTGGACACTGCTCAACTTGGCTCCTGCCCCAGGGGCAGGAAGAGCAGCTGGGCTCACACCAGTCCCCGCGAGTCCCCGCCCGTGGCCGGACGGCAGACCTGTCAGGTGCACTCAGCATCAGGAAACAAAATTAGCAACGCGTCAATCCAGCAATTCCCCTAGCTTTGGCATAAAAGGTGGAAATAGATTTGTTTTAGGGGCTCTGGCCCACAGTATGTCAGCAATTCCTCTCCCCTGTGACAGAGGGGAAAATTTAAAACACCCCCAGAGCTCCCAGCTTTTGGGGGGATGAGATGTCCCAAAGGACTTGATATGTTACGAATCTATGAAGCAGCCAAGCCACATAGAAACATTCTTTATTAACAAAATTAAAAATGAATATCATGAGAGGTAGAAGCCGTTTTTGATAAATGCTCCAGTTTCTCAGCTCTGTGCCCGTGAGCTGCAGCTTAGACGAGGACCCAGGTGTTTGCAGCGCTGCTGACATGCCTTCCTGCGACAGGACGCTTGTCTCTCAACAGGGCAGTCTAAGGAGGCAGGGAAGGAACAAGGGGACTCCTGATGTGTTCCAGGTGGAGAGCCTCTTGATGCTCCTTCCACTGAGCCCGTAGCCTCAGCACACATCTTCCCAGCACTCCAGGGCCGCCAGCCAAGCCCGGAAAGGCAGGGGAAGGCTGCATTCCAGCCTTCACTTCATCCAAGTGTTAGGGCCAACAGCCACGTTTTCTCCAAAACTCTGTACACAGTCAATCAGGCGCCTATGATCCGGCTCCCAGAATGTGTGCTCTTCATACATTGGCAAATGGAAATTCATTTCACCAAAACTATACAAATGTCCTCTCACTAACATGTTCAAAAAACAAGAAACAGAACAAGGACTGAGAAAGGGAAGCAAAGGTGGTGGAGAGGTGGGTGGTCCACCTTTGCACGCAACAGCAGAGTGGAAGCATGACACACGCTTTGATGGAAAGCCAGAGTCTCTTCTTCCTTGCAATTATCCCTGAAAAGTGGTGACTGACGGGTAAGGGGAGAGAAGGGTGGAATAGATTATAAATTAATTGGTAGAGAAACTAAATCCCAGAGGTAAATGGCCTATCAGTTTCAAGCAGGCGAAGTGTAGATGCATCATCCTCACTCTTTTCTGAACAGATTCTCAGCCTGGAAGAGCAGGAGCTGCTGTCACTGCAGGACTGGGGGCAGGTGGGGAAAGTCCTTGGTGAGGCCAGCTTCCCGCCAGCTCCTCCCTGAGGCTCAGCAGTAACGAGCCCATCACCAAACTGGCCACTCCGCACGATCCTCCCAGGGAGCCAGCAGAAAATCCTGGAAGGAATCCAGATGAGAGCAGCTTTCCACCCTAAATATTCAAAACAGAAACTCACAGTAAAAAGTATATAACTTGTAAGTATAACTTGCTACCTGGATAATCTGGAGCATAAGGGAAGCAGGAGGAAGTCTTTTGAGCATCTCTGAAATCAAAACGGAAAAGCAGCCCCATCTTTGTAGCGCTAAACCTTGGTATCCTTCTTGGGCAGAGCAGGACAATTCCAAGATGGTATGAAAGACAGGCTGAGTACAACACCGTCCTGTCCACCAGAACTATATCCACTTCAGGGACCCAGTGGGGCTTTAAAATAATACAAGTTAAAAGGGAAAACACACAAAAAAAACTTTCTTCAGAGAGATAATATTACAGATTGGAGGGGAAAGTTCCAGAATTTTCACATCTTATGATGTGAATTTCATCTACTCTTCTAGATTCTTCTGGCTGGTCTAGGAATTAAATTGACATGAAACAGATTAATAGGGGGGGAAAAAAAGACAATAAAAGTTTGACAGCATGGAACACGTGAGAGACCCAGGAAAACTAAGTAACTGAACGAAATGGCTAAAGCCCTCCCCTGAAATCCCACTTTGAGCTCAAGACGAGGAGGATGTTAGGGCCAGTGTTTGGGATGCCAAAGGGGAGAACGGCAATGGGCAAGGAGCTAGAAAAGCAAGCGTCTGATGAATCAGCCATTTGCTGGGCCTGACACACACCAAGGGACAGAGTGGACTCTAATCTCGGGCATTTTCTGCACCAGCTGGACCCTGGGACCTATCTACTAACATCCAAGCGCCCTGAGTCCTACAGAACGTCTGGAAAGCACGGAGTTGGTGCATCTGAAACTTTCCCAGCTCAAGTCTACCTTCTGGGCGGCCCAAGGAGGCAGGCGGAGTGAGCCATCAGCCTTCGTTGCCCTGGAGCTTCCCCCGGCCACTCTGCCCTTCCAGTGGACATGGGGCTGCTTCCACCGTGCGCAGAGCTCCAGGCTCTGGGCTCTAAGCCCCCCTGACGGGTACCCTCTGCTCCGTCAGGGCAGGAGGCGCCGAGGGTCTCTGCTCCCCCCCTTCCCTGCCTTCCCCTCCCCACCCTGGCCCACTCAACCCTCACCCTTCTCCGCCCCTCAACCTCCCCCCTCCCCAGGCTGGGTTCGGGGCTCAGCCTCTACACCTGTCTGCACCATACACCGATTAACAGTCAAGAGACACTTATTTATGAATGCTGGGTTCTGGGCACATAATAAATACGTGTGAATGACTCTCCAACCAGTTACTGCCCCTGGAGGACAACAGGCATACTCTATTCACCTTTCCAGCTCTCGCACCATTCAAGCACACGGTAGCTGCCCCATAAATACGTTTGTTTAACAAATACTTCTTACCCATATTTCCATACCCAGATCCTAACATTCCATCAGGAGTCAAAATATTAACAACTTGGATAAATGAACTTGCACGTGAACAGAGGACTGGCCCGGGGGAGGGGCTGGTCCAGTTTAAGGTGGGTTTGCAGCAGACAGCAGGTGGTCAGCCCAAAGGCCTCGCTCCCCGTCTGCTCTCCAGCTCGTGAGGAGGGCAGAGGAGCCACCGCCCTCCTGTTAGGCCTGGATCAGGCTCCTCCTGAAACTGGGGCTCTAGCCTTCGTGTGCTCCAGGCCTGTAGGGCACAGCCCCTCGGGCTGAACAGGGCTCCGTCCAGGCTCAGCGATTCCAGCACTCTGGACAGCTCCATTTCCCTCCAGGTGTTGGGGTGGAGTTTGGGATCAGGACCCTGTCCCGTGTGTGCAGAGGACTCGGGGGCCTGCAGACAAGCTGACTCACAAGGAGCTCTGAAGAGCGCTGCCCACTGTGGCTGGTGGTCTCATGTCTCCCACGCCTGAACTGTCAAGAGACACAGGGTCTCCAACCAGAGGCCCCAACCTGAGCCTGGGAGGCTGCAGAGCCCGAGGTTTAGGGCACAAGCTCACGGGCCGGGGAAGGATGCAGCCGCGGGTGGGTGGGCTGAGGGCGGGGGCTTCCCATGGACGATGCAGCCCTCCAGCAGGGTTGTCCTGGGCCCAGGAGCCCAGGTGGTCATCACTCGGTCAGGCTCAGGCCATCAGTGAGTCCTGGGCCGTCCCCACACGCCGCCCATGCTCAGCACTGACCCAGCCTGCCGGCCACTGTGGCTGGGGGGAAGGGGTGTCTCCTGCGGCTTTTGTTGGTCTGAGAAAGTGCATGTCCCTTCACTTTTGAAGGATAATTTCACTGGATTCTAAGTTGAAGAGATCCCATGCACAGCACTGACCCAGTCTGCCAGTCCTTGTGGTTGGGGAGGGGGTGTCTCCACGTAAGGTTCCAGTCCCTCCTCAGGGTCCCTCATGATTTCTTCTAACATGCCTCTCACCTGGGTTCAGGGTCAGGAAGTGATCAAGCAGGTTTCCACTATGAACACAAAGGAAAAAAAGTCGGATATTCCGCTCAATATCTGCTTATGCAGCCCTTTGAAACCCAGTCCTCTGACCAACTAGCTGTGGCCTTGGGCAAGTAACATAACCTTTGTGAGTATGTAAACAAGGAGAGTCACTAAGATCCTTTCCCATAATGTAAGTCTTGGGACTCTGATCCGATTAGGAAAACAGTCATTGTTGTCAGCAATTAGAAATACTATAAAATCAACAGAGCATCAAGAGGAAAACTGACCACGCGGTTTTGTCTGTGTGACGAAACAGAGAACACAGCTGGAAGGAAAGAGGAAAGAGGCGCCCGGCCGGCTGCTGAGGGAGCACGCTGCTGAGGGAGCACGCTGCTGAGGTCGAGGTCTGAAAGCAGGAGGCCCGGCTCCAGGCCCTGAGGACGCCGCCCCCTGGTGGCCACACACCAGGCCTTCCCGGGGGGACACCACCTGGTGGGATCTGCCCGGGCCTCCTCCTCAGCGGCCGTGGTCCAGCAGGGGGACGAGCATCGCCCCATGACCAGGAGGAGTGCCTCCCGGGTGCCAGCCACGTCAAACAGCTTCAGGATCCTGGGGTGATTCAAGGCCTCAGGCCCTCGAGGCTGGAGAAGCTCTGTGGACTCTTCAGTTAAAAGTAAAAGAATGAAGAAAAAAAATTTAGAAGAATAAGAAAAAAAAAATAGTAGAGGAGGAGAAAAACAGCAAAGGTGCCGGCCGTCAGCCTGGCGAGCTTGGTTTCTTACTGGGAGGACAGGACTGGCCACCCGAGCTCTCCACGTGTCGCCTGTCCATCTTTTTGGCCTGTTACCGCATTGTCCCCGGGAGAAGGCAATGGCACCCACTCCAGAGGGTGAATCCCACTGGAGAATCCCATGTGGAGAAGCCCATGGAGGAAGGAGCCTGGGAGGCTACAGTCCCCGGGGCCGCGGAGATTCGGACACGACTGAGCGGCTTCACGACACGATACCACCACGACTGTTGTTCAGTGGTTTTATAGTCTTGTTTACAGTGTTCAAACTTTCAGGAATCTATGTGTGTTTCCAGTGTGTCGCTTATGACCTGTTATTTGAACGTACTATTTACTCACAGGAAAACCACTCTCAGCACAGACCCGGCTTCAGAGAGGCAGCGGATCCATCGAGCCCCTCGCCCTCGATGAGCCTGGGAGCAGCACGTCTGACCTCTGACAACCTCTTGGCTGCTTCCATTAGTGATCTTTTCTCTACAAATAACGTCTAAAAGCAGGTGTCAGCCAACAGAGATCTGGCTCCATCAGTCGGTTAGGGAGGCCAGGGAAGCTCTGGATAGCCACCAGCATCGCTTCCTGTAAGGAGGCCTCAAGGATGACAGGCTGAGCCTCAGCAGCACACACTGCCTTCTGTCCCAGGCGACTCACTGCTGGTGCCGCGTGAGGCGGCAGGAGGGAGACGACCTCCTTTAAATGAGGCAGGCTTCTGGCCGTTTTTCGTGGTCGCCCGCCTCTGAACATACGTACACAACCAGCTCATCACGACAGTGTTGGGGATTCTGCTGCCTGCTGTTCCCCAGTTCTTTGAAAACCAGTCTTCTCCTCAAAAATCAGGCAAACAAATTCATTTCAAATAACAGCTCCATTTCAAAATCCATGCTATTATGCTAACGTCAGCATAGCTTGATGCTTTGGGAAGTGTGTTTTCTTGCTGGTTATGCCACTCTCCTTTGAAAGGTGGGGGAGAGCTATTACTTCACTGCAAATTCTTCACGTGCAGGTCTTACTATTTTCCAGATCTGGGCTCTCCTTTCCAGACTGTACTATGACCATTTCTCTTTATTCCTTTTTCTTACTCAAGTGAATTTCCCACTTCCCCCTATGATTTTGGCTTCAAAATTCATTTATTTACCTAGGTAAATCTATAGTGAATTTCCTTACAGATAATTTATGACTTTAGAACCATATTTATGGCCCCAGACCAAGACGCCACACACAGGGTCAGACTTCACCAGGCAGCTCTGCAGGGTCTGCGTGCAAGGAAAGACATGGGACAGCTTTACACAAAGTTACAGCAAAGAGCAAAGGTCAGGCGGCCCCTAGGTAAAGGTGACAGTGTCCAGCGTTCTGCGGCAGTGAGGGGTCTTAATCCTTAATAACACCAGCTCGCAATCCTCAGAACAATATTATTTGCTTAAATAATATCCAGGTAGGCTGTTCCTTACCCCAAAAGATTATTCTTGAAATCCGAGCCATGTGAACTAACTTTAACCACTCTACGGGTTAAAGTCCTTCAGTTCAGTTCAGTTCAGTTGCTCAGTCATGTCTGACTCTTCGTGACCCCATACACCACAGCACGCCAGGCCTCCCTGTCCATCACCAACTCCTGGAGTTCACTCAAACTCACGTCCATCGAGTCAGTGATGCCATCCAGCCATCTCATCCTCTGTCGTCCCATTTTCCTCCTGCCTTTAATCTTTCCCGGCATCAAGGTCTTTTCAAATGAGTCAGCTCTTTGTATCACGTGGCCAAAGTATTGGAATTTCAGGATCAACATCAGTCCTTCCAATGAACATTCAGGACTGATCTCCTTTAGGATGGACTGGTTGGATCTCCATGCAGTCCAAGGGACTCTCAAGTGTCTTCTCCAACACCACAGTTCAAAAGCATCAATTCTTTGGTGCTCAGCTTTCTTTATAGTCCAACTCTCACATCCACACATGACTACTGGAAAAACCATAGCCTTAACTAGACGGACCTTTGCTGGCCAAGTAATGTCTCTGCTTTTCAATATGCTGTCTAGGTTGTCCTTCAGTGGCTCCTTAATACCAAAAACATTCTGTGGATAAAATCCATATGCCACATATCGTTATAAGGCTTGGAGGTGCCCAAGTTTTGCTACACACTGAGATCTGGGACGCCCCAGCATACCCCACATCCATGGAGTCACAAGCCTGGCGGCGACAGTCAGTCTGCAGGCACCACCGCCCTCCCAACACACACACACACACACACACACACACACACACACACACACACACTCACACTCCCACCCCAACCCCAGAACCCTCAGATCGGGGTTAGAGGCCACGCCTCCGAGCACTCTGGCAGCTTGCGCCTCCCCCTCCCCTGTTACGCCACAGGAGGCCCGGCGCTGGGTCTGCTCTTGAGCTCCAGTTTCCCCACTAGCCCCAAGGTCACGGGAGCAGGGCCAACAGGGACAGACCTCACTGCCCAGCTCTGGCCTGCAGCACCCACAGCACTTGCAGCACACTGGGCACCCAGTTTCTCATTCAGGTCCAGGCCTGCTGTCGCTTCGCTGCTGAGTCACACCCAACTCTGTGACCCCGTGCGCCCCAGCATGCCGTCTCCTTGCTCTTCACTATCTCCCAGAGTTTGTTCAAACTCAAGTCCATCGAATCGGTGATGCCCTCCAACCATCTCATCCTCGTCGTCCCCTTCTGCTCCTGCCCTCAATCTTCCGCAGCATCAGGGTCTTTTCCAGTGAGTCTCTTTGCATCAGGCAGCCAAAGTAGTGGAGCTTCAGCATCAGTCCTTCTGATGCATATACAGGGTTGATTTCCTTTAGGATGGACTGGTTTGATCTCCTCGCTGCAGTCCAGGCTGGACCCCTTTAAAACTGAAAAATCAAGCATGGGCACTGTGCTCTTGAAAATCCTGAGTGGCAGCTCTTTAGGAAGTAACAGCCGAGAATAGGGGGTAGGAAGGAGGAGTCCCTCACTTCTGAGCCCACCCAGGGAATAACCCAATTTTTCAAAGCCCTCCTCAGTGAGCACATTCCCAGTGCCTGCAGGCGTGGGCCCAGTCTTTAAGCTCTGATTTCCCTTGGCTCTCCCTGCTGGGTCACTCTAATACCCTGCACCACTGCTAACTTCTTTTCCAAGCTGGCAACATTGTTCTCAGTTGTCAAACAGTTAAGTCCTTGGGTGATAAAGACATCTCCCGTCTGCTGCTTCCCAGGGCTGCTACGAAGTGTGAGGGAGAAGGCACCCAAAACGCACACAAACACTCCACGAAGAAAAGCTACGAGACTAGCTACAGAGTAATCGCTACGGAGTAATAGTAAGCGAAGCCCAGAAGACACGCCTCCGCATTGTAATACTTTAACTTCTGGGCAGATGGATACTATGAGTGAAACTGCTGTGCTTTAATTCAAAAGGCCCCTTTGGAAGGACTGCAGGGTCACTCATAATCTGAACTGCTTCCAGAAGATGGTCCCAAGTTGTCTGCTTGTGTCTAAATCACCTGCAGGCTTTAGACTCTGTACACGTACAAGTGTTCAATGGAAATCAAAGAGCTTTACACGCCTAAATTTGGTTTGTGGATGAATATGTATGTAAAATGCATAAAACCCAAAAACATTCACTAGAGCCAATGATGCAAGCAAAGTTATTTCTACTGACTTGCGCCCCCAAACAAATCCACAGTGGGTAAACCGCAGGGAGCCACACTGAAGAGCTGACATCAACACGGATTAAAAACGCACCGCGCTGACGGGAGCACACAGTCTGCGGTGGGCGCTGGCCTCCCATTCCTGGCGGCTGGACCGCAGCCCCATGTCCCCATCACCAACAGACTCTAGGTTCTCACCCTCCGCGCCCAGCCTGAGAAAGAGGCTCACGGTCCTCTTCTTAGCTGACTAAGCCACCACGGTCAAAAGCTGAGAAAGTCTCAATCTTAAAGGGTTTCCCAAATCTAAAGAGGACGGCATAGAAATAAGTGGATCTGAGTTTAACACAACAACCTACAAATAGAGAAAACTCTGTATAAATTATTTTTTCCCTTGGTAACATTTATCAGGGTTGCAGAATGTGCACACGTTTTAATACACAGAAGTTAAAAGGGAAAGAAAGCACTCTAGTCTCAAACACAGAAAACCCTGCTGTGTTAGAAACAGTACCACGTGGGGGCAGCCAGCGTCATTTCACTGGGGGAGAAGGACGAGCCTCTGGTCCCCGCGTTAACAGAGCAAGCACACATTTCGGTCTAGGCCGATCAGTGAAAGAGTAAATTTCTGTAAAGGAAAGTCTACAGCAACAAGGAAGAACATATGTGATGCATGAAAGAAAAAGGTAAAATTTTCAGAAACAGGCTGATGAGAACCACATAAAAATCACACAGCAGAAAGGAATGGAAGGAAACGCTTAAATATTACGAGTGGTTTATTGGCCTTCGGATGGGAGGAACTTGAGCACGTTTTCTCTCCTTTCAGTTTCTCCTTATCGTCTACATTTTTGAGAAGAAGTTTCAAGATCCTGTCATAGAAACAACTAATCCTGTTCAGACAGAGTAAAGAGGTGCTGACCTCCGCACGTTACAGCGGCCCTGGGCAGGTCAGCCCCTCTCTCCTTTCTGCTCTGAGCTGAGTACCCAGGTCAGTAGCTCCTGCACGGAAGGCAGGGTGGCGCTGGTCTCCAGGGCTGTGGAGACAAACCACCCTGAGCACAAGGCCGCGGGGGGCCTGCCCGGAGGACCCCGTGCTCTCCAGGGAGGAAGGCGTGGACACACTGAGCCAGCGCCACAGAGCTCGGCAGTCACACCCAGGGCGCCAAAGTTACAGGAACCGAGGAGAAGCTCTCCTGAAATGTAAACACCCACCAATCCCAAACCCAAGTACCAAGAGCAGGACCACTCCAAGCTCGCCAGCCAAATGTCGCCCCTCTCAGGGGGTCTGGGGCCCCCACGGCACCGCTTAAGCCCCCAGGCAGCCCCCATGGGGCTGCTGAGGGAGTCCGCGGTGTCTCATCTGACACCTCGGGGGCTTCCTCCCAGTAAAGCCTGAGCCTCAGCAAGTCAGTGACAGGGGGCGGGGGCTGGAGGGGGAGCAGAGCACCCCCCACGGGGCTTCTGCTCTCAGGCCCAGGGTCACTGCTCCCTGACGACCTTCAGACTCTGCTCCGCGCACGCGGGCCGCGACGAGACTTTTGCAAGGATCGCAGCTGTGGCAGATACGCACGCAAATCAGCGCCGCAGCTGACACGGACCAGTCTCCCTCGCAAAAGGAAAAGGCGCTCACGTTCAGACTCAGACACCACGCAGCTCTAACTTGCTCCCACCCTGAGTTTTGATCCCGCGCGCTCTCTCGGCTCTCAGGCCAAATCTCTCGGCCTGCACCGCTCTGGAGCCCAGTCTGACTGCTGCGTCAAGGTCACAAGCTTCACACTCAGATCTGCAGAGCCACAAGGGAGGGGAAACGTGGGTGTACAGTGAAGAGCACCCCAAACACACATCCAGCGAGGGCATGGTGGGGGTGGACGTGACCAGTCAAGCACCCCAAGTCCCCCTGAGACAGCAGGGAAGGGCGCTGGGCTGAGGCCGGAGAGGCAGCTCCGCGCGCCCTGCTGCCTCCGCCGGAGCGCCCCGGGGAGGACACGCGGCCTTCCGGCTCTGCGTCCCCACCCACCTGACGAGGAGGCCCTTTCAGGCGCCCTGGAGGCCTGCACACACGCCTACCGTCTTTTCCAGCGTTGCCTCTCCTAAATTGCTCAGCTCAAAATCAAGTTCCCATACCCCAGAGAGCACTCGCTGCGGGTTCTACACGCCGGGCCTTCAGCCTGCCTGCCGGGCTTCAGAACCCCTCCCGGAGCCACGGAGATGGAGTACTAATGCCCCTCACTCATCCGCTCACTCATCCATTCACCACTTAATCAGAAGCCACAAAGCCATCGCCTGCACGCATAATACACAACCCCTCAGGGAAGGGACAGAAAGACAACCAACTTCAAAAGGTCCAGTCTCCAGTTAAAGGCACTAAACGCTTATGATCCAATGGGAAATATAAAGAATTGAAGAAAATTGCAATGACAAAGACCTAGAACAAACTGCTAATGAATCATAGTACCTTTCCCACAAAGCCTCGAGGGACCCCCAAGTCCTCAGCTCAGCCCTCCACTGGAGCACCCTTAAGACCGTTGGGCAGTGCACCCTGCAGCCGGGCCAGCCTTGCTCCCGAGCACGTGCTCGGGCACTACCAGGGCTCTCCCTCCTGCTTCCCGAGCTCCTCAGAGTCCACCTTCACCCCCACACCGGCAGGCGTTCCTGAAGAGCAGGGGGCCGATCAGAACCTCATCACAATGGCTAAATGCGCTTGCCAAGTCGCCTTTGCCAACTTTTTTAAAATTTCAAATTCCAAGGAAATAGAAAACGTATATATACTTGCTTAACTCCATGTCTGTGCGTGCACGTATGCTAAGTTGCTTCAGTCATGTCCTACTCTTTGTGACCCCATGGACTGTAGCCCAGCAGGCTCTTCTGTCCAAGGGATCCTCCAGGCAAGAATACTGGAGTGAGTTGCCGTGCCCTCCTCCAGGGGATCTTTCTGACCCAGGAATTGAACCTGAGTCTCCTGCGACTCCTACATTGCAGGCAGATTCTTTACTGCTGAGCCACCGGGGAAGCCCAACTCCATGTCCACCACGCTGTGTATTAAACTTGGAACTACAAACCTCATATGGGAACTGGATACCGAGCACATTCCTACTAAGAACAATGCATAACGGCACTGAGGCTTAAATCAGTGCACATACAAACCAGAAAGATTCACACACACACACACAGCACATGCACACACGCACACAAATGTGCACACACACCTACCCACACCCCTCCTCTCCTGCCGTGAGAGGCTGCACTCATAATCCTGCCTGGCCATCTGGGAAGCAAACGACTCTGTGATGGCCTTGCAAATTGGTTCCACTCCTCTGGAAAGCAATCTGGCAGTACGTTTTAGAAGCCATAAAACTGTTCCTATTCCTTGACCTAATAATACCACTAGGGACTCTATCATCAGAAACTAATTGAAAATATGGAAATAGCTACAGGCACAAAGATGTACCTTGTGGTGTTATTAACAGCCACGAGGAGCTGGGAGCAAGGTACTTGTCAACTACAGAATCAAGGACTTGATGGTACAGAATCGAAACAGAATATTATGCAACCATTAAAATGGTAACGATGAAGACCGCAGAGCAGTCAGAGGAAACGCAGATGTGAACCAACAGGTGCAACCATGTAAAAATCACCAAGAAGAAAACGGTAACATCGCTTTAGGACAGCAAAGCGGGTGTTTTCTCCTGTTCTATTTCTATTGGCTGTTTCTGTTTCTGTGATCCATCTCTGATGCTTCCATCGTTCAAAGATAATCTTTTTTAAAAACGAACGCAGGCCTTATCGTGAGGACAAGCAGACAAGCCCACATCAGCAAGCCACTGCCACCTTCCGCGGGGGAAGGGGGCGGGGCGCTCGGTGTCCCGGGGGCGAGGGCTGCGCAGCGCAGCCCAGGAGAGCCGCCCTCCCCCCCCCCCCCCCCCGGCCCCCCCGCGCATCTGTCAGCGACGAGGGAAATACGAGCGGCGCCCATCTGCTAGGCCCAGTCAATCCCCTGCATTACGAGCACCATGAGGCCAAGGACTCCCCAGGCACGCCGCATGCGCTGCCAGGCTAGTTATCTGTTTACCGGATTTATAGGGGGTCACACGGGGCTCTTCGATCATTTATAGATAGGAAGCAAGCTCAGATTTTCACATCTGGAGCAAAGAAAAATGACTGCGCCCAGAAACGCATCATCATAACAGTGGGAGGGGGGAGAAACCACCTGTCACCTCTGCTGAGGCAGAGAATGGGACACCGCAGGTGCGGTCACACGGGTGCCTACAAAGCCCACTAGAGCCTTCAGCTTGGCGGGGTGAAACCACCCTTGGATGCAGTGACCCAGAGCCGGCAGAGAAATCTGGGCCAGCCCAGCCCTGCCCTCCCTCTGCGTTCCCGAATGCCAGGCTCCGCAGAGGGAGAGAGATGAGTGCCTACGGCCACTGGCACCAAGTCAGGAACAGAGAGACGGCTTCCGTGAGGAGTGAACACCACCTTCCAACACAGAAGGGAGTCCTGCAGGTGAGAGGGAGCCCTGCTAACAAGGACGCTGGGGAAGACAGTTCTGTAGCTTTGGGGATGAGAAAAATCTTAATTACAGCCCAAAGAATAGGTGCTCAAAAGAAATGACAGCAACAGCTCCATACCTGGGCCACACCATCTGGAACCATCTGCAACCCTCTTTAAAGACACCCATGACCAGCGCGCACGCCAGGCCAGGGACCGGAGGATCACTGGAGGTGGACTGCGGTGCAGGCCACGGCTGTGAGCCATGGGATTCGGGACGATTCTGCAGACCCCATCCAGAGCAGAGTCGGCTTGAGTGTGACTGTGGGCCCTCTGTCTACACCTCCACCAGCTACGATGGTGGACCAGCCACTCACCCCCGGCCTGGGAGGGGCTCAGGGCCACGCACACACAGCTCCCCCACACACATACACCATTCAAACACAGCACAGGAGAGGTCACCCACCCAGAGGGCCTGCCCAGAAGAGCGGGGTGCAGAATCCCTCGGTCGGCGTTTGCAGGGGGCACCACCCCGGCAGCACCGTGGGGGGGCTATGCACCCAGGCCGCATCGGGAGCTGACCCTTGGCCTCCACTGAGCCAGCATCCCCCAGGGAACGAGCTTGTTTCAGGATGCCACCAGGCCCTGCACGACCTAGTCTGTGAGGGACAATGCAGAGGCTCTTAGCAAATCACACACAAGGATCAAAGAAGCGGATACATTTCCAAGCTGCTGCTCCCGTACTGATAAAGATGGAAAATTCACTTTATCTGAGGTTTTTTTTTTTTTTTTCAGTCCTCACTGTTTACCACTGATCCATTCCAAGTCCCCCTCCCCCCATTTAAATTCAGCTTAGATAGTTTTATTTAGTTTTATTGGAAAGCAAACTTCTGGCAGGGGTAGGTAGAGCAGAGATATATACAAAACTTCGGCAGGATCAATTTGCATTTATTCAAAGCATTTACAGGCAAAATTTGACCCAAGAATTTAAATAAAATCAAACATACTGCATACATCCTGAAAGATAGTTTAAATAAGAGAACATTCTACAGCATAAATTTAGAAAGGCAGGGAAAAAAACATACAGAGATATTAAATCTAAGATGTTTAACAACATGAGCTGTGACAACAGATGGCCTGGGTTTGAACCCATGCACAATGCCCTGAACAGCATATCCGAGCCTCTGCACCTCCTCTTGTGTTTGCGTCAGAGGTTCTAGACGCAGACCATCAGGCTCAGATTCAGGTCTGCACCTGAGCAGTGTGAGCACACGTAACCTCCCCACGCGCCCCCCCGCCCCACCACCGTGACCTGGAGAAAGAAATGGACCCACCTCTGACCTGGAGAAATCAGAGCCCTGGGGCACAGCTGCTGGGGATGGACAGCAGTGCAGCTGCTGTGGCAAACAGTCTGGTGGCCCCTAAAATATCAAACACAGAATTACCACAGGGTCCAGCAATTCCACGTCTGGGACTACGCCCCAAAGAGCTGAGAGCAGACAGAGGGACACGTATCTGGACACCCGTGGTCACAGCAGTATGTTCACAACAGCCAAAACGGGGCAGCGGCCCAAGTGCCCGCCAGCGCAGCCATGGACAGAACGCGGTGCACACCCCCGGCGAAGTGTCACTCACCCTGAAAAGGGAGGGAACTCTGATGCGCTCTGATGCGGTGAACCTTGAAGATAGCCATGCCCCGAGAAATAAGCCAGTTATGAAAAGGCAAGGCACTGTTTGATTTCATGTATATGAGGACGCACAGAAACAGAGAATGGCGGTTGCTACGGGCTGCGGAGGAGGGTTGGGGAGTTAGGAGTTCAGTGAGGACGGAGGTTAGCACTGCACATAAGATGCCAGCAAATCTGGAAAACTCAGCAGTGGCCACAGGACTGGAAGAGGTCAGTCTTCGTTCCAATCCCAAAGAAAGGCAATGCCAAACAGTGTTCAAACTACCGCACAATTATACTAATCTCACATGCTAGCAAAGTAATGCTCAAAATGATTCAAGCAAGGCTTCAACAGTACGTGAACTGAGGACATCGAGATGCTCAAGCTGGTTTTAGAAAAGGCAGAGGAACCAAAGATCAAATCACCAACATCTTTTGAATCATAGAAAAAGTAAGAGAATTCCAGAAAAACGTCTACTTCTGCTGCATTGATTACGCTAAAACCTTTGACTGTGTGGATCACAACAAACTGTGGAAAATTCTTAAAGGGATGGGAATACCAGACCACCTGACTTGCCTCCTGAGCAATCTGTATGCAAGTCAAGAAGCAACAGTTAGAACCAGACATGGAACAACGGACTGGTTCCAAATTGGAAAAGGAGTATGTCAAGGCTGTATACTCTCACCATTATTTAACTTATATGCAGAGTACATCATGTGAAATGCCGGGCTGGATGAAGCACAAGCTGGAATCAAGATTGCCAGGAGAAATATCAATAACCTCAGACATGCAGATGACACCACCCTTATGGCAGAAAGTGAAGAGGAACTAAAGAGCCTCTTGATGAAAATGAAAGAAGAGAGGGAAAAAGCTGGCTTAAAACTCAACATTCAAAACACTAAGATCATGGTATCCGGTCCCATCACTTCATGGCAAATAGATGGGGAAACAAAGGCAACAGTGACAGACTATTTTCTTGGCTCCAAAATCACTGCAGATGCTGCCTGCAACCATGAGATTAAAAGACGCTTGCTCCTTGGAAGAAAAGTTATGACCAACCTAGACAGCATATTAAAAATCAGAGACATTACTTTGCTGGCAAAGGTCCATCTCATCAAGGCTATGGTTTTTCCAGTGGTCATGTATGGATGTGAGAGTCAGACTATAAAGAAAACTGAGCACCAAAGAATTGATGCTTTTGAACTGTGGTGTTGGAGAAGACTCTTGAGAGTCCCTTGGACTGCAAGGAGATCCAACCAGTTAATCGTAAAGGAAATCAGTCCTGAATATTCATTGGAAGGACAGATGCTGAAGCTAAAACTCCAATACTTTGGCCACCTGATGTGAAGAACTGACTCACTGAAGAGGACCCTGATGCTGGGAAAGATTGAGGGCAGAAGGGGTAACAGAGGATGAAATGGCTGGATGGCATGAGTTTGAGCAAGCTTCGGAGTTGGTGATGGACAGGGAAGCCTGGCGTTCTGCAGCCCATGGGGTCGCAAAGAGTCACACGTGACTGAGCAACTGAATTGAACTGAACTGAGAGATTCAGTTTGGGGAAATGAAAAAGTTCTGAGTTGGATGGTGGTGAAGGTTTACCCAGAATGTGAATGTACTTAGTGCCACTGAATTGCACATTTAAAAATGTTTAAGATGGTCATTTTTGTCTTATAAATTTTATAATTTAAAAAAGAAAATAAACAAGATAGACTAGCCGCTAACTGACATATCTGCTGTGAGGACCGGTCATCCAGGAAGCGTTTAGAGCACCGGGCACAGGGCGGTGAATACAAGCTGCTGCTAAGTTGCTTCAGTCATGTCCAACTCTGTGCGACTCCAAAGACGGCAGCCCACCAGGCTCCTCTGTCCCTGGGATTCCCCAGGCAAGAACGCTGGAGTGGGCTGCTGTCTCCTCCTCCAAATACGGGCTTCTCTCTTCCTTTCTGTCTCTGGAGCACCCTCTTCAGGCCCCACTTCGGGTTCTGCAGAAACAGATGCTCAGTGACTAGACTCTGACTCCCCGGCCCCCAGAGCTGCACAGCTTCTGTGGCGAGACAGCTCCAGCCCTGGGCTGCCATCCAGGGCAGATGCTCTGGTATTGGGACAAACCCACTGCCATCGGATGAAGATGAAGAAACCACCTAATTTCTGCAGTCTTCACACATAGAGCTGAGAGACCACATTTTTTTTAAAAAATGGTTTTGTCTATTTCCTAAATTGTTTGTGAGTAATTTTGCCTCAAAAATAGGTTCACAGGCTAATGCTATCACACGGGTCTGATAGTGAAGAAGAGAACAAAAGTCGCCCTGATATCCATAAAAATTCTTTCTCCTTTAATCATAATCAAGACTATTTTACTTTGGTTAGTCATTTAGAAGTCACTTCATTATGAAAACGCTCAAGCATATACAAAGGTAGAGACCTAACTGCTGCTGCTGCTGCTGCTGCTGCTGTTAAGTCGCTTCAGTCGTGTCCAACTCTGTGAGACCCCACAGACAGCAGCCCACCAGGCTCTGACATCCCTGGGATTCTCCAGGCAAGAACACTGGAGTGGGCTGCCATTTCCTTCTCCAATGCATAAAAGTCAAAAGTGAAAGTGAAGTCGCTGAGTCATGTCTGACTCTTCGCTACCCCATGGACTGCAGCCCACCAGAGAAAATCCCATGGCGGAGGAGCCTGGTAGGCTGCAGTCCATGGGGTCACGGAGAGTCCTAACTAGCCCCTGTGTATCCCACTTAATAGCCAACTTTAACCTCTCTGACTACCTAAGACTCAACATCCTCCCCCAGAAGGCTAGAATAAAAACACCAGGATGGTTACACTGAAGCAACGTTCATTTCTAACAACCCTTATCTTCATCATTAGTACTTTACTCTCAGTTCTTGTTTGGTATCTTCTCATCTGCTTTCCTTCTTGGTGTCTGACACGTGAGACACTCCTGAGAAATTTTACTTCACACACACCCCCCCTTCTCTGCTCTCCGTCTCCTCCTCCCTTCTGAAACACCAGTCCTTGCTCCCTCTGCCCCTCTGCCAAGCCAGGGATCCCAAACACAAATGCCTGACCACAAATCCACTCACCTAGAAGGTCCCAAATATAAAGACAAATCCAGACAGTGGATAAACGGAGCTGACAAATACACTTAACATTTAGGGTTGGGGCTCAGCGACAGGAACCTCTTGAGGTTCATTAGTGCTTAGACTCTCGGTCGTGTCCGAGTCTTTGCAACCCCGTGGCCTAGTAGCCCTCCAGGCTCCTCTGTCCATGGGATTCCCCGGGCAAGAATATTGCGGTGGGTAGCCATTTCCCCTCCAGGGGCTCTTCCAGACCGAGGGATCGAACCCACATCTCTTAGAGCTCCTGCACTGGCAAGTGGGTTCCTTACCACTGCACCACCTGGGAAACAGCAGCATTTAGCACACTAGCCACTGAATTAAAAATTTAAAAACACGCCCAACTGAGTGACTGTATATTATTTAACAGGAAAACCAGGCTGGACACAACACTGCAAAATAGCACGAACAAGGATTCCTATGCAGGTCGTGTCTGTGTGTGTACTTATATTTTAAACATTAAACCCTTTTTTGATGATCCAAGAAGTTTTATGTGCTGATGAGATTCATTCCTTGCAGCACTTTTCGCCAGTGGCAAACCTGCCACCTCTAATTGGTTTTAAAAGGAATCCTAATCACCCAATCCATCACACTCTTGACCTTCGGCCTTCGCGGTCACTCCGCTGTGGTCGAAGCTGGCTCTGAAAGTTCCCGTTCTAACACTGCTGTTGTCCTCAAGCTCCAAATCGCCCGTGACAGGAAGATAATTTGCCCCAACCCTCCGGCAGAGGCAAAAGCAGCACCTGAAGTTTCTAATTCGTCTTCTACCGAGATTCTTTCAGTAAGAGTGAATGTCTAAGATAGTATTAAGTAATAACTTTTCCTCCACTGGGGTTTAAAGACTTATAAATCACCCAAGTCTTCATGCGGTGAAATCCGGTCTCTTCATTACAAAATTCAACAGCTCATTTTTGCTTTTAAATAACTTTTCTTTCTGCAGAGACGTAGTGACCAAGCAATAATCCTTCCAGACGCCCCCTCCCCTCCGAGCACACACTCAGTCTGAGCTGCACGGGCGGCCGACGTCCGGCTGTGAAGAGGTGTCTGCGTCTGCCCCCTGCCCTCCTTGTCCCCACCCTCCCGCCAGGCCACCGGGCTCCCCAGGTGGCATGCAGCAGGGGCACACCCGTGACGCAGCCAGGACCACTAAGGAAACCCAAGGGGTGACCACAAACAGAAGCGGGCATGGCAAGTGGAGAAGCGGGCTCGGGGTGGAGTGAAGAATGCGATCATTTTAGACCCGCTATTGGAGAGGCTGGCGGGACAAACAAATGGACACGGTCAGTGATGTTCACATCGGTGACGAAGTCACAAGGGGAGGGAGCAGGTCAAGGGAGGTGGCCCGGGGCGGGGGTGGGGGCGGAGGCGTGGAGAGCCCACCCATGGAGGGAGGAGAGCTCAGCTCTGAGCATCACCGAGGCTAAGACAGGGGAGTAGCACTTCAAGGAAGCAACTGCAAACACTGGTCGCCTGTGAAACACCACAGCTAAACCGCAGAGGGCCAAATGAGGGGACAGGAAGCTGTCACTACAGAGTTCCCCATCCTCGAAAAGCTGTTTCAGTGATGAGTAAGACATGCACTTAAAACGATACGCAAACGCTATCCCAAATGAAAGGCACACAAGCAGTAAGTGCTGAGGGAACGGGATACCGAGGCCACAGGGGGCGAGGGGCGGCTGCCAGGCACAGAATCAGGCTGGGAGGCCCAGCCCACTCGCTGACCCCGGGCTCAGAGGAGAAGAGCCAAATGACCAGCCCCCAGATGCTCTGAAGGCACCTGCCGAAACAAAACACTCCCTCTTCATGAAGATGAACTGCCTTAATAAGATCCCAATACATCCACCAAAACTCTGGGATTGTGATGTGAGAAACCCCATAAGAAGGCCAAGAAGTCCAACTTCCGAAGAGAGAAACGGCAATCAGAGAGCGACACAAAGTGCCGCTGAAAGGGATCAGAAACACCTCTGAAAATTATAAAACAATGTTCAAGCTCAAGGAAATGTCAATTAAAATGACAATTAGACTTTTGACAATCTACAGATTGGGGAAGAGCATGTTGATACCATACTACAAGGGTCTAAGAAATGGGCATGAACGGTAAAACATCTATAGAAGAAAGCCTGACAACATATTGACATTTAGAAGGCACATATTTAATTCAACAATTCCACCTGCAGTGAATTAAAGATTCACTTCTTGCACAGGTACGTGATGCACGAACAAGCATACTCACTAAACGACCTTGATTGCACACCATGTGCATTACAACCCGGGGACCTGAGGCCACTCCCGACCTTCCCCCGCCCCCAGTCAATCGGCAGGGCCTCGAACTGCCTCTACAAGGTCTCGGCCATCCAGCCCTCCTGCCCACCCTCACAAGCAACACAACCCTCAGCATCTCCCCAGGGCAATTAAACAGGCTTTAGTGCCTTCCGCTCAGAACAGTCGCCTCCTCTCATTCACGTTATGCACTGTGCCCAGATCTGGGTACTCCAGCTGGGGCTGGTGGTAAAGAACCCGCCTGCTAGGGCAGGAGACGTGAGACGTGGGTTCAGTCCCCGGGTCAGGAGACCCCTTGGAGAAGGAGATGGCAACCCACTCCAGTACTCTCGCTGGAGGATCCCATGGACAGAGGAGCCTGGTAGGTTACGGTCTGTAGGGTCACAAAGAGTAAGACCGAGCGACTAAAAAGTATCTGGTGAGGGACACGCTTCCCTTCAAATCCCCCAGATTCCTGGTGCTCACGAGGGGACTAAACCCCATCCTGACCCCGTCAATTCAGATGTGTCCAGGGGCCACAGTGATGTTATACTAAGGTGCGTTAGTCGTGTCCAACTCTCTGTGGATCCCATGGACACAAAGGCTCCTCTGTCCATGGGACTCTCCAGGCCAGAATACTGGAGTGGGTTGTCATTCCCTCCTCCAGGGGATCTTCCCGACCCAGGGACTGAACCCGGGTCTCCCGCACTGTAGGCAGACGCTTTACCATCTGAGCCACCGGGAAAGCCCTATACACTAAGGTGGGAGGTATTAAAAATACTAAGTGACTGTTTTTGGTTCTTTTTGCCTTTCTCAGCGGAGATTGGTAAAAAGTTTGGAATCCCAAGCACATGACAACATATACAAGGAAGTCCATCTTACCATCTGTCACTAAAAAGTCATTTTCTAGAGTTACTGTTTTCTTAAATGAGCGAGATGATCTTTCTCGAGGTGAGCATGTTAAGGTTAGTGATGGCTGGGAGCAGGGACCAAAGCGGATAATTTCGGGTCCTTAATGAGAAGTGTCTGCCATTTCCCAAGGTAAGGCAATTACGCATTAGGAAGGCCAAGGTCATCTTAAATGAGGTGATTCCTGGAGACACGTAGATACTAGCATTATATATCAGTTTGGACAATAAGTTATGGAAAAGAATTTTAAAACTCATCAAATTCATAGAAATAAAAAGTAAAACAGTTGTTCCCAGGGGCCAGAGGGAGAAGAGAGCAGGCAGTCAGGGTTCATCGGGGTCTGGGAAGATGACAAAGTTCCAGCCACAGGATGGCAGTGATGGTAAATGCAGTACCACCACTGAGCTGCACGTTAGAATGGCCAGGATGCTAAACTTTATTATGTCAACATAGAAACACAATTTTTAAAAATCCACCATGAAACATGAATTTTAAATATTTTATTTTTAATAAGTAAAAGATGCAACTACTAATTCTTTTTATTTCTCATTTCAAGACCTAAGACAATATAGACAAAGCATTGACATAGAGAATACGGAGAAAAGTGTAATTCAGACAAATAAATCAATACATCAGAGGGTAGATCTTATGGCTCCAATACAGTAATTATTAAAAGTTTATCTTGATAATTCTTTTTCTAACCCTACAGTCACTTGGAAAGTACTAACATATAAAATTTAATCCACTAATTCTCCTTCTTCTTTTTAATCCCACTCCTCACTTAAAAAGCTTTTGGCCTTCAAGGTCAGGTGCATGCCACGTAGTCAGAAAGCAATTCTTGCCTAAGTACCAGCTGACGGCGGTTAGCCGCAGAAGGCTGGAATGCAGAGAACTCAGCCCTGGTTCCTGAAGGATCCTCCCACAAACTAAAGCCCGGAAGGGCTCCGGACTATTGATAAAATGCAATTAAAATATTAAAAATTAAAAAAAATAAAGAATGGACGGAAAGCGCAACGATAATCCCAAATCATGGAAGGCCACTGAGGACATAGGATCTTCTGCTTCTCAAGCAGACCGTGACACACGCCTGCCGTGCACTGTAAAACCAGCAGCACGAGAAACTGCCACGAGCAGCCCTCTTCAGAGGCGAGGAGAGTCCCTCTTCTCGATGGGTTTGTAGTCAGTGGTTATGCTCTTCAAGGTTAGAAGCTAACAGAATCACATCCTCTAGACTGTGGTGTCCAATACAGCAGCAGCTAAACCACAGCAGGCTGCGTAAACACCATGGCCTCCCTGGTGGCTCAGGCAGTAAAGAATCCCCCTGCAGTGCAGGAGACCCGGGTTTAATCCCTGGGTTGGGAAGATCCCCTGGAGAAGGAAATGGCAACGCACTCCAGAATTCTCACCTGGGAAATCCCACGGACAGGGGAGGCTGGCAGGCTACAGTCCACGGGGTCACAAAGGGTCGGACACAACTTCAGCTAACACTTAAATGTAATATTAAAGTTAAAAATTCAGCTCCTTAGTTACACGAGTCACATTTCCAGTGCTCAAGAGTCACATGTGGGTGGCGGCTGCCACAGTGGGCAAGGCAGATAGAAACACTTCCATCTTCCCTGAACGTCTCCCAGACAAGAGCTGCGCTAGGCACTAAGGGCCGCTTCCTGAAGCACCCACAGCAGCTTCCGTCCACTCACCTTACACACTTGTGCTCAACCCCACCTATGTGAGGCCTGAGGCCAGTTGTCCAGCATGGCAGTGAGTAAAACTAACAATTTAAGTAGGAGATAAAGAGAAACCCCAAGATACAAATGGAGACACGATTTTTAGTTACAGTGAGCAGCCGGGGAGGGCTGGCTGAAGAAATCACCTTTAAGCCAAGATTAGAAAGATAAGACATTTAAGAGGACAGTTTCCAAACAGAGGGGCTGAAAAACCCATGTGCTCAGCTGGGAGGGGGTCTGCACATTCCAGAAACTGATTTTCGTGCCTTCTGCAGCTGTCTCATCAGACTTGAAACACCAAGCAAAGCAGTGAACTGACGCCCAAATCTGTTCTGGGGGTGGAGTCAGACAGCAGTCCATATATAATCCTCAGCCGTTGGTCTTCTATAAACCACCTGCCTTTCTGCCATTTCATTTCTGGAAGGACAGACTTCTGAGTGGGCAGGCACAGGAGGTGCAATGAACTTTGTTACTTCTTAGCAGAGGGAAGGGGCTAAGTGAGGCTCCTGACGACCCTGTGCCGTAACAGGCTGTGTCCACATGGGCACTGGAGACACCTCCATCTCAGGCTGAGCAGCTTCCGAGTGGCGGAGTGTCAGCATTCCAGCCGGGGGCCGACCCCTCACCCTGATGTCGAGCTGCAAGACCCAGCTGCCAGGATGACCCTCACTGGGTGGGTGACCTTTCCCAGGCGGCGGGCACCTCCGCCCAGTCACTGCCCCCCAGACAGCGCACTGCTAGGGGGCTGCACACACCCTCTAGGCCTTTGAACATCTCTGCCCATAACTCAGTAGTCCGATCACACACTGCGTCATTCTCCCGGATTCACTTCCTTCTCTTCCTTCGCAACCAAGCGGCCGTGCCTCTCACAGTCCCGGCATCGTCACAGGGGCTCCCAAGGCCTACAGGACGCTCGCCTGGGGCCTCTACACAGAGCCCTCTGGGGCGCCCACAGCATCTGGAGAGCAGCGCCTGGCCTCCTCTGGTCCAGCCAGAGCCACCCACCAGGAAGCCCCTTCCCACCAGTCATGCTGGGGACAGGACAGAACCTCCACTGCTGGGATGAGCTGCAACACTGAGATTGGGCGGGGGCGGGGGGAGGAGGCTGCATCCTCCCACCAAATTAAGAGTCAGACGTGGACATTATGCTTATCACGTCAGGTTTTTATTTTTCTGTCTTAATGAAGAAAAGGCCAATAACAGAACTAAGTAAACAGAAAACCCCAGTGAGGTGGAACGGTTACAGAGATAGTGTTAAGGAAGGTACTGTTTCCCCACACACGCCCTGACACCCACCGGAAGGGACATTTCTACCCAAAAATATGTCAGTAATTAAAATTAGGTTCCTTTCAAAGTATGCCATTAACATTTTGGATAAAGCTTGGTAAAAAAAAAAAAAAAAGAAAGAAAAACCTTCATTTTCCCTTATTTTGCAGAAAGCATAAGCTTCTGAAGTTAGGATATTATGTGAATGTAACACAAAAAAGGAAGCAAACGAAAAACCTGTGCACCGCCAGACCTGGTTCACTCTCAGCGAGCACAACCCCCTGCACACCACTTCTCCAGAGAACCAGAACAGAGCGTCTCAGCTCAGACACCGCAGGCCGGGGGGCTGATAAGCTACAAGCATTCACCGCTTAGCTCTACAGGCTGGGAAGCCCGAGACCGGGCTGCCCGCGGATCTGGAGCCAGGTAAGAGCACACTTCCTGGATCACAGACTGTGTCCTCACACAGCGGGCAGGGCTGGGGGGCTCGCTGTGGTCCCTTTTATAACGGCACGCATCTCATCCTGGGGGCTCCGCTCTCAACACCTAAGCACCTCTCCAAGGCCCACCTCCTAACACAGCACACGGGGGTAAGGATCTCAACACACTATTGGAGCTGGGGGGCGATGGGGACGGGTGGGGGACTACCGCTGACAGGGATGGAACCGGAGCCTTGTACAGGGGGCTGCAGAAGTCCCAGTAGGGGATTACAGAGAGGGAAGCCAAGGGACCTTTGGGAGCCACTGTGAGCTGATGACAGCACAAGAAAGCCTACCTAACATCCGAGAGCAGAGCAGGCTTGCTCACCTAGAGCGAGTCACATGCCTCAGGCCATTAAGTGAAAGGAAAAAACGGCACCACCCTTCTGCTGATTTGAATAACTGCTATGACCTTCCTAGTATGACCTCATAGAGTCAGAAATGCTCTAGCCCGATGTGAAGGAGGAACTCAACCCGTGGTCTTCTCCCCTCCCCGACGGTCCTTGGATTATAAAAATGCAGCCCACTCAACCCTCAGGGCGGAGCCCCCTCGCCCAGCCCCTTGCATCTCTCAGGAGAAACCTGTATTAATAAATCTACTGCTTGCCTGTCACTTTGCCTCCCCTGAATTCCTTTTGCGCTGAGACACAAAGAACCTGAGCATCAGTAAGTCCAGACACCAAGTGAGTGACTACAATTAAAAGGCCGTGGGTTAGAGTCGCAACGTGAGGTGCAGAGTTTCACAACCGTTCAGCTTATGGCACAGACTCATGAGAAGACGTTCCTGGTCTTGGCACTGTCCCTGGAGGTAGGGAGAGTACAGCTCATCTCCCTTCTGCTTTGGACTGAAGAGAGGAGGTAAGCAGGGAAAGGTGATCAGGTCACAGATCACACACCTGGGGCCGAGTCTGGCTAACCTTTGACCTTCCAGGGTTATGGTCATTACTGTATCCCCTTAGGAATCTACTATCACATTTGAAAATGGGTCAAAAATCAATGGCTGCTTACTTGAAGTTAATTACATATGAAGTATAACTTTACAGAAAGTCTTCTTGAAGAGTTAGGCTTCTAGTACAAACAGAGCAAGATGTAAGACACCACACAAGTTACCTACTCTGCTCAGCTTCCTTAGTTTATTCTGTGGGGCAATCCACAGTGGGCTAGGCACAAGGACAAGCCTTAAAGTGAGGGTAAAAACTGACAGTGTGAGATTCGGATTTTATTGAAAAAATATTTAAATAATGCTACGCACAGGGAAAATACCAGTGCTCTTCCAAATTATGAATAAATTACAAAATATAAAGATGTAATTTTTTGAAGTCCAAAAACATCATTCAAATCTTAAACACATTCACTTCTAAACATGGGATTTCGGACAATCTGCCATTACAGAAAAACAAATTTTAGCTTCGGTACTGCCAGCACCCTTTACATCCTGGACAGGTTATTTGGGAAATCATCTGACTTTAGGAACAAACGTTTAAAGCATCTGGGATTTGGTGGTCCTTAACTTCAGCAAATTTCACTGCAGCTTTTTTGCTTCTGACCCAATACCTTTCTGGCAAATTTAAAAAAAAAAGCAGCTTGCTGTAACTAAAAAGTACCTACAGCCACTCTCTTGGGTTTTATTCGTCTTTTAAACCAATGATATTCAACATAATGGCAGATTATTTAAAATAAAATTATAAAGTATTTTTTGTGAAATTGGGAAGTTCTCACTTCCCTAAATTCAGTTAACTCCTTGTACTAATAGGTGACTAGACTACCCAAACAAACTAAACTTTATATATTTATTTGGAAAGTTTTCTTTGACTTTCCAAAGACTTTATTTGGAAAGTTTTCTTTAAAAACAGTTAAAGTCAGTTAGATATGTTAATTGTATATGGTAATGATTATGAGACAAATAACTGCATATCGTAATAATTATTCCAACTTCATTTTCTACATGAAAGCAAAATACATTAAGATAATGCAATCCCCACTGTTTTTAAACAAGCCCAAATAACGTTCATGTTTTTTCTTCTAACTTTGATAGCTTTCTCTATCTTACCGTGCACTAATGTGGTTTCCCCAGGTGCCACGCTCCTAATTTATATCATCAGCACTCAACTGTGTTATCACAGTAAGGAAAAACAGCTCTGGATCTTCTTCTATAATAATGTACGAGTCCCTCTTGAATCATTTGAGTAACGCCAAAGGAGCCTGAGCAGGCTCTGGGAGTTGGCGATGGGCAGGGAAGCCTGGTGCGCTGCAGTCCATGCGGTCGGGAAGAGTCGGACACGACTGAGCAACTGAACTGAAAGGATACACTCAAAATATCAGCACTGCTTTCAATTAACCCAAAGCAAGGCATGCCCAATGACTGACCACCCTGCAGGAGAAACAGGAGCTTGGCTACTCTGTAAAAAGCTTTGCGACTCAGAGACATATGAGGCATAACAAAAATCAAATGGGAAGCGAAAGAGGATTTTAATAAAGGTGGTTTCTTTTCCGTGCCGTTTGAAAAATGCCATTACAACAGGTAGCATAACAAATAGAACAAGTATATGTAGATACGCAAGGACCCTAGGTTATAAGTACCCTAAAGTGTCTGCTCTTAAAGTTCCTGAAAATAGGAGAAACTTCGAAATTGACTCAGAGTGACTTCAAAATGAGATAAAGGAAACACCGTCATAAACAGCGTGGTGGGAGAAAGAGAGATGTGAACGGAGACTTGTCTCTCTCGTGTGAGTTACCCCTCGTACCGCGTTGGAGGAGAGAACTCTGGCTGTCCCCAACGCTGGCTACAGACACAAAGATTCCAAAAACCGAGACGAGCGCTTTGCAAACACTGAGTAGAATCAGCGGAGGCTTCCCCGCGTCGGGCTCTACGTTCCAGGAACAGAGCAAACCGCATCCACCCGGATAATAAGGGGAATCGGGAAAGTTGGCCTCTTTAGAGAAAGGAGAGGACTTGGCTAGGAAGAGCTTCAGGAGGAGACTTGCTCCGCTTCTTGCCTGGAGGGCGGACACGGTCCCAACAGAGTCCCTAGCCCCCCTAGCCCCCCAAGTCCCCCGGCTCCAGCCCGGGCCGCCCGGTGCCGCCTCTCCATCAGACCACAGAGGTCCGCGGGCGCACGCAGAGCTGGCCGCCCGCCGCGCCCCGCGCGCACTCACCCGCGCTCCCGGGAAACGCGAGCCCGCCGGGGTGCAGGGCTCGGGGCCTCGCGGGGCTCCTCGGCGCGGCGCTCACACACGCCTGGGCGCCGCCATCTTGCCCAGGAAGCGGGCCTCGCGCCGGAGGCCCCCGGGCGGGCGCCCTCGGCGGAGCCGGAGCGCCGAGGAGCCCCGGGCGGTGGCCCCGCGGCCCCGCACGCCCGCGGCGGCCGGGCCCCGCACGGCCAGGTCCCGCCCCTCGCCCCCGACCCAGGCGCCGGCGGAGTCGGCGCCCGCGCAGCCCACACGGCGGCTCAGGCGGCGCCGAGGGCAGCCCGGGCGGAGGGCGGGGATGGAGCGGGCGCTCGGCAACCTGGCGACGCGGAGCGCTTCGGCCGCCCCCGCCCGGCCGCCCGCTGACCCCCGCCTCCGCCGTCGGGAAGCGCGGCCCGCCGCCCGCCGTCCGGCCTCGGCCGCTCCGCGCGCTCCGCGGGCGGCTGCCTCGCGGGACCCCGGGGCGGGGGCGGCCGCCGGGAACGCCTCCCGCAGGCGCCGCCCCCTTAGCTGCCCGAAGCCCGCCTGCGCCGCGGCGCGCGGCCGGAGCCCCCTGGAGGCGAGACCCCTCGCCCGCGGCGCGCGGCCGGAGCCCCCCTGCGGCGGAGGCCCCTCGTCCGGGGCGCGCGGGCAGAGCCTCCGCTCGGCCGGGGCGCCCCTGAGCCCGAGCGCCCCTGAGGCGGGGCGTGGGCCGCGCCCTGCGCGCAGCCCCGCGCCCGCGTCCCGCCCGCGCTTCCCGCGGCGGCGGCGGCGGCGGCGGTTTCGCGGGTCGAGTTTAAACTCGGGGCCTCGGCGGAGAGGACCCCCTGCGTGTGGCGCTGAAGATGGCGGCGTCCAGCCGCGCGCAGGTGCTGGACCTGTACCGCGCGATGCTGCGGGAGAGCAAGCGCTTCGGCGCCTACAACTACCGGTGAGCGGGGGGCGCCCTCGGGGGCGGGAGAGCCTCGTCCCTTTCCCCGGAGTCGGACCCTCTGCTCGGGGACCTCCGGGGAGGGCGCTCTCTGCTTCCTGGGCCGACGCCGAGGTGCGGGGGTTCCTGCCGGCTTGGTGCACCTGTGAGAACTCCTCGTGGTATCGGCAGCCTGGCCCGTAGAAGCGCCCCGCAGTAGCCACGGCCCACAACCGGAGACCGTCTCTAGCGGTTCCCTTCACCTCCGAGGTGTCTTCATTAGCCCCTTTGCTCGCCAGGGTGCGTTCTGCTGTGTCCTCGGCCTTGGGGCGGGGTTTGTAGGCAGGACACGCAGGTAACGGTAAACCGAGAAAGATGGGCCCGGCTTCCAAGAGCTGAAATGTTGACCCAGATGGGGATCCAGCTTTCAGGATCTCAGCAGCCGGGGAAAGAGAGGCTAAGCTCTTCCATCCTCATTGGAGCGCACAGCTTTTGCACGCCTGCCCCATTCTCATTCTGCTCTGAGCTCCTTTTTCTCTTTCGACGTCTTTTGTCTACTTCAGAGCGTCTGCTGTCTTTTTCTGCTTCCTTATAACCTCTGACTCACCACGAATGTGTGTACTTTATGGATTTTCTCTCTGCATCTTTGTAGATTTGGTATCTTCTACTAACTACCTAGTCCTCTGAGTTTCAGCTTATTTCCAAAGCAAGAATTTGATAAGACCTGCTCTTCTCTTCAAACCTGGTCTCACCTTCCATGACTGAGCAGCCGCAGGACTGGGTTTCCTTGCAGCAGAGTCTGGGACCCCTGCAGCAGGCCTGCTTGGGTAGCTGCCCCAGGCTGGGTGGGTGAGCTGGCGGCCACAGAGGGGTAGACCCAGTGCAGCTTGGTTACCAGACAGACACTAAACCTCCCACGCAGCGACTTGCTAATTTTTAGACACCTGCATAGAAAAGGTACTCATCCTATACACTTGAGAACGCCTAGGTCATACCAATGAGGTCATGTCCAACTGCTCAGCTAGTTAATTAAAAAAAACAAAACATTTCTGAGAATGCAGTTTCATTTAATGACTTTGGCTTTGGAAGCTAAGGTTCGTAAACAGTAGATAGACTGTTAGAATTTTAAACAAAAAGTTAGCCCATGCTTAGAACCAAGAACTTAACCAAGTCTGTTGAAGGAGCCAGCAAAATATGCCTGTAAATAAGTTGAACCTTCTTCACCACAGGAAGAAGAGTTTGTAATTTACTTAAATTTGTAATTTACTTAAATAAGAACTGCAGGAAATTCACTCGGTGCTGTACTCTGTAGGCAGAAAGTGGAAATTACATGGTAACCATACTTACAGAATATTGGCTCACATTATACTTTGAGTAATCCTTTTGAGCTAAACTTATATTATCCACATGGAAATACATTGTCCAGAGGAATCTGGTAATCAGTTCACACTGTTGCCTGCGATCGTGTAACTACATCCTCAGATTCCCACCATTATGTCTTAATATAATAAATGGGTTATAGAATATGTCCTTGCTTTCTATTGATATTAAGGCTGTGTCTTGTGGCTTTCAAGGATCACCCCTCCCCTGTACATCTCTCTCTGGCAGGCCCTTTAATCGCTTCTATCTTGAGTCCCCCTGCTTGCTTTGAGCTTCAGCCAGTGTAACTGTGGGCAAGTTTTCCTTGTTCTCATCACTCTGCATTCCCCACAGGTCCACACATGTCCTATTGCTACTGTCTTTGACTTCAGGGCTTCCAGGCACTCCCCAGACTGCTTTGTCCAGTACTGCAGCCCCTGGAGATAGCAAGATGAGAGCATGGGGCTCAGCAAAGCTCAGCAAAGCACCCACCGTCAGCGGCTCTCTGACAGGTCTCTGTAGGACACAGTGTAGAATCACTCTCACAAACTGGTGAGCGCTGTGGCAGCCCCGCATGGGGTGATGACTCAAAGCGTTTCCCAGGAGACAGCTCAGGGTCACAGGCATGAAGCAGCCTCGTGTGCTCAGGCGACACCACCGAGCAGAATTCTGCTGGAGAGTTAAGTGAGCTTCTGGGGTGACGGAGGCGGCACTGGGGTCGGAAAGGGCCACGCAAGGGCCGTGCTGAGGAACCCAGGCTTCATTCTCAACTACCAGGCAGCCAGTAGAGAGCTTCACGCCGGAAAGTGTCCCGGCCAGACGTGCTGTTTAGCTAGACCGTGCTGGCGCCAGGGGGAGGATGACTGTGAGGGCCGGACCCAAGGACCCCAAAGGAGGGTTGGTTACAGCGGTGCTGAGGAGAGATCAGGGCCCTTCTGAGGGCCTGAGGAGCGGAAGATACAGGGAAAGATACACTTGATTAATAATTAGAAGGTAAAACTGTTAGACCTCGATGCATGATTGGATTCAGGAATAAAGAAGAGAATCCAAGCAGAGTCTGAAATACCACCCAGGTTACTAAGTTAAGTGAGGCACAGAGGGTCAGTGTAAAAGCTGTACCATTAACTAATTTAAGAAATACAGAAATAGTCTTGTGGATGTGAAAGTTGCTCAGTCGTGTCCAACTCTGTGACCCCATGGACTATACAGACCATGGAATTCTCCAGGCCAGAACGCTGGAGTGGGGAGCCGTTCCCTTCTCCAGGGGATCTTCCTGACCCAAGGATCGAACCCAGGTCTGCCGCATTGGAGACAGATTCCTTACCATCTGAGCCACCAGGGAAGCCCAAGAATACTGCAGTGGGTAGCCGTTCCCTTCTGCAGGGGATCTTCCCGACCCAGGAGTTGAACCGGGGTCTCCTGCGCTGCCGGCGGATTCTTTACCAGCTGAACCACCAGAGACTTTCGAGTTGGTTTTGAGGACTCGAGTAAATGTCACCTGGGGGCTCCCCAGCAGAGGCAGTTATTCACCAAAGCCTAAAGCTCAGAGGAGCAACCAGGCCTGGCATTGCCGTCACCACGTTTGCTGTGTGATGCTGGGCAGGTCAGTGCACCTCTCTGTGCTTCAGCTTCTTAATCTAGAAGGTGGAGGTCATGGCTTATCTTTGTCACAGGAGATGAGGTTTAAGCGAATGAATACTTATCAGATGCTCAGAATTGTACCTGGTGCAGAGTGGGCACTGAATAAGTCCAGTTATTTCTTATCATAAGTGGGATTAAAAACCTTGATATTTGGTAACATTTCCAGGAAGAGTATTCAGAGCACTGGTTCTCAGCCAGGGCCAAGTTTTATTCAGCCGTATCTGGAGAGACGGTTGTCACAATGTGGGCGGAAGGATGCCACTGGCCTCTAGTAGTTAGCCACCAGAGGTCCCGCCAAGCTCAGGACAGTGCCCCGCAGAAAGAGTTCTCTGTCTCTGAATGTCAGTTGTACCAAGACTGTGGAATCTTAGTTTATGGTGAGAAAATTAGTGGGCTTAGGATATGGTTCTACAGAACATAAAAATTTGAGGTGTTGGCTCCCCTGCAAGGAGGCAGAGAAATCGCAGTCTAAGAACATGGTTCTCAACTTATTGGTCTCAGGAATCTTTTGCATCCTTAAATGTTCCTGAGGGCCTTGAAAGCCTTGCTTATGTGGGGCATAGTTATCACTATTTATGTTAGAAAGTAAAACTGAAACATTTTAAAGCATTTACTTTTGAGTACTGTGCATGGGGTTCTTGAGGCAAGAATATTGGAGTGGTTTGCCATGCCCTCCATTTCTCAGTAAACAGAGAAACCTCAGTGTGCCAAGTTGCTTCAGTCGTCTCCTACTCTGACTCAGTGGCCTGTGGCCCGCCAGGCTCCTCTGTCCATGGGATTCTCCAGGCAAGAATCCTGGAGGGGGTTGCCGTGCCCTCCTCCAGGGGATCTTCCCGACCCAGGGATCGAACCTGCGCCTCTTGCATCTCCTGCATTGGCAGGCGGATTCTTCACCACAGAGCCACCTGGGCAACCCATTGCACACTAACATAAATGACATCTTTCTGAAGAATAGGTATTTTTCTCCCCCCACCAAAAAAACAAACAAACAGTGATGAGAGTTTTGCTGTTTGACATATTTTGCAAGTCTCTTTCGTGTTTGGCTTAGTGGAAGATATCTGGGTTCTGTATTTAGTTTCCGCCTAGACCTGTCGCTATGTCACTCATAGCCTAGCCTCTGGGAAACTCCTCTGTCCACCTACCAGAGAATCAGGCTGGAAAAGGCAAATACCTGCTTGAAACAATAAAAATTCCTTTTCCTCACGGATCTCCTAAAATATCTCCAAGGCCCCAGCGGCCCCTGGGCTGCTCTTGGATGACCGCTGAAGTGTCTGAGAAGCAGGAAGCAGGCAGACAGCAGTGTTGCCGGAGTCAGGGACCGGGGGTGGCAGGCCACTTGCTGTAGCAAGGCCCAGTAGATGAAGAGAGAAGTGTCCCCAGCGTAGGGACCTCCGGGGACCTTCCCCAGAGCAGCACATGAAGCGGTTAGGACACAGCCCGAGGAGGGGCGCTGAGAAGTGAACCAGAAGGAAGGAAACCATCGCCATGAGTGCAGACCAGCACCCCCTCCCCCAGGAAGCCTGGCTGACACGCGAGTGTGGGAACTGCTAGAGAAAGGCCACACACAAGTGCCAAATCCCGCCTCTGCCAGCGCAGGTGGCGGCCTGGTCACTGAGGAGGAAGAACACTCCCTTTGCCATCAGAGAAGGAGGTGGATTTCAGTTGGAATATAAGAGGACGGGAAGTTGAGGCGATTGGTGCCGTGCGGCAGCCTGTTTCCGGATAACGGGGAAGGTGCTCGGGGGCTGTGTTCTCATTAATAACGTGCACCACGCTACTTGTCTCTACCATTTGTCCCTTAAATCTAGAAATTCCATCTTATCTCTGCACTCCAAGTGCTTAGCACAATACCTCCCTACTCAGTGCTTATAAATAGTTGTTGAAAAGCAGGGGGGAATTGTAATCAGAGGTAATTTTCATAAAGCCATTCAGCCCTACTGATTACATGTATATTGCTGTAAATGGGAGAGAAGGCAAGAGTAATGCTCAAATCCCAGCTGAGTGTCAAGAACTCCTTACTTCTCACTAAGTGGTTGAGTCTCTGTTATACTTGTTGTACGCTGAGTGTTGTGTTGGGAGCTGCAAATCAGAATGAGCCTTGCACTATGGGTAGAGTGGTGAGTGGTGTCAGAAGTGTGAGCCACCTTGAAAACAGCTCTCATCAGGAATGCTTTTCCAGAGAAATCTGTATGCAAGTCAAGAAGCAACAGTTAGTACCAGACGTGGAACAACAGACTGGTTCCAAATCGGGGAAGGAGTACATCTTGTCACTCTGCTTATTTAACTTATATGCAGAGTCCATTATGAGAAATGCCAGGCTGGATGAAGCACAAGCTGGAGTCAAGATTGTCAGGAGAAATATCAGTAACCTCATATGCAGATGATACCACCCTTACGGCAGAAAGTGAAGAACAACTAAAGAGCCTCTTGATGACAGTGAAAGAGGAGAGTGAAAATTTTGGCTTAAAACAACATTCAGAAAACTAAGATCATGGCATTTGGTCCCATCACTTCATGGCAAATAGATGGGGAAACAATGGAAACAGTGACAGACTTTATTTCCTTGGGCTCCAAAATCACCGCAGATGGTGACTGCAGCCATGAATGAAAAGACACTTTGCTCCTTGGAAGAAAAGCTTAGACCAAGCTAGACAGCTTATTAAAAAGCAGAAACATTACTTTGCCAACAAAGGTCCATCTAGTCAAAGCTATGGATTTTCCAGTGGTCATGTATGGATGTGAGAGTTGGACTGTAAAGAAAGCTGAGCGCCAAAGAATTGATGCTTTTGAACTGTGGTGTTGGAGAAGACTCTTAAGAGTCCCTTGGACTGCAAGGAGATCCAACCAGTCCATCCTAAAGGAAATCAGTCTTGAATATTCATTGGAAAGACTGATGCTGAAGCTGAAACTCCAGTACTTTGGCCACCTGATGCAAAGAACTGACATATTGGAAAAGACCTTGTTGCTAGGAATGATTGAAGGCAGGAGGAGAAGGAAACAACAGGATGAGATGGCTGGATCACATCACTGACTCGATGGACATGAGTTTGATTAAGCTCCAGGAGTGGTGATGGACAAGGAGGCCTGGCGTGCTGCAGTCCATGGGGTCGCAGCGAGTCAGACGCGACTGAACTGAACAGGAAGCCTTCACAAGATGCTTAAGTCAGTTTTCCTTCTCACACGGAAAAGGTTCAGAGCATGAGGCTGCTCAAGCTGATTCAGCAGCTAGGTGATAGCAAGGTGTCTCGAGTCTCAGGTTTCCTCTAATGCTTATGCCTGATGGTTGCAAACAGCTGTTAAAGCTCCAGAGCTATCCTTATTCAAGGTGAGACAGAGGAGCAGCGCCAGCGGGGCATGGATGGGCTTTCCCTTCCATGAGGAAAGGGTCAAGTTTCCCGGAAGCTTTCCAGCAGACTTCTGGTTCGGTCTTATTGACCAGAACTCAGTTCCATTCCTACACTAGCTGAGCAGGGACCGGGGAACTAGGCTGCAGCTCATCTAGCCTCTGCAGCAGAAAGTAACAGAGAAAAGCACCAGAGTGGCTGCTGGCCCAGCCCGCGGCCGGCATCTGCATGGATGGGGCGCATGGATGGGAGCAGCCCGCTCTCCAGGTGTGCACAGCCAGGCGCGGGAGGCAGCGTGCCCGGGGCACTGGAAGCCAGGCGCAGGTGGTGCTGGCAAGCCCCAGCCGGGGCTCCATCCCAGATGGGCTCATGCTAAAGAGCTGAGAGGACTAGCCGGCGAGCAGTAGAAGGGGTCTGAGAGAAAGGTGAGGCCAGGAAGGGTGGGCAGCGGGTGAGGTCGCGGCTGCTCAGGACAGAATGGGGACTGGGAAGTTCCAGTTCTCTGCTTTTCCACAACTCCGCACTCTTCGGTTCCAACTCCCTGGAGCCTGGGCGTCCTCTGACGCAGCCTCCAGAAGTCTTAGAAACCTCAACCTGCAGACGCTTTCTTCTCACAACTGCAGCAGCTAAACAGGCTCTCTGGCTTCCTGACAGCTAAATTGCTAACGGGCGATAATGTCACTCTGAGCTACTACCGCACAACCAGTTGCAGCATTGTGGAAGTCTTTGCAGTCTGGTGAAGGGACTAGATAATGACCCCCATTTAGGAGTCTGGTTTCTCTTTGAAGTGGGAGCTGAGCACCGGGAACCGTGACCTTGTCGAGGAGGCAGGACCCCAGCAGGGGGTTCCGCGCCCGTTTCCGCGTTCGTTGTTGTGGCTCGTTTTTGCGCTGGTGGCCTCTTCTGCTGCGTGTGTCCCTGGTCGCTGACTGATAGAGAAGGCTGGGGTGAATAGCGCCAGTCCAGTGTGGGCTGTCAACCCCAAGCACCTTTCCCCTTCTGCGATGGACCAGCCACGCTAGAGAACGTAGGGCCAAGTGTCCCTTCACCCCAAAACAGGAGGGGTATTCCCTGAGAGCCCAGAGCACGGACATGACTGCCCTGGAGCCTGGGGGAGACAGAAGACCAACTCCGGGCGGCCCTGCTGTTACAGGATATTCTCGTGATGGGGACACGGGGCGCAGCTCAGGAAACTCACGGAGGAAACATACAAGTTGGAATAATGCCCTGGCTGCGGATTTGTGACATTAGAACACCGCACAGACACTGTGCAGACGTCACGGGACGTCCCCGCAGCCCGCTCGGCCGGACTGCCAGGCCAGCTTTACCTGTATACGTCTCTTCTCCTTTAGAAACTTAAAGCCCTTAAATATGTTCTTTGTTTCAGTAAGTGTGACTCCAGCCTTGCCACCAGGAAAATCTTTGTTTTATCCTCAGACTAAAACATACCTTTAACCAGAAGTTGCTGATATGTGAGAAATTCCATCCTCTTGTTCTTTTTCACCCTTTATCCCTTAACTCAGTTTAGAGCCACACAGACCAGATGTCACGTGGGATGGCTCTCAGGCTGGGAAGCCGTGAAATGTTGTATTTTGCTTGCTGGCATTCTCAACAAGATTATTAGGATTTTCCCCCCGGTACAAAGTTTTCCCTCTTTTTAAGTCATGAAATGCCTGTTTATATTGTGAGGATTCGGAGATACAATGGAACTCTGTTCTACTGTATAAGATTTTTGATATATAAAAAATAATCATACAAAAAATCAGTTTTGCCTACGATAAAATGTGGAACAAGCCATATGTCTCTATGAAAACAGCTTTACTTGTGTTTGTTACAGGCTATGCAAGAACACAGAGAAGGTAGGGAGAAATAACAAGGGAAAAAGACTACTATTAAATTTTCTAATTTCTTCCCAAATTAAGCCTTCACTGTGTTCTGAGCTAATACCGATGGGCCCTTTGATGGAACTGTCGGCTGATCCCTCCCTCCCACAGACCCCATAAAACTGCAGCCAGTTTACTTGTGCCTAAGAAAAGCGATTTCATGGACTTTTGAAAGATGGGTTGTTCACTATCATTCATTACACTTGGAATCCTCCCCATGTATAGTTCTTTTTCTCATATGGCTGCTAAATTCTGCCACATTAAGTGATGATGGTTTTGAAAAGTAAGAAAAAATTGTCTAGTTAACTTAGGGAAGAATACATTTAAGATATTCAGCAGCCGAAATTTGGAGGGAAATGTTAAAAAGAATCATTAGATCAATGTCGTTGATTTATCAGTTTCCAAGTTGTACTTCCTCTATTTATACTTAACCAAAGGGGCTTCCCTGGTGGCTCAGCTGGTAAAGAATCCACCTGCAATGCGGGAGACCTGGGTCAGATCCCTGGGTTGGGAAGATCCCCTCGGGGAGGGCATGGCAGTCCACTCCAGTATTCTTGCCTGCAGAATCCCCGTGAATAGATGAGCCTGGCGGGTTACAGTCCATGGGATCGCAAAGAGGTGGACATGACCAAGCAAATAAGCACTGCTGCTGCTGCTGCTGCTAAGTCGCTTCAGTCGTGTCCGACTCTGAGCGATCCCATAGACGGCAGCCCACCAGGCTCCCCTGTCCCTGGGATTCTCCAGGCAAGAACACTGGAGTGGGTTGCCATTTCCTTCTCCAATGCATGAAAGGAAAAGTGAAAGTGAAGTCGCTCAGTCGTGTCTGACTCTTAGCGACCCCATGGACTGCAGCCCACCAGGCTCCTCCTTCATGGGATTTTCCAGGCAAGAGTACTAGAGTGGGGTGCCATTGCCTTCTCCGCAAATGACCCCTAAAACCATTTTTAAAAATGTTAAAAATGCATAAAATGCAGTAGCATGAAATAATTGTTATTATTTTAAAGTAATAAAGGAGAGACTCGGGGCCAAGGGGAGTAAAGATGGAGAATGTAACAGCGAGATGTAGAGCTGGACCACAGGATGCGGTTCTCAGTCAGTCGGACGTCCTTACAGCCTCTCTGAATTGATGTGTTGCAGTAGGGTAATACTTTCCTAACGCAAAGTGTACTTACAAGGCGTTCTGTCAGGAAATTGCTGTGATGGACATTATAGGAAGCTGCGTTTCACAGCCTCGCGTCAGTAGCTGTGTGTCTGCTTGCTGTGGATGCAAGACACTCCTTGTCTTAGGACTTCTCTGTGGCCTCCTTCCTGACTGCCTGAATCCCACTTCATCAGCTGGGAGACGTTTGTATATGCCTTAGCATTTATAGCATCACTTCACAGGAAATAGATGAGGAAACAGTGGGAACAGTGGCAGACTTTATTTTTGGGGGCTCCAAAATCACTGCAGGTGGTGACTGCAGCCATGAAATTAAAAGACGCTTACTCCTTGGAAGAAAAGTTATGACCAACTTAGATAGCATATTCAAAAGCAGAGACATGACTTTGCCGACTAAGGTCTGTCTAGTTAAGGCTATGGTTTTTCCTGTGGTCATGTATGGATGTGAGAGTTGGACTGTGAAGAAAGCTGATCGCCAAAGAATTGATGCTTTTGAACTGTGGTGTTGGAGAAGACTCTTGAGGGTCCCTTGGACTGCAAGGAGATCCAACCAGTCCATTCTGAAGGAGATCAGCCCTGGGATTTCTTTGGAGGGAATGATGCTAAAGCTGAAACTCCAGTACTTTGGCCACCTCATGCAAAGAGTTGACTCATTGGAAAAGACTCTGATGCTGGGAGGGATTGAGGGCAGGAGGAGAAGGGGACGACAGAGGATGAGATGGCTGGATGGCATCACCGACTCGATGGACATGAGTTTGAGTGGACTCTGGGAGATGGTGATGGACAGGGAGGCTTGGCGTGCTGCGATTCCTGGGGTCTCAAAGAGTCGGACACGACTGAGCAACTGAACTGAACTAGCATTTATTTTCTCAGCTAACTGGTACCTAGCCAATTTAGGAAAATTCTAACCTTTAGAAACCAAATGAAGTGATAAAATTAGATAAATTGCATGAACCAACCTGTGAATTTCTAGATTTAGCAGGTGTCAGCTAAATCACTGTGTGTCCTCCTGGATTTTGTCTGGGTTAATAATAGGAGTACCCTGAATAGGGTTCCTTCAGCTGATCTCTACCACCCTTATTTTAAGAAGCAGATCTAAAATTGCCAAAGTTGAGACATAATAATATTATCACTGTGACATTTTGATTATCTGACTTCACGCTGCTGCTGCTAAGTTGCTTCAGTTGTATCCAACCCTGTGCGACCCCATAGACGGCAGCCCACCAGGCTCCCCCGTCCCTGGGATTCTCCAGGCAAGAACACTGGAGTGGGTTGCCATTTCCTTCTCCAATGCGTGAAAGTGAAAAGTGAAAGTGAAGTCGCTCATCGTGTCCAACTCTTAGTGACCTCATGGACTGCAGCCTACCAGGCTCCTCTGTCCATGGGATTTTCCGGGCAAGAGCACTGGAGTGGGGTGCCGTGCCCTCCAACATTACTGCAATCACCTGTTAACTGGTAGACCAGCTGCCAAATCTTTTCAGTTCATAGTAGCTAGCAGTCATTTAATGAAATCAGTTAAACTGTCGCGCCACACTCCACACCAAGGTGCTTCCTCGCCATCCAGAGACCTCCATCACTGTAGCGTGCGGTCTCTGATGAGGTCGGCTTGAGTCTTCAGCAGACGTTGGCTGGGGACCCACCATGTGCCAGCCCCTGCGGAAATGCAGAGATAATCAGCGTGACCTTTTCCCAGGAGGGGCTTGTGGTTCAGTGCACAGAGCAATGCACTCACTGAAAGGAAAAGAAACTAGTCGCTCAGTCGTGTCTGACTCTATGCGACCCCACGGACTACAGCCCTCCAGGCTCCTCTGTCCATGGAATTCTCTCACTGAGGGTTCTGTGAAGACGAAGAGGCGGTGCCACGATAGAGAATGAACAGCGGGTTGTGGGGGCAGATAGGAGGGGCAACACATCCTGCCCCAGAAGGGCCAGAGGTTAGGAAAGGAACGGTGGCTGCCCTGGGCTGTCAGGGTTCTGCAGGGCTTCGCTGGAGGAGGGAGGCTGAAGCAGTGGGGATGGACCCACAGGCCAGTGTAGCTGGGGCTGAGTGCTTCGAGCTACCAGCAGTGTGGTGTCCCCCCGGGGGTGCGGTGGGAGCAGGTGAGGGGGACGGACGCAGAGCCTCAGGGGCCCCGCCGAGATGCTGGACGCCATCCTCAGCAGTGGACAGCCACACAGGCGTCTGAACAGACCACAGACAACACCTTCCAGCTGGACCACCCGAAGCGGAAGGAGGCTGCAGATGCGGAGGCCAGTGGGAGGTGGGTTACGCCGTGAGTGATGGTGAGGGCTGGCTGCAGCCAGGTGAGGGCAGAGGAGGGGAGGGTGGTCTTGAGACACACTGAGCATTAGCCAGACTCACTGGCTGGTTGAGCACGCTGGGTTAGAACGACGTGACCTTCGGTCACGAGAATGTAACTGGAAGAAGCAGCTGTTGGAAGCGAGACGCCGCATCTCAGGGAGGGACGGGAGCGTCTCTGCGTAGGGCCGTCGCCTCAGAAGCTCGTCTGCGTGGTTCAGGCTCAGTTTTAAAGCATCTCTTCTGCGTGGTTCAGGCTCAGTTCTAAAGCATCTCTTCGGTCGTAGGTGTTAGTCTATGTGTTCATCTCACTTTTCTTCTCTAGTTATGTACCTTTACGTACTAACGTTGCTAATTGGCCAGTTAATCAGTCCTTGGTGTTCAATTAGGTGACTCTCTCTTTTTTCAGAGTAATTGTTTGTTTTCCTCACTACTTGGCTGTTATCCTCACTGGATGTTATTAAGGTATCTATAGCCTTACATTTATTCTTTTGTTCCTGGGGTAATTTTTTGAGTAGATTTAATATCCCCTCCATTTGGTCTTATTTATTCAAAGTTACTTATATGATCAATTCATTATAATGATAAATATTACTCTGTAGCACAGTTATTTAGTGCTCTCATGTATTTCTTTTTGTCTGCCCATGTTTTAAGGATAAATACGAATATTTTTCCCGTATAATTATCCCTCCCCTACGTCTAATCCCTAGAAGTGGTGGTGTTTTCACCAAAAATCACTTACACAGATGCAAGCAGCTCTTAAAATCCTTTTTCCTCTTTATTAAGAAGCAAAACGCTAAATTAAATGAGAAAAGAGTTCCTTACAGCCAAACTGGAGCCGGAAAAAGCCACTGACCCTCTGTCCTGGTCTGTGTCTCGTGCATTGATTGGACAAGTCTGGAGGCCCCACTGCCCTGTGCGTGAGTTCAGAGTTCTGGGTCCTTCCCTCCCAGACTGAGCAAGCTCGGCCTTCGGTACAGGTGGTCTCTAAGCTGGGGAGACACTGAAGTGGCGATCATGCTTTTAGCGGCAACTTGACGCTTTAGCACCAGACTTGAGCGCCCGAAGGAAGGAAAGCCCCAGTGGGCATGTAACTCAGCGAGAGCAGACCTGGTCAGACAGCCTCCTGGCAGGGGCGTCACGCAAGGGCTCTGCCACGGCAGGCCCCAGAATTCTTCCGATCAGCCAAGACCAGGTTCCACGTCTGGGTCAGCATCTCAGAGCCAGTCCTGATCGATACGGCTCAGACCACTTTAGGGGAGGGAAGACTTACTGTCTTCTGCTCTGTGTCTGGAGCCTGCAAATTAAACTGTCAAAAAAAGACCTAACAGGAGGGAACATGCACACGTTTTATTTCATGTTAATATTTTTATATAACGTGAAGGGCACCTCATAGAAGAGTGACAACCCCAAAAAAGCCCTTGGACTTAAGGTTTATGTACCATTTTTACAAAGGGCCAGAAGTTGTGGAACAGTGACCAGACAAAGGATTTGGGCATCTAAGGACAGGATGTTATTGGAAATTGGCTAGGAAATACATCAGGAAACTGACAGGAGGCAGGATTATTTGGGTGTGGTTTGTGCAGACTCATCTCAGCCTCAGCTCCCCGTGTCTGCTGATAAGAATGTTCTTTCCTTCCTGGCACCAGAAGGACACCTTTCTCGTGGGAAGCTTATGCCCTGCTTCTGGCAGAACGTACAGGACAGAGTGCTTCCCGCGTCTCTTGTTTCTCCGTTGCCTTCAGCTCAAGATAACCCAGTGCTAGGGTGGTGTATCTGTGGGTGGAGCGTCCTGCTCCCCGTCCTCACGACCTGACTTTGGACTTGGCTGTGGGGTTTGTATGGTCAGGACCTTCTGGGAGAAGGGGCGGAATGTACTGACCGTCTCCGCCTTAGCTGATGGAACTTGGCGCCTCTGAGGCCGCGTTGCTGGAGGAGGTACAAGCGCAGCAGGTGTCCTGGGTCCCTGAGCTGCTGTGAGGGGAGGGTCTGTAAAGAGCCTGTGATGAATGAGCAGGACTTGCCCGTGGAAACTGTCAGCGCAGCGCCTGGGACCCCTCTGAGCCCTGACAGGGCTGCCCGGGGAGAAGTTTCGTCTCGGTCAGCATTTCCCAAAACGTAACAGGTGTTAGTGGAGCAGGGAGACTGAAGGAGCCCAGGTGCCTGCCTCTGCTTTCTCGCGCCTCCAGGTCTCGTCTCTGCTTTAAAATGCAGACGCTCCGCGCGGCTTTCCCAGCCACTCAGTGCATGCCGGGAGGCGGGCGTCAACGTGTCGCATCCGATTCCCACTCACCTGAGGCTCTCAGAAGAACACAGGCAGCGGGAGGGCTCCCCAGATCTGCCGAGTCACCGTTCTCTGCCTGCATTGTCGATCATACACGAGACCACCTTCCAGGAAACCTGCATTTTGCAGAAGAATGCAATGAGCCGAGCTCCTCCTCTGTGCCTCTGTGTATCAACCATGGGCTTCTCCCTCTGTGTTCATCCATTGAAAATTCTTCAAGTTTTTTGGTAAATGCAGTTTATCACACTTGTGTGGCTTTTGATGCAAGGTGGACATTTTGAATATTTTAGTAGGTAAAGAAGCTTTGAGTTAGTCTGGCCCACATTAAAATGACTGTTGCATACCCACTGAGAATGTGCCCTTTGTTGATTCTGGACGGGGTTGTTGGATGGAGGAATTACAGACAGTAATGAGGCCACAAACCACCTCACTCTGAGCACTTAAGCATATTGAAAAGTTGGCCTTGGATTTAAGCCAAGTAATAAAAGCTTCGTGCACCTCAAAGTGAAAGGGTGTTGCGGATTTCTGTTTCTGAGGTTACTGCCGCTGAAATGTAAGTGGTAGGGAGTAAGCCCTTCTGACTTGACCAGTTAGACCCAGTGTCTGCACAGCTGTGGTCCACATCCAGAGAGCGGGGAGCTGGACCTTGGACCTATGCAGTTAGCAGAAGAATGTCAGGAGCTGAGGGGGATGCTCTCCGGAGATGCTCTCCGGCACTGCTGTGCACCTCTGTCGCTTCTGTGTCCTCTAACCAAGGATGCTCTTACGTGACTGAGGATGCACTTACTTGGCCAGGAAGACGCAGCACCTCTGAGAATGGCCCAGGAGCTCTAAGCAGTAACCGTGACATGGTTGGTTACAGGGACAGCCTGTGGCCAGGATCCTTCAGCCACACCGTGGCCCAAAGGGAGAGGAGGAGTGTGCCCACAGGTGGAGACTCCCAGGGCCAGTTGGGGCAGAGTGAGGAGAGAGGGGTTTATGTTCATCATCAGGGCTGGGTTTTCAGCTGCGCGTGGGTTTGACCAATTATGTATCCTTTTCTTGTTTTGGCAGGTACATGCCAAGTGTCATTCTGCTGTTATTCAGTTGGTATTAATATAAATAGTGAAATAAATAGTAGTAACTTGTAAATGCAGATGTTTGCTCAGTTTTCTTCAGTCTTGCAGTTTTGTAAATAAAATTAAATCTTAACACAGAAATACCCAGACACCTACTAGATGATTCACAGAGATGTCATGGAGATAAATTATGTAACGCATGAAAGTATTTTGACCTACTTGAAAGAAAGATGCAATAGGAGGTCTCCTGCCTTGCTAACAGATTCTTTACCATCTGAGCCACCAGGGAAGCCGGTTACAGGTTATTTGTACTCTAAACAGCCAAGCCAGCAAACATCTCAAGGCGGAACAGCACTCAGGTCAGGATAACCATCCCCCTGTGACAGCGCAGGGTCTTCCATGCCCACGCGGCTGGTGACATCCCGGGAGACACAGAGGTTAACTGCATCTTTAAATTCATAGAATGTTAGACCAGACAGAATGTTAGAGATGCATCTTCCCTGTGAACAGCAAAATTAAAGCTCACCGAAGGGTGAAAGTGCTTCTGGATTTTCTGAGTAAAGCCAGGGAGGGATGTGGTTTTTGTGCCTCTTTGCATAAACTTACATATAGAGGTCAGAGTCCTTTAATGCCTAGTAGGTAAAGTAAAGGTAGCTCATGGCCTCGCAGTGCTGGACTCACTCCTTATTCAGGGATGGAGGGAAGCCAGGCTCAGCTGGTCCCTCAAGGTGCTTTCAAAGCCAGGATGCTCCTAGGATGCTCGCCACGATATTGACCTGCCTTCCCAGCCAAGAATTCTGAGTCCCGAGAACATCCATATTTACCTCCTGGTTTTTGGTTTTACAGATGATTACTGTATCTCTGGAATATTCTTAGGTAGTTTTTTTTTATTTTTTTCCTTCTGAATAACCCAGCCGGTATTCTGCTACTTCACACATTCTAGGAAGGGGGAGCGAGTACCACTGTGCACTTCTCTGCTCTGTAAACTATCCTTAACGACGAGCTGAGCACAAGCTTGGCGACTTAGCTATGTCCCCGTCCTCTTTTCTTCCTGGCTCACTTATCCTTGCTGGTGAGTAATGGCAGGAGGAAGGATGACATAAACAGAAGTCACTTTATTTGGCTTCACTTTAGCAGCACTATCAGAACATCTTAATGAAGACGTTTGAGTTTAGACCACAAGGAATTGTTCTGTCTCTGTTGTTTACTAGAGGAATTTCTACTGTTCATGCTTTATCTTCTCCCATTAAGTGGAAAATCCAGAAGTAATTGAATATTCTACCATAGATAGTCACTCTTCTTTAAATTTAAATCATTTAAAGGCCCTGTCTTACATTGGCACGGTTTACAGTATAATTTTAAAGTGAAATTTTAAAAATGGTGTTCTGTAGTTTTCCAACTTTTAGCTCTTATTACACAGTGAAAGCTGGAGTTTGCCTTTTTGGTACCAGGTCAGGCTCATGTCTGGTAGATGAGGGGGTCGTGGAGGAAGAAGGCAGAAAATCCCGTCCCTGCTAGTGGCGCACTGATGTCGTGGTGGGGCTTTTAAAGGAAGCGGGGCCAGTTCCGTGAGGACAGTTAGTGCCTGAGTGGCGCCTTGGTTGCCCCCCACAGGAGTGTTTGCAGGAATCACGGATGAAGGACAGTTGGTCCCTCACCCTTCTTGGTCCAGGATCAGGGGAGAAAGGCACTATGAGTCTGAGCTCTCTGATTTCAGCTTACAGGGCCCCGCACTTCCCACACGGCCGTGTCTAAACCCCAGGAGCAGGGAGGTGCACCTCTCTGCCGTGGCGCCAGACAGCACTGTAGAGGTGGCCTTTACTTTGATAGATTGGTTTACATTCTGAGAAATCTTGTTTGCAACAAAATGTCAGTGGCAATGAGGATGGATCCAAGTGGTAACTGGAAGTTTAATTTTGATGAATTGTCGGTTAAAGATCCTAAATGTTTTCAAGCATCAGAAAGAAAGCCTGGACAGAAATGCTCCTAAACTTTTCCTCGAGAGCCCGAGAGGACATCTGCTGCGGGAAGAGGGTGCCTTTCTTTCTCTCCATTGTTTGTTGAGGGCTTTTTGTTTGTTTTGTTTCTGTGTTTTCCTGGATGTTTTTTGGCATGCCCCTGCGAGGCCTATGGGATCTTAGTTCCCCTGTATTGAAAGCATGGAGTCTTAACCACTGGGCCACCAGGGAAGTTCCTTTTTTTTTTTTCTTTTTTTTTTTTTTAAGAGAATATTACTTAAAAAAAAAATCTCCATAGAACTGGACCTAAAATCTGCAGTTATGCAAAAATGGTTTTTAGGTCATAACATTTTGAGTACACTTTTTCTTGGATGTACATATTTTTCATATTTAATATTTAATGCTTATCATAAGCTATAAATTTACCATAATTTCTTTGATTGTTTATTATTGGATATTTAGATCAGGGTTTGAATTCCACAAAGGGGACTAAGTAGGAGGTTGGCCGGAGTTCTCAGAACTGGGCTTCCGGAATTCTGTGTCCATGGGGGAAGGAATTCCCAGCACTGTCCCTTTCGCACCCTAGAAGGTTTTCCTCTCTCTCTGCCCTTCTGTTACACTCACCTGTCAGAACTGCAGCCGTGGGTTTACTAACACATCTGTCTTTTCCACAACCACTCCTGGGCAACTTAACTCAGCTGGAGAAAAGTCACCCACTTTGGCAGACTGGCCCACTGTACTGGGTGCTGCCCAGCTCCACGGGCCTTCTCGCCAGCCTGCCCCGACTCTCTGTTTCTGAAATAATTGTTTTAAACACCTCTGCTCAAGCTTCCAATCCTCCTAACTCTTTTTTTCCTTATAATTTTGCTTTCTGATGTACATTTCAGAAGTCATAACATAAAAGAACAAACTCAATTGTCTTAGCTAGTTTCACTGGGGTTTTTTCTTTTTTTCACTTTTCATTGATTTGGCACTTTTTTTGTTGTTGTTGTTATTTTATTTTATTTTTTTTTTTATTTTTTTATTTTTAGTTTTTTATTTTTTACATTTTAAAATCTTTAATTCTTACATGCATTCCCAAACATGAACCCCATAATTTGTCTCATTTTCCTATGGGATATTACTGCTTTTCTAAAACGTTAGGAAGTATTTCTAATTTACTAAACTGTGCTTTTACTTTATTAATAATCAAGCTGGTAAGCCATTAATTTTCATCTGAGTATGGCTTTGACTACATTCCGAAGATTCTGTGCATTAACTTTTTCATTATTTTAAAAATATTTTCTTATTATGTGGCAAAGTTTTTTTCCTTCTCCTAGTTGTTATTCACAAGCGTAAGCGTTTCCAAAAACCCAGGGTGCTTCCTCCTGTGTGTGCTGCGCTGTCCTCGTTGAGCACGTGCCCCGTGCTCTTGCTGAAGGTGCTGCCTGCCTCCTAACTGCTCGCTCCCACTGGGGCTCTGCCCCGGCTTCGTCTTGTCTTTTCTAGGACGAGTAGCGTTCCTGTGTCCTCCCTGCTTATGAACTGGGCCTCCTTGTCTCCGTCTTTCCTGCCTCAGCACCTTGCCTGGTTTTAAATATTGGCGCCATTCCTCCCGGGCTGTGCCCCAGGCTAGCTGCTCTTCCGGTGCTGCGGCTGTCCTCAGAGCAGACTTAACTGCCCTACCGTCGTGCCTCATTCTTCTTTGTCGAGGATTTTCAGGTTTATTACCAGCTTGGACCGTCTCATCGGAGATCCAAAACCACGTTTCTGGTAGCGTGCTGGACACATCTGCCTTGTCCCTGCATTGCCTTAAAAAATCCTCGTAGAACCTTTTGTTGTCATCTCTTAATACTAAGCACTCCCTTCCTCTTTTCCCCAGGGCACTGCTGTAATTTACTCCTCAGTGGTACATGTCTCCTGGCTATATGTATTTGTCTAAGTATATTTCCTTCCCCAATCTCTTCTCTCACAGGTTGAACCTTCTCTGATTTTTCTTTATTATGGTAAATTACCAGCACTTTAAATTATTAATAAATAAGAATTATAATAATTTAGAGAGTGGGGCTTCCCTGGTGGCTTAGTGAAGAAGAATCCACTTGCCAACGCAGGAGACATCCCTAATCCGAGAACATCCCACATGTCACAGGGCAACTAAGCCCGTGCACCACAGCTGCTGAGCCTGCGCCGTGGAGCCCGGAAGCCGCAGCCGCTGAGCCTGTGCCCTAGAGCCTGCTTCCTGCGATAGAGAAACCATCGCAGTGAGAAACCCACGCACCGCAACTCGGCAGTAGGCCCTGCTCGCTGCAACCAGAGAAGAGCTCACACAGGAACGAAAACCCAACACAGCCAAAATAAATTAAAAAAATATTTTAAAAATTTAGAAAGCATAAACTCCAGTAATCAAAAGTAATTTAAAACATGCTATCTCTTTGTATTTTTCTGTATTTAACGTAAATGAGATCATCCTGAGTATAGACTTAGTATCTTTCATTTCAGAAAACTTAACATTAGAGGGTAAAGTTAGATTCCATATTCAACAGCTTCCACCAAAATTAATTCCAAAAAGATCAAAGAGTTAAACATAAAATATGGACCAGAAAAGTTCTCAGGAATACATGGGTGCGCATTCATTGTGATCTCACAGTAGAGAAGACTTGTACCTGTGATGCATAACCAGAAGTCATAATGTAAAAAGTGGCCCCTTGGCGGAACGGGACACTTGTCCATGATAAAGCACACAGACGTAAAGTCAGGTGGCGGTCCTGGGAGAACTTCACGACTCATCCCAAAGGGGTGGTTTCCTTAGTACCATCTTACAAATCAATCGGAAAGATCCCTCAGTTAGGAAAAGGCAGAGGGCATTAACAGAGACACGAATGGCTTTAAGCTTGTGAAAGACTGGTCGGCAGCACTCATAACAAGCGAAATGTAAAGTGAGATGAGAGGCCGTCTTTCGTCTGTTAGGTCAGCAAAGATCAGAAAGTGTGGCAGCACACGTTGGCAGTGGTGCTGGAAACAAGCAGTGTACATGTTGCTGGTGGAAGCGTGGGCTCGTGCCTCTGCAGAGAGAACTTCGGCGATATTTTATTAAAGCCGCAGATACACTTGTCCTTTGCCTTACCACTTCCGTATCTGTGAGTTGACCACACACACATGCACGCGATGCTACAGGAAACAAGGGTGTTGACTGTCACAGCAAGATTGGAAACAATCGAAGCACCCATTGGTTAGTAAGTGAGTTAGTAAGTGCAAGTCGCTCAGCCGTGTCCGACTCTCTGGGCCTCCGAGGACTCTACAGGCCAGAGTGTTGGAGCGGGCAGCCTTTCCCATCTCCAGGGGATCTTCCCAACCCAGGGATCAAACCCAGGTCTCCTGCGTTGCAGGCAAACTCTTTACCAACTGAGCCACTAGGGAAGTAAGGGGCCCACTAATGGGTGAGCTCATTTGTACTGATAGGAAATGATGTATTTTGGTTCAGGAATTAAAGGTGCACAGTGTGTTTAGAGCTCCACTGTTGTGAAGAGAAATATACATGTGGAGGGTGTACTATGAACCCAGTGTCTTCAGGAGGCTTCACGGGAACCTGCATCTGATGGAGCAGAGTGTTGGGGGCCGGGAGACTGAATACCCTCCTCACACCTTTCTGTGCCTCTGACTTTGGTACCTGTGACTTTAAGGGTTTGGAGCCATCTCTTTTAAAAGCTGCATGATGTCATAATTTATGTAGCCGCTTCTCTGTTGAACATTTATGGTTGTTTCAACTTTTAATGTTTATAAACAGTTCTGTAGTGTATACAGCTTTGTTATTTCTACAGGCTGTTGCTACAGGATCACTAAGAGTAGAGTTAGTGGATAAAGGATTGTGAACGTTACTACAGATTATGATGCCCGTTTCCCCACAGGAAGTGTAGTTCATATCCCGCCATCAAGCTGTACATGCCCTTTAAAAAAAAAAACACCTGCTAATTTGATAGACAGGAGATTCTGCCCTGGTTACATGTACGCGTCTTTGATCATCGCTGAGGCTGAGGATCCGAATATCTCTGTCGTGCTTCTCTCCGAGCTTAGTTGCTCTAGGCTCCCTTGTGAACTGTTGGTACATACCTGTCGCTCGTTGACTGCGGTCCTTCTCTCCTACTTGATTTGCATGTGCTCAGGATATTAATCTTTAGTCTTATTTGTTACTAACTTGGTTAGGTCTTTAAGGACATGGAAGAGTTAGCCAAGAAATCAGGCTGGAGAAGGACACTCCGTGTGTGGAGAAACAGCAGGCCGGCCGTCAGGAAACTCCGGGTCTTCCCGTGAGGCGGGAGTCGGTGGCTCCTCCTGGACGCGGTGCTTGGTGGGGTGGGATCGAGGAACGGGGGTGCCCCGTCCGCGCTCATGCACTTGCCCCTTATGGTAACAGTAAACCAGAGGGGGAAGCTTGTCGGGGTTTACTGGCAGCTTCCCCCCAAGACCGAGAGCCTTTGGTCTCCAGGGTGGCTTTTCTGACGGAGACTTTACCTCCTCACTCCATACCCTCCTCACTGGTCAGTGTCCCCCTCCTTAAAATAATGAAGCTCAGCTGCTCCACTCACACTTACTGCGTATGTCAGTAACTCTTTCCCTCATGATGCTCTCAGCCACTTTCCTAAGGCTTGCTTGGCACCCGAACTATTTGTAGCAAGACTTGAAGTCCCGTTGGGACGAGATGATCTTTCTGCTGTTCATGAGGCCAGTCAGTTTTTGTTCTTTTAATGCCTTGGCGAATGGATAGCAACTTGGCTTATAGCAGGTACAGTTGAAAATCACAGATTCTGTTCAGCTGTTTGCAGAACCTAGTTCTACCACTTACTGGGCGTTTGGTCTTGGCCATTTTTATTATTACCTCTGAGTTGTAGTTTGTGCGTATTAAATCGGATAATGCATATCCCATTCTGAGCACAGTCTCCTGTGCCTGGTCCCTGGGCCATACATCCTAGATTCATAGATGTAATTTCTTGTCCCTTTGGACCCTCAATACAGTTCGGCATATGACTGGAAAACAGCTGTTTTCTTTGCAGATTTCTGAACATAAAAATCTGAGGTTGTACTTACCCATGTCGCATTCATTATTACCAGCTTAAACTTATTTTTTTTATCCTTTCTGGAAGTATTTTTCCTCTGACCTTGGAGTTCAGGGTTTTATAAGTAAATATCTTGGCATAGTTCTCTGGTTGTTAAACCTCCATGAAACCTCTTAATTTATTGTTGCCACTTCTGAGACATTTTCTTCCATTACAACTTCAATCACCCACTCAGGCCAGTTTGTCCATGCTTGCTGTTCATGGGCCCCAAAGCCTCCTGGCGTCATCTCCACTCCCCGCTGCGGCTGGGTCCCAGTATGGACCATGCGTGTCGCGGTCCACAGGAGGCGGCAACAGCCCGAGGGCAGGGCGGGGTCGGAGAGCTGACCCCAGGGCGGCACCGTCCCCGTCTCAGTGCCCGCATGCCCGCTCGTACAGCGCCTGGCCCCACCGCAGTCCTCACTTGTCTCTGCACGTTGAGGACCAGTCGTCCGTGTCAGTGGAGGGAAGCCAGACGCCAACAGCTCTGAGGAGCCCGTAACCTGAGGAGCATTTTCTGGAGTTCCGTGTGACTTGTCCAGAGTCGATTCACCTGCCTAAATCTGTTTGCTCAGTCATCCCAGCATAGGAATGGATGGGCCTGTGCCCAGAGCAGCGAGCAAAGATGATTCTCCCCAGGGGCCCAGCAGACAGCTGATTCCTAGGGAAACTCTTGTGAATTCATTTAAAAGCATTGTTTTAGACACACTGACACGTTTTCCTCTTTTTCCCTGAATTCATTTAGAACTTACGCCATCCGGAGGATAAGAGACGCCTTCAGAGAAAACAAGAATGTGAAGGATCCCGCAGAAATTCAAGCCCTGGTGAATAAAGCCAGAAGAGACCTGGGCATAATCCGTCGGCAGGTGAGGTGGCCAAGAGCTTGGAGCTCTCACACGTCCCTGTGATCGGGCGTCGCAGCTCTGGGGCTTGTGAGTCACACCCGGGATCGCTAGACTCTCTTCTTCTTGCTCGTGTGGCCAGAGACGAGCTGTTCTATCACTGAATCGAGGGGTGCGCGAAGGAAGTGCCAGCTCTCCGAGTTCCCAGAGCACACGGCCTCTGGGGAGCTGGGTCCCCACACTTTACTAGGCGATGGTGCTCTAAGTATGGGAGAATTCTTTAAAATTTCATCTCTTTGTTGGATGCATTACACATTGATACCCGGACGTATGTCAAAGAGTATAAATATATTCTACTTTTCCTGGTGTTTTAAGATCATAACTCAACACCGTGCCGCCCTTTTCCTGAGGACAGTGTTATTGGCGATGAAGCTGTTTCGCTGCCACATGGCAGCGTGTCTGCAGGTGTGAGACATAGCGACGTAGGCCCCAGCTCCCAGGGGCCCGGCGAGGGACTTGTCTCCTCTTGCAGGAGAGCCGGCGGTCGCCTTAGCCTCTCGCTCTGCTCTTCCTTGCAAGGAGGATGGGGCCGCAGCCGGGCCTCCGGGTGCGGCGACGTGTCCTTGTCTCTGCAGAATCGGTCAGGGCACCAGAGGTGGAGTGGCCTGCCGTCCGCTGGGTTTCTCACCCTCTGAAAAGCCGTCCTTTCCGCTGTTTTTCTCTAGTTCAGCACTAGTCCCACCGTAAGGTCCGTTTCTGCTTCCATTTGCTTTCTGCTCTTCCTCACAGTGAGTTTGTTTAGCTGTGGAAGGACACCCTTACATTCTCCTGAGACCCGTGAGTGTGTTAGAAGGCGCTCCTTTCAAATCGTCAGGAGATCCTGGCGCGGCTGACATGATGTCGTGTCGTGACTTGTGACGTGTATCGGGATATATATTTACATCTCTGACCCTTCTTCATGCTCGACTCTAAACCGTTCATGAAGGAAGCAGTACCAGGAGCTGGTTTTCATCTTATGTCAAAGTTAATCGTCTTGTTATGTTATCTGCATCATAGAACAATCCCTTCTGTCATAACCTTTCAGATTCTGACAGCTCTCTTTGAGTTCTGCAGTTATCTAGGAGTAGAATAACTCGGCCGTTTTAAAGAAATGATCTTTAAATATAAAGGCATGAAGAGATAATAGGATCGTCAGAAAAAGAAGCTGGTCTGCAGATTTCCAAGGTTGCAGATAGTGGCAGAGAAGTGAGTTGCCCTTTTGAAAACTCTAGAAGGATGGGCTTCCCGAGGCATCAATGGGGGAGTTTTATGGGATCCTTTAGCACCAGAACTTGGAAAAACAAGCAGCCTGCATCCTTATTTTGCGTACATTCAGGAAGATGCAGTTTTGGGCATTTTCCCACACATAGGTTGGCAAGCGCCTCCAAAACAGACTGGTTTTCTCTTTTACTGGAAAGTTGCTCAGAGTAGGAACCGCTGAGAAAAGGGACCTGTACACCACCATTTCTTCTGTTACATAATTGTCTGTGTCACTTCTCAGTTTGAAATGCTTTATTTAAAAAAAAATGGATAGACTGGCTCTCACCAGACATGCCCAGTGAATCTGCACAAACCAGTTTCAGACCCTGGGGCCACGGGCCGGGCCGTCCCCAGGACAGCTGCCAGGCAACCGTTCTCGCTGGGGGCGGGCGGGGGCGAGCAGCCGCTTCCGGGCGCAAGTCTTCTGTGCTAACCGACAGAGCAGCGGGGGCCTCCCTGTCGTGTCAAGACGGTGCCGAATCCCAGCGTCACGCTCACTGGAGTTGCCTCCCTGAGCCGCCTGGTGCTGAGCCGGTCGGGCTGGCCTTGGCCTCGAGGCCATTGAGAAAGCCGCATCTGTGGGTCTCCACCGGGCCCGGCGCGCTGTTCTCCACAGGCCGCCAGTGAGCCTCTGAAAGGGAAGTCAGAGCAGGTGACGTGCCTGCCCGAGACCCTCCAGGGGCCCGGCCGCAGCATCAGGTGGCACCCTTGCCGCCCCGGCCGCCGCCCCCTCCCGCAGCCTGGCCCTCTTGGGGCCCCGGTCGCCCTCACGTGGAGCGGGCCCCCGAGCCCGTCCCGGGGCTGGGCTTCCCTCGCCACGCGGGCTTCACTCCGATGGCCTGAGCCGCAGGACCGTCAGCTGGTGATCGCGCGCGACGCCCTCGGACAGCCGCCGGCTCGCCCCGGTGCTCAGGAGGGCCAGCCCGGCTCCGCGTGGCGGCGGCTCCTCACTGTTCGGGGGCTGAATGAACACACGCTGTTGGTTCCTGAGCCCGTGGCCCTCAGTCCAGGGCGTGTGCCGCCGGAAGCCTGCAGTCTTGCCAGCTGCCCCAAACCCGAGAGGGCCGTCAGATGGTCCGCGGGAGGAGGGAGGGGACCCAGTGGCCTGCGGCGTCACCCCAGAGCCACAGCGACCCCCACGTCACGTCCGCCTCCACGGGGCACTCCACTGGGAGACCAGCCTGTGCTCGTGCGTCCCGGCAGCGTCTCCCTGCAGAGAGCCCGTGGCCCCTTGCCGGCCGCCAGGCGCGCGCCTCGGTGGGTGACCCTCAGACCGGGAGCGGCCTCCCGCCGTGGCTCGCCTCCTGCCACCGTCCTCGCAGAGGGTCCCGGCTCTGACGCTGATGACGTCCCTGCCGCAGGGTGAGATTCTGCAGTGTTCACAGACGTCTCCGGGGAAAGATTTCTTCTGGTTGTCTAGGCACAGAGAATCCGAGGTGCGAGAAGGCTGGATGCCCTGTCTCTGGGCGCCTGGCCAGACACACACTCAGGCTTCCATTCCTGAGGGCAGACTCAGTAGGTCCAGGACGAGAGCTCCTGCGTCAGGAGGAACGGAAGGATCAAGATACTTTCAAGCCCTTTCCCAGTGTTGTTCCCCAGACATTTAAGGACCGTGTCATCCTAGCCCATCCTGTCCTCAGAGGCCACCCTTCCTTCACGTGCCGAGACATTTAGTCTTCGCATGGCCACCCCAGAGATTCCAGCAGCATCAGCAGCTCACAGCAGCCTTCCCCACGGCTCCTAGGCGGGACTCTCCTTCCCCACGGACCCTAGGCGTGACTCTCACACATGCAGAGTGAGTTCCCCTGCATGAGCACCTCGGGCTCCGTTCCCCCACTGTCCGCAACTGTGGCCCACGGACTGCAAGCCGGCCGGCTGCCGCTTCTTCATTGTTGTGGACACGCTGTTGTGGACCACCTCTCCCCTAACCCCAGGCCTCTCTCTCCACCACCTCTCCCCTAACCCCAGGCCTCTCTCTCCACCACCTCTCCCCTAACCCCAGGCCTCTCTCTCCACCACCTCTCCCCTAACCCCAGGCCTCTCTCTCCACCACCTCTCCCCTAACCCCAGGCCTCTCTCTCCACCACCTCTCCCCCAACCCCAGGCCTCTCTCTCCACCACCTCTCCCCTAACCCCAGGCCCTCCCTCTCTCCACCACCTCTCCCCATAACCCCAGGCCCCTCTCTCTCCAGCTGCCTGTGTCCTCTCACATCCTGTACAGCAGAGACATTCGCCCACTTTTGTTTAAACTCCGTTTCCAGATAAAATGGTTTCATAAACACAGCTTGAGCCTGGCAGCTCGTGTGAGTTCTTCCTCTGCCGAAAGCAGGTCCCGGACTAGCCCCTGCTAAACTTGGCTTCCCTGTCCACTGCCCAGGTGAGGTCAGAAAAGCAGGAGAGGTCCTTCGCGTGGGTGCCAGCGGCACCGGGCTGGTGCGTGGAAGCCAGCCAAGTGAGGGGCCCGGGCACGCGGCTCCCACCATCTGGGCTGTGGAGAAGTCACGGGGGACGTTCTGCCCGAGACGTCAGCAGAGATCTGGGTGGTTCACGCCAGACAGAGAAGCAAGAGCGCCAACCAGACTCTGCTTCCATCTTTGTTCCTTTCTCCATTTTGCTGTTCTGAGTGTGTACTCCTTCTGATCCTTCTGTATAAGTTGTTGAGTAGACTGTGGTCACCCTCGAGTTAGAGCTCCACACTCTAAGGATTGTAAGCCCTTAGGATATGCCACGCCCTTAGGATTGTAACCAGCCTTCTGTTGTATGGCTGTTTGCTGTGCTCTGTAGCCTGCAGGGAGGGCAGTGCCCAGCCTGGGTAGCTCACAGAGATTGTGAGAAATGTGGCTCAGAGGTTAAAGCGTCTGCCTCCAATGCGGGAGACCTGGGTTCGATCCCTGGGTTGGGAAGATCCCCTGGAGAAGGAAATGGCAATCCACTCCAGTATTCTTGCCTAGAGAATCCCATGGATGGAGAAGCCTAGTAGGTTACCGTCCACGGGGTCGCAAAGAGTTGGACACAACTGAGTGACTTCACCTTCACAGAGAAAGCATTTCCCCAGCATTCTGAAGCAGGGTTGCGTCCCTGGCTCGATAGCCCTTACCTGTGGGAGAAGCAGCAGCAGGAGCCCCTCCCGCAGCGCTTGCTGAGCAGGCCCCGCGCCCGCATTCCTGTGCTCAGCCGCGATGTCCCTGGAGTGTGTGAGTCATGATTATGGCTTCAGGAGAATCCAGCTGAATCTTTAGCGTTTAGCACCTTTTTGTTCAAACCTGGTGGAAACTAAAATGTCTGTGCCAAGCCTGGGGGTGCGCTCAGCTGTGTGCTGCTCTCAGCGTCCGCCAGTGTGCCCCCTGGGACAGCGCCCCTTCAGCTCTGCCGGGCTTCGAGCCGAGCAGGCTGACAGGTTCCCAGCCCCGCACTCACGCGTGCAGGCTGGCGATGGAGCACTGGACTTACTTCCAAAGGATGTTTGCTTACTGCGCCAGTGACGCAGCATTCATGTGTCCAGCTCAGCAGGGTTTGTGAAACTTAAGTATTGAGATGAGGACGTATATTGTTAACTGTAGGCTGTAGTTACACCCTGAGAAGGTGAGCTGGATATCGTGTCTTCTAATTCTGGATAGCAAGATGTTGGAGTTATACCGTTATTGTCAGCAGCTGTTTAGTGATGACAAGATTCCATACCATGTTAGCTGTTCACGTTCTTTAAGGAAACAATTCAGATAGTGGCTGTATCAGACCCAGAACTGTGAACCTGCTGCCGTGCGCACTTCCGGGCGGACGCTCTGCACAGCCATTGAAGACACCGGGAAGGGGGTTGATGACATGGGTGGCAGCCTGCTTGCTAACCCGAATGTCGTCCTGCAGACGGCCTGAGAAGGCGAGTGTTTTGCCCACAGGTCTTGTGGGAAGGGCGGTGCTGCGCACTCCCGGGCCTCTGGCTCACTCTTAGCTGGAGCATGTGCGGGTAGGCTCAGACGAGTCTCATTCGCAGTCGTTTTGATGGAGGAGAGGAAAGTCCTCTGTACCTGCTGCTGCTGCTGAGTCGCTTCAGTCGCGTCCGACTCTGTGCGACCCCATAGACGGCAGCCCACCAGGCTCCCCCCTCCCTGGGATTCTCCAGGCAAGAACGCTGGAGTGGGTTTCCATTGCCTTCTCCAGTGCATGAAAGGAAAAGTGAAAGTGAAGTCGCTCAGTCGTGTCCGACTCTTCGCGACCCCATGGACTGCAGCCCACCAGGCTCTTCCGCCCCTGGGATTTTCCAGGCAAGAGTCCTGGAGTGGGCTGCCATTGCCTTCTCCAATCTGTAGATGAGGGGCATTTAAAATACACGGAAAGAGTTACACATCATTCACAGTATCCAAAAGGTAGAAGTGACCCAAATTCCCACTAACGGATGGATAAACAACAAAACGTAGCATTTACATGCAGGGGAATATTATTCAGTCTTAAAAAGAAGGAGACTGGCACAGGCTGCAGCGTGTATGGATGGACCTGCAAGCCTGCGCTCAGTGCGCTAAGCCAGACGCAGAGGACCGGCACTGGAGATTCCCCCCGAGTGAGAGTCCTCACGGGGCCAGGCACAGAGATGGGGGGGAGGGTGGTGGCGGCAGCCAGGGGCTGGGGCGTGGAAAGGGGAGTCAAGTGTCTAAATGGGTGTAGTCTCAGGTTTTCAGGGTAGAAAAGTTCTAGAGATGTGTTTTACAACAATGTGAATGTACTTAACACTATTGAATTACTGATATACGCTTAAAATTAGTCAAGATGGTAACTTCTTAATTTTTATCACAATAAGAAATTCTCTCTTCTCCTAAAGAAGAATTTTATAACCAATCAATTTTTCTTAATTGAGAAAAATAAAATGAAGTGTTTTAGACACTGACTGATATTTGAGGGTTCTTTGGAGCTTGAACTTCAAGCCTCCAGTCTCTTGTCTATAAAATCAAAGGCTCATACTGTAGCTCCAAGGCTCCTTCCAGTTCTGAAATGCCGTGGTTCAACATTTCACATCAGTATCTGTCCCCTTCCTGAGTATTTGCAGAAGTATCTGTCCCCTTCTTGAGTATTTGCTCAGCTTTCCTTGACCATTTTTAACCAAGATCTTAACTCTCCAGAGTTTAGGTTCCAGGTGAGCAAAGTTGAAACCCAGCCATGCATTTGTGCCATCATAAATTCCAGAAACTTATCCTGGTCTGAACTTTCTGCTACAGAGAAAGTAAAAAAAAAAAAAAAAAAAAAACTGGATTGTTTTATGAGTGTTGCTTGCGCCTCTGCTGCTAACCTTCCTTTCCGGTGAAGACGCGTCACTGGCGCTGAGCATCCTTTTGAGGAGAATGTTTTCCTTCAACGAAGACGGCAGCAGCACATGAAGAGCAGTAGCGCAGTCACGCGCAGGCTGGAGAAGGATGGGAGTGCCCCCCCGGGGCGCTTGAGCGACCCCTCCCTGCTCCCTGGCCAGCGTCTCAGGGACTTCGATCCCACTCTGCCAGACAAGTCACATACACACTGTACTTAGTTCCAGGCCCATCGTCTCTTTCCCTATTTATCAAGCGCCCATTCTATGCCATATAATTATGAGTTGACTTTGTAAGTTTTTTAGAGGCAGAGTTGGGATGGAACTGAGAGGTCCATCAGAGCCTCACAGAAGCTCTTTCTGACTTTGACCCTTCTTGGGGGGAAGCCAAGCCTCTCTGTTCTAGATACAATCTGTTCACTCATTTCGTGGAACGGAGCGTGGAGTTTAGAACAGAGCGCAGCCCAGGGGCACTCTACCCTGTGCTTCTGCAGATAAACTAAGATTAGATCAGAAGCTCAATCTACGTATTAAAAAAATAGTAATGACAGTGGAGCAGTCAGAGGCAACGGAGATTTATATGCTCTGTCTTGGACTTGAATAAAGTCCTCCGGAAGTCTACATGAACTTATAAACAATGGCCAGAATTGCCCCCTAAGTGGACCCTGTGTCTTTGGATAGGTGAAATGTTTCTATAGGGATAAAAGGTTCCCCAGTGTTCTGAGAAGTTTTCAGAAAGCAGAGCAGTGAGAGGCTTGTTTGGCTTTATAGTTTTTTCAGCCTGTTCAGTATTTAGTTCCTCTGTAGCTTAAAAGGAGAAGGCAATAGCCACCCCCTCCAGTACTCTTGCCTGGAAAATCCCATGGACGGAGAAGTCTGGCAGGTTGCAGTCCATGGGGTCACGGGGAGTTGGACACGACTGAGTGACTTCACTTTCACTTTTCACTTTCACCCATTGGAGAAGGAAATGGCAACCCACTCCAGTGTTCTTGCCTGGAGAATCCCAGGGACGGGGGAGCCTGGTGGGCTGCCATCTATGGGGTTGGACACGACTGAGGTGACTTAGCAGCAGCAGCTTAAAAAAAAAAAAGACTTCTTCATGCAAGAATTTAAACCAGTGTCTTCTCTGCTTTTTCTAGAAATGCCTCCAGTCTGGGCCCATCGTGTTTCCCCACAGTTGCCGTTCTTCTAGAACAAATGCCTCTCCGTTGGAGATCACTCATTAAACTCACTTCCCTCCTCCAGGGTTGACATGCACAGGACAAGACTCCGCGTGCTTTTAGAGGAAGCCTGTCTCACCCTGACTTCTTTATATACAGTAATGGCTTTTCTGCACCCACGCGTGTGTGACCTCACAAGAGCTCACACAACAGTGCTGTTTGGAGAAAACTGTGGCATGAGTTTCCTTTTGGAATTTTTATCTTGGTATCTGTCCTTCTCCCGTCTGGTCTAGCTGATGAGTCTCCTAGTCTAGTCGGCCAAATGTGCTCACTCTTAAATTCCACGAGAAGCTGTTTCGTTGTGAGGCACCTTAAGTGGAAGCAGATACTAAGAGCTCTGGAACAGAAAGGACGCTGACCTCACAGGCAGGAGGCGGACAGGCTCATCTCCGCTCTGACAGTCACCGACTGTGGGGCCTACGAGGGCGGAGAGGGCTGCCTTGGGTCCTGCGTCTGTGGGGGGTCAGCTTTATCGGTGAAGGTGGCGGTGGTGGGTGCTCGTCACCAGTGTGGGCTCCTCACGCCTCCCTGGACACTGGTGCCATGTCTCACCCAAGCGCTGAGAATGCCCACCAGCAGCCTTGTGAGGTATCCTGTGTTCGATGCGGAAGTTCAGATGGGGCGTGTGTGGGTAGTTCTCCCAGGGACACAGAGTTAGGAGGAGGACGGCCCGTAGCTGTTGGGCAGTTCTCAGAAGAGGGGTCGTGCAGGCCGGCCTTATCTCCTCCGAGGGGGGAGGAGGCGGCCGGGTGTGTGTTCCTCCTTCCTTGGCTCTCAGCACTCTCCCTGGAAGGCAGCAGCTCCCCTGTAGGCTCGCGAACAGCTTATCCCTCAGGCTGGTCTCCCTGCTCACTTCTCAGAAAACTCTCGCCCGTCTGCCTTCGAAGGGAAAGAGCAGCACGGAGCCCCCATCAGGCAGGGTTGAAGTTGGCCGCCTGTGTGAGAGCCCCTCTCTCGGGTCTGGGCCCGCAGCCCCATCGCCGCCTTGTCTGAGAGCCCCTGCTCTCAGGTCTGGGCCCATAGCCCCATCGGGCTTCCCGAGCGGCTGCCCTGCCGGCCTCCTGCAGAGCCCGCATGTCACCCTCCTGCCCATGGTCCTTGCCGCCTTCATCGTCCGTCCGCGCCATGCTCGCACCGAGGCTCCCCCCAAGCCCACAGGGCACAGTGCCCCCTCACTGAGCAAGGGACAAAGGGGCCGCTTACGTCACTCTGTGTTTCTGTCCCAGGTCCTCTGGGCGGCGGCAGAGGACCCAAAGGCCCGGCCCAGCGTGTGAGAACCAGGCCTCGTTTCTCAGTGCTGGGTATATATCTGCCTTTGGTGGGTTTTACCTGCGTGTATGTGAAGGGCGGTTTCACCAATGATCACACGCAGTCACGTGTCTGTTGCTTCACTCAGAGACGTAACTAGGAGTCGCAGGGAAGAGGAGAGGCTTCGAGCGAGCTGCACCTGAAGTCAAGTCCTGACCCTCGTCAACCCGCTCTCCTGGGTCAGGGTATTGAATCACTCTTAGGACTTAACCGTCACGCAGAGGCTCCTCTGAGGCCCAGGGAACACTGCTCGTAAGTGAAGGCTAGGCTTGTCCCTGCTGCGTGTCTGAGATGCAGAACTGAGGGGCCTGTCACACATGCTCTCTCCTCCCCAAGCCTGGCAGTTAAGGCTGTCGTTTCACGGATTGGTCAGTTGTAAATAAAAGTCTCTGAAATGGGGCCCTATAATAATCTTGGTTTTATTCAATAATGCTGATGTGCAGTTTAAATCAGTCTTTTACGTAGATTCCTTTTCTTCAAGCATGTCCACTTCATAGAGCCTAACAAGTGCTTCTCTCTTCCTTGCCCCCCATCTCGCCTCCTTAATGTTGTAAAAACCACAAGCCCGAAGTCACATAGAATCCCCTTCAGTTCAGTTCAGTCACTCAGTCGTGTCCGACTCTTTGTGACCCCATGGACTGCAGCACGCCAGGCCTCCCTGTCCATCACCAACTCCCGGAGTTTATTCAATATCACATCCGTCGAGTTGGTGATGCCATCAGCCATCTCATCCTCTGTTGTCCCCTTCTCCTCCCACCTTCAGCCTTTCCCAGCTCAAGGTCTTTTCCAGTGAGTCAGCTCTTCACATCAGATGGCCAAAGTATTGGAGTTTCATCTTCAGCATCAGTCCTTCCAATGAATATTCAGGACTGATTTCCTTTAGAATGGACCAGTTGGATCTCCTTGCAGTCCAAGGGACTCTCAAGAGTCTTCTCCAACACTGCAGTTCAAAAGCATCAGTTCTTTGGTGCTCAGCTTTCTTTATAATCCAACTCTCACATCCATACATGACTACTGGAAAAACCATAGCTTTGACTAGACAGACCTTTGCCGGCAAAGTAATGTCTCTGTTTTTTAATACACTCTCTAGGTTGGTCATAACTTTTCTTCCAGGGAGCAAGCATCTTTTAATTTCATAGCTGCAGTCACCATCTGCAGTGATTTCAGAGCCCCAAAAAACAAAGACTATCACTGGTTCCACTGTTTCCCCATCTATTTGCCATGAAGTGATGGGACCAGATGCCATGATCTTCGTTTTCTGAATGTTGAGTTTCAAGCCAGCTTTTTCACTCTCCTCATTCACTTTCGTCAAGAGGCTCTCGTTAGGTAAAAAGATGACCAGGACACCAAAAAAGTGTCTAACAGGCTTTTTAATGGCGAAGCGCTACTGGGCGGGGTTCTCGGACCCCAGTGAGGCAGGTCGAGGAAGTCCCCGCCCAGACCGTGTTGGAAGCGGCTTATATACGTTCATTGCGAGGGATGGTCAGGTTAACGGACGGAGGTGCGGATAGGTCGCCAGACCGAGGCGTTGCAGGCTGACAGGTCCTTCTGCGTGGCTGGGGTGGGGCGGCTTTAGCTGGCGAACTGTGCTGTCACTGGTCCCCAGGATCTGGGAGGCTCCTTCCATTAGGGACTTACCCCACCAGCAGGGGAGAGAAGCGGGGGCCCATCATGGCCCCGGGGTCCTGCCTTTCAGCTCTGTAGTTCTTCGCTTTCTGCCATAAGGGTGGTGTCATCTGCATGTCTGAGGTTGCTGCTATCTCCCGACAATCTTGACTCCGGCTTGTGCTTCATCCAGATGTACTCTGCATATAAGTTAAATAAGCAGGGTGACAATATACAGCCTTGACGTACTCCCTTCCCAATTTGGAACCAGTCTGTTGTTCCATGTCCTGTTCAAACTTTTGCTTTCTGACCTACATGCAGATTTCTCAAGAGGCAGGTCAGATGGTCTGGTATTTCCATCTCTTTCAGAATTATCCAGAGTTTGTTGTGATTCACACAAAGGCTTTGGCATAGTCAATAAAGTAGAAGTAAATGTTTTTCTGGAACTCGCTTGCTTTTTTGATAATCCAACGGATGTTGGCAGTTTGATCACTGGTCCCTCTGCCTTTTCTAAAACCAGCTCAAACATCTGGAAGTTCACGGTTCATGTACTATTGAAGCCTGGCTTGGAGCATTTTGAGCATTACTTTACTAGCGTGTGAGATGAGTGCAGTTGTGCGGTAGTTTGAGCATTCTTTGGCGTTGCCTTTTTAGTCTGTCAAAACCTGAGGCAGCACCACCAGCAAGTTCACGAGCCGGTGGGCTTCGTCTGGAAGAGGTGAGCAATTGGGTACCTTGCTTTCCAAGACCCTGGCAGCACGGGAGTTCCTTCTATGACTCTGTTCTCCATAACACACCCTGTTGGGGTTGGAGTGGAGCTTCCTTCATGGTGTTAATCTGCACTCTCAGCCGAGTGTGTCCCAGGGTCTCCTGCACAGACATGGATGCACCCTCGGAGCTCAGTGCACGCCCGTCACTGCATGCGGGCCAGCCTGCTCCTGACCCTGCCCACTGCAGATGGCCGTCGAGGCCATCTTCCTCCGGCGGGCGTGCAGGGGTACAAGGCCCCCTTCCATGCCTGATGTTCTCTGATTCTGAAAGTAATTGATGGTGATAGTTAGAGCCCAGAAGCATACCTGTGAATGCTGGATTTTGACCAAGGTGACGTTTGCCACTGACCCTCTGCATTTACTGAACTGACTTGAAACAGCTTGGCTGCCAGGTGTCACAGGCAGCCTGTCACATTGACGTGGGCTGTGGCTGGCAGCCTGGCTGAGTTATGTAACGGTGGTTCCCACTATCAGCTGCGGCTTCGGGGCCAAGTCCAGAAAAGCCCTCGGCTACACTTCGCAGAAGCTTTTAACACCCAGCCATGGCAGGGACGTGGCAGGGATCACGGCGGCTTTTGGGGCCCTGTGAGCTGTGACAGAAGCCGCCCTTCACACAGATGACAGACCGCGGACACCTCGTCACCAGGGAGACATCCTTTACTGGACCGGACAGGCCTCCCTGGAGGAGTGAAATGAGGAGGGGAGACTGGAAGAGAGCACAGATCCTGTCTCTGGCTCCGATCCCGATCTGTCTCAGCCGAGCAGGCTCAGCACGCGCGTTTTCAGCGACTCCAAGCTGTTGTGTGGAGTTTGCAGCTGCCCCTGTGGCTGTCTGCATTTTTCTCGCCATGATCGTGTAGCGGTTGGTGCTCTGTGTTTTGTGCGGCCGTCCCTGCTTTTCTTAGTAATTAAGTGCTTTTCTTACTGAAAATGTGTCTCTCTTGGCCAGCGACCGTGCTTGTTCTCTGCTGGGCAGTTTAGAGAGCCGTTAGGCGGCGACATGGCCGCTGGCAGGGGTCCCGCTCCCTGGTGGCCGGCGGCCCCCCTGTTGACGGACTGCTCTGTCGGGTAGGCGGAAGCGACCCCCGCTGCCAGGACAGCAAGATCCAGCAAGTGCCAGAGCAGCGGCACGGTGCCCCGCCCGTGGGGGACGCCGCAGTGCCTGCGTCCCAGGGCCGCGTCCCGGTTTGGTTTCAGATCCTGGCCCTGCGGGAGGTGCGGCTGCGGGTCCACGTGTGACCCCTTCTCCGCGTGCGCGCCCAAGCCTTCGTTTGTGCACACGGCCTCGATGTCGTGCGGCCGGACCCTCCCGAGGGCGTCTCAGGTGACGTGGCCTCTGTGTGTGGAAGGGCCTCTGTTTCCTGGCCGCCCGCCTTCCTCGGTCCTCCGGGGCTTCGAGGTGTGTTGACGGGCGCTGCTCTAACTGCCCGAGTTAGAGCTCTTCGGGAGCCTCATCAGTCTCGAGCATCTCTAATTGACATCAATAATGCGTTTGCATCTGTCAATACTCCCTAATTGCCAGGTTATACACCGTGGAGCTTCTGTGATAAGTCATGCCCACAGCTATCTTCAGGCATTAGCGCCTAAGGCTCCTGTCAATATTTTGATGTGCTATAAATTGTTTCCATGAGGATGTTTCTCTCTCATGAGGAAAGGGGAGCTGTGCCGCGGGAGACAGACGTGAGTCAGTGTCGCCACTGAGATCCGGCTGCAGAGGCAGAGCGCTCCAGCGGAAGCACAGGAAGGCTGGCGGCCGGGCCCGTGCAGCGCACTCCGGGAGAGCTGCACAGTCACCGTGCCCGTGAGCTCTGATGAGTGTCTGAGGGCGACATGCGTGCCAGGGCCCTGCCCGAGGAAGGGAGTCAAACTGGCGGGTATTCCCAGGAAGAAGGACGTGTTATCAGCTCGTTTTTCCGAAGAGGACGCTTGCTCAAGTCAAGCGGTGACTTTGCGAGGCTGGGTCTCACCCCCAGGGCTGGTGGCATCCACGGCTGGACTCTTGGCCTTTTGGGGACCAGCTCAACCAAACCCAAAGAGAGAGACCCAGTGTCAGAGCGCCCGCCAACCCCACGGTGCCTGTTACGCAGCTGGAGGCTCCGGGATGTCTGGCTTGGGAGAAGATGCATGTGGAGGCTCCGGAAGTCTGTCCCTTGTCACCTGTGGGAAGGTTAGCCCTGGGGTCTGTGCATCCAGCAGCGAGGCCAGTCCCCTGACCTAGCGGGAGGCACTGCTGTGACCCACAGCCACGCTGTCCCCAGCAAGTCCCGGGTCGGCCACCAGCTGCAGCAGCGAGGCCAGTCCCCTGACCTGGTGGGAAGCACCGCTGTGACCCGCAGCCACGCCGTCCCCAGCAAGTCCTGGGTCGGCCACCAGCCGCTGCCCTTGGGCAGGTCACTAGGCCGCCGTTTGTGCCCGTGTCCTCAGTCATGACGGGAATGACGGCCATACCTGCTTGGGCAGGCTGTTGAGGGCTCGTTGCAGTAACGCAGAAGAGTGCTTGCGGTGGTGCTGGGCGTGTGGGGTGTGTGCCACAGGGTGTGCTGCTGTTTCGGTGTGAAGCCAGACTAGGTGTGCAGAAGAGGGCCCTGAAAGCCAGCCAGTCTCTGCCCATTGTTCCTGCACTCTATGTGCTAGGCCCGCCTCCAGACACTGGGCACAGCAATGAATGATAATACGTCAGACAGACCCCGGCCCTGCCCCTTCCCCCGCGGAGCTCGCATTCCGTGTTAGAGAGAAAGGAAGTTACCGTGTGAATCAGTGAAACACCCGCTCAGCACATGAACAAGCCACGTCGAGAGGTGAGCCCCCAGCCCTTCCCTTGAGACCGCGGGAGACCTCCCGGCCGAGGCCGGCGGAGGTCCTTGTGAGCAGGGGCTCCTCCTGGGGGCTTTCACGGTGTTCCTCACGTCCCTCTGCAAAAGGTTAACTGAACATGCCTCGTGGTAGCACAGGAGCTCTGGTTGGTAATTCAAAAACAAAGAGACATTAAGGCTGCATGCATGACCGTCTTTTGCTAGTGACATTAACAACTTAAAAGCTTAAGGTCTCCCACCAGAAGCTGTACCCAAACACCCGAGGCCGTTACACCTGAAGGCCAGGCCCCGCCCCTGGGCCTTGCTCCCCGCCCCTGGAGCTGTCCCACCCACCTCCCCGGCCCCTGACCCGTCCTGTTCAGGTGGCAGTGATGCCCTTTAGATGTTCATGTAAAGGCCCGTGGGAAGCGAACTCCTGTTCACTCAGCAAAAGAAACAGACCATGTCTGAGAGGTGGACATATCGCTCCTGGCCTGTGAAGTCTCAGGCTTCCATGAGCTCTGCGTTTTGACTGAAGTGCTTCTTGGTTTATTAGTGTTGGGCCAGGGGGATGGGAATCAACACTTTTCTGTGTGTTAAAATCCTCGCTCTAATCTCATAACACCTGTGGTACTTGCTGGCAGCATGGATGAGGTTTGCAGATTTAACTTTGAAGAGGTTCACTGTGCGCCTTCCAAGTGCACACTCTGCTCAGCTGCCAGGGTAAGCGCCTAAGACAGCTCCCGGGCTGACGCTAAAACTCGTCCCTGAGGCATGTTTTTTCTGAATGAAAAGTAGCGCATCACTCTTCTCTGGATGGTTTTCTCCTTTAAAAGATTATTTTACATCAACTTGAGCAGCTAATGTAAAAGAATGAATATTTTGCCCTTTTCTTAATTTCACCCACGTTGACATTAGGTTGCAGATGCAGCCCTACCTCTGTGGATGTCAGCGGTGTCTTCTTAGGACAAGGACATGCGTCTGCCGACTCAGGGTACTGTTTTCACACCCCAGATCTGAGCATCAGTGAGAGCTGGCTGACTCACAGTCCGTTTTCACACCTCCAGCCGCCCCGCCTTCATAACTGCTTCTGAGCCAGAACCCATTCAGGCCTCAAGAGGTGCATTCACTGAAGAGGTGTAGTCACATCTCTCAAGTCTCCTTTGATGAGGAAAAGACCCTCTGCCTTTTTTTTTTTTCAACTTTCATGATATTGGCCTGTTTAGTCTAGACTAGTCCCTGTCTGAATCAGTCGGTGCGTCTCTGCTATTACACTTGGGACAAACCCTTCGGCAGGAACCCTGAGTGGGTGATAAGGCTTCTCCCTTTCCAGCCATCAGCAGCCCACAATGCCGGTGGAACTGTTATTGGTTTGTGCTCAGTTTGATCCTTTGTTAAAGTGGAGGCGAGATATTTCCATGACAAACATCCCATTTCTCTTCGTGATTAATAAATAAACGGTTCCCCATCAGCCTTTTACCCAGTGGTTCCCAGACCCATTAACGCACCTTGCCTGAATCAATTATTACCTTGTGGTTGCAAAATGGTGACTTGTCTAATTCTCTATAACCTCTTCGGCTTCCCCATATCACTTGGGGGACCCTTTTTAATGACCACAAGCCTCAATTACCGTCAGGTATGTTTCTCACTCATCTGTCTTGATTCTCCCAGTTTAGCAAACGCATGATTTAGCAGACAGCTCCCTCCTGACCCACTCTGGGGGTTTATCTTGGAGTCAAGTTCCACCCCAGGTCTCACATGGCTCCACCATTTCTCACGGAGGCCTGGGGGTTGGCCTGACATCAGAAGGACCTCAGGTGGCTTCCGTGAACTGCCCATCGGCAGCTGTTCAGCCTGCCTGAAACTCGGACGTGAAGGCAGCAGAGACGCGGGCTCGCCTGTATAGCTCCGTGAGGATCACAGCTGCACCTGGGGCTTCCAGCCTCTTCACCTGAGGTCTGGCCAGCATCTCACGCGACTCGGGTCTCTTGCCTCGTGATTTCTTTTTATCCCCCCCAGTATTTTATGTTAGAGCTTACCATGATGTGTTTATTTTATCTCCCAGATGTTGACAATTATTCGGTTTCCTTTTTCTCCCTCTCTTGTTAGACATTGTGGCTATAAAAACCTCCACATACATTCCTGGCTGTTTTCTTAAGACAGACTTCTAAAATTAAGATGATTGGGTCAAAATGTGCCTGTGTTTTTAGGGTATAAGCATAGTGCCTTATATCTGGTATCACCCCCAGGAACGTGCCCACCTTAGGCAGACGGCAGTCTCTGGGTTGCGGGAGCCACAGGCCGGGGCTCAGAAGCTTCAGTCCGCACGGCCGAAGCCTGGCGCTTCTGCAGGGCGCCTCCCCACGCGGCTCTCTGAGGCCCCTCTGGCCCCTTCAGTCTGCGGTTTCAGGCGCGGCCTTAATCCAGATGAGCACCTGTGAGACAACGAGGGGTTTTTCCATTATTTGTCGGTCAAAATGTGTGTGGTCTCATCGTGGAGGTCCATTTTTCAGGGGCAGGGTTCATAACTGGTTCCTGCAGCTCTTCTGCTGCCTCAGCACACGGGGAGCCCGTACTCCCAGAAGCAGAACAGGAGCAACCAGAAGGGAACAGCGGTTTTAGAACTGCACTTGGGGTCTGAATTTTCCCTTCTCAGAGGACATCAGCCCAGTCGTTGTGATGTAACGTATTCGTAGGCCTGTGACTGACCAAGCCGCAGCTCTGAGCCAGCTTCGCCACGTGGGCCTGGAGGTCAGCGTGACACGGGGCCCTGGACGTTGCTCTTGGGACTCCAGCCCAGGAACCTCCTCTGGCAGGGACGGCAGCTCAGACAGTTTTTTTTAATCTTTCAGCTGGGGTAGAACATATTTGCCAGTAAATTCTTTTTATTGAGGAAAAAATGGGGATTTTTAGGTCACTGAAACCCACAGCTGTGCGTCTGCCTTGCTGCTAAGACAGCAACTGACGCTGTCTGCTCCGTTTGTTCCAAGTAAGTACTCACTGCTGGGTAGCTGATATGTGGCTCAGAGATTTTTTTTTTTTTTAACTGAATTATGTCCCAGGATAGAGTCTGACCCAAAATGCTTCCAAAGGTGCCAGAGGAAGGGGACTAATTTCAAAATGATGTTTTCTGGCAGCTGATGTTTTCAGTCACGTGAGTGGTGGTCATGTTATCATGCTGTGGGTACGTGCATATGTGTGTTTACGTGTATATATTCAGCTGGGAGGGCGGTAATTTTAAAAAATCTACTTCTGCTTCATCAATTATGCTAAAGCCTTTGACTGTGTAGGTCACAGCAAACTGTGGGAAATTCTTCAAGACACAGGAGTCCCAGACCACCTCGCCTCTCTCCTGGAAACCTGTGTGCGCGTCAAGAAGCAACAGTCAGAACCAGTCATGGAACAATGGACTGGTTCAAAATTGGGGAAGGAGTACAACAAGGCTGTATGTTGTCAGCCTGATTATTTAACTTATATGCAGAGGCTTTCCGGGTGGCCCAGTGGTAAAGAACCAGCCTGCCAGTGCAGGAGACATGGGTTCGATCTCTGGGTCGGGAAGATCCCCTGGAGAAGGAAATGGCAGCCCACTCCAGTATTCTTGCCTGGGAAATCCCACGGACAGAGGAGCCTGGCGGGCCACAGTCCATGGGGTCACAAAAGAGTTGGACATGACTTAGTAGCTAAACAAGAACAACAAACCGTACATCCTGCAAAATGCTGAGCTGAATGAATCACAAGCTGGAATCAAGATTGCCAGGAGAAATACCAACAACTTCAGATATGCAGATGATACGATTCTGATTGCAGAAAACAAAGAGGAACTAAAAAGCCTCTTGATGAAGGTGAAAGAGGAGAGTAAAAAAGCTGGCTTGAATCTCAACATTAAAAAAATGAAGATCATGCATCCTTGGCAACCTGCCCCTTCAGTTCATGGCAAACAGAAGGGGGAAAAGTAGAGACTGTGACAGACTTTATTTTGCTGGGCTCCAAAATCACTTCAGGCAGTGACTGTAGCCATGAAGTTAAAAGACACTTGCTCCCTGGAAGAAAAGCTATGACCAACCTAGGTGGCATATGAAAAAGCAGAGACATCTCTTGGCTGACAAAGGTCTGTAGTCAAAGCTGTTTTCCCACTAGTCATGTACGAATGTGAGGGTTGGGCCGTTAAGAAGGCTGAGCACCAAAGAATTGATGTTTTCAAATTGTGGTGCTGGAAAAGATTCTTAACAGTCCCTTGGACTGCAAGGAGATCAAAACCAGTCAATCCTAAAGGAACTCAACCCTGAATATTCATTGGAAGAACTGATGCTGAAACTGAAACTCCAATACAAGGCCAGCTGATGCAAAGAGCTGACTCATTGGAAAAGACCCTGATGCTGGGAAGGATTGAGGGCAGGAGGAGAAGGGGGCAGCAGAAGGTGAGATGGTTAGATGGCATCACCAACTCAGTGGACACGAGTGTGAGCAAACTCTGGAAAATAGTGGAGGACAGAGGAGCCTGGCATGCTGCAGGCAGTGGGGTTGCAAAGAGTCGGACATGACTTAGGGACTGAATGGCAACTTTAATTAAATAGCATTCGATTAAATTTTAAGTGTCAGAGACTGTCAGAGCCTTCACATTCAGCTGGTCATTGCTCATTAAGATAGTTCAGAACAGGGGCATCACTACTACCGATACCAAATGAGTTTTCTTCTAAATGGACTTTTCCTAGTGTTACATTGCAGTAAAGTTCATCTATATATAAGGAAAGCATTTAACGTCAAGGCTATTGAAAAGTGTTGAGGATTTGTAGTTTGAGCCAAACCATAAAAAAAAAAAAAAAAAAAAACCTCAAGGAAATCATTATTTTGCATCAACTCAGGAATTTATTGCAACTCCAACATACTTATTCCATGTGCTTAGCATAATGCTTCATAATTCCAAGATAAACTCAGAACTGATTCCAGAAAACCCTATGAAAAATTAAAGCAAGGAAGAGTGGGCTCCCTCTGTGTAGAATCTGAGGCAGATTACCACGCAGAGGCCTGGACTCGGGTCTGGTTCTGCCGTAACTCGCTGAGGACCTCGGGGAGAGGACGTCACCTCTCTGCCTCTGTCTCGTCAGCAGCGATGTCAGCATCAGTCTGCATTTCTAGCCCAGGAAAAACGTTCTTTGGGTCAGAGCAGCTTCTGTTGTATAAAGAATTATTGAACACAGTAGCACTCTAATGAAAATGCCTCAGTCTGGGGACAACAGTGATTAGATTCATAGATTAAATGAAGCACGTATTGATTTCTTAGGGGATTTAGCCACCTCTGCGTTGTTTTTTTTTTTCCTTTTTGTGCTTTTTGAGCTCTCTGTGCTGTCATCACTAACCGTCGTAGAAAAATTTAAAATCTTTTCAAGAAATGTGATCGTCAGCAGAACTGAGTTACTAGCAGCACTTTGGTTGGCTCTGTCCAAGGTGCCATCAGAGCACAACGCCAGGAACTTCACAGTTGACATCAACTCACGTAACAGTATAGGGGCTCCTCCCCTGACCGTGATTGGGAAGGAAAGACTATTCAAGTCAGACATCCGCTTTCCAGTCCTAGGGTGTGATCTTAGGCTCACTACTTAATTTCTCTGACACTCAGTAAAAAGGAGGCTGTTGAGATGGGGCTAGGATAATGGTGTTTTATAGTCTAGAAGTCCAGAGTCAGGTGGTGATCACATGTAACAGGGCACTGGGAGACTGTAACGTGGAAGCGCTCTAACACTGATAATAAATCGCGTGTTTTGAGCGCTTACTTTGTACCAGGCTCTGTGCTGAATGATTTACCTGCACCATTTCAGTTAGCCTTCCGGCCAGTACTGTGATTTGAGGAAACTGCCTTTAGGGCAGTTCATTAACATACCCACGGTGGCTCTGCCCTCCTAAGTCTGGGAGGCAGAGGGCCTGCCTTTCAAGCACTGTAGGTAGGATTTTCATGACCATGTGTTAAAAAAGGGCAACAAGAAGCATCTTGTGACTTAATGGCTAGATAACTTGGCGGGGGGGGGGGGGGGGGGGGGGGGGGGGGTCAGTTTTTTTTCTTTTTTGAAATTTATGTTCATTTACTTTTCTTTTTTAAAAAAAATTTATTTATTTGTGTGTTTGGCTGTGCCGTGCCTTAGCCGTGACGTGGGGGATCTAGTTCTCTGACCAGGGGTCAAACACAGTCCCGTCAAAGCGGTGCATTTTCCGGATGAGACACGCATAGGCAGGAAGAAAGTTGCTCTCCTCATTCTGCTCTCCTGGCTCTATCTCTGACTTTGCACGTAGGATTCCGGCGCCGCCTTCCAGAATTCCCTGTGTGCTCGAGGTCGTGTGTCACGGATGTGTGCGCTCTTTTTAACTACTGATGGTGTTCCTCAGCCTGACCGTGTTGTCATGTATCTGGCCCCCTACTGCTTGCGTGACATTGGTCTCAGCTTATGGCATTATGAGCAGGGCCAGAGTAGACATCCTAGCACCTACGTCTTTATTTAGGACAAAGTCCGAGGGAGCAGGGAGCGAGCCTTGAAAACAAAGACCCCCCATCCGCACGGTGCCCAGCAGCTCACCTCCCCCTCCCCCTTCAGCCCTGAGAACATCAAGTGTTTTCATCTTTATCAATCCAGTTTGTGAAAGACAGTATCTCTTTAGCTATGGGTCAAGTGAAGGATGTTTTGTGTGTGTTAACCATTTATCTCTCTTCTACATTAATGAGTCTTACCGTTCATTTTTGTGTTTGTCACAAATATGTGTTTCCCGTTTGCCATTTGTTTTTCACTTTGTTCACCACCTCTTTATACAGAAGACGTTAATTTCTGTGTAGTTACATTCTGTCTCATCGCCCCTGCGTTTACGCCATGCTAAATTCCCAACCCAGGATTATAAAAGTTCTCTTGTACTTTTTTTCTAGCGCTTCTATAGATGCATTTTTATTTTTAACTTTCGATGTACTGAGAATTTATCTTGGCCTAGGAATGGACTTTGTCCAAAATGATAACCCCTTATCCCGGTACTGTTTATTGAAGAAGGAGCCGTCTCTGTCTTCGTGGAGCTGGTCAGGCGAGAAGGTCTCTGAGCCTCCCTGTACCTGGTGGAGAGCAGTCACGGCTCTGCCTTGGCTCAGGCCTCGCGTCCTCCGCGGGAGCCTGCTGCCTCAGGCCTCGCCCTGCCAGACAGTCCATCCTGCCCCCTCCAGAACACTCTGGACGCCCTGCCTCCGTCCGCCTCCCAGCCTGGACCCCAGCTGTCTGGAGCAGCTCCTCCAGAGGCCCGGGCTCTTCACTGCCGGAGCCCCCGTCCTCCCGCCCTCATCTGAGCGCCTCAGTGCGTCTGACCCCGTGACGTGCTCCAGGGCTCTCCTTCGAGCCCCGCCCCTCCTCCTTCCTGCAGCCCTGCTCTTCCCTGGGATCACCGCTGCCCCCGACCCCTGACCCCTGACGACAACTCCCAGCTGTGTCTTCCTAAGCCGCTGCTCTCCAGCCTGGGGCCTTGGGAGCTGCTGCTTGTCTCCCGGCCTCCTCGTGGCTCTGCCTCTCCTGCTGGACCTTGGGTCTCCACGCTGGAGGCTGGATACAGCATATTTCATATTAAACTAGAGTTTGCCTTACCGAAGGCTCTCTCTGTGTCAAGTGTTAGACTGAGGACTTTACATGGCTCGTCTCTCACAAAGGAGTTATGTGTTTGGATTCACTTTTTATTTCGACCCAGAGCAATCTGAGCCAAAACCCACCCCTTCCCAGTATCTGTCGGTATGTCTCCAGAACTCTCTAAAAGGAGGCTGTGTCCTCGGCAAGTCCTCTTTGAGGCTATTCTCCCTGCCAGGCCCCTTGCCCTCCACCACGCCAGCTATCCGGCTCAGTCAGTCCCCTTATGCCAGATTCTCCCAGGCCCTAGGAACTCAAGGTGGTCAGACAGACTCTGCCTCCAGCAGCTGGTGGGAGGACTGTTACAATGAGGGGCACAGGGCAGGAGGCGGGTACGGGCGACAGGGCTCCCGGAAGTGCCAGCCAAGGAGTACGTGGGTGCTGCCGGCTGAGGACCCAGGCGCCAGTGCGGGGCAGGGCTCAGAGATGAGCCAGGGGCTCCCAGGAGCCCGGCTTCCATGCATGGGCTTTGTCCTGAGGGCAGGCCCTGAGGCCCAGCTGAGCTGGGACAGGACTGTGGCTGTTCACTGGCACCCGGGCAGCTCCCTGCCACCCTCTGGAAGCACCTGGGAACAGAAGCTGTCTCTTTACCACAAGAACGTGAGCGCCTGGTCCACGGCGCACACCTAGCAGTGCAGGTGGGCAAACGAGTGTGTATTAATAGAATGCAGGGGATGTGAGCCAAGGGTCTCCTTTTCCTTAAAAAAAAAAAAAAAAGGCATGAACTCAAGAACTAATTATACCTTGTTTATTTTCTTTACAGAATCAGACCCATTTTCCAAACACCAGATGGCTTAAATAAATTTCTTAAAATAGTAATAAGGTTGATCCTTAGAAAATATAAGCAAGTCCTTTTTGTTTTTGCGGGATTTTTATAGCAGCTCCACAGAGTAAAATCAAGCCTTAATAGAAGCAGGAATACTAGGTTGTCTAATATCTGTTGGCTTTTAAGAGGGAAAAAAAAAAAAATAAAGCTTTTTTTCCTTTCAAGAAAGAAAGGAAAGAGGAGAGACTATCCAGTTATAACTTTGACCCCTTTATGGTAAAAAGCCACTCACATCCTGCTTTAGTCTTCGACATTTGCTTATTTTAATACGCTGCCCCTACAGTGCGGACATTTAAGAGCATATATGTAAGGATTTCCCTCGTGGTCCAGGGGTTCAAATGTCTCACTCCCCACACAGGGGCACAGGTTCAGTCCCTGGTCAGCAGGGCTAAGATCCCACATACCACGCAGCCAAATAAATGAAGTACTCGAATTTGAAAAAAAAAAAAGGCTACACGTGAAAAGGCGTTAGTCTTCAATGCAAGCCAGTCTGAGGACAAGAAAAATGGATGCAATTACCCCCTTAGTCCCTTCTGTAAACACTTTTGATACATAAGTAAATAAGACTTTTGGCTATTATTCTTAACAACTCAAGCAGAGCTTTAAACAAGATCCAGGCTTGCTTAGTCACCAGATTTGTTTTCCTGTCTCCTGTTTATTTCTCCTCTCACAGTCAGAAGATGAGAAATGATCGCTTCTAACCACACACTTGATTTAGCAGCTCTGAAGAAGGAGAAGGGGAGTTGGGGGACGGGGGGTGGGGGACGTGAGCTCTGGCATGCAGCTCGGGACCGAAGACTCTACGGGCTGCGCAGGGTCACTGCAGCACCCAGGATCTCTCAGTGGCATCATAGTGGTACACGCTGAGCCCTTTTTTCTTTTTTCTTTTGGCTGCACCAAGCAGCATGTGGGATCTTAGTTCCCCAAGCAAGAATTGAACCTGCACTCCTTAAACTGGAAGCGTAGAGACTTAACCACTGGACCATCTGGACATCCCTGTTGATCTTTGAATAGAAAGCTTTTCTTTCCTATATAATAATTCCAAGTATAGTAATAATAACTAGTAATAACAATTGCCACCTTTCGCTCTGCTTCTTACAAAGCTGTGTAGCCTGTCTTCACTAAGACTGCACAGGAGCCGTGCACGCCTCCCTCAGCTGAGCATCAAGCCCCCAGCCCCGCGGCAGTGAGGGTGCGGTCTGGGGGGACGCACGGGGAGCCCTCATCCGTGCGTCCTGGGGAAGGGGGCCCTACAGAGCAGCACGTTGGAAGCTATCTTGGCTGTAGCCAGTAGCCCTTAGGCCCAGGATTTCCAGCTAGAGGCCCGGTTCACAGACGCCTTCCTGAATCAGTACACGTGTGTAGACCGAGCCAGCGAGGGAGGGAGGGAGGAGAAGCCTTCAGTACTGAACCAACACGTGTCCCAGGCACTCGCGCTTCAGGTCGAAGATTTACACTTTCATTATAGTTTCTACAACTGTGTGTGGCAAATACTAGATTATAAAGATAAGACATAACGTGCAGACTAAATCTTCCTACAATAAAAATCTCTATAACAGAATATTCCCCACTGTCGGGTTATGGCCTCCTTGAAAACCGATGCATTTTAACTAAGGAATAGAGACGGTCCATCGATGGGGGGCAAAGGGCGATCTGACTGGTAATTTAAGGGGTTACTCGGTCACGGCGGTTACCGTGCCTTGCACACGACCGGAAGAACCTAAACCGAGATTCCTCAGCGGGCTCGCATCCCCGGCACACGTGCTCAGACTGTAGCTCTGAGCAAGACGTCCTGGACGGACCTGTGGCTCCAGCCTCCCTTCCGACAGAAGAGACGTGCACGGCACGCCCGTGAAGGAGGGAGCCTTGAATATCCAGGGCTTACGGCCACGGACAGGCTTATTCTCAGTTTAGTCATCTCTTCATTACTCTTACACATCCAGTAATTGAAACTTGAAAATGGATTTTTGCCAAACATTTGCACATTGATTAAAAGCTAAATTATATTTCCTCAACCAAATTAAAAACCGCTTTTCAATCTCATATAGGGGCTTCTCTTAAATTCTCCAAACACCTTAAAAAGTAGCAAACACAACACAGAAAATAGTTCTTATAGAAGCAGTTACTGTGCTTACTACAGTTGCTAGACTTGTTACAGTATAGCAACAGGTTTGGTTTAACTCAAATCATCATTATTTCTACACAACATCCTAGGGTTCCCGAATGTGACATTAACTAATACCTTTCTCAGTTTTAGTCATAAAGGACACCCTGACGCCCGTTCAGGGTGCTGGTCACCCGTCTGGGCTGCCTTGTTGTGGGTGAAGTTCCCTCGTTGCTTCAGTGCAGCTGTGTGAGTGTGAGTGTGAGTGTGTCTGTTGCTTTGCTCAGTGGGAATGCTGTTAGCAACAGGGAGCCAAGAGGACCCACGTGAAACAAGGATTGTCCTCTGGGAGATGCCGGCCAGCTTGGTATTGTCTAGGTTCATTCAGCAAACAGGTGAAAACGCAGGCCTAGAGCTCCAAGGCCTCTTGGGGCGGGAGGCCTGAGTTTGGAAGGCATCTGATAAGAGGTGAAACCCGGACTGGGCCGTGTTGCCTCAGGGGAGCAGGCGGATCCTGGGGGAGAGTGTGCCCGTGTCCCGCACTCAGAGCAGCAAGAGGCCTCCCGGAGGTCACTGGGCACTGCAGGAGCAGCTTTGCGGGAGGGGATGGGATGGGCAGGGCCAGCGAGGGCCAGAGGCAGAGGCACCAAGTCGGAGAAGGCAGGCAGTGAGGGCAGAAGGGGCCGGGGAGCAGGAGCCGGGTCCCTCTGGGGTTTCTGAGAGGGTGCGAGGGTCTTATTGTGTTTGCTGACGCGGAGGAGGGAGCCAGTACAGGAGGACGCGCCGCCTGCACACAGAGGAGGAGGGGCTGAGTGGAGGGGGTCCTGGAACAGCCGGGGGAGCCTGCTCTCCTGAAGGAGCCTCCCGTGCTGCTGGAGAGCGGGAGGCTAGGGTAGACTGAGAGGTGTGCAGGACAGTTCCGAGGCAGAGAAGAAGCTGAGGCTCACATGTTCTTTTTCCTACTTCATCATTCGTCTTCCAAAAAAAAACCATAATTATGTGGGCAATAGCAAAGAATGTTCAAACTACTGCACAGTTGCACTCATCTCACACGCTAGCAAAGTAATGCTCAAAATTCTTCAAGCCAGGCTTCAACAGCACATGAACCAAGAAATTCCAGATTTCAAGCTGGATTTAGAAAAGGCGGAGGAACCAGAGATCAAATTGCCAACATCCATTGGATCATCGAAAACACTAGAGAATTTCAGAAAGACGTCTACTTCTGTTTCATTGACTACACTGAAGCCTTTGACTACGTGGATCACAATAAACTGTGGAAAATTCTTAGAGAGATGGGAACACCAGACCACCTTACCCATCTCCTGAGAAACCTGTGTGCAGGTCAAGAAGCAACAGTTAGAACTGGACGTGGAACAATGGACTGGTTCAGCTTTGGGGAAGGAGTATGTCAAGGTCACTTTGCTTATTTAATTTATATGCAGAGGTGCTCAGATAGTAAAGAATCCTCCTGCAATGTGGGAGATCTGGGTTCAACCCCTGGGTTGGGAAGATCCCCTGGAGGAGGGCATGGCAGCCCACTCCAGTATTCTGGAGAATCCTCATGAACGGAGGAGCCTGGCAAGCTACAGCCCATGGGATCGCGAAGAGTCGGGCACAACTGAGCGACTAGCCGCAGCGCAGCAGCAGAGCACACCAGGCACAGTGCCAGTCTGGATGAAGCACAAGCTGGAAATCGTGGGGAGAAACGTCAGCAACCTCAGAGATGCAGAGGACACCACCCTTATGGCAGAAAGCAGAGAGGAACTAAAGAGCCTCTTGATGAAGGTGAAAAAGGAGAGTGAAGAAGCTGGCTTGAAACTCAACATTCAGAAAACTAAGATCATGGCGTCCCGTCCTATCACTTCATGGCAAGTAGATGGGGAAACAATGGAAACAGTGACAGACTTTATCATCTTGGGCTCCAAAATCACTGCAGACGGTGACTGCAGCCATGAAATTTTTTTTTTTTTTTTTTAGCCATGAAATTAAAAGATGCTTGCTCCTTGGATGAAAAGCAATGACAAATCTAGACAGTGTATTAAAAAGCAGAGACATTACTTTGCCGCCTGCAAAGGTCCATTTAATGAAAGCTGTGGTTTTTCCAGTAGTCATGTATGGATGTGAGAGCAGGACAATAAAAAAGGCTGAGTGCCAGAGAATTAATGCCTTCAAACCGTGGGGCTGGAGAGACTGTTGAGAATCCCTTGGACAGTAGGAAGATCAAACCAGTTGATCCTAAAGGAAATCAACCATGAGTATTCATTGGAAGGACTGATGCTGAAGGTAGAGCTCCAATTGGCCACCTGATAACAAAGAGCCAACTCATTGGAAAAGACCCTGATACTGGGAAAGATCAAGGGCAGGAGAAAAAGGGGGTGACAGAGGACAAGATGGTTGATGGCATTGCCAACTCAATGGACATGAGTTTGAGCAAACTCTGGGAGGTAGTGAAGGACAGGGAAGCCTGGTGCACTGCCGTTCGTGGGGTGGCAAAGAGTCGGCTATGACTGAGCAACTGAACAACAATGTGATGACATCCACAGTTTCTTTTATACTTTTGTTTTCCTTAGCGTGAAACTTCGTTAATCTTACGTGGTCTCGGTTCTTTCAAAAAATTTAAAAAGCAGATCTCTCTGTGCAGTTTGGATTGTAGGACTGTGACAAGAAAAGTTGGGAAGGCTCTGTTACCGTAGACTGAGAGAATATGAGGAGTGCGTTGAAAATAGGTACGAGGATAACTGCAGAGATGACAAGTTTAACATCGAATAGCACACTTCAGGATCAGAAAGGGAAGAGGTCGGTGCCGTCTTCCCCAGGCTGGGCTCGGCAAGGAGGCGGTGCAGGTGGCAGGTGACGCGGGGGTGCCCACACTGGCATCACCACGGTGGCTGGTCACCAGGCTCCGTCTGGGCAGAGCAGCCCTGCAGTGGGAGCACAGCTGGGCTGTGGGCACAGAAGGGGCCGATCGGCAGGAGGCTGTGCTGAAGATGGAGGGCAGTCTCGGGGTGATGGTGGAGAGCAGCAGAAGGGTGGAGCTGCGTCGGGTCTGGGGCTGGAGCTGTCGGTGAGGTTGAGGGCAGAGGACGTTAGGGAGACAGGTGAGCGTGGGGGGGGGGTGAGCCAGGGTGCCACCACAGGCTGTGCCAGGCCTGCAGATGCCCACAGGGGGCGAGGGCACAGGGGAGCCACGCGGGCCCCCGGACAGCAGCAACGGGCGGTCAGGACGCAGGGACAGCTCTGGGAGGGAGTCGGGACTGTCCCCGTATACTCCTGCCCCGTGGTGCCACTGGGAAGTGGGGTGAGCGGGCCCTGTAAACCTCACGATGCAGAGCTTCCAGGGCCCTGAGCCCACAGGCTCTTGGAGCCATGAGTAGCCGTCTGCTGGGAGACCCTGGCCTTCTCAGCTTAACCCAGTAAGCAGCTCTGCTTACGTAGCTGAATTGCCATTTGTGGTTTTGTGTTGAGACTTAGCTCGTGTGTTTCTGCCTAAGAACCTGTGCTGTGAGGCTGGTAGTAAAGGAAACCAATGAGCCTGAGTGGCTGGCACAGTAAGACTTCATCTGGCGTAGTCACATGTCCTGTGATTAAGCGCCATAAGAAATTAATGGTCAGCAGAGCCATAGCCAGCAGCGTGCCGCAAGTACGATGCCGCACAGTGTTACAAAATTCAGCTTGCACGGCTGTTTTTCCAAAAATTTTAGTCTGGAAATACCTTACAGTCCAGCCATTCCACTTGTGGTTCTGTGCCGAGAAGGCTTGAGAGCAGAGACTGGAAGAGCTGTTCAGACCCGTGTTCACGGCACCAGCCTTCGCAGCAGCCGAAAGGTGGAGAGTTTAAATGGTAAATTTTAGTAGGTATTTTATAAAAATACCACAATTTTATAAAAATAGGGTAAATTCTTCCAAATAAATGGTATAAATGGTAGATTTTACGTATGTTCTATCATAATAAAGGAAAAACCAACTTAGACCCTGATTTTGAGTTACTAAGGGCTTTTCACTCCTTTTTATTTTCAATTAAGCATTTAATTCTCAGTGAGAAAAGCCAAGAGGGAGATCTGTGTATCATTTTTAAATCACGAGTGTATAACCATGGACGCATGCGTGTTTGTGTCCACAGATGCACATACGTGCTTTATTCTGCTTCTGCGCAGCACGAGTGCATGCGTGCATGCTAAGCTGCTTCAGTCGTGTCCGACTCTGTGCGACTCCAAGGACAGCAGCCCACCAGGCTCCTCTGTCCACAGGATCCGCTGGGCAAGAATACTGGAGTGGGTTGCCATTTCCTTCTCCAGCAGCACATGTGAGCTGCCAGTAACCGACTCCCTTGAGGAAAAGGAATTCTTTTTTAACCCTTTGCAGCAGGGAGGTGCAACCAGAGGAAGCTCTTTCAGCTCCACCCATTTTATTCATTTCTTCTCTCTGGGTCAGAAAAGGTAACTGTGCAGAAAGCCTCTTAAAGCCAGGACGCCATATAAGTGCACGGCTGGCAGGCCACAGGCCCCCCACCCAGAGCAGGGTGGAGGTCTGACGCCCCCAGACAGGCCCGGCAGGGCCAAGGGCAGAGGCAGCGACCTCACCCTTCCTTCTGCTGGGAAAACACTCTGAAAAGGAAACCTCCACTTCAGCCATCACTTTTCAGTCACGCTGGTGATTCCCCCGCAGCCCCTGGGCGGAGTATCGCCCGGCCGCACCCTCAGAGCCGGCCATGCCTGCTGTCAGAAGCTCTGCCTTTTGAGGAAGTTCCACAGAGGAATCCTGAAGGGTGGTCTTGAAGAATCACATGTGGAGCTCTCCATCCAAGCGTTGCTCTGAAATCCCTCCGGGCCTGCTCGCTCCACAAAGCTTCCTTCTGCAGAACTGCCTTCAGTTCCAGTTTCCAGGGCTCCTGAGAACATTGAGAAGTCAGCTGCTTTCTTCATCCTTGACTCTGAATCACTTAACTGTTTCCAAAAGGTAAATCTACCCTCAGAGGATGGCTCTCTGCCGACAAAGACATTATACAGAAGAGCCCTGAGCTAACTCATTCAGTAAACACTGAGTGCCTGTTGTTGCCAAATGTCCTGCTGGATGCCTGGGACAGGCGATGAGACGCTGCGCATCCCCGCTGTCAAGCTGCTGACCATCTTAGCGGAAGACAGACACTCTCACAAATGATTAACTACGCAGTGAATGGCGGTGGCGGGTGTGGTCGAGCAGGGGCCCAGGAGAGGAGTGGCTCTTAGAAGGGTTTTGAATAGAGACCTCAGCCCAGAATGTATCATCCTCTCCCCGAATGACAGCCCTGAGGAAGGTGTGAGAAGGCTCCACTTCCTGACAAGCACTTACCATCTCTTTACAAATGCATGCGTCCTCGGTCACCTCTGGCACTTTGCAACCCCATGGGCTGTAGCCCTCCAGGCTCCTCTGTCCATGGGATTCTCCAGGCAAGAACACTGGAGTGGGTTGCCCTTTCCTCCTCCAGGGAATCTTCCCAGCCCAGAGATCGAACCCACATCTCCTGCATTGCAAGTGGGTTGTTCACCACCACGCCACCTGGGAAGCCCCATCTGACCTGGAATATTTGCTATGATAGGGAACAGGTAACTGCTCTCGTGTGATGACCTGGCCTTGAGCCCCACAGACTGATCACAGAAGATGCATTACAGCATCTTAGAGCTCTAGCTGGATTTCATATTTTTGTTAGTCATTTAAATAACCGGGTGCCATAAGGACCTGTTCGACAGCTGTGGCTAAAATGACGGAAGAAAAGACGTAGTAAAATATTCCTTGAGTCAGAACAGTAGGGCCGAAACAGCATGCTAAACTTGGCAAGCGTCCTTCACTCGGACGGTAACTGTGTTGGCACCAGAGAGCTTGTGTGTCCCTGAACTGTTCTCTTAAAGAGGCGGTCGGGGGACTTCCCTGGTGGCCCACTGGTGAAGGCTCCGGGCTCCCAGTGCAGGGGCGGCACGGGTTTGATCCCTGTTTGGGGATCTCACGTGCCACACAGACAGTTGGTACTTTAAAGGAATCATCTTAGAAGACAGGACGGGGGTTTTGTGGTCAGGTGATATAGTTCCAAGCAAGGACCTGTTTTACTAGGAAAACTTCTCTCTCAGTTCCTTAAGAAGATATCAGCTTTGCCATTTAAGGAAAGCCATAAGAAGGTGTATTAACTGGCAGAGAAATATGAAGTTGGAAAATTTCTAAACTCCTCTGAAAATGCTCCTGAAATTGGCATTTCCGTGGCGGCCACACCTGTAAAGCACACAACTCTCCACGCAAAGGCGTGGAGATCTCGGTAGTCCTCCTCCAGTTACCGAATTAACACTTTTCCACGCTTCTCCTGCGTGTTGCCATTCTCGTTTTGCACACATTTCTGGCATTTACACAGTAGGGGATGTTTAAGATATTTTCCAGTAACCCCAGACAAAATGAGTGCTCCTGCAGTGTGTCATCTGCGGCGCTAAAGAAGCGTGTGCCCGTGTACAGCCCTCTTGGATGTGACTGTGTGAAGGGCAGCTGGGGAAATAAATACACAGCAGGCTCCAGGCATCGCCCCTCTGCCCCCGTACCTATGCAGACCAAGTCTTTCCCCACCCTCGGGAACCTGAGACCCGCATTCAAACCAGGCCTCTGAGCCCCTGCGAGGAAGGGAACCATCTGTCGTCACCCTTGTCTTCAGTGTGAAGATGGAAACCTCATTTTCAGGAGAAAATCTGTCAGGTCATAACATAAGCAAACTTCCTCTGGTGCTTCGGCCCTCAGGCACAGAACAGCCAGGACTGGTTTCTAAACCGTACTGCTTAGAGTGAAGACGGAACACCACCTGGTTACACTCCTTCCCATCGGTTCCTGAGAAGAGAGGAACACAGCAGACTGTTGAGTGTTCAATTTAAAATCTGGGATGCAGCTCAGAACCCCCCAGAGGCTCGCGGATAGGCAGGCCTGCAGCACAAAAGAGGCCGTGGCAGAGATTTCCCGAGTGGCCCCCGGCCCGGTTCCCAAGCTCTGGGGCCATCACCAGAACTTACCTCTGGAAACCAGCCACCATTCTGACTGTGCTCACAGTTCCTGTGACTCGGGAATTCCGATGGTGTGCAGTGCAAATGACATGTCTGCCCCATGACGCCAGCCCCAGCGGGAAAGGTTTAACAGCTGGGGATGGCGCAGGTGGCTGCTCGTGGGCTCACCTGGAGGCTTCTTCCCGGCCGGGGGCAGCCACGCCCCTTACACAGAACAGCTCCCTGTGGGCTCGCCAGGAGGCCGGGCGCCCTGGCTCCACTCCGTGCTGAGAGCCGCAGAGAGCAGGACCCGGCGGCCTGGCCTCTGAGGACCTCACCTCGCAAGTCCCCAGCCTGCATTGGACACAAGTTCGGATTCCGGGGAGGGGGACACGCCCCGCCCCCAGCTCTCAGTGCCAGGAGGGTCACAGACTCGGTGGCCTGGTTTTAAAACAACCCCAGGCCTGTGAGTCGCAGACAGCCCTTCGTCCTGGAGTCCTTGGAAGAACTGTATTCTAATTGTAGCCTGACTCTCCCCGCCCAGCTCTAGACGGAGAGCCTGGAGCTCCACCTGCACCTCGGGGCTCAGGCAGAGACCGGAAGGCTGCGTTGGTGAAGCTTTCGGGGGCCAGGCCCCTTGGCTGCCTGGGGAGCTGGCGCGTTTTGAGGGACAGCTGTCATCTCCAGCTGAAGGTGCCGTGGAGTCTGCTCTTTCCGATCCTCCCATTTGGATGGGAAATGGCTTTTTCATGCTCACTCACCCCGTTGTAAACACCTGCTCTGGGCCGGCATCTAATTCTGACCTGTGGATCCTCCAGGGTTCCAGGTTGTGCTCTTGTCTGCACTGGCTCTGAACCCCCCTCATCAAGGCCCAGAGCTCGCGGGGCAAGGCGGTGCCCAAGGTCGCACATCACACCACACACAGAGGTCACACTGGGTTCTGCAGCGCCCCTCCTTCAGATACTGCGACCTTGACGTAGTGGTTGCAAAGCCTCTGGCTGAGAGTGTGGGTCCTTCTCAGTGAGCAGAAGGCCGCCTTCCTCCGCCTCGGTCAGCGGTGCACGGCCGCACCCAGGGCAGGAGCTCAGAATGCGATGTTCGTGACCCAGTCGGCTGAGGAGCACACCGTGCTGGGTGAAACTGAAGGGGGAGGGTTGGCTCATGTTTCATATTCTCAGCTCTTCTCAATATGTGTTAGAATTTAAACTTGTCCTACCATATCTGTTTGAAATAGGGGTAGGAGAAATACATGTATGTTTATGTATATACTTCAGGTTAGTATTTGGGACCTTATAATAGGAGAAGGGGACGACAGAGGATGAGATGGCTGGATGGCATCACTGACTCGATGGACGTGAGTCTGAGTGAACTCCGGGAGTTGGTGATGGACAGGGAGGCCTGGCGTGCTGCGATTCATGGGGTCGCAAAGAGTCGTACACGACTGAGTGACTGAACTGAACTGAATGTTTAAAGTGTAGGAAAAGAGACCAGGGAAAGGTTTCAGGACTCTCAAGCTGAAGGTTTGTCTCTCTTCCCGCCGTCCTTGAAGCAATATCATTGTCTGAGTTTCTAGCTGACCGCCTGCCCCCAAGAAGAGGTGGCCTGGGACACTGGCCACGCAGTGTGAAGCACAGAGATCGCCTTCTTTTTCGTTGTTGTAACTTGGGTCTGTGGCAGCTGTCCTGTGCAGGCTAAGCCTCTCGGGTTCTATCAGTTATCCCCTCTGGGGGAGCCAGGCATGGGTAGAGACAGATATCCGCCTCCTGTTAACGACAGTAATTGATTTTAAAGGGGACACTGCCCTTAGTACCTTGGCCGGGCCCTGGAGCGGGTGAGATTGGTTGTTGTCCTCTTGGTGATGGTAAAATTTTAATGATTGTTTTCAATATGCTATAGAGCTTTCCTCCTTCCCCATAAAGATGGTGAGGTCTAAACACAGGCAGCTGCTTGTGGGATACTCTTTATTTCTCCTTTGGCCTCCCTTTTACAAAAGAGAGAGAGAAAAGCATAGAAATCAGAGCAACTCTCCTCTGGAAAACCTCGGGTCTGACGGTAGAGCTCTTGAGGAGCAAGGTGTCGGGCATCCTGGGTCCCAGTTCTCCCCTTACAGACCCCGGCGGTGGTCACGCGGCCTCCTCTTCAGACCCCCACGTGCCCCCGCCTTGGCTCAGGCCCTTCCATCTGTAGTTTCTGTATCAGTTGGCTGGCCTCCTTACTCCGGGGAACCCGGGCCTGCCGGGATCTGCCCGCCACCCCTGGGGCCCGCCACCCCTGGCACAGCTTCCTGCTCACAGCAGCCCTGGAAGCAGACGGCCGGGCTTCGAGAGCTGGTTCCTTGCTCTACGATCTGCCTCTTCACCAGATGAGCTTCTCTTTGGCGTGTGTGCTTTAATGTGAGCCCTGCACTCAGAAAAGCTGACCGTGGAAGGTGACTAGCCCACAGTAAGCACTCAGTAAAAAGTAAATTTATAAATTAGAAAAGCTTACAATAGCTGTAGGTTTTCCAGTAGTCATGTACGGACGTGAGAGTTGGACCACAAAGAAGGCTGAGCGCCAAAGAATTGATGCTTTCAAATCAAGGTGCTGGAGAAGGCGCTTGAGAGTCCCTTGGACTGCAAGGAGATCCAACAAGCCAATCCTAAAGGAAATCAACCCTGAATATTCATTGGCAGGACTGATGCTGAAGCTGAAGCTCCAATACTTTGACCACCTGATGTGAAGAGCCAACTCCCTGGAAAAGACCCTGATGCTGAGAAAGATTGAAGGGAGGAGGAGAAAGGGGACAGAGGATGAGATGGTTGGATGGCATCACCGACTCGATGGACATGAGTTTGAGCAAATTCCAGGAGATGGTGAAGGACAAGCAAGCCTGGCGTGCTGCACTCCATGGGGTCACAAAGAATTGGACATGACTTAGCAACTAAACAACAACAAAATATGATATATAATTGAAGGGAAGGGGTATAGTTATTAAGGTCACTTGTAACTCTCAAGTGCAGCGTCCGTGATGCGGTTGGCTGTTCGTGTTGACTGATTTCAGACCTGTGGTGCCTCAGCCCTCCCCGGCTGCTTAGCCAATGGTGCTGCCGCAGAGGTGGGAACCCTGGGCTGGCTCAGGGGGCATCTCAGAGGCCTTTGCAGAAGGTTCCATCTCTCTGAGCAAGCCTAGGAGACCGTAGCTCCACGAAGAGCGTGTGGCAGTGTTGGTACTTCTAACCGCTGTGCCGTATTAAAAAAACATGCAGCAGCACAAATCACCAGAAATTTCATTACGTCTCTGGCAAATTCATACTGAAAGAAAGGACAGATGGTTGAAAACAGCCATAAAATATTCCATTACATGTCTGTGCACACCATTAGACAGTAGTTAGAGGTGTTATTAATGGGTCAGACTCACTTGGGGAGTCATGTGTCTGTAATGCACATTAAAACAATGATGCTTCTGGTGTTTTTAATGTAATCAGGGCCGAAGACAAACATGTCTTCCCGTGTAATTAGAAAGCAGATTTATGGACAGTGCAGGCACTGATGTGCGGGCGGCTGCAGTCACCTGGGAGGTAATCGCGTGATCCGACACGGAGGAGGGGGGACGGGGCCGCAGCGCCCCCAGCAGCAATGCACGGTGCGTTAGCCATACATTCCGGGGAGACGGGCAAGACGGCCACGTCGTATTTCTGAAGACCCTCAAAAGCCCTTTTTAAAAAAAAAAAAAAAAGTCAATAACTAACCAATTTGTGAGCTATGAATAAGTAATTTGAGCCTTGTGCAGGCCTCAGCGTGTCCTTGAGAATTAGCACAGACGTCAGCGTTTGGACTCTGTGAGAAGACAGGGAGCCTTTTAGGCCAGGTGTGGCCCCAGGGTGTGGTCCCCACCCTGCAGAGCGGGACGCGCAGCCCTGCAGATCCAAATGTCAGCATCCTGGGGTGATCAGTGCTTGGGGAGCGAGGCTTCCTTAGGGCACCCCACAGAGCAACAGGAGGAGGCCGTGGAATGGATCCTGCCTCAGAGCAAAGGACTGGAGGGGTGGGCAGGGCTGGGATCCCCGCTCTGGGGGTCCGGGCCTCCTCTGGCTCTGCTTGTCTGCCCATGCCCTCCCTTGGCGCTTCCTTTCTCTGCTCACTCTGAGCTTGCGGCCCTTCAGACCGCTGCTTCCCCACAGGGCCAGCCCAGCCTGCTTTCCCAGAACGTGGAGGCCCCTGAGGGTGTAGCACGTTTTCACCTGTCACCTTTTCCAGCCACTGCCAACCTGTGGCTTCCAGGTGGGCCTGCACTCACACAGTCGGTGGGTCGCCAGAGCCCCTCGGGGAGTGGGCAGTGTGACTTTCCTGTAGGATGCGGCCTGGCACTGCTGGTGCTGGCAGAGGTCCTGGCTGGGGGTCCTCACAGGACATCCGTGGGCTCCATCCCAGGGGCGTGGTGCTTTGTGTGCCCTGGACTCAAGGCCGATCACGTCTCAGTAAGTTTCCCCCCGTGGTCCTGTAAGGAAAGGACCTCTCCTTTCTGGTGACACAGCGGAGTGAGGGTGGGATTATAAATGAAGAATGAAAGCGGGGCCCGCTGGACTCAACAAGCAGCTGTGAACATTTACTCATTTGAGATAACTTTAATTACTTATGCAAATATATGTGAGATTGAGTCCAGAAGTCAAATATATTCAGTTATCAAAAACAAACAAAAAATACCCCAACAAAGACAAGCCCAGAACCAGATGGCTTCTCTGGTGAATTTTACCCTCCTCTTTAAAAGAAGGGCATTAAAAGAAGAATTAATGCCAGTCCTTCTCAAACTCTTCCCAAAATTTGAAGAAGATAGACACTCCCAAGTCCATTTTACAAGACCAGTGTTTCTCTGATACCAAAGCCAGATGAGGATATTGGTTCATCAGACCAATATCCCGGTGAACATCAATGTGAAAATTCTCATTAAAATGCTAGCAAACCAAATTCAGCAGCACATTAAAAGGATCATTCACCGTGATCAAGTGGAATCTTTTTCAAGGATGCAAGGATGGTTCACCATATACAAGCCAATCAATGTGATACCTCACTATTAACAGAAAGAAAGAAAAAATCATGTCAAGAAACAGAAAAAGCATTTAACAAAACTCAGCATCTGTTGATAAAAATTTAACAAATTAGGCATAGAAGGAACATATGTCAGCATGGTAAGACACGTGTGATAAGCCCACTGTGAACGTCACACTCAGTGGAGAAAGTTTGAAATCTTTTCCTTTAAGATCAGGAGCAAGTCAAGGGTGCCCAGTCGCACCGTTCTTTTCAACCCAGCAGTCGAAACCTCCACCAGTACAATTACAACACTCTGCCCCTAAACTTCTCAGAATGTCTCCTAAGAACACCTGGGCTTCCCAGGTGGCTCGGATGGTAAAGCGTCTGCCTGCAGTGTGGGAGACTGGGGTTCAATCCCTGGGTCGGGAAGATGCCCTGGAGAAGGGAATGGCACCCCACTCCAGTATGCTTGCCTGGAAAATCCCGTGGACGGAGGAGCCTGGTAGGCTACAGCCCATGGGGTCGCAAAGAGTCGGACACGACTGAGTGACTTCACTTTCCTAAGAACACGCACGTTCTCCACCCTAGGCACAGTGCCAGCCTCACACCTGAGACAGTTACCGAGGACGCAGCGACGGTGCCCGCTGGCGCGACACATAGCCCAGTGCCACGCTGCACCCGCCCCTCCCTCCCCTCCCGCTGGGACCCTGGCGCCCTCCGCCCCTCCCCAGCTTTCTGCGGTCTTCATGAGGCCGAGCCGGCCGTCCTGGGCGGTGTCCTGCAGTCTGAGGTGCAGGGAAGCATCTCTGTCAGGAAGGCCATGTGCTGCTCGCCTCCCCACCTCCGGGGCTGGGCCCACACCATGGGCCTCTCTCAGGGTCTTTGTGGCTCGTCTGTCTGAGACCCTGCTTCCTGTAGTGAGGCAGTGGTTCCTGAGCCCCAGGAGGTGGCTTCTTGTCCTGCAGCCTGTTTTGATCCCGAGGACCCTGCCTGAGGTCACTCAGGCGCTCTCCGGATGACCTGGCCCTCCCTCTCCTCCCCTCGCTTTCTGAGCCCCGCAGACTCTGATCCTTTCACATTCACGGCACCGCGGCATGACCACTGCATCCTGGGCGCTCACAGGGCCCCGTCCCTGTTGGCGGGAGCCCCCTCTGGCCAGGCGCTCCCCCCAGTGATGGGCGCCCACTGCTCTCAGCGCGGCCTTGCTCTCTGACATGGGAACACGGTGCAATTATTAACACCTGTTATCCATGGCTCTGTCTTATCAGGAGAGCCAGCTATTTCTGAAAAGCAAACAAAAAGTATATGCTCCATTCATAGCTGAAAATACAAAACGCAATGCATTTCTCCAGCAATGGACGTCTGGATCAAAGCCCAACTAATAACCCAAATAAACAGGCCCTTCCTCTCGGGAAGAGTAGGCCATTAAGAAACCTCTGACTCGGCATTACTGGCATGTGACACGCATCTTCCAGGACAGCAGAGAAAGGCGGGTGAGGTGTATATGTAACTCGGGATACAGGATGCTCACAGATGACGCTCTGATAAGATCCACTGCGTGCCCAGCGCCGTGCGGGTAGATATCAGAGGACAGGAGATGCGCTAGAAAGGAGAATCAAGCCAGCACTGGGCAATGTCCTTCTAGTGTCAGAGGAATAAACAGGGAGGAGGGGAGCGCAGGGTGAGGCGAGCTTCGCACCGACAGCTGTGAGTATATGTGTGTTGCTGCAAGCCTGGCGCAGACCCTCCTAACACAGCGATCTGGTTGTCTCGGGGTGGGGGGGGAGGGTGGTGCAGAGGGACAAGTGAGGAGGAAATTCAAGAAGCTCTGAAGGTCAGGCCAGGACTTGCCTCACCCACGCCTCAGTCTGGTCTGGGGTTGATGACGCCGGCGTGCATCCTGACAGGCCATTTCTGGGGGAAGAGAACTTTTTCTCTTCCTTTCTCGGTCTGGCGTATAACCTGGAACACAGCAGGCAAGCGGGAAACCCCACTTGCTCCGCCGCCCCAGGTCAGCAGAGGTGAGAGAGCCCCTTGGAGGGAAATGAGGAGCAGCTACACGATTGTTCTGAAACTGAACAGGGTTTAGCTTGAAAACTGGCCCAGAAAACCACCACATGGCTTTTGAAACAACCTCAGTGCCACACGGTTGAGTCACAAGGCGATTCCCCTGGGTAACTTCCATGCTTTTCAGTGAAGCCTTCAAGCATTTAATGCGGTTTGAGAAGTCCTTCCACAGACAGCTTTCAGCACCGTCACAAACCTCTGTGCAGTGATGGGGTTGTGTTTTCTTTTAGAACCCTTGTTTGTTTGTTTCCTTAGTATGTTACCAAAACTGAACAAACTGTCCTTTAGGTTGCTCTTACATAGCACTTGATATTACAGCATATGAGATTTTGTTTTCTTCCATGATGTTATTTATATTGAAACTTGAATTATAATTGTATTATCATTTTATAATTTAACTTGAATTTGTCGATCTAGCCTTTCAGCTCACTGCCTTTGTTAACAATTTCAGCTTTTTCTGTAATTCTGTTTCATTTTAAATTTTCACTTAGTGGATTATAGAAATGTGAGCCTCAATCACAGTGGCATATTTAGTAGCGTATTTTCTGGGTATAATAGATAAAAAGGAACCAAGCTAGCATTTGTTGCCAGTTTTGGGGAAATTTTCTTATGTCATATCTAAAAATGAATGTTCCGGGATTCAGTACTTGGATCCACCGATTAGTATTGACACAAAACTAAAGGAAAACAAATTAGGGCAACCAGACGTTAGCACAGCTGATCTGCAGCATGACAGCTAAAGGGCTCCTCGCCGATGCTGTTCACTCTTTGTGACGTGACGTCCTCTGTTCGTAAAATAAACACGGACGTACGCTTGTGGTCCTAGCAGAGCTAGTGCCGAATCACTGGAGTGGTCGGAAGAGTCAGTGGTCACGTGAGCGGGAGGTGGTGGTTTCTCCATTTTTACATCCAAAATAAAGGTAAAGAAAGTGCTTCTAACTGGATGCTTACAGAGTTCAGCATGATTAAATGCCCAGGGAGTTCCCTGGTGGCCTAGCGGTTAGGATTCCAGGCTTTCGCTGACATGGCCTGGGTTCAGTCAAGATTCACGACACGACACGGCCAAAAAAAAAAAAAAAATGAAGAAAGATAAAAATGCCCCCAAAGAACTGCATTTAGACCGATTTCCACATCTGAAAGCTTCTGTAGAGCAAAGCACGGTAGGACCCCTGGAACTAACAGTGCTGCGGGTAAGCTGAGCCTCCACGCCAAGAAGGGACTCCCTTCAGATTGTTCACGCACGTGCTCTGGGAGTGGGGAGGGGAAATGTCACACATGTATGTGTGTGGACAGTGCCGTATCGTGAGAGTATAGCTTGGTGTGTTTTTATCCACTCTGTGTGCGTGCTCAGCCATGTCCAACTCTGTGGTACCCCGTGGACTGTAGCCCGCCAGGCTCCTCTGTCCATGGGACTCTCCAGGCAGGAACACTGGAGTGGGTTGCCATGCCCTCCTCCAGGGGATCTTCCCGACCCAGGGATCAAACCCAGGTCTCCTGCATCTCCTGCACTGGCAGGCAGACTCTCTTACCACTGCGCCACCTGGGAAGGCCCAGGTTTATCTCCTGAAGATGTCTTAACTCAGAGCCCAGGTCAATAACAGGAATCTTAGCAGAGGCCCTTCGTGCCCCCTGCCATCACCCTGCCCCACCAGGATCACCAGTACCCCGCCTCGTCCTGTGGAGTGGCTTTCCTGCTTCTTCACCTTCCGTAATGGAATCCAGCTAGTCTTGCCCAGTGTTGCTTGAGATCTGTGCATACTATTGCATTCCGGTGTGGATGGCTCCTCCTCCAGGCTGTTTTTTAATTGTTTTTTTTTTTCTTTAATCAGTTGTGAAGGCACCACAAAATGTGTTTTGTCATTTCTGCCGCTGATGGACATTGGGCCATTTCCAGGGCTGTTGTGAGGCACGTGTCTGTAGGCGCATGGTCACTCCGGGGCTGGAATCGCCCGCTGATTGGCTTGAGTGTGTTCAGCTGCAGAAGGTACTGCCAAGCACGCCGCAGTGGTTGCACCAAATTGCATTCCGTCTGTCAGCAATGTGTATCCCAGTGGGCTCTCTCCACAGCACTTGGTATTTTTGTGTTTTTTCATTTTAACCATCCTAGTGGCTGCAGAAACTTTCATTTTGATCTCTCTAATGACTCGTGGAGATGAGCACCTTCGTGTGTATTTGTCCTTGAGGGACATTTCATGTTTACAGACTGGAATACCCAATATTATGAAGCTGTCGATGTTCTTCAAATTCATATATAGAAGTGATACATTCCCAATCATATTACTAGCAGTATTTTTTTTTTTTTGTAGAAACTGAGATAGTCATTTAAAATTTCACATGGAAATCCAAAAAGACCAGAGAAAGCTAATGCATACATAAGAGCGGGGATATTTCCACTACCCACGTAAAACCTTTTCTGAAGCTCTGTTAGTTGAGATGGCTTGGCATTGGTACACGGCTAGGCTCACTGATCAGTGGAGCAGAGCAGTGTCCAGGAGGAGACCCACCAACAGTCACCAGACTTCAGCAGAGATGTGTAGCTGCAGAGCCCTGGCCTTTTCAGCCAGCGGTGTTCAGTCTGTGCATAGCTGTTTGGAGGGCCAAGTGTCTTGACCTCTTCCCCGTTCATGCATAAAAGTGGATTGTAGATGTAAGTGGGAAAGGAAAAAACAATTTTTAGAGCCGTTAAAGAACAAGATTCAACTGAGTAAATTTTGGAGATCGTCCTGGCTTTTTTGAACAACTCCGGAATCAGCATTCGGTGTAGACCAGAGGGAGTGCTCTGAGGAGCTGTGCAGAATGAGGGGCGGGGCCAGGCAGGGGTGGGGCCTGGGGGCAGAAACGTGGCCGCAGGGTCCCTCTCCTTCAGGGGCCACGGGCTTGTCTGGCCCGTGAGCTAATGACCGCTGATCAGGTGATTCCTGACGGGCTGGTTCAAGGTTCCATTTCTGGGAGAGGCAGAAACTGTGATCAAGTCTCAGTTAGGTGGCCTGTGGCTTGGTGCAGCCAGCTCCATACAGGGCCCGTCGCCTGGTTTTCAGCAGAGGAGAGCAAAACAGAACATCCGCATTCCCCTGAAACAGGCAGAGACCCCTTAAACCAGACACAGAAAACATGAGCCGCGAAAGAAAACAGACATTGAGCTGTGCTAAAAGCGTGGCATCCAGAGCAGCAGTAAGAGAATGAAAGGGCAGGATGGGAGAAAATGTCTGCAAAGAGAATCCCTGAAGGGCTGGAACCAGCTTTTAAAAATGGGTGCAGAATGTGAGCGTTCCCTTCACAACAGGTGGGATCCAGGGCAGGTTGATGTGGAGGGGCTCCCCTTTGGGAGGGGGTTCTCTCTGCTTTTAATGAGAGTGTGTATGTCGCTCACGTTGAGACCCCTCTTCAGTGCCGACAGCCCGCGGTGGCTCACCTCTGGAGCCCAGTGCCGTGGGCGGTTACAGCACCCACGCCGCCCTCTGACCACTACTGCTTCAGGTGGGTGGTGTTTCGATGCCACGGGCATGTAGACAGGCAGGATCTAAGGATGCGACAGCAAGAGACACCAGATGGCTTCACACTCGCTTACAACCCTAAAGAAAAGTTATCTTTTCCATTAGCATGAAATGTGAGCAAACAGATGCCCCCTGCCGCCTGCTCCCCAGCTCTCACTCACCCCACTGCACAGGCACGCACACACACGCCAGGCTCACTGCTGCCGGGCACTGGCGTCATCTTTAGGGAAATAAGGGAAGGGCACATCGGTGCAGGATAGACGGACTGAGGCGGCGTGCCATGTGCTCTGCTTGGAAATGTTTGAAGTTACAATTTAATGGTTGTTTTTTTAGGTAGACGCAGTAGAGTGTGACCTTGACACAGGACTTTCTGCTCTAATTCACACTGCTGAGGTAGAAACTATGGACTCGTGACCCCTGGGTCCCGGGCAGCCTGGCCCCCAGGAGGCCCAGGACCCCGCTGGGTGCACTGACATGCCCCCCAGCCTGGGGTCCCTGCAGCCCTGAGTCAGGGCACACTTAGCCTAAAGCTTCTGGACTCTGTTTGGGCTTGACTGAGAGGAGTGGGGGTGGGGGCCTTGTTCTTCCAGCAGCTCCTCTCCAAGGAGGACATGGCCCCAGGGAATGACGGGTGCTCACAGACTTCCTGTCCAGCAGGATTCTCTCCCTTCCAAAGGGCTGGCCCGGCAGAGGTGCTCCGGGCCGCGATGTCTCCTGAGTCCGCGCATCCCTCTGTCCTCTGTCCTGCCCACCCCCATCACGCGGATGGAGTTGTGACCATCACCCAGGCGGGTCAGCGCTGACCCCTCAGCATCTCGCTGTGAGACACCGCTGGTGGTGGCCGTGCTGATGTTTATTTTTAAAGTTCCGCTGTGAATACTACCCATCCTCTCATGGAAATGCATCACTAGAATTTTTACACAATTCATGCAGCTTTTGTAGCTGCTCCTCTCCGTGATTAATATCTTATTTGCTTTCCTCTTCAGTAACCAAAAATAATTGATGTGCTATCTTCTAATATTTTATATTACACTGCTTTAACTGATTTCAAAAGTTATTCCAAATGCTGGCCACTAAGGATATTTTTATACTTATCCACTAAGCTGTTTGGAAATGACAGTCCTTCACAGTCGTGTGCGACTCTGCGCAGTTCAACCCCACGGACTGTGGCCCGCCAGGCTCCTCTGTCGATGGGGATTCTCCAGGCAAGAATACTGGAGTGGGGTTGCCATTTCCTTCTCCAGGGGGTCTTCCTGACCCAGGGATCAAACTGGAGTCTCCTGCATTGCAGGAGGATTCTTTACTGTCTGAGCCACCAGGATGGTTCAGTGGGTAAAGAATCCGCCTGCAGTGCAGGAAACACAGGAGACATGGGTTCAGCTCCTGAGTCGGGAAGACCCCCTGGAGAAGGAAATGGCAACCCACTCCAGGATTCTTGTCTGGAAAATCCCCATGGACAGAGGAGCCTGGCGGGGCCACAGACCGTGGGGTCACATGAGCCGGACACGACTGGAGGGGCTGAGCACAGCAAGCTCTTGGAGGTTGTTAGTGCCGGGGGAGGAGAGTCAGACACTCCTGAGCTCACACACACACAAAGACACACGTGTGCATATATGTGTACCTACAGATGGATGGATGGATGGATAAACAGATATCAAGTAAAAGCTTTGGGGGACTAGGGACTGCTTTTCCTTCCTTCTCTGAGTCTTCCCCAGGAATAAACGGAGTGGGGCATGCTCCATGTTGCTGCTTACTTGGGGTTCAGGGCGGCTCCCCTCTTCAGGGACCCGCACCCCTTTCCACCAGGAGCCACGGCAGCGGCGGCCCCCTCACCAGTGGCTTTGCTTACGAGCCTGATTTAAATCCAGCCGTGACCCTACTCTGCTCAGGCACCGTTAAGCTGGAGAGAGGCCTTCAGTTTTAAATAAGAACAAACGAAATCTTGTCTCCTGAAGAAAAGTGGGAACAGCCTCCTGTGGCATTTCTTTAAATGGATTAATATGTTGATCTTGGGGTGAACAGGAGCTATCCCTCACGGTTTCATGATTAAGCCAGGTGAAATGAAAAGCAAATCTCACTGCTAAACACCGCCTCTGGGAATTTAGCTGTGTTATTTCTATTTTACAGGAACCTGCAGGATTTCTTCTTTAGTTAAAGCAGACTCTTGTAAATATAAAATCTCAGTATTCTTAAAAAAAACACTGTAGACACCATTTACTTGCTTCCTGTTTGCAGAGCTCCCACCAAGAACACTTAATCATGTTAACTGGCTGTGAGTGTCTAATCGTGTGAGAAATTGTTGCTGTGTCTGTACTTTGGCGAGTGAAGGAAGCGGCAGCCTGAGCCTGGTAATAACGCACCGATTATCAGAGCTCTGCGTCTTAGTCCTCAGCAGATACCCAAGTCCTTATTCCCCTAAATGTCTGTTTTTAAAGGGAAATTATCAGTCATAAAATAAAATGGTGACTTTTGCCATACTAGTTTATTCTTGAAGACTCATGGGAAGGTGCTTTCCCATATTGCACGCTTTCATTCAATATCTGTTTATAAGTGAGGGAATATCCACATGATTTTAAGAGCACGCAGGAATGCGTTCTCTGTTTTGTAAGGGTTGGAAACCTCTGAACCTACGACTCTGTGCTATTTGTCTGAGTATAAGGGGAGAGCTCTAGAAGGTGGATTGGGCATTACTTTAGCAGTTACTCATCAGGTGGAATTCAAAATGCAGAAAAGGTGCTTTTTTTTCTTTCTCTAGAAAAGGTGGAATCAGGCTGGGTGGGAGGTGCTGGCTGTAACAGCTCCGTGGTGCGCCCTGTGCGGGAGGCCCCTGCCACTGAGCTGGCGGTGTGGGGATGCGCAGGCAACCCCGGCAGGCCTGAGTGCTCTTCCCGAGGGGACCCAGATGTCTCCTACGTGGAGCCCTTCCTGTCTGCAGGAAACAGATGGGACGAGGTGCCATGACATGGAGTGGACAGAGGCGGTGGAGGTTTATCCTGAGGACACCCAGGGAGACGACATCTCTGGGCCACGAGCACCCACCGGTCCCCTTCCCACCTCCTCGCTGCCCGCCGCGTGATTTTTCTGCTGCCCCGAGGCTCACTAGAGTCCCTATTCAAACAGTCGCTGGATCTCTTCCATTCGGACATCCCGTCCTTACGGGCAGAGTCCCTGCCCCTTGCCCCACAGAGGTGTGGGGTCCTGGCCGCTCCCCCGGCGCCCCCTGCTCCAGGGCCTCGCCAGCCTCGCCAGAGACTGGGTCAGGGCCTCGTCCTGAGAGGACAGCCTTCGCCTTCAGGGCCAGTGGCTGCGCACCTGTTTTTGTGGGCGCGAGAAGGGTTATTGGTTGTCTGCGTTCGCCTCCGGTTTTGGCGGACACTGCCCAAGACAGACGCTAGTTCTGCAGAGCTCAGTGTTGAGGGACCGAGGCTATAACCCCCACGGTCACCTGCGGAGAGCATCTGACCTGCCTAGCCTGCTTCCAGAGGCCTCTGAGACCTTGCCCTCGGCCCCATCCTCTCAGCCACAGAGCCCACTGGGGCTTGTTCCACAGGGGGCGTGTGAGGGGCCTGGAGTGCAGCCAGCCGGAGGGCCGCACCAGACCCAGGACCCCTGCTTACTGCTCTCCAGCCTTCCAGCTGCCCCCCACCTCACGCAAACCTACATGGCATGTTAAAAACCAGTGACATCACTTCTCCAGCAAGGTCTGTATAGTCCAAGCTGTGGTTTTTCCAGTAGACCTGCATGGATATGAGAATTGAACTATAAAGAAGGCTGAGCGCCAAAAATTAATACTTTCGAACTGTAGTGCGGGAGAAGACTCTTGAGAATCCCTCAGACAGCAAGAACAAACCAGTCGATCTTAAAGGAAGTCAACCCTGAATATTCACTGGAAGGACTGATGCTGAAGCTCCAATACTTTGGCCACCTGATGCGAAGAGCCAACTCACTGGAAAAGAGCAGTGATGCTGGGAAAGATTGAGGGCAGAAGGAGAAGTGGGCAACAGAGAATGAGATGGTTGGATGGCATCACTAACTCAATGGACATGAGTTTGAGCAAACTCCAGGAGATAGTGAAGGATAGGGAAGCCTTGCTTGCTGCAGTCCACTGGGTTGCAAAGAGTCAAAGACACAGCTGAGCGACTGAACAATGCAGGCACTATCATTTTAACCTCGGAGTGGCTAGGAGAGGCTTGCTCACCCTTCGCTGCTGAGAAAACAGACCTAACACTGAACAGCAGGTAATGGCTCTTCATTAGAATCCCCGTTTCCGGGAAGGTCATAAGACATCCTGGTGAAAGCTCACTATGTGATAGATGTGTGCGTGGCTTCCCACCTCCCCCACCCCCCGCCCCAAACACAGACACACCTCTGTAGACTCAGCTGTTGGAAAATGACAGGATTTATCAGCATCGATCATTTGTTCCGTGTGTGTGTTCCTGGCAGCTGAGAAATTAAAGCCTCGTGAAGACCCGAAAACCTGTCATGTGTTCCTCCAGCGTTATCAGTAATCGGTCCAGCGGCCGGCAACGCAGGGCCCTCTGATTCTGATCGGAAAAGGCTTTCTGGATCCCTCTTCTTCCTTCCAGCCATCCTCTGAGAGTGACATTGTAAAGGTTCCCAGCCCTGGAGTGATGGGACCTGCACTGTGAAGCCCCCTTGCCGGACACTCAGTATGCAGTTCGGGTTGTTACTGCAGTTGTGAATGAGATTTTTCAGCCTGTAGAGTGAGGCGCTGGAGTTGTTTCCTGACGTTTCCTGTACATGCCTCGTGATCTTAGGTCCTCCACTCGACTCTCCCTAAGCCACGCCCTTTGTAACCTCCCTTCCCATCCCAGCCAGGGCTTGGGGACTAGGGAGGCAGGTGTCGGAATGTATTAAAATCCTCCCTTACCTACCCGCCGTCTGCAGGCGTTGTATGACATTCCTCCTGCCGTCTAACTCTGCTCAGTTGCACGTCTGTGTTAACTTAATAGGCTAAAGTTTTATGACCTTGTTAGATTGAACATATGGAGTGTGATCAGGATTTCTGATACTTGATGGGGGTGTGGACATTCAGCAGAACTGCCAGACGGACAGCAGTTCAAATTGTGGCTCAAAGACTTAGACTGTCTCATTTACAGGATTTTTTCCCCCTGATTATTCTATGACTCAGGCAAAAATTCAGCACACCATCTATGATCAGATTTATCAGGTAATCTGTGCAGAATTGAAGGAAGAGCCAGTGATTTAGGATCAGAGTGTTTCCTGTGGCTGTATAGAGGGTGTTTTCAGGCTTAATTGGTACAGTTAAGTGTTTTCATCAGGGATCTTCTGAGGGGCAAGCGCTCTGTTTTCTCTTTTGGAGTTAAGAGGGTTTTCCTTTTGTGCCTTTTTGTATTTCTTTTTAACCAAAGAAGATCCCGTGGGATGTACTTTTTTTCTGTAATAGATTAGAAGGATGAAGGATGATAAAAACCAGCCCCGCTCCCCTGTTTAGTCCATCACACCTGGCACAGCAATGCTCACCACAGATGCGTCGTCAGAGTACAAGTTGTTCATTTCCTGTGGATGATTCCCCAAGCAGCATCAGTTATTTGGGTGTTTGACATCCTAAGAAATACTTCTGGCGTCTCCTGCCTCCCAGCGATATCGTTGGGGGAACGCGTGGTTGGAGGAGCTCAGAGCTGAGTGTGTAGGTCTGTTGACTTTCATGTTGACCTCAGGCAAGTCACTCACTTTCTCTGGCTTTTGGCAGCCTCGTCTATAAAGTGAGGTTGAGTTCGTGACTTATTTCATTGGCAAGAGCATTAAAGTCATATGGTCATTCACTCAGTCAGCATGTGTCTGCCACCGTCTGTGTGCAGGGCTGGTCTAGCCGCCACAGGGACCCCAGCCACGTGCTACCCAAAGGCCTGCCCTCCTGCAGCAGCCCTCCATCCAGGAGGCAGAAAGAGCGCACAGGTAATTCTCAGAGGAAGTGAACGAGAAAGCGGAATTAAGAAGGACAAGGGAAGATAAATTTGTGTTTAGTTAGTCTCTGAGTGTGCCCTAGGGACTCACCCTGTGAGGTCAGCATTCATGTCCCATTTTATAAATAAGGGCTCAGAGGTTGTGCAGCTGCAGTCCCGAGCCAGGATTTAGAAACAACTTTTTGTGATTTCAAAGTCCATGCTTTTCCAACGTCCGTTGACATCACACACAGCTTGCGAGTCACCCACAACTGGGAGTCTCCTCCAGAGGTGCTAGCGTGTCCACACACACGGTGGGGCAGACAGCTGTGGCCCAGGCCTGGCTCTCAGTGCCCAGCCTGCCCCGCCCACAAGAAGGGCTAGCGGCTGAGAGTCCGCAAGGGCTCAGGGAGGCTTCTGTGCATGAAGGCTGGCTGGCTTGTTCACAGGTGTCCTAGAGTTATTGACATGCTTTTAAGTGATGGATGTTTTACTTGTAGGAAATCATTTACAGGAACGACCAGCTTAGCACTGTGATGAGCTCATAAGATGACCTATCCTCGAAATGGCTCATATGGCGCGTGTGCGTGTGTGTGTGTTTGCACACATGCAGACACTCGCATTGCACATCTATGATCTGTCAGGTTTTTACATTTACAAATGTTTGTGTTTAATTTTAGGGGAACGTTGACTCCAAATTTTCGCTCATCTCGTAGTCTCACTCTTCCAGTCATAGCTTAGGGGACAGGAGGGAGCTTATTTGAGCTCTGACCACTCACCAGTTGTATTCTGAGATCCAGGAAGCCCTCTGATGCCCTGATCTCCACAGCAGTGGAAGCCTTCGGGGCTGTGTTTATTCCCATGAGACATACCAAGATTTTTTTTAGATTGCTCTTCCCACCACCCTCAGCGCACCTGCTGATCCCTGAGATAGCCAGTACCCAGAGAGATCAGACGAATCCGGCAACTGAGGTGGGCCTTGCAGTTTCTGGTTCTCTCCTCCCTGCTCCAATGAAGGGCACTTGGAGAATGTCCAGAAAAGCAGTAAGGACCTGGCTGCGGCTCTGAAACCCAGCATCTAAGAGAGCTGCTGCGACTGGCTGTGTGACCTCGCTCAACCATGCCGTCCCTCCCTCGCCTCTGTCTCCAAGTCTGCGGTAATGAACCCCACACCACCCCTGGTGTCTGCATCCCAGGACCTGGGAGAACTAGTGAGCTGGGCAGTCAGCTGCTCCTCGTCCGGGTCTTGGACTGCAGGGCCTCTCGCAGGAAAGCTTGTGGTCAAGTGTGTCTTTGTGAGTGTGGTTTCTTTCAGGTCCTCACTTTATTATCCTTGCTTAATACATGCCCATAATATTGCTTCATATAAGCACATTAGTACCTGTTTCCCTGATATTGTACATATTAATGAAATTTCACTGAGTTGTTACGAAGCACTCAGGACTGTACATCTAACAGGAAGCTAAACTGGCAAACCACTGCTCACCCAGTGGTTTATCTGGGTCAGGAAGATCCCCTGGAGAAGGAAATGGCAGACCACTCCAGTACTCTTGCCTGGAAAATTACATGGACAGAGGAGCCTGGAGGGCTGGAGACCATAGGGGTCACAATAATGTCGGCACAGGACTTAGCAACTGAACAAATGGCTTATCTGAAATATTGTGTCATCCTGCCACCCTTAAAAGTGTAACAGTTAATACAGAGTTTCAAGTTTAAAGCAGAGTTTTGTTGTACCAAATAAGCATCATGTCAAAAAAATGAAATTTTGTTAAAGGATCTTTTCTAGATGATTTAAAAATTAAACTTAAGCTCCAGAAAAAAAAAAAAATCCAAGACTCATATTTTAAAGTTGGAAATACAATATAAATGAGGTCATCTTTACACTTACAGATTTAATTATATCTTCCATATAAATGGAAAATGCTTTTAAGTAAGAGGCTGTCATTCTCAATAATTATTGTTGGGAAAGTTAATTTGTTTGCTGTAAAGAGTGTGTATGTGCACACGTGTGCACATGAGTTCACGTGTATCTGTCTCCTCACTGGGTAAAGTTTCTTGTTTTCCTCAACTCTTCGGTCGTGTCCGACTGTGTGTGACCCCATGGACTGGAGCCCACCAGGCTCCTCTGTCCATGGGATTCTTCGGGCAAGAATACTGGAGTGGGTAGCCATGCCCTCCTCCAGGGGATCTTCCCAATCCAGGGATCGAACCCCTGTTTCCTGCGTTGCAGGCAGATTCCTTACCACTGGGCCACGAGGAAAGCCCCGTTCGGCGAATGTGAGACGTTCTCTTTCCATAACCAATTAGTCTTCCTGTTTTTTCAGCCCAAGGGGATGTGTACCTGCGTCCAGGACCCTGCGTTTATCTTGTGTTCCAGGTGCTACCCATCGGTCATGCTAAGCGATCACTTACTCCTCCTTGCCGTTTTTACCAGCTCGGCGGCCTCAGATAATCACGGCATCTCCCAGCTCTGCTTTTTCCTCACGGCTGAATGAGGGTGGTGGTGCCTCTCTCAGGGGGAGGACCTGAGCTGCAGGAAAACACACAGGCCTGGTCTCGGTTCCCCGCAAGGTCGAGTCCCCGCACGGATGGGCTTGAGAAGGGCCCTCAGCACTGCGCCTGGTCGCGCTCCTCCTCGGACGCTGTTCACAGACGGCGGGGCCCTCCCCCCGCGCGAGCCCCGAACCCTCTGCAGGAGGCCGGCGTGGGCGCGGGTGGCGAGCCGCGCGTGCACGCAGGCGCCCCGAGAACGTGCGCCGACCCGGCAAGGGTCGCACGCGGCGCCGTCTGCAGAGGGCCGAGGCGGTGGTGTGCAGCGCTGACGGGGGCGGCGTCGTGTCCGGGTCGGAGGCCTGGTCCACACAGGGCTGGGGGGGGTGGTGGCAGGAATGGGAGGAGCCGGGAGAGCCGGAGGGCATTCAAGGAGCCCGCACGCGGCTCGGGGGCCCAGGAGGGACTCGCAGCCTCGGTGACGAAGCCCTGGGCGCGGCCGCGCGCCAGGCTGGTGCCAACTGCGCGCCTCCCGAGATCTGATGCCGTTTCCCACCAGCGTGCACCAAGAGGGGTGAGGGGAGGAGTGTTCGAGCGTTTCTCCGCCTTGGCAGCCCCCTCGCCTGTGCCCCCCGCCCCACGGTGACGAGGGTCGTACCGCTCTCCTGAGCCTGTTCCTCTGGGGGCAGGAGGGCCCGTCTGCGGCAGAGGAGCCCTGCCGGAGCCCTCGCCGTCACAGCGCAGAGCCCAGGACAGACTGGCCGCGGGCGGCTGAGCTCCCCTCCTAATCTCTACGAGCTTCCTTCTCCTCTCCTGGAAAAAGAGAATCATCTTGTCTCCGCTTATCACGAGTGGATGTCCTTTCCTCTTCAAACAGAGACAAACTCCGCTGGTGGGGGGTGCGGCTTGAGGCTGGGCGGGAAGGGGCCTGCCTCACAGGGCAGCTGCCGTGCTGGGCTGGCGACCACCGCGGCCCAGACAGCCCCACCTGGGCTCGACCCGGCAGGTGGCACTGCCCGCCGCCCACCTCACGAGGGCCGCTTCCGCCCCTGGGCCTCCCCGCCAGGCTGCTGATGCCTGGGCTGGGGCAGGGGGTCTCTGGGAAGGACAGGGGGGAAACCTGATTCTCTGTGTGAGAATTTCTTCCTTTTTGTAAACCTGACACGTTTCTTACACACAAGCTGCTCTGCCCTCCTTGCCCGAGGCAGGCCAAGACCGCCGTCTCCTCCCCACACATCGGTTCATGCGCCTAAACGGACACCAAGGGATGGGGGAGGCGGGGGACCCAGTGGAGGGCAGGGGGCCTGGACGGGGAGCCCCCAGCACACACATGGTCAGCCACTCCGGTGAGGCTGTCACACCAGACCTCTGCCCCCCGGCCCAAGCGTTTCTTCTTGTGGGACTGGAATGGTTCTTCTGGAGAAAGCAATCTGCTGTCAGGGGCTTGGGAATTCAGATTCAGAAGCTTGGAACTGGAGCTCAGCTGCCGGTGGAAAATACACTGTGAATGTTTTATTCAGCAATGCATATATAAGGTTGAGCAGAATGCAAACACATAAATCACTTAAACAATAGCCGTTAAAAGCTGCCTCCCAGCCTTTCAGAACGGCTGCCCGAGCACTCGCGAAGTCCTCTGTTGCCATCTGCTGCCGAAACGTGTTATTACACTGCCGGGTCTCACTGCTTCTCCTGGGCCTCCGTATTCACACCCTCGGGCACGGGGTTTCCTGGGGTGACACGTGTTTGAGGGTTGCAGGAGGGACTGCAGCACCTTTAGAACTCTGTGGGGACAGAGCAGAGACGACAGAGCCCGTGTCTTCGCTTGGCTTTGCACCGGGCCGAGGCCTCAGTGCTCAGGAGTCCCTGGAAGCGCAGCGTCCTGTGACCGCTGCGGTCTGTCTCACCGCCCGTCACGCTCACCAGCATATTACCGCCAAGAAACAGGAAGGGTCAGTGTCTCAGCAGTGACACCCGCCCACAAGTCAGCACCGACTCCCGTGACCCCGGGCGGAGGCCCCTGGCCCCGCAGGAGTCGCTTCCTCCCCTAAGTCAGAGGTGAAGGTTACCAGGTCGGTGTTGGACCGCAGTCCAGGGTGGCCCCTGCGTCCTGAGTGACGCGCAGCAGCCAGCACCACGCGGGAGAGCTGCAGCACGGCCCTGGGGTCTCGGAGCGCTTGACGGTCTCATGTGCTGCCTCAGCCTCCCCGCGGGCCTTCGGGACCTGCAGGGGCACCGGCGAGGTCTCCCGTGCCCTGAGACAGTACACGGGCGTCTCAGCTCCTCGAAGCCTCCCGGAGCTCTGGATGGAGACCCTGCCCAGAGACAGTACACGGGGCGTCTCAGCTCCTCGAAGTCTCACGGAGCGCTGGATGGCGAAGACCGCCGGGGCAGCCACGCGGTGATCCAGGCTGGGGCAGGGATACCGGCAGCTGCGCAGTGATCCAGGCTTGGGCAGGGATACGGACAGCCGTGCGGTGATTAGGTCTTGGGCAGGGATACAGCAGCTGTTGGGGCGCGGGATGCACGGCCGTGAGGCGGGAAGGCACAGGGCCGCGACCGCGTACTCTTTCCAGGCTGAGTCGCTGCGGCGTCCCTGGCTCTTGACGTCGGGCGTGACTGTGAGCCCCGAAAGATGCTGTCGGTTAACATTATCTCTTTGAAGAACGGTGAGGTCATGGAGGGAAAGCCATGTTTCACATGGGCAGGGGGGTTTCCCTTTAACCGTTAACCTGCGGAAGGGAGAGCGGCGCGTTGGGTAGAACAGACATGAGACTTCCTTGTAATAGAAAATGTGGAGCCGCGTGGACCCTGGGTCGCAGCCCCCTATCCCCCGTCTCTCCGGTTCCTGCAAAGGGCCTGGGCCCTGGACAGTCTTGTTTTCAATCCCACAAATGTGGAAAATGGTCCGTTACTTTATATAAAGTATAGATTTTTCAGATATGAAAACTCTAGATGCAAAAACTGGGACGTTTGAAATAAAACTCGGGTAAGATACACATTACAAAGCTTACCATCTAAACTGTTTTTAAGTACACCATGTTAGATTTTTACAGGCTCTTATTGGCTGAATAAGAACCTAAGAAGCAAGGAAGCACCAAGCCTCACGTGCCCACAGGTGCAAAGCCAGTTGACACACCAGGGGCTGTTCCGGAGCCAAGTCCACGGTCCACGAAGGGCCTCAGCCAGCAGCTCTGAATACCCGGAACAGCCTGGAGCCTTGCTGCCCTGGGATGCTGAGCTCAGGAAACTTCAGGCAGGTGTCCTGCAAGACTGAAGCTTGTGTGGTTTGGACGTACATGTCATATGCTTATAAATTCCCCTCCCCCCACAAATTTTGTCAAATTTTAAACTTTATTTTTTTTTAATGTGTAATATTAAACATCGTTACATCAAAAGTATGAAAAAACCGTTAAAGAGGTACAGTTTTAAAATCAAACGTTCACTTTTACATAACACTCCTCAGCCGCCAGCTCTGGCTGTGGTTTCTGTAAATACAGCGTGACCTGTGCTGTGAATTGAACTTGGTTTCTGTAGCCTTACTTGGAAGTGTCTCGTTGATCCAAGCTGTAGCCGTGATGCGGTAGCCCTGTTTATAGAGTCGTGCTGATGGGGTGGGTTGGACTTTGCTTCTCCCCAGACCTCGGGCTGGGGCCAGGAGCCCGGATGAGTCAGAGCTCTCAGCTCAGCAGCTGCACCATAGAGAGCGGCCTCCCGCCAGCTCCCGCCAGCTCCCGCCACCCCAGACCTCTGTCCTCTCACCCTACAGTAGCAGAGACTTTCACACCTGTTGCCCAGGAGTGTTCACAAGGCGGGAGGTCCAGTTCTGGGTATTAAGTGCCCCGTGTAAGTGCCTGGAGCTTAGTAAGGCATTCGATGAACGTTAATTCTACTCTTCTTTGGGGGTTAAATTCTCAGGCTTTATCTCTAGCAACCACGGAATTTGAAAAAGTTAAGATGGATGACGGCGATGACTACACAAAAATGTGAACGTGTTTAATGCCGCAGAACTTCACGTTTAAAAATGGCTCAAATGGCATATTTATCCTGTGCATATTTTACCACTGTAAAAAAAAAATGAAAGTCTTGGGTTTGTTTCAAATTCTAGAGCCGGGAAGCTTTTTTGAATGGAGTCAGCAGGAAAACTTAAAAGAAAGTCCTTGTCTTTGACGAGTGGACCCCACCTGGGGAGGTGATTCCGATGCCTGGAAAGCAGGCGTGGCTGACGGGCACGCAGCTCACAGTCCCGGGAGGCAGTTAGCTCGGAGAGGGCAGTGAGGAGCAGAGAAGAGGATCCTTGAACAGGCCGACATCTGCTTCCGTCTGCAACCAGTGTTAGTTTGCAGTGGCTGTGATTTTGTTGTTCCTTGTGTCCCTTCTAGCCTTACTACGGTTTGATTTGCAAATAGAAGTTGTGTATATTTGAGTGTACGGCATGATGTTTTCATACCCACATGCACTCTGAGATGATTTTCACAGCCGACCTGATAAAATCCCACCCGCAAACAGTCCCCTTCTGTGTGTGTGGCGAGAACACCGCAATTTGCTCTCAGCAGATTGCAGGTGTGCAGAGCATCCTCATGAACTGAAGTCGCCATTAGATGGCCACCCTTAGGTCTCCACACCGGCCCAATCTTATCAGTTGGAGTCTGTGCCCTTTGATCAGTATCCGTGTCCCCTCCCAATCTGGTAAATGCCGCTCATCCTAGCACGATCTGAGTTTGGCCTCTTTCTTTTCATCTCCACACACACGTGAGATCCTCAGTGTTGGCTTTCGTGTCCGGCCCAGCCCAGTGTCCTGCGGGTCCACTCATGTTTTCACAGATGGAGGGATTTTCTTCTTTTTACGGATGAGCAATATTGCATTGTAGGTGCGTGCGTGCGCGCACACACAGTACTCTCTCTTGCCCGTTCGTCTTTCAGCAGATACTGGTCGCTTCTATGTCCTGGCGCTGACTGTGGGCGTGCAGCAATCTTTCAGGGGACTGGTCTCATTTCCCTTGGGCATAAACCCAGAAATGGGAATGCTGGATCAGATAGAAGTTCTGTTTCTAGTTTCTAATTTTTTTGGAACCTCCATACTGATGTTCGTGAGTATGAAACCTATACCAATTTATTATTCACTTTGTCTTATGGGAAATAGGAACAAATACAAGCAGTAGAGAGAACAGTATAATGAGCTCCAAGTACCCATCGCCCTTCACCCGCCTCTCGTAATTGCATGTTCATGGCCAACGGCATCCTGTGCATATGCCCACCCATGTTATTTGAGAAAATGTATGTTTTATGTGAAACTATTTTAGGACACACTTGGAAATATAGATTATTTTGTGAAACATAACTACAATACCATTATTATAATGAACATACTAACAGTAATTTCCGGAGAAGGCAATGGCACCCCACTCCAGCACTCTTGCCTGGAAAATCCCATGGACGGAGGAGCCTGGTGGGCTGCAGTCCATGGGGTCGCTAAGAGTCGGACACGATTGAGCGACTTCACTTTCGCTTTTCACTTTCATGCATTGGAGAAGGAAATAGCAACCCACTCCAGTGTTCTTGCCTGGAGAATCCCAGAGACAGAGGAGCCTAGTGGGCTGCTGTCTGTGGGGTCGCACAGAGTCAGACTCGACTGAAGCAACTTAGCAGCAGCAGCAGCAGCAACAATAATTTCTTAATATCTTCAAGTATGTGTGTTCAGTTGCTCAGTCATGTCCAACTCTGTGTGACCCCATGGACTGTAGCCCACCAGGCTCCTCTGTCCCTGGGATTCTCCAGGCAAGAATACTGTGGTGGGTTACCATTTCCTTCTCTATCAAATACACAGTGTTTAAATTTTCAGATTATCTCACAAATATAATTTTCTTAACTCTGTATGTTTGACTTAGGATCCAAATAAGGTTTTGGATGGTATGTCTTTTAACTGTGGGTTTGCCCATATCTTCCACCACACACTCTTGTTTTTCCTCGTCATTTGCTGAAGAAGTAAGTTCTCATCTCTTGGGTTTTGCTGGTTGCCTCTTTATTTTGTCATTTATCGTATATAACAGTTGATAGTTGGATCTTAACCAGCCGGGTACTTACGCTTGGCTAGACACTAGACTCACCTGGGAAATTTAAAAGAAACTCTGGCATGTGCAGAGATAGTCGGGCGGTTTCTAGATGAAGTTATACAAAAAGTCACCTCATCCCCCAGCACTTCCACTCCAGAAGAACTGAAGCAGTTATTTAAACAGAAGCTTGTGCAAAAATGTTCATAGCAGCACTGTTCACAACAGCCAGAGGTCCAGACAGCCCAAGTATCCTTACAAGTGAAGCAAAGGGCTGGACACACTAGGACGTGTGCATGCAGCAGAAGTCAGCCTTGAGATCTGCGAGTTCCTGACCATGCCTTGAGAACATCACGCCAGTGAAAGAGCCGGCTCAGAGCCACACGCTGTACGGTTCCGTCTCTAGGAGATAATTCAAGATAAGGAGGCCCGGAGAGACACGAGCAAATGCGTGGGGCTGGGGGTGGGCCGGGGGCGGATTGTTGGGGGTGCGAGGTTTCCTTTGATGGGGGTTGGGGGGGATGACCAGGTCCCAGGCTGGATGGTGCCAGTGTTGGGTACAGCACGTGACTGTCACCAGTGCCAGCGGTGAGCTCTCCCCACCTGCCCCAGCCTCTGCAGCCTGGCCTGAGGGGCCGAAGGCGCTTCTGTTTGAATAACATGGGGCTTCTGCTTAAAATGCTAATTACAAGGGACAGAAGCACTTTCAGAGGATGTGTGCTGGAGTACAAAGATGATGGAGTTTGGTCTTCCCAGATCCCCTCTCCTCACCTTGCCAGGCCAGGAGCTGGCCGTCTCCTCCCTCCATTCCCTGACCCTTGAGAGGCTTACTTAGCTCTGATAAAGTAGCGAGGTGTTGTTATGGATATATATATATTTGGAAAGGCCATAGGTTTGGAGTCAGAAGACCTGGCTGGGTTGGCCTATGTCAGCTCCGTAATTCGTGTACCAGTTGTGAAAGTGTAGGCAGGTCACTAAATTCTTCTGATTCCTTTTATTCATCCATAAGATGTATCATGTAGTGATAGGATATTTGTAAAAATTAAAGGAAAAACTAAAAAGACATTTTTAATGAAATGTAAAAGATGGTTTATCCTTGGAAGGAAAGCTATGAAAACCCTCGACAGCATATTAAAAAGCAGAGACGTCACATTGCCAACAAGGGTCCATCTAGCCAGAGCTATGGTTCTTCCAGTAGTCATGTATGAGTGTGAGAGTTGGACTATAAAGAAGGTTGAGCGCCAAAGAATTGATACTTTTGAACTGGTGTTGGAGAAGACTCTTGAGAGTCCCTTGGACTGCAAGGAGATCCAACCAGTCCATCCTAAAGGAGATCAGACCTGAATATTCATTGGAAGGACTGATGGTGAAGCTGAAGCTCCAGTAATTTGGCCACCTGATGCGAAGAGCTGACTCACTGGAAAAGACGCTGATGCTGGGAAAGATTGAAGGCAGGAGGAGAAGGGGACAACAGAGGATGAGATGGTTGGATGGCATCACTGACTGAATGGACGTGAGTTTGAACAAACTCCAGGAGATAGTGAAGGACAGGGAGACCTGGCGTACTGCAGTCATGGGGTCGCAAAGAGTCGGACACGACTGAATGACTGAACAGTAACAACAAAAGGGAGAAGCTAAGCAGTTAAGCCACTCAGCCTGGTACCTGCCCAGTAAATGTGACTTTCCTAGTGATGGATTGCTCAGCAGGTGAAGCAGGGGGTGGGGGTCACAGAGGAGGGTCGGGGTGAGATGCAGAAATGGCCCTGTCCTCACCCTGGGGGTATCCTGAAAGCCACAGTTATGGAAACCTTGGGGTGAAACCAGGTCAGAATCCCCCACCTGCTGGTCAGTCCTGGCCTGCCCCCTGGAGGCCCAGGACTGTGTGAAAAAAAAGCTGTGAGTTCGGGCAAGAGTTGTGAAGCCAGGACATGTGATGGTTGCCTCTCAATTATGATTTGTATTGTGCTTTTTCTTTTCCACCTAAATTGTATTCTCCAGGTCATTAAATATTCTTCTACAATGTCATTTTTAATGACTGCACATTGAGGATATGCTTTAAGAGAAAGTGAAGGGCAACTCTCTGGCAACTAAATCAAAAGTCTAATCAAGAGTAAATTAACCTGAAAAATGGAAGACTTCAAGATTTTCTTTGGCCAAGTCCTTGCATGTCTGGCTCTATTTTGTTTTGGAGGAATGATATCAGAATTTCCCACTGTAACCTTGCTTTTATGCATTTCTCCTTTCATTTCTAATAGTTTCCGCTTTATGTGCTCAGCCGTGGTCTTTATCCAGTGCCTGCAGGTTTACGCCTGCTACAGCTTTTTCATACATGTTGCTCACTATTCAATATAGTGTTTTTTAGACTCAACTTTACCTGGTCTAAGGTTAATGTAAACTGGTATTCCGCACCTCCCCCCCGCCGAGTGTGCCTTGTGTGTCCTAATCCATCCCCCGATTTCCAGTCTTTCTCAGACACTTTTGCGTTTGGAGTCTTGTTATCTGCCCCTGGTGGTCCTGCCACGTTTCCTACAGGGGATGGCTTGGCTGGCTTTGTTCCTGTCGTCTCCTCCTGTTACTTGTCACAGTTTGCTTTCTCTCCTTCACCTCTCCATCTTTGTTGGTCTGGGAACTCTGTTCTACTCTTCCGTATCTTTGGTGACTGTCTCCTGTGGCTGGATGCGGAAACTTAGATGCGTACACTTTTCACTGTTATTTGAAAAAGGATGTCTGGATCTCCATCAGGACATCCCATCTCCCTGTGTGTTCAGTCACTCAGTCAAGTCTGATTGTATGCAATCCCGTGGACTGTAGCCCGCCAGGCTCCTCTGTCCATGGGATTTCCTAGGCAAGAATACTGGAGTGGGTTGCCATCTTCAGCTCCAGGGGACCTTGCCGACCCGAGGCTGGACCCCGTCCCCGCGCATGCGCACATTTCATGAGTGCACCGGTTTCCCCGAGTCTAAGTGCTCCGACCGCCTGCCTGCCATTGGCTGCTGCCCGTAGTGTTGTTACCGGCAGACGCTCGGGTCAGGCTCCTTCTGTCTGGCTCCTAGGTTCCTTTCAGTTCAGTTCCTTTCAGTCGCTCAGTCATATCTGACTCTTTGTGACCCCGTGGACTGCAGCACACCAGGCCACCCTGTCCATCACCAACTCCCGGAGTTTACTCAAACTCATGTCCCTCGAGTCGCTGATGCCATCCAGCCATCTCATCCTCTTTTGTCCCCTTCTCCTCCCGCCTTCAGTCTTTCCCAGCATCAGAGTCTTTTCCAGTGAATCAATTCTTCACATCAGGTGGCCAAAGTATTGGAGTTTCAGCTTCAGCATCAGTCCTTCCAGTGAATATTCAGGACTGATCTCCTTTAGGATGGACTGGTTGGATCCCCTTGCAGTCCAAGGGACTCCCAAGAGTCTTCTCCAGCACCACAGTTCAAAAGCATCAGTTCTTCGGTGCTCAGCTTCTTTGTGGTCCGGCTCTCGCATCCGCGCATGATCCCTGGATTGACTCCTTAGCTGTGTTGTTGTTTTCTCTGTCGTCTCTCTGGGGTTCGGGTCTGGTCATTAGTCTGCCCTGCATGGCTGTAGTTCCGGAGGTGACACAGGGGCAGGGTCCCTCCCCTCAGGGTCACGCGACAGAGCTGCCAGCAGCTGCCTGTCCTCCAGTGCAGGCTGAGCCGGGCGATCTGGCCTGGGCACCGCGTCACCCGCTGCTGCAGCTCTCCTGCTCTGGGGCAAGTGCAGGCCAGCCCCGGGGAGGAGAGCCGGTGTCCCGGCCCTGCTCAGCGCCGGCAGGCATCTGCAGCTCATGGTCCAGCAGCTGGGTGCTCTCCGCGGTGGCGTAGGCACAGGTAGGGCTTCCTGATGCCGGTGCCCCCAAACAGCAGAGTGTTCGGCAGCACCCCCCTCGCAGGGGGTTCAAAGGTCTGTGCCGTCAGTCAGGTGGTCTCCCGGTGTCCACTGCTGTGTTCTTTTCAGCCTGGCTTCCGGGTGGGGAAGAGAGAAGGGAGCCCCATTAATCAGGTGTGCCAGGGTACATCCACCCCAGGGTTTTTCAGGAGGGTCCTGGCCCTGGGAAGTTGCAGCCCTGGCTGACGGCCAATCCCCACGTCCCTGCGTCTCACACAGCAGTGCTGGCGGGCTCTAAGGGGCACAGGCCGCTACTGAAAAGAAGGACAGAGGGATGGTGTCCTGACCCAGGGGTACTGAGTGTGAGAGGCCGGCTGTGGGGACGTGGGCATGCTCATTCCTCCTCCTCCTGTGTCTGCTGCGGCCACCATTTCTCACGTGAAGCAAGGTGGGCACCTGCCCCCAGGCATGGCATCCACTCAGGAGCTGCTGGGTGTTGGGGGTGTTGGAGAGACTGTCCCAGGGGGCGGGGTCTCGGGGGCAGTGCCCGGGGTGGGGGGTGGAGAGGGTGAGTGCTCATCCTTTTCTCTGGGGGCACCTGCTCACTCCCGCCTTCTCAGCACCCAGCCAATCACACCCACACTGGGCCGGCCAGCCAGGAGGTGGGCACCCTCACAGCCCAAGCCTTCCGCCGCGTTGGGCACCCCTCTGGGTTATGCTCTGGATACCCGGTGCCGTGACCCCAACTCTGGATCCGCTGTGTTTGTCACTCTGGACGTTGTGAGTCTGTTAGTGTGGCCGTCTCAGGTGTCGCCACCCCGCACCCCAAACCCACAGTCGGGGACTCGCAACCAAGCGGAGCAGTGCGTGACCGCGCCCTGTGTGGTCCTTGTCCAGTGAGGCTCAGAGCAGCACCCTGCAGAACACAGCCCGGCAGCAGGCCTCCAGAAGCCAGCCGTTGCCTAACTCAGTACTTGTCTTTTTCTCTGATCTTTTTATGTTTGTCTAAAGCAGCTCTTTCAGAGAAGGCAATGGCACCCCCACTCCAGTACTCTTGCCTGGAAAATCGCATGGATAGAGGAGCCTGGTGGGCTGCAGTCCATCGGGTCGCGAAGAGTCAGACACGAGTGAGCGACTTCACTTTCACTTTTCGCTTTCATGCATTGGAGAAGGCAGTGGAAACCCACTCCAGTGTTCTTGCCTGGAGAATCCCAGGGACGGGAAGCCTGGCGGGCTGCCGTCTATGGGGTTGCAGAGTCAGACACGACTGAAGCGACTTAGCAGCAGCAGCAGGGATGGCAGAGCACAGAGCAGCCTGACCAAGAACACGTGTGGACAGCGTTCCCCAGGGTGGGGGTAGAGGTGCAGGCCGGAACCTGCTGGCCCCAGCACCGGCCCTGGGACTTCAGCGCAGGTCACCTCACCTCGTGGCCGATTCTTGCGCTGTCTCGGCCTGGCCTGGCCTGGGGCCTGCGTGCAGGCCCGAGGGGCGGCAGCGTGACCACTGATGGGCTTCTCTCTGGCGGTTTGACCGGCTCCTGCGGTCACCACCCTGGGGAGGGGCCAGCTCTCGCGCTGACAGAATCCTAGGTTCTGCCCACTTCCAAGAGAGCTTGGTGAAGCCCCTCCGGCAGCACTTCCAGCAGCTGCGGGTGCCGACCCGCCACCAGGTGGCTTTCGCCTCGCAGAGCTTCCCCACGCACCCCGGGGACTCGGGGCCGCTGGCTGGCAGACGGTCTGCCTCCAGTGTCCCCCTGGGGCCGAAGGATGGGGAGTGCAGTGGGCGCCAGCCGGCACGTCCCCTGCTTCACCCGAGCAGCGTTCCTCAAGCCTGGACTCTGGAACGCCCCCTGGCCCCTGGCTCTGCCCTCTTCTCTGGAGCCCTTCTTGGCGCTGAGCGGGACCAGGCCACCTCACATGGCTGCATTTCTTGCGACAGCACCTAGCCCTGTAGATGCTGGCTCTGAGAGACGAGAACTGCGAGAACTGTCTGATGGGGCGTCTGTTAGGAGGGCCAGGCTGGGGAAGGGGCCGTGACACACACTGTCCACCGCGAGCCAGCTGGAAAGCCAGCTGCCAGTCTGTCAGACCGTCCAGAGGGTCAGTTCTCAAGCAAATGTGCACTTTTAGAAAGTAGTTCTGCAGGCTCCACCAAGAGCCATAGAAATATTCATACCTGTTTACCCGATAATCCCACTTTTAGAAACCTTTTACAAGAAAAATCAGAGATACTATAAAAGGTTTATACATGAGAATGGTAACCCCAAGACTGCGCGAAAACTCCACAAACATTCATCATATGAGAATGATTAAATAATTTATGCCTCTTCACAGTGCAGCTTTGTCCAGTATTAAAAATATCCTTTCAAGACTATTTCATGACATAAGGATATAAAGTTAAGTTTTTAAAAGTTATTATTCCAAATTTAAATATTGTTTGAATATATATGCATACATTTTAAATGTCTAAGTGAATAAAAAGAATAGACAGAAAATGCTAGAATATGAACAGCCGCATTCTGTGAAGCCAGTATTGTGGGACAGAAGGAGATCTCTCTCAGTCTCCCTGTGGCTTCGTTTAGACTTCAGAAAATTCCAGACTGCCCGTTAACGGCACTTCCCCAGGGGATAGTAATATTGTTTCCACTTAGGCTAGGCACACCTTCTTCTTTGCAGTGACCTTTTTTTATCAGTCATCATATAGTCTACAATTAAAATTCACAATATGCATTCATATCAGTTAGGATTTGGTTTAGTTGTGTATAACAAGAAACCCAAATAACACATTTAAAAATATAGAGATTTATTTTTCTCTCACATAAAAGAAAAGTTGGCAGTAAGCTAGTTAAGTTGGCTGGTGGCTCCACAGTCATCAGAACCCCAGGCTTCTGCTTCCTGCCCCTCATCTTCAGTGTGATGAAGCAGACTTACCTCCTGATGCCAGAATGGCTGCAGATGCTCCAGCCATCAGGTCGCAGTTGCCTCCCTCCTTGTCTGTCTCGCCTCCCGGACTCCGAGCTTCCTGAGAGCAGGATCAGTCTCAGTCTCCCCTGAGCACAGTCCTGGTACAGGAGGTGGCTGCTGCTCATCTGTGTCTTGGCTGGGACTGGGTTGCCCTTCACACCTCCTCCAGGGCTCGTGGGGGCTTTCCCTCAACAAACGCCCCTAAATCATCTCTGCAGCTAAGCCCTCTGATCTCCGCTTCCTTCTCTCATCCTCTCGTCAGTGGTCAAAGGACTGAGGGCCCCAGGGCCACAGCATGCCTGGGTCACATGCCCTGCCTTTGAGGGGCTCCCAGGGAGACCTGGATGGACACATGCCCTTGAAGGTGGCCCAGGTGGGCTGCTGGGTGGGACAGCAGGCTTCCCAGCATCCTTCTGGCTGCTGCCGGCCGGGGGCACGTTAGGAGGCAGAGCCGGCCCCTCGGGAGGTGGCAGGAAGCCCGTTACCCTGCCCACACTGCAGCACACGTGTGACTGGCCCAGGGCACTCACACCCTGTAGGCACCAATGGTGCTGTGGGTCCAAAGCAGAGGACTGTGAAGGTCTGCTGGGAGCCGCCAGGGCTCTCTTACAGATGAGGATGCTGAGACCAGAGGACGGAGGTGGACAGTGAGACAGGTGCGTGCAGAGCCGGGCTTTGCCGGTGTGGACAAGGCTCACTCACGCTTTACGGTAAAACTCCATCCTGACAGAAGAACCGGTCCTAAGGGCCGGAAGTCCTGTGGGTGCAGAGTCACCGTGCATGAGGCGGCCCGGGTCTCACCGGCTCAGGATAGCCCGCCTCTGGGGCTGTCCAGGGGCGAGCAGGCGTGAATGGGAACTTCGACTGTCCCCAAAGCGGGGGAACTGGTGGGGCGGGGTACGGTGCCAGGACGCAGCCGAAGCAAAGCCATGACGGCACTCTGCCCGCAGCACGGTCTCCAGAACGATGCACGCCTGCACCAACACGCTGGAGACGCTCTTTCTGAGTTTTCACAGCTGACAGAGCCCGAGTTCCTGATCTTTGTCTTCTGTTTGCCTCCAGGTCCACATTGGCCAAATGTATTCGACCGACAAGCTTGTCATCGAGAATCAAGAGAAGCCCCGGGCCTAGGAGCCGGGACCAGCCTCCAGCAGCAGCGTGGACCACCGGCAGCACCGTCCTGCTTGCCGTGGGGCCCCCAGCAGGCCTCGAGGGGCCTCCGCATCAGCTTTAAATAGCCTCACTCTGCCTGCCCTCCAGGAACTGATGAACTGAGTGAAGTGTCCCCTCTTCTGCGGCTTTGGTGACAGAGGTCGGCTGGTGCTGGCTGTCCTCGGTTCAAGCGTCAGGATGAAGAGCTAGAGCGCCTCGAGGGAAGGCCGTGTACAATAGTGTCTCGTCCACCCCACCCCACCCTGTGGCTCCGCAGCACCTGTATAGAGCATTTCCAGACGTGTTTCTGGGTCCTTGACAATAAACGAAAGCGTCTCCCTGGCCTTCTCTACCAGACACGCGTGTCTTCATGACTAACGAGCTTTTGGTTCCTGCTGGTGATGGGCCTGCAGAGGGCGGTGGGGGGCCTGGCAGGGAGGGTCCAGCCCTGAGCTGAGTGTCCCCTTAGCAAAGGCAAGTCCATACACTGGAAGAGATCCAGGGACGGAGGGGAGCAGGGTGCATCCTACCACTGAGACCCAGGCCCAGCGTGACAACAGAGGTTCCCTGTGTGTGGCTGCTCACCTGGGGACGGTCGTACAACCCACTGCCCAGGGTGGTCTCAGGATGACTGTCATCTGCCCCACTAGGGAGCTTGCTAGAAACACGGAATCTCAAGCCACACCCCAACCTGTTTTGAATCAGGATCTTCAGTCTGACACACCCCAGGGGACTCCAGTGTATGCTGAAACGTGCATCCCAAAGCTCACTCACTGAGTCAGAGTCACTTAGAGAGACTGGGAGTTTTTTAAAAGAAATTTCTCAGCACTTCATATTCTGACTTGATAAGTGACAGATGAGGCATAGTTATTTATTTGTTGTTCAGTCGCTGTCGTGTCCAACTCTGCAACCCCATGGACTGCAGCCCGCCAGGCTCCCTGTCCATCACCAACTCCTGTAGTTTACCCAAACTCAAGTCCATTGAGTCAGTGATGCCATCCAACCGTCTCATCCTTTGTCATCCCCTTCTCCTGCCTTCAATCCCTCCCAGCATCAGGGTCTTTTCCAGTGAGTCAGTCCTTCACATCAGGTGGCCAAAGTATTGGAGTTTCAGCTTCAGCATCAGTTCTTCCAGTGAATATTCAGGGTTGATTTCCTTTAGGACTGACTGGTTTGATCTCCCTGCTGTTCAAGGAACTCTCAAGAGTTCTCCAGCACCACAGTTCAAAAGCATCAGTTCTCTGGCACTCAGCCTTGTATATTGTCCAGCTCTCACATCCGTACGCGATTACTGGAAAAACTATAGCTTTGACTGAACTGACTTTTGTCAGCAAAGTAATGTCTCTGCTTTTTAATATGCTGTCTAGGTTGGTCATAGCTTTTCTTCCAAGGAGCAAGCGTCTTTTAATTTCATGGCTGCAGTCACCATCTGCAGTCATTTTGGAGCCCAAGAAAATAAAGTCTGATACTGTTTCCACTGTTTCCCCATCTGTTTGCCATGAAGTGATGGGACCTGATGCCGTGATGTTTGTTTTTTGAATGTTGAGTTTTAAGCCAGCTTTTTGACTCTCGTCTTTCACTTTCATCAAGAGGCTTTTAGTTCCTCTTCACTTTCTGCCATAAGGGTGGTGTCATCTGCATATCTGAGGTTATTGAGATTTCTCCTGGCAATCTTGATTCCAGCTCGTGCTTCATCTAGCCCAGCATTTCTCATGATGTACTCTGCATAGAAGTTAAATAAGCAGGGTGACAATATACAGCCTTGACGTACTCCTTTTCCTATTCGGAACCAGTCTGTTGTTCCATGTCCAGTTCTAACTGTTGCTTCTTGACCTGCATACAGATTTCTCAAGAGGCAGGTCAGGTGGTCTGGTATTCCCATCTCTAAGAATTTTCCAGTTTGTTGTGATCCACACAGTCAAAGGCTTTAGTGTAGTCAATGAAGCAGAAGTAGATGGCTTTTTGGAATTCCCTTGCATTTTCTATAATCCAGCAGATGTTGACAATTTGATCTCTGGCTCCTCTGCCTTTTCTAAATCAGAGGAACCATAGTTCAAATCACCAACAATAATTTATAAATTTTAAATTTCTCCTGGTCTTTTTAATGTTTAGCCAGTTCAGGAAATTGCTCTTTAAGTTTGCTGCAGGTAGAAACAATATTCGTGTGCGTTCATCCTTGAAAACACATCAGTTCAAAACAGGAAAAGAAGGAATTACTAACCTTCTTCTTCGGAAGTTTATGAGGGACCTGGACACCAGTTTTTTTCTTGCTTATCACCCCCCTCCATCTGCAGTACTAAGTGATTTTATCACTCACGGGTTTGGGTTTACAGCAGGCTCGTATAAGTGGCCACAGGTGGTGACTGTCGCCGACGTGCCGCTACACCACTCCCCGCGTACTTTAATTCTCAGTCACGGGAGTCCTCCCGCCCTGGGGAAGACCGTGTCTGCCCGCCTTGTCTGCGGATGGTAGATGGTGTGTGACCCTGGGTTCAGATGGTCCCGACGTGCGTTCGTGCCTCTGGCCCTGACTGACTGTTCCAGGATGCTCTGGCCCATGTGTGCCCATGAGGCCTGTCCCTGCCCAGTCCCGGGTCTGTTCCCCCTGTAAACCCAGATCTTTGCATGTCGTAGGTCCACGGTGTGAGAGCACCACTCTGCAGATGGTGACATGGTGGGAGGCAAACCTCCCCACCACCCCAGCTGGCTGTCCCGGGGCAGCGTCAGCCTGGATGTGTGGCGCCAGGGCCCGCTCCCCTCTGCCCGGGCAGGGATTTGATCACTCAGAAACAACTGCGTAGGACCAGGGTGCCGGCCAACAGATGTCAGCTCGGATGTCACTCCACTCCATTAAGGAAACCTCCAGAGCCTCGCCCCGCCCTTCCCCTCCTGCTGAATTCACTTAGCAACTGAAACGAGAAGATCCTGTTTGTTCTCGGGTGAGGTGAGCCCTGTCCACAGAGACTCTGCCACCAAGCGAGTCCCCTCCATCTCCCTCCACCCGCAGCCTCACCAAGTGGACCGGCGTGGCCCCTGCCCTCCGGGGGGACAACAAGCATGCAGTCCCCACACCAGGGAGCAGGTTCCCTGGGCTGCGCTGGGAGGGCGTCTCCTGGACACCCCCAGCCACGGACACGACGCGCCTTGATGAACACGGTCAGAACCCAGAATCCAAACTCGACTGAAGACAACCGCAGGGACCACGTTTTAACCGTTCCGCCTGTTAATCTGCAGCAGCCCCGCGATAGTGGCCCCTGCGAGACGCAGAAGCCACGAGAAGCAGCACGAGGGTTGTGGGCAGGGACACAGCCGGGGAGATCAGCGGACGAAGGCGGGTCCCTCGCTGGCGCCTGGTCCTAGGAACAAGGGAGCAGCCCGGGAGGGCGTGTGCGCCGCAGACCCCGGGGTGCGTCTCTGTTACAGAGGATCTGGGCAAACTCGACGTTGGTAAAGAAAGCAGGCTTTTTCTCTGACTGTTTGCCCTGAGTCTGTGGGCAGGGCTCACCTCACCCCTCAGAACAGAGGATCTTGCTTCTCAGTCTGTCTGCAGCCCTTGGACCTGCAGGGAAGCTTTCATGAAAATGGCTTCTCCTGTCGAGATCCACATGGGGAGTAAGAGATATTCTTGCTCAGGAGATGCTCAAAGGCAAAGCTTTAAGTCCCAAGACCCTCCGAGAACCCAGAGCAGAGCCCTCCGAGATGACTCTGGGAGGACCACTGATGCTAACACCACCAGCAGACAAAGCTGGTGTCTCGTCTTGAAGTTGGACCACGAGCGACGGTTGACTCCAGTGGAGCTGGGATCGCACTTGCTCTCTGACCCAGCGTCCCTGCGCCCGCCCGAGGGCCACGTCAGGCATCGACGCTCGGGCAGCCCCTCCCTGAGGAGCTGCACTTCCGGGGGTCGTGGCTCAGCAGGAAAGAGGAGAAACCTTTTCCTCTCATCAGCCAGAGAGTTACTGGGAGCCCCTCCTCAATGTCAAGTTAAACATTGTGAAAATATTTCAGTAGAACTTCCCTTCAGTTACTGAGTAAACTCAGGGTGACTACGTCTATCTTGAACACGGAGACAGTTTAATAACAACATAACTGGTTCTAAGTTTTTAAAGGAGTAAATTTTTTTTTGCATTAAAAAAATTTATTTATTGAAGTACCGTGGACTTTAAATGGTGTGTTGGTTTCAAGTGTATAGGATGGTGACTCTTTCTCTTTTTTTAGATTTGTACAGGGTCTTAGAAAAATGAATTTGCCATTCCATGGAAGGAGTACTTTCCATTTAGGTGCAGCTTTGTGATTACAAAGCACGTGTAGGACACACGATCGAGGATCCACCATTAATGCTAAGAGCCTCGTCTTCCACTCACACTTCAACCATGGAGCTTATTTGGGATTATTAACTTGGCAGATTTTAGCATGTACTTTTACTTCTAAAAAGACAGCCTTTCACTTCCTCGTGGGACTCTAAAGACAGAAACTTGTTCAGAGAGGGAAAATGATGTATCAATAGCCCAGATCTCAGAAATAAATAAAGCATTTCTTTTAAAAAAAAAAAAATTGGAAGACAGGACTATGGTGTGGTGGGAGGAATGCAAATGGTGGGGGAAAGTCCAGCCACTGAGGCGGACAGCTAAAGACTCGGGCGGGTCTAGTTTCATGTTCAGCTCATGAATGTCACCTTCATGTTCCAGGGTCCCAGGGCTGACCAGACTCCTAGTGACCTTTCTAGCTTTAAAAGCCTGCAATCCCAGCTAAATCAAAAGGAAGGAAACCATCCTGCAGGCCGGCCATTCGCTAGTCTCGCTTTCGTTTCTCCTTTGGCCGTACCTCGTGGCTTGCAGCGTCCTAGTCCCCCAACCAGGGCTGAACCCGCGCCCTGGCAGGAGAACACCGAGTCCCAACCACTGGACCACCAGGAATTTCCTGAACGCTAGTTTTTGGCACAATCTGCAAGAAATCTTCAGCATCCATCCCCAGCTTCATGTGGAACTCTGGTGCTGCTTGGGGCCAGCCAGAGCACTCAGCCCAGCCCGTGGCCCACAAGAATATGGATTTGGGGTGGACTGGGCAATGAAGCCAGCTGGGCTCCTGCAGAGGCACAGAGAAGTAACCCATGGGGGAGCCCGTGGCCCCTCAGCTTCCTCCCAGCCAGCAGTTCAGAGTCTGAGCCAACCAGTGTGTTTCCAGCTTCTAAGCTGAGCACTTTTCCTCCCTGGCTTCTGCTCTTCTGTGATTCCTCAAGGAGAATTTGAACCCAGCTGAGAAAGAAAAGGTGAGCCTCTTGCTCACCAGCCGTAACTGTCCCCTCACACGTCTTCGCAGCAGGTTCAAAAGAAAGTTCTGAATGTACCCGGCAGAGCGCTCAGTTTGGGGTTGAGGCACACGGGGGCTGACACCAACCAGGGGTCCCCGTCCCCGAGAGTCTGGCTTCATGGCTGGGGAGCCCCGCTAGACCCCTGGAGAACAATCGGAAAACCAGCCAGTGCTGGCCGGGGCGCGTGAGCAAGAAAGCGGGCTGGGCAGCGGGAGCTCGCAGAGATCCTGGGGCTGGAATAGCCTGGGGGGGGTGAAGACCCGGATCAGGAGGTGGAGGGCGTATCGGAAGGCAGGCACCCCGTGAGTGGGAGCAGAGACGGAGCAGGAAGTCCTGGCTCTTCAGCAGCTTCCTGGGCTTCACAAGGGGCTCATTGGCAAAGAACCCACCTGCCAGTGCAGGAGACATGAGAGACCCTGGTTCGATGCCTGGGTCAGGAAGACTCCCCTGGAGCAGGAAATGGCACCCCGCTCCAGTGTTGTTACCTGGAGAATCCCATGGACAGAGGAGCCTGGGGGCTACAGTCCATGGGGTCACAAAGAGTCAGACACGACTTACTGGCGGTCCAGGGGTCAAGACCACGTTTCCACTGCAGGGGGCGTGAGATCAATCCCTGGTCGGAGAACTAAGAGCCCACATGCAGAGTGGCCAAAAGTTTTTTTTTTAAAAATAGTGTGTGCTTGACATGCCACAGAGAGCCTCCCTTCAAGCTCACAACCATGTAGTTAGGCAAGAATCCTGACCCTGCTTGGCAGATGTGAAAACTCACGCTCTCCAGGGAAGGGACATGTTCAAGAGCACAGGGACAGTGAGGCCGAGCTGTGTCCACGGCCGGCCAGGCTCACCTGGAGCGGGTGTGTCGTTCCCACGTCAGGCAGCCCGGCGCGCCTCTCTGCCAGCACTGCGCCTGGCAACACTTCACACGCTGCTCAGGAGCAGGTTTTCTTTCTTTAAAAAAAAAAGTTCAGCATTGTTATTAACTTTTTATCTGAAACGGTTTGAAACTCACAAGTATTTGCAGAAAAAGCAGAGAATTCCCGGGTTCACGTCTCATAACCTGCCCCAGCGATAGTATCTCCTGTAACCTTGGCTCACTGGCAGAACCGGGGAATGGATGCTCGGACGCTACTACTGACTCGGGTTCCCCAGCCTCGCACTGAGGTCTCGGGGCCCCCGCGCTGGGGACCTGCGTGTGTACTGCAGGATGTCCACGGCATCCGCAGCCTCAACCCACTCAGTCCAGAGCCCCCCGCCGCAGTGGTGAGCCCCGAAAACGTTCCCAGACTCAGTGACAGCTTTCAAGGTCCCAAATCACTTCACATTCTTTATTCAAATTAGGACTTTGGGTTCAGCACTTTTTTTCCAGTGTAGCACATACAGAAATATCACCATAACAGCAGAGAAGCTCCCAGAACACTTCCTCCAAATTCCTTACAACTGAAAAGAATTTTCAAACCACAAAGATATAATCATCCTTTTAAAAATCGAAGAGAAACATGGGGGCTGGGTTCGGACTACAGTAGTTCTGAGTTTAAACAGTGTCAGAATCAGATTCACAGAAACCTGTTTCTCAAGCCAGATATCCCACCAGGCACATTTCTCAGGCACATGTCAAAAGGAAGGTTAATGAGGTTACTTTCTCTCATTATTAGCAGGGACTGTGCAGAATTCCTCACAAGCACATTAAAATATCCTGTCTGGGAGGGTGGGCGACACGGACCGCTCGGGCCCCCACAGTTCCAGCTTGGGAGGGCAGGCTCTGTGTGCCCCCCACACACACGCAGCCACGGTCGTCTTGAACCCTGAGACCTGCCCCCACCCCTCTGTGAGCCAGAGCTGTCCGGAGCAGCCTCCCTCGAGAGCTCAGGGCTTCCAGACACCCTGGGATGAGCTGTGTTGCATTTTCAGACCCTGAAGGAATGATGTGGTTATTTGGTGACATTGCAGTGGCCACGGATTCAACCACACTGGGCTGAAGTCAGACCATCGCTCACACAAGCGAGCCCCCGCCCTGAAGCCGGGTCCCGCTGCCGGACCATCCCCGGCCTCCGCGGTCACGTACAGGTAACAGGTCACAGGTGTCTGTCCTACAGAGAATGGCGCTGATGGCTTTAGAAACCCTTGGCTTAACAGACTCATCCCTGGGGTCTCCTGAGCCGCTTGCACGCTGTCGGGTCAGGGCCCCCAGGGCCCTGCCCTGGTCTTCACGGCAGCCTGTGGCCCACCCTGCCCAGTCCAGGGTCTCAGGGCAGGGAGATCCCGCCACCTGCGGGCCCAGGCCCCACGTGGCACATCCTCTCCCTGGCACCGGCTCCTGGCTCCAGGTTGCCGGGCCATGCAGGGCTGGGCAGCCCCCAGCCTCAGAACCCAAGACGTCGCAGCCCATTCTGAAGGTGTTTCCCCGGCAAGAAAAACTAGTCTTTCAGGGCAGTCGCGTCGGTGCAGAAATTTCGTTTTCTTGTTGTTGTTAATCTTTTATTTATTTATGGATTTGGCCACGTCTTAGCTGAGAGACTCAGGATCCTTAGTCGTGGCACATGAGCTCTAGTTCCCCGGCCAGGGATCGAACCCCAGCCCCTGCATTGGGAGCTCAGGGACTGAGCAGCTGGACCACCAGGGACGTTCCCAGAAAGTCATTAAAGATGACCAAAAAAACCCAGCAAAGCCTCAAATGCCATTAACAGAAGCACCTCTGGTTCAGATGTTCTGGGATGGGAAAATAAGTAAGGGAATCCCAGATCTAAACATGGGCTGGTTTTCTTTTTTCCGAAAGAACATATTCTCCTCAACCAGGCTGAAAAGGACATACAAAATGGAATTCTCTAAGCCATTTAAAGTGGTTCTGAATGTAAATGCACATTTCTTTTTATGTAATGTAAAAATCAGACAAAACCTAACTTCCTACAAGAGACAGTCACCTGTTTCTCCCACTTTGGGTATGAAAAACGCCGATTCAGCTGCATCCAAACAGCCTCCTGATGTCAGGAGTTCTCCCAGAGCTGTCCCTGGAGGCGCTGTACCCACAAACACCGTAGAGCCCTTCCAGGCGGCCCCTTTAAGGACCATGAATTTCCCCCCACCGTGAACTTCTCACATGCTCAGGTGGGTGTTTTCTCAACAGAACATGTGTAGCTGTTTCCAGAAAGGCCTTCTGCAGGACTGCGCAGGAATTCTTCAACCTGGAGGTTAAACGTTTCAAGCTCAGTTCACCACACACCTGCTTTCACTCTTTACTGCATTCAGAGTTTCAGACTGAGTTTCCCATTTCTGGACACATTAGGAGGCTGCTGGTTCTCCTTGAGCAATGACTTACCAAGTTTCAGAGAACCTGAGCAGTGCCAACAATACCAGTGGGATGGGTAATTAACAAGTCTGATTTCTCCAAAATGTCTGGCAGTGTCTCTACAGCATCTTTGCTTTCCCAGAGATGTTTGTGTATCTAAAGATTTCCAGGTTGAAATGGCTCTGAACTCCTGACTTCGTAGACTTCCGCTCCTCTGTTAGATTCACCACGTACGTCTCACTGTCACACCTGAACAGCGAGTCCTTGATCTCTGCCATCTCAGAAATCTCCCTGCAGCCCAAAGGTGACTCGTTTCTTTCTTTACCAAAAATGTGTCTGTTCACAGAAGGTGAAGCCAAAGAACTAACTCTCCAGGATGCAAATACTACATCAGAGTCAAAGGGCTTTCAGTCCTGGCAAGCCTAAAGTTACACTGTTTAGCTGTCCAGCCACCAGCCTGGGAGGCTGAAAGGACCACAAAGTGCTGCGTCCTGACAGTCCGCTGATCAGCAGAAGGGAGCCTGGACGAGGAGGAGACACAGCAGGCCACCTGGGGGAGCGTGTCCATCCATCACGAGTCCCGAGGAGAAGCAGGGTCGGCCTCTCCCAAAGGGGCTTCAGGCACCGGCCCGCTTACTGACAGTAAGGCCAGGATGGCCCTGCAGGAGGAAAGGAGGGTCACTGGGCTGGGCCCAGATTCCGCTCAGCCCCTTGCCTCTGTGACTGCGCAAAGCACACCTCCTCCCCCATGCTGGCAGACCGTCCAGGCCTGGCGTCACGGGGGCTGGCCGGGCAAAGCTGGACTGCAAACAGCCCACTGTTTGTCAGGGCTGCCTGCTAAGCTACAGCACGCACGGTGACCCCTTTTAACCTACAAACCCATGTCCCATGACGTGAGCCAGAAACGCACACCAGTACCATGGTGTCGCACAAGAGCAGAACCTCCCATTTCTTCCCGAAGGCTGTTCCTTGCACTCCTGACAGAGTACACACGACTCAGGTCACAATACCCTACATGGCTCCAAGCCACATGCTCCTCAGAAACAAGCAGCTGAGTGAGGGAATGAGGAAGCCGAGCAGACTGGAACACATAAACACCGCTGTGCCAGAGAGCAGAAACGTGGGAACTCATAAAATGATACGCCAGGACTCCAAAACAAGCCTCCCGAAATTAGACGAGCAGCCGGCTCTGCGTGGCTCAAACCCACAGCATCGCCCAGGAAGCCCTCGCCTGGTCAGGGCAGGAGGGGCGCGGCAGGCGGGGGCGTGGCCAGGTGGGGGACGCACGGCACACCTGTCGGGAGAAGGCCCCCCAGCCCTGCAGCCGGACTTCGGGTGGCCACTGCCACCGCCCCTGCTGCAGGACGGCCCCCGAGCCGTGGTCCTGCTGCCCGCACAGAGCTGCCCGGTGTCCCCAGCCACACCCGCTGGGCCACTTTATCATTATAAAGTTTTTGTTATAAGCACATGTGAATGAGGTCATCCACATGACCATTTTTTTAGGTCCGCTTTACTCCAGCTATAAATTGTAGTTCATTAACTTCTGATGGCTTTCCACTCATAAATCAGTATTTAAATTTTTTCCATGGTCAGTTACCTTTGGCAAACACGGCCATAGTCAAAAAGGATATTTTACAAACCAGACTTCAAACTTTCTATAGCTTGAGACATCCCATTTTGAGGCATGAAAATATCTGGCAGGTTTCTGTAGCTTGATGTTAATTCTGAGAAGTGCCATAGTTTAGCTGTCTTGACTTTCTATTATTTCTTTTTTCCTCCTTTTTTTTCCCTGCAGCATAGGGGATCTTAGTTCCTCAGCCAGGGATCGAACCCTCATTCCCTGCATTCTTAATCACTGGGCCACCAGGGAGGGAAGTCCCTCTGCTATTTCTTAGAAGAAGCATATGGAGTCCCCTCCCCAGTACAGGAATAATTGTGCTCACTCCTATCAATGCACTAAGATCCTTATTCAGTGTCTTAGCGTTTATTGTAATCAAGATTACCCAGAGTAATGCGACCAGTTTTGCCTTTACCCAAAGGAGGTTTATGTCAAGTGACAAATTTTTACTAAAATTTTAACTGCTTTGTTAAGTGTAACTCTCAACATATAGTTTAAAAAAAAAAAAACAAAAAAAAAACTACTTCTCTAGAGCAGGGGTTGGCAGACTTTCTCTAACGGGCCAGACAGTAACTATTGCAGAGCTTGCCATGAGGTCTCTTGCAGCCACTCATCTCTGCACTTGTGGCAGGAAGATGATGTGGGTAACGTGTACATGGACATGCATGGCTGTGTTCCTACAAACCTGCACTGACAGGCACTGACATCTGAATCCTGTACGCTTCTTATGTGTCACAAAAACAGTATTCTTTTGAATTCTTCCAACTGTTTAAAAATGGAAAAGACATTCTTAGCTCTCAGGACCTACAAGAACAACCTTCAGGCTGCATCTGGCCCATAGGCTGTAGGTTGCCTACCCTGGTTCTTAGAAAGCAGCAGTGAAACCGCCGCTCCCTGAAGATTAGCATTGCAAAACAGAGCTGACCATACCAGCCAGGTGCCCGAACTTGTGAAAACCAAAGACAGACCGATTACCAAGGGATGACGGAGATCTGAAGAAGTCAAGTCCTCAGGAGGCTCATCGGCCCTGGACGTGCATGGCCACCTTACCCTGGCATCCACGGCCATCAGCAGTGAATGAAGACTACCAACCAGACTGGTGCCCACAGTCGTAGCCTGTGCAAGGTGCCCAGTGGGTTCAGAGCAGGATCTTCTTGGTGGGCAGGCTTCATCCTTCAAGTCACCGCTCCGCACTGTGACTCCAGGAGGCACAGAAGGCTCTTTCCTTCCCTCATCTCCCGCTGCGGAGTCCGGCCATCGAGAGTCCAGCTCCTCTGACTGCTGATGGCCCAGAAGTCCAGCAGCGACCATGTGTTTTGCCTGCTGGAGCTGGAGGCCAGGGACCGGCTCTGGCGGCTCACAGCCAAGGCCTGAGGATCACTCTGGCATTTCAACTCACCAAGCATCTTCTTCTGCCCGGGGAAAGAACGACTTATACAAAACGTTTTTAAGAACACTCTAGCCCACTATGGCAAATCTAGGCCCTTACCACATCAGAGGAGGGATGGAACAAGGGAAATTTAAAACACTGCGGTTTGCTTATTTTAAAGTGCAGCACCATTCGCTGAAGATGGCCCAACTGCCAAGGCCTCCCAAATTGCCGGGAGCTGAAATATCAGGGAGCAGCCATGCACGAGGCCTTAAATTTTCAAAAGGATATCTGTATGCAAGCGCAAACACTTCCCAGATCCCGATTAAGAGAAAAGGCAGCAGCGACGCGGAGGCTCCTGGAGACCCGCTATCCATGCCAGCCCTTGGCGCGATGCTCCCACCTCTCCCTGAGAGCTGAAGGGGCGTCCACAGTTAAAAACAAATTCCAAGGGTTTGCAGCTTCGTTCAAGAGTCTTATTCGTGGAGGAATGTCACTGCTCGGAATCTTGAGGACTTCTTCCCATTCGATGCGGGGCGAGAATTCCAAAGGCCAAAGCGGCTGGGAAAGCAGGGCGCTTGGCCCCGGGCTCAGTGCTTGCTGGCAGGATCTGTCTGGGTGCCAAGGAGCTTGCAGTGAGGGCCTCCCTCTCCCCGGGGGGACGGTGCCCGGCTGCCTGGGCGTCACGCGCCTTCAGCGCAGCCCCGCGGGCTCAGAGCGCGTCGGCCGGGCGCCCCGAGCGCAGCGTGTAGTTGGCCCCCGCATTGTTGTCCCAGTACTCGCCCTGGGCGCAGCGGTAGCAGATGGCGAAGTGGACGGCGAGGCCCGGCGCATCCGCGTCCTCCCCCTCCGTGGGCAGCAGGCCCGGGGGCAGGGACAGCGCGAAGTGGAAGCGCTCGGCGTCGGGCTCCTCCTCGCCGTCCCCGGGCTCCCCCGACGGCGCGTCCGGCGGCAGGGGCTTCCCCGGCTCGGGCCGCAGCTCGGCCGGCACGTCCAGGAAGGAGCGCCACTCGGTGAAGGTGTAGCGCACGGCCACGGTGCGCGGCCCGGGGCAGCCCAGCACCCGGCCCGAGCCGGTCACCTCCGCGCCGCCGGGCGCCGCGCACTGCACGCGTTCCAAGCACACGCGCTGTCTCCGCAGGCGCGCGGTCGCGGCGCTCGGCCCGGGCAGCTCGAAGAGGGGCTGCAGCCGGGGCGGCGGCGGCGCGCGGGGGCCCGCGGCCACCACCGCGGCCAGCAGGCCGGGGAGCCCCTCCAGGTCCTCGGCGCGCGCCGGGAAGCTGCGCAGGCGGGAGAGCACGGCGGGCGGCACCTGCGGCTCCTCGGCCTCGCTGAAGTGCTTCACGCGGGCCAGGCTCAGCCCCAGCGCGTCCGCGAACTGCACCCGCTTCTTGCACTTGGCGCAGCAGTCGCCCTGACCTAGCGGCGCGTCCTCGGCCGCCTCGCCGCCCTCCGGCCCCGGGGCGGGCGGCGGGCGCTGCCGCAGGAACTGGGCCGCCTGCAGGATCGTGTCGGCGGGCAGCGAGAAGGAGCGCGCGCGGCGGCGGCCCTCCAGCCGCGCCTCCTGCTCCCGCGGGGTGGCGGGCTCCTGCGAGGACCCGCGCTCGGCGTCGGGGTCCGGGGCCGCCGCCGCGCAGCCGCCCTCCGTGAGGGGCGCTCCCGCGGCGGGCGGCTCCCCGGCGGCCCGGGGCTCTTCCGAGGGCGCGGGTCCCGGCGCCTCCGCACCTAGCAGCACCCCCCGGGGCTCCATGACGCCCTGGCCCGGGACTTGTCCTCGGGACGCTTGACGCCTGGGGAGGTGCACAGAGAGCGCAGCGCCCTCCTCGGTCCGGGAGGAAAAGGCAGTTCCGGTCGGGAGGCTCGGGGGTTTGGCCGCGCTGCCCGGGGCGGGGTGGGAGGAGGGCGCGGGCCGGGCGCGGCCGCAGGGACTGGAGCCGGCCGGCGGGGCGCGGAGTCCGGGCGGGCGGGGTCCCGGGGCTCCCCGGCTCACCCAGTCCTGTCCCCCCCGAGCTCGGGAGTGAGCGCGCGCTCAGCTCGGTCGTCCTTCTCACCGCGAGGTCGACCGCGCGGGTCTGGACGGGTCCGCCCTCCCGAGGGTCGCGGCGCGGTCTCCCGTGCGCCGTCGCGCCAGCCGAGGAGGCGCAAAACTGCGGAAAACTCGCAGCGGGGCGGCGGCGGGCCTCGCGGATCGGCTTCTCCTTCCTCCCCAAGTTCCAGGCGCTCGGAAGCGGGCCCGGCCCGGTGCGATCGCCCCCCGGGCGCCGGTGGACCCGGACCAGGTCCGGGCCGGAGACTGCGCGGGGCCGGGGACCGGGCGGGGGCCGCTTCCGAGCGCCTCCGGAGGCCATTCGCGCGGGGCCCGGGCGCACGTCCCGCCCCGCCCCTCTCCCCGCCCGCCGCGCTCGGGCCGGAGCGGGGGACCTGGGTCGCTGCCCGGCCTCCTGGAGCGGGGCCCGCCGCGGGGAGGGGTGCTGGGGGCGCTGCCCAAAGCAGCTTCTGGTTGGTTTCGCTTTGTTTCCTTTTTAAGGCTGACGTTGGCTGCCTGCAGGTCGGAGTTTCTCAGGGGTCGCTCGCGTCTGTCACCTGGCCGGGTGTGCGAGCTCAGGACTGGGCCCCACCCTAGGGTTCAGTCTGTAGGCCCGGGGTGGGGCCGCAAAGTATTTCTCGCAGGAACACGCGCGAGCTCCTTCGTGGCCTCCCACGCTAGCGTGGAACGCCTTGATTGCCTGTCAACCTGGGGACTTACAAGAGGCCCCAGACATACCTGGCGCGTCTACCTGTTGGAACAAAGACAAGATTTGGGGAAGATCATTGTTTTTTACCTTTACCTAAACGCTGACATAGGGCTTCCCTCATAGCTCAGTTGATAAATCATCTGTCTGCAATCCAGGAGAGGGGTTTGAATTCTGGGTCAGGAAGATCCCCCTGGAGAAGGAAATGGCAACCCACTCCAGTATTCTTGCCTGGAGAATCCCATGGACAGAGGAGCCTGGCGGGCTACAGTCCACGGATCTCAAGAGTTGGACATGACTTAGCGACTTCACCACCACCACCACTAAACGCTGACGTGCGAGGGAGTGAAATATAAAATCTGCCAACTGTCTTAAAGATCAGATAGACTTCTCAGAGACTTTGAGGCTGTGGAGACCCTCCTGGGCTCCTGCTTCATCAGCCCTTTCCCCCCACCACCACCACCCAGGACCACCTCCCACCCCCACTAGCACCCCACCCCCTCCCAGGGCGGGACTGGAGGAAGGCGGAGCTGAAGGAGGCCTGGCTGTCAGGACCTGTGGGCTGGTCCAGCTTCCTCTCCCACTCTTTGGTGGGAACGTGGGATGCTCTGGTATATGGGAGGCCAGGGTTAACCAGAAAGTCCAGGAAGTAGATATGGAAGAAGGCGGCTCCAACCCCATTAGGAAGGCCAGGGACCCCCCGTGAGGGAGGGGAGTGGGGTTAACAGGAGGGCCGCTGGGAGGAACGTTTCAGCCACATCGTTCTGACTTGTTTCCAAGTTTTATCTCCAGTTAGCACATCTCTGCTTGCAGAGCAGGGACGGGGTCTAATTGGTCTTTCTTACTTTCCTGGGTGTAGAATCGGAGGCGTGGTCTGAACTGAAGACTGAGGAGACAAGATCGCAGAGTTTGAATTTCAGTGCCGCCTTCTCTGCAGGTCCTGTGGCCTCTCTGGGCTGTGGTCTCACCTGTAAAGTGTGCCATGTGCCCACCCACTTGAAGAGGCGGGCCCTGCGGCACACCGTGCAGGAAGCCCCCGGCCTCGGCGCCCAGCAGCTGCTTCTGTTACACAGTGTGTCCCTTCATTCATTCACCGTGCGTTCATCGCCTGCCTGCTCCGTGCCAGACACTCTAGGTACCGGGAACACAGCATGCAACAAAATGCAAGTCTCTGCCTCCTGGGAGCTCACATTCTAGCGTCAGGATGGGAGAGAAACAACACACACGTGGATAAAGTGTGCAGCGTCCCTGTAATGATGCCTGTGGGAAGTATGGGCTTCCCTGGTGGCTCAGTGGCAAAGAATCTACCTGCCAGTGCAGGAGACGCAAGTTCAATCCCTGGGCCAGGAAGATCCCCTGGAGAAGGAAATGGCAATCCACTCCAACATTCTTGCCTGGGAAATCCCAAATGCAATGGCACCCCACTCCAGTACTCTTGCCTGGAAAATCCCATGGGTGGAGGAGCCTGGTGGGCTGCAGTCCATGGGATAGCTAAGAGTCAGACACGACTGAAGGACTTCACTTTCACTTTTTACTTTCATGCATTGGAGAAGGAAATGGCAACCCACTCCAGTGTTCTTGCCTGGAGAATCCCAGGGACGGAGGAGCCTGGTGGGCTGCCATCTATGGGGTCGCACAGAGTCGGACACGACTGAAGCGACTTAGCACCAGCAGAGTGACTAAACGATAGGAAACACAAAGCTCTGCACATAGTACTCTTGCCTGGAGAATCCCAGGGATGGGGGAGCCTGGTGGGCTGCCATCTGTGGGGTCACGCAGAGTTGGGCACGACTGAAGCGACTTAGCAGCAGCAGCAGCACATAGGAGAGGCTCCTTAGACAAGTTGACTGAGTTTAGTTCTCGCCTCTCCCTCCCATCCCCCACTTTCTCTCAGTCCCAACATCCCGTTTCCAATGAGATTGTATAATGTGGGGCCCAAACTCTGGAGACAGGCAGTGTAGACGTCATACATCGGCCCCGGGCACAGGCCTGGAAAGGGTGGCAGCACCAGAGAACGGAGCCCACACAACATCCTGCCGGTGACCTGGGGAGACACCCACGGGCGGTTTGAGGTGCGTCTTCCTCCCGGAGCAGACTGTTGTACTCCCAAGTTTGCATTCCTCGGGGATCGATGCTCGCTGCCCTGTGGAGTCAGGACAGTCAACGGCGGACCGGGCCGTGTGGGGTGAGGGGCTGGGAGGCACGGGCTGGCCTGAGTTTCTGAGCCCAGGCGCGGGCCTCCAGCCACGTGGCCTGGCCTCATGTTTCTGCTGCAGAAGCTGTTTACCTTTCCTCTGCTCCCTCTGGACTCTGACGTCCCAGAGTCCGGTGTGGACCTGCCCCACGTGTGGGCTAAGAGACAACAGCACCACAGGGCAAACACCTGCTTGTCAACAGAGGAAGACCAAAGGCCTGGGGTTGGGAGGTAGGTGCCCACGCCCGGAGCAAAGCGGAAGATGGGGACTAGGATCTTTTTCAAAGGGAGGAATGAGGCTTAGAGCGTCTGCTTACACTGTGATCAATGTAGACTTCTACTGAGATGCTAAATATGTGAAAGTCAATTCATTCCTGTGACATTCCCATAGCCAAGCATGAACATATTAGTTCATACAAATTTTAAACCTTCATATCAGAGTGTGTTGCCATTTCCTTCTCCAGGGGATCTTCCCGACCCAGGGATTGAACCCGGGTCTCCTGCACTACAGGCAGATTCTTTACCAACTGAGCCACAAGGGAAGCCCTCCCCTCTCGTCGGGTCCTACCTCCGTCACGGGCTGTTGTTACTCTCCCAGTGAAAAACAGTTAATGGAAAGTCAAGGAAAACAAGGTGGGAGCAGGAATTTTTACCGTGAATAAACCTAAAAGAAATTAAAGTAGAAAAAAAGGAAAACAGACAGCAGATATTGAAGCAATTTGATACACTCAAATAGTGCGGAGACACGGAACTGTAAATCTAAGTATAACACGATCAAACGAGAGTAATCACAGGACCTCCCTGGCGGCTTCCCGGGTCGCTCAGGCAATAAGGAATTCGCCTGCTGATGGAAGAGACACGGGTGTGATTCCTGGTCTGGGAAGATCCCATGTGCCGTGGAGCAACTAAGCTCGTGTGCCCCAACTACTGAGCCCGTGCTCTGGGGCCACAACAACTGCAGCCCCCTAGCCCTAGAGCCCGTGCTCCACAGCAAGAGAAGCCGCCGGAATGAGAAGCCTGCACACGGCAACTAGAGAGTAACCACCTCTGGCCACAATGAGAGAAAGGCCCTGCAGCATAGAAGCACCGATGCTTTTGAACTGTGGGGTGGAAATCAGTCCTGAGTATTCACTGGAAGGACTGATGCTGAAGCTGAGACTCCAACGCTGTGGTCATCTGCTGAGAAGCACTGACTCACTGGAAAAGACCCTGATGCTGGGAAAGACTGAGGACAGGAGGAGAAGGGGACAACAGAGGATGAGATGATCGGATGGCGTCACTGATTCAATGGACATGAGTTTGAGTAAACTCCAGGAGTTGGCAATGGACAGGGAGGCCTGGCATACTGCAGTCCATGGGGTCGCAAAGAGTCGGACACGACTGAGCGACTGAACTGAACTGAGCATAGGAGACCCAGCACAATCAATCAATAAATATATATATATATTTTTTTTAAGAAAAGAATGATAACAGTAATGGACTGAGACAGAGAGAAGAAGAGGTAACTGCTGGAGGCAGACAGCTCAGGGTCCCCAGTGGAGGCCACAACTTGGACCCGGGGTGCCCATGAGTCCCCCGCCCAGGGATTCCTGGAAGCTGAGCTACTCAGAGCCCCGGCAAGGCCCAGAAACAGAAAACGGCGAGACCAGAGGGAGGCCAGGCTGGGGGCAGGACCTTGCCCAGGCCAGCTCTACCTGGCCCCGGGGCTGGGCTGGGGGAACAGGGCTGAGTGTAGGGTGTAAACTAAAGGCGGGGTCCTTAGACAGCATCCCCACAGAGGGTTGCGAGCTGTGGGTCTGGGCAGAGAGCTGGCAGCATCCGAGGCCATTCGTGCAGGACCTATTTCCAGTGGTGACCCCTCGGGGCCAAGAGAAATGTGGCTCCAGGCTTCTCCCTGGACTCCAGCCTCGTCCACTCTCCAAGCAGAGAGCCTGGTCAGACTCTTCAGGGGCATGAACTCCGAGGCAGACCTGGAACGACAGTAGAGGAGTCGTGGGGCTTCCCTGGTGGCCCAGCGGCTGAGACTCCACGCTCCAGTGCAGGGATCCCCTGCTTGACCCCGGGTCAGGGAACTAGATCCCTCGTGCTGCAGCTAAGACCCCGTGCAGCCAAGTAAGTAAATGACTAGTTTTCGGAAAGGAGTCATGACTGCATTGGAGCCTGATGTGGGGGCGCAAGTCCCCCTGAACCTCTAAACAGAGACAAGGAGGGCATCAGGCAGGAACCTGACAGGGGAGCGAGTCCCCCGAAACCTCTGAACAGAGACAAGGAGGGCGTCAGGCAGGAGCCTGACGTAGGGGCGCAAGTCCCCCAAAACCTCTGAATGGAGACAAGGAGGGCGTCAGGCAGGAGCCTGACATAGGGGAGCAAGTCCCCCGAAACCTCTGAACAGAGACAAGGAGGGTGTCAGGCAGCGCTCCTGGGTCTCCCCCACCGACCTCTTTGCTGCCAAGGTTGGGACAGAGGGTAAACGGGGAGGCTGGAGCTGCCCCTTTGGGTTAAAGCACATGCCAGGCTCTCAGTTACCGCGGGCTGGACAGCAGGGTCACTGAGCGTTCGGCCCTGGGATATTATGTCAAAACTATCTTCAGAGCGAAATTAAGACATCACTTGCCTTTTCCACTTTGCAGACATCTGCACTGCACAGGAGCAGTGGTGAGTAAAACCATGCCCACGTCATTTAAGAATATCCTGGATAAACCATTAAAAATTATACTATTAAGTCTCAACACTGAGTTCCTGACCTTAATATCCTATGTGACAAAATGGGCCACACACAGAAAGCCCTTCTACTCCTGACGTGCGATGACTGCTCTGGGGAAGGGCACCCAGGAGATTGTTGTGAGCTGAGCCAGAAGCTTTTTTTTTTTTTTTTTTTTTCATGAAACATCATTTCTACTTAAAGGAATGATGAATAAACCACGGACATTCACATTCGGGTGCGGAATAGACATTTTCTTTAAAATTACTGAAGCAAATCTCCGACTTCAAGGGAAGCAACTGGAAGAATGCGCTGCCAATCCTCAAATCTGAACTTTGAAGGAAAAATGATGATTTGAAATGCCTGCATCTGCTGTGGGACCAACAGCTCCCCAGCACTGCCAGGCTTCTCTGACGGGACCAGCGGTGCAGCAGACGGGACTTTCGGTAGCGGCTGATGACAGACGGCCAGGTTTGGGAGATCTGCATCTCTCAATAAACCCGAATTTCCCAAACAGCCCGTGTCTGATGTCACATGTGGGGGTCACTGGGTATAAAACAGACGAACAATAGCTCAGGGAACTACATTCAACAAAAATAATCTGTAACGGAAAAGAGTCTGAAAAAGAATAGATAGATCTGAGTCATTTTGCCGTACAACTGAAACTAATACAGCATTGTAAATCAACTGTACTTCAATTTTTAACAACGGTTCAAAAAAATCTTTTTAATTATCCCTGTAGGGCATCTCTGTGCTGGAAGTCGACCAGAGGGGTAAACTTAAGGTCTACTCAGGCCTCTTCTGAGCCTGCACCCATGCCAAGGTATGTGACTTTCTGATTGCTTTATATATATATGGTTTCTTTTGAATGTTTTACTCTTTTAATGTCTGACTCTCAAAAGGGGAAAAAGAAAAACTTAAAGGAGGGAAAAAACCAGAATCTAAAAACAAGCACCAGTTCTTTTTCTTAAGATTTTTAAAAAATGTATTTGGCTGCACCGGGTCGTAGCTGCTACACTCAAGATCTCCCATCTTCACTGGGGCAGCTGGGATCTTCAGTAGCTGCATGCAGGCTCTTCAGTTGTTAATCTTTGGCTATAGTTGTGCAGTCGCCAAGTTTTGTCTGACTCTTCAAGACCCCGTGGACTGCAACATACCAGGCTTCCCGTCTTTCACCATCTCCTGGAGTTTGCCCAAGTTCATGTCCACTGAGTTGGTGATACCATCCAACCATCTCATCCTCTGTCACCCTCTTTTTCTCCTGCCTTCACTCTTTCCCAGTTATCAGGGTCTTTTCCAACAAGTCAGCTATTCGCATCAGGTAGGTAAAGTATAACCTATTTCCCTAACCAGGGATCAAACCCTGGCTCCTTGCATTGAGTCTTAGCCACTGGACCACGAAGGCAGTCCCAGGCACCAGCTCTTTAAATTTTCCGGAAGTTGTTTCTGCTGGAAGAGGCAGGGTATATAACAAGGGTGGTGAAGTTTGCAAAAATGCTGACCGTCTCTGGGTCTGTGGGCTTCCCTATGGCTCAGCTGGTAAAGAATCTGCCTGTAATGAGGGGGACCTGGGTTCAATCTCTGGGTTGGGAAGATCCCCTGGAAAAGGGAAAGGCTACCCACTCCCGTATTCTGGCCTGCAGAATTCCATGGACTGTATGGTCCATGGGGTCGCAAAGAGTCAGACATGACTGAGTGAGCTTCGCTTTCGCTTTCTCTGGGTCTGCTGATCAGAGCACAGAGCCCTGTTCATGGAGGGCAGGGTCCTTTCTTGCCTCTCCTGGCCCCTGGCTCCTGCAGGCTGCCTGTAGCCAGTTCTCGGAGCCTGCCTGCCCGGGGGCAGTGCTGGGGGCAAGTGCTGGGGCGGTAGGGAACGCTGCTGTGAGAGGAGCTGAAATCGACCAAACTTGACAGGTATGAGAAATGGTCATAAAGTCTGGTTTTCAGCCACCAGTTTCTTCCTTTATAATTTTATCACTTTGTTGTTGCTTAAAATAATTGTATTGAGAGAGCAATGGCTTACAACATTTTCAAAGTGAAAGGCACTCAGTCGTGTCCAACTCTTTGTGACCCCGTGGGCTATACAGTCCATGGAATTCCCCAGGCCAGAATACTGGAGTGGGTTGCCTCTCCCTTCCCCAGGGGATCTTCCCAACGCAGGGATCAAACCCAGGTCTCCAGCATTACAGGCAGATTCTTTACCAGCTGAGCTACCAGGGAAGCCCAAGAATACTGGATATCTTATACATGTCCAAATTTTTTTCTTTAAAAAATTGACGGTAAAAGAATACTTCTATGAATGAACTTGCCATCTTAGCCTCTTTAAAGCCTGCAGTTCAGTGGCATCAAGAACACCCACAGTGTTGGGCACCGTCACCAGCTGGACTCCTTCCATCTTCCCAAATGGAAACTCTTCATTCATGAAACAGTCACTCCTCTTTCCGCCCGCTCCCCAGCCCCTGACAACAACCATTCTACTTTCTGCGTCCGTGAATCCGATGAATCTAGGTGCTTCATATAAGTGGAGTCATGCTATGATGGGCTTATTTCACTCAGCATAACATCCTCAACGTTCATCCACACTGTAGCCATGTCAGAATATCCTTCCTTTTAAAGGCTGCATAATATTCCAATGTGTGTTTATGCCACAATTTATCTGCGTATCCTATGATGGACACTAGAGGCAGGTAGACAACCAGTTCCTTGAGCCGAGGTTAGACCTCACTGCTGAAATCACTGGGGGATGACGGTTGCTGAAGCAGACCAGTGCACGCCTGTGTCAGAGCGTGGGGTTCACTGACTGAGTGCCACCGGGACCGCCACTCTGCAGGCTGTGATACAGCCTGTGGGGGCTGCAGGGCGAGAGAGATGAAGAAATACAGCTTCTCATAGATGTCTTCCTGGGTTTTAAGAAAACAAAAATCCCCTTTAAATTTTCCCCCCAGTTTGGACTGCTTTCAATCCTACTTTTACGGTGGTGGTGTTCAGTCACCCAGTCGTGTCTGACTCTGCAGCCCCATGGACCGCAGCATTCTACGCTTCTCTGGCCCTCAGTATCTCCCAGAGTTTGCTCAAACTCATGTCCACTGAGTCAGTGATGCCATCCAACCATCTCGTCTTCTGTCACCCCCTTCTCCTCCTGCCTTCAATCTTTCCCAGCATCAGGGTCTTTTCCAATGAGCTGGCTGTTCACATCAGGTGGCCACAGTATTGGAGCTTAAGCATCAGTGCTTCCAGTGAATATTCAGGGTTATTTTCCTTTAGGATTGACTGGTTGGATCTCCTTGCTGTCCAAGGGACTCTCAAGAGTCTTCTTCAATACCGCAGCTCAAAAGCATCAATTCTTCGGTGCTCAGCCTTCTTTATGGTCCAACACTCACATCCATATATGACTACTGGAAAAACCACAGCCTTGACGAGACGGACCCTTGTCAGCAAAATGACGTCTCTGCTTTTTAATATTCTGTCCAGCTTTGTTGCAGCTTTTCTTCCGAGGAGTAAGCGTCTTTTACTTCGGTGGCTGCAGCCACCGTCCGCATTGATTTTGGAGGCCAAGAAAATAACATCTGCCAGTTTCCGCTTTTTCTCCATCTCTTGCCGCAAGGTGATGGGACCGGATGCCAGGATCTTAGTTTTCTGGACGTTGAGTTTTAAGTACTTTAATGTTAGGCTCTTACTTCTTGGAAGGGGACGCCACGCCAGGCCACCTGGGGACCCATGTTTATATGGACTACATTGAATTGAGATGTGTGTTTTCATAAACTCTGTCCAGTGACAGACTGGCCGCTACCCAGTTTGTATAGAAAAGCGGACAAAGTATCCCTGGCTTTCAAGTTGCGGGAGGAGAGAAGGCTGGCACGGAATGCTCAGATTTCCTCTCCTTCCTGACCTCCTGTCCGATCTCAGGCTCCAAGGAAAGTGGGCTCTGTTTTCTGAGCAAACATCTTCATGATGCCAAACAAACTGGACGGAAAGTCAACAGCTAGCAGGCCACGGTTTGGTCTCTGGATGGCAGAAGCACCAGCAGGGGTGGCGTGGCTCAGTTCTCTGCTTTATCCTACAGACTTAAGACTTAACTGTCAAAAGACCGTTTCGGGCTTAAGAAGGGAACCAGGGCTCTCAGCCAGAGGGATCTGGGCTTCTCTGTTTTGGAAAGCAGCAACGTCACGCCCAGTGTCACTTACTTCTGGCAGATGGGTGGGCCGATGGATAACTTCGGGACAAGGGGCCTCGTGCAGGAGGCAACGCAAAGGGAAAGAAGAGCGTGCTGCCGTGGAAACAGCGCGGCTCCCCCACACCCACACCCCGCGCTAGTCCGAAACCGCAGTTGTAGCAGCCTGCTACTTTTTATTTTTAACTCTCAGGGCATGGATTAGAGCCTTCAGTTCTGTCCCCAGAGGTTCCGGTCTGAGCCCGGACTCAGCAGAGACAGACAGGCTCCCTCCAGGCGGCAGCACAGCTCCTTAATTGGCTTGAAAAGTGGCAGCCGATCCGGCAGCGCTGCTGCTCCCAGGCTGGGCCGCAGAGCCCCTCTGGGCGCTCCGTCCCGCGGCTCCCCTCTGTTCCTTCTCCATCGACTTCATTCCGGGGACCCCGCCCCCAGCTTCCCTGAGAGCCTGCTCACGTGGCCGCTGCACGCTGCCGCTCCGGGGGCGGCACTTCCTGCCCGCGCCTGCGGGCCAGGCCTCAGCGAGAGCGTCGTCGCCGGTCCCTCTGGCCCCCGGGCCGCCGCCGGGCAGCATCGTCTGTTACCGCCTCGGACGGGACGCTTGCGCCGGACTGTCTCTAGAGCGTTTGTCCATGGTCTTTTAACTGCTCCGTCTCCTGCCTCTTGGGGCTTCCCGTGGGCTTTCTGGGTGGCTCAGTTGGTAAAGAATCTGCCTGCAATGCTGGAGACTTGGGTCGGGAAGATTCCTGGGAGAAGGGAATGGCAACCCACTCCAGTATTCTTGCCTGGAGAATCCCATGGACAGAGGAGCCTGGCGGGCCACAGTCCATGGGGGTGGCAAGAGTCGGACACGACCTAGAATTATCTTTCTTTCTCTGGCCTCAGAGTTCCTCACTGGGCTGACTGCCCAGCCTGGCCCCAGGCGTCCGTCCTGGGAGGCTGGGGTGCACGGGGCCCCCACAAGGGTAGGAGCAGCTTCCTGGCTCCCACTGGGAGCAGCGAGGGCTTGAGTTGCCTTGGCCTCTGTTTCCCCTTCTGCCCATGAAAAGGGTTGGATTCAATCAATTTGTCCTAAAATTCCGGTTTTCTTTCAATGGTTTTATTCAAACTGGTTGACTAAAAAAATATAGTCACAACCCAAAAGGAGAGAGTTAGTTGGTGGGACTGTTTAGGACTCCAAGCCCAAGAAAGGGCATCTCAGTATCTCTGAGAAAACTGCTCCAAGGAGGCGGGAGGGGGAGTCGGGGGGTATACAAGTTTGCAACAAAAGGAGCAGGCAGTCTGAACATCAATGATCAGGTATCAAATTAAGGAATTTAGTGTCCTGTGTATGGGATGATGCAAGCCTCTGGGCTCACAGAACCTTATGCACTTCAGCTACCTGGGGCCAAATCCTGCTTCCTGTCCACCTTAAGGACGGGCAGATGTGGCCTCCTGCGTCTTCGTGCTCCACAGCAATCTCCTGACAGTGGGGGTGGGGGCAGCAGCAGCTGCTGGATCGCAGTTTGGGGGCCCTCATTCACAGCTGGAGGCCAGAAATCCCTGACGGCTCTGGCATTTCTTGTTGATTGATATGGCAGGAGATACTTTCAGATCCCTTATGATTATACAGTGGAAGTGAGCAAATAGATTTAAGGGACTAGATCTGATAGAGTGCTGTATATTGTCACCCTGCTTATTTAACTTCTATGCAGAGTACATCATGAGAAACACTGGGCTGGAAGAAGTACAAGCTGGAATCAAGATTTCTGGGAGAAATATCAATAACCTCAGATATGCAGATGACACCACCCTTATGGCAGAAAGTGAAGAGGAATTTAAAAGCCTCATGATGAAAGTGAAAGAGGAGAGTGAAAAAGTTGGCTTAAAGCTCAACATTCAGAAAACTAAGATCATGGCATCTGGTCCCATCACTTCATGGCAAATAGATGGGGAAACAGTGGAAATAGTGTCGGACTTTCTTTTTTTGGGCTCCAAAATCACTGCAGGTGGTGATTGCAGCCATGAAGTTGGAAGATGCTTGCTCCTTGGAAGGAAAGTTATGACCAACCTAGATAGTATATTGAAAAGCAGAGACATTACTTTGCCAACAAAGGTCCGTCTAGTCAAGGCTATGGTTTTCCAGTGGTCATGTATGGATGTGAGAGTTGGACTGTGAAGAAAGCTGAGTGCCAAAGAATTGATGCTTTTGAACTGTGGTATTGGAGAAGACTCTTGAGAGTCCTTTGGGCTGCAAGGAGATCCAACTAGTCCATCCTAAAGGAAATCAGTCTTGAATATTCATTGGAAGGACTGATGCTGAAACTGAAACTCCAATAAACTTTGGCCACCTGATTCGAAGAACTGACTCATTGGAAAAGCCCCTGATGCTAGGAGGGATTGGGGGCAGGAGGAGAAGGGGACGACAGAGGATGAGATGGCTGGATGGCATCACCAACTCGATGGACATGAGTCTGAGTGAACTCTGGGAGTTGGTGATGGACAGGGAGGCCTGGTGTGCTATGATTCATGGGGTCGCAAAAAGTCAGACACGACTGAACGACTGAACCGAACTTTCACAAAACAAAAATGTTGCAGGAAGGGGGACCCCTTCCAGGGCCTGAAACTGGGCTCTTTTCTAACACTCGGAAATGAATTGTCCGAGGAGACACATGTGCTGACAAAGCAAGAGATTTGCTTGGGAAAGGGCATCCGGGCAGAGAACAGGGGGGGAAGGGAACCCAGGAGAACAGCTCTGCCACGTGGCTCGCAATCTCGGGTTTTATGGTGATGGGATTAGTTTCTGGGCTATCTTTAGCCAGTCATTCTGACTCGGAGTCCTTCCTGGTGGTGCATGCCTTGTTCAGCCAAATGGATGCCAGAGAGGATTCTGGGAGATGGTCGGACACGTCGTATCTCCTTTTGACCTTTCCCAAACTCTTCCAATTGGTGGTGGCTTATTAGTTCCGCGTTCCTTACCAGGACCTCCTGTCATAAAACGACTCATGCAAATGGTTACTATGGTGCCTGGCCAGGGTGGATGGTTTCAATCAGTTGCTTCCCCTAATAAAAGCACATCCTACGGAGCCTTGTCCACTCAGCTCCATGCCCTGCATGCCCAGCAGAGCCCGCTCCCAGGGAATCACCGAATAGGACTCTCCCTGAGGCCCCTTTCAGCTTGTAGCAGGCTGGGCTCCTGCAGCTGGAGCTTTCAGGCAGGACCCCAGAGGAGGCGGCGGCCTGGCGGCTCCTGTCTGAGCTCCGGAGCAGAGGCTCAGGGGACAGGAAAGAAGCACTGTTGGCAAATGCACATGCTGAGGGCCCGGAGCCTCAATTTACCTAAAATCGAGTTGGGGAAACAACTCCAGGGTGCAACCACCCAGGCCCACCCTGAGCGGTGAGGTTGGAGTGGTAGGCCCCATTGAGGTTTTTGCTGTCTTTTTTTTTTTTTTTTCCCCCAGTGCGGCAAAAAGTTATGTAAAGGTTTTAAATACAGGCTCAGCATGATCTGATTTACACACTTGAAAGATGTACGTTTTTGAAAGACTCTAGAACTTCCCTAGTGGTCCAGGGGTTAAGACTCCTCACTCCCAATTCCAGGGCCTGGGTTCAACCCCTAGTTGGGGAAGTAAATCCCACATACCTTGCAGCATGGCCAAAAAAAATTTTTTTTTTTAGTAAATTAAAAGACTCTGGTGTTAGGTTGAAGAGTAGATTTCGAGGATAAAACCTAATGGAGGAAAAACTGCAAATGTATGAGCTTATTCACTAGTCTTCCTGAGAGATGACAGGTCACCCAAGAGAAGGGAACCTGTGTCCACACAGACCCCGGCACAGGAATGTCCAAGAAGGACCGTTCATAGTAGCCCGGCGGTGGAAGCAACCCTGACGGCCACCAGCTGACGCGTGGATGAACACGATATATGGGTTATCCACGAACCGAAACCTCAGTTAAACAGTCGGGCGACCAGCAGGGGGAGCTCTCAACCCTGCAAGGCCAGGCGGACACGCGGACTGCGCCGACAGTCTGGTGAGGACCAGCCAATGAGAGGCTGGGGCTCTGTGCACTAAGCCCGCCCACCTTCCTCTTCCCTCCACAGAAGCTGCTTTCCCCGCGTGCACGGCCTTGCGCGTGGCCGCCAGGCTTGAAACCTGCAGGTGCAATTTTCTGCTGATGCTGAGTAGACTCGTCTTTGCTGGGAAATACCTGGCAGTCTTTCCACTTTTGGTCAACCTTTGGGCGGCCCGTCCGGGGTCCAGAGAAGACCCCCAGCCGCTGAGCGGATAGGTGCAGTTCCCACCCTGAGCTCATCGTCACTCACTGCTTTCCTCGAGGACCCTAGATTTTGAAGGTGCGTCTTTCTCCTGAGCCCCATCTCCTTCGAGATTTAAAGCTCTCCAGGATTTAGTCAGGACGTTTGCTACAGCTTTATCCTTTCTGGTCAAGGTCTTGCTCTGTGTGCAAGGACTCATTTGGCACTTTGGTCTGATTTGAGATCAAGCCCATCCAGCTGGCACTGTTTGCCTTCGGACCATGACTTTGGAACACGCCTTACCCTCCGGTTCCTCTGGGACCAGACTGCCCCCTTAGAACTCCTGGTCTTAGGCCTGTGGACTGTTTGAGCTGTTTAGCCTGTTTGAAAATGACTCTCGGGAGTTCCCTGGTGGTCTAATGGTTAGGAGTCGGCACTTTCTCTTCCAAGAGCCCAAGTTCAACCCCTCACTGGGGAACTGAGATCCTGCAAGCCAAGCGGCGAACAAAAATAAAATTGGTCACTTACCGCTCTCTGCCAAACAAACCAAAACTCGCCTCTGAGGAGCTGGACCCTCGTCATATGAGTATTTTGAGGGTGCCCCTCCCTCCTGTTTCGTGGTTGTTGTTCAGTCGATAAGTTGTGTCTGACTCTTTGCAACCCCAGGGACTCTGTCCCACCAGGCTCCCCTGTCCATCACTGCCTCCCGGAGTTTGCCCAAGTTCATGTCCATTCAGTTGATGACGCCATCCAACCGCCTCATCCTTGGCTGCCCTCTTTTCCTTCTGCCCTCAATCTTTCCGAGCGTCAGGGTCTTTGCCAGTGAGTTGGCTGGAGGAGAGAAGGGCAAGCCACTCCAGTGTTCCTGCCACGAGAAGCCTGTGAACAGTATAAAAAGGCAAAAAGAAATGACACCGAAAGATAAGCCCCCCAGGTAGGAAGGTGTCCGACAGGCTGCTCGGGAAGAAGGGAGGTCGCGTATCAATAGCGCCCTCCTACTAAAAGCCTCCTAATATCTGTCTCATATTATGTCTTGAACCATTGTCCTTCCTCATGCACGTTTCTAACTAAATGGACTCACCTGACCAGAGGCAGTTTAGAACAGCAGGAGCAGGGACCCAGCCCCTGGCCGCCCAGTGCCATCTCCGTGGTGGCCCCAGACCTGGGGGCCTACCCCAGCCCGAACTTATCTTCTTAAAACTCAACTGGACAACGATTCCGCTAAAATTTCCAGAACTGAATGGAACACCTATTTCTATTGGTATTTTGAGGCTTCCAAATGTTGTCAGGAGCCTAAAACTGCCCCTCTGCGAAATGAGATGTCAAGATTCACTGAGGCAAACAGACAATAAGATAAAGCGGCTCCTGACGCCTAAGGCTCTTCCTGGCTTGTTTGTCTCAGCTCAGCCCCCAGCACCGTCCCCCTCCTCTCTGTCCCTGCCCCCAGCCCTCCTCTACACCCTCACTCATTCTCTTGTCCAGCTTCCCTTTTTCTCTGAAATTCTGCCCATTCCCTTTTCCTCTAAACTGGCCCTTTTACACTTAAGCTTCTGAAGACCCAGAGGCTAACACCTTTTTTATGCTCCATGGACTTAAAGCTCAGCTGTGAGCCATAGCTGAAGACCTTCCTAAAGTAACCACAGACGGCACTCACACATCTGCTGGGGAATCTTATAGTCATGCAAACCCATCCACCCGATCTCTCAGGCTTCTGCCAGCCAGTGCCCGTGCTTGTCAGTGAGGCCAGGCCCCGCATTCAGTCTGCCATGAACTGGCAAGATCCCGAAGGGTCTCTAGGATTAGAGGCGGGAGACCTGGCCATTAACTTACATGATGGGACTTGGTCAATCACCCAGTGACGTCATCAGGCCATTCCTAGGACTTTCCCAAAGCCTGCATTAGTTGTTTGTTTGTTGAATATTTATTGATCTAGCTCACTGCACCAGATCCAAGTCGCAGCACACGGGACCTTTGATCGTCACTGCTGCATTGGGGTTCTTTAGTTGCAGCCTGCAAACTCTTAGCTGTGGCCTGTGGGACCTAGTTCCCTGACCAGGGATTGAACCCAGGCCCCCTGCATTGGGAGCGCGGAGTCTTAGCCACTGGACCACCAGGGAAGTCCCTAGCAAGTACCTTTTTGCCTCTCCTTGGGAAGGAGAACAACTCACCTGCACAGTAATGCCGCAGGATTCGCTGCTTTCCTGTTTCTGGCAAATCCTAGAGGCTGACCTGTTCAGTACCAGGTTCCCCAGTGGTTCTGCCGTTTTGCAACATGTGGATGAAGTTGCCTCTCTGCTCTCCTTCTCAAGCCTCCGGACAGGAAGACTGCCTCCAGTCACTAGGGCTTTTAGCCTTAAAGGGACACAACGTCCAAGAAAAATTGCGGTTTGCCCCAAACCAGATTCCACATTTAGGGCATCTGATATCAGAACCAGAGCCCCACCAAGGTCCAGATAGACTTCATAATGTTCCGGGTTTTCCCAGACCCAAAACTCAGCACCAACCGTCAGGTTTTTCTCGAGCTAGCTGGTTATTGCTATAGCTGGATTCCAACTTTCTGTTTTGGCCAAACCTCTGTAGGTTTTACTAAAGAATAACAACCCAGGCCAATCGTATGGGAAGAATAGGGCTACATAGACTGTAAGACCTTAAAGGAGAGCTTGCTGAACCCACCTGCCCTTGGGCGTTCCAGTTGCCTGATCCCTGGCTTCCTTTTTGCACAGGAAAAGGAAGAGAATGCCCTTGAGGTGTTACCCCGAAACTGATCTGTAGGGCATCATAGCCAGCAGCTGCCGCTTGGCACAGGGGCACCCTCTGTTGCCTGAGGGGTGTTCCCGCCACTGTCCTCTGGTTCTGGAGCTTTTGAAAGAGCAGAGTTGGTGACGGGTTGGCGTTGGGGCTTGAGACGGAGCAGTCCGGTCCTTGGACCCAGAAGTGTGGCTTGTGTGGACAGCAGCAGCCTGGAGCAAGGCAGGTCCAGACGGGGAGATGCAGCTCGGGAGTCACGGGCGGGTAGGGCGCATGTGTGCCAGGAGGGCTCGGGCGTGCTGCTTCTTGTGGGGCTTCCGCGGCGGGCGGGCCCGTGGGCAGAGGCGGCAGTCGTCCTGAGATTGACCACTCGGCTGCTGTCACGGAGGTGGCCCGGGCTGCTGTCCTGATTGGGCACCTTCCCGCTTCTCCACTCTGATGCCATCTCCTCTCGCAGCTGGCCCTCAACCACTCTTCCCCACCCCTCCCATCCCAGACAGGGCCCTGTGCTCACGTCTTCCTGTGCTCACCTGTGCCTGTGCCCACGTGTGCCTGTGCCCACCTGTGCCTGTGCCCGCCTGTGCCTGTGCTCACGTCTTCCTGTGCCCACGTGTACCTGTGCCCACCTGTGCCTGTGCCCACCTGTGCCTGTGCCCACCTGTGCCCGTGCCCACCTGTACCTTGCTCTACTTGATACTGATGGTGAGTGGTTTCCAGCCTCTGTGCCCCACTAGGACAGGGGTTCTCTCTTTTCTCTAAACATTGTATTCATAGCCAGGCTCTGCGTACATGGCAGGCAGACAGATGGGTGGTTACTGAACTGGAGGAAAACTTTAGATCTGGTCCACCCTCTTCACTATTGGAATCATCTTCCCCACCCTTGACCAAAACCCCAGGTGGCATCCTGGGTCTGGACCTACAGTGAGACACACCCAGGGAAAAGGGCACAGGAGTGAATTTCACTGGCCTGGTTCCCAGTCTTGATTCTTCCCTGAGCTCACAGTTTCTCTTTTTAAAAAAAAAATCCAGCTTCAACTCCCTGAACTATTTCATTTTTTAGTATTTTTTAAAAATAATAATCCCATGTCCTAGAAGGTATGTTCACTTCTTGGCCGCCAGGTGGCGCTAGTGGCAGACTCTGCTTGCCTTGCAGGGGGAGATGTGTTCAATCCCTGGGTCGGGAAGATCCCTGGAAAAGGGAATGGCAACCCCCTCCAGTATTGTTGCCTGGAGAACCCCATGGACAGAGGAGCCTGGCGGGCTACAATCCACGCAAAGAGGGGTCGCAAAGAGTCGGACACGACTGACTAAGTGAGCACTTGGTCTCACCTGGGCTTCCCAGGTGGCTCAGTGGTAAAGAATCCACCTGCCAGTGCTGAGACGTAGGTCTGATCCCTGGGTCGGGAAGATCCCCAGAAGAGGAAATGGCAGCCCACTTCGGTATTCCTGCCTGGAGAATCCCACGGACAGAGGAGCCTGTCGGGCTACACTCCATGGGGTCCCAGAGTCTCACACGACTGGGCACACACACACACACCAGTCTCACCTGAAGAGCCCACACTTCCGTGAGCCTACGCACAGGAGCCCCACAGGTGTTCAGGATGCACATCAAGGGAAAACTCGCCTGCTTTCTGGAGAAGGAAGAAGTAGCCTTTGGGAATATGCCCAGAGAGTTCTGTTCTTCACAAAAGCCCTGCCTCAAGGAAACTTTGACCAGAGCCTCGCCTCCCTGGAAGTAAGCAAAGCCTCACAGTCCTGAGAAGGCGATGCACCCCACTCCAGTACTCTCGCCTGGAGAATCCCATGGACGGAGGAGCCTGGTGGGCTGCAGTCCATGGGGTCGCTGACGGTCGGACACAACTAAGCGACTTCACTTTCACTTTTCACTTTCATGCATTGGAGAAGGAAATGGCAACCCACTCCAGTGTTCTTGCCTGGAGAATCCCAGGGACGGGGGAGCCTCGTGGGCTGCCGTCTATGGGGTCACACAGAGTCGGACACGACTGAGTGACTTAGCAGCAACAGCAGCACAGTCCTAAGGGAGGGAAAGTACCCCTCTGCAGTCCCTCCTGGCCCTCCAGTCTCACCTGAGTGGGACGGGGGTGGGGTGGAGCAACTCACAGACCCGGGCACAGCCCCACTGAAAGGTCTAACAGTTGTTTCACCACCACATCGAAGGCACCACGTCAAGCACAGATGACAGTGGGAAGAACTGAGAGCCTTATCTAAGAGGAAAACTCTAGGAGAACCCAGAGAGGATGACGGACAGGAAAACAACCACACAGGGAATTTCAGCCCCCTACACTTCCTGCTACAGCGGAGAGCACACGCAGCTTGACTTCCAGCCGTACAAACAAGCCTCACACTAAAAGCATATTTACTCATACCCAGGACACAGTGTCCCATCTTTCAACAAAAAGTTGCAAAGTGTTCTACAAAGGGAAAAAACACAGCTTGAAAAGACAAGAGCAAGCACCAGAACCAGACTCAGATATGGCGGAAACTGCAGCATGACTGGCTCAGGAATTAAAAGAACTGTGATTACACGCTGAGGGCCCTAATGGAGAAAGTGGATGACCTGAGAGAACTCGCTCAGTCATGTCCGACTCTTTGCACCCCATGGACTATACAGGCCAGAATACTGGAGTGGGTAGCCTTTCCCTTCTCCAGGGGATCTTCCCAACCCAGGGATCGAACCTAAGTCTCCGGCATTGCAGGCAGATTCTTTACTGTCTGAGCTATGAGGGAAGCCCACTTTTGAGAACAGGTGGGTAATATAAGCAGAGATGGAAACTAAGAAAGAATCAAAAGGAATGCCTGGAATCAAAACTAATGTAACTGTGAGACAACTACAGAAGGTGTGACATGCAAATCACAGCTCAACCAGAAGGGAAAGAGAAAGGAGCAGAAGAGATATTTGAAGTAATAAAGGCTGAGGATTTCCCCCAATTAATGATAAACATCAAACCACAGATCTAGGAAGCTCAGAGAGCGCTATGCAGGCAAATACCAAAAAAAACTAAAAAAAATCCTACACCAAAACATGTTGTATTCTAACTGCAGAAAATCAAGGACAAAGAAACGCTTGAAGAAAGCAGAGGAAACAAACACCTTACCCCTACAGGGACAGGGATAAAATTTCACCTGATGTCTCACAAATCATGCAAGCAAAACTGAAAAATCTCTTCAACTTAGAATCCAGTGAAATTATCCTTCAAAAGTGAAGGGACATGCACTTTCTCAGACCAGCAAAAACCACAGGAGACACCCCCTCCCCCCAGCCACAATGGCCGGCAGGCTGGGTCAGTGCTGAGCATGGGCTGCGCGTGGGAACGGCCCAGGACTCACTGATGGCCTGAGCCTGACCGAGTGATGACCACCTGGGCTCCTGGGCCACAGGACAGCCCCGCCGGAGGCTGCATCGTCCACGGGAAGCCCCCGCCCTCAGCCCACCCACCCGCGGCTGCATCCTTCCCCAGCCCGTGAGCTTGTGCCCTAAACCTCGGTCTCTGCAGCCTCCCAGGCTCAGGTTGGGGCCTCTGGTTGGAGACCCTGTGTCTCTCGACAGTTCAGGCGTGGGAGAGATGAGACCACCAGCCACGGTGGGCAGCGCTCTTCAAAGATCCTTGTGAGTCAGCTTGTCTGCAGGCCCCCGAGTCCTCTGCACACACGGGACAGGGTCCTGATCCCAAACTCCACCCCGACACCTGGAGGGAAATGGAGCTGTCCAGAGTGCTAGAATCGCTGAGCCTGGACAGAGCCCTTTCCAGCCCGAGGGGCTGTGCCCTACAGGCCTGGAGCACACAAGGGCTAGAGCCCCAGCTTTAGGAGGAGCCTGATCCAGGCCCAACAGGAGGGTGGTGGCTCCTCTGCCCTCCTCACGAGCTGGAGAGCAGACAGGGAGCGAGGCCTTTGGGCTGACCACCTGCTGTCTGCTGCAAACCCACCTTAAACTGGACCAGCCCCTCCCCCGGGCCAGTCCTCTGTTCACGTGCAAGTTCATTTATCCAAGTTGTTAATATTTTGACTCCTGATGGAATGTTAGGATCTGGGTATGGAAATATGGGTAAGAAGTATTTGTTAAACAAACGTATTTATGGGGCAGCTACCGTGTGCTTGAATGGTGCGAGAGCTGGAAAGGTGAACGGAGTATGCCTGTTGTCCTCCAGGGGCAGTAACTGGTTGGAGAGTCATTCACACGTATTTATTATGTGCCCAGAACCCAGCAAGTCATAAAGAAACGTCTCTTTATTGTTAATCGATGTGTGGTGCAGACAGGTGTAGAGGCTGGGCCCTAGATATATGTCATGTTATTCATATATTCAAGAGATCGTCTGGATGCTGACTGTAGGAGGGCAAGACAGTCGGGAGGCTGGCATTTGCAGTGACCAGAGAGAAAGGCGGCCAGCAGTGGTTGTGGACTAGAGACAGCGCGGAGGGGCGACAGAGCCATTTTGATGAAGTATTGTAGAGAAAAGCTGAAGTTTACACGCATAGGAGTTACACTGAGCCTTCAAAAGTTAATACAACATTTTCACCTAAAGGGCTTGTTAGAAAAGCTTCATGTTGCTTTCACACATTACTGGTGCACCATCAGAATCGCAACAGTCACTTTGCAGAGCTTTGGAGTACCAACCTAGGAGAGGTCCACCTCTGACGCTGCAGGTCTAAGAGAGGCCACTGCTACTGAATTGTGTGGTGCCCATGAAGCAATGCTTTAAGCATTTTACATGCTAATATGATATTTGTAAGTTGTATCTAAGTGCCTTGTTGTGATTTAGGAGATTGGGAATTTTTTGATCAACTTGCTATTTCTTTATCATTCTTCCTATTTAAAATAATGGAAAATTGGTGTCCCTTAGAATATTTGCAGAGATAATCTGACTTTTGAGGCACAGGAGTAATGGTGAAGAACTGACCAGCCTTAGTTTTGGATGAGATTTACACATGTGACTGGCGTGAGTTGCCATTTCCTCCTTTAGGGGATCTAACCCTCATCTCTTGGGTCTCCTGCATTGCTAGGTGGATTCCTTACCACTAGCACCACTTGGGAAGCCCAGACTTACACATACTTATCTTCTAAATTGGGCTTTCCAGGTGGCTTAGTGGTAAAGAATCCGCCTACAATTCAAGAGATGTGGGTTCGATCCCTGGGTCAGGAAGATCCCCTGGAGAAAGCAATGGCTACCTATTCCAGTATTCTTGACTGGGAAATCCCGCGGACAGAGGAGCCTGGCAGGCTACAGACCATGGGGTTGCAAAAAAAGTTGGACACGACTGAGTACTCATGCATCCATGCATCTTCTAAATTATTTAACTTCTCTTCTTCCACATCTTATAGTAAAACTGATGCTCCAGAACACAAATATTCTGTTATTTTGCATCCTCTCTGCATAGAATTGGGCTGTGCAGATTCCAGTTTGAAAAGTGTGTAGTATAGTACTTACAGTTGGTCAGAAAGATTAGGTGGAAAAACGAATTATCACTATAACTTCCAATAGCAACAAATTATTAAAAGCGGTTCCAAAAGTCTATTTTTCATTCTTTTTTTTTTTTTTTTGGTTGCGCCGGCTTGTGGGATCTTCATTTCCCCAACCAGGGATTGAACCCTGGCTCCAGCACTGAATACTAACCCCTGGATGGCTAGAGAATTCCCCAAAAGGATATTTTTAAAAGGATCTTAAAAGTGGTTTTGAAGAAGTCTTAAGGAGTTCTATTGAAGGTATTAGACACAAACCTCCTTGACAGTTTGGGAAGGGGCAACCTGGGGCCCAGAGGAGGGAGTCTGACAAGGGAATTCATTCCGGGCAGTGCGCCTTTCCTTTACCCATCAGAGAGCTCCGGCTGAGGATCCCGAGGCCTAGCCCCGCCCCCAGCGCTAGCCCCGCCCCGGCGCTAGCCCCGCCCCTACCCGGGCAGCCTGCGCACGTGCGCCCTGCCGGCACTGCGCACGCCCGCGGGGCGAGGGAAGGGGCGGGGCGAGCCGAGCCTGGAGGGTCTGCGCGGGGAGAGCATGGCCACGCTGCGCCGGCTGCGAGAGGTGCCCCGGCACCTGCTGGTCTGTGAGAAGTCCAACTTCGGCCATGACAAGTCGCGCCACCGGCATCTCGTGGAGACGCACTATTACAATTACAGGGTGAGTCCTGGCCCTCGGTCCGCGGATCGCGCACGCTCCCTCCCGCGGGCGCGGGAGGCTGGGGGAGAGCCGGGCTCTGCTCCGGGGGCCCGCCCTCGTCGCGTGGAGGGGCGGGGCCCTCGCTCGGCATGCTGGGAGCTGTAGTCTCTCCGTGGCTCCAGGCTCCTGTGTTGGCTCGCTTGAGGACCACAAGTCCCAGGGTGCACCGGTGCGGGGCGGTGCCCCGCCGTCGGAGGGCGGGGCAGGGTTCACGGGGCCTCTGGTCTCTTGCTGTGGCCTGGCCCCGCCCCAGGCGTGCTGCGTCCCTGGGGCGGGGCCGGAAGGCGGGGGCGGGGCCAGGACGGGCGGGGCGGCCGCCCTCCTTCCCTGCCGCTGGGTTCCTGCACCCGCGCGCCTCTCCGGAGCGGCCGGCCCAGTTCCGCCCGGGAGCTGCTTGCTCCTCTAAACCGCTTACGGGCGCTAGTTTGATCCCTGAAAAGCTCTTTCTTCTGCCCGCTGCTCTCCGCCTTGTCCATCCAGAGCGCCAGGGCGGCATTTGGGCAGCTTTTGGTAGAAATTCGCCTCGGCCGCCTTGCCCACAGCGATGTTTGCTGGTGTTCCCTGGAAGTGTCGCCCGCCCCGGGGCCCTTTTCGTGGCTGAGGCGTCAGTGGGGGTGGTTACTGGACCTTCCTGGGGAGGAGAAGCCCCCTGACTCCCGGGCAGTGTCTGCTGGGAAGGCTTCGCGGACCCGTGCAAGTGGGGAGGACTCCAGACTAGACCTTAAAATGGAAGCGCGTGAAGCCTCGCACGCTTTTAAGCTGATCAGCCTAATCTCAGCTCGGCCTCACTGGCCAGTGTCTCAGACACAAGTGGCGACCCCGGTTAGTGTCCCCGCTTTGGGAGAGTGGCCTTTTTCAAGGTGTGGAGCGGCCGGGCACCGCTTGAAACCTGTCGGGTTGAACGTCTCTGCTCTGGATGGATAACTCTTCACAGACAGCCGTCTGGGAGGTGCACTGTGTCCTCCCCAGCCCACGTGCAGAGCTTTTCCGTCGGGACAGTGGGAACACCAAGCTGACTTCTGCTTCCATGTGGCCTGTTAATAACCAGTATCCCCAAATTCCTTACGCCCTAAGGGACAGTTCCTCTGATTCCAGCCTGGTACCAGGATACACAGATCTGGGGATATTCACTTATACTTGGTGAGTCCCTAAGTCTAACCCTAACCCCGCCAGGCTCCTCTGTCCATGGGATTTCCCAGGCAAGAATACTGGAGTAGGTTGCCATTTCCTTTTCCAGGGGATCTTCCTGACCCAGGGATCAAACCTAGGTCTTTTGCATTGGCAGGCAGATTCTTTACCACTGCATTTCCCTAAAAATTAATTAATGTAGTGACAGGAACAGGTCATCAAATATATTGCTTATTTTCAAAAGATAAAACGCAAGCAAGAGTTTCCCATTAAAATTGTTTTTTTTCATTCAATTTCCTATACTGTGCACTTGAATTCAGAAATGGAAAACTTAACTTGTTGGATTTCTCTTTTCCTGAGATTAGTAAATTAATTTCAGACTTTTGCTGAAGGTTGTGGAGGAATGGTTAGTAGCCTTAATTATGTTGTATCATCACTAAATCCCGGGTGTTGATCTGCATGAAAATAAAACTTGTTGAAACCTATAATGGAGTATAATTTGCAAAAATGCTGAATCACATGCTGTATACATGAAACTAGTATAATACTGTAAGTCAACCATGCTTCTGTTATTAATATAAAAATAAGTTTTTTGTGTTGTATATTCCAATAGGTTTCATTTCTGATTCCTGAATGTGGGATACTATCAAAAGAACTGAAAGATCTGGTCATGGAATTTGGACCCTATTACTTTGTGAAGGATTTACCTCTTTATGAGTTAATCACACACGAATTCATCAATTCTTTTGTCAAGAAAGGTAAGAAAAACCTCATAGTGTCTGTGAACATGGTGGGATGCAGAAGGCCAGGGAGGCCACATCACACTTCCGGGGCTCCTGCCTTGTTCGAATCACGCGGATGGAGCGCGTCTGCGAGGTCAGGCGTGCGCAGCCCGCCCTCCGCCCCTCAGTAGCTCAGCCTGCTCTGTGCATCCCCAGGTTTGGTTTCTGATTCCACGGGTCCACACGCGTCCCGTGGGGGTGTTGTCACCCCAAGCTCGCGGAGAGGAAAAGCTTTCCGGCCCCGTGTTCAGATGCACTGCCGTCGGGCGTGGCCGCAAGAACCGCTGTGGTCCGCGCAGTGCCCACAACAGCCGTCTCAGCATGCTGGTCTCCTGATGGAGCCACACTGCCGTCTACACGGCCAGGTGCTGACGGGGGCCCAGCCTCTTCCGCTTGGACCCTGCGGCCCTCATCCCATCTGTGTCTGCTGGGTTGACTGTCTTGTTCCAGTTGCCTCCTGGGAGCCACTCGTTTGAAACCATTCCAGCGTCTTTAAGGATCCGCCCTCACTGCAGGCATCGCCGCACAGGAGCCACTGGCCTCTTGTCGTCGGTCTCAGCGACCCGATTCCTTTCGTTGGTTTTGAGCTGAGGACTTACCTGGCGGTCCGGTGGTTAGGACTTAAGGCTTTCACTGCCCAGGGCCTGGGTTCAATCCTTGCTCAGGGAACTAGATTGACACAAAATACATGGTGCAGCCAGAAAAAAAGCTTGATGCTCCAATTGCTAATGACGTGGGCCCGGGCACGGCAGGCACTTTTACCTGCGCGACTCGACGTCACCCAGCAACAACACTGTGAGATGGGCCTGCAGCCCCATTTTACAGGTGAGGAAATTGAGGCTCAGGGAGCCTGAGCGGCTCTCTTGACGTCGCACAAGCTCTTGGCAGGTTTGAGTCTCACCTGGAACTCGGCCTGGCTGGTGTGTGCGTCCCCTGCCCTTGCTCCCTGGGCCTGTCTGCAGCGTCCGCACAGCTGCACGCGTTTGCCGTGCCGTGGTAGTCGGCTTGCACAGACAGGCCCTGGGTGGGGACCTGGACAAGCAGTGCCTGGCCTCGCGTGTCCTCCACCTTCACTTTGGCTGGTTTAGGGTTATTGAGTGAGCAGGACCCATAACCTGGAGGATTGGTTATCATGTCAAACTAATCCACTAACTTTGCAGGTGTGATTTTTTTTTTCTGAATTTCTCCTCTGGGCTGTCTTTCAGGTTCGTGCTATGTGCTGACATACAACACAAATATTGACGAGGATAATACTGTTGCCCTGCTCCCAAATGGTAAGCACACTCGTTTTTCCTTCATTCTTAAGGAAATGCATACTGTGAAAAAGAAAAAGTCAAAATCATACAGGCGTGAGTAAAGTGATGGTCCACCCTTTCATCCAGCTCCCCTCAAACTCATTCCCGTTCTTAGCAGGAGCCCTTATTAGGAGGTAGGTATTTATTCTTCTAGACACATTCTATGAATTTAAAATCACACATACAGGTTGTTGCTTTTTTTAAATAAAACATATAGTATGTCACACTCTATTTAGTTTCTCAATTACCTTTTTTTCCCAAGGTCTGTTTCCCAGACATCTTTCCATATGGGTGCATACAGTTTTAATTTACTATTTTTAAAGTCTTGAAAATATCCCAAAGAAGAGTACCATAATTTGTTTATTCTTTCTTTAATAAAAAGACAATTTCTAGTTTCACTATAATAAAGAATGTCTTTGTACATGTACTTATAAATAATACTCTTGTTTATAAGTAAGATATATGTGGATAAATAATACACTTGTATTATAAAAAGATCTTTGTGTGCACTGGTATTTAACTGCTCAATTTGCCTTGCTTTCTCTTTGAGAACATGTTATATTTTTATTTTGTTTTATTTTTTAACACCAAAAACAGGAGAACGAATTATGTGTTTAATGTCTCTTTATGGGAATTATTATTTGATTTATAGGGAAATTAATTTTATCCCTGGATAAAGACACGTATGAAGAAACTGGACTTCAGGGCCGTCCGTCTCAGTATTCTGGCAGGAAAACCATGAGATTCAGTAAGTATGGTGCTCTCTCCATCAGTCTCTAAAAGGTGGTGCCTTCTGTAGCAGCTCGAGTTTTCCTGCTTGAACTGCTTCTGTTCTCTTTGGGCAGAAGCAGTGTGGCTTTGCCTCGTCTTTAAAATTCCTTATCAGAGAGGATCTCATACGACCGCATACGACTGTGAGATTCGACCGCGTCTCACAAAGGTCGTAGGCGGGGGCCTGGTCTGTTAGATGCCTGTGTTTCAGGTCACAGGTTCGAAGTAACGAAGCCAACTTGTTCTTCAGGTTTTAAGCTTTGTGTTGAAGGTGGCTGGTGCGCAGCGTCGTGTCAGAGCGGCTCGGTCACACCTGAATATGCGCTGTGTTTCGTGCTCTTCTCCACGACGGCTTATCACAGGATATCGACTGTAGTTCCCTGTGCTCGACAGTGGACCTTGTTTGCCCAGTCTGCATATACAAATTTGTATCTGCTCCAACTTGGTCTTAGCAAAGAATTCCCTTTAATTTTCCCAAGTGTTACGATTCCGGTAGAAGTCACCCGTGACTGAGGAGGTGTGGCTCTGCTCACCGTCTGCTTGCACGTCGGTGGTCACGGCTGCCCCCTGCACGGCTTGATTAGAGTTCATCTCTGCCCTTGGTATTTGGGAAAAGTGTGAATTTTAAACCCCTGTTGTGATTAGCGCAAGTCCTGAAATGCCCATCAAAAGCAGAGTTTTGATTTGGTAAACCAAAGGGAGGGCAAGGAGGACAAAGTGACTCTTTTCATCCATGAATTTTCCGAATCTCCTGATGTTTTTAATCCAGCATGTGTTGCGCGGTGCAGGCCGTGTGTGCATGAACTGTTAATTCCTCTCCGTTTTTTAAAGTTGTTTCCATTGATCTGATGGATTTATCCTCTAACCTGGACTCTAAGAAGTATAAGAGAGTATCTTGGGCCTTCAAAGAAAAGAAGCCGTTGAAGTTTGATTTTCTTTTGGCGTGGCATCAAACAGGTATGAAAAATAAATTGTGTAATAACGACACAGTGGTGTTGAAATCTAGTTGTTAGCTGCAGGGGTGTAGTGAGGATGGCATGGGGACTCGGCCTACTGGTCAGGGATGCTGCGTGCCTACATGGATATAGGTGTCCGCCTCTTCCTTGCCACCCACAGACCATAGCCTGCCAGGCTCCTCTTTCCATAGGATTCTCCAGGCCAGAATACTGGACTGGGTAGCCATTGCCGTTCCAGGGCATCTTCCTGACCCAGGGATTGAACCTAAGCCTCCCTCATTGACAGTTCTCTGCTATCTGAGCCAGCAGGAAAAATCCTTACGTTACTTAAGTTTTACCAGAAAAAGTGAAAGTAGCGCTTAGCATGTGTCTTGCAGCGAACTTCCATGGAGGTGGTGGGCACCCCGGGAGGGAGAGGGCACCCCCAGGCTCCCTCCCCCAGAATTGCACTCAGCATCTTGTCCTCACGCCGTCAGAGCTGTGAACTGGGTCTCTAAGCATCCGTGCTTTGTCTTGATGTATTTCACGCATCTGTTAGCAAGCTGTGTCGTAAGGTGATTGCCTCTTCGCTTTGTGCCGTTTCGAACTAACCAAAGGTTTGGTAGGGACACTCTGCTTTGGGACAGCAAGGAGCCTGTAAGCTTGGTTAAGGAAGCTGTGCGGTCCCTCTGGCATCCGTGTGGTTCAGGGTCGTCCAGCCGTGCAGCCGTCTGCCTCCGTCTCCCCGGGTTACGTGTCCGTCCAGAGCTCTCGAGGATGGTCCCCTAGCAGCTGACCTTTCCCGTTTCTCTCCTTCCTCCCTCCAGCTCAGCTCCAGCAGCCTTGGCTGGAATGTTTTAAAGTAACAATTTTAGTGGTGCACACAAACAGCTTCTTCTATGTTGCAAGGTCATAATCAGGCATGTTGTTAAATGTCAGGTTAAATTTGCTGTAACTTCTACTTGATTGAAACAATGCATTGTTCACCATACATTCTGATCTGTTTACAACCACCATGTACCGCACTCCTTTGTGAAGTGTTATCTTTGGCCCAAACCAAGATTATAAGGAATCAGAGCATCGTAGTTACCGTGGTGTGGTTCTCTCTCTTGGAGGAGAAGAAAGCCCTGGGTCCGTTTTGGAAGTAGGCCCCTCTGTCTGCTCTTCCTGGGAAGGCCATGGTCCCCGGGTCCAGCAGGGTTGCCTGCGTGAACCCTGGGTCTGCAGCACCTCAGTGCAGCTTGTGTGTGTGTGGTGTGGCCCCAGGGCCGAGAGGCTGGCATCTCAGTGGCCTGGAGTCTGTGCAAGGCCTCCTGTGTGTTGGGTCCTGGAGAGCTGTGTGTTCTAAGACTCCTAGGAAGTTTAGGGGCTTGTTGAGACCTGTGAAAGGTCTGAGGGTTTTGCCCTACTTGCAAGCTATGCAGTTAGTCTGTGCCGTCTCTTGGGCGCTGGCAGGAGATGCGAGACCCCCAGGGTCAGAAGCAGAGGACCGAATCACTCCCAGCAGTCGCAGCGGCCAGAGCATCTGCGTTTGCACCAGCTCACCAGGTCCTGGTTCCTGCAGGGGGCCGCTCAGGCCGTGACGCTGGTGCAGGCAGGGGGCGGCCGTTCAGAAGGGCAGCCTGGAGCCTCAGGAGTGCAGACCTTTTATCCTGGGCAGTGAGCCTGCTGATCTCTGCCCTGGAGGGAGGGAAGTGGGAGGGAGGTATTCTTTCTAACACGCTGGACTGTTCGCAAGCCTGCCCCATGCTCCAGGGGGTCACTGTTTCCATCTTCCAAAGCCACCGGAAAATCCTTCAGGACCCACTGGATCTTACTGGGTATCGAAGGCAAGCTGGACTGAGGTTCTGCCCCTCGGCTCCTCTTGTGTCTCCCGTTTCCAGAGTGCGCAGAGGCGCTCCTTTCTCTGTGTGTGTAGAGCTCACTAATTTTATTGAAGCATAAGCAAAGCTTCGGGTTTTACTTACTAGCTCGAAAGTTGCTTAGTGGAGCGGATGACGAGAGTAGTGTGGGTTGAACCTGAAAGCATTCTGATTTTCCAGGAAGATGAATGTTGACATAACTTCGGCTCTAGGAGCTGGAAGCAACTTAACCGGTTTTACTTTGAGTAAAGCTTTGTACAGCGCCCCCTGGTCTGACCTTACCGTCCCTGCTTCCCGAAACCCTCAGGTGGGAACGGGGTGGGCTCAGGGACTCGCTGAGCGCGTTCACACTCTTCCAGCGGCCTTATTTGGTGTGTCTGAAGGTGCAGAAGGATCCATGATGTCATACTTTTCTGGTTACGGAATTCAGGAGCATCAGCCAAAAATAGCGCTGAGCACGACGCGGGACCTGCGGTGCCCCGTGCTGCGGAGCGGCCTGCTCGAGGGCGAGCCGGAGGCAGCCTGCAGCGCCCACGAGCTCTTCGACTGGCTGGGCGCCGTCTTCGGTCACGCAGACCTGTGCGTACGAGGGGACTCCCAGGTCCTGGCGGGCTGGGGCTGGCTTCTCATTTCTAATAGGTTTAGTACTCTGAAAGTGATGGAGTGGTGGATGTAAAGGCATCTTCTTTCTTTTTTTTTTCTTACAGAAATAATGAGCCTTATAATTTCGTATCAACCTACTGCTGTCCTCAGCCAAGCGCGGTGGTGGCCCAGGCGTCCTTGGGCACCATCACTGGTTTCATCCTCCCGGAGCGGATATGTGTCCTGTTGGAACAGCTGTGGTGAGAACGCCTTTCGTCTGTCTTGGCATCTGCACCTCCGTGATGTTCTGGGGGCAGCGCTCGGGACGCAGGTCCTGCAGTCCTCTGGCACATGTGTCCTTTTTCCCCTCTTGCTTGGGTTCCCGTGCAGTAACGTCATCACCGTGCATGATGTCATTAGTTATCCCTGGTGATGTTGCTGCATCCTTGTCCTTTCGGGAGGAGAAGAGCTGAACTGTGCTTCTTGAGAACAGACTGCTGGCTCTCCTTGCCCTGCCTCGCCCAGACCGTTTCAGCGCAGTCAGAGTTACAGGATCACTTAAGGAAACAGCGGAGCTCCACAGATCACATGCTGGTCTGTTTCACGTGTTGGAGTTCTGCAAATGGCTTCACTTTTTGAAATGGGTGGGAAAAGGAGTTGACCACCTCTGAATCCACATCACAGCCAAGATCCAGCCTAGCCCTAACATCCGTGAGTCCCTGGACGGCAGTGCCATGCTCCGGGCTGTGTGGTGTAAAGCAGCACTGAGTTTCCATTCCAGGAGGTGTCACGTGAACTGTAACTGTTGAGGCTTTTCCTTTTTAAATCCAGCATCCCTTTTTCACATTTATTGCTTTGTGCTTTGATTTTGCTCAGTAAGAAGGTTGACGTTTCAAACATTTTAAAAGAGAAACCCGATATTCTGCGGCGTTTCAGTCCACAGAACCCCCGAAAGCAGGACTCTTAAGAGGGGAAGGGTGCTTACCACAGTTTGTGGAGATGCTTTTCGTTCTTTGAACCATATATGCTCTCCCACAGTAAGGGTAGGAACCGCTGGAGTTTGGCCTGTGCGTTGCACAGCGATGAACCTTTACTGAATTCACAGCATCGCCCCAGGAGGTGAATTTCTGTCTTCTAATTTTTATGAATAAAAGCTTAGGTGGAAGCTTCATAGGAGCATCAGAAATGCCACTTATCCTGAATAAGTAAAAAGGAAGATAAATGTCCCTAAGTCTCCCTGTTTATTAAAAAGTGTCTGTCTTTTTCAGTCGCTACTTTGATGAACCAAAGTTGGCCCCGTGGGTGACGCTGTCCGTTCAAGGCTTTGCAGACAGCCCTGTGTCCTGGAGAGAAAGTGAGCACGGTTTTCAGAAAGGAGGAGAACATTTGTACAACTTCGTGATCTTTAATAATCGGGACTACTGGCTTCAGATGGCCGTGGGGGCAAATGACGACTGTCCGCCGTAACAAGCACAGAATCTGCAGCCACGCTCGCTGGTGTGCGTGTGCCGTCGTTTGTGGCGGCATGAGGACAGTGTTCGCTCAGACTTGGATGCGGTTTCTCAGGTCAGCGCCCGCCAGCATCTGCTCTGGACTCGGGCCCCTCCTCTGCGCGCAGCCAGGCCTGCTGTCCGGCAGAAGTGGACAGCTGGTGTCTCCTTGTCCGTGTGAGCCCAGGGGGTGGGTGACTGCCTGGTGCCTTGGGCCAGGATGGCCAGGGGCCCGGGGTTCTGGGACCATTGGGTAAGATGTGCGCTGTGACTGTAGCTTTCTCACATAATAACAACAGACAGTCCTTACATCCTGCTTAGCAGAGCCAGTTCCTGCGTTAAGCGCCATTCGTGTGTTGCCTCGCCTGGGCCTGCTTGTGGGTTCAGGACTGGGCCTCAGGCCGCTGGTTCCTGCTTCTGGGTCAGGAGGGATGTTTAGATGCTGCACATTGTTAAAGAGTGAGTTGCGGTAACTTACAAGGGAAGAGAATCTGGAAAAGAACACAGATATAATATGTATTTACGAAGAAAGTGCAAGTGTCAGGTGCTCAGTCGTGTCTGACCCTGTGCAGCCCCAGGGACTGTAGCCTATCAGGCTCCTCCGTCCATGGGATTTTCCAGGGAAGAGTGCTGGAGGGGATTGCCGTTTCCTTCTCCAGGGGATCTTCCCAACCCAGGAACTGAACCCAGGTCTTCCGCATTGCAGGCAGATTCTTTACCCTCTGAGCCATATACATATACACACACACACACACACATGTGTAAAACTGAATCACAGTGCTTTATACCTGAAACGAACGTGACATCATAACTACAGTTTTTGTTCAAAAATGGGATTTCTCTGGCAGTCCAGTGATCAGGATGCTGCACTTCCAATGCAGGGCGTGCAGGTTTGATCCCTGATCTGGGAACTCAGGTCTCACAGGCCACATGGAGCAGCCAAAAAATTTTAAAAAAGGAAGAAGTTGAAAGGACTTTCTTCCCCAGCAATATGACTGATAAGGACCCATTGAAAACTACTTAAATTTCCAGAATACCTGTCAAGAGCCGTTTTTAAAAATGTATTGGTGAGCTGGAAAATAATTAAGAATTTTCAAAAGCTAAATAATTTGGCCACATGAAATTAACTTAGAAATCAATAAAGAAAGATCCTTCAATATCCCCAAATATTTGTCAGTGAAATAACTCACAAGTCAAAGAACAAATCTAAAGAGAAATTAGAATATAATTGGAAATGAATTTTTTAAAAAACTAGAATTTGTGGGTTCTTGCTAAAGCAGTAGTTAGAGGGTAACTTGTAGCTTTAAATGTCTGTATTAGAAAGAAAAAGAGGTTTTCTATCAGTGACGTCAGTTCCCACTTTAAGAAGCAGTGAAACGAGTAAGTCCAAAGTAAGCAGAAGAAAAGCAATAATAAAGGTCAAACTGGCAGCCGATGAAAGAGAAAGATTAATCCAAAAGCTTGTTCTCTGGGAAAATCAGTAAAACTGATAAATCTGCAGCCAGATCAGTGAGGGGAAAAGGCCAGATGCCAGTGTGAGGGGCAGGAGAGGCGGCGTCACTGAAGACGCCATAGACAGCTCCAGGGAGTGTTCGGAGCACCTTTGAACCAATTTAAGAACATAGGTGAAACTGGTCACTTCCTTGAAGGACACAAATTAACAGAGCTCCCCAAGAAGAAATAGGTAAAACCTTTCTATCACCCCTGTGACTTCAGTGGTGAGTTTTAGCAAACGTTTGAAGAGATAATATCAGTTCTGCACAAATTCCACCACTCATTCTATGGGCTCAGCACTACCCTGGTTTCAAACTTAACCTAGGTATTTTGGCCAGACAAAAAGCTACCAAACAAACATTCTTTATGAATATAGGGGTAAAAACTTGAAGCAAAAGTTTAGTGAATTAAAACCTATGATACGATTAAAAAAAAAGTAATATGTCATGCTCATGGGGTTTATCCTAGGAATGCAGGGTTCATGAAACATTCGCATACCGTTGCAATCAGTACTAGAAGGGCATTTGACAAAATCCACTGTCGCAAAGAGTTGGACACAACTGAGCAACTAACACTTTCGCTTTCACTCACACTGTCTACTTCTGGTAAAAAATCCGGCAAACTAGCAATAAAGGAACTTTGCCCAATCTGATTAAAAGGCACCTGCAGAAACCCTACCGTTCACATCAGACTTAATTGTGAAGGCCTGATTTCGCCCAGTATTGGAGAAATCGGGGATGTCTGTGTTAATCATTGTATTGGAGTTTCTAGACTGCAACCAGACAAGAAACAGAATTAAGAACATCCAAATTGGAAAGAAAAAAATACAGTTGTTTTGTTTCACAGATGACATTATCATCTATGTAGAAAATTCAATGACATTTATAAATAAGGTATTAGAACTAATGAGTGAGGGTATCGAGGCTGCAGGATGTAAAGTAATGTGCAAAAATCAATTATATTTCTATATGTTAGCAATGAACAGTTGGAAAGTGAAAAACATTTACAATAGCATAAAAAAATAAGGTAGTTGGGAATAAGTGACAAAAATGTGAAAGACCAGTTGTTGCGACCCCATGGACTGTAGCCCACCAGGCTCCTCTGTCCATGGGATTCCCCAGGCAAGAACACTGGAGTGGGCAGCCATTTCCTTCTCAGGGGGTCTTCCCGACCCAGGGACTGAACCCAGGTCTCCTCTAGCAGGCGGATTCTTCACCTCTGAGTCACAGGGAAGCCTAGACATGGGGCTGTTGGAGACCTAAGTAAACGGTGCTGTTACACCTTGCTTATGGTCAGGAGACTCAGTATTGTTAAGCTGTCATTCCAAAATACAGGTTCACCATAGATTGAATGCGACCGCAGCAGGCTACTCTGTATGTACGTGAACTGACAAGCTGATTCTAAAATTTTTGTGGAATTGCAAAGGACCTAGAGGAGTCTCCAGGGCTGTTTTAGAACGTGACGGTGCAGCCCCCAGCCTTTCTCCGCCAACGTGATCTCACCTCCCAAGCAGGAAGTCAGGAGCTGGTGTTTTTCAGTGAGTCCCATTGTGAGCTATAGGGGTGCCTGCTGTCAGAAAGAAGTCTTGTAATAAGGAACTTAATTTAGGAGGTGCCAGTTGTTGGGGGCTTCCCAGACGGTGCAGTGGTAAAGAATCTGCCTGCCAACGCAGGAGACTCAGGAGATCGCCTGGAGTTGGAAATGGCAACCCACCCCAATTTCTTGCCTGGGAAATCCTATGGACAGAGGAGCTGTGTAGACTGGTCCACGGGGTCACAAGGAGTCAGACACGACGGAGCACACACACGTGTAGTTAACACTGGAAGTAAGATTTATTGCTGTTAATTCTTTGGACTAATCTGTGGTTGACTAGGTTTTCCAAACTATATCTGCTGGTTAATACCATTTTCAACTATTTTCCATGTAAAGGTAAATATTTGGTATAAAAGGGATTTTAAAAGGCTGAGTGGAGGAATTTATGTCAGTAGGAAAACAGACTTATAGGTCTTTAAGAAACAAGCGTCAGGAGGTTTCTGGAAAGAAAGAAAGAAACAAATTACCAGTCAGTCTTCTTAAGTTTGAAGTGTGGGCGTCGGTAACGCAGCAACCAGCCAAAAAAGCCAAGCTATAGACGTCCCTTAGACGTCCCAATCTGAGCTGAGATTGTGCTCAAATTCTTTCAGTGTAATTTACCAGGACTTGGGGATCAGAAAGACCACTGCAAGCGTATTCTTGAGAATCCAGATGAGAGGGAAAAGGTTTCTTTGGGTGCTAAGTTACTGCTATCTGGATCTTCATAAATCAAACTAAATTATTTAGCAGGAAGCCAAGAGTGACCCACCCATTTCTGAAGAAGTGACCAGAGATCAGAGATGTTTATTTTCATCTCTTCTAATTAAAGAAACGTTTGTCTTGTTTTTCTGTTGCCTGAGGTTGAAGCTTCTTCCCTCCTGTTGCGTTGCCCATAAACCCATGAGTCATTTTTACCTCCAAACTCCTGGATTCTCCAGAGGCAATCAAAAGGATATAGATACATGTATAAAAATGTAAAATATGTGAATACGTAGTCATGTATAATGTTTATTATATAATACAAATATTTGTCTATTATATATCATGAATATAATACATAATAATATATAATTGTAATAACAGTATATAATAATTATATAATAGGGGTCACAAAGAGTCGGACATGACTTCAGTTCAGTTCAGTCACTCGGTTGTGTCTGACTCTTTGTGACCCCGTGGACTGCAGCACGCCAGGCCTCCCTGTCCATCACCAACTCCCGGAGTTCACTCAGACTCATCTGCATTCAGTCGGTGATGCCATCCAGCCATCTCATCCTCTGTCGTCCCCTTCAGTCTCCCAGCGTCAGGGTGTTTTCAAATGAGTCGGTTCTTCGCATCAGGTGGCCAAAGTATTAGCTTCAGCATCAGTCCTTCCAGTGAATATTCAGGACTGATTTCCTTTAGGATGGACTGGTTGGATTTCCTTAGGGACTAAATAAAAACAGTACCCCGTGTGTGTGTGTGTGTGTGTGTCCTTTTATCTCTTTGGAGAATCCAGGAAGCGTGGTGGTGAAAATGACTCATGGGTTGAGAGACAACACACCAGGAGAAGAAAACTCCAACCTCAGGCAATAGAAAAATAAGATGAACATTTCTTCAGTTAGATGAAAATAAACATCTCTGATCTCTGGTCATTTCTTCAGAAATGGGTGGGTCTCTCTTGGCTTCCTGCTAAATCGTTTGATTTATGAAGAGTATTTTGAATTGTGGTGCTAGAGAAGACTCTTGAGAGTCCCTTGGACTGCAAGGAGATCAAACCAGTCAACCCTAAAAGGCAATCAGTCCTGAATAGTCATTGGAAGGACTGTTGCCAAAGCTGAAACTTCAATACTTTGGCCACCTGATGTGAAAAGCCAACTCATTGGAAAAGACCCTGATGCTGAGAAAAATTGCAGGCAGGAGGAGAAGGGGACAACAGAGGATGAGATGGTTGGATGGCATCACTGACTCAATGGGCAGGAGTTTGAGCAAATTCCAGGAGATAGTGAAGGACAGGGAAGCCTGGTGTGTTGCAGTCCACAGGGTCTCAAAGGGTCGCTACATGAAAAATATTATTAATACAGATCTTCTTTGACTTATGATGGAGTTACATCCTGATAAGCCCATTATAATGTGAAATTAAGTTGAAAATGCATTTAGTACATCTTACCCATCAAACCACACATCACAGCTTACCTTAGCCTACCTTAAACACGCTCAGACGCTTAACTTAGCCTAGTCAGGCAGAATTACCTAGCACAAAGCCTGTTTTGTAGTGGTGGTGTGATCGCGTATCATTCATCACGTACTGTGCTGAAAGTGGAAAGCACAGGCTGGGTGGAGCGCCGCTGTCTGTGTTGGCGGTTCACCGTCGCAGTGGCGGGGCTGGCCGGGATCCATCCAGCGTCACGAGAGACCTTGCTGCGTGCACACCGCGCGCCCGGGAAGAGATCGAAACTCAAAGTGTGGTTTCTGCTGAGCGTGTTTCACCTTCGCACCATCGTACAGTTGGAGAATCCTAAGTTGAGACATTGGCAGGACCGCTGCTTTCCCGTGATGAACTGGCTTCTGCAGTTAGGGGTCTGAGAGGTCCTGCAGCTTCTGCGTCTGCAAGCTGTAGACCCAGGAGAACAGGTGCGGTCCTTCCACACCTGAAGACCCGGGGACCAGGGGAGGGCAGAGACCGCACCCCGGCTCAGCAGTCGGAGTGCTGACAGCGCCTTTCTTGGCTTTTTTGTGCTATTCAGGCCTTCAGGGATGGGACAAGGCCCACACACCCTTCAGCCTCCCTCGAGGCTCAGTGGTAAAGAATCTGCCTGCCAATCAATGCAGGAGATGCAGGTTCGATCCCTGGGTTGGGAGGATTCCCCTGGAGGAGGAAACGGCAACCCACCCCTGTATTCTTGCCTGAGAAATCCCGTGGACAGAGGAGCCGGGCAGTCTGTGGGGTCACAAAAGAGTCAGACACAACTTAGCAACTAAACAACACCCACACTGAGAAGGTTAATCTGCTTTACTGAGTCTGCTGATTCTAATGCTAAGCTGACCCTTCCCAGACACCCCTGGAGACACCATTTAGCCAAATATCTGGATACCCATGATTCAGTCTGGTTGGTGCCTAAAACCACCACGCTCGCGTGGTGGCTGCGGTCTGTTGCAATACTTTTGGGGCGCCTGGCTTGCACTCAGTGGGTGCTGGTGCTGTAGCAGGGAGAACGAATCTGCCTCTGCCTCCGTTTCTTTAGCCCTCCTGTTTTGTTTTTGCTACAAGTTAATCACCAAAGGGATGATGCCTGTAAGCTTAAGTCATACAGAATGGCCCATCTCTGGGAACCCTGCCTCCCAGGTAATGAGTGTTCAGTTAAATACCTTTGTTTAGCTCCCAGGAAACACCCTAACCAGGCCCACCTGTGGGTGGGAGGAGGGGCTTAACCATCCCTTCCAGGGGCCGAGGGGAAACAGGAAGTGGGACTGATGGAAAACTGGACGTGCTCGACTTTGCTCCCACCCACTTAGAAAGAAGCCCGACTCTAACAGGCAAGGTGGTTCTTTGGGGCATGAGTCCGTCCTCTCGGCCAGCTGGCTTTACCAAATAAGCTCGTCCTCCCTTGCCCCACCACCTGGCCTCGCTTCACCCACCAGTCTGTGGTGTGGCGGGCAGTAGGAGCTTGGACTCAGCAACCCTGGGGGCTGTGAGAACAGAAGAGATTGATGACTTGGCGTCTCCTTTTGAGGAAAAGACACTTCAGGAAGATGGTTGTCCCTGCCTCGACCAGCTCTCGGCTCAAGCTGACCTGGTAAGTAAGTGACAGGAAGGCGTCTCCGGTCAGCCGGGGCCTTCCCCGGGGCGGAAGCCTGCAGACACTTTTCCTGGGCCTGCTCTCCTGCCCCCATCCACGGGGCCGCCCGACCAGCATGTGAAGCCGCTGCCCGGCAGGACAGCAGCTGTCTCTGGAAAGAGCTTGATAGGAGCCGGTTTCCTCCAGGAATGAACACTCTTCTCCGGAGAAAGCACTGCTTTATAGAAACAACCGTTGCCGTACACAGGCCGTGCCCTGTTTGCAGAGCAGCAGCTCCTCCGTTAAGTCACTGCAGTGGAGTGCCTCGTCTTAGTTTAGGACGGGAGGACTCACGGGGAGAGGGCGTTGGACCTGGGGTAGGACTGAATTCTTTCTCTTTTTATCCCCCTTAGGGATGTGAGTGGGAGGAGCTGCTGAAATCCTTGCCCAGCACCTGAGCACCGTCGGCAGGAAGGCCACGGCGAGCAGGTAAGATGGAGAGAAATCTGGGCTCTGGAAATCGCGGTTATCGCTTGTGAGCTCCTTCCAAGGGGCAAACAGGCAGAAAAAAGCCTGCTCCTGGAGACTTTCTTTGTTTCTTTCAACTAAAGATGTAAGTGGAGCCCTTTGTTTTTTACTGGTGAAGCACTCACAGCTGGGTCTCATTTCAGGTAACAATTGGCGCCTCCGGGCCCCTGTCCTGTAAATCTTACTGAGTCGCTCGGTTTTTAGGCCCAACTGCCTGATGGTCTTCAGGCCAGGGACCCAGATGAGGTTGGGAGGCTTGAGCATGTAGGGCAGGCTCTTAGTTCACAAGCAGCCAGAGTTTGTCATGCTTTGTTTCTTGGGGTTTTTTTTTTAGCCTCTAACAAGGTTCGAGCTCTGTTCCTGAGGGTAAGTTGTGGGCAGGTGATGGCTCCGAGCTTCCCAAACTTGGCTCTGTGTCTCACTTGGTCAGCTTTGCCCCTGTTCCATTTCGAATCCACTCCGAAGTTCTCAGAGTAAAAGTACCAGCCAGTATATTTGATTTCCTAGTAAGAGCTGACATTCAGCATGCGCTGTGTTCAGGCAGGCTGAGCGTTCTGTATACGTTCCATCCCCAGATGCTCGCTAAAGACTTTTTTAAAAACTGAAGTCTAGTTGATTTTCAGTGTTGGCACAGCAAAGTGATTCTGTTATTTACACACACACACACACACACACACACACACACTTTTTTTTCCAGATTCTTTTCCCTTGTAGGTTACTATGAAAGATTGGATATAGTTCCCTGTGCTATACGGTAGATCTTTGTTAGTTACTGTATATATAACAGTGTGTGTATGTTAATCCCAAACTCCTAGTTTATTCCCCCCAACAAACCTTTACCCTTTGGAAACCATGAGTTTGTTTTCTGTGTCTGGCCCACTAAAAACTCTTAAAGCAAGTGTTACTCACATTTTGCATGGAAGGCTAGAGAAATCAATCTTCCTGAGGCCAGTAGCTAAGTAAGCAGTGAAATCAAAATTGCAAGTTACATTTGATTGTGTAGCTGGAGGTTTTAAACAAATTCCCTTATTCACGTTTGAGGTTGGGAGAACAAAAAGGAGCCGCCTCAGTCATCCATTGCAAGGCCGCAAATCACCCCCAAAACCTGCAGGAGGCCTTTGCCCTGAGGGTGAGGGGGGTGGACACTCCAGCCTGGTCACTCCCACGGCTGGCCGTCAGCGCAGGTCACTGGCTTGGCGGTCCGCCGGGGCTGTCAGCTGGACACCTCAGGCCTGTCCTACATGGACCGCTCATGTGACTGCTTGGGTTCCTCGGAGTATGGCGACTGGCCTGTAAGAAGGAACGTTCCAAGAACACGTTGCTTCTTGGCCTTTTGGCTAAGATCAAGTGTAATGTGGGGGCTTCCCTGCTGGCTCAGTGGTGAAGAATCTGCCAGGCACTGTGTGAGATGTGGGTTTGATCTTTGGTTTGAGAAGATCCCCTGGGGTAGGAAATGGCAACCTGCTCCAGTATTCTTGCCTGGAAAATCCCATGGACAGAGGATGCTGGTGGGCTACAGTCCAGGGGGTCGCAAAGAATGGGACACGACTGAGCGAAAACACCCACGCGAATTCTCTCTGTCTCCCCGGGACGACAAGCCTCGCTGTGACGGCGCTTATGAAACCGGCTCTGTTCATATAGCTGCTGGTGGCCCAGCGGCCAACGCTGGTCTCATGGCCAAGCCCTGCGTCAGTGCGGGACACTCTACCAGGGCGCGGATCTTGGCAGCTGGGGTTCACTGGGGTGGGGACGGGGGTCACCAGTAACAGATGGACTATAGGCACAGTGGGATACAATTTTTTTCTCTTTTTTTTTTGCCTGAAGAACATCCTTATTTTCCTTCCAGGCTAATAGCAAAGCTCACCAGTTAGCATGACTTGTTATGTTTACAGCCCTTTGCATGTAAGTGCTGAAATTTTGAGCAATGATGTTCAGGCTGTCAAAAAAATGACCAGTGACTGGTCTCTTCATTTGTTAGTTCAACATTCCCTGCTTTTAAGGTGCTGCAGTCTACTGAGAGCTTACTAACACACTTAAAACCTTAGCGATAGGTGGTATTATCTCTGCAGGTCAGGAGGTGCCGTCACCTGGCTGAGCTCACGCTTTGCAGATCTGCCTTTGAGCCTCTGCTGGGCCCCGAAGCTGCGTTCCTTCCTCCCCTCGAACACCCACTCCTCCGGTGCCGAACACACACAGAGGGCTGAGGAAGCAACAGCAGACAATGCAGGGAAGAGTAAAGACCTTTTAAAAGTGACTTGCAGTTAAGTTGAGGCGGGAGCTCCTGGCAGCAAAATCCTGTAGGCTTTGGCTGATGTTTTGCTGATGTGTTATGCTAGTGGGTCTGATCTTACCCTTCTGCATTTCTGATAGTATTTTTAGAAACCACCTGTAAAAGTAGTCAAGGTCAATGGTAAGGAAGTCAGTGTCGGGGCAGAGGTCACTGGAAGAAGTTGGTTATTAAAGGCTGAGTGATGCCTCCCCAAATTCACAAGCTCAAGTCCTAACACATCACCTCCACCACCGCCGCCACCCTGCCGCTCAGGAGGTGAATATATTTGGGGATCAGGCCTTTAAAGAGGTGATTAAAATCAAAGGACATCTTATGGGTAGGCCCTAAACTAACGCGGTTCTTGTTAAAAAGCGACATTAGGGCTGAGGACACAGGCGGAGGCATGGCTGAGAGGCCTCAGGAGAAACCGCCCGGAGCCGTCTTGATCGTGGCCTTCCAGCCCCAGCGTGGACCTCGGTGGAGCCGGGATGAGCTGGCCCCTCACAAGCGTGCTTTCAACTTGAGTGGGGGAGGGGAACTGGAGGGGACCTGCCCCCTTCTTCTCTAAGGCCTTTGAGAGCAGCTACCCCTCTGCCTCCAGCACTCTGGGGAGGGAAAAAAACCTTATGTAAAGGAGCCTGAATTTTACAAAAAGCAACAATGCTTGGGACTCAGCAGAGAGGGAAAACACCCATTTAAATACTTGATTTGCATCTGGAGTCTGCTCCATCGCAGCCCGGCGCTCACAGCAGTCCGCTGGCCAGTCTGAGACAAAACGGGAGAGGAAGCCTGGCTCCCTGGAGCCAAGAGCAACCGGCCTCCCAGGACGACGCCCTGCGGAAACTGCTGGGGGCCTGCACTCCGTGGGTCAGAGCAAGCAGGGCCAGAGGCGGAGGGGCCGCGGGGGGCGCCAGGAGAGCGGGGGTCCTGCCCCGGCTTCCCCGGCGCCTTCTACGCCTCCCTTCGGATCCTTCCGCCGCAGGTCTTCGACTTTTCCTGCCCAAACCCAAGACCAGCGGCGAAGAGCCTGCAGCTTGCGGAGCCGCTGCATTTTGCAAGCGCTGTGTCCGTTCACGTTCTCTGGAATCCAGTGACCTCAGCAGTAGGCTTGCGCCTTTCATCTTCAGACCCGAAGGGCCCTCAGACCTCTGAGGGGAGGATCTGGGGGAGCCAGGCGGCGCCTCAAAGTAGAGGCTCCCTGACACTCAGCTGCCTTCCAGGGACAGATATACCATCTGAGAAACAGCAAAGCGGGAGGCATGGAATGATGCCACGAGCCTCCCCGCCTCCAGCCCTGGCACACCGCAGGTGCCCAGGAGATGGCAACTGAACTGAGTTTGCGTTGAAAACAACCGCTTCACTGACTGCAGGCTCCTCAACCCTCCCAGGCGCTTCAGGAAAGCCAGGTTATCGCTGCCTAGACGCAGCTCCCCTGAGTCCCTGCTCATTTAAAAAACGTTTTGCTAATCCAGAGTGCTAGAGATATTTTGTCCCCAGTATTCAAATATGCATGTCAGGGAGGAAAACAAACTCTATAAAAGTCTTTTCAAAATATTTGTTTGCCTCATAAAATACACAGGGCTTCCCTGGCGGCTCAGACAGTAAAGAATCTGCCTTCAGTGAGGGAGACCCAGATTCGATCCCTGGGTTGGGAAGATCCCTGGAGAAGGGAAGGGCTACCCACTCCAGTATTCTTGCCTGGAGAATCCCATGGACAGAGGAGCCTGGCGGATACAGTCCATGGGGTCACAAAGAGTTGGACACGACTGAGCGACTAACACTTTTACTTTCACTTTTCAAAATACACAGAACTTGAAACTTTCCATCTTAGCCATTCCCACGTGCCCAGGCCACTGGCCCGAGGCACAGTCACACCACCGGGCACACGCCACCACACCCGCCCCCAGGTCACTGTCTCCTCTCCGCGACCTGCGCTCCCGACGTGCTGTCGCACTGCGCCAGGCACACCCACAAGCTCCCGGCTCTGCAGTCTCCCTGAGTCTGAGATGGTGCGTCCAGCTGCCCAGTGGACATCTGCTGGATTGTTCCAAGGCGTCTCAGACTCCTCCTGTCCCCAGGTGCCCTCTCCCACCAGCCCTGGTTCCTCCCAAGCCCACTGCTCTCTTCTGCAAACCAGAAGCCGGGCAGCCGTCAGACCTCTCTCCTTCAACCCCAGCCCGACACCGAGTCCTGTTGACTTCACTTCAAAGGTATTTTGAAAAAATTCCATCAGTGTTTCCCTGTCCCAGGGTGAAACGCCAGCTCCTTGGTTTGGTACCAAAGCCCTCCAGGACCCCTCCCAGGTCCCTTCTCTGCTCCGCGCTCCTCCGGGGCCCCTGGGGCCTGCCCGATCTCACCCACTGTCTTGCCGTCTGGGACTGTCTTGGCGGTCTCGACCGCTCTTTGCTTTTCTGCTGTACCCTCTCAAGCTCTTCATCCTCTAGGATCTCCTGCAGGAAGGGGTCCCTGAACTCCCATGCTGGTCTTGCTGCCTCCATCACACTCTAGGCGCTCTGGTCACGATGAGAACCACGATCTGGTCGTCATGGTTACAGCTGAGTGGCTCCTGTGTGGCTGGCACTTGGCTGGCTGATGGGTCTGCCTTCATCCATGCAGTCCCGTGAGGAGCGTGCTCTCTTCCCCCTCCAGGTTCGCAGATGAGGAAACGGAGGCCACCTTGTCTGTTGCTGTATCGGAAAGCTGCTCAGAGAGGAGATTTTTCAAACTATTGTTCTTTTTCATGTTTGTTTGTTTTGTCGGCTGTCCCAGGTCTTAGTTGCTGCACACTGGATCTTCGTCGCATCAGGCAGGATCTTTAGTCGCAGAGCTTCAACTCTGGTTCCAGCGCACAGGCCTAGCTGCTCCAAGGCATGTGGAATTAGTTCCCTGGCCAGGGATCGAACCCCCTTCCCTGCATTGCAAGGTGCATTGGTAACCACTGGATCACCAGGGAAGTCCCAAGAGAAATTCTCTAAATTCTCATCACAAGAAAAAAAAAAGATTGTAACTGTGGTGATGGATGTTAACTTAATGTGATCATTCACCGTATCAGGTTATTGCATTCTGTACCTGAAGGTTACATGATGTTATATCTCTGTCGTATCGCAACAGAACTGGGGGAAGAAAGAAATTTTATTGGTCTTTTCCTTTTGGGTTATTCTTCTTTGTGTTCTGCTGAAGAAATCCTTACCTGTCTGTCCTGATAAATTTTAAAAATTTATATGTGCCCAGATGACACCACCCTTATGGCAGAAAGTGAAGAACTAAAGAGCCTCTTGATGAAAGTGAAAGAAGAGAGTGAAAACGCTGGCTTAAAGCTTTCAACATTCAGAAAACTAAGATCATGGCATCTGGTCCCATCACTTCATGGCCAAGAGATGGTGGAAACAATGGAAACAGTGAGAGACTTTATTTTATTGAACTCCAAAATCACTGCATTTGGTGACTGCAGCCATGAAATTAAAAGATGCTTGCTCCTTGGAAGAAAAGCTATGACAAACCTAGACAGCACATTAAAAAGCAGAGACATTACTTTGCCAACAAAGGTCCATCTATTCAAAGTTATGGTTTTTCCAGTGGTCATGTATGGATGTGAGAGTTGGACTGTGAAGAAGGCTGAGCGCTGAAGAATTGATGCGTTTGAACTGTGGTGTTGGAGAAGACTCTTGAGAGTCCCTTAGGACTGCAAGGAGATCCAACCAGTCCATCCTAAAGGAAATCAGTCCTGAATATTTATTGGAAGGACTGATGCTGAAGCTGAAACTCCAATACTTTGGCCACCTGATGCAAAGGGCTGACTCACTTGAAAAGACCCTGATGCTGGGAAGGATTGAGGGCGGGAGGAGAAGGGGATGAAAGAGGATGAGATGGCTGGATGGCATCACTGAGTTAATGGACATGAGTTTGAGTGAACTCTGGGAGTTGGTGATGGACAGGGAGGCCTGGCGAGCTGCAGTCCATGAGGTTGAAAGTGTCAGATATGACTGAGCGACTGAACTAAGCCCCACTTTTTCGATGCTAATTTTTGTTAGGAATGAACGAGGTCTTTCACAGGTGTTATTGTCTATTTTGTGGGCAGACGTTATCTTTATCATCATTTGCCCAAAGCAGGACATGGAGCAAATGTTGGACATTGTCCGTGCCTCCGTGACGTCCAGACAGCCTTCCTGCACTGGAGACGATGGGCCTGGATACAGCCGTGGGGGGCCAGGTGGGCAAGCATGCTAGCCCTGTCTGCATCCCACAGGTGGGGGGCTCCCATGGGAGAAGGGGTGATGTCCTGGGGGCAGGGCAGAGCCACATCAAACACGCTGTTCTGTAAGCAGATGAGGATCCAGAGGAGTCTGTTTACATCGACCGGGGGCTCCAGGGCTGCGTGGACAGGAAAGGAGGGAAATCCCAGGTGATGAATTAAATCCACGCCACCTGCCGGCGCTAATCAAGACCACTGCAAGGCTTTCACGTCCACGCAGCACGTAGCCTCAACACGCTGTTGCCCTGAGGTGTTTTCCAGGGTCTAGGAGTCACCTGTGTGTAGTTGGTGCTGAGCTGGTTGAGACTGGATGGGACCACCAGGCCTCAACTGGGCCTGCGGGAGCGCCTGTTCCATGCCATTCCAAGCATGCAGCGGCCTGGAGCTTAGCTGCGCCTTCACAGAGGTGGGTTCGCACCTTTTCCAATCACCTTTCCCTTCACTCCATGAGCCTTGACCAACCCTCTTCTTGAGTCTTCATCCCAGAACACTCCATCCCCTCGCCTCCAGGGAGGCAGGCTTGAGGTGGGTTTTGCCTCTCTGCTCCGCCGCTTCCTGAATAAACCCTCTCTCTGCTGCAGACCTCGACGTGTCAGGGTGCTGGGCAGTGGGCGAAATCAAACCTGGCGGGAGGAGGAAAACCTAGCAAGTGCAGCAGAGCCCAAGGCGGGGGTTCAAGGAGGCAAGGGAGGCGGGGGGTGTCTTGTGGAGCAGGTGAGGGAGGCAGGCGGGAGAAGGTTCTGGGGCCAAGCCGGCTGGGGGTCCCAGAGCCGGCCGGGGGTCCCAGAGCCGGCTGGGGTGTCCCAGAGCCGCCCAGGGGTCCCCAATCCCGCAGAGCTGGCCAGGAAAGGAGGTGAGGGTCGCTGCCAACCAGGCAGACCTGGGCTGGGTGGGGGCGAGACTCCCAGGAGGTGGCCCCAAACAGCCTTTCCCCTGCCTGTGTGTCTGTTTCTCCGGCTCTCTGGGAATTATGAATGTTAAACGCGCTATGAAAGGCCCAGCCTCCGTAAAGAAAGAACACGTTTGCCTGCTGGCCCCAGAACTGGTAGGATGAGTACTTGCAAATCAGCTGACCTGTGACAAAAGGCCAGTCTGTGACTGCTTGGGGAGAGGTCGGGTGGGGGGCCGGGGGTGGGTAAACTCGCGGTGATGGGGATGTTTGCTCTTGACTCTGCTGGCGCTGTCCCCCGTGTACACGTGTAACGTGGAGCTGATTGTGTGACAATTACCCCTCGAAGCTGTGAAACCTAGCACGCATGTAGTTTGCATGTAGTGGTTCAGGTTACACTTTATAATCACTTGGGTGCAGGCTTCTCTCTGCAAACTGGTCACGTCCAAGAGCCACGGTTCTTGGAAGTGTCCTGGGCTTCAGTGTGCCGGCTGACCCCACCGCTGTGTGTCGGGACTCCGGGGAGGGGGCCTGCTGCGTGTCCAGGAAGGAAAGACGCAGTCCACGCCTGCCTTGTCCCGACTGCCGCACACGCGGTCACTGGAGCCAGCCACTTGAACTCTACTGTCTGCAGGGCCCATGACCACATCCCTGTCCTCCTCACGGGCCCTGGGGTGGTCTTCCCGCCTCCTCCCCAGGGAAACGGGACTGAGAGGTGGGGGCTGAATGTGAAAACCCCACGGGAACAAAGTGCGCCGGAGTCCGGGGCAGCTGACGGCGGCTGCTCCTGTGTGGGCGGGAACTGCAGGCGTGGCCCCTCCCCAGACTGCATTTGTCTGATAGCGTCTCACTCCCGGAGGCTGTCAGGCTCCAAAGTCATAGAGCTTTCTAGAAGCAAAGAAATCGGAGGTAACTGTCACAACTCCCAGACTGCTACTAACAGGCATTTACAGCAAAGCGTAAATCCGGCTGAGTTTCTTCATTTTACCCAAACCACGCAGGTCTCAGAAGCGGTGTGGGTCTGGCAGACGTGTTGGGGGTCACTGATGGGTGACCTGCTGCAAGGGAGGGTTCACAGTCCCTCCAGGAGCCCCGAGGTGGCCCTGGTCGATTGAGGCTGTTCTCTCAATCCTGCTGTTGATGAGCGCCGGGGTCCCCCACCTCTGGGGTCCGACGCCTGATGATCTGAGGTGAAGCTGATGTGATGATGATAGAAATGAAGCGCACAGTACACGTAACGTGCTTGAATCATTCTGAAACCACCCTCCCGGTCCGTGGGAAGATTGTCTTCCGCGGAACCGGTGCCTGGCACCAAGAAGTTTGGGACTGCTTGTGCCATCAGGCAGCCTGCTTGGGTCTTTGGCAAAGGATCAGACTGGCAGGCATCAGGACCAAATCTTCTCGGCGCAACCCTCAACTGTCTGAGCAGCTGCCCCAGAGCAAGAGGAAGGGGAGTGCTGAGGCCCCAAGGAAGATGCTAGAAGGGTCCCCCACCCAACCCCCAGATGCCCAGTGGTGGAGCCCAGGGCAGTCAGGGCCTGAGACGGGAACTGTCTGCTTCAAGGTGAAATCTGAAACGCGGTACAGTGCTCGCTTCGGCAGCTCATTTACTAAAATGAAATGCGGTACGTGAGTGGGTTCCACCTCAACACAAGAGCGTCCAGCCCAGCAAACCTGAGGCTGCTCTGAGGAAGGTCGCACCGGAGCCCTGCGTGGGATCAAGGCTGGGACTCACGTCTCAGAGGTCGTCGGTTTCTCTCTAACTTTTATTTATTTGACTGAGCCAGGTCCTAGCTGTGGCAGGCAGGGTCTTCTACTTTTGCTATGACATGTAGGATCTAGTTCTCTGACCGGGGATCGAACCCGGGCCCCTGCATTGGGAACGTGGATCTTAGCCACTGGACCACCAGGAAAGTCCCGGGGCATTGGTCTCTGAATTTTCAGGCTGGGCCCCTTTGGGAACCTGGCTGATGGTTCTTGACGTGGGGACAAAAGGAGCATTCTACCAACCGGTGTGTTTTGTAAAAAGTTACGTAAACATTCTCATAAAGTTAAAACCACTTATGCCAGTGTTGAGATCCTTGTACGTACTAGAAATAGTGTTAGCCAAACCGAAAGTCTGTATTTTGTGGGCATCTGTAACTCTCCCTCACCACCCACCTCTCTCTGGTTCCCGATTTAGGTAATGGGAGTCAGGTGGAATGGTACATACTCCAGATACATTTGACTCCTAAGTTTAAGGTCATGAGTAGCAAGAGTTTATATAAGAAAAGATCTAAACGCTGGCTTCATTGACTCGAGCGCTGCAGCGGAAGTGTGTAGAGCAAGGCACACTGCGATGGCACCACATCACAAGGACACAAACATTTCCAACAGTCCAGAGGCGGTCAGAGTCACGCTCACATCCGCTTCCAGATAAAATCGAGTTCTCAGCTGCTCGTTTGCAGAGGATGAGGAAGTCCAGGTGCTGCTGGCTCCTCCCCTCCCCTGGTTACGTGCACCTGGACCCTGGGGTCTGCAGGGCCCTGGGGACGATGAGGGGCAGGGCCCTGATCCTGGGTGTGACTTGCTGTTGTTCAGTCACTGAGTTGTGTCTGACTCTTTGCGACCCCAAGGACTGCAGCACACCAGGCTTCCCTGCCTGGCAGTATCCCCCGGAGTTTGCTCAGATTCGTGTCCATTGAGTGGGTGATGCCATCTCGTCCTGTCGTCCCCGTCTCCTCCTGCCCTCAATCTTTCCCAGCGTCAGGGTCTTTTCCAATGAGTTGACCCTTTGCATCAGGTATTGGAGCTTCAAGGTATTGGAGCTTCAAATTATTGGAAGTATCAGTCCTTCCAATTGAGAGAGTCCAAGGGTTCAGGGTTGATTTCCTTTAGGGTTGACAGGTTTGATCTTCTTACAGTCCAAGGGACTCTCAAGAGTCTTCTCCAGCACCACAATTCAAAAGCATCAGTTCTTCAGCACTCAGCCTTCTTAATGGTCCAACTCTCACATCTTCATGCGACTACTATAGCTTTGACTATACGGACAAAGTGATGTCTCTGTGTTTTAATACACTGTCTAGGTTTGTCATAGCTTTTCTTCCAAGAAGCAAGTGTCTTAATTTCATGGCTGCAGTCACCATCTGCAGTGATTTTGAAGCCCAAGAAAGTAAAATCTGTCTGTTTCCACTGTTTCCCCCTCTTTCCCATGAAGTGATGGGACCAGATGCCCTAATCCTAGTTTTCTGAATGTTGAGCTTTAAGCCAGCCTTTCACTCTCCTCCTCCACCCTCATCAAGAGGCTCTCTAGTTCCTCTTTGCTTTCTGCCATAAGGGTGTGGTTTGGTTGCTGTCAAACACCTGTTCCAACACTTACAAGGAGGTGACCTTGGAGAAGACATGTAACCTGTTTCCTTACCTGAAGAATTGAGTTTTCCAAACATTATGAGTTGCCCTGCAGTCCATCGTGTAGGCGTAAAACCATCTATGTACCCAGTCCCTTTATAAGGTGATGCTTAAATGCAGAGAATAAGCAAAGTTAACATGAAAGCTTCAGTGGAGAGCCCACATGGTCTGCCGTCTGTATGTGTAGGGATGGATCTGTCAAGGACCAGAGTGAGCTGTGAGGCTGATCTGGGGGGACTCACCAACCACCAGAGTGTATGATCTCACAGCTGCCGGGACACACGTCAGTCCTGCTGATTTTCTGGCTAGGGCCTCTCACCAGCGTGGTCTCCTCACCGCTCAGCTGGGGCGGGAATTCATCCAGGCTGGCTCCCGGGGGCTCCGCTCACCTGAGGGCCTCGGGTCCTTGCTGGCTGTGGTGGAAATGACCCCCATTCCTTGGCTGGTGGGTGCTCCCGCAGGGCCCCAGAGCTTCAGGTGGCCTCCTCAGAGTGAGTAGGAAGAGCAGATGTCTCACAGTCTGATCTCAGAAACGACAATCTGTCACTTCTGCCATTTTCCATTTGTTTAAAAAAGTTGCTGGTCAGGTCCCCACGAAAGGGGAGGGGATTACTGGAGAGTGCGAGGTGGGGTCCTTGGGAGGAAGTTTCAGCTCAGTTCAGTCGCTCAGTCGTGTCCGACTCTTTGCAACCTCATGAATCGCAGCACACCAGGCCTCCCTGTCCATCACCAACTCCCGGAGTTCACCCAAACCCATGTCCATCGAGTCAGTGATGCCATCCAGCCATCTCATCCTCTCTCGTCCCCTCCTCTTCCCGCCCCCAATCTTTCCCAGCATCAGGGTCTTTAGGAGTCTCTATACTCACACTTGGAAACTTGCAAAAATAAAACACAAAACCAGATAACGTGACTGAATATCCCACTCCCACTGATGACCCAAGAAGGTCAGAGTCCTTCAGCTGCAGACTTGGGCCCAAATCCTCCTGAACGGCGCTGCACTTGTCTCTTTGCTGTAGTGCCACACCAATTTTTCCTTTATATACTGAGGACAGGTAAGGCGGTACACACATTTGGAACCTTCATCTTTCAGTAAAACTCGAAGTCTACTGAGTCTAGAAGTAACTAGACTTCGTTATGGAGAAACACTTTTTCTAATGTGCTTTTTAACAAATGTTTTGATGTTAATTCAGCTACCAGTTTTGCCTTTTGTCTTGTTTTTTTTTTTTCACATTTTCTGCCTCGCTACCGTGGACTTTTCAGTTTTAGATCTTATTTGTGAAGAGCGTGTACATACTTCTCCACACAGCCCTTCCGTCTACCTCCACATAATACGTTTATTAATACTTTGAAATGAAAGCCACATCAAGTATGTTTATTACTGCCATTTCCATCCCTTCCTCTGGATCAATTAAACATATTACCACTTTTCCCTATTTTGAAGATATGTACATTTTTTTTAAAATGAGATAATCCAAATACCATAAAATTAAAGCATTTTAAAGCAGAATATTAAGTGGTTTTTAGTATACTCAACAAGGTTGTGCAAAAGTCACTAATTTGGGGACATGTTCACTTCCCCCAAATAAAGCCATATACTTGCATTGCTCCTCTCTGCCCCGCCCCACCCGCCTCAGTCCCGGGCAACTGCTGGTCTCCTCTGTGTCTCTACGGCCTTGTCTATCCCGGCCTCACATCTGAATGGAGTCACACTAATACGTGGCCTTCCGTGCCTGCTGCTCCCACTTGGCGTAATGTTCTGGCGGCGAATGTATCAGTCCTCCATTCCTTTCTGTTGCCAAGTAACATCCCATTACTTGCATATGCCGTACTTTGTGTATCCGTTCATCCGCTGATGGACATACGGGTTGTTTCTACGATTTTTGACCACCACGAACAACAGCGTGAATGTTTGTGCACAAACACGTGAGCGCTTGTTTTCAGTTCTCCTGGGTATGTAATTAGGGATGGGATTGCGGAATTATAGTGACTCTATGTTTAACATTTCGTGAAACTGTTAAGCTGTTTTCCACAGTGGGTGCACCAGTTTATATCCCTATTAGCAATATAGGTTTCCAATTTTTCTGCATTTTCATCAACGTTTGTTAGTTTCCATTTTTTCCCCTTACGGCCATTCTAGTGTTGTGAAGTGGTATGTCATATGGATTTGACTGCGCTTCCCTAACGACTAATGGGGGCTTCCCTGGTGGTAAAGGATCCGCCTGTCAATGCAGGGGATACAGGTTCAATTTCTGGATTGGGAAGATCCCCCTGGGGGAGGGAACGGCAACCCACTCCAGTGTTCTTGACTGGGAAATCCCACAGACAGAGGCGCTGCGGGGCTACAGTCCATGGAGGCGCAAAAGAGACACGGCTTAGCGGCTAAACAACAGTGATGAATGATCCATTGAATATCTTTTCGTGTACTTACCGTTTGTATATTGTTGGAGAATGCTCAGATCCTTTGCCTATTTTTAAATGATGTTGTCTCTTTGCTGTTGAGAGTTTTTTTAATATACGCTGGCACTAGGCCCTCATCACATGTGTAAACTGTGAATAATTCCTCCATTCTGTGAGTTGTCTTGTCCACTTTCTTGGTCGTGTTCTTTAAAGTACAAAGTCTAAAATTTTGGATGGAGTCCAACTTGTTTTTTTCTTTGGTTGGGCTTTCAGTGTCGTATCTTACAAAATCACCGCCTAATTCGGGATCCTGAGTTACGTCTCCTCTGAAAGCTTTATATTTGTGGGCCTCCAGTCTAGTTCTGGTCTTTTAATCCATTTTGCGTTTTGTTTTTGGTGAGTCCAACTTAATGCCTTTGCATGAAATATCCACTTGTCCCAGAATCATTTGTTAAAAAGACTATTCTTTCCCCATTGAGTGGTCTTGGCATCCTTGTTGACAATCAATTGATTATAGATGTAAGGGTCTATTTCTGTATTCTGTTTGGTTCCATTGATCTGTATGTCTTTCTTTATGCCAGTATGACACTATCATGTTTTCTTTACACTTGGAAAATGGTTTAATGTTTTACAACAGAAATGAGCTGTACACTTGCAGCAAGTTTAATATATATATAAAAATTACAGCAGACATATGCATACACATGAAATCTACCCTTCTGACTCACCATCACTTGCACAGCCTCTCCCAAGCATACAGCCCTCCACAGGCAGCCCCAGGAGGGGGAATCAGAGAGCCTCCATCTTGATCGCGGTAGCCCTGCAGTAAGTTTTAAAACTGGAAAGGGTGAGCCTTCCAACTTTGTCTTCACTTTCAAGATTGAATTGTCTAATTTGGATCCTTTGCGTTTTCATATCAATTTTAGGACTGGCTTATCTATTTCTGCAAGAAAAAGCAGTTGGAATTTTGATAGGGATGTCACGGAATTTGTAGATGAGTGTAGTTCTGCCAGTTTAACAATATTAGGTCTTCCAAAATCCATATGAATGTCTTGATTTATTTAGGTGCCTTTAATTTCTTACAGCAGTGTTCTGTTTCGAGTGCACAAGTCTTACCGTTCTTTGGCTAATTTATTCCTAGTAATTTTATTCTTTTTGATTCTATTATAAATGGAATTGCTTTCTTAATCTCATCTTCAGACTGTTTATTGCTAATGTATGGAAATGCAATTGATTTCTGTGTCTCGATTTTGCATCCTGCAACCTTCTCTTCTCTCTTGGCAACTTTCAAACACACAATACAGTATTAACTGTATTTGCCATGCTGTCCATCACATTATGAGTTACTCATTTTATAGCTGGAAGTTTATACTTCTTGACCCCCTTTCATCCATTTCAACCACTCCTCCCAGCCCCCCACCTTCTGGAAACCACCAGTCTGTTTTCCGTGTCTGTGAGCTTCGTGGTTTTATTTTGAATCTCACATGCTAGGGAGACCATAGAGTGTCTTTCTCTGACATAGCACAATGCCTGTGAGGTTTATCCATATTGTCACAAATGGCAAGATTTCATTATTTTTTTCTAGCTGAGTAATACTTTTTTCTTTTTCTTATGTAATTGTCCTGGTTAGAACTTTTAATACAGTGTTGAATGGATGTGGCAAGAACAAGCATCGTTCTCTTGTTCCTGATTTTAGGGTGAAAGCTTTCACACTGTTGCGTCTGATGTCAGCTGTGGGGTTTTCAGAGATGGCCTTTATCACATTGAAGAAACCCCTTCTATCCCACGTTTGCGGGCGTTTTCATTACAGTGGCTGTTAGGGTTTTCCAGTGCAGTTTCTGCATTTGAGATGCTCATATGGTTCTATCCTCCTTTTACCAATATTGTGTATTATATTGGATTACACAGTGCGGTGTCACACATTACATTGATTGGTTAGCAAAGCCATCTGTGAACTAACGTTGAACTAATTTTGCATTCAGAGCATAAATCCCATTTGGTCACGGTGTAAAATTTTTATATGGTGCCAGATTATTTTGTAGAGAATTTTTTTTGGGGGGGGGCTCCAAAATCACTGCAGATGGTGACTGCTGCCATGAAATTAAAAGACACTTACTCCTTGGAAGAAAAGTTATGACCAACCTAGATAGTATATTCAAAAGCAGAGACATTACTTTGCTGACTAAGGTCTGTCTAGTCAAGGCTATGGTTTTTCCTGTGGTTATGCATGGATGTGAGAGTTGGACTGTGAAGAAGGCTGAGCATTGAAGAATTGATGCTTTTGAACTGTAGTGTTGGAGAAGACTCTTGAGAGTCCCTTGGACTGCAAGGAGATCCAGCCAGTCCATTCTGAAGATCAACCCTGGGATTTCTTTGGAAGGAATGATGCTAAAGCTGAAGCTCCAGTACTTTGGCCACCTCATGCGAAGAGTTGACTCACTGGAAAAGACTCTGATGCTGGGAGGGATTGGGGGCAGAAGGGGAAGACCGAGGATGAGATGGCTGGATGGCATCACGGACTCGATGGACGTGAGTCTGAGTGAACTCCGGGAGATGAGTCGGACGCGACTGAGCGACTGAACCGAACTGATTAGTCTCTAGTTTCCTTTTGCTGTGATATCTGTGTGTGTGTTTAGTATTAGGGAAATACAGACCACACAGAATGTTAGAGAGCGCTCCGTCTATTTCTTGGAAGTATTTATGAAGGTACTGATTTGATAGAATCTCATGAGGGAGGCCAGTGGCCCTGGACTTTTCTTTGTGAGAAGATGTTTGATTACGGACTCACTCTCTCTCTATAGGTGTGTTCAGCTTGTCCATTTCTTGAGTCGTTTCACAAGTTTCTTTCCTGGAATTAGCTCATCTCCTGTTTCTTATCTGATTCGCTGACATACAGTTACTCATAGTATCCCCTTACAGTTCTTTTTATTTCTGTAAGTCTGATTGTACTGTCTCCTGTCCCACTCCTAATATTAGTAATTGAGTGTTCTTTTTCCTTAATTAGTCTAATTTCTTAAAAAAACTAACATTCATTTGACTTATTTTTCGTCTGATCTTTATTTCCTTCCTTCTGCTTGCTTTGGGCTTAGTTTGCTTTTCTTTTTTCCAATTTCTTAAGGTGGATGTTATTGACTTATCTATTTACTTGTCCACTTTTTAACATAGGTGTTTAGTTATTACATAATTATAGTTTTCACTTTTATTTATCTCTAAATCTTTTCTACTTTCTCTTGTTAAAGTTTTTTCTTTGTGTAGGAATGTGATCTTTAAGGTCCACACATTTAATTTTCTAAATTTGTTATTGATATCTAATTTCATTCCATTGTGGTTGAAAAATACAGTTTGTATGACTTCAGTTCTTTTAAGTTCAGTTTTAGAATACAACATAGAATTTAGGAAAATAGGAATTAATATTAAAACTCACTAGAGCTTAACCTTTGTTTAGGAGAGGCATTTATTTAAAAAAAAACACACCTGTCACCCAAGGATGCAACATGGCTCTAAGATCATAAAGTCAATTTTTTTTTTAAAAGCTTGATTTATTTTTACCTTACATTTTGGCTGTGGTGGGTCTGCGCATGTGGGCTTTCTCAGCTGCGGTGATTGAGGGCTGTGCCTCACTGTGGTCCGATGGCGTCTCACTGCAGTAGCTTCCCTTGTGGCGGGGCCTGGGCTCCAGGACCTGGGCCAGCATGGCTGCAGCGTGTGGCGGGGCCCGGCCGACGCGGCTGCAGGGCACAGGCTCAGTAGCTGTGGTGCAAGGGCTTGGTGGCTCCAGGGCCTGGGGGAGCTTCCCGGATCAGGGGCCGCAAGGCATCCCTTGTCTTGCAAGGTGGATCCTTAACCGCTGGATCACCAGGGGAGGCCACATTGCATCCACTTTTAACTCAGAAAACTTCAGGATTTCATTCCCACCGAAAAGTACCTGTTAAACCAATGTTCACATTGTCCAGTATCGTTTCCACCAGGCAGATGTTTGCCATTTGTCTGCATCTTCAGAGATGCCATCATAATGTTCCCTGGAGGGTGGGGAAGAATTTCTTGAAATGTGTCCTTCCCCTGTTGCTAAGCAGTGAAGCTGTTTTTATTTTTTTAATTCAGTTCAGTTCACTCAGTCGTGTCCGACTCTTTGCGACCCCATGGACTGCAGCGCGCCAGGCCTCCCTGTCCATCACCAACTCCTGGAGTTTACTCAAACTCACATCTCAAGTCGGTGATGCCACTTCATCCTCTGTCGTCCCCTTCTCCTCTTGCCTTCAATCTTCCCCAGAATCAGGGTCTTTTCAAATAAGTCAGCCGTTCACATCAGGTGGCCGAAGTATTGCAGTTTCAGCTTCACCATCAGTCCTTCCAATGAATATTTAGGACTGATTTCCTTTAGGATGGACTGGTTGGACCTCCTTGCAGACCAAGGGACTCTCAAGTCTTCTCCAACACCCAGTTCAAAAGCATCAATTCTTGGGGGCTTAGCTTTCTTCACAGTCCAACCCTCACATCAATACATGACCACTGGAAAAAACAGCCTTGACTAGATGGACCTTTGCTGGCAAAGTAATGTCTCTGCTTTTGAATATGCTGTCTAGAACTTTCCTTCCAAGGAGTAAGTGTCTTAATTTCATGGCTGCAGTCACCATCTGCAGTGATTTTGGAGCCCCCCAAAATAAAGTCTGACAGTTTCCCCATCTATGTGCCATGAAGTGATGGGACCAGATGCCATGATCTTCGTTTTCTGAATGTTGAGCTTTAAGCCAACTTTTTCACTCTCCTCTTTTACTTTCAAGAGGATTTTTAGCTCCTCTTCACTTTCTGCCATAAGGGTGGTGTCATCTGCATATCTGAGGTGATTGATATTTCTCCCGGCAATCTTGATTCCAGCTTGTGCTTCTTCCAGCCCAGCGTTTCTCATGATGTACTCTCCATATAAGTTCAATAAGCAGGGTGACATTATACAGCCTTGACATCCTCCTTTTCCTATTTGGAACCAGTCTGTTGTTCCATGTCCAGTTCTCACTGTTGCTTCCTGACCTGCATATAGGTTTCTCAAGAGGCAGGTCAGGTGGTCTGTATTCCCATCTCTTTCAGAATTTTCCAGTTTATTGTGATCCACACAAAGCCTTTGGCATAGTCCATAAAGCGGCACATGAGACCTTTAGCTGTGGCCCGTGCACCCTTAGCTGCGGCAGGTGGGAGTCTAGCTTCCTGATCAGGGATGAGCCCACGCCCCCTGCACTAGGAGCTGAGTCTTAGCCTGCGGGCCAGCAGGGGCGTCCCAGCGAGGCGCGCTCTGACAGGTGTGGATTGATGCCTCACTGTGGCTTTGATCTGCACTTTCTGGTTGACAGCGTGGAGCATCTCCGTGCCGGTGTGTCTTCTTTGGTAAAGTGTCTATTCAGGTCTTCTGCCCACTTATTTTTTTAAAAAACCTGGTTGGTTGTATTTTTGATATTGAGTTGTATGAACTTTCTACATAGTGTAGGTATTAACCCCTTATTGATGTTTGCAAATAGTTTCTCCCACTCCTTTGGGTTTTTAAGTGGTTTTCTTCACTGTGCAGAAGCTTTTAATTAGGTCCCCATAAAACGCCTATTTCTGAATCTGTCAAGGGCTTCCAGTACTGTGTTGAACACTGGTGATGAGTAGGCATCCTTTTCTTCTTCCTGATATCAGAGAAAAGCTTACAGCTTTTTAACCGAGTGTGATGTTAACTATGGGCTTGTCACCTATGGCCTTTGTGATGTTGAGGAATGTTCCCTCTATAACCACTTTCTGGAGTTTTTATCATGGAGTGGATGTTGAATTTTGTCAGCTGCTTTTTCTACACCTTTTGAGATGATCAGTTTTCATTCTTCAGTTTGTTAACGTGCTGCTTAATACTGATCTGCAGATATTGAAAAATGCTTGCATCCCTGAGATAAAACCCATTTGATCATGGTGTATTCTTCTCTTAGTGTATTATTGGACTTAGTTTGGCAGTATTTCATTTAGGATTTTTGCATCTATGTTCATCAGTGATACTGGCCTATAATTTTCTTTCTTGTCCTATCTTTGGTTTTGGTATCAGGGTATTGGACTCATAAGTTCCAAAGTTCCTTCTGCAATTTTTGGGGAATAGTTCAAGGACAGATGGTAACTGTTCTTTAAATGTTTGGGTGAATTTACTTGTGAACCCATTTAAGCCTGGACTTTATTTGGGAGACACTGAAGAATTTGCTCTCATGGGGCTTCCCCGGCGGTCCCGTGGTTAAGACTCCATGCTTCCCACGCAGGTGCCTAAGTTTGATCCCTGGTTGGGGAACTCAGATCCTGCACAAAACACAGCACAGCCAAAAAAAAAAAAATTAAATTTCCTTAATTGGTCTCCTCATATTTATCTTCTCCTGGAAGTTTGGAAGTTTTTCCCTTCAGTCTTAGAAGTTTATATGTTGGAAGTTATCAACTTCTTCTAGGTTGTTGTCTATAGCTATATGGTATAGTATTTGGCTTATATACTTTGTAGTATTCTCTTATCTCATTTATCTAGTGTCAGTTAACTTCCTTTTCATTTTGTGGTTTTATTGATTTGGGTTTTTTTTTCCCCTTAATGAGTCTGGTTAAAGGTTTATGAATCTCATTTATCTTTTCAAAGAACTAGCTTAGTTTTTTTTTTTTTTTTTGCTCTGATCTTTCTTTCCTTCTGTTAACTTAGGGTTTTTTCTAGTTCTTGCAGGTGGAAGGTTAGGTTGGGACTTCTCCTGTTCCTGAAGCTTGTATTGCTGTGCACTTCCCCCAGCTGTCCCTGCTGTGTTGTACAGATTTTCAGATAGTTGCGTTTATTCATTTGCAAGTGGGGAGAACTCGGGGCCCAGCTGGTCCCAGGACAGGTGCTAGCCTGCTGGCAAGTCTGTAGAGCTGTGGGTGCCCAGGGCTGGCATCTGCCTGCTGCTGGGTGAGGCTGGTCCTGAGGCTGAAGCAGGCTTGCTGCTCGCGGGGGGCTGGGCCTCTGGCTGCAGGGCCACAGGGGTCCCGGGGGTCCGCCTGTGCACTGGTGTGTGGGGCCAGGTCCTGGGCCCTCAGGTGGGCAGAGCGCTGTCCAGGGGTGGCTGTGGCTTTGGCGTGTGGGGCCGTGGCCAGTGGCATCTCAGTCCTGGTGCCCACAGGCTGGTGGGTGAGGGAGGGGCTGGGTCCCAAAGCCAGTGAGCCGGAGGGGGATCTGAATGCACTGCCAACACCAGGGTCTAGACAACCGCCAGTGTCCGTGCCCCAGGGCGAGCGCTGGGTGCCCCGCCCACCTCTCCAGGATCAGCGGGTAGGCCTGAGCCAGGCACCCTGCCAGTGACTGCTGCACAGACACCCGGACTCTGAGCCCAGCGCGGGGCTGACTCTGCTCCTTCAGGAGACTCTGACTGCGCTCTGGGGTGAGGGCTGCCCACCGAGGGGCAGAGGACCTGACAACGTTGTGACTGTCCCTCCTACACACTGACCGTTCTTTCTACCTGTAGTTGGAGATGTTTCTGGAAGCTTCTGGGCTTTTTCACAGATGGTAGTTCTCCAGTTCTTGTTTCTGGCACGCCCGTGACGGGTGAGCTCGGGGTCTTTCTACAGCATCACGGCTGATCTCCTTGAGGATGTTCATTATTACTATGCGTACCGACGTACCGAGGTCGCCTGGTGGATGGGTCCGGCTCCTTTCAACTGTACAAATGTGACATGCCTGCCTGTGCCTGTTACTTCACACGAAGAGTAAACGTGAGAAACTTTAGAAGTGAAGAAAGAATGAAGAGAAAAAAAAAAAAGAATGAAGAGAAACATTTTGAATGTGTTAAGAAATATTAGTTTTATTTAACCAGTTTTCACAGCTGAATATTTATTCTATAAAAACTTTACAGATTGTACAGTTTATATATAGTTCAAACTACGGAACGAAAAAAGTAGGTCCCACAGATGCAAAAATACTGCACCAACCAATCCAAGTAAAGGCAGATTGACACTCTGTAAGCTCTCCGCGAGGCCGGGAGGTGGTCGGTTCTAAGTAGAAACTTCAAAACTGTACAAAAATAAGGTTTTGATTTTATTTCACTCTTCATACATTCAATATGATTGCAAGCTCAGAAGCCTGCCGGGGGGACAGGCTTCTGGAATCGCCCCCACCCCTGGTGGGAATGCGGACGTCTATTTACACAGGGCACTCTCGGACAGCATCCTGAACTCGGTATATTGTGAAGACGTGAAAGCGGAGACCAAGACCATGAAACGTCGACATAAGAAGGTAGTTCTCTTAAAAAGGAGTTTCTGCATTTAATAGTGTGCCAGAAGAATCTTAACTTATTAAATAAAATATATTCTAAGTGAACCTAAAAATTACACTTTATAAACATAAAAATACCTTTTATTTTTGGTGTAATACATTGATCATATCTGCAAATAGAAAACCAAAACGGTGTATAAAGTAGTAGTTCTTACCCAGCAACAAGAAGCACTTGTGTAGTTATTTTTCAAAAAGGTCAGAAAAACTAATTATAAACCTGCTAAGATTAACTTACAACTTAAGATACCATACTGAAGCTAGTCAGTGATTCACTAATACTGCAAAACAAGCTTTCCCCTAGAGAGAGTGGTTTCTTCCTGTTAACTGGGTAAGAATCAGACATTTAAAAAAGAAGAATCAGTTGATAATCTCAGCATGAATCCTAGGTGTATTTTATTTCAGGGGTATATCCATCAGTGGGTGTTTAATCAGAAATATCATAAAAGATAAGTCTTCCATTTGATTTAGAATTTTCTATCTCTGAGGCTTTGGACCTCTTAGAGATAAGGGCATATCTCGTATCTTTCCATATTTCTATTTGGGGCGGGGAATGGCGAGGCTGGCTAACACCTCGTTCTTTTCTTCTAGAAGGAAAAAAAAGGAAAACATTTTTTCTGACACCCAAACCAAGAAAACACGCTTTATACAGTACTAGCTGAAGATAACAAAATTTAGAGCCTCAAAGAGCAACCCAGAGCTCACCTTTATACTTCTACACTTTGTGTGTGTATTAAGTATAAAAGAATGACGTTTGGACAAAGGAGTTTTGTAGTTATTTATTTTAAAGTTACAGTACTTAAAAACTCCTTGGCAATAAATAGCTTGGCTGTCTCAAGTCCTGCTTCCCAGCGGGCGCTCCGGGCGAGCCTGGCCCGGGCGTGAGGGCGGCGGCCCGGCCGTCAGAACTCGTCAATCTTCCTCTGCAGGTACTTCAGCATGGAGTCCATGCCCTGCGCTGAGCCCCAGATCTTCTTCAGCACCTCGCACTCCCGCTCATTGGCCTGCTCCAGCTCCAGCCTCATGTTGCAGCGCACAAGGGCCTTGGATTCCTCGAGCACCTGTGCCAGACGACAAGCAGGAAGTGAGCAGGGACTGTGGCTGCAAGCACTGGCGCCTCGCGGCCCCTACGCTTCTGGAAGCAGATACTAGACCCGAGGAGCCACCTGGCAAGAGGACGACCAAACGCCTTCTCCTAATGCGCGCCAGGCCTGGTGAGTGTGTGACGCACATTTCACCCACTGTGGGTACAGGGCCAACTTGACTTCAAAGGGCTGTTAAGCTATTTCTTGACAGCCATGCTCTCCACACCCTGGTCCTTCCCTGGCAGCAATGATGCCCACTCCTGGGAGGCTTGCTGAGAAAGCCCACCGAAGGAACTTCTAACCAGAACTTACTCTCTGTAATGGGTTGTTGTGATGTCTGGGACAGTTTACAAGGGAGCTGTGTCAGTTAATAGGAAATAACGTTTCACCCTGTCATTTGCTAAATGCACTTTAGTAAGTGCTGGATATATGCCAACAAAACACAAACCTACGTTCACTGAGGGGAGAAAATGTGCAGAAATGCAAGGCTTTGGAAACGGTAAAGAATTTAGCAAGAATGCTTTTTGTACACCTCCACGGGACGTTTCTCAGTGCCTACGTCTGTCTAACTGCGCTCCCTTAGCTCCTGCTGTGTGCAGAGGCCCAGCCTCGGCGTCTGGCTCTGTGTGCACCCTGCAGAGAAAGGGCGGAACAGGAGCTGGACGTACGACAGGGTTGCAGGAGGCGAGCTCCTTGATGCGGACCATGACTTCCTGGGTAAAGGTCCCAGGCCAGAACACCTGGGAGACCAGCCCTTTGCCGCACGCCTCCTGTGCCGTTAGCTTCCGCCCGCTGAGCAGCATTTCATTAGCCTGGAAGGAAGAAGAGCAGAGGCCGTGTGAGCCGCGGGGAGAGGTGGCAGGGAGACCCAGCCTGGAAACTCTCCACTCTGAGTTCAGATGGTGCCCAAGGGTGAAGCAAGCACCGTGGGGAGTGGCCCACTGGCCGGAGACTCTTACTGAATCTAAGAGGTTCATGTAGAGCAGAACCACACAGACTAACCAAGAAATCCAAGGTCTATCTGCTGTAGAGCCGAAGCTGCAGAGACATGCGGCTCTGGGGGCGGGCCTAGGAGAGGGGGGCAGGGAGCTGAGCCAGGGAGGCAGGGGGCACCCACCACGCGAGGGGCAGCAGACACAGCGAGGCCTCCGGCTGGACACGTGGGTGGGGTCTCGGGCGGCACCAGGCAGAGAGACCCTCCAGGGGCAATGGGGGTCAGGTCCCCACAGGCTGGGACCCAGGGGGCAGGTGTGGCTGCCCCTCCCGAGGACACGTCTCTCCTCACAGCTCTGGGCGTGGCGGGTCCCTCGGGCCTCAGATCCATGACCACTGCCCAGGGAGGTGGGTGCCCGGGAACCCTGCAGTCCTCCCTGTCCAGCCTCGCTGCCCACGGCCAAGGGCAACAACCAGTATCCCCCTGCCTCACCAGGACGGCCCCCGAGGCCCGCAGGGGGCAGCCAGGTAGGGGGAGATGGATCATCCATTTCCTGCCCCTTTTTTCACCTACTAATTTTAACGTCTGGTGGTGCTTCCTGCCTGAGGCCTCCTCTGTGTCTTTCCCAGGCAGGGGGAGGCGAGTTCTGAACCCAGAGGAGCGGCCGTCCCCGTCCCTGGCTGCCCAGCTGCCAGAAGCCATCAGGACAGCTGCCTGGACCCCCAGGGACTCTGTCAAAGGGCAAAGCTGGAGCCTGCGCTCAGCAATGACACACAAAGCCACCAGCCACTCTGGTCCACGGCGGGTGCCCCGGAGCTCCTCGTGGGGTCAGGGGCTGCCTCACAGCTTTGGTAGCCCCCTGCCTGCCTCCGCCTCCTGCCCTGGCTCCAGGAGCGAGGACTGCAACACATCCTTTCCAGAGATACAGAACTACAGCCCAGACTCCTGGTGCGGCGGGTCACGCAGAGCAATTCTGTGCGGAAGCACCTGGCAACTCGGCCCGAGGCGTCCCTCAGAAGTGCAGCTGCCAGGCTATCAGGTCAAGGCCCTTTCCACTGCAAACTCTCGGTGGTTTGGGTTACAGACCAGGTATTCACTCCTGGGGAGGATCAGCGTTAATTATGCAGACATGGAGGCACCTTGTGGAAGGAGGGCCTCTAGGAAATGATGCCAAACAGTGTCAATAAACATGCTATGAACCAGAGCATGACAACTTCCCACGGGTTCACGAATGAGGACAAGAGCTGGACAACACGAGCGTCCGATGGGAACTGCCCAGAGGGACACCTGTACACGGTTAAGAGAAGCAGCAACCAAGGACGGTTCCCAGGACGCCGCGTTGACAAGAGGTACTCACAGATGCTCCTCCCATGATCCTGGGGAACATCACGGTGGAACAGCCGTCTGGACTCTGCCCGAAGGTGGTGTAGGGCGTCTGGAACCACGCCTTTTCATTGGCCCAGACCACGTCACAGAGAGGCAGGATGGATGCTCCTAGCCCAATGGCCGGGCCATTCACGGCTACGATAATAGGTTTCTTGAACTGAATGAAGGTGTTCACAAAGTTTCTAAAACAGAAGGCAAAGGGGGGATTACTCAAAACACTGCAAATGTGGGCAACAGAAAGAAATCTACTTGTATGGAATTCGGTACATCAAGACGTCAAGGCCGTGCGCGTTGACTGTAACTGGCGGTTCTGACGGCCTTCTGGCTGCAAAGGGCCCTGGCTTGTACCGCTGTGCTGCAAAGGCTGAGCGGCGTCCCAGAGGCTGGGCAGGCAGCTGTCGCTACAGGACCCACGTGAATTCCCAGGGAGCGGCACAGCAGAGGGCGCTCTCAGCTTGGGCTCCAGGAACCCTGTCTTCCCCTGATGACAGGGGGGAGCCCAGGAAACCTGAAAGGCTGCAAACCAGTCCAGCAGCTCTCCCTCAGGAAAGAGGGTGCGGGGCCACACAGGACAGCCTGGGATCGGGCAGGAGCCTCAGGGCCTGAGTCTGGACTTGGTCTGTGACTTCAGACAGCTCACTGATAAACTGAAAACACAGGCATTCCTGAGTTTATATGGACCGGACGGAGTGATTCAGACACAGAGACGAGATGCTCAGCGGCTGGTCTAAGACCCAACAGAGCATCCCCCAGCCTGACACACGTCTGCACAGCACCTCCCGCCACTCGCGACAACCATTGAGCAGGCCTCCCAGGGGGCCTAGGTTCCCTCACACACGGGGTGAGGGGTCTCATAGGCCCAGACAACGCCACTGGCCTCTGGAAAGCTGGGCTGCTCTTCAGTTTAGGGCCGGAATCTTAACTGCATTCAGAGGCTGCGTCTTGTGAAGACTGAACACAGTGAAGGGAAGGATAAACACACTGGAAATGAATACAAGATAATCTTTCAAGGCTGTCTGAGCTCTAGCTCAGAAGGACAGAATTCCAGATCCTCAGTCTGGGTGCTACTCCCTACAATTCAGCAATTTAGTCTGTTCAGATGGGCTCTGAAAGTCACGACTTAGCGTGCAGTCTCCCCTCCTCCGCAGACACAGACATGAGGGGCCATGGATTTCTGGCAGGATGAGGTGTGGCGGGGTGGGTGGGTGTGTATACAGTGGGGAGAGGGGCCCTCAGTGTTTGGCAGCTGCACAACTCGGGGGACTGTTCTCCAAGGCCTCTGGAGTCAGCCCTCAGCCCACTCAGGGTCCCTGGAGGTTGGGGGGCTTGAGAATTAACTCACGCTGATGAATGAGAGCATGGGGTCCTGTCATGATGATCACCCTGGGATTCAAGGACACAAAGAGAGCCAGATAACCTCTAAGATAGGTCCTTGAAATAATCCCAGACCATCTCCATGAAGCTATTCAGTTCTGCCACCTTCTGAGGATTCTAGATCAACAACCCGTGACGGAAATGCATCGTCTATGCTCAGTTACAGACGACTGTCAACAAAGTAACTGCCAAACTGTAACCCTGACTTAAACCAGACATCTTCCCCAAGTGGCCCTGCATTCAGCTGCTCCTATGAATGCGGGCAAAGTGGAGACGGTTCCAGTACTCACGACTGGAAGCCACAGACAGGGACGGTAGCTTCACAAGAAAGAGGGGATCAAACCAGTGTAACAATAAAGATTCTAGAGAGCAATGGTAGAATCTTGGACTGCAAGGAGATCCGACCAGCCCATCCTAAAGGAGATCAGTCCTGAATATTCACTGGAAGGACTGATGCTGAAGTGGAAACTCCAGTACTTTGGCCACCTGATGAAAAGGGCCGACTCATTGGAAAAGACCCTAATGCTGGGGAAGATTGAGGGCAGGAGGAGAAGGGGACGACAGAGGATGAGATGGCTGGATGGCATCACCGACTCGATGGACATGAGTTTGGGTAAACTCCGGGAGTTGGTGATGGACTGGGAGGCCTGGCGTGCTGTGATTCATGGGGTCTCAAAGAGTCGGACACGACTCAGTGACTGACAGAGAAATGGTTAAGGGAAGGGATTACTCTCCACGCAGCACTAATCCTTCTCGTGTTGTATGTTCGGAGAAATGTTTGGAGCTGAACTTTTCCCCCTAAGAAGATGAGTTTTCTTTTTCTCTTGCTCGAGATGATAGCCTGCTCTGCACCCGGGGCTCCTCCCAGGAGCAGCATGAGTGGACCAGCTTGCCCGGGAATGGACACCATTGCCTCTTCTCGTGCTAAGGACTCGGAGATGCCAGAGGGAGCACAGTCCGCAGAGAAATCCGTTTCATGTTAGAAACAAACGAAAGCTGCCAGACAGAAGTTCACACAACTGCTTTTCTGTCCAGTAGAAACAGGAGGGCTCAGCCCCACGCTGCCAGAGGTGGGAGCTGCCTCTGGGCCCTGGACGCTCGGACCATCTGCCTGCTGCTTTGGGGGCGTAAAGCAAGCGTATTTTAAACCTTAAAACTGCATGCGCACTCAGATGCATCCCATACAACACACTGAATTTAAACGTCAGCTTCCTCTCAATTGAGTGAAAGGCTATGCTGGGAACAGTGGGAAGGAGAGAGATTATATTTGCCACAAAGTTCACTTTTTAGTGAAAGTGAAGTCGCTCTTTGAGACCCCATGGACTGTAGCCTACCAGGCTCCATGGTCCATGGAATTTTCCAGGCATGAATACTCTGGATTGCCGTTCCCTTCTCCAGAGGATCTCCCCGACCCAGAGATCGAACCTGGGTCTCCTGCATTGCAGGCAGATTCTTTACCGTTTGAGCTATAGGGAAGACCTTTAAAGCTTAAAAAGACCATTCAACAAAATCAAAATTCTATCCATTCTTTTGGAGAATATTTGCCATCCCACAGACCTCACCAAAAAGTTAAAAAACCACCTACAAACGGTAAGCCTCAGAAATGCTTTGGGGAAACGGGAACTGAGCTATCCAGGGCCGGTTTCCTGCCTCTCTCAGCCGAGCTCCCCTGCACCAGTGCGTCTGGGCCGGGACTGAAGGCGACAAGGTCAGGGTCAAGGGCTCGTTTCCTCACGGGCTCTGCTCCCTCCTCAAGCCTCGGCTCCTCCTGGTCCCCCGGACTCCAAGAGCCTAACGCTATAAATTGATCGCTAATAACTTTATCACTCGTATGCTGAATATTTTTATCACAGTTAATCTGCAAACTGGTTACCACCAAAAATCCCAGCCAGGGTTAGCCCTACAGAAACGTGAGAAGCTCACAGTCTATGCCTGTTCCTATTTCCTACCTTCCTTTTCAAAACTCACGGTGGTGCTGTTCTCTACCCAAAGATTTAAGGAATTTGAGGCAGGACACCACAGAACCAAACAAATAAGAAATATGCCCAGTAACAGCTTTGCGCGTATAAACCAACTTCACACACAAAGCAAGAATTTCAGTGCAGATGAGCCAAGGTAAAGGGTAAGTCGACTGGCATCAATAGGACTTCACACCGAGCTGGGGGCTCAGACAGTAAAGCGTCTGCTTGCCGCGCGGGGAACCCGGGTTCGATCCCTGGGTTGGGAAGAGCCGCTGGAGAAGGAAATGGCAACCCACTCCAGTAATCTTGCCATGGAAAATTCCATGGACTGAGAAGCCTGGTGGGCTACGGTCCATGGGGTCACAAAGAGTCGGACACAACTGAGCACCTTCACTTCACACCGACAAAACACACCATGCAGACAAAAACTGAGTGGATTTTCCTAAAGCAAGATTTGGCATTTCCCTACAAGACCAATCCAGCTTTTTGTGGGGCATGCTGGAGTCTCAGAAATGGAATGGGTCGCTGAAGAAAACAAGCATTTAAAGCACCTGGGGTTCAACACACGAGATGGTGCTGATTTTTCTTCCTTGGCTCTGTCTGATCCCAATAATACAAGCCTGTGCCATGGTCAAGGGCAACCCCGTCTGGGGTGGGGCACGGGAGGCGCAGGGGGTGCCTCAGGGAGCCGTGTACGGGCGGGGCCGGGGGCTGGAACTGAGGTAGACAAACCAGCTCCCAAATCACACCGTCAGGTGGAAATTCACTGTGATCTTACGGAAAACATGCAGCTACCACCTGAGGCAAAAGTGTTTGCATCTTAAAAAGAACATTCAGTCCAGTCGCTCAGTCGTGTCTGACTCTCTGTGACCCCATGGGCTGCAGCACTCCAGGCCTCCCTGTCCATCCCCAACTCCCAGAGTTCACTCAAACTCATGTCCATTGAGTTGGACTCTTCTTGTGTGACGTTACAGAACTAGCGTGTCGTAAAGCCTAGTTGACTGATTCCGGAGTTGACCAAATGTAAGTTATCACATAAAGGAGAGGGCGTCTGTACTCCAGGGCTGCAAGCCCTGAACGCATGGTGGACACTCCAGCCATGTGCTACCCCGGGCTCTCCCCCCAGACCCCACCCCCCTCCAACACGTGCTGGGCTCGAGCCAGCCTTGACATCGGTTACCTGCTCGAGGCAAGCTGCCCACAGAATAGACAGAGATGTATTAACTCTTGCTAGCAGCGGGTCTCAGGGGAGGAGACCCATCATGGGGTCTGGGTCACGCTGGTGACCTCGCGGACCAGGGTGCGTACCTAATGGCCTCGGCCATCTTCCAGGGAGGAGACCCCTCACCCGACTCATCACTCATCTCAGGGGAGGAGACCCCCAGCAGCAGGGTCCGGCTCAGCCGGCCCTCCCGTGGACAGGGGTGCGACCTGATGGCCTCGGCCATTTTCCGGGGAGGAGACCCCCAGCAGCAGGGTCCGGCTCAGCCAGCCCTCCCGTGGACAGGGGTGCGTACCTGATGGCCTCGGCCATCCTGGCGCTCTCCCGCTTGCGGTCGTCCGTCAGGCGCCGGATGAAGTAGATGAAGTCCAGGCCGCAGCAGAAGACGCTGCCCACGGCGCTGAGCAGCACCAGCTTGCTGTCGTCGGCCGCGGCCGTGCTCAGCGCGCTCTGCAGCTCCTTCATCACCTGAAAGGCACCCAAGAGCGTCTCCTCACGGCACCGTCCCAACCTGATTCACCGGGACCGGGTTCACCGCCTGACGCTGCTGCCCCGTCTACCGAATGGCTCCCAATTTCCTTCTTTTCTGAAGCCGGGGGTGGGGAGCAGTAGGGACCGAGTGTCATCACAGAGCCCATCGGGAACGGAGTGTAACTCGGGGGACGTGCATCTGAGTCGCTACGCAGCGCTGTGCTCGTGGCTCCGTGCGGGCGAGCTCTGCTCTATCCTCTTGGCATTTCTACCGTTTGGACAGCAGGTGGCACATGCAGCCAGTTCAAAGCAGCTGCTGGTTTGGTCCTTCTGCTTTGTTTTCTGACACCAGACTCCCATTCTTGGGACGGAAACCCTAAGTTTGGTGCCCAAGTGCAGTAAGAGGAAGCACAGCATGGAGGCATTTTCAGTGGGCACAAACCATTTAAAATGGTCCCTGCGAAGCATTTACAAACACCAACGTTCTAACGAGGTTCTGGGGACCAGCCTGGACCTGGTGTCCCCTGACCACTGGCCAACACCCAAGCTTTCACCTGGAGAAAGCCTGACCTACCATCCACAAGTGGGAAACGAACTATCAGAACTTACAATTTTAAGCATGTAATAGCTCAGGTTCAAACAGCTCTGATTTTAGGTAAGTCACAGAACTAAGCTTTTGAGCCTCTGGGAGCACCCGTCTCCCTCACTCCCTGGAAGCTACTTAACGACCAGCAATAACCGTGTAGGAATCATCGCAGCTGAAGCTCCATTCCACGTGGAGCTGGAGGCTGACGGGAAGGAAGGTGGGGTGAGTTTCTGGAGGGCTGGACCCCGGGGGGCCTTAACCTCACCTGAACCGAGAGCTCTGGGAGCTCAAGGTGGGGGCGGGAGCACACACCTCACATGTGATTTCAGGGAGGCCCACCCCCTGACCCGGGCGGACGGGGGGGCTCTTGGCCAGGAGGCAGGGGCTTGGGGCACCCTGCCCTCCCTGCTCGTAGCTGGACCCGGCCTGGGGCGGGCGGGCGGGGTCGAGTGCCCAGGGGAACGGGGGCTTGGCCTGCGGGCCCGGAGACGGCGGCCCCACAGCCCCCGCAGCAGCGCTCACCTCCGGGTTGAGCGAGTTGTTCTCGGACGACTTGGTGGACAGCAGGATGTGGGTGAAGCCGTCCTGCTTCCGGACCACGATGTCCCGGTACCTGTAGGCACTCTCTGTCTGCCGCACGCTGAAGCGCAGCCGCTTGTCAAAAGGCTGGTCTCGCCTGTCCTCGATGAACTTCCTCTTCCCGGCCGTCACACCCGTGACTGACGTCTGCAGGGTGGTGGTCCCGTTGGCCGTCAGCGCATCCATGAACGGGGAGGTGCCTGTGGGAGCCCAGGAGCACAGCGGTGAGCACCCACCCCCAGCCTGCCCTCGACCCAGGGCTGACCGACAGTCCCAGAAGGTCAGAGACCAGAACCTCTGCAGAGCCTGCTTTCAAAGGGGCCTGCTGTCCTCGCACGTCTGACAGGAAGGAGCTTGCCCTCAGCCTTCCCTCCTAACAAAGAAAGATGGGTAGGAACAAGCTGGGGGGAAGCTGCAGGACTTGTCTTTCGAGGAACGGAACTCAACGAGAACAGAGGACATGTCCTGGGCGCGAGAAGTTGAAAGAAAAAAGGAAACGGATTCAAAGAAATATTACTAGAGCCAAGGCCGTCTGGCACTGAGCCGAGACTGCTTCCGGGTGAGGGTCCATTCAGACAGACGTGTGAAGCAGCCCCCGGCTTCTGCAGGCCCACGGCCTCCGCGCCGCCTGGGGCTCTTCCACGGGAGGTCTGGGCCTCTGTCCACAGTCCTGGTTCCGCTGCGTTTTCAAAGAGCCTCCTAGACAGCTGGAGACAGCGTCCCCTTCCTGCCACCCAGAAGGCCCGCCCCGCTTAGACTCCTCACTCCCAGTGCAGGGCGCCCAGGTTCGATCCCTGGTCAGGGAACGAGAGCCCACACACTGCAACCAAGACCCAGCGCAGCAAAAGGGGTAACTTCTGAAACAAGAGTTCAAGCGTTAAGGCAAGCAGTTATCTTCCTACTGGTGTGAACTGTCTGAGTATCATCTACCCTGGTAATAAATGTGCAGAGCCTTGGGCGGAGGAAGGAAGGGAAAGAAACCTAAGACAGCTGGGTGAGGCTTTGCTAACTCGACCAGTGAGAGGTTCTCTGAGAAGAACATGAATCTCGAGTCAGATATTTCCTGTAACGTGAAAGGAAGCTGGAGCCGCTGGAGGATTGGTGAGTGGACGCTCAGAAGTCAGATCATCTCCCTGCTGAAACAGGCAGACTCTCATTCAGCTGCTGGGACTGGAGATTTCTGCAGTTAAAAACAGATTCACTCTAGGGAAAATCTGGGAGCGGTAATACGCATACAGTACAGGAATAAAAAGCGTGTGGTGAAAGGCCCCGCCGCCAGCCTGGGACCCATCACCACCCCAGTCGTGGAGTCTGGTTTCCAGGTCTCCTCGGGGACAGGCTCCACACACAGCAGCAAATGCCACACGAGCGCCGCCTTCCCATCTGCCACGGACAGACCCGCAGTGACGCACGAGCCCCAGCGCCCTGCCTCGCTCGCCCGCACCCGACGGCATCTCAGGCGCCGGCGTCCATCCTCAGCTCAGCCTCCCTGCGCTTTTCCGAGGCTGCTCAGCAGTCCCCTGAACGGATGGTCTGTAGTGCTTTTCACCAGCGACCCTCGGATGTTACCACTGAAGCCGCAGCGCATACCCGGGGCTGTGCTGTGCCTTCCAATGTGCCGGTGAACCTGCAGGGTCAGCTGCTGACGCACTCAGAAGCCGAGTATTTCTAACGGGAGAGCGTTTGACCAGCGGTCACTAGCGAGGGGGCACTGCTGGGGTCTTACCGAGGAAGCCGTCAGGTACCCTTCTGCTTTAACCTTCAGCCTATCCTGCACTTGTTACAGTGCAGTGTTAAGGGGTGTGAGTGCTGGGGACGAGCTGACGGAAGGGAGGCGAGTGGACGGCGCGGGCGCCACACCGCCCAGAGGGGCGGACGCCCGCGGCTCACCCGTGCAGGGGGCACAGCAGCCAGGCTGTCAGGACCCGAGCTGTTAACTGGCGCAGGGCCGGCCTGCCCACCCCACCCTGCTCCTCACGTCTCCAAGGGCCCCCCGGAGACCCCCGTCCACAGAGGCGGGACTTTCAGGCTACAGGTCCACCAGCCTGGACACGCGAGCTTGGCAGCAAGCTCTGCGCCTCTGAGGCGGCAGGTCCCACGGAGCTCTCCGTGGTTCTGCATGTTCAGACGTGGACTCCTGCTGGCTCGTGTGACCAGCCCTGCTGAACTGGCCTTCACCTCCCTGTTGACACCGTGCTGGCTCTCGGCGGACATCACGGGCCCTGCAATCTTGCCAGGGGCTTGAGCGCCCTCCACCCCAGGGACCCTCTGCTGCCCACCCCAGGGCCCTCGTGGCTGGGCCCTCTTTGGGTGGAGAAGTGCTCACAGCAGGGCTGACCTTGGGCGCACAGGCGCCAGCCCGGGGCCACCTCCCTCTTGACATCTGTGCCCGGCCCGTGCTCCCCTGGGGCCTCTGGACTCGCTCTTCCCTCTGCCTGGAACGTTCTGGGCCTGGAGTTCTGACAGCTGCTTTCTTCTGCTTATCTCAACAGCAGCTGCACCGCCGCCTCCTCTTGGACCCACGTCCATGGCCCCTCCTGGCACCATCCATGTGCCGGCCCATTCTGGTGTTTTCAGTCCTCACCCCAGCTCTGTCTCATCTGACTCTTACTAACAAATCGTGGCTGGATGCCGCCAAGCTCCTAAGGGCAGGGTCCCCTCTATCGAGCCCACTGATGCGCCCCCAGTGCTCAGAACACGTGGTCACCGCTGACCGAACAAACAAGCGGAGGGAACCCTGACACCTCAGCCCAGCCCCCTCCGCTCCGAGGGGAGGGTCTGAGGGCCACCCGGCATCAGGACAAGCGGGGACCGGAAAGCCGCACCGCAGAGCAGAAGCCGAGGCTCAGGACTCAGTGAAGAGGCAGACGCCGAGACCCGGGCAAAGCTGCTCCCACGGCATAGACCGTGCGACACGCGGCCTGCCTCAGACCTGAGCCCCGACTGACGGAGATGCAGGAGCCAACAGCTCCTGGGGGGGGCGGGTGCCGAGACCACCAGCCGCTTTCCTAGGAGGCACTGGCGTGAAGTCCAGCCAGGAAAACCCACGCTTTAGTGTTGCCCCTGAAAAAAGTTTTATTTTAAAACATCCTAAGAGCAAAAGAGATACCCTCAAACAGGTACTGTTGACCTGTTAAAATTCACTGCTTCAGAAAGTGTATTTCTAAAATGAAATGTGCTCCAACCATAAGAGAATCGGTCTCTGGATTTCCTCACTGGCCCATGAGACCCAGAAAACGGAACAAAACCCACCACACGACCGGTTTAGACAGCGGACTTCGGGCAGCGAGGACCGAGGTGGACACAGTGAGCCCGCCGACTCACCAGCCATCTGCCTGGAGGCTGCGTCCATGCTACGGGCAAAGGCTGACCCGGTGCGCAGACGGGAGGCGAGGCGGCCCAGACGGCCGGAAGAAGAAGAGGGCCTGAAGAGGAGGGCCTGGGCGTCCTGGACAGTCGCGGCCATCCCTCTGTGATCTAAAGCCAGAGAGCCGGCAACAGAGTCGACAGAAGCCTCAGCCCTCCTTTACCGAGTCTGACTTTTCAAAGCACTGTTAGCTACACTCTCACTGAACCCAGTCCTATTCAACAATGTAAAAGCCTATCATTTTATTCCGATCACGTAATCTGCATGCTCAGTTCATTGAGAGAAAACTTTTCCAGCGGACATGAACTAAAGGTAGACAGGCTGTGAGCCTTCTCACCGCTGGCTTCCACAACACGCGCAAGGAGCCCTTTATCAACCACTGTACACGGCTCTCCTCCAGCGCCTCCCCTCACAGTCCCGGCCCACTGGGCTCTCCGGATTTACGGTTCACAGGCTGGCTCTGGGCGGTCTTCACGGGGGACACTGACGCACAGCAGGTGCTGCTCGAAGGCTTGCTGCAACGTGACTGGTCCATCAGGAACAATCTGAGCACCTGTGAACCCAACGCCCATCGTGAGAAAGCTTGGGCTGCGCTTCCTGGTCCCAACTCAGTGTGCCCCCGGCCCAAGCTGAGCCCCCTGGGCCCTCGCCAGCTCTGGGCCGTAAGAACTGACTCTTCGGAGCAGGAGGGCACCCAGCACAGTCGGGACACACGTTACAGATGAACACGCCTGAGCGCTGAGTGCGCAGCACCGGGTCTGCGAGCCTCCCGCCTTCTCAACAGCATCACCGGGGTCTCCCTCCCCCTGGCTGGTACCACCCTGGGAGGCGGGTGGCTGGAGGGGAGAGAAGGACGCCTGTCCTGACTGGTGGCTAAAGATGAGTGGGGTCTCGGCTGCCCTGCACGCCCACATCGCGTCCGGCACCTCCACCCTGCTCTGTCTACTCCGTTTCGAGTCTTTCTCCTCTCGCTTGACCCTCATCAGCCTCACCACTTCTCTGCCTTCTAGTCTGGATAACTAGCTGTGTTACCTGTAGTCAACTCACACACTCACTGCCTGTGTCCAACTCCAAGGCCCCAACAGCGAGCCTCCAAGCTTTCATAAAAGTACCTCTCCTACAAAATGAGAAACTTTAAAATGTCAACTTAAATAAAAACACCTCAGGTGAATAATCCGGTTTTTCTGTAAGCTGTGTCCCTCTCGTGTCTCTGACATCCCCTCTTGGGAATCAATCAGGTACCACCACATGCTCCAGGACGCAGGCAGGACCACCCGCATCCCCGCTTCCTGAGATGCACTGGAGCCATACTGAGCCCGGGCTGGGGGGCTCCGAAACTTTGTACTGAGGAGCCACGCACACACAGCATCTGTACGCAATTAACTCATTATCTTTAAAGAGTAAAAGAACACCAAAGGGTGGAGGGTGCAAAAAAGAAGCACACACAGAATTCCTTGAAATGACTAAATAGCTCAGGAATGCCAGAGACACATGAAGGCAGGTAAATGGAAAACGGTGACGTGAATTAGTTAAAAATCTACGAGTATCAGAATTAAGAATCATTCTGAAAACCAACAGCAGAAAGGACACAAGCTGTGACGTCTTCAGTTGATATTTTGTTTCTGGAGGGAATCAATCTAGGAATATTAAGTATGAAAAAGCGATGAGGTTTAAAAAGACAAATCCTGTTTTGCCAGAAAAAGCGGCAATTAATGAAGACTATGCGATTTTAAATAAATGTTAGCTAATTAAATTTCCTTAAACCCACGTGACATCAGCCTGATTAAACCGAAGATTCTCAAGTGTGAGGTTCAGTCGTGTGACACTTGACCTGAGAAGTACAATAGATTCTCAAACTGATTCACAGCAGCATCAGGGCGCAGCTTCAAAACCATGCTCCCGGGGCCATTCCCCACCACCTGGGGTTTCTGGGGTCCCTGGCAGGGAGGCAATCCTCTTGCATGACTCTGATGCCCGCTGCCTGACCAGCACAAGTTCCATCTTAACGGGACTCTCCGGTCCCCACAGGGAACAGCCTCGGTCAGAGGACGGAGACCAGTCAGCAGGAATGGTCCCTCCCCATCAGAGGAGTGTCGTCAATGTCCAGACGCCTGGAACAGACAAACAGGGAAGTCGAGAGACCGAGCATGTGACCCAGACCAAGCAGGGAAGGACGCGGACCGGAAGACTGCAGGGGGCTGGGAGCTGCTGAAGCGTCGATCAGGGCGTCAGAAACGCAGAGGACAGTCCACACGAGCACGTGTGCTCCTCTCGATCAGCCACGGCGACAAGTGAACCAGAGGTGAAGCAAAGTCTCGGGGTCGGGGAACCAGTGGGGAGTCCGGCAGTCGAGAGAAACGACAACTTCACCGTGGTCCGATCAGAACTGCATTCCCACGCTCACAGCCCAGTAGCCGAACGGTTCTGTTTACAATTCTGAAACCGTTCACAGTTCATGTCACGGAGAAGCGCAAACACCTCCACGTCCGGAAGACGCCTACACCTGCCGTCACGGGCTTCCCACTCAGTGACGACTGCTCACTTTCCCCCTATCCTTCCCAGAAAGCAGGAGGGGGAAACGCCAGTCATCAACGGAGTGTCTCAAGAAGTCACGATGGGGAGGCGGAGGGGGACAACAGACATCATGGGCCCGTCGGCACTTGGGGTCCTGGGCGTCTCACTGAATCAGTTTCAAAACATGAAAACCAAGCTCCAGCATTCAGCCGCCCTCCTGAGGTCACGGAGCCCTCATCCAAAAGGTCAGAGGGTGCCTGCAACTCCCCTCTGGACCTGCCTGTCCTATGGAAAACCTCAGGGCTGCCTGTCACCTGGAACACCTGCTGCCAGGCCAGGCGTGGGGAAGGGGCCGTCAAAGCCCTCAGAGAAACAGCTTCGGCTGAAACACACACACACATGCGCACACGCACGCACACACACACACACACACTTACTTTTGTCCTAAATAAAATATTAGCAAACATAATTTGGGACGTAATTTTTTATTATAGCAAAATCACACGGCATTTACCATTTTAATCGCTTTTGAGTGTACAGTTCAGTGGCACTCAGTACATCCACACTGATGGACAACCACCACCGCCCAGCGCAGAGCCCTCCGCCCCCCAAGGCGAGCCTGTGAGCCACGGCACGCTCACCCCTCATTCTCCAGGGAACCTCCTCCTCCCTCCTGCGTCCACGAACATCATGGCTCCAGACGCCTCACGTGGGCGCAGTCGCTCCACATTTGTTCTTCCGTGTCTGACATATTTCATTTAGCATAATATCTTCGAGGTGCATCCCTGCTGTAGCCTGTGTAAGAACATCATTCTTTTCTAAGGATGAAGAATACTCCATTCCAATATTAAAAAAAAAAACCAAAAAACCACCACATTTTGTTTATTCAAGGATTCCCTGGTGGCTCAGAGAGTACAGTCTGCCTGCAATGCGGGAGACCTGAGTTTGATCCCTGGGTTGGGAAAATCCCCTGGACGGAGGAGAAGTCTGGCGGACTACAGTCCAGAGGGTCGCAAAGAGTTGGCCACGACCGAGTGACTTCACTTTCATTCCCCAATGGCTATCTGGGTTGCTTCCGTGTTTTGGCTGCTGTGAATAATGCTGAATGGACATCAGTATTCACGAGTGGACAAATACCTGACCCTACTTCCAATTCTCTGGATATTAACCTGGAAGTAGAATTAGTGATCCCATGGGTCATATACAAATCTGCGTCTGTTGACAGAAAAACAGACCATACAGAAATTCTATGTTTAGTCTTATGGAGCTGTATGTAGTATTTTCCTAAGTTAGCTAGACTGTGTCTAATTAGCAATTATAACCAAACTCTTGGAGAAGATCCAAGTCATGGGCTGGACTGGGATGACTTCCACTTTCTCGCTACGTTTCTCTGGCTTTCCTGGGATAGGGAAGCGGAGGAGAGAAACACTGGAAAGGTCACTACAATCAAACACAAACTGTACAAGCATCTGGAGCCGGTTTTGAGCTCTTGATCCAGAGACAAAATCCTCATAAACACATTATTTGCTTCCCTATGGCCAGGACTGCCTTTCTCCCAGCCAGCCTTGCAGTCTGCAGGTACACGTGAGGCTGCCTGCCTCCCTGAGGGTGGGATCCGGGCCTCACAGGCCTGCGCCTCCAGTCCTGAGCACCTGCCTTGCAGTTAGAGACCGTGTCTGCTGATGACATTCTCACAGGAGAGTAAAAGGAACCTGAAGATTGTTGTTCTCTGGAATAAACACCCTCTGGTCAGCAATTCACCATCAGTTCAGTTTAGTTCAGTTGCTCAGCTTTTGTCACCGTCCAACTCTCACATCCATACACGACCACTGGAAAAACCATAGCCTTGACTAGATGGACCTTTGTTGGCAAAGTAATGTCTCTGCTTTTCAATACGCTATCTAGGTTAGTCATAACTTTCCTTTCAAGGAGTAAGCGTCTTTTAATTTCATAGCTGCAATCACCATCTTCAGTGATTCTGGAGCCCAAAAAAATAAAGTCTGACACTGTTTCCCCCTCTATTTCCCATGAAGTGATGAGACCAGATGCAATGATCTCCGTTTTCTTAATATTGAGCTTTAGGCCAACTTTTTCACTCTCCTCTTTCACTTTCATCAAGAGGCTTTTTAGTTCTTCTTCACTTTCTGCCATAAGGGTGGTGTCATCTGCATATCTGAGGTGATTGATATTTCTCCCAGCAATCTTGATTCCAGCTTGTGCTTCTTCCAGCCCAGCGTTTCTCATGATGTACTCTGCATATAAGTTAAATAAGCAGGGTGACAATATATAGCCTTGATGTACTCCTTTTCCTATTTGGAACCAGTCTGTTGTTCCATGTCCAGTTCTCACTGTTGCTTCCTGACCTGCATATAAGTTTCTCAAGAGGCAGGTCAGGTGGTCTGTATGCCCATCTCTTTCAGAATTTTTCAGTTTATTGTGGTCCATACAGTCAAAGGCTTTGGCATAGTCAATAAAGCGGAAATGGATGTTTTTCTGGAACTCTTGCTTTTTTGATGATCCAGTGGATGATGGCAATTTGATCTCTGGTTCCTCTGCCTTTTCTAAAACCAGCTTGAACATCTGGAATTTCACAGTTCACGTATTGCTGAATGTCACCATATATTCTGCAAACATCTACGATCAGTTCAGGTCACAACCAGAGACACGGAGAGTCCGTGCTGTGTTCAGAGGATTCCTGACACAAAGGTCAGTCCTCTGCAGCATTTCTTGTGTGGAAGAGCCTGCTGCCAGCTCTGATCTTCCCTGGGGGGTCAGCTGAGTTCCCCAGAGGGCACTCATCCCTCAAGGGACTTGGGCTCCTGGATCCAGAGAAGGAGGGAGCCCTCAGTGATCAGAGGAAATCTGAGCATCATTTTTACTCAGTTCAGCAGAAACGGCACTCACGCATCCCAAAGCTGTCGGCAGCAACATCTCAGACTGAGGAGCTGGAAACCCTCACAAGTGAAGTGTGCCCTTTGAAGAGGCTGATGGAAAACTTTCAAGCAGGGAGTCAAATTTTAATTACAGATGCAAATTCAAGCTTTTTAGTTTAGTTTTACTTATGAAAAAGTAAAATAAAAAGGAAAAACTACTACCAATAATAAATTCTATCATTCTAAATACACATATCAGGATAAGTTCCTAAAGCGAATCCAGTAAGACTGCTGATGCTTTAAATGCAATGCACTTTAGTTTCTCATTAACAGCTGCCAGTGTAAGTCATACACTGGAGAGAACGAAACTTAGCAAAAAAGCTCTGTGCTGTGTCACTTCAAAGCTTCAAAACAGGAACAGAGAATGGTCAGACCTTAGGCCTGAAATAAAAGATTCACAAGAAAAAACTACAAGAAGGGTAACAGCCACCGACATGCTGTGAGTCTTCAGCGGTGGAGTCCTATTGTTCATCTTACCTACAGAAATTTTATTTCTTGCAAAAACGATCCTACTTTATTTGACACAGGACTGAATTCGCTCAACACTTTTCTTTACAAAATTTGCACTGACTTTTAGAACTAGCTTTTGCAACTACTGCTTCAGTAAGAGAAGTAAGTAATCGATTATAATCTGATCTCCCTGTTTAATGGTGCCTGCCCAATAATTTTAAATCCTGCATCTTAAAGGAAGACATACTTGTGGTCAGGTATATGTGGAGTACAACCCGAGCTCTACTCCAGGTAAAATCAGCTCAGTCTACATTTACTGAGCTCAGTACGCTCCTGGCTAAAATGCTCAAGCGCCGACTTCCTAGTTGGGGTACAGGGGCGCCTCACAGAGGCCGAGACTCCAAACACCCCTTCTTGGATCACACATTATCACCCAGAGTAAGGCTAATAAGGCCAGGGTGTTTGCTGATGTTCACGGCGAGGCCTACTTCAGCCCTCCATCTGCAAAGCCAGCAGCTGGGGACCGGGGTGGACCCCGTCACCGGGACTTCCCGCGCTGCCCATGCGCCCATCGCAAGTCTGGATCTCGCACATCACGGGTCAGAGGACAGCAAAGCAGCACTCCTTCTTCCTCATGTAAAGTGACGCTGCTCAGTTGCATCCGACTCTTTGTGACCCCACGGGCTACACAGGCCATGGGATTCTCCGGGCCAGAATACTGGAGCAGTGGCCTTTCCCTTCTCTAGGGGATCTTCCTGACCCAGGGCTCGAACCCAGGTCTTCCGCATTGCAGGGAGATTCGCTGGTAAAGAATCCGCGTGCAATGCGGGAGACCTGGGTTCCTCATGTGACTTTCTAAAGCAGCCCTCCTCCCCAACCCTCACCTCATCTCTAAATGAGCAACAGCTTAAATCCGAAGAGCACCTGCACTAACTTCTCAAACACGACCATGACTCGAGGTTCGCAGCTCAGTGTGTGTTCTAGATGGGCAGGAGAGATCAGTGAAGCCACAAAGGCAAAGCTGCTGAACACACAACTCGCCCGCAACAAGGTGAAGCCGGGGAGACAGCGCCACGGAAAGCTGAGGCCCTGCACCTGGTCAGCAAGAGCGGAACACAGGCTGGGCTTCCTGGAGGCCAGGGCAAGGCTGGAAACCCCACTAAAAGACGATTCTAAACGAGAAATGTACTGCCTAAGTCGACGACCTGGTACTTCTAAGACCCAAGAGAAGTCACTCCCTGAGGGTCTTTGAAAGACCAAGAGACCAAGACACACACACACGCTCAGCCTCCCCAAACCAGAAGGAACAAGAGACAATGAAGGCAAAGAAACAGCACACAGCCAAGTGCAGTGAGAGTCGCGCAGGCGTGCCCGACCCTGAGATCCCACGGACTATACAGTCCACGGAACTCTCCAGGCCACAACACTGGGGTGGGTGGCCTTTCCCTTCTCCGGGGGATCTTCCCAACCCAGGGATCGAACCCAGGTCTCCCGCACTGCAGGCAGGTTCTTTGCCAGCTGAGCCAGCAGGGAAGCCCAGAACACTGGAGTGGGCAGCCGATCCCTTCTCCGGGGGATCTTCCCGACCCAGGAGTCCAACCGGGGTCTCCTGCACTGTGGGCAGATTCTTCACCAACTGAGCTCTCAGGGAAGCCAAGTCCATGGGGTCACAGAGGGTCAGACACGACTTGAGCACACAACGGAGAGGACTGCACACCCAGTGGGTCCCCCGAGTGCACCAAGGCGGTGGGTGGCCTTCCCCGCGTTCCCCGACACACGAGGGCCTTCCTCCTTAAACAGACTCTAACACCGAGCCTGAGGCCCAGAGCTGATCCAGGCGGGGGGAGGGGAGGGGAGGGGGATGTGCCGGCCCCTCGCTGGCCCCCAGACCCGCCCGGCATGGATGTGGGGCTGGACCTCCACCGCAGAAACACAGAGTGTCCCTGAACTTAGGATGCTCCGTAAGAAAATATGGTTTTATTTTAAAAGGAAACTGGCGGTGAGGACTTGACGCCTGTCTTCAGAGCTCAGCCGCTGGGCTAGGGTGACTGCCTGGGGGGAAGGGCAGGGTCAGACGGGCCACAGGGCAGGCCTGGGGCCAGAGACGGTCACCTCAGGCTCTTCACCTGCCCTTCCAGACAAGCTCTAACTGCACTTTCAGGGAGTTTACAGACCATGAGAACGAGGTCAAAATTCAACCCACAGGGAACTTTCAGGAAGCATTCTAAGTACCTGTCACACTCACTCAGAATTCAGCTTCTTTTTAGTCAAGATTTATCTCATGAGGACCTAAAGGAAATTTACTCAGAACACAGAATATCTTTAATGTTCAAAACATCTGGTGTGAAGAATCACCTCCCGGAAGAAGGGCCAACTATGTTGTCTGTACTGAAAACACAGTCACCCACCCAGTGACCCCGCTCCAGGGATTTAACCAAGAACACTGAAAACATGTCCACGCAAGGGCACGCACACACGTGTTCACAGCAGCGTTACGCACAGGAGCTAAACGAGGGAGTGACCCAGACGTCCATCAACAGCATGGAATATGCACACCGCGGAGAATTATCCAGCCAAAACAGGGACGAGGCACCCACTTAATCACTAACACGGATGAACTTTGAAAACACGCCAAACAAAAGAATACAGACACAAAATCCACACGGTTTCATTTACATGAACTGCCTAGAACAGGCAAACCCACAGAAGCGCAGAGTGAGTTATCAGTTGCCAGGGGCCAGGAGGAAGGTGGAGAGGGGAGGGATTCCAACAGGCTAAGGTTTCCTTCCAAAGTGAAGGCAATGTTGAGGGACAGAACGGCGGCTGGGCTGCATAACATGAGGATGTGTTCAATAAAATCTGGAGTACAGCACTTTCAGAGCACGCATTATGGCGTGATGTCTATCTCACTTTTCTAAATGCAAAAAAGTTACCTATTCAAACAGCAGAACCTCAACAGACAGTTGTTGGCTTGACATATATGTTTACGTTCAAATTATATAAGGTGCTGTAAGACTAAAACCAGTGAAATCTGAACAGTCAGATCACTATTCCAGGAGGGGAACATTACAGGTCAGTGCCAATAGGATCTTACGTCTATAATATTATTTAGTAAAGCAAATGCAACTGTGTATAAACAGCATAAAATATCATAGCTAAGCTGAGTTAATTCTAGGAACTCAAGGCTGATTTGGTGTTTAGGGAGAGGGGATGAGGAAGGAGCAGAACCCAGAGTAATTGACCCGTTTAAGGGAACAAATGAGAAAGAAAAATCTCAACACATGTAGGCAATGCAGCATCGACTCGTGATAAAACACGCTGCTGGAAACAGAGTGAACCTTTAACTAAACTACGGCCCAATTCTGAACTCCACTGCATCCCTGCCCGTCGCCGTCCCCGGGTCTCCCGCTGTGGACTGGCGGACTCTGGCAGCCTCGAAGCTGGAACAGAGACGCGAGGGGCTGTGGACAGGAGCCTGCCCCGCTGTGTCCTGGACACCGCCACGAGAATGAGGCCAGAGCAGCTGGAGGAGGAGGAGAGGCCCAGGCTGCTGCCCCGCCGGTCCTGGCTGAGGCCGCGCAAGGCCCGACGAGGATTTCCAGTCTCACTCTCATCTGATGCAGCTGTGGGCTGGGCTCCCGAGTCAGACCACCTTGAGTCCTTGCTGGCACCCCCGCTCACTGGCAGCCACCCCACACGGCGACCGCGGGATCGGGTGACTGAGGCGCGCAGAGCGTGCATCCCGCACCCACTGGAAACCCGCTGCGCTCGCTGCACACACGCAGCAGCGCAGGCTGCCGCTTTCACCGCCTTTGTGCCTGGCCTGCTGCACTTCTCATCGCCTCAGCTGTCTCAGTAGCAGACACGCCCAGCTTTTACTAGAATGAGGAGAGCGATTCTAAAGGCTGTGGCTGCAGCGTTTAAACTGAGGCGACGCCGGTTTGTGACACTGTACGTTTCAGGCGCCTTCTGTGCCCCCTGCGGCGTGCTCGTCAGCGGGGTCCGAGGTGACGTCGGCCCCACGCCGCTACCCGTCCGCCCATCTTGCCCTCCTCCACTTCCCTTCCCCTCTAACCAGCACCCTGTGTTGTCTGTCCACTTACACACACACACACACACACACACACACACACACACACGTCACGCACGAATGCCGTCATCTGTTCCCTTCAGCACAATGCCTTCTAAGTCCACGCTGTCTCAAACGGCGAGACCAGGTCTCTGATGGCTTGGTATGCCTTCGTGTGAGTGTGAGTGCTTCTGCCTCACATCTTCTTTATCCGTCCGTCTGCTGATGGGCGCTTAGGTTGCTTCCATGCCTTGGCTACAGTAAACGCTGAATGAACACAGCGGTGCATGTCTCTGAACGAGCACCTTCACATTCTTTGGGTAAATACCCAGAAGCAGAACAGACAGACCACAGCTCTGTTTTCAGTTTTCTGAGAAACCTCCACACTGTTCTCCATAGCGGCTGCACTGATTCACATTCCCACCCAAAGTACCCTTTTCTCCAACCCTCACCAACACTGGTTACTTCTTACCTTTTTGGTAACAGCCCTTTTAGTGGACATGAGGTACTATCCCATTGTGGTTCTGATTTGCATTTCCCTAGTAATTAGTGATGTTGAACATCGCTTCATGTATGACTGTTTTTATCCTTGGATCACACCTTTAAAAATCAGGGTCGAATTCAACACTAATATGTTCCTATTTAAAAATAAGTTGCATCTAAGAGAAGAGGTTCGGGGGAAACGTTCAGCACTTCCATCTGGTGGCTCTTGGACAGGCAGCTGAACGCAGACCTGGGGGCAGTCTTGTTGAGATCAGAGACGCCCACCCACCCACCCGAGGTTCTCAGATCGGCTGAGTGACATGCCCGACACACCTCTACAGCAAAAACCACCTTAGCGAGGAAACCTCGAATTAGAACAAAGAACAGCAAACAGAACATGAAGACAAGAGCTTAGATTATGCCGTTTAGAACAGCATCCAACACTATTAAGAGAATCCAAAGGAATCCACTAATGAAAGACATGTAAGGTCTCTGCTCACAAGACTAAAAACACCTGTGCTGACCGTAACTATGCCAATCTCCCCTAAATGACAAGAGTGACCGCAACCTCAGTTCAGACCCCGGAGGGGCTCTGTTCTCCTGGGGAATGGAAACTTCAAGCTGACCCTGCCCTGGACGTGGACATGGACAGGGCCCTCCTGAACAAGGACACGGGGGTGGACTTCCTCTACCAGACGCCAAGACTTCAAGACACTGCCGGTAAGACAGTGTGGGACGGCAAGAGAACAGACCAGAAGCCTGGAGACGGACCTGCAGAGACGGCCCCCGGGGGGCCACCCGAGGCGGTTATGCAGCAGGGATGGCAGTGTACAGAGCCTGACAGCCACACATCCTCCAAGGCAGAGAGGCCCAAACACGAAAGCTTCTAGAAGAGCGCGTGAGCGAACGGGTCTGGAGGTGAGAAGAGACTCAACATCACAGAAAGGAACAGAAGAAACGGGGGACTGGAGCGCATGACACCAAGAACTCGGTCACCAGAGCACCGCCAAGCACGGAAGAGCTCGTCCGCAGACTGGAAAAGGCCTGCGCCGCAGCCCCACAGAGGCCTGTCTCAGGCGCTGTGTACAGAGCACACACACAGGCTTCTCAGATCACTACAGCCACCGCGCTGTCACGCCACGCCCTGTTCACCTGGAGACGTGAGGAAGGTCCGGTGCTTTCAGGACCACCGGGGGTGAGGGCCCTGCTTGTAGGATACCAGACTGTGCTCCCCGAGGGGAAGGGGCTGGCGAGGACGGGGAGGAAAGAGCCTGGCGGCTGGCGGATGGGCGACCAGGGGCCTGCCCAGGGCGCCCTCAGGCCAGACCCAGGCGTGAGCCCAGCTACCTGTCACATCTCCACTGCCGGCGGCCCCTTCACAGCAGAGCCGAGTGTGGCATCGGAGCCCGCCTGGCCCCAAAGCCCACACCACCTCCCACCTGGCTCTTCACAGCAGAAGCGTGCTGACCCCTAGGCTAGACTGTCCTCTTTGGTCCAGAGTATTCACTGAGCGAGGCCCGGGAGAGAGGGAATCCCCTGGAAGGCCTAAAGGGGGTCACCGTTCAGCATGAGGACTATTTCCGAGCCGAGAATTATTCAACCAGACTTTGTGTCCTCGGTGAAAAGCAAGAGGTATGGCAATGTCACAGAATCACCAAAGTGAACTACTTAAGACGAGAATCATGGCCTGTGTTTAGAAACTAATCACTTAAAAAAGTGATCCTGGGGCTGCCTGAAAGAAGCCACGTTTGCTCCAAACAGACGCCTGTAAGTGATCTCTCTCCTTGATCAGAGCGGAGCAGACACAGGCAGCTGCCGACGATGCCGCGGGGTGAAGCGCCCCCCAGCTCGGCGGGAAATTGCGAGCGCGCGCATCCTGACGCCGCACACACCTCGGGGGGCGGGTGTAACATTCCTGTGAAAAGTGAGGCCCAGCTGCCTCCACAGCCCCTCGCCAGGGAAGTCGCTCCTTCTGGCCGCCTCCACCGCTATTTCTCCTGCTTTGAAAAAAAACGAACGAACAATAGCCCAGGCTCCCCCCTGAGCTGTCTTCTCCTTAATTGTATTTGAAACTTCAAAATGACCATGATGATTAAAAACAAATGAAAGCAATGGTAGTTTTAGGAGAAAAAAAAATTCATCTTGAAACCACGTAATTTTGACTTTGATCACATGGTATCAGTGTCAATACTGGGGCTGCTTATTTTCCCCAAACTCAAGAGAAAGCAAAAATAAACCAAACCTCCCTGGCTCACAGGACCACCCTACAGAGGACGTCCTCAGAATCACACGTGGTTTTGCTGCTTCTCAGCCACCCGCAGCAAGAGTCCGATGCTTCCGGGGAGTGGAATGACTTCTATGCTCTCAAATGATGAGAACTCACTCATACTCCTCAAGACATCTACATATCTTCTCAAAAGCTTCTTCTTGTATCTCAACTTTTTACTCATAACTTCAGAGTCCTCGCCGCCTGGCTGTCCCTTCCAACAGTCTCATGATCCTCTGTACCTTTCCAAAACATGCCCCGAAAGAGGCAGGCTTCCTCTGCGTATGTGGGGAAGCAAGACAAATCAAGCCAGTAACTGCTTCCCTCTTGATATTAACAGCCATGTCATCCTTAAAGACACAAAACCACTTTCTCAAAATTGAGACCGAGAGTCTATTCAACGCTTAGAAGAGGCGCTCTCACACTGATTATTAATGAGGACTTTAAAGCCCACTATGACTGGATCCTTCGATCAAAGTTCTAAAATCAACAACTCTGCTAAAAACAGGTGCAGCCGCTATGGAAATACATTTTGGAGGCTCTTCAAAAATTTAAAACATACAATTACCATATGACCCAGCAATTCCTATTTCTAGGTATTTATCTGAAGAGAATAAAAACACTAACTCAGAAAGATAACACACTCCTTTTTGTTCACAGCAGCGTTACTTATAATAGCCAAGATAGGGAACAACCTAAGCGTCTGTGGATGAATGTACAGAGACGTGCGGTGCGTACCTACACACACCTGCCGTGTAACACCTCAGAATTTACCACTCGCAGACACGGAAGAACTGTGGACACGAAGGAGCTGAGGACACAGAGGCCATCTATGTCACACCTGAGTGCAGGGCTGGCATCCCCAACACCCCCACGGTGTTCATCAAGGGTCAACGGTAAATAACTATCAACCACCTTGAGATACAAATGTGTCTATGTCCCTGCTGGACTTGAAAAGCTGGTTGCAATTTTTATGTGAGCTAACAATATTTTAAAAACCAGACAACTTCAGGCTGAGCAGCAGCCACCCAGCACTGGTCACTTGATTTCAAACCCCACCCCCCGTGCTGGTTCTCCCCCGGCTGTATGCCAAGCCCCATTATATGTCCACGTTATATACAGAAACAGTTATACCATTTCTATCTCATGGTTTCCAAAACTCCAAGTCCTATACTAAAAGGGAGTACCTGGCAGTTAAAGCAACTTCTCATTCATAAGACTGAGCGGCACAGTTAGCCTGCCATCCTCCGTGGTGACGGCGATTAGGCTTAATGCCAAGAGCCTGGAGACACGGAACAAGAGGAGCCTTGCTCCCGCCGCACCGCCCCTCTCACAACCCTGCGGGGTCCCGTGGAGGCAGAGGTCAGGGGGCGTCTGGCCGTCCTACACTCTCCCACCTCTCATGGTACCATTGTCTGCCAACACTGCGCTGACGTCTCAGTCCTGCCGCCCCCATCTGACACATGACAGGTAGACTCACGGGATGAGATACAAAATCCTTACCCTGTTGCCAACATGAATCAATCAGAATCGTGGGCATACCTCCTAACATACCACGTCTCAGTAACTACTTGACTTGAGGGTTGAATTAGAACCAGAGATTGTCCCTGTTAAGGCTCTGATCCCTGTAGACTCCCAGAAACTGCCGTGATGACAGCTATCAGCAGAATCAGTCCTGTGGGCTGGAGAGAGAAGGGTGCTGTTGAAAGTGGACCCCCACTTGAGCTGCCAGCCCCGGGGAAGCAAGGGGCTTCCAGACACAGGACGCGTTTCAGGCTCCACGGCCTTCACCCCTGACCCAGACAGAACCAAGTGTTTTAATTTTCAAAACCAAACTTTAAGGCTCTTGACCACACCCACCTCCCCCCGCCCCCGCCCCGCCAGGATGAAGCAGGTCAAGGGAGAAAAGGCACCGGGACGCTCATCAGCTGCCGTAAACCCCTGAAGGCAGACGCCAGCCAAGCCTGGGCACTCTACCCACTGGCGCGGGCGCCCTCGTCCTGCATGGGGCCAGGGGGATGTGCACACACACGGGCTCAGACGTGAGATGAGTGTGGTCCCCGGGTAAGGCTGATGCTGATGTGGACGTGAAGTCTTCACGTTTTGAAAAAGTTAAACTACCCTCCCTCTCTGCCCCCACCCCCTCCCAATCGGCAAGGGATATATTAAGAAAATCAACAGAAAAATGAATGCAAACAGGCAACTGTAACAAACGATGATACCACTTTCTGCCTTCTCATTAGGCAGGTAGATTTATGAAGAGTTGATTACGAACAGGTGAATGGGCACCTGGTCTTCAAGTTTGTTTAGAGATGAATTTGCTCCCATCGATCAAAACTTTAGGTCCGCTGTAGCCCTTGTATCCTCCCTTGCTCGCAGCAGCAAGTGACTCAGGAGGAGAGCATATCCACATGTGCGTCCCCGTGGGTACAAACACACCCGCGAGGGGCGGGGGTCGCAGGGCGAGGAGATGAGGCAAAGCACAGAAAACAGTGAGCATGTGGACAAGGGCAGACGTGCTCTCCTCGCACTGCCTCCCAGCACCCCCGTAAGGCTGAAATCATATTAAAAAAAAAAAAAAAACAAAAAAACAAAAAAACAAACTTACAACTTAAAAAAGAAGTGAGGCAGAGATACGAGTCTTAACATAGAAAGTTCTCCAAGACGCAACGTCAAATGAGAAAGACAAACCCAAGCATGTTTATGGAGCAGGACTCCACGCTGAAGAGTCCAAGCAGACGGAAAAACATCTGGACTGACACGCGTCGAATCACGACCGTTCCCTCTGGGGAAGGAAACGGGATTCCGCGGGGAGCAGGTGATGGCACACTGTCCCGTTCCACTCAGTGTACTTGTCCAATCCACAGCATTTATGGATTACTTGTGTTTAAGACGGGGGTATCAATAAAACATATTCACTTACAGGGGAAGAAACTATTTATACAATGTGGTTCTCCCCTAAAGGATGCACCAAGACGCCGGCCCCCGGGAAGGCGGGTGTGCAGGCAGACGGGAGCAGGACACACTGCCGCCCGTGCGTGTGCCTGAGGCCAGGCTAGCAAAGGCAGAGCCAGGGGCGCTGAGCAGGGAGCGCCCGGGCCCAAACACAACACCCCTGCTGAGAAGCACGCCACCGCCGCTCTGACGGCAGGCGCCAGGAGGCATTCACGCCAAAAATAACCACGACCCCTTTAAAGGACGGAGGGCTGTCCACCTGAGTGTGAAAACACATCCAGGACATGTCAGAACACTGAAAAGGAACCTAAGAGGCAGAACCGTGGGACAAGCAGGAGCCACTGATGTGTTCAGAGACGCGCGTGCCTGCGCAGCTCCTGCAGGGAAAGAACCGTCAGTAGCAGTTCTCAGAGCAGGACGAGGTGGTGGGATAGGGAAGGTGGGACTTTTACCTTCTTTTTTCCTTTGAGATGTTTTAAGATATTACAGAAAAACTGGACAGGATTTTTTTTTTGCCAGCCCAATATTTTATGTCTTCCAGTTCTTTAAAAATTTGAACTGTTAAAACACTTACTAAAAAGAAATTACGAACACCTGAAGACAATTTTAAATCAAGACCAAATACGAACTAAATCTAACTATAAGAACCTAAAATAAAACAGCAGACAGTTAGATGAACTTAGTATTAGCGGACAGTTATTTCCCATCCTGCTCCACAAAACCACAAAGTTACAGGAAAACAGCACAGGCTGGCACTGGAAGGTGCCCCCTGGAGGGCACCCTGGTCCCTGAGAGCCGCGGGCATGGAGGCGGGACGGGGCCTGGGCAAGTGCCCGGGTGCTGCTGCCGCCCTGGGACCACAACCCCGAGAGCCACTGGCACGGGAGGAGACGCCACAGAGAGTGGGGAGAGAGGAGCCACACGGTCCCAAGGACCCCGAAGTGGGCTCACTGGTCAACACTGCCCAGAGTCCCAGGTATCCCTGAGTGTCCCTAGAGACCCCCGCAGGGGAACGAGGAGGGGCGACCCCCAGGAGCAGAGGACAGAGCGCAGAGCTCTGGGGGTGGAGGTGGGGCGTGGGCCTCCTCCCACGGGGACCCAGGCTTGTCCAGGCAGTTGGGAGCATCCAGGATGCGGGGGCCCGTCAGACAAGAGATGCCAACCGACGATCTGCTGCTTTCAAAGGGAAATGCTTCGTGTCACGCCCTTGGGCGCACGTTTAACTGACTGTCTGCTACTGTGTGGCTTCAGACACCCTCTTGTCCTGCGGGCACTTCCTGCAGCGCCCCAGCCTCCTGGCTTCTTAACCTCCCTGGATTCAGGTCCCACTTTCCGCACCTTCCGCAGTAAGCTGCCTCTGACAAAGGAGCTCTGAGCTTCCCTGACAGGCACAGGGGCCAGGACCTCTCCCACGTTCTCACCGGAGGACTTCACGTGCCCCTCTCCGGAAGTAGCACGCGTCCTCCGGGCTCCTTGCTTTGACTGAAAATGCTCATGAGGTGGTGAACGTGGTCCATTGAGGTGTCTTCTCAGTCATTTTCCTCCTGAACCTGCTGTTAGCAGCTGACTCTCTGCAACCCCACGAACGGGAGCCCACCAGGCTCCTCTGTTCATGGGCTTCTCCAGGGAAGCATACTGGAGTGGGCTGCCATGCTTTCCTTTAGGGGCTGAACTCTCATCTCCTGCACTGGCAGGTGGGTTCTTTACTGATGAGTTTGGACTTAAAATCCAGCTGCCAACCCTACACCGTAACAATGATAAGGTTTAGATGTCATTAGGAAAAAAAGTTTGCTAATAACATTTTCTCAAAGTCATACTTGTGGAATGGTGATTAACAACATATTTGAATTCACAAAAAACAAAGTAATGATAATATAGTTTTTAAAAGCAATTGCTTTTGTAGGATTAATTCACCAGGCAATTAAAAGAGCATAAAAACAGAATCATTAACTTATTAATAAAATAGACTAGAAAGACAGCTGCACTGCCTAAATTTAAAACTTTTTCTGTTTCTGAGTAAAGAAACATATTCATCTTTTAAACCTCTGTTTCATACTTAAAATCATCAGAAACTAAACACACATATGGTTAGTCTGTAAGAGTCACTGTGTGTATGTTAAAATTCTCCAGAAACATTTACTCTTTTGGGTAACAGACATTTAAATATCTGTTGTGCTTGGTAGCAAAAATATCCCCCCACACGATTAATGTTTTGAATAGGAGATGGTTCGTTTCCCAATGACTCCACGAGCAGCACTTCAATTAGTTTTAGAAAAACAAATCAGGGTTCTGGTGCAGCTCTAAAATTAACCCTGTGTTAAGAATGTGCGAACGTGGACCAACTCCTTAGAAGGGCCTCAGCCCAGCTTGCTGTGAAAAAGACATGCCAAGGGCAAGCATGGGCTTTTCTGGAAGGTTCTGTGCTCTGGCCCGTGGACCTGTCTCTGCAACAGCATGCGCTCCCATTGAGCATGACCCAGGGACAGGGCCACAAAGGATGTGCTCCAGCGCCCCTGCAGTGAGCACCGTCCTGCCTGACACACTCGCCCCACGCAGGCTCGGCTCTGGCCAAGGGGTGCGGGGCGCTGAGCCCCATGAGAGAAGATCCCTCCCGGAGCCCAAGTCCAGCGCCTCTACGCAGGAGGGTGACGGGAGGCAAGGCGCCCTGACACCCCTGCAAACCGGGCCCGCCGCGGCCCTGCAGACACTCCCGGGGGGCTGCCGGCCTCCCCACCATCTGCGTGGGGGGAAGGTCTCAACCTGTGGCGGATTTGGGGGGGCAGGAGAGAAGGATGCTCCCGGGGGCCCTGGGGAGTACGTCACTCTCACCCCAACCCATCCACCCCCACAGAACAAGATGAAAGGCCTGCGAGATTTTACGCTCACGTGCCCCTTGTGGTTTTAACCACAGCCACCCTTACAGATACTGAAAAAAATTTTTTGAAAGGGTCAGAGTACTGAAAACAGGAGTTAGCAACTTTTAATTCAAATAGAAGCCACAGCACACCTTAGGCCCAGAACTTAAGGCTTTTGCTGAGAGCAGCCAGCCCTGCAGAGCTGCGCCAAGAGCAGCACATGGAGACAGAAGGGTCAAGACAGCTTCTAGTTTGTGGACGACCAACCACAGAATCTGAGTCCGCCCATTGGGACCGTGGCTGCCTAGACCAGACAGAGTGAATGAGTGTTTGTGAGTGTGTGTGTGTGCACGCCTTCAGTTCAAAGGTGATGCGGTCTCTGTCACAGGATTCTGTATGTGTGTGTCTTCCTAGAGCAGGGGCGTGTGAACCTAGAGGGGGATGTGTGTGCGTGCCTCTAGCCCGCAGGCTGCGTGGGCTCTGTCACAGGGACACCAGCTCTTAGAGAGTGTGTATTGCGTGTGTGTGTTGTGTGTGTGTGCACCTCCTTCAGCCCGCAGGCTGCGTGGGCTCTGTCACAGGGACTCTAGTCTGTCCCCGCAGCGGGAAGGCAGACGCAGACCATCAGCGTGAACACACATGGCTGCGTTCCAATAAAACTTTATGAAACAGAAATCAGTTTCTTATATTTCATGGCTCATGAAGTATTATTCCTCTTGATTTTCTCAAACATCAGAAGATGTGAAAACCCCTCTCAGGTGACAGGCCACGTCGCACAGGCCACACAGGGTCTGGCCTGTGGGCGCAGGCCCTGTCTTCAGCAGCAGAGCTGGGCGCAGAGTAGGGCCCGGCGTCTGCCACGCAGGACGACACGTCCGTCTGTGCATCTGGCGGGGGCAGCCAGTGATGGTGCAGAGAGCAGGACGGGAGGAGCTGAGAAACAGCACGGACTCCCGCTCTGCTTGAACCCCACAAGCTTTGCGACTTGACCTCCCCATGAAGTGGAGCCTTCTATCGGCCACCACCAGGTCTTGCCTACCCCTGAACCACTACAGCCCTTCCTGACACCGAGTTCAAGGCCCGTGGATGAGAGGTCAGCTCTGCAAATGCGCTCACACAAGCTCCCAGAGGCAGAGGGCAGGGAGGGGCAGAGCACCCAGGCGAAGTACGCGTTGGACAAACACCGGCAAGGGATCGCTATTGCGCAAAGGGGACCCTGACCTCAACCTATCCCCCTCCCTGGGATCCAGGGCCCAAGACCAAGCCGGCGGCAGCCACCACGGCAAGACGGCTGAGTGGGGTTTCAGAGGAGCAGAGCTCCCCACGCCATCACTGCGTCCCATTCCACATTGGTCCACTGACTGCGGCCCAAGGAACATGCACAGTCCAGGGGCGGCCCCAGCACTGCTCATGGACGGGCTGGGGGAGCAGTGGGTCCCAGACCAGAGTCCACGAGGCAAGGGAGGGCTGGGGCAGCTCCCGGCAGAGAAGAGCAGGTGCCCCGGAGGCAGTGGGCAGGCAGGGGAGGCCCAGCAGACTCGGAGGTACCTGCTGACAGAGGCAATGGTGGAGTAACCTGTCTGGCGACTGGGGATGGCTGTTCCGTTCAAGAACGGATGGGAAGTGGATGGGGGCTCTCAGAGGGCAGGAAGCAAGGGGACCGGTAAGAAAGCCATGGTAGGTGAGAAGGCACCAGGACCCACCGTGTGGCAAGGCTTACATCAGAGAAGACGCAGCAGAGTCCTAGAGGTGGCGGCTCACCAGGCCTGGGGAAAGCGCTGTGAGGGAAGCCGTCTATGCTGACGCCCAGGTGTGCGACCCAGTGGTCAGGCAGCCCACAGGATGACCACCTGAGCTGCACGGTCCAGGGGCAAGAACGGCATAAAAACACAACAGAAAACAGCACCCATGCTGAATGGACCCCTACTCTGCAATAAAGATCCCAACAGCTGACTGTTTCAGAGAGACCCCCCCAAAGTCCCAAAGTCTCTACTTGTGGTCGATACCCCACTGAAAGTCATTTCTGGTTATTTAGATGAATTAGGACAGTAAGAACTGTGACTTCTAATCAATATTGCTCACACTTTGAAATTTCAGATGGATTCCTAACATGAGACCCAATGTGTTAAGATGCATAAAAGCAGAAACTAAAGAAATACCAGCCACGACCTACCTAGAAGGGGACGTTGTTTAAAGCAACCGCAGGCAGTGGGCCAGCCCGCGGGCAGCCGATGGGACAGAGCCCGTGCTGATTTCAGAGGCCGATGCCCTAGGCTTCGGGTAAAGAGAGGACGGGCCAATGAGCTCTCTCCAGGGTTCCCACAGACACACCTGCTCTGTCAGGAGCAGGGCCCGCGGAAGCCCCCGGGCTCAGGCCGGCCAGCTTGCCTTCCGGAGCAGAACTGCGGAGGTGAGGGGGCCCCCCCAGCGCCCCTCCGAGACTGTCACTTACCTTTCCCATTCACGGCCAGCCCCGTGGCCATGGCCGCGGTCACGGGGCCAGATGCCTGCGGCACCAACGGGTGTATCCGGGGCCGGCTCCCCATCCGCGCCCGCTCTGCCCCTGGGCCCAGGAGGGCCCCGACCGGCTTCTCGGCCGCTGCCTCCGGGGCCGCCGTGTCCTCCGGCCCCTGTTCCACGGGGTCCGGCTTCTCGGGGCTCTCGTCCTGAAAGCCGTCCACCGCGGTCCTGCTCTTGATGGGGCTCTTGGGCACAAGGATCTTGATGCCCGACCGGGCCAGGTCCATGTTCTTGCGGGCGGCCAGGCCTGGCGCGGGGCTCTTCCGGAACTTCTGGCTGGCGGCAAACAGTGGGCTGCTCTTGGCCTCGTGCTCCTTGCCCACCACTAGCGCTTTGGGGGCGGCCTTGGAGAAGCTGCTGTTGGTGGACCTGGAGATCTGTTTCCGGGCATTGTTCGGGGAGGTCCGGTTGGCCCTGGTGAAGGTGCCCTCCTTCTGCTTCTCGGTGTGACGCCGGTTGAAGTCGTGGATGTACTCCTCGCAGTTCACCAGGTGCTGCTCCGGCTCCCAGGTGTCGTCCTCGCTGTCGTAGCCTTTCCACCGAACCAAGTATTCCGTCTTCCCTTTCTTGTTTTTCCTTTTGTCAACGATCCTTTCAACCTGTTTAGAGAGGAAAAGAGAAAAATAGGAACATGTTATCTGAAAAATAAACTGTGAGGGTAACTAATAATAATGGAACATCAGTTCAGTTGCTCAGTCATGTCCAACTCTTTGCGATCCCATGGACTGCAGCACGCCAGGCCTCCCTGTCCATCACCAACTCCTGGAGTTTACTCAAACTCATGTTCATTGGGTCAGTGATGCCATCCAACCATCTCATCCTCTGTCGTCCCCTTCTCCTCCCGCCTTCAATGTTTCCCAGCAACAAGGTCTTTTCCAGTGAGTCAGTTCTTCCCATCAGGCGGCCAAAGTATTGGAGTTTCAGCTTCAACATCAGTCCTTCCAATGAATATTCAGGACTGATTTCCTTTAGGATGGATTGGTTGGATCTCCTTGCAGTCCAAGGGACTCTCAAGCATCTCCTCCAACACCAGTTTAAAAGCATCAATTCTTCTGCGCTCAGCTTTCTTTATAGTCCAACTCTCACATCCATACATGACCACTGGAAAAACCATAGCCTTGACTAGACCTTTGTTGGCAAAGTAATGTCTCTGCTTTTTAATATGCTGTCTACGTTGGTTATAACTTTTCTTCCAAGGAGAAAACGGAACATCAAAAACGAGAAAAACTGTTAACAGGTGACGTAAATGATTGTCCCTTCTAGAGCCAACCCATCTACAAACAGAACAGTAACACAACACTCAAGGTTTTAATGGTTTTCCTGAGATTAAGTCAAAGTGCTAAAATTTTAGGCCCAGAATATATGAACGTGCATTACGTTGGTAATTTTCTTGATGTGATTCAAAGGGGGCTCTCTTTTCACTTTTTATAATGAACCCTGACCGCCTGATCCAGTTTTCATGGTCACAACTGGGCAGTGTCGGGCATCAGCCGCCATCTGCCTGGTCATCGTGGCACCAACAGCAGGCGCTCCAGAAACAGCACAGCTGCGATCTGTGCCAGGTGGTCCACACCAGCCCACTGAGGAAACAGGGTCTGTACTCCAAGTATTACTCAGAAGCACTCGGTTAGAATCAAAAAGGTCAACAAAGGACCTAACGCTTTCTTGGTGATCAAATTATTTACCTTTCAAACTGGGTATTAACTAGTTTTACGCCAACATCTTTAAAGGAAGATGCTGTCAATCGCTGAATTTCACGATCAACACATCCCACAACAATTCATGCACGCTTGCCATGAAACATATTGCTATTACCATTACTGTGACAAATTCCACCACCTTAATTAATGTCCTATGTGTTAGTAGGTGATTGCCTATGATTCACGTGAACAAAATATATTTAACATAAATGTCTCCCAAGTTCTTGTGGAAATACTTAGAATCTGCTGTTATCTCTCTGGTCAACACAGAAACCACCAGCCCACTTCCCCAGTGGCAGCAGGCACCTCCATCCCTTATAAGTAGAGGCCTCAGCCACACAGCCGACAACTCTTTAATTAAGGACACAGGTCTGAGCCATCATCAAGGTCTTCAGCAAAGTCACAGGTTAGGCCAGATGACACAACGGTGTACCTGCCCACCCCAGCAGGCATCACCCATTGGGAAATGGCCAGCATTCCCAAACAGCAAAAGCTAAGTGCAGCTTAGCCCACCCCCAGCATCTCCCCTATTAAGATAACCGCCCCCCCCCCCACCAACCCTTCAGCATATCTACCTGGGGTACAGAGAATCAAAGCCAGAAAACTACAGAACCTTTGGCCACCTGACACAAACAGCTGACTCACTGGAGAGACCCTGGTACTGGGAAAGACTGACGACAGAGGATGAGATGGCTGGATGGCATCACTGACTGGATGGACATGAATTTGAGCAATCTCTGGGAGCCGGTGGTGGACAGGGGGGCCTGGCTTGCCGCAGTCTAGGGGGTCGCAAAGACTCGGACACGACTGAACAGCTGAATACCAACTACAGAAAAGCCTGAGGTTAAACACAGCTTACTGCTTCTGTGCAACAAGGATGAAGGGTGAAGAAAGGCCCTGTCTGAGCAGAAGGCAGACTTTAGACCCAGCGGATGACCCCCTATCACTCCAGCCTCAGGCCTGCTCGGTGGGCCCACAGGGTCCGGAAGGCAGCGCGGGGAGCTTTCAAAGTGGCTGTTCTCCCACTCCTTTTCTCGTTAAGAGTTGTGTTTAAGGGCCTAAGTATTTCCATTCAAAACATGTATTTCTGGAAAATTCCACGCAAATCAATTTCATGGCAGCAATAACTGAAAAGTTTTAAATACAAGGGACTAAAGAGATTACCTTGTAAAAGCGAACTATGTTTAATATTTTCTTTCTGTATCAATCTCTACCCCAGAAGCACGAGGGAGAACCAGGGGAGCCTGTTCCCCTCAAGCTACCGCGGGGTCTCATCAGGAAGGGCGTGCTGCCTCCATCCCCGTGTCGCGGGTGCTCCCTCCGAGACGATCAAGGTCCACGGGATCCCCCCAGCCGGTGCCCCAGGGCGTGGGCAGCGCTGTGAGCGCACGGTGGTCAGACGCTGCTCGGACCCCGGACAGAGGAGACAAGAGCCTCAGGCAGGAGATCGGGGCTTTGTGAGGGGACGTGCGGGCGTCCAACCGCGGCGCTCCGCCACTGCAGCACTGAGACAACACGACTCCACTCATGGACACTAAGGCCGGGGCTTATTATTTTCACGCGTTCCCTAAAACGTGACGCCTTTGGTTTCCTTCAACTATTCAAAACCCGGAAGGCACCCAGCGCGTGCCACAGCAACACGAAGGCGCGGGGGCCCCGAGCGCGCATGTGCAGCTCTAACTCTCGCGGGGTCAAGGCGCTCAGGGCGCAATCTCGCGCGGCTCCACCAACTCTCGCGCAGGCGCGGTGCGTGCAGACAGCGCGTGCAGCTGACACGGTGCAGCTGACACGGTACAGAGACACACGGTGAGTCAGTCAGGCCACCGCCGCTTCGGGCCCCTCACACCAACTTCACACCGAACCAGGACACGTTCCCCCCTTTCAAGGACAAACGTCCTCCCCCCTCCGACAGCTTAAATGTAAAGCACTGTTTATTCCTTCTCTGGCTGAAATCATCTCCCACAAGAAGGCACATCACCTGCCTTCAACAAGATTTTACTAGAAGCTCGATGTTATTTCAGAGCACTTCCGTGGTGAGGAACACCTGATCACAAGACAATGCATAAAGAACTCTTTCTTTGGGTTTTCAGTCCCTTCCTCTTGAAATCCACTTCATAACTGGTTCTGATAGCCAGTATCGACGCACTGTCTTTCTTAAAGTGTTAATATATACCAAGTATCCACTTCTAGTACAGAATTTCAATGCAAAAATTTTTTATGAAACAAATTCTTCATAAAAGCACAGAACTGCAGAGGTTCTTTTTGTTAGGATTTCTTTCTAAAATTCAATCTACAAAATCAAAACGTGAAAGAAGTAAAACCAAACCTTCCTTAACACAGCGAAGTCCTCTGACAGTTTACAGAGTAGTAGAATTAATCAAAAGGGTTATTCCAAAACCCAGCCCACTTTCACTGCCCTCGGAGCACACAGCGATCAGGGCCCAGGAATGAGTTGGGATGGGCTGAGCGTTGCACAAGACAGAAAGAAAACAAAGGTTCTCCGACCGCCTGCGGCATGTGGAATCCTAGTTCCCAGACCAGGGAGGGAACCTACACCCTTGGACCGCTAGGGAAGTCTCTCTGAAGCTTTCCTAGCAAAAGTAGCACATCATCATTGTGACTTGGAGGCAAGCAAAAGTGTTTTAAGTCACAAAAAAGCAATAACCATGTTAGAAAACTGGTAAGCCAGACTTCCATCAGAAAACAATGTTGAGAAACTGTATAAATAAGCCACAGATTGGGAGATAATATCCAGAAAAAATATCTCCAAAGACTGGTCCCTAAAACTATGAAAGAATTCCTTGCATTCAATAATGAAAAGACCAAAATGTAATTGAAAGTGGGCAAAAGATTTAAGCATACATTCCCAAAAGAAGATACCTGAATGGCCAGTAAAACACATTAAGAAGGGATGAACCCTCATGGTTCCTGAGGAAATGCAAATAGACAATGCCATACCACTAATACCCATTAAAATGGCTAAAACGAAAAAAACACCAAGAAGGTACAACTGGAAGATTCACACACACATTGTCAGCAGGATTTTAAAGTGGCACATCCATTTTGGTAAAAGGTCTGTCAGCATTTTATAAAACTAAACAAACACCCCCCCTATGATGCAGCAATTTCAATCATTACTTACCCAAAAGGAATGAAAACATACATCTACAAAAAGACTTGTACAAACCTATTTATAGAAACTGTGTTCTTAATGGACCCAAACTAGAAATAGTCCACGTTTGCAAGTCACTGGGCAAACGAGTATGTACAATAGGCTCAGCAAAAAGAAATCAGCCAGTGACACACACATACAGGTGAGTCTCAAAACCTTACACTGAAGGAGAAAAACCTTCCTACAAGACTGCTCACTGTATGATTCTATTTAAATGAAAATTCTTGACCAAGCCAACCCCCTCCCCATCCCACCCCCACTGCTATTACTGAAGAAAACAAAGGTTCTTAGGGAACTGACTGGGAAGGGGCATCAGCTAGCCTCCTGCCTGGGGTGATACTTTCTAGCTCAGTGAGACTTTGGGCTGCACAGGTACGTGCCTTTGTTGAGGTCAGCTGGATAGTATTTAGAACAACAGTATACTCTGACTATAGTTTACTAGACTAGACTATGACTATGACTCTAATGGCAGAAAGTGAAAAGGAACTGAAGAGCCTCTTGATCAGGGTGAAGGAAGAGAGTGAAAGAGCCAGCTTAAAACTAGATATTAAAAAAAACTAAGACCATGGCATCCAGCCCCATTATTTCATGCAAATAGAGGGGGAAAAGGTGGAAGTAGTGATATATTTCCTCTTCTTGGGCTCTAAAATCACTAAGGATAGTGACTGCAGCCATGAGATCAGAAGACCTTTGCTTCTTGGCAGGAAAGCTATGACAAACCTAGACAGTATGATGAAAAGCAGACATTGCCGACAAAGGCTTGTATAGTCAAGGCACCAAAGAATTGATACCTTTGAACTATGGTGCTGGAGAAGACTCCTCAGAGTCCCTTGGACAGAAAGGAGATCAAACCAGTCAATCTTAAGGGAAATCAACCCTGAATACTCCTTGGAAGGACTGATGCTGAAGTTGAAACTCCAGTATTTTCATCATCTGATATGAACAGCTGACCCACTGGTAAAGTCCCTGACGCTGGGAGAGATTTGAGGGCAGATGGAGAAAAGGGCGTCAGAGGATGAGATGGGTGGATAGTATCACCAATGCACTGAACATGAACTTGGGCAAACTTTGGGAGATGGTGAAGGACAGAGAGGCCTGGCATGCTACAGTCCATGGGGTCACAGAGAGTCAGACACGACTGGGCAACTGAACAACAACAGTACTGTTTAAGTGTTTATAGTATAGCATTTAAGACTGTTAGAAAAAAATCCATAAACAAATATGGAATTCAAGTTAATCAACTGCATGCTAAATGAAGTTTATTAGTGGGGAGTGTTCTGATGGACACTTAAGATGTGCTGATGGATAGGTGGCAGGATGGCAAGCAGAATGCTCAGGGAGTAGTCTGGAGTGGGCCTATGAATGGTCACTGTAAAATACTTTCAACTCAGATGTTTACGATTTCTGTAATTAAAATATGTTGAGTAAAAAAAGTCAATATTCATTCATACATGCTGGTACACAGAAAGTGCATGAAATAATGGGGCTGGATGCCATGGTCTTAGTTGATTTAATATCTAGTTTTAAGCTGGCTCTTCACGCTCCTCCTTCACCCTCATCAAGAGGCTCTTTAGTTCCTTTTCACTTTCTGCCATTAGAGTGGTAGTCATAGTCTAGTCTAGTAAACTACGGTCAGAGTATACTGTTGTTCTAAATACTATCCAGCTGACCTCAACAAAGGCATGTACCTGCGCAGCCCAAAGTCTCACTTTGCTAGAAAGTATCACCCCAGGCAGGAGGCTAGCTGATGCCCCTTCCCAGTCAGTTCCCTAAGAACTTTTGTTCATTCATTCATAATGCTAATGCACAGAAAATCCACTTAAACAGAGCTGGGCGACCAGCAGGGGGAGCTCTCACCCCTGCATCCATAGCAGAGCCGAGCGGAAAAGACGCTCCTTCTTCCCGCCAGGAATTGGCCAATGAGAAGCAGACACTCTGTTTACCAGCCCCGCCCCCTCCCTTGTCGCCTCTATAAAAGCTGCTCCTTTCGTTGAGGTCCAGACTTACAAGTGGCTGCCACAGATGAGACCTGAATTCTAATTCTCTGCTGATCCTGGATAAATCCATCTTTGCTAGAGAAATACCTGGCTATTTGCTTCAGGTCAACATCGGTGAGTGTGGAAAATTGTTTAACAGCTCCTTAAACACATACCTACCTCAGCAATTCTGCTCCTACACACCTATCGGAGAGAAACGGAAACGTATGTCCATGGACAGACCTGTAGGAGAATGGACACAGCAGCTTCATCCTAACAGAACAGCTGACGCAAGTGTCCATCCACAGGAAAGCGTATGGACGAAATGAGGTCTGTCCACACTTTGAACTGCTGTCCACAACAAAACCCCACAAGCATCGACTTGTGGGACACAAGTGAATGTAAACATCACCGTGCCCAGTGAAGTGAGACAGACGGCACTCTACCCGACACCGCTTGCACAGGTCCCAAGGAAGGCAGAAGCAACCGTGGCAAGAAATCAGCACAGCGGTGCGAGCTGAGAAACAAACTCCAAGAAATAACTCGGCAGACGACCCAAGACAGTGGCGGGGGCAAACAGAGAGCAGGTGGGGGGAAGTCCAGGTGCCTGGAGAAGGCATGTGCCCCACCCCTCAGAGCCAGGCCGGGAGCCCTGCTCACTCTGCCACCACATGTTACCCACAGACACAGAGTCAGTCCTGATTCCTTCAGTAGTGACTGACTGACTGAATTCTGCTGTTACATATATTCATTAACTTATTCTTGAAGCAGGCTGGTAGAATGTAAGGATAAAAAGTTTTGATGGCCATGTTTTTGCAAAGTGTTAAATGCTAAGTTAAATTTCTAACAAAAACAAACATGTTATGATTGAAGTTATCAGCAAATGTGGATTTCCATCTGCCCCATGAAAAATGCACAGAATGTGCCATCCTTACTCCCACCTTTCCTCCCGGCGAGAAGACCAGATACTGGAGGTGGAACCATAGCCACGGTTACCGCCTCCCTTCTCAGCCGGTGGTCTGCACCTCTACATGCAAACGCAGTACACGGACCCTGTTTGCTAAAAGTCGTAACACTCACCCCAGCCATCCACTTTTTCTTCTATGACTTACACAAGTGAAAACGGATTCAAATTTTTTAAAGAGTAAGCCACTTAGAAATTCCACCAGTTAAGTCACATTTCTGGCATTTTGTTCTGAATAAGAGTAGGATGATATCTGGTACCAATGAAACCACTTGCTTCTTGCATCGTGACAAACAAACCACAAACTGAATCCAATCTATATATGTGTGTTGTATAAACGAGAGTGAATCAGAACTATTCCTGCACAGCTGCTACAACCGAAAAACTATTAAAACATATTTCATATCATCTGTATTAATCTTTGAGGTATTCAGATACCTCAAAATAGAAAAAAAGCATTTGTTATTTTTCATTGACAACACAGACCAAAGATGCAAAATAGAGAGCCTGAAGAAATAATAAAGAAATTCCTGTTCTGAATCAGAATGCTTTACTGTCTGGTTTTATTAAATGGATGGAGACAAAGATGAAATTGTTCAGGAAGTGAAAACAGATAAACTAGGATTTCTGACTTTGAGAATGTTCCTTTTCCTAACAAAATAGCAAAGTTAGAAACTACAGTCCTACAGGCAAGCCTCCTATATCCTCAATTATAAGAACTCTCCCCAAGTATTCACTTCTAAACCTACATGTTCCACAAAGAAAGCCAAGCCTAAATGCCAAAACTTGCCAAAATTAAATAAGAATATACCAGGTGCCCAGGAAGCACATGACAGACTTCACGGATGCCCTCTGGTGAAAATCATTCTCATAAATGGTAAGCTGACTCACAGAGAGGACACCTTTTTGTAGAAAATCCCTCGGGTGCTAACAGGAATGAGTACACCCACCAGAGAAATACCACCACCCTCTCTGGAGGAAATGCAACTGCTCTACAGCCTACAAGAGACTTGAGACTCTGCACCAATACACGTGCACACAGACTCAGACCAAGGGCAGACCAACCATTTAGGAGCCAGAATGCAACCGCTTTGGCCCGAAACCCAAGCCTCAGCTCCTGCACGGAGATGCCACGGAAGCCACCCTGAACGGCCCCCGCAGTGCAGAACCGGGACCCGTGCTCACCTCTCCCACTGTAACGTGAGCGCTAGAGACCGCGCGAGCTGTACCAGGGGTGCAAAGGGGTGTTTCTAAGAAAGTGCCCCTTTCATAAATTTTTCTCTGTTCTGGCTGCACCAGGGGCATGTGGGATCTTACTTCCCTGACCAGGAAGTGAACCCATATCCCTCACACTGGAAGCACAGAATCTTAACCACTGGACTGCCAGAGAAGTCCCACACCCCTTTCTGTTTCCTCTGAACCCCATCTAGGGGAGACTGTTTAGGGCAGAGGGGCACTAACAAATAGTATTTCTACACAGAACCCCAACAGCCTTTGGACGATCATGGAAGGGGTAAGCAGAATCAATGTTTGCAGACTCTGAGCCTGACAAACCAGCTCTGCAATCTGCCAAGTGGAGGTTCTGACCGTGAGACCCTGACAGTCTGGCTGTAGGCCCTTGAAGCAGGACTGTAAAATCCAGTCCTGTTAACCAGTCTCCACCCACCACTGATGGGTGGACCACCAAGATGCATGGAGTCCCTGCAACATGCTGGGTTTCTGCTTTTTCTGAGGATACAGGAGGAAACAAAAACAGTATTTATTTCTATATTGAGAGTTAAACTCAAGTGAATGGAGTCAGACAAATTAATAAATGTGAAATACATTAAATACACTTAATTGCGAAGAAGAGAAAAACCACAGATGACGACAGGGTAATGGCAGAGAGGCTGGTCAGGAGGTGGTGGTCTTTAAAGATAAAAGAATTCAGCTTCAAACACATTAAGAGGAGACGTGGACGAGGTCATGAGACTCACACATCTGGAATGTGAGCTAAAGATAGAAATTTGGAATTTGCAGGAATTAAAAGTCATTAAATCCACGAGAGCATGAAGGGAGTTAAGTGCGGAGAGAGAGAGAAAAAAAAGTTTGAGGACTGGGCCCTGAGACATTCAAACATTTACAAAATGGCACAGACAGGGGAGTCCAGCAGAGACTATAAAGGGGGAGGAAGGAGAGATGCTGGAAGAGAGCCAGGAAGTGCTGCCCCAGAACCAGGTGTCTTAAAAGGTCAGTCCATCTCGTCTCATGGTCTTAGCAGATCCAATCAGACAGAGAAAGAGCAAAGAATAGGTTGACAAATCCTTTCCATGGAAAAAACAACTACAAAACTTGGCAAAGTTGAAAAACAACTACTGGGCCTAGAAATCCAACAAAGGTGACCAGCAGATTGACAAGCGTATACTCATGAAAGTCAACTTAAGTCTGTGAGAAGAGTGGAGGGCGGGGACCTTGCTGCCAGCTCCAACACATCAGTGCCTCCACCGCTGTGGGGCTGGCCTGGAAAGTGTGCAGTTTAGCTGTCAAGGGGACCGACGGGACTGACTTGATTGGGAGCAGAGGTTAGAAAACCCACTCCAGGAAAAGGCTGCAGGTCTCCTGGCCAAAGGCTGAGGCCCAGTAATGGTGGCTGACAGTGGAGGAACAGGCAGAAATTTAAAGGGAGGGCCTGGAAACGAGACGGGCCTTGAGGGGTGTGATGAACAGACCGCATGCCCTGCACACGATGGACACTCCAGGCGGTTAGCAACGGGCAAACCGGGGCAGCCTTGCAAGTCATCTGCATTTTGACTGCACTCCCGACCCAAACACAAACCCAAAGTGGAGGTAAAGCCTCCTGGGCTCAAGGTGTCTGACCACAACCTCTGACCACAACTTGACCAAAAACTACACAGACACAGGAGTGACCTCTGCAAAGTCAAGAGGAAAATCCAGGTAAGAGCTGGGGTGGAAGAAGCTGAGCAAAGAAATGCATGGCCACGCAACACAAGGCTACAGGATTCCTCAGATTATGTTCACAGTGGACTCAAAACACACACACACACCCCTGCAAAATTAAAACAAAATACTCAGGAAAAAAATTAAAATGCTGAAAAGTAAAGTATGAGTCATACTCAGAAAATAAAACAATAAAAACCATCTCTCAGTTTAAACAAGATTTGGGTTTAGCAGAAAAAGACTTCAGATCAATTCTTTTATATATATATACATATATATATATATATATATTTTAAACCTGAAAACACACACACACATCAACCACCTCCAAAAAGAACAATGTTTAAAGAACTCAAGGAAAATATGACAATGATTTGAATAGGAAGTAAGAAATAGACCCTACAAAAATAGAACAAAAATTCCAGAGTTGAAAAATACAGTAATTAAAATAAAAAATTCACTAGATGGACTAAACAGCAGATGAGAAGGGAGAAGAATCAGTGAATCGGAGAGACTGACAGACTTTACCCAAAGTGAAAACAAAGAGGAAAAAAATATTAAAAGGGCATACATAATAAAGAGGACATAAAAAAGAGGGAAAGCAGAAAAAAGATATTTTAAGAAATAATGGCTGAAAATGTTTCAAATATGAAAGTGATTGTTTACAGATTCAAGAAGTTCAATGAAGCCCAATCAATATAAATAAAAGGAAATCCTTAAGTTAGAGAATCAGCTGTTGAAAGTTTTGGAAGCTAAGGCCAGAGAAAATCTTGAAACCGGCAGGAAAATAAGAAGCGAACGTGTTTAGGGAAACAACAATGTGCTGAATCGCTGGCTTTTCATCAGAAACCACGGAATGTAGAAATAGGAGAAAGACATATTCAAAGCGCCAGAAGAAAACCAGCAATTCTGTATCCAGCTAAACTATCCTTCAAAAATGAAGGCAAAATAAAAACGTTCCAAATAATGATACTGAGAAAATACACTGCCAGCAGAGCTGCCTGACCAAAACCACCACGCGAAGCTTCACAGGTTACGAGAGAGAGATTCCAGACAGGGACGCAAAAGCAGAAGAAAGGAGCACCGGAAAGAGCAAGCACGCAGCTAAATATGAAGACCGGTCGGACACAGGTTGCTTGCTTTTCCTACTCAACTTACTGAACGAAACAAAACTGTATAAAGCCAACACTGTAACACTGTACACACCTAACATCTTAGATAGAATGTGTATGACTAAGAGCACAAAGGAAGGGGGAGAAAGGGAGCTTCCCTTGTAGCTCAGTTGGTAAAGAATCTGCCTGCAATGCAGCAGACCCTGATTCAATTCCTGGGTCAGGAAGATCGGTGGGAGAAGGGACAGGCTTCCCACTCCAGTGTTCCTGGGCTTCCCTGGTGGCTCAGCTGGTAAAGCATCTGCCCGCAATGCGGGAGAGACCTAGGTTTGATCACTGGGTTGGGAAGATGCCCTGGAGAAGGGAACAACTGTCCACTCCAGCAATCTGGCCTGGAGAATTCCATGGGTTGCAAAGAGCTGGACATGACTGAGCAACTTTCACTTTCAAGGTAATATTAACCAGAAGCAAACTGTGATATGGGAAGGCAACAACAACCCACTCCAGTACTCTTGCCCTGAAAGTCCCATGGACGGAGGAGCCTGGTGGGATGCAGTCCATGGGGTCGTGAAGAGTCGGACACGACTGAGTGACTTCACTTTCCCTTTTCACTTTCATGCATTGCAGAAGGAAATGGTAACCCACTCCAGTGTTCTTGCCTGGAGAATCCCAGGGACGGGGAAGCCTGGTGGGCTGCCGTCTATGGGATCGCACAGAGTCGGACACGACTGAAGTGACTTAGCAGCAGCAGCAGCAGCAGACTGTGAAACGTTAAAATGCGTATTATAATCCTTTGAGCAATCACTAAGAAAATAAAGACGTTTAAAAGTCACAGAAATTGATATGATAAAGGCAAAAAATGTTTAACATAAAAGAAAACAGGGACCTTCCCTGGTGGCTCAGCGGTAAAGAAGCTGTCTGCCAAACCAGCAGAAATGGTTTGGATCTCTGATCCCGGAAGATCCCACACGCTATGGGACAACTAAGCCCAAGCACCACCACGAGTGAAGCCTGCATGCCCTAGAGACCAGGCTGAGACGAGAAGCCACCGCAGGGAGAAGCTCCAGCACTGCACCTAGAGCAGTCCCCACTCGCTGCAACGAGAGAAACGCTCGTTCAGCAACAAGGACCCGACACAGCCCAAGATAAAATGTTTAAGGTTCCTTAAAAAAAAAAAAAGAAAAAGGCATAAAAAGAAACAGAAACAATGAGATAAACAGAAAGCAACTGGAAAACTGACAAATGGAACGTCAATAATGACTCGGAGCATCACAGAGCCAAGCAACCCAACGGAGAGCAGAGGGGCAGAACAGACCCAACAAAGCAGCTGCATGCTGTACCAGAGACTCGACCTTAGATTCAAAGGCGAAGACAAGGCGAAAGAACACGAAAACAGGCAACCACTCGAGAGCGGTTATATTCGTATTAGACGAAACAGACTTTCAGTCAAGAAATGTTATTCGAGATAGACAGGAACGCTTCACGATGATAAAAGGTCAGCGTATCAGGAAGGGATGATGACTATAAATGTATGCGTACACCTAAGGGCCCCAATATGCGAAGCAAAACCTGAAACGAAAGGCTAAATGGACAAGCCTATGTTTATAGGTGAAGGTTTCAGTATCCTACTATCAATAATTGAAAGAACAGAACAGAAAGAAAACAAGCAATGAAACAGAAAACTGGATGCTGTCCTCCAACTCTCCCCACCCGACATTTACACAACATGCCCTCCTGTAGCAGAATACTCATTCTTTTCAAGCACACGAAACATTCACTGCCACAGACCATATTCCAGGCCCCAGAAAATCTGCAAGGGCTCAAGACATACAAAGATGTCCTATGTAGACACATCACACTGTCAAAAGCTAAAGACGGAGAGAGAGCTTGTTCACTGACCACAAGGAGTTAAATTTCAATTCTGGAAAATTTCCCAAACTTGACATCAAACAACACACTTCTAAATATGTCCCACTGGTCAAAGAAAAAAAGCACAAGGGAAATTAGAAAGCATTTGGAAGTAAATGAAAATGCATCAAAAATTTATGGGATGCAGTCAAAGCAGCGCTTAAGAGTAAATTTTATAGCTTTACACACCTATTCAGAAAACAAGAAGCTTAAAAAAAAAAAAAATAACCTAAGCTTTCCATGTTGGAAAACAAGAGCAGAAGAGTAAATTAAGCCCCAAACAAGCAGATGGTAGTAAATAATGAAGACCTGAGGAGAAATCAATGCAACAGTGGAACACAACCAAGAAAAATAATAAAACTGAAAGTTGGTTCTTTCAAAAGATCAACAAACTGATACACCATTAGCTAAACTGACTAAAAAAAAAAAAAAAAAGGGAAGAGAGCACACAATTTTACCAGTAACAGAAATGAAACAGGGACATCACTGTGTGACAGAGATTTTAAGGACTACAATGAAATAGTATATAACAAGAGCAACTCTATGCCAACAAACTAGGCAACTCTGATGAGAGGGAGACATGCCTAGGAAAATATAAATCATCACAATGGACCCCAGAACGAACAGAGAATCTATACAGACTTACAAGTCCATAAATTACTTAGCAGTTTAAAGTCTTCCCACAAAGAAAAGCACAGGCTCAGATAATAGCTTCACTTATGAACTGCACAAAATATGCACTGAAGAAAAAAGCAGTACAAATACAAGCAAAGATCATGGCATCTGGTCCCATCACTTCATGGCAAATAGATGGGGAACAGTGGAAACAGTGTCAGACGTTATTCTTTTGGGCTCCCAAATCACTGCAGATGGTGACTGCAGCCATGAAATTAAAAGATGCTTACTCCTTAGAATGAAAGTTATGACCAACCTAGATAGCATATTCAAAAGCAGAGACATTACTTTGCCAACAAAGGTCCATCTAGTCAAGGCTATGGTTTTTCCAGTGGTCATGTATGGATGTGAGTGTTGGATTATAATGAAAGCTGAGCACCAAAGAATTGGTATGTTTTGAACTGTGGTGTTGGAGAAGACTCTTGAGAGTCCCTTGGACTGCAAGGAGATCCAACCAGTCCATTCTAAAGGAGATCAGTCCTGGGTGTTCTCTGGAAGGAATGATGCTAAAGCTGAAACTCCAGTACTTTGGCCACCTCATGTGAAGAGTTGACTCACTGGAAAAGACTGATGCTGGGAGGGATTGGGGGCAGAAGGAGAAGGGGATGACCCAGGATGAGATGGCTGGATGGCATCACCGACTCAATGGACGTGAGTTTGAGTGAATTCCTGGAGTGGGTGATGGACAGGGAGGCCTGGCATGCTGTGATTCATGGGGTCGCAAAGAGTCAGACATGACTGAGCGACTGAACTGAACTGATACAAGCACTGTCAGAGAACAGGAAGGACCACTTCCCAGCCTATTCTGTGAGGCCAGTTTTACTGACCAGAAAAGCCAAACAAGGACATCATTAAAAACAAAGCTAAATAAAAGCAAGCAAGCAAACCAAAAACCCCTGCAGAACAGTATTTCCAGTAAAAGTATAGACACGGAAATCCCAAGCCATATTCACCAACATATAAACAGGATTAAACACCATGTCCAAGTAGGATCATTTCCAAAAAGGGAAGGTTGGTTTCACGTCTGAAAATCAACTAATGGAACACCTTATTAGTAGGATAGAGAATAAAAGCCACAGGATCACCTTGGTGCCCAGATACGCTTTCTAGTATTGCTTTCTTCTTTCTTATGCTGCTCAGTTCACAAGTGAAGCTATCTAAGAACCCTTTGAAAAATCTAAATTTATGACCAAACTTAAACTAGAAACTTTCTCAGCTGGGTAAGGAGATCTACAAAAACCTTACAGCTACTGTAACACTTAATGTGAAAGGCTGAAGACATTCCCCTAAATACCCTAGGAATTACAAGCGAGATGTTAGTTCTCAGCACCCCTCCTGACCCTCAGACTACAGGTTCTACACAGCACAAAAGGGCAAACACAGACAGATCAAGAACGTAAAACTGTCTCTGCAAATGGTGATTCAGTATGCTGAGGAGCACTAACGAATCTACAGAATAACTATGAGAACCAGTAGGTGGGTTTGGCCAGCTTGAAGGGTACAAGTCCAGCATATGAAACTAGACTGTGTCTCTATGTAGGAGCAGTGGATAATCCAAGGGCAACACCATTATCAAAACGTTACCAAAGAGAGTAACATACTGGGGAATCAACGATTAATTTAATGACAGAAGTTCAAGAATTTTACACTGAAAACATCAAAATGTTACTGGGAGAAACTGAAGATCTAAATAAACAGGGTTCATCCTGGTCAACGTGAGGCTGACGTTTGCTAATCCAAAAGGACAAGGAAGCGCTCGACCCTGCTTTTCCTGTCTTTGCCAAGATGATGTTCTTGATAACGCAGTCCACATGAGGAGATCTTGTGCTCAAACCATCGGACGCTGATGAGCCGGGAGGGGCTGTCGGGTCTTCAGCACCGAGTCAAACCAGAGAGCTGCCACAGATATCTGACAAATTACTGCTGCGGAACTCTCTTTGAAGCTGTAAATGAGGACATGGTCTAGGAATTATAAACTAAGGATGAGAAAAATTAAAGAGCTGTCCTGGAGGGGGAACTCTGCACACGGAGGGCGCTGCTGGACGACAGATACTCCAACGTATTCGTGCTCTGCCCCAGAGGAAGGCAGCTTTGGGAATCCTTGCTTACTAGGCCACGTTTGCAGCTCTGAGCTGACTTCGTTGCAGGGAATACCGTTTTAACGGATACAACACTTATTACTTACTGTGGGTTTTATGTTTATATGGCTGGAGTAAAACAATTAGGGTAAGCTGTTGCCAGGCCGAGCTGGCGTCTTATTTATGAATGGGTTTAGGGTTGCTTTATAGGCTTAAATCAAAATCAGTCAATTCATCCACAAAAGCCTCAACACACAAACACTGAACATTTCTTTCAAAGCTAGGACGTACAGACTGTGGCAAGGGATCAGATCTAATTACAGGGAAGGGAGGCTTTTCCACTGTTCACCCTGTAGTGTGTTGTTTGTTTAACATAACACAAAAGCAACAACAGAAGGGCAGACGCATGCAGACCCGCTTGGCGACCTGACCAGGACTTGGATCGTTTCTTGCTCCTGGCGCCTTTCTTGTTACGGCTGCTGCTAAGTCGCTTCAGTCGTGTCCAACTCTGTGCGACCCCATAGACGGCAGCCCACCAGGCTCCCCTGTCCCGGGGATTCTCCAGGCAAGAACACTGGAGTGGGTTGCCAGGGCTTTGAATTACCTAAGACGACTTGCTGGGAGTTAACGGGGAATATACACTTTGTGCTGGCTGCTGGGTTCCAAGGAGATGGTCAGGATAGCCAGATTCAAGCAGCCATGCAACCCAGGGACTGAAAGATTTGCAAGTGGAGGAGTACACCGTGGACAATTCAGCACCAGGAGCCGCTCTGTGCTGGGCAGACCTGGGCCAGCACCGCGGCAACAACTCAGTCTAACCAGCAGAGTGACAATGCTTGAGATGCGTTATCTCCCCGCAGTAAACAAGAGCTTTACAAAATAATCTGCAGGACTGTTTACTCGTTTAATTAAGAACTCTGCATTACTCATTAATATATTTTTTCCAAATAATACTTTAACTGCTGAAAATCTTTATTAAGTACCCAAGTATCTGCACCCTTCCTGCTCCACACTCCCAAACGGAGGACCAGTTGCCCCATTCACCAGTCAGCACTTCACCAGCATAGCTAGATTCCAGCGTGCGGTTTTCATAAGCCAACTGCTCTTGATTATCAAATGACGTATTTCTACTGCCTGACCTACAGTGTCATCACAAAATTATATTCAGTGGTCTCCCTGAACACCATTATAAATTTAGAGCTATAGAATTTCTGTAAGGGAAGGAATTCCATGAACACTTTAAAAACGGATTTTTACAAAACAATGATTACTGTATTTTAAGTGGTCTCAGAATCGTTAATGGGAAAATAAAACCACACTAAGTTTCCCATCACCACCTTTGTTAAAAATACAGACTTTCTCACTAAAATACAAATTTTACTTGTTATCTAACCAAAGGTCACCAAACTCAACTTTTTAAACACGCAGCAGTTTTAAGAGGTACTGAATGCTACATCTTCAATTATACCTCAACTAGGATGAGGGCAGAGCTGCTTTTGTCTGTTTAAAAGCCAGCTACCTCCCCAGTGCCCGGCACATAGAGAGTCAGCAAATATCTCCTGAGTTAATCAAGGAAAGCCCCGCGATGATGGCATTTGGCTGCAGCGTGACTGAGAAGATTCAATTATCTGAGGCTAAAAGGAGTGAATAGTTGTCGCCTGCACTATTTATAAAGCCTTTTTACTAATAATATTCCTTTTACCCACACAACCCTATGAAGTAGGCTGAACATGTGTTACTTTTACCAGCTTATTCATGAGGACACGCGTTCCGGAGGGAAAGCTGAGGCCCCTGGCCAGCACGCTCTCTGCAGAGAGTGGCAGGGCTGGGACGGGCCCTCAGGCCCCAGCCTCCTGGCTGTGCGCCCTCCCCCTGCTCCCGTTTCCTCCCCCATGCCCCACCCTCGCCCCCCCGTCCTGGCACGCTTCACTGCTCCATCTTGCCGAGTCTACACGTGAGTATCACCGTGGCACAGAGCTCACAGGTTTGTTTCCAGCTGCATCCCTCCAACTTTTAACTGCCTGGCACACAGCAGGTGCAAAATAAATAGGAATTCTCTTTAAGAATTTTTTTTTTTTTTGATGTGTGTGTGCGTTGACAGACCTAGTCAGTGTATCAAAAAGCAGAGACATCATATCACTTTGCCAACAAACGTCCGTCTAGTCAAAGCTATGGTTTTTTCCAGTAGTCACGCATGGATCTGAGAGCTGGACCATAAAGAAGGCTGAGCGTTGAGAAGTGATGCTTTGAACTGTGGTGTGGGAGAAGACTCTTGAGAGTCCTTGGGACTGCAAGGAGATCCAACCAGTCCATCCTAAAGGAGATCAGTCCTGGGTGTTCATTGGAACAACTGATGCTGAAGCTGAAACTCAATACTTTGGCCACCTTGTGAAGAGCTGGCTCAGTAGAAAAAGATCCTGATGCTGGGAAAGACTGAGGGCAGGAGAGGTGGGCAACAGAGGATGAGATGGTTGGATGGCATCACCAACTCAATGGACATGAGTTTGAGCAAACTCCAGGAGACAGTGGAGAACAGAGGAGCCTGGCGTGCTCCAGTCCACAGGGCTGCAGAGCCGGACATGACCACTGAACAGCTGAATTTGTTACAACATTGCTCCTGTTCCATTTTTTAACCAAGAGGCATGTGGGATCTTAGGTTCCCGACCAGGGATCAAACCTGCACCGGCTGCATCCCCTGGACCAGGGAAGCCCCAGAAGGAATGATCTAACAGCTTAAACTTGTGGGGCAGGGACTCCATTCTGGAATGACCATTTAGGGGAAATTTTATGTTAAAAAATAAATGAACAAAGTCCTTTGAATAATGAAGATTATATTCAGGAGCATTGAACTGAGAAAGAATAAAGAAAATATGCTTAAATAACTGCTCCCAAATAAACTTAATAATAAGCAACATACCAAGCAGAGCGCCCTTAAAGAATCTTTGAAAAAAACATACCACATATCACACTGTTCAGTGTTGGCCTTACTTTCTGTAATTTCCGTTTATAACTCTGTTAACCTCAGAAAGCACAAGGCAGATAATCACTGACGGATGCTTTCGTAAGGCTTCCCAGGTGGCAGCAGGGCAAAGAATCCACCTGCCAAAGCAGGAGGCCCGAGGGATGCTGGTTCAATCCCTGGGCCAGGAAGATCCCGAGAAGGAAATGGTAACCCACCCCAGTATCCTTGCACAGAAAATCCCATGGACGGAGGAGCCTGATGGGCTGCATACAGTTCACGAGGCCACAGAGAGTCAGATGTCGCTGAGTGACTGAGCACATATAATTCCATAAAGACTCATTTTGCCAAAACTTAGTTATTATCTGTTTCAGTAATTGGTTCCGTTCAGTCGCTCAGTCATGTTCGACTCTGTGACCCCATCAACTGCAGCGTGCCAGGCTTCACCGTCCATCTCCAGCTCCCGAAGCTTACTCAAACTCATGTCCATGGAGTCGGTGATGCCATCCAACCAACTCATCCTCTGCGGTCCCCTTCTCCTCCCACTTTCAATCTTTCCCAGCATCAGGGTCTTTTCCAATGAGTCAGTTCTTTGCATCAGGTGGTCAAAGTACCGGAGTTTCAGCCTCAGCATCATTCCTTCCAAAGAACACCCAGGGTTTATCTCCTTCAGAATGGACTGGTTGGATCTCCTTGCAGTCCAAGGGACTCTCAAGAGTCTTCTCCAACACCACAGTTCAAAAGCATCAATTCTTCGGCTCTCAGCTTTCTTTGCAGTCCGACTTAGTCACTAAAGTAATCTGTCTCTTGCCTCTGTCACCTTCAAAATCAGAAGACTATCCCACCCACTCCTAGGCACATATCCGGACAAAACTGTAATTCAGAGAATTACATGCACCCCTATGCTCACAGCAACACCCTACACCGTAGTCAAGACATGGAGACAACCCAGATGCCCACTGACAGATGACCAGATAAAGATGTGGGGTGTGTATATAGACACACACATACATACACACAATGGAGCATTACTCAGCCATAGAAAAGGATGAAATAATGTCACTTCCAGCAACATGGATGGACCTAGAGATAATCAATATGATTAAGTCACGGTAAGTCAAAGGAAATACCATATGATATGTAGAATCTAAAACATAACACAAACAAATTTATCTATGAAACAGAAACAGAAAGGAAACATTTGTGGTTGCCAGGGTAGTGGGTGGGGGAAGGATGGACTGGAAGTTTGGGGTTCGCAGATGCCAACTATCACATATTAGAGGGATAACCAAACAAGGTCCTACTGCATAACACGGAACTATATTCAACACCCTAAAGTGAACCGTCACTGGAAAGGAAGGTGGAAAAGACAACTTATATGTATAAGTAAATCATTTTGCTGTACAGCAGAAATTAACACAACATTGTAAATTAACTACAGGCTGATAAGATTTAGAAAAATAATAAAGAACAGACTGACCTGCACCAGTGTCACAAGGGGCCTCACAGGGAAGCCTTAAGGAGACCATCTCAGCTTGTCATCCATGCAGTTAAAGGCTAAGACCCTCAACACTGAGTACCCCCCAAAAAATCAAATCAAGACTGAGATGCACCATCAGAAGGCAATACACAGCCACACATCAAAAACTGTCCTGGTCTATTACCTCTCCAAGAAGTATCCTGGTCAAAATATCTGGCTTTTCACTAAATGGAAAGAAAAATTCAGGTCAGCCACTCATGATGTAGCTTCCTGCTTGCCTGTGAGACCTTCGCTGTCATCAATTTCAACAAGAAAGCTGTGATTTGTTAATAGTCCTGCTCATTTACTCATTTGTCAAAAACAGAACATTTTCAAAATCCTAAGGAGAGGCATAAATCTGGTCCTCCCTACTAACTAGCAACTGATGTGAAATTGACTGGTAATGTTTGGTAAAGGATATCAAAGGTAATTCTGTCTAAAAGTTTTCACAAAACTCTCCAAATTCTATAAAAATCTGCTATAGTAAAGAATTTTAAGCAAGGAATCAATCTGTCATCCTTGAGCTTTACCCTAAGTTCATTCATTTATTAAACAAATATTGAGTGCCCGCTATTTGTTTGAGATCTTGGATATTATATGTGGATTCCTTTGCCCCCCCCCCCTCCCAAAATCCTGCCTTACAGAGGTTACTTTATTTCTGGAAAAAGCCTGTCAAATTTCAAAGAATAGGTGATTATGATTAAATTTTACTAAACTTCATTATTTATAAGTGAAAGAACAAACAAGTAACAGAAATTTTAACGCTGGTCATTAACCAGACTGCTCCCAGGCCTTTAAGTGTGACACGTGTCTGCTGGCAAGAATGCTCAGAAAAGCGTTAGCAAATCTTCCTAAACATTCGTATGGCAATCCCCACCTGCAGGAAAAACCCCAAAACTCCTGCAAATAGTTCCTGGTTCCATCCCCAGATTGCTGGAGGCTTCCTGCATCTTCCAGGTTGCAGAAAAATATGGCTGCTATTAAAATAAAACAGTGATTGTGAATGTTTAAGGGGTGGTTTGTTTTCTGTCTGCTCTAAAGCACAATGTTCAGTTCAGTTGCTCAGTCGTGTCCGACTCTGCGACTCCATGAATCGCAGCACGCCAGACCTCCCTGTCCATCACCAACTCCCAGAGTTCACTCAAACTCCTGTCCATCGAGTCAGTGATGCCATCCCAGCCACCTCATCCTCGGTCGTCCCCTTCTCCTCCTGCCCCCAATCCCTCCCAGGATCAGAGTCTTTTCCAGTGAGTCAACTCTTCGCATGAGGTGGCCAAAGTACTGGAGTTTCAGCTTTAGCATCATTCCTTCCAAAGAAATCCCAGGACTGATCTCCTTTAGAATGGACTGGTTGGATCTCCTTGCAGTCCAAGGGACTCTCAAGAGTCTTCTCCAACAGCACAGTTCAAAAGTATCAACTCTTTGGCACAATGTTACAAGTCTGAATTTAAAAATCACCACTTCAATCTTGGGGAAAAAAGTGTTAAAGGCAGAACTTGATGTCTATCGTGAGCTTCATATAGTGACCAGACAAATGCTACTTCACACTTTCTCAGCTCACGACAAGAAGAAACTGGAAAGACCCTTACCTTGAATTTTCCACCTATAATCACTCAACAGTCACCACTGAGTGTCAGGTTTAGAACACAAAAGTGATTTGGGACCTGGACCCGACTAGCACAGGATGCTCGATCTACAACAGCCTCGTGGCTGATGGAAGAAGGTGGAAAAATTGCATTCCAGTCCCCCCAACAGGATGCTGGGGACCTGCAAGAGCTGGGTGGCACCATGGTACCTCATGAACGAAAGAGATGGGTATGTTCACGTTAATGTCTTCCCAGGACTTCCTGACTCTCCGTGCTTGGGACAGGACCCAGATCTGCAAGCCGCCCTCACACACAGATGCTGCACGTGCACACGGCCCCTGCAGGACCACTAGTGACTCCAAGGTTAAGTCAAGGCTGGGTTTCAAGCGCGGGATCGACATGACCTAACTTGGGAATTATCAGCTTGCAGGGTGGTTGTGTACAAGTAGAGTGTGGGCGTGAGGCTGTAGTTGAAACCTATTACGAAACTACTTGCTGCCCAAACTGGGAAACAGAAAGAGAAGCTACAGAGAAGCTTAATTTTATAGATTCAAGAGGATAAGCATATGTGCTGGTTTGCCTAAGACAGTCTTGACTCACATCTGCTGCCTCCATGCCCAATCTGGTCTCACACATGTCCTTTTCTCATTTTTAACTAAGTATTCTAGTTTACCACCATTAACCTACGTTTTTGTTTTGATAAACGTCTACTGTGTATACCTTGCTTCTGCCACGATCTTACCAGTCACGTGCAAGACACATGTGCAGCGAACAGAGTTCTCGTTTAACCACGTGGTTACATCTGAGAGTCAACCAGCAATAAACCACCAATTTTCCAGGCGCTTCTCACTGGTGAATTCTCTCAAACATTAAAAGGAGAAATTAGCGCCAAACCTTCTCAAATTCTTCCCCCAAAGAGAAGAGGGAATACTTCCTAATTCACCCCATGAGGTGTATCTTGATAATAAAGCCAGATAAAGATGTCACAATAAAGCTACACATCTGTATCTCTTACAAATACGGAAGCAAAATTGAAAGTCACTCAGTCATGTTCAACTCCTTGCAACCCCATAGACTATCAGTTCAGTTGCTCAGTCATGTCCGACTCTATGCAACCCCACGGACTACAGCACGCCAGGCCTTGCTGTCCATCAACAACTCCCGGAGTTTACTCAAACTCATGTCCACTGAGTCGGTGATGCCATCCCACCACCTCATCTTCTGTCGTCCCCTTCTCCTCCTGCCCTCAATCTTTCCCAGCATCAGGGTCTTTTACAATGAGTCAGCTCTTCGCATGAGGTGGCCAAAGTATTGGAGTTTCAGCTTCAACATCAGTCCTTCCAATGAACATTCAGGATTGACTTCCTTTAGGATGGATTGGTTGGACCTCCTTGCAGTCCAAGGGATTCTCAAGAGTCTTCTCCAACACCATAGTTCAAAAGCATCAATTCTTCTGCGCTCAGCTTTCTTTATAGTCCAACTCTCACATCCATACATGACTACTGGAAAAACCATAGCCTTGACTAGATGGACCTTTGTTGGCAAGGTAATGTCTCTGCTTTTGAATATGCTGTCTAGGTTGGTCATAACTTTTCTTCCAAGGAGTGAGTGTCTTTTTATTTCACGGCTGCAGTCACCATCTGCAGTGATTTTGGAGCCCAAAAAATTAAGTCTGACACTGTTTCTCCATCTATTTTCCATGAAGTGATGGGACCAGATGCCATGATCTTGGTTTTCTGAATGTTGAGCTTTAAGCCAACTTTTTCACTCTCCTCTTTCACTCTCCTCAAGAGGCTCTTTAGTTCTTCTTCACTTTCTGCCATAAGGGTGGTGTCATCTGCATACCTGAGGTTATTGATATTTCTCCTGGCAATCTTGATTCCAGCTTGTGTTTCTTTCAGCCCAGCGTTTCTCACAATGTACTCTGCATAGGAGTTAAATAAGCAGCGTGACAATATACAGCCTTGACGTCCTCCTTTTCCTATTTGGAACCAGTCTGTTGTTCCAGGTCCAGTTCTCACTGTTGCTTCTGACCTGCATACCATGTACTATATAGAAGCAAAAACCCTCAACAAAATACAGCAGATTCTCAATATTCACAGCAGTTATGCTGAAACAAGAAGGCAGTGTCTCCTTGGTCGATTTCAGCTAAAGGTGCATGTCAGGTGACTCGAATTTTCCACCACTTTCAGAGCATCATGAATAACCATGAAGGCACCATGATACTCATTTTGGGGTTACAAATAAAGTTTAGCATTTGGAGAATTCACAAACCTGGAATACACAAATGAGAATCAACTGTATCACCAAACTGAACCCACATTAAAGGGACTGTGACCAATTTATCCCAGAAACAGGGGTAATTCAACAGAAGAAAATCAATATATCACAGATTAATATTTCACATTAATAAAACAAAGAAAGAAAACCCACAAGATCACTTCAATCAATGAGAAAAGGCTCTGATAAAATCGGACCCTTTCATGATGAAAACATTCAACAAACTAGAACAGTAGAGAACCTCAACACAATGAAAGGCATTTATGAAAAACCCACCGTTAACATCTTACTCAATGGTGAGACCAGGATGCCCCACTTTCACCACCGCTATTCAACACTGTAATGAAGCGCTAGCCAGAGCAATCAGATAAGAAAAATACATAGGAAGCATCTAAATTAAAAAAGGAGCTTTAGTAAAGCTATCCCTGTTCACAGACGACAGGATCTTGTATACAGAAAACATACGGAAAGGATTCACATGAAAGCTGAGAAAGCAAATCAATTCAACAAAGTTTCAGGACACAAGATGAGCACACAAATGTCAGTGTGTTTCTATACACCTGGCGACGGATAATACTCGAGGAGATCTACAGATTCAGTGGAATCGCTATCAAAATCCCAACAGCATTTTTTTTTTTTTGCAGAAATGGAAAAGCTGATCCTCAGATTCACATGGAAGGGTTTCTGGAGAGTCACAGCAACCTTCAAGTAGAACAAAGCTATTAACAGGAGGCTCATGCTTCCCAATTTCAAAATTCTACCCAATGCTATCAAAATCAAGCACTGTGGTCCTAGCGTAAGGGTGAACACATGGGAATTGAACTGAGGCTGCAGATGCACCCGGCCATGGCCCGCTGACTGCTGACAAGGATGCCGAAGTCTAGTCAGTGGGAAAGGACAGTCCCTTTAACCAAAGGTGCTGGGACAGCCGGAGAGCCACCAGTGGAAGCATGAGGGTGGAACCCCACACCTCACACCATATACAAAACAACGCAAAATGGATCAACATCTCAATGTAAGAACAAAAGCCACAAGACACTTAAAAGAAAACCCGGGGATAAATCTTCGTGACACTGGAGTCAGCAATGGACTCAACATCCAAAGCACAAGGGGAAAAAAAAAAAAAAAAGACAAACTGGTTTTCCAGTTCACCGTTCTGTGTCTCAAAGGACACTATCGAGAGAATGAAAAGGTAGCCAACAAACAGGAGACAAGAGAAAAGGTCTGAAATCATGTCTGTGATAAGGGTTTAATATTCAGAACACATGAAGAACTCCTGCAGCTCCACAACAAACAACTCCATGGGGAAACAAACGGGCAAAGGACTAGGTATTTCTCCAAAAGTGTACAAGTGTCTAATAAATACATGAGAAGCTGGTGAGCATCATTACTGTGAGATACCACCTCACACCTACTAGGATGGCTATGTTTTGAACAAAAAAAAAAAGAGAAAGTAAGTGTTGGTGGTGTTGCTGGTTAGAATGTAAAATGGGAGTTAACTGCTATGTAGTAGTTTGGTGGTTAAACATAGTTAAATAGTTAAACATAGTTGAATTACGGTACCATATGACCAAACTAGGACCCATCACACAACCCATATGATCCATTCCTAGATACACAGGGATCTCTTACTATCTGAAGCAGAGTGCTCCTAGGAAACCTCTCATACGCTGAAATGCTGCAAGATGAACAATCGATGGACTTAGGACACGTGTTGCTCTCAGATGCACAGAATAAGCAGAAATCAAGCCCAGGTATTCAGACACAGTTCAAAGCCTCAGCGGTCTGATGGCGAGACGCTGAGTGCAGTTCTGGGGGCGGGGAGCCTGTGGGGCGGGCCCCTCTCACTGCTGGGGTGCCCACTACCTGCACAGCAGCTGCAAGACACACGCTCAACACTTTGCTTTTCACCTTTTCCCAGAAAAGTAAAACTCTTCTTCCAGCTTCTTTCATTACTGTGAAAGCAGATACTATAGGGAGGTCTTTTGTAGAAGTTAATGGGTGTAAAGCAAACTTAAAAAAAAAAATGGGGTGGGGGGCCTGTACACCCAAGATAATTGGAGAGAGACACCGATAAACGTGCGTGTTAATTTCCACTGCGGCATTATATACAGCAGCCAAAACGCAGGAGTCACCACAGGCCCACTAACACGGACGGAGGAATGACAGATACAGGGACTATTCTCAACCATGAAAAGAAATGCAGTTCTTACTTACGCATGCTACAGCAAGGATAAACCTTGGAAACCATATGTTAAAAGAAGTCAGACACGAAAAGACAAGTATTACGTGAGCCTACTTACATAAAACACCCAGAATATGCGCAGTTCACTGAGACAAAAAGCAGCAGAGTTTGGTTCTTTCTCAGGGACTAGGAAAAGAGAACGAGGTGTTTTTACTCGAGTTACAGAGTTTCTGTTTGGGAGGATGGAAAAGTTTTGGTAATAGACAGAGGGGACGGTTGGACAACACTGAATGTTGCTGCTCAGTGCCACTGAGTCTCACACTTAAAATGGCTATAACTGCAAATTTTATAGACATTTCATCACTGTAAATAATGAAGGTATAGATAGATACAATACCCAGCAGCTAATCAAGACTCCTGAGCTTGGAATCTCCACACTAACAAGAAAGGTATTCTTAGCAGAGACAGATCAAAAGTTACTCCCAGAAGCTGGCAGTATTTTATGACAAGCGCTGTGTACAAGCATGGGGCTTCCCTGATGGCTCTGCTGGTAAAGAATCTGCCTGCAATGCAGGACACCCCTGCCCTGGGTTGGGAAGATCCCCTGGAGAAGGGATAGGCTACCCATTCCAGGATTCTTGGGCTTCCCTGGTGGCTCAGCTGGTAAAGAATCTGCCTGCAATGCAGGCAACCTGGGTTCTACCCTTGGGTTGGGAGATTTCCCTGGAGAAGGGAAAGGCCACCCACTCCAGTATTCTGGCTTGGAGAATTCTGTGGACTGTATGGTCCATGGGGTTGCAAAGAGTTGTAGGAGTATACATCATTGGGAAATGGAATTGGGACTGTTCTCTGAATATTTACTCTTTCTGTTAAACTCATCACGGATAAGATTAAGAATCTTCAAGGTAAAGGTCATCATTGAAATATGAATACTAGTGGGAACTGAGGGAAGCTAGCCCCCTGTTCATACAGAGGCACAAACTCGGTGCTAACATATTAAGGAGACGCTGAAACCCCCTGCCTCTGCTTTCTGCAGACGGGGAAGGACCCCGACTGCCACTCCACCCCGACGCTCCCAGGCTGACACTGCCATCCCCACGGCAGAAAGAGCCTCACGCGTGTGAACAGGGATGCCCACGCAGTCTCAGGCAGGATGAGGCACAGCTTCAAGGACCTCCAGTCCTGCAGGGACTGGCTCCTTCACGCCCTCCAGGTTCATCCTCGCACTGCAGCATCCCACGGTGAGATCAACGGACCCTCCCCAACCCCAAAGCACAAAAGTGGAGCTCTGGGGCCACAGATGTGCTATCTGCATGACCTGGGTATCATTTGAAAGATGAAAATATCTTGCCCATGATGACGAGAACTTGAAGGCCATGATGAGGGCTTCATTCTCCACACTGGACGGCAGCCATGCGTGCCGAGGGGAGCCCCCACCCTGGCCACGGCCTGAAAAAGCAGCCGAATGACCGGACACGCTCACAACGGTTTGTGGAGAGAGGCTTCTTCTGCTGGCTCCGTAACACCGAGGTCACTTTCATCACCTGAACCAGGAGCTCCTGACCTTCGACCCTACCAGGTGAGACGGTTAAATATACCTCTTCCGCTTTCAACTCTCAACATGTGAACTGACCCTGCATGGTTCACACAAAATTACAGACTATTAATCAACCAACAATCAATCAATCAGTAGTGTCACTGACACAGAAACTCATTTCAGCTAAGGAACATGAAGCGTCCCTTTATTACTGACTGATGAGAAACAACTATATTCCCACCAACAAACATTCAGGTATATGTTTTTGTAAATCAACTTGCTACAGTTATTGCATTTCCCCCCCCATACTAATATTATTACTCTATTTTTTAATGTACTGCTTAAGCTAAAGGAGATTCCATTTATGGCAGTCATAGTTTGCTTTTAAAAGAGAAGGTAAGCTAATTTAGAGAAAAAGCAAACTGTGGGTGGTACTCATACTGCAAAAATAAAGAACTTCAGTTTGGGAATTTACGCTATGGCAGCGATTACCTAATGGAAAAGGCAGATGCGTGTTTTAATCTACAGGACTGTACTTTATTAACTTTTTTAAGAACACACAGATCCCCAAGGACACTTTCACATCAAGAATCCCTCTGTGACAACGATCCTCAGCCCCCTGCTACGCACGCTGTCCTGAACCTTCACTCACTTCACTCAGCCCCCGGTGAAGAATCTGAAAATGTTCACACACACACACACACCCCCCCCACCCCCCACCCCCCGAATCCGTTTGCTATACTCCTAAAACTATCACAGGGCTTCCCTCATAGCTCAGTTGGTAAAGAATCTGCCTGCAATGCAGGAGACCCGGGTTCAATTCCTGGGTTGGGAAGATCTCCTGGAGAAGGAAATGGCAACCCACTCCAGTATTCTTGCTTGTAGAATCCCCTGGACAGAGGAGCCTGGTAGGCTATAGTGCATGGGGTTGCAACGGTAAAGAGTCTGAAAATGTACACACACACACACACACACGTATATACATAAAACGGAATCCGTTTGCTAGATTCCTAAAACTATCACAATATCGTAAATCAACTAGAGTAAAAAATAAAATTTTTAAAAGGGAGATATCAAAATTTAAGAACTGAAGTATAGTTGATTTATAATATTGTACATTCTGTAGAGCAAAAGATATGTATTTTTAAAAGTTACAACTGGCAGGAGAGAAGGAAAAAGCACCGTCAACACAGCACTGTTACTCATAGCAGGCGAGCCTGTGGCTGATGGGAACATCAGCGCGAGCACGCCTTTGAAAAGAAAAAGGACTAAGACGGCCAAAGAAAAGCAGGTCCGCTCTATTAAGACAACCGTACACCAGTTTCAGTCCATCAGACAGAAGGCTGCGGAGAAGGCGATGGCAGCCCGCTCTAGTGTTCCTGCCTGGAGAATCCCAGGACGGCGGAGCCTGGGGCTGCCGTCTATGGGGTCGCACAGAGTCGGACACGACTGAAGCGACTCAGCAGCAAGAGCAGCAGCCGTAAGGCTGATAGGCAGCAGTGTCGATACAAATACAGGAAAGCAGACACTCGACATGAATGTGAGCAAGCGACTATCTGGAAGGCAGTCCAGTGAGGCCTAGGGCTTCTGCTGTGTGTACTTTTGGACCCAGCAGTCTATTTGGAAAACTGGTAAATACCCTAAAGGTCAGCAAAGAAAAGTTAAATTACATAGCATATCCGTACTTAGGAACAGAAAGCAGGAGGCTCCCTACAGAGGCGGGCGGATGGACAGGCGCTGTGACCGGGAACCACACACGAGGCCGACGCCAGCTCCACAAGAGAGAGCAGCACAGCCGAACTCACGGGACGTGAAGTGAAGCCGCTCAGCCGCGTCCGGCTCTGCAACCCCATGGGCTGCAGCCCACCAGGCTCCTCTGTCCATGGGATCTTCCAGGCGATAGTACTGGAGTGGATTGCCCACTTGCTTCTCCAAGGGATCTTCCCAACCCAGGGCTCAAATCCGGGTCTCCCGCATTGTGGACAGACGCTTTACCGCCTGAGCCACCAGGGAAGCCCAAACAGTGCAAGCCGCTCAGTCGTGTCCGGCTCTTTGCCATCCTAGGCCCTCTACAGTCCATGGAATTCTTCAGGCCAGGATACTGGAGTGGGTAGCCTTTCCCTTCTCCAGGGGATCTTCCCAACCCAGGGATCGAACCCAGGTCTTCCGCACTGAAGGAGGATTCTTTACCAGCTGAGCCACAGGGGAGGCCCAACAACACTAAACATCTGGTAACTGGGTAAAAGTCCTGTCTCTCTCCAATAGGTACACACACACACACACACACACACACACACGTGCAGGCATGCTCTGAAAGGGCAGGCGGGAGGCTGAGAAAACAGAGGGCCCCCTTTCCACCTGCGATTGTTACTGAGATCTCAGCAGGCACTGTTACAACGTGAGCTCCGACTGACAGGTGACCAAGCTGACTGTGAGATTGTGGGGTTGGGGGGCATGGGGGCACTGAGTTACAGAGAGAGAAAGCCAGGATCGGTTGTGACGCGTGGGGCTGACAGCTGGCCCTGCGACATCCCATCATCGCAGGGGACCCCTTCTCCCAACGCGTTCACGCCAACGCCGCGTGCCGACAGGAGCCCACAGGGACCTCAGCCCCGAGAGGTCTGCTCTGCTCCAATAACCCGAAACCCTCGGCGACCCGCAACAGAGCTTCCGAGAGCGCCAGCGCCTCTGACTTCCCGAGCTTGCTGTGCATGTAACTCAACAGGATGGCCAAGCCGCTGTTCAGCTTCCTTTTCTGAGAGGCTCAACTTTAATTTGCTTCAAGGTTGCGTCTCCCCTCATGAGTTCAACTCTAATAATTCACTAAATATAAAAACAGCTGCTTACACACAAAGTTTAAGAGAACTTATTACTCCAACATTTTTGGAAATGCGTTTTGTTCCCAAAAGTTTGCTAAGAGTAATTTTAACTAAAAGTGGAAATGAAAATAGTGCGAGTGCGGTACAGACCCACTTAAGTTAATGCTCACTGTTATTAGAAATAAAAAACACGAATGTCACGTCACCAAAGCTTCTGTTCAAGAGTCTGAGATGGAGATCTTAAGATGAATTCCACCAAAACATCGAGAAACAATTTCATTCTGACAACAACTGATACCCAAACCGAAGGAGAATGGCCCAAAGTGAAAAAACAGTACGGGTCAATTTCAGAGCCGAGGTCTAAACGTCCTAAACGTGTAAGTGAGCAAACTGAATGCCACCAGGGGCAGTAGAAGAACCGTGACCGAGGGGGCCTGGTGGTCCCAGGAGCGGCCAGGGAGCGCACCCGCCCCTGCCCTCAGGTGCAGGACTGGGCGTGCTGGTCACTCCGCCGTGTCCGGCTCTACCTGCTGGGCTCCACTGTCCATGGGATTCTCCAGGCAAGAATCCTGGAGTGGGTGGCCATGCCCTCCTCCAGGGGATCTTCCCAACCCAGGGACTGAACCCGGGTCTCCCACATTGCAGGCGGATTCTCTACCAGCTGAACCACAAGGAAGCTCTCAGGTATGGGTGAAGCAGAACATTATCACCAGATGCTGGAAAAGCTCACATGGGTTGAAATGATTAAGAAAGACTTTTTAGCCAAATTAAAAAAAAAAAAAAAAACCTAGACAGGAGAAGATCTACTGCAGGATGCTTTCAGAAACGACCACACTCTTGACGGTGGTGCGTCAGACGCGTTCCTGGTGAGCGACGAGAGTGACAGCTGGTGTCCTGTCCTGCCACCCAGGAGCCCGCAGCCCACTTTGGGTGAGAAAGTGAAATCCAAGCGTAAATACTAAGGGGGACGTACGTATAAAATCATAATTACTCAGAAGATCCTGGCAGTCTAACTGATGACTAAAACGCTTAGCGTCGAGCAAGAGAACCAGGCACAAGATCAACACACAAAAGGACCTCGGTGATTTTCCTACGGGCTGGCAATCAACGAAAAGCCAATCTTTTAAGAACTCTCATTCATAACAGCTAGAAAGACTTCCTAAGAATAAACCTAACAGAAAATAAAACTACCATACGCAACCCACATGTACATAAACGCACAGACACATACAACCAACTATAAAGCTTTAGCTGAAGGAATTACAGCTAAAATAAAGAGAGATGCCACACGCAGGCATAACAGCAGAAGGCTCCAGCTTCCAATCCATATGAATCTCGAAATTCACTACAATCTCCTGCCATGGAAACTCCAAAAGAACTTTTCGCAAAACCTGACAGGCTGATTTTAAATTTCCTATAGAAGACAAATGTGAAATTTAAGTCATTGTAATTCTGAATCCCAAGAAAGACGAGACTTGATATGAAACTTGACACGAAAACACGAAGCTGCAGTAATTAAAACAATGTTATAAATAGAGAATATGCAAATTGGCCACCAAAACAAGCTCAGAGTCAAACTGACACAGCCACTCTGGAGGGCAACTTGAAATTAAAAATGCTCACACTCTTCCATCCAGCTATTTCCTTGGCCTGTGTACACGAGACACCGCAGCCGGGAGAGTTCACTGCGGCGCTGGGCATCTCGGAAAAACAAAGGGCTTGCAGACAGGCTCACGTCCTCCAGTGGGGAAGTGACGGGGCATCTGACAACGCGCAAGGAAGGTCAAGAGACGGACCCACTGGACACCAAGACAGAGACCGTTTAGCCCCCACGGGCATTTTGGGGATGGAGAAAGTTACAACAGCAGACCACTGACGTAAATTTTAGACGCATTGGTGGGGTCTCCTACGCTCACCGTAGGCACACAAAATCACATGGTACGAAAGCCTAGGAGTCTTGCTAGAGGGCAAGTTTTGAGCCCAGGTTCGCAGCTTCTACATCTCTGACCAGCTCCACCAGATGCTGACGACTGAGCGGAGCGAAGAGTGCAGAGATGCTCCGGAAGCTCCTGAGGAGACTGATCTGGGGGTCACTGGGGTGGGAAGGAGGCGGGGGTGAGAAGACAGGAGATCAGGAGCCAGGGTGAAAGAGGGCGCCTGCCTTCCTGATAACGTCCACATTTACTGTCTAAGAACAATGTGGCTAAGTGTGGTGCCATTAAAAGCTAGTTAAAAAACCGCTATAGGCCACTCCTGAGAGTCTCGCTGCTAGATGCTAGGGCTCTCCCAGGGGTCAGATCACAGTGGGGCGGGGGGCAGTGGTCAGTGACGGCTGCTCTGCCCTCGGAAGATGCTCGGTAGTTGGCCAGAAGAGCCCCCTTGGAGGGAACTTAAGCTGGGGGTGACAGCCCACCCCCACTGCAGAGGTACTCTTACAAACACTATTTTAAATCAAGCATTCTATCTCTGCTGAAATTTTTAAAGTAAGTTTATTAAAAATAAACAACTGCTATTTTTATCTGAAGTCGTATCTATGCAACATAATGCGGAAATTTTCCACGTGGCTTACTGTGAGCATCACTGCTGTCGAATATTCCTGCTAATTAATCTTTCCAGAGGAAATCGTTCTTAACTACCAAAAAATTAACAAATGTGCAGACAGGGCCCTTCTACGATGACAGCTAGGAAGAAGTCTCCAGGCCTGGACCTGACAAGCCAGGGATCTGACCCCGAAGCACCGCCTGCTCCAGGTTAAGTCCTGACCTGGCCTTCCAGGCCGTTCACAGAAACCACGTTCCTGCCCCCTTTAACCAACCAGGTACCTTCACCACCAAGGGCTGGATGAACACGAGCTATCATACTTGGTTTTGGAAATTTCTAAAAGTAAAAGCAAAATTTACTCATCAGGTTGGGCGGGTGGGAGCTAATTCACTCTCTGATTAGCATGTTAATAGGTCTTAGTGTCTTCAAATAGACTCTGGCTTACATAGGCATTATTCCCATTCAAAAGCACCGTCTAGTCTAGCCTAATTTTTTGTCTAGTGTGAAAACATAATTCAAACCTTTATTCTAGCTAAAGCCATTGTTACCCACGGAGCTTCAAGAAACAATTCCTCCCTGTTTTATCAGATTCAAAACAAATACAGCTGAACTCAACGTGCAAACGACGTCAGGTGTGCAGAAACTGACTGCAGGACGGAGTCGAGGAAACCGATGTTCTCCCTGCTGTTCTACAAGGAACACGGGGAACGCAGAGGAAGTTCCACGCGGGGAGAAACCCGGGACACACAGGGCAGAGACACGGAGACGCAGCGAACATTCGAGCTACGTGGGCCGAGAGTCCTGCAGGATTTTCTAACTGTGTGTTTCATTTAAGTGATGAACCGACAAAAAACAGCTCAACCATTAAGCTGAATTACTCTTCTTAAGGGTTTATCTGCCACTGAAAGACACACATGGCAGGTATGCCTACAACTGGCATGGCATGGAGACTGGGAGGGGCATCAGGGTTCCTGCCCCTGGAGCAGCGGATGTATGTTACGAAAGTCCGCGAAACACGCTAGATAGAGCAGAGCAAGGGCTACTCTGCTGTCCACACGGTGAGGAGAGAGCCATGCTAAGACCACCCACGAAGAAAACAGGAGACCCCAAGCAGATCCGACAGCCTGAGCTAGCCCTTCCTCCTGGGATAACAGAAGGCAAGCGTCCAGGACCAGAGCCGGGTCTTTCTGGCCCTCGGACCGCTGACCCGATGGGGTGACCGAGGCCTCGGTTCTGCAACATGAGCTGTTCTCAGAGGGCATGAGTACCACGCGCTTTGCAGGGATGTGAGGATGTTTGAGGGGAGGCCCTGGAGCCTTGCACCTCAACAAGAGCTTTCCTGAGTCTCACTTACTGCATCCTTGTGGGGAGAACTGGAAGAGGGTGATCAGGCAAGGTGATAGCCACAGGCCCTTCTCACGGATGGTCTACGAGTCTCTGAAATGTGGCGAGTAGTCTAACCACACTGTTCTCTGCCTTTTATCTACACCAGTTATGTCTCTAAGTGACTGAAAACCCAAGCTTCACAAAAGTTACAGCACGTACACTGGCTTCCTAAGGGGAAGACGGCAAGCTCTTAGAACACGCACAGAGAACAAAGGTATTTCAAAATCAGAAAGGTTAAGAGAGCAGAGAAGGCATGCTAAGTAACGAGACACGTCACGGAAAACGAAGTATTTTCATTTTCGCCACTATGGTGGACAAAATGCCTTAACTAGTCCTAGTTCAACAAGCAAAGAAAACGCTGAGTTATTTTAAAACGTACCACTCATAAGCGGGCAAGTAGGAAAACCTTTAAGAACATAAACATGAAAATCCAGCGATGAAGCAGGGTAAACACAGCCGGCAGTCCGATGCCTCCCTGAAGGCTCCCACGGATGCCCGGCGATCCAGAGGCCCGGAGACGGAGCCTGTGAGGCGGGACAGGAGGCCAAAGACCCACAGGCGCAGCCGAGAGGCCAGGCGTCCCCCCAAGCCCCCACCCCAGCAGAGGGACGACCGGGGAACGCTTGTCATCGTCAGCCCCGCCGCAGGAGGGAGCTGGTGTGAGAACGGGCAAGAATTCTGACCCAAAGGCCCCCTCTCCTCTCAAGACAGGAGGAACTCAGGGAGGATGGGGAGGGGAGAGGGTGTCCGTTTTCCCAAGGCTCTAAAAAAATTATCAAAATCTTCAGGAATAGCCAGAAGACCCCAAACCACAAAAATACTGCTGAGAAGGGAAAAATCACAAAGAGCCACGAGACTCCAATGGACCACGATCTGTGCAGGCGGGAAGCCAGCGGGCGTGGATGGATGCGAACGGAGGAGCCCCAGCACCATCGGCAGGGGCCCTGGAGAGCACAGCACACCCACAGGGGGCTGGCGGCAACCTCCGCACACTCACCCACGGGTGAGCGCGGAATCCAGGCCGGGGCTCAGGGGCCTGGGCTGGCTAGGCCCTCGGAGTTCCCGACACCGAGCCGGCAGAGTTCCTTCCGCCGAGGGAAACTGCTGGGGACCGGCTAAACCTTGAGCAGACGCGGACAGCTGGGGCAGCGGACAGAGGAGGTGCAGGTGAGAGCTGACGGCGAGGATGCAGGGCGCAGCCGGGTCTCAGGAAGACCAGGGTGCCGACGAGAGGGAGCTCAGGGCCGCGCCTTGAGAAACCCTCTCCTGACCTGTGCTCCCCTTCCGGAAGTGCAGAGGCTACTTTTAAATGAAAATGAACAGCAGAAAAAGGATGGTGGTTGAATCTCACACAAACGTATTACAAAGAAAAAAATTAAAGAATAACCCTACAAAGCAATGAAAGCACACAGAAAGACATGCTCTTGAAACAGATAAGTGTTCCCTAATGGTTCCAAACAAACCAAAAGCCACTTCTCTGCAATGGTAGGAGGGCTGAGGAGGTCATGAGGACACTCGTAACATTTATGAAACACGCACTGGAGAAAAAAAATTTAAAAAACTACCTAAAGACAGTAGGCCAGCAAGTTTGGAAAACTCAGCAGTGGCCACAGGACTGGAAAAGGTCAGTTTTCATTCCAATTCCAAAGAAAGGCAGTGCAGAAGAATGCTCAAACTACCGCACAACTGCACTCATCTCACATGCTAGTAAAGTAACGCTCAAAATTCTCCAGGCCAGGCTTCAGCAATACGTGAACCGTGAACTCCCTGATGTTCAAGCTGGTTTTAGAAAAGGCAGAGGAACCAGAGATCAAATTGCCAACATCCGCTGGATCATGGAAAAGCAAGAGAGTTCCAGAAAAACATCTATTTCTGCTTTATTGACTATGCCAAAGCCTTTGACTGTGTGGATCACAATAAACTGTGGGAAATTCTGAGAGAGATGGGAATACCAGACCACCTGACCTGCCTCTTGAGAAATCTGTATGCAGGTCAGGAAGCAACAGTTAGAACTGGACATGGAACAACAGACTGGTTCCAAATTGGGAAAGGAGTATGTCAAGGCTGTATATTGTCACCCTGCTTGTTTAACTTACATGCACAGTACATCATGTGAAATGCTGGGCTGGAAGAAGCACAAGCTGGAATCAAGAGTGCCGGGAGAAATATCAATAACCTCAGATATGCAGATGACAACACCTCTATGGCAGAAAGTGAAGAGGAGCTACAAAGCCTCTTGCTGAAAGTGAAAGAGGAGAGTGAAAAAGTTGGCTTAAAGCTCAACATTCAGAAAACGAAGATCATGGCATCTGGTCCCATCAGTTCATGGGAAATAGATGGGGAAACAGTAGAAACAGTGTGAGACTTTATTTTTTGGGTGTCCAAAATCACTGCAGATGGTGACTGCAGCCATGAAATTAAAAGACGCTTACTCCTTGGCAGAAAAGTTATGACCAACCTAGATAGTGTATTCAAAAGCAGAGACGTTACTTTGCCGAGTAAGGCCCGTCTAGTCAAGGCTATGGTTTTTCCTGTGGTCATGCATGGATGTGAGAGTTGGACTGTGAAGAAGGCTGAGAGCCAAAGAATTGATGCATTTGAACTGTGGTGTTGGAGAAGACTCTTGAGAGTCCCTTGGACTCCAAGGAGATCCAACCAATCCATTCTGAAGGACATCAACCCTGGGATTTCTTTGGAAGGAATGATGCTAAAGCTGAAGCTCCAGTACTTTGGACACCTCATGCAAAGAGTTGACTCATTGGAAAAGACTCTGATGCTGGGAGAGATTGGGGGCAGGAGGAGAAGGGGACGACCGAGGATGAGATGGCTGGGTGGCATCATGGACTCGATGGACGTGAGTCTGAGTGAACTTCGGGAGATGGTGATGGACAGGGAGGCCTGGCGAGCTGTGATTCATGGGGTCACAAAGAGTCAGACACGACTGAGTGACTGAACTGAACTGACCTAAAGACAGTGCTTACAGAAGCCAGTTCATTCAGTTGCTCAGCTGTGTCGGACTCTTTGGCTTCCCTGTGTTCCTGGAGATTGCTCAAACTCATGTCCATTGAGTCAGTGATGCCATCTCATCCAGAAGCCAGGGAAAGGGTTAAATCTCAAAAATAACAACCCTAAGGTCTAAGAAAGGTAACTATGTGTTTCCTTGGCTTGAGGACACTGCCTAATCCCCAAAGTTATGGCTGCAGAAATGGTGGTGGGAAAAGACCAGACCCTTAATAGTTGAAGGTGCCAGGTACGAGAGTTCAGAGTTGGGAAAGCAACTAGAAATTCAGGGGTTTTAGGCAGCACCAGCATCGTAGAAGGAGCAACGCTCAAATCTGGAGCATAAAATGCTGAAATCTCTGGCTGACAGCTGAACTACATATGCTCAAAGGAGCCCACCAGTGGCCTGGGAAAACAGCAGTCAGAAACCAGTAAGGCATTTAGTTTGAGGAGGAGCATGGTGCCAGATCTGTGAATGGGATGCTCTGTCCCAGCTGTGCTCAGCTTGTAGAGGCTTGAGACGTCAAGCACCAAGCCCAGAGCTGGCAGAGCAACTAGAACCCAGGGAAACCCCAGAAGAAAGACCATGTAGACAGCAAGGCCATTTCTACCTGGATGGTAAGCCAACGTCCAAATCTTGCAGGCCTGGGGAGCGAGAATGAAGAAACATCAAAAAGGCAAGAACAGATCAGAGATGTAAAATGCCTATCAAAGGAAAAATGAAGTTCATAGCTTGACTCCAAGCATTTATTAATAACTGCTATAATATTAGGCTGGTGCAAAATTAATCATGGTTTTTGCTTGTTGAAATCTGCCGTTTGATATTGGAATACATTCTTAAAATGATGTATAACATAACCACATTTAATGCACCTTTCTTGCTTTATGCTTTCTTTTCCCAATGATTTCTAATTTGCTGTTTATCTTATATTTACTTTAGGCTATGGAAACTACGTTATTCAAAAAGCAAATTCGAGCGATTTTTCTTATTTGAGTTCAAAATGGGTTGTAAAGCAGTGGAGACAACTCACAACACCAACACATTTGGCCCAGGAACTGCTAATGAATGTACAATGCGGTGGTGGTTCAAGAAGTTTTGCAAGGAGACGAGAGCCTTGAAGATGAGGAGCGTAGCGGCTGGACATGCAAGTTGACAATGACCAACTGAGAGAATGTTGAAGCTGATCTTAAAACTACACGGGAAGATGCTCAAGAACTCAACATCAACCATTCTATGGTGCTGGGCATTTGAAGCACATCGGAAAAGGTGAAAAAGCTTGATAAGTGACAGCCTCGTGTGTTAAGTCACTCAGTCATGTCTGACTCTTTGCAACCCCATGGACTGTAGGCGATCAGGCTCCTCTGTCCCTGGGATTCTCCAGGCAAGAATATTGGAGCAGGCTGCCATCTCCTTCTCCAGAGTGCCTCATGAGCTGACCAGAGGAAAAAACACCCCATCGTTCTGAAGTGTCATCTTCTCCTTATTCTGTACAACAACAAACCGGTCAACAAAGTGATCGGATTGTGACATGCAAGGAAAAGTGGATTGTACAGGATAACCGGCGACAACCAGCTTACCAGCTGTACTGAGAAGCAGCTCCAAAGCACTTCCCAAAGCCAAACTCACACCAAAAAAGGTCCTGGCCACTGTCTGGTGGTCTGCTGCCAGTCTAATCCACGACAGGATTTCTGAACCCCTGCAAAAGCATCACCTATGAGAAGTATATTCAGCAAATTGATGAGATGTGCCAAAAACTGCAAAGCCTACAGCCGGCCCTGGTCAACAGAAACAGCCCAATTCACTCCCACAACAACCCGACTGCACTCGGTATAACCAACGCTTCAAAAGCTCAACGACCTGGGTCACAAAGTTTTGCTATCCACCATACTCACTTGACCTCTCACCAACCAACCACCACCTCTTCAGGCACCTTGACAGCTTTTTGCAAGGAAAATGCTTCTACCACCAGCCGGATGCAGAAAATGCCTTCCAAGAGTTCAATGAATCCTGAAGCATGGATTTTTTACTTTATTCCTGTGGCATAAACAAACTTATTTCTAATTGGCAAATGTGTTGATTGTAATGGTTCTTGTTTTGGTCAATAACGATGTGCGTGAGCCTTGTTGTTTAGCTGCTCAGTCGTGTCCAACACTTTGTGACACCACGGACTGCAGCACGCCAGGCCTCCCCATCCTTCACTATCTCCCAGCGTTTACTCAGACTCAGCTCCTAGTTACAATGATTTGAAATTCATGGTCTGAAGCCATAATTATGTATTTGCACCAACCTAATAAAACTCCAATAATCCTCAGAAGAATGCCACAGTCCAGGGTCACTATAATATGTCCAGTTTTCAACTAGACAAGCAAAACCACAGCAAAGAGTGACCCACATGCAGATAAGAAGACAGTCAATAGAAGCTGGCTCCAAGTGAGCCTGGATTTGGGATTTAAGGCCACCAACAAACAGTTAAAAGACTTGGAACAGAGAAACAAATGAACAAGACAAACAGTAAAATGAACTCAGCAGACGGACTGAACAACAAGCAGACGCTTTCTTCTAACATCTGCAGTGGTCCTGAATACAGAAGAGTCTGAAGGCAAGAGGGGACTGAAAGATGAGTGGAGTCTTCAATACGTGTGACAGCAGGAAGCAACACGCTAACTGGAACCCAGCAGAGAAACGAAAACCATTTCTGAAGATGCCTGAAATATCCACCAAAAGCTCAACAGACCTTGAACAGAATAAAGACAAAACTACTGAGACACATGTTGGTCATAGCGCTAAAAGCCAAAGATAAAAGCTTGAAATCAGCCAAAGGAAAACGACACATCGTATACAGGGAAACAAAGACAATAAAGGTGAGAGCGTGCACTGACTTCTCGTTAAGAAACTGTGGAAGTCTGAAGACACTGGAACCAAATATTCTAACTGCCAAAGAAGGCCGGGGGCGGGGAAGCAAAAACAAACAAAAAAACTGTCAACCAAGAATTCTAGTATCCAGCAAAACTGTTCTTTAAAGTTGTGGGTGAAACGAGGACATTTTCTAACAGAAAACAATTTATCACGAGCAGATGTGACTATAAGAGATGCTTAAAAAAAAAAAAAGTTCTCTTGTCTGAATGGCAATCACACTAGGCGGTCACTTAAATGTACAGGAAGAAACAAAGCCAGAGACAGTCACTGTGTGAGGACACTAGTCACACGTTCCACATCCACTCATTCAACCAAGAGTGGGTTCAAAATGTTCACGGAAAAAACTTCCACAAAGTCCCCAAAAGCAAAACTTGAATTTGTAACACACTGGCCACCATTTACCTAGCACTTACACTATTAGACATTATAAGTCATCTAGAGATGATTTAAAGTATACGGGAGGATGTGCACAGATTATATGAAAGCACTACATCGTTTCACATAAGAAACGAGTATATGCAGACTTGGTATGCGTGGGTGTCTTACAACCAGTTCCCTATGGACACTGAGGGATGACTAGATATATATACATAATATATATAATATATAATTTCTTAGCTTCTATGAAAGATGACAACTTAAAGCAAAAATTACAGCACTACCAATGAGTTTACAAGGTATATACACGTAACATACGGCAATACTGAGGATACGAGGAGGAAATGGAAATACACTACAGGAAAAGCTATCTAGGTGAAATACATATGATGCTACTACCACAGGGAAGAGGGAGGAAACGGAAATATACTACTGAAGAAATTCTGGGTTTCACCCAAGGTGATTCAATACCAATAACTAACTAAATTGGGATAAAGCCAAAATGAATTTTGCAATCCCCAGAGAGCAACTACTACACACCCCTCAAGGAAAAAAAAAAAAAAAAAAAAAGGCAATGAAATATAGCTAGAAAACCAACAGAAAGATTAAAATGAAAAATTTAAACTTTGACAAACACAAAAACCAAAAAAGATAGTGAATTCATAATCTAAATTCAACACAAAATTTCAGATGGTTCCACTGATAAATTCTAGTAAAACTTCATAAAGAATCAAAACCAACTTCAGAAAGTGAGAGAAGGGGATGCTTCATAACTTTATGATAAGAACATAATTCTGACATGAAACAAGGAGAGGAAACTATAGGCCTGTTTTATTGTATGAACATAGGGACACAATTCCTCAAGGCAGTAACAAAGATTAAAAGGACCAAACACCCTCACATCATCCACACACTCAGATCAAAAGTATATCATATCCACTCTTAGACTCACAGTAATAAAACTACAGAACTATCATAGGTAAGAAATCTTAAACCACCAGAAACTCAGATGACTTATAAAGAGCAGATTTTTCATCGGCTGCAAAGCTCATAAATTTTAACTGTCAACCAATAAAATCTATTCACAGCTAAAAAGTCATTAACAGTGACAATAGTAAGATTATCTTTAGATGTACAAATGTCAAGAATTTACTATCTCAAATCCTTGCTAAAACAATTAAAAGATGTAATACAGTCTACCCCTAAATACATATTCAGGAGAACTGAAACTATTCACATAAAAGCTTCTACATAAACGTTCACTGCAGGATTACTCCTAACACACACACACACAAATATAGAAATAACCCAAATATCCATCAATGATGAATGAATAATCAAAATGTGGTTCAGTCACAAAACGGCATATTATTCAATCATAAAAGAAACAATATACTCATACATGAAAACATTATGCTAAATCATTAGCATATTAGAAAAGAAACCAGGCAGAGAAACCACATATTGTACTGTGACTCCATTTACCTGAAACGCGCAGTACAGACAGACTGACAGAAATTAGATCAGTGCTTCCCAGGGGTCCAGGGTTCGAGGCTGACAGCCAGTGGGTATGGAGCTTCCTCCTGAGGTGTGGAAATGTTCTGAAATTAGGTAATGGCAACATGAGTACAGAAATGGTCTGGACCTAACAGAAGCAGAAGATATTAAGAAGAGGTGGCAAGAATACACAGAAGAACTGTACAAAAAAGATTTTCATGACCCAGATAATCACGATGGTGTGATCACTCACCTAGAGCCACACATCCTGGAATGTGAAGTCAAGTGGGCCTTAGAAAGCATCACTACGAACAAAGCTAGTGGAGGTGATGGAATTCCAGCTGAGCTATTTCAAATCCTGAAAGATGGTGCTGTGAAAGTGCTGCACTTAATAAAAGACAGCAAATTTGGAAAACTCAGCAGTGGCCACAGGACTGGAAAAGGTCAGTTTTCATTCCAATCCCAAAGGCAATGCCAAAGAACACTCAAACTACCGCATAATTGCACTCATCTCACACGATAGCAAAGTAATGCTCCAAATTCTCCAAGCCAGGCTTCAGCAGTACATGAACCATGAACTTCCTGATGTTTAAGCTGGATTTAGAAAAGGCAGAGGAACCACAGATCAAATTGCCAACATCCGTTGAATCATTGAAAAAGCGAGAGTTTCGGGAAAACATCTATTTCTGCTTTATTGACTATGCCAAAGCCTTTGACTGTGTGGATCACAACAAACGGCGGAAAATTCTGAAAGAGATGGGAATACCAGACCACCTGACCTGGCTCTTGAGAAATCTGTATGCAGGTCAAGAAGCAACAGTTAGAACTGGACATGGAACAACAGACTGGTCCCAAATCAGGAAAGGAGTACGTCAAGGCTTCATACTGTCACCCTGCTTATTTAACTTCTATGCAGAGTACATCATGAGAAACGCTGGACTGGAAGAAGCACAAACTGGAATCAAGACTGCTGGGAGAAATATCAATAACCTCAGATATGCAGATGACACCATCTTACGGCAGACAGCAAAGAAGAACTAAAGAGCCTGGTGATGAAAGTGAAAGAGGAGAGTGAAAAAGTTGGCTTAAAACAACATTCAGAAAACTAAGATCATGGCATCTGGTCCCATCACTTCATTGCAAATAGATGGGAAAACAATGGAAACAGTGTCAGACTTTATTTTGGGGGGCTCCAAAATCACTACAGATAGTGACCACAGCCATGAAATTAAAAGACGCTTACTCCTTGGAAGAAAAGTTATGACCAACCTAGATAGCATATTAAAAAGCAGAGACATTACTTTGTCAACAAAGGTCCATCTAGTCAAAGCTATGGTTTTTCCAGTGGTTACCTATGGATGTGAGAGTTGGACTATACAGAAAGCTGAGCACCAAAGAACTGATGCTTTTGAATCGTGGTGTTGGAGAAGACTCTTGAGAGTCCCTTGGACTGCAAGGAGATTCAAGCAGTCCATCCTAAAGGAGATGAGTCCTGAATATTCATTGGAAACACTGATGCTAAAGTTGAAACTCCAATACTTTGGCCACCTGATGTGAAGAACTGACTCACTGGAAAAGACCCTGATGCTGGGAAAGATTGAAGGTGGGCGGAGAAGGGGATGACAGAGGATGAGATAGTTGGATAGCATCTCCGACTTGATGGACAGAAGTTTGAGTAAGCTCCAGGAGCTGGGACGGACAGGGAGGCCTGGTGTACTGCAGTCCATGGGGTCGCAGAGAGTCAGATGCGACTGAGCTGACTGAACGTGAGTACAATTGTGTGAATATACTAAAAACCATGGATCTTTACACTTTAAAAGGAGGAATTCTATGGTATCCAAATTATATCTCAAAAAAGAGAAAAATGGAAAGAAAGTGAGGGGCAATTCAGGAACAAAAGTCAGTCCACATACAAGGGAAGAGATTCAAACTTGTGATTTTTTAAATTGGTTTATTTTTAAAAGAGAACAAATACTAGATAATAATCTTGATCAAGTGGAGGTGAGGTTGGAGACCTCAAAGAATAGTGAGCCATGTCCTTTATGCTCTCAAGGAAGACAGATAAGCGTATTGCATGCATATCCCATTTCTGGTACACTAAAAAGAACAGAAACATTCTCAGTGAGCATAAGATGCAGTGCATAGATATACTCAAAAGGTAAAGAATACAATGTCCCTGTCACATTTCAGAAGAAATCACTCAATGATTTGATCATTCGGATTAACAGTTAAGTAGATTCTAAAGAAAGTAATGGCAACCACAAGGAAGACAAACAATCTGTATCTTCCAACCAGAAGAATGAATAAATACCCAATCCATACAGAAAAACCTCTCAAACCAACAAATGACTGGGTGGGGGGGGGGGGGAGGATAAAAGAGCAAACATTTTAACAAGCCCAAATGGTTCAGAAAGCATAACACTAAGCTCATAAAAGACCTCACACTGAAGTTTTAAAAATCTTACTATATTTTGCTATCAAGAGACACTTTTAAATAAAACCAGATTTTTTTTAACTAAAAAGGAAAAAGATATGACTAGAAAATACTACCCAAAACATGTCAGTGTAACAACATATAAAAACAAATTTGAAGGAAAAAATTCATTAAAAGAAATACTACACATTGCAGGGCATATAGTCAATGCTTGATGAACACCTGACTGTTTACACACACACATACACATTACAAATACACACACAGAACTCTGAACCAAACAAATCTTGAATTTAATCCCTTTTATAAGATCACTGAAGGAAACCTCCAGAATTAAAATTTCATAAAGACCATTCTCTGGCCACAGGGTAATTCAATTAGAAAATACACAGTAAAGGAATATTTTCACCTTAAGAATATTTAAATTTAAGTACATTTAAGTACTCAGAAAACAGACAAACTCCTTGGGGCTGTAATTTTTTTAATAGTTTTTTTATTTTAAAACATGAAAAAAAATCCTAATCAAACAAACAAGTTAATTAACTTTAAAAAAATAGAAAAATCTAAAGACACTTAAGGTTTAAAAAAACAAAACTTGTATGATGTGGCTAAAGCTGCGCTTACAAGGTAATTTTATAGCCTTCATTAAAGAACAGCATGAGCTATATGTTCAACTCAGTAAGCTAGGAAAAGAGCCAGAGAGCAAAAGAACGCAGAAGGAAACCAAGAGCAAGCAATAAGGCGGAAAGCAGAGAAAAATAATCAATAAAACAAAAAATGGACTCTTTTAAAAAGAATCAAGTGAGATAAACTATTTGTAAGAAAAAAGCACAAAAAACCAAAAGCATGTCCAAGGTATATAATCACAGATCCAGTATGTATAGGTTTTTAAATATCCTAAAATACTCTGATATAAAAAACTTCAGGCTGCAACTGACTTAATAGAAAGCACCAATAAATCAATACAAGGTAATTCTCTAATGAATAATCAAATAGCTCTTCCATTTTAAAAGGAAACAGAAGTTCAGATGATTTTATAGACAGGTAAAAATTTCAGAAACAGAAAATCAAAACAGAAAAATCCAAGAATTCAGCAAGTGTTTCATAATCTAAAAAAATAAGTTGGTTACCTTTCTTTCAAGGGACTATTACAACACATAAGACAATACAGTATAACTAGTGTTTATCCCAGAAATGCAAGGATGGCTTAACATCAGATAATACATTAATAGACATTAAAATATTCAAAGGAACGAGGGGCTGAAATGACAATCTGTAAGAAATGCAGAAAGCACATCCCATACGATTCATTAACCATTCAGGATTAAGAATTCCTCACATGCTAGAAATAAGAGAACTTCAACCGGATTCTTTTTTAAAAAAGGTATCTTAGCAACTATCTACCGCTTTTCCTTAATAATAAAATTTTATAGAACTCTCAGAATTTAAAGTAAGAATCCTTGTTTTTATAACTGATACTCAACACTGTACTGATGGTCCCAGCCAAAGTAACAAGGTTAAGAACTAACAGGTATAAACTTGAAAAGAAAAAAATATACGATCACCCCTATTTCCACAGATGATTATCTACATATAAATCCAAAAGCATCCACTACGTTTCCAAATGAGATAGTTCAACAAGGTGGCTAGACACAGTGATGGAATATAAACAGGCTTCCTATGCACAAATTACTAACTAGTTAGAAAATATAACTTTCAATAAATCTAAGAAAGGCTGTGAAGAACTTTTAAAAGTGAGTAATAAAACATTAGTTAAGAACCAAAAGGTGGGGAGGGGTGAGAGAGAGGCGGCTTCCACACCCCCCCACAACCCCACCCCCCCACCCCCTGATTCATCATCTCTTCCCATTAGCTCCTCCCCAGCATCATACAACCCTCTATAATCTCTATCTTAAAGCAAACAAACTCTGGAGCCTACCCAGCCCTCCTGGCTCCCTTTTGGAAACACTGGTCCTGAGAACGGCCTCCGTGTCTCTTTTCCCACGCTCTCAGGAGCCCGAGCCAGGTGTAGCCCTGGACTCCCCCACCAGCCGCTGCCAAACCTGAAGGTCAATCCCAGGTCGTCCCCGCGGCACTCAGCACAGTCGTCCCCTCCTCGGAACCTCCTCACCTGCTTCCAGCGCGCCGCCGCCGCTCTCCTGCCCACACCGCTCGAGTCTCCTGCCCAGCATCTTCCCCCCCCCGCCCCGCCAGCTCTATGTAGGAATGTTCGCAACCTGCGACTTTCAGGGCTCTTCTCCACCCACACTCACTGCCGGGTGCCCTCCCTCCCCGGCCGTATGCCGTGGCGCCTGACGCCTCGGTCGTGTCCGACTCCGCGACCCCGCGGACTGTAGGCGGCTGCCGTGCCCTCCTCCAGGCAATCTTCCTGACCCCGGGATCGAACCCGAGTCTCCTGTGTCTCCTGCACCGGCCGGTGAGTTCTGCTACCACTGCGCCACCTGAGAAGAACCAGGTTTACCCAATGAAGACGTACTAAGTCCGAGTCCAGGTCAGTGAGGGGAATCGCACCAGCTCTGCAGAGGCGGACATCCCCCAAAAGCACCTCCCGCCGAAGCACGTGCCCTGCACGCTAGGCTTGCAGCGCCGCCGGGCCGCCCGGCCACGCCCGCGTGTCTAAAACGCGTCTCAAACTTAACGCGTCCAGAACCCATCTCCCACTTATCCACCCCCTTAGATCTCCCCAGCGATAAAACGCAAGCCGAGCCCTGAGCAGTCACGCCTGTCTGAACAACTGGCCGACCCCATTCTCCGAGTGACGCAAGCCCGAAAACCCCAGGTTCTTTCCGCTTCTTCTCCTTCCGTCACACCGGACACCCGATCCTCGAGTCAGGCGTGCTCAGCTCCACCTTCGACACAGACCCCGGGGGCAATCACTCCTCACTACTCCACCGGCCCCCCGGGTATCAAACGCCAGCATCTTCTGCCCGAGCAACTGTGCCCGTCTTCCTTCCTCCCTAGCCCCGCCCCAGCTGGTTCTCCCTATATACCGGCACCCAACACAACCCTTTAAAAATGTGAATTTGAGTATGTCACCCCTCCCAAGGCTCCCCGCCTCAGTAAAGACCAAACTCAGAGTATTGGGCACATCTACAAAGGGCCCCCGCTTGGACCCCAGACCCCGACCTCAGGTACCAGCTGTCTCTCCAGCTCCAGACACACCCGCCTCCAGGGGCACTCCTTCCTTTTCAAGCCCCAAACATCACCGTATCAGTGGGGCCTTCTCTGACAATGAACATGAAACAAGCCCCCCGGCTGCCACCCCACTTAGCCTACCAGCACCACGAGAGGCTGAGCACCGGGTAGGACTCGCCCGTCGGGCCCACTGTGCACCTCCAATGCCACCGAGGGACCCACGCGCGCAACCCCGGCGGGGAAGAGGAAGAACGCGCCACCAAACTGCTGAGCCATCTTTCAGAAAAGAGAACAAGGTCACCCTATTCGGCAGGGCAAGTTTCCCAGGCTTATTATAAAGCCGACCGATTACAGAGTCAGGTGTGATCATGACGAGACAAACATCGGGTAAACAGGAGAAACTGGCGGACGCGTGCACACACACGGAAACTTCACACACGGCAGAGAGGCAGACAGGTCGAGGAGAGGGCGACCGGTTCTACAAACCGAGACGGCAGACGACCCGCAGCTGAAAGACAAACCAGATCCCGGCGCACACCATGAAAATCAGCCGCAGGGCTTTCTCACCGTAGGACACAAAACTTTTGGATGAGACGACGACAGTGATCTGGGGATAGGAAGTATTTGCTACATGAGAAATGAAATGAGGAAGAAAAACTTGATTAAAATGTAAATTTTCATTAACTTTGTGGGTGAAATACGTATGTTACGGATTTTTAAATCTTTTAAGAGCGAGGACACACACAGATATTTACAAGACGAATAACAAAAAGTAGGATTAATTACAAAGATCTTCAACAAGATCAGAGGTTCCACTTGCCCAGAATTTGGCCCAAAAGAGAATTTGAAAGTGTGCGGGAAACCGCTTTTGACTTACAGCATATCACCACCTTAACTCACTAAAACTTTATAGTTTTGAATTACTCTGATCCTTTCTCAGATTCATTTTTTGTGGATTTTCATTCATTTTTTCCTTGAAAAAGTAAAAAAGAAAAAAGTAGAAAAAAATGGACCGATTAACATAAAAAGGTTTTTACAGCACGATACACAATTCCTTCAGTGTTGACTTCTACGTGTCTTCTGAACAGCATGGATAGAATTCTGTGTTTATGAAATAACTGACTTGTAAATGCACCCTTCTATCTGCATTCATGCACAGAGCTGTTCCTAACGATGGGCCTCTACGGTTTACGCTAGATAACCTGGGTGTTACAGCAGGGGATGCTTTTTTCCCCCTTTGACTTCCACCTTCTTTTCTCCTTAGACACGGGCAGAGCCTTTATGTAGAAACCGTGAGTAAGGTGATGAGACCATCAAATTCAAAGCACTTGCCTGCCAAACGAGCGTCAGCTAATTCAAGTAGAAGTGACCTTAAGAGACCAAACTCTTTATTTCAAAGAAGCTGTTGACAACACCAAACATTCTCGGGTCTTTTTCCTCTTTTAGGATTGCCCTCCGACAGCCTTTTGAATATCCCCCATGGCGCCAAAAATCCACAAAAAATGAATCTGAGAAAGGATCAGAGTAATTCAAAACCATAAAGTTTTAGTGAGTTAAGTTGGTGATATGCTGTAAGTCAAAAGCGGTTTCCCAAACACTTTCAAATTCTCTTTTGGACCAAATTCTGGGCAAGTGGAACCTCTGATCTTTCTTTTCATCAATGTTTTGTGCTTCGTTATAGCCACCTGTTCAACCTAAAATCCTTGGTGATATTCAAAAACTGTTATCTGTGTTGATGCATTAGGTTCATGCTCCTGGCAAATTCGCTTAATCCCATACAAAGCCGGTTCATTCTCTACCCTATAATTAGTCACTAGTTCTAGGTCCATACAAAGACTTCCACGCTGCTGGGCACAGGAACTCTACCGGTAATTCCCGGGAGCTCCCAGGAGCCCCACGAGAAAATGTTGCTATTTCAGTCACATCTTCTCTACGTCTGCTTAGTGATCCCAAGGATGGAGACCGTGGAGAGAAAGGCAAGTGAGGATGCTGGCTGGGATCCTCCTTGGTTTTTTATAATCAAACCACCATCGACTGTTAACTCATACTACAAAGAGTGCAAGAAGTAAGAAACCCTTAAAACTCCAGTCCTCGTGGCAAGAACAGTCAGTGGACTCCTTTTGTTGTTGAGGTGTGGGCTAGCATGTGTCTTAGAGAATAATCTCTAACACCTTAACATAAACCCTAACTCACCCGGGGTAATGCCTCCCAGACTCTAAGAAACTTTTCTAAAGCTTGCAAAAGATCTGTGTGTGTGCTAAGACGCTTCAGGCGTGTCCGACTCAGAGTGACCACATGGACTGTAGCCCGCCAGGCTCCTCTGTCCATAGGATTCTCCAGGCAAGAATACTGGAGTGGGTTGCTATTCCCTCCTCCAGGGGATCTTCCCAACCCAGGGATCAAACCTGAATCTCTGTCTCCTGCACGAGCAGGCAGGTTCTTTATCACAGGCACCACCTACATATACATAGACAGTATTGGCACATCACAGTTAACTGATCATTCAAACTCAAAGATTTTTTTAAGGTTTAAGCAAGCTTCACATTTAAAGGGTATCATTATAAACTCTCTTGAAGAAATTTTTCAAATGCCACTTTTAACAAACCCATAAATCATTTAAGAATGCTAACCAAATAGCTCTTCGCTAACCCCTGCTAAGGTATATGGAACACAGAGAAAAGTAAACCTCCCCACAGGTTCGCCGCATTTTTGTATCATTACTAACCTCTTACACGTAACAGACAAGCAGAAACCTGACCGATGACCCATCCTAGACTGATAATGATGTCCAACCGGACTGAGAAGTCATCTCCCACTCAGGACAAAACCTTCCGGGAAAAGGGGAAGGACGACAGATACGCAGCAAGCAAAGCTGGATTCAGTTCAGAAGCTGGTTTGGAAAAACAGAGCGAGGCTACTGTTCACTCGGTTTTCTCATTACTTCTGTGAACAGTTCAACGCTGCATCGCCCGACGGGGCAGGAGGAGCAGAGCGCAGCAAAGCAGCAGGCGGGAGGAGAAGACGTCCGCTCCCGGCCGCTGACCCGGGGAGACAGAGATCAGAGGAGAGCTTCGGTTCCGAGCAGACCCTGCCGCCACACCTGGGGCCACCGGCCTGCAGTGCACACAGCCCCAGGAGCCCACCTGCCCCCACACGAGGCTCTCAAGCCCCTTCCTCCCCAGGCAGCGGGTGCTTCAGTGGGACTCTCTGGGGCTTCTGTCCCCGGGGGTATTCAGGGGAGCCTTTGGGGGAGGCTCATCAGACCACACAGCCGGGCTGGCGAGAAAGGAGGGCTGGTCGACCCCAGCATTCCCCCTGGCTGGGGACGCTACTGTCTCAGAAAGCTCAAGGAGGAGCGGAAGCCAGTGGTGCAGGTAACTCCGAAGGGGGCCTTCTCCCCTGTCTGTGCGGATCAGCTGTCTGCGCTGACCGCCTGTATACATGGAGAGGGGAGGCTCCCCAAGTCTTGCTCTAGGCAGCACCCCCACCTCCGCACACGCTGCTCCTCCCTCAAGAGAGATCACACGACAGTCATACTTGTTGCTAGGAGTGCAAAGGGTACACCCGCGAGGGGAGAGAAGTCAGAGGACTAAGTCCAGGGGGTGGGGGGACCAGAGAGCCAGGGCCGCCTCCTTGGGACTCTGAGGCATCAGGCAGGTCGGGGGGTTCCCTTTGAACTGCATGGATGAGAAGTGAGGTGAGCCAAGGGGGGCAGCCGGACGCCCACTCGCAGAGCTCCAAGTGTAGCGACAAGCCAGAGCCTGTCTGGGTCAAGGGCCTCCAAGGGCTCTTTGCAGACGGAAATCAGGCTGCAGGGACCAACCTTGCCGAGGGGACGGGAGATGCAGGATGGAGGGAGGGAGGAATGAAGGACAGAGCCCAGGAGACAGGACGTTTCCTGGGGGCTCCGGCCAGCCCAGGGTCGGGAGGTGTGCAACAGGCGGGCCCAGCGCCAGCAGCCCGCTCCTCAGAGAAGCAGAGCAGGAGGCAACTGTCCCTGCACCTTCCTTCAACACCCAGACAAGACTTCAGATAGAAACTAAATGTCTTTCCAACATCAAGGGTACAAACAAGGGCTGAAACAAGATTTCTTAAATTGTTTATCGGTGACTCAGTTCAAATATTTTCATTCACATTTCACTAAAATCATCTAATCCTTCTGCCACCCAGCGCCGTCACGGAAGAGGACAGGGCGGGTCCCTGCCCTTAACCCGGGGTTAAGAGGATGGTGAGGAGATGAACAAAGACACCAACTCCCGGCTCGTCTTCCTGAAGCATCAAGCCAGCCCAAAGATTTATGGAGCAGCATTAACGGGCAATTACTCTGAAAACACTTGTCAAGCCAAAGATCATTCCGTGCAGCACACTGTTAGCTCCACAGAAGTTTCCGGAGGATGAGAGGATTCAAAGCCAGGTGGGGTCTGCAACCCCTTCCCTCCGCGCCTGATGACGTTTGCTCTCTCTCCTCTGCCATCAGGAATCCCTGAGTGGGACACTTTGGAGAACGGACCACAGAATTAAACTGAGCTCTGTCGCTTACATCCCCAAACTTCTTACAAGTCATTTTTGATCGCTCTTTTCCACCCAGGGCTTTTCTCTCTGTAAACAGGCTCTTCAGCCGCTGGAGGGGCTCAGGAGTCCCTGTGATCTGTGACTGCAGGTGCCACGCCAGGGTCCCTCTGCAGCCTGTCTCGAGAACACACTTCCTCAGGTCAGCTCGCCTGCCCTCAGCGGCTCCCTCTCCCCTTCCAGCTCTCTGCTCCTAACACACTAAGGAAGCCAGGGAGCCCAAGCGCATCGTGCCGCAAATACAGGCGATCGGCCTCCAAGAGAGACCTGGAGACCTGGTTGTCTGTGGTGTGACAACCTGTTATAGTCAGGAGCACTTCTGCCTTGGTTCTCACATTCTGAGCAGCTGAGGCTTCCAGATCAGTTACATGCTAAGACAATCTGCCCGCAACTCTGGGCTGCTCTGAACTCCCAACAGTCATCTACTGATGAAAAACATTACCATTGTACCCAAAGGTATTCGTGACCTGCAACCAACCAGGGGTAGGGAAGCAGGGTGGTCAACCAACAAAGGCTGCAAACTGCCACCCTCTTGAAAGCCTCACACGGCAAAAACAAAAAGTACAGATGCTTCCCAAAAACACTGGGCTAACTTCTCCAGCTACTACTGGTTAGACCCCCACCCCCACCCCCCCTACACACTTTTCAACCGGCGGGTAAACATAAATGCTGTGGCCAACATTTCAAATACTCTTTCCAGGAACACACTTTTCCTTCAAATTATTTGTATCAAGTTTAGAAATAACTTTCCTCCAAAACACCATATGGCTTTTCAAACAAGACCTAAATGCACAATTCTCACATACATGGTATGATTTCAAATAATGCAACTTCAGTCACTATAACATTTGTATTTCAGCTGAAAGTCGGCAATTATTAATGGCTCACCATGTTCATACCCTCAGATGCACTAATATAAACCCCAAAATGGACAGCCCATCTTTCCAGGAGAAAATATTCATCATATTTAATACCTAGAGAGAGTCATGCACTGTTGTTACTTGCTAAATCGTGTCCGACTCTGAGACCCCCATGGACTGTAGCCTGCCAGGCTCCTTGGACTCCGTGGCATTTTCCAAGCAAGAACACTAGAGTGGGTTGCCATTTCCTTCTCCAGGGGATCTTCCTGACCCAGGGATCCAACCAGCATCTCTTGCATGGCAGGTGGGTTCTTCACCGTCTGAGCACGTGGGAAGCAATGCTTACTTGACTTACTTACACGTTACTTACTTATAAGTAATGCTTAAGCAAACACAAATGATTAGTAGTGTCAAACAAAAAGGAAATGAATGAGTCACCCAGAGTCTGAAGGGGAGGGAGTCTTCCTGCTAACGGTGACCTCTGATAAGCTTCTGAATGAGGATGGGCACTGGGGCTGCCCAGCCGGTGAAGCCACCGTGTACTGGCACCACAGAGGGTAGGAGAGGGGTGGCGGGGGTTGCAGAGGTGGACCAAGCAGGCCAACTGCTGTGGCTTCACCGGCTCCAGCCAAGCCCACAGGCCAACCTTAGGTGAAGGTTGATAAGAATCAGAATCGCGTGTAGAGCGGGAAGGCAGAGCGAAGGCACTGTACGTTATGTTTCAGAAGCACTCGCTGTAAGTCGTATGTCCATCTGCATAAACAGTTACCCCTGAAATGCAGTTCACACTTTCTCTGCATTCTATCTTTAGATAAACCTTAAGTATTGGCTCAAGCTCTTGATCCGAGATACCACAAATTCCAAATCAGAACCGTGTCTTCAGATCCTGGCGAAAAAAAAAGCAAACAGGTTTCCAAAAGGCACTCTCACTGCAAAATAACTAGATCATCAATAAAATACAACTCTTAACACCTCCCTGGGCTGGCGGTAAGCAAGGAAAATATCCAAGAGCCCCAGGAACTTCCTCCAACCCAAACCAACCGTGAGTCAGTCAGTCATAATAAAAGTAGACAAACACCAAAGAGGAAGAAAGCCAGCCAGACTGATGAGGATGGGGAAGGGGAGGACCAGAATATTCAGAAACAAAAAATACAACTTAAAATGAAAGACCCAATGGACGAGTTAATTGATGATTAGAACCAGAAGTGAGACCCGAGGACACACCCAGAATGCAAACAAAACAGAGACAAGGAGATGCCTACAAGAGAGTAAGACGGGGATTGTGAAGGGGGCGGGGGCGGCGCAGCGGCAGAGTTTAGAAGCCCAGTGGGATCAGATGATAAGACGGCCAACAATCTTTCAGAACCCACAAGACACAAATCCACAAGGAAAGCACAACATACATCAAGACAGTCAATAAACAGGAAGTTACACAGAGATACACTGTAACAAGTCTCCAGAACACCAAAGACAAGGAGAGGATCCCAGAGCCACCAGAGGCAGAAGGCAGACCTCCTCCAGGCTGACAACCTCCTCCTCAACAATAATGGGGAAGCCAGAGGGCACAGGAGCTTCAGGATGCTGAAGGAAAATGCTCAAGCAACTGATTCGATTCTAAAGAAAAATGAGGGCAAAATAAAGACAGTTCCAGGTAATCAGAAAACCAGAGGCTTTCCCACCAACAACCCCTCACTTGAGAAATCTCTGAAGGATATACTTGAAAAGGGGGGCAGAAAAAGAGAAGGAAAAAAAAAAAAACAAACAGGAAAGTTCTGAGATAAGACTGATAATCAAAGAAACAGGCAAAGATGCAGGTGAAGCTTACCAAATGCTGTCTGTATGGAGCAGCAAGGTTCTGCTTGGTGAGATTTTGTGCACACAGGCTGCTGAACACTGGAGAAGAACAGCAAGTGAGTTCTGGGGTGGATCAGTGCTACAGGACCTGAAGTCCCTGCATCATCAAAAGTGGAGCTGAAATACTAACTGCAGGCTTCATGGATGGAGAATCCCAAGAAGAGCCACTTACAGACTGCCAGCAGCATACAGCCTCACACCGGGTCACGAGGCCTCAGCATCGCTTCACCGCAGGCTCTGGCTGAAGCAGAGCAGAGCCTGGCAAAAACGGTGTCAAACTGGCCCAATGCAGGGGTGTGAAACCCCGGTCTCAAGAACAAGTTTGATTCTCTTCTGGGAGTCCTAGATCCCTCTGAGAAACAGAAAAAAGCTGCTGATCCTCTTCCCCAGAAAAACACTTAGGACTTGAACAAATTTTCACACCAAAGCAAAAGACCTTCCCCAGACATGGGTCCTCCCAGGCCTTGATCAGCTCAAAAAGCTGGAGAGTTAAGTCTGTGTGGGAAACAGTCAAGTTAGGCGTTCTCCCCATCCCAGGCTTAAAACCACATATGCCAATGAGGGGCTGAGTGTAAAAGGAACACCTGGGCATCAAGTCTGGGGAGGAGGAATCTGGAGGTGAATCATTCCTTTAATTCACTGTATCATTAAAACATAATCCGACCATCAATACAACTACTGTAAAATCTGAACTGTGGGAAATAATGACCACAAAAGAATTCTCAAAGACAATCCACACCAACCTTACAACCTGGTGGACAAGTACGCCAAATGACAGAGACAGAAAACAAGACATTCCAGAAACCGCCCTTAACCTCACGACTGAGTAGTTTTAATGCCCCCTTCCTGGAACGACTCGGTTAACCAGGGGCAACACCATACAGAGCCTGAAAAATGGACTTGTGCGCCCACCTGGAGCTCAACTTCTGGGAAGGCACGTCCCGATCCCTCGGCGTTGTCGAGAAACAGGCCGGTGCAATCTGGAGGTTTCCAAATCCACTCTTAAGAAGGAAGGTGTGTAAAGCAGAGATTCTGGTCTCCATTGAAACACAGCAAATTGCAAACTTAGGGTTTAGGACCCAGAATCTGCATTTTAATAAGACCCACGACGATGCTGTGGTGAAGACCCCTTACGAAAGCTTGACTCAGACCCGGCTTTATATAGCTCAGACACTCAAAACTTAATGAAGCATGTCCTACGTATCATGAAAATACATTCGGTGGTTAAAATCATTATAGGGCATGAGGCGTCTTAGGTACCACAGCAAGAACAGAAAAACTTAAGTACACAGGAGCTGGAAGCAAATTCAGAGCAAATGCATGGGAGACGTCTCCATCCTCCCCGACCAGGCAAATGCATAAATACCCTCAGCGATTCACATTTAACAGACTGTGTTAATTTTCAAAACACACACACGTGACTCTACCACCACACAATCAATCCCAGCAAATAACTCTATTTTAGTTTTTTTTAGTTGGAGGAAAATTGATTCACAATGTCATGCTGGCTTCTGCCCTACAACAACGTGACTCAGCGCGTCCCTTCCCTCTTGACCTTCCCTCCCACCATCCCACCTCCCTAGGCTGACACAGAGCCAGGGCCGTGCTCCCCGCGTCACACAGCAAATCCCCACTAGCTGTTTTACATATGGTACTGTCTGTATTTCCAAGCTACCCTCAATTCATCCCACCCTCTCCTTCCCCCACTGTGTCCACAAGTGCGTTCTCTCTGTCTGCGTCTCGGCTGCTGCCCTGCAGAGAGAGGTTCCTCAGTACCATTTCTCTAGATTTCCTATATGTCTGTTTAATGTATGACATCTGTTTTTCTCTAACTTACTTCACCGTGTAAAACAGACTCTAGGTTTTCTCTTTTCTTATTTCAGGGATCTCAATCTTAAGAGCCAACAAACCACACACTACAGATGCTGGTTCATCTTGACCAACGTTCATGGAAGGTCTCCTGACTTTTGTGACTTCCACCCAAATTACACAGACAATCTTCGTTATAACTGTGCTTCCGGTCCGTGTACAGAAAAGTCTTGCAATGCACAATCTTATCCCAAAGGGAGGAGAAAGACTCCAAACACTTAACTCTCCCCCAAATCCTGATTGTCATTCCAAACTAACCAACCTGAAGACATGTTTTACAAGCCAGATATAATTTCATTCTTAAAAGCTTACTTCCATTTTTGATTGCCTGAAGCACCCATGTGTTGGATAAATATTTTCTCAGAAGGCCAAGAAGAGATAACGGAGGTCCTCCTGAAATTTAAATTAGCCATTACTCTAGTTCTCAGGAGGAGAAAAGCCCACATCCAATGAGAAAAAGAATGATCAAGATAAAAGAATACTGTTTCCATCGTTTTAGAGTCTTCGCTCAGCCCACCTGAACTCAATCTGATGGTTATTTGACCACTAGATAAATTAAGATCCTCTGGAGTTCACGGTTTTCTTTGGTGATAAACTCAATTCACTTGACATTGAATGAAATCTCAAAGGAAGAAACTCTGCTTTCAGGGTGTGAGCTGGCGGTGGCTCTTTTTAAGAATGGAAGAAGATAAAGATGTTTTATAGGGTGACGTTACCAACTGCTCTGAGATGCTAACGTTACTCAGGCTTCACTCTTCTCTGAAGCAGTGCTCATCACTTCCATTTCACAGATGAGGAAGTCTGGGGGAGATTCAGCTACTTAAGATACACAGCTCTTCCCTTCCTGACCCAGAAGGGAAGACTGGAACCCACACTTCTGGCTCTAAAGCCTAGCGCTGGGATAGGGGTTAGAAGCCCTTTAACTGCTCCATGCCCCACCCTCCATCTCCCCAGCCCCGTGCAAACCCTGCCTCCAGAACAGCTGACCGCTAAAGCTGAGGTCAGCAAACTAAGACCCACAGGCCTGATCCAGCCCACCGCCTGTTTTGTAGAATCCATAGGTTAAGACTGTATTTTTTTTTTTTCACATTTCCAAGTGATTCTTTTTTTAAAAAAGGAAGACAATTACATGACATGTAAAAATTATATGAAATTTGAATTTTCCCACCCTGTGGATGCTTCTGAGTGACAACAGCAGAGCTGAGCAGTGGTAACAGACCACTCGGCCTGCAAGGTCTTGGGTATTAACAACTAGCTGGTCCTCTACACAAACTATGTGGGTCCCTGCCCTAAAGGATGCCTGACTTCTTCTGTAGACTATAAACTTCGCAGGATGGATGAATGCAGAAAAATCTGCCTCCCCTGATCCTAGCTGCTGGAGACGCAGCGGGTAAATCGACTCTGCCCCTCAACCAACAAGCGCTCTCAATGCTGGAAAAGGCTGACGCTGCTTCCCCCTTGGGGGGCTGTTCTCTTCTGCACTCACGAGGCTCGGCTACCGTGACCATTTCACCACTGACCGAGGACAATCACTTCAGAGCAGAAACTGTGCTAAATGTCAGAGGCCTCATTTCTTTTCAGGTGAGAAAACAGAAGTTAAGGAACTCACCCAAGTTCAAGAGGCTACGGCAGACGCAGAAGCCCTGTTCTTACCATCCCAAGTTACTTCAAAAAGCAAGACTCTGAACTTCCTCTCTGTCAACATATCCCTGTGGAATTGTGGAGGTGGAGCCCCAAAAGAAACTTCGACTTCGATTTAAGCAGAACTGGACAAGACCAGGCAACTGGTGCTCCAGGAACTGGTTACTAACGTATCTTGGTGCTTCCCACACCGTTCCCCTCCCCACCTGACAAGCAGCCAGGCAGATGCAGTGTTTACTTCAAACAACTGCCTCACAAGGAATATTGCCTTGATTAACCCAGGACAACTCTATACCTTTAGAAACAAAACCAGACCTCAGAGAGGCATGTTAGATCAGTTAAAACACAATAACAACCATCTCCTTCTGAGCGCGCTCTCTGGGAACGGTGGGTCTGCTTTACACGTTTTTTTCATTTAAACTTCACATCTCTACGAGGGAAGCGTTTGATTCCAATTTTACAGATTGAGGACACTGAGCTTTCAAGGTTAATTTGCTCAAGGTGATGTCAATAACTAGGTTTTCGGCCTCCAAATCCAGGCTCTCAATCGCTACACGCAGGACTTTCAGATAAACTTGCAATCCTAATATAGACACACTGCTGCCTACAAGTAAAGGAGAAGTGAGAAAACGCATTGGGAAAGACACTGACCACGTTATTGACTGTCACCTCAACTGGACCCCCTGCAACACCTTTCCCCAAAATCAGAACTCCAAATGATGAGCTCCACTGTGCAAGTGGGTCGTTTCTCTGCGACGTGTGGGTCGTTTCTCTGCGACGTTCTTCATTCTCCCGACAGAAGCTCTTGGGAGGCACAAACCATTCCCATCCCTCGTCCCTCCCTGGCTCCCCACGGAGCGTCCACAGGGCAGGCATTCAATGACATGCTCTACGAACGACAGCTCGGCACAGAAGGTGACTTATAAATGAATGCTGCCACCAGAGCAGAAAGCCTGAAGATACAGGATAAACAAAGAACTAAATCTGGTTCATAATGCACTACTGGTCAAAATGCTGTCTCCAGAATAATTTGTGACATGTGAGATACAACTCAGGTATAAGGTGCTGCCCTCACCCAACACTAAGGGAACAAGTGACTCGACTGTGTATTTATAACCTCAAAAATGAAGGAAGCATGAACATTCAGGCCTAAAATCCTCACCAACAGTCTGATGTAGAAACCAAAACCCCTCTTGCCCTGGTGCTATGTACTCTCCCAGCTGTTACGTCTCAGCCTCTACTTCCGGGCCTTTTCCCAAACACCACTTTCTTTCTTAGAAAGAATGGAAGCTTGAGAACAGGAGATTTTTTTCCCCCCTTCTTTAGTACCCTAAATGGGGCTTCCCAAGTGGCTGGGGTAAAGAATCCTCCTGGCAATGCAGGAGACTCTAGTTCAGTTCCTGGGTTGGGAAGATCCCCTGGAGGAGGAAATGGCCACCCACTCCACTATTCTTGCCTGGGGAATCCCATGGACAGAGGAACCTGGTCGGGTTGCAGTCCACGGGGTGGCAAAGAGTGGGACACAACTGAGCCCAAATGACCCAAGACAGCATCTTGAATACAGCAGGGCACAGCCAGCGTGTAAAGGACTTGAGCATAATGGCGCACTTTCAGCCAGCCAAGGTACTCCGACCATGTACCATGTCGGGCAGACCACGGATTCTACGGAAGGCAGCCTCCTCCAGAGAACTTTCGCACAAAAAGTTGCTAGAAGGCCAGAACGGATGGTAACACACAGCCGCACGCTGTGCCAAGGGCGGTAACGCACCGGCAAGAGGGGACACCTCGGAAGACTCAGCCGGTTCTCATTAAGCGATCGCTGGGGGCCAAAGGAGCTCTACTCGTTACAGACGCTTCCTTACGTCCCTAAACATCCAGGTCCCTGAACGCATCGGAGGTGAACCCACGGAGTATCCACAAGTGAAGTCTCTTACGAAGCTGTATTTACAAACACGCACCCGAAAGCAAAGAGTGCTCTCCAAGCGTCTGCACTCCCCAGGAAGTCGACTTTGCAACGAGTCAAGAAGTTACATCGGGGCGCACAAGACACGCCTGGAGATCCAAACCAACAACCACACCGCTCCAAGTCGACGCTGGCAAACCCTTGGCCCAGAACTCGCGGTTCTGACGGGGGCCCCCTTCTCGAAGCTCGCACCACCACGGCGCAAAAATGAATGACGGTTGGAGCCGCGTTAGGTTTAAATTTCCTGGCTCCGGCCACAATACCAAACCTAATTAGAGCATGCGGTCAACGCTCGGCCCTCTCGGCGCGGTGTCGGGCAGCGCTCGGGTCGGCAGCAGAGTCGAGAGACAGTCGCACTCGTCCCCGCGCCCCCCCCGCCCCACAACCCCGCAGGCGAGAGCCCCCCACCCAGGAGTGCTCCGCCGGGCGCCCCCACGCCCCGCCGCCAGCACTCCAGCCCCGTCCGCGGTCCGGCCCCGCGGCCGGGACGCCCCCGGCCCGCAAACTCGGGCGCGCGCGCTTCCGTCCAGCAACCCGCGGCCGGGGCGGGGGCCGGGGGAGGGGAGCTACCTCGTACAGCTCCTCGGAGGCCATGGCGGGCGGCGGGGCGCGCGGCGCGGGGCAGGGCCGGCGAGGCGCCGAGCCGCCGGCGGCCCACACTTTGTTCCAGTCGGGTCCCTGCGTGGCCTGCGCTTCCTGCTCCGCGCGGCGCCGGGCGGGCGGGCGCTCACTCCCGCCGCTGCGGGCCGCCGGCCGGGTCGGTGCGCAGGAGCAGCTGCGCAACGCGCCCTCCGCGCCGCGCTCACTCCGCGGCGGGCCGGCTGGGGCTCGGGCTCATCGCGCCGCCGCGGGGCCGGGCCGGGCTGGGGCGGGCGCGGCGGCGGTGCACGGCGGCGCGCGGGCTCCGCGGCTCCCCCTCTCCGCGGTAGTGCAGAAAGCTTCCTACTTGCGGCCGAAAAACCTGCCCCGGCTACTGAGCATGCCCAGTGCGGCCGCCCGGCCCGGCCGAGCCGCGCTCCGGGTTTTCGGGCCGCCCGCGCGGGGTGGGGGGGGCGGGGCGGGGCGGCCGGCGGGCGGGGCGGCGCGGGGAGCGGCGGGCCGCGCTGGGGCTCGGCGGCCAGGCAGGCGGGCAGGAAGGGGCGGGGCCTGAGGCGGGGGCGGGGCCGCGAGCGGGGGCGGGGCCTGCTCGCCCCAGGGCCCTCCGGAGGTCGGGCAGAGCCGCGCGCCCGCCTCGACGTGGGGGGCGTGGCCGCGGCGCGCGTGGGAGGGGCCTGATCGCCCCAGGGCCCTCCGGAGGTCGGGCCGGCCGTGCGCCCGCCTCGACGTGGGGGGCGTGGCCGCGGCGCGCGGGGGCGGGGAGAGGGCGGAACCAGCTCGCCCCAGGGCCCTCCGGAGGTCGGGCCGGGCCGTGCGCCCGCCTCGACGTGGGGGGCGTGGCCGCGGCGCGCAGGGCGTGGCTTGTGGGCGGGCGTGGCCTGAGGGGCGGGGCCTGCTCGCCCCGGGGCCCTCCGGAGGTCGGACTGGGCCGCGCGCCCGCCTCGACGTGGGGGGCGGAAGGTGGCGGCTCACACGGGGGCGGGCACCGGCGAGCCCAAGGTTGGGTTCGGAGCCGCGCCGCCCGGCGCCCGCAGCCCGCCGCCCCGACGGCATTGGCGCGCGGAGCCCGTCCGGCCAGGGCCAGCCCGCCGAGGCCCGGCGGCGTGGCCAGGTGGAGCCCCCGCCCCTCCACGTGCCCGCCTCCCCCGCGGCCGCCGCCAAGACCCGGAGCCGGAGCGCGCTCCCGCTCGGCGGCAAGCCGGGGTGCGGGGGCGGGGGCCGGGGCGGCGCGAGGGCGCGGCCGCCTGAGCCCGGCCCGCAGCTTCCCCCGCGCCGGGCCTCCTTGTTCCTCTCGAGCGCCCGCCTCCCCCGAAGAGGAGCTGGGAGGAGGGGCCGGGCTCCGGGGAAAAGTCTGGGTTCCAAGGGAACGGGGCTGTCAGTCGTGGTTCTCCTGGGCGGGGCCGGGGGGGAGACGGGGGGGACAGCTCGGTGACCGGCGATGGGCAGGCTCCCTCTGCACTCGCCGCGGGAGAGGGGCATCGTGGACGAGGCCCCTGGGCACACCTGCCTGGACCCTGGACGTCTCCTCATCGCTGCGGAACGAGGAAGAGGCTGCGTGGCCCGACTGCCCCAAACGGCCGGCGACCGCCAGCCTCCCTGCGAGGAAAAGGGGACCTCGCGAGGCCCTGCGGACAGGCCGCTTCACGTGGCCCCCCATCAAACCCAGCCCTCTCCGCCCCCGGTGCATCCTCCGCCCCGGGCTCCAGTGAACTAGAAACCGACCTCCGAAAAACAAGGCTCCTCCCACCAGTTTCCTTCTTCAAACCCCGTTCGATGGTGCCCCGTACGCAGTTTAATGACCAAAAGGCTTCTCACAGACCCTGCTGTCCTTCCTGCCACACCGTCCTCTACCTACAAAAGAAGCTTGCCCCCCACCACCGGTGAACTGGAATTCCAGCGTCCCCACGCCCACGAACGAGCGCAGCGCCTGCCCTTAAGTCACTTCAAGTCGAATCACCATTGTCTCCACGGCGCCTGCAACCCCCTCTGCCTGGAATGCCCTCCCCCCTTTCAATCGTGAACTCCTGCTCCGACGTCACCCCAAAAGCAAAGCCTTCTGACTTCCAGGACCGAATGAGTCACCGCAGCCACTCGGCGCTCACCTCTGCGGACTCTGTTCTGTGCACTCTTCTCTCCCATCCCCCCGTTTCTAGACTACGACCTTCTCCCAGATCGCATCTTCAAGTTTGACGCTCCAGCCCCCACACTATACCTACAAAACAGGGTGTTTATTCTGTGAATTGGAATCCTGGCGTCCACAGCAAAGCCCCTGACACCTAATTCAGCTGATTCCATTATCTTACGCCTTGACAACAGCATCGCAAAGTTTCCACCTTCTCAGCCCGTCCAGGAGCTAGCTCCCTTTGACCGCCTAGCCAGTTCTCCCTCCCCTCCAAACACGAGCACCTCTTTTCCTTTCACTGAACATCTGCTACATGTGCTTATCGCCTCTGGCACACAGATTCGTCAACGGTAGTTGTAAGCTCCTTGAAGGCAAAGACTAAGCATCCTGTAGCCTCCAAGTCTCAAAAGTGGTGGTCGCCCAGCTACGCCGGTGCTCACTGACTTGCAGGAGGTGGTTCAGAGTCACATAAGTCCAAGAAAACACGAATAAAAAAAGAGGGACCCTCAGTATAAAGTGAACACACACATCTCAGCTAGAAACCCCCATACAGTCACAGACCGAAATAAATATAAAGCCCCCACTGTTTCTGAGGGGAGGGGAGCAAGACACCTGCAACTGCTACTCTCAGCTTTGGGGCTAGTCCATTTGATACACATGCGACCCTAACACAAGGAGACTTCCCTCACTGTGGGGAAAAAGGAAGGGCGGATTACAGCATTAAAAAAAAAAGCAACTCCAAAAAGCCGATGTATACAGACCTTCAATCCTGATGACCTGGATTATTTATGCTGCTGTGACCAGCATAAATATTAAGAGTAACCGCTAGGTAGAAGTCACCTCGGTAACAAGCCAGGAGTAAGCAAGCCATTCCCGTAAGCGCATGTCTCTCCTCCCAGGATGAGCCGGTTTCCATCTTAATCTAAGAGCAAGGCAGAGGAGACCTGTACTGAAGTACCCAACTGGTCACTGAGAAATTGAGCTCAGCTGTCCGCTTGGCTCCTCTCAGCCACCTAAAACACCACTGGCTTGTTTAATACCGTTTTGTTTTTGTATTCCACCTCGTTAGTTCAATCCGTCTTACTTTTAACCAAATTCTTCTCTCTCCCCTCACTCTTTAAATATAAACATTTTAGCGGTGCTCATAACAGAAGCAGATATGTCCAAGATCATTTAATGGCTTTAAATTTATACCACCTTTTATCAAAAAGTGAAGTTTCACAGTAGTTACCATGACCACGTGTGTGGGCGCTGTGAAAGTACTTTCTCGGTGAATTGAGAATAAAAGTGCAATCACATCCCCTAAACTCACCGAGGAAGATATCCGCATTGTGCCAAAAATACACGGGGCACAACGGTTTGTACTAGTGAAATATACAAATCTTAAAGATTACCGAAACGTCGAGAAGGAAGAAGATGCACACTTGTGATTAAAATACACATCTACCGGTTCTAAGCTTCAATTCTTACCTGAGGTGAGTGTGTGGTGGATACCAGCAGACACCAGCTATCTCCTTTTCCAAATTTGTACGGACAATGGGCAATCGACAGTCGGCAACACTCAAGACTATTCCGATCAGGAGTTACAGCAACTCCGCACCCCGGCAGAACAATGACTAATACCTTACATTAGAAGTTTTTTCCTTTCCCCACTCGACATCCCAACCAATCACTTCTTCCATTCTCCCAAGAATCTGCATTTCATCTACATTTGAATCCCAAGTCTCCCGAAAGGAGATGGGGGATGGGACAGGAAAGACAAAAGAAGCCAGGCTCTAGCAACCACTGCTCTCAGAGTTGGAGGCATTTTAAGGTTGGGTGGCTTGGAAAAGGGCCGATAACGATCCCCTTCATTATGCACCCCCCCAAAGCAAAATCAGTCTTGGCTACCTCCACCAAAACCTAAAATTTAACTGCAGTTTTTATCAAGAAGTGACCTAAGTTCGTTGGTTTGTGCATACTGAGACCAAAGAGAAGTTAAATGCCATCCTCGTTCTAGAGTAGTCACCCATGAAACTTGGGGAATTCCTATCTCACGCACTCAAAAGAAAGTAAGACAATTTCAGGCCTTCCAAAGCAAAACAGAGAAGCACAGGAAACTCGTAAAATAAATGCAGGTGCTAGGCCCTTCTCTGAATTTAGAGCCAACCAAGTCTTCCCTGCAAGCTTGAATTGGATGCCAGTGGCCCCCACTTTTCTAGACAACCCGCAACCTCTGTTTCCTGATTTCAGCTGCTGTTTCCCTCCCTGCCCAAATCATCACTTTTCCCATTTCAACCAGCAACTTCTCCCTGCCTACATCCATCTTAGTTCCAGGTTTTATTCTCTCTTTTGTGTGGGAACAAGTGCCTAATCTGGCTGCCACGTTGCTGTTTCCTGACCAAATGCTACGACTATTTGATCTCTGTGCCCCAGAGATAGCAGCTCTGAGACTTCTTCACATTTGCTCTCACCAGTTTCCTCTCAGGCTGAGGCTTCACCATTGGTCAAACCTCATCAGTTTACAGTCAAGGGTTATTTTCTTCCTGAACTAGATTGAGTGTTTAACCACAATTCCTTTTTATCTTTAAGCCAAAGCTGATTCTACCAAAAGAATCCTTGTTATATGTCTTTGGTATCTTTCTTTGATAGAAGCAATTGATCAAGACTAATAAAATTTCTCATTTGTAACTTTATACATTGTTCCACCTTCTGCAAGGAGAACAGAACTAAAATTCATAATGAGTAAATAATCGTGAGACACTGCCTTGACATTCGGTTGGCTTTATAACAGGGCAGTAACTAATTCATTTTAGATTCCTGAAAAAAATATCGAATGTAAATGTTCCCTGAATCATTGTGATGGGTGGGTCATTATGTTTGTCATTCAGGGGAGACCATCCCAGTAATCTTATTACCTTCTGGCCTTTTCTAGAGAGAAAGAGATTATCAATAGGACCAAATGGGCAGAGATGAGTACAAACAGTCTGACTGGTAACACCAGGTGCAAAGGAAGCAGTGGGACTCAGAATATGCTAAGGAACAGAGCAGGTGGGGGCTGAAACCTAAAGCAAAGAGTAAATGAATTTGAAACTAAAGCTCAGACCATACCCACAAACAGAAACGTGTACTGGGGCTTGATTTTTTTTCAATCACTAGTATTGCCCAGTGCAGAGGTTCGCAAATTGTGGTCCCCTGACCAGTAGCAACAGATTCACCTTGAATCTTATTAGAAGGACAAATTCTTTACCACCAGCCACCTACTGGCACCTAGCAATCTGTTTAACACGTTCCCCAGGCGATTCTGATGCACACGGAAGTTGGAGAACTGGTTTAGGACGGTTTTCTTTGTGGTGGTGGTGGGTTTTTTGTTTTGTTTTGTTTTGTTTTTTTAATGAAGCTACAGATTTCAAACCAGTAGTGGAGCTTCAGATAATTTTGATTAGCCTTAGTAGATACTGATTAGCATTTTGAAGTGAGACAGGATGGAACGCACAGAATGGAATGCACTTGGAAAAGGAAAAAGAGTGTATCCATTCTCCACTAGGGGACCAGGTGGCTGTTTAGTCACTAAGTCATGTCCAACTCTTGTGACCCCATGGACTGTAGCCCACCAGGCTCCTCTGTGCATGGGATTTCCCAAGCAGGAATTCTGGAGTGGGTTGCCATTTCTTTCTCCAGGGGATCTTCCCAGGGAACTATTGTTTCCATTAAATATACACACATTTTAAAAATATAGAAAAGTATGTATATGTTTATATATATGTATATACACACATATGGGTATATGTACACCCACATTCATACATACGTATATTATTATACATTAGGTTATAATGTAAAAGACATTTCTTACACTTGATCAGAACCAAAGAATTTGAAAACCACTGTTTGGTAGATGAATAACAAACCCCTGCAAAGTTGGATTGTTAATTATATATGAATGGTGTAGCCAAAGTACTCTAAAACCATTTTCTTAATGATCTCCTTTTTGCAGAACAAATTATTTCTCCATAAATGCTACAAAGGTGTTCAGACCAGGCTCCTTTCTGAATTAACAGGTATTGTAGAGTAATATATTTTGAACTAATGAGGATTTAGGCCTTCTTTTTCCAAAGAATGTAAAAGCATTTCCAAAGAATATCCCTAGCAGACTGTGCAAAGTGAATACAGTTTAATTTGGTAAACAGCAATATTTAAAAAAAATGAGTAAATACAAACAAAAAGGACTTGCCCTGCACCAGAAACTGTTACAAGCCCTTTACAGATATTAATTTCTTTCATTCAATAGCACCTAATAAAAATTATAGCTAACATTTACAAAGAAGCCTCAGGAAGCACATCTTTACATAAATCACCTTTTGGAATAGGCACAATGGTTGTCCCCAGTCCTGATAAGTGGGGACACTAGAATTTACACTCAGGTCCAGGTAACTCTGCTTCACAGGTGCTGCTGCTGCTAAGTCGCTTCAGTTGTGTGCACCTCTGTGCAACCCCATAGACGGCAGCCCACCAGGCTCCCCCGTCCCTGGGATTCTCCAGGTAAGAACACTGGAGTGGGTTGCCATTTCCTTCTCCAATGCATGAAAGTGAAAATTGAAAGTGAAGTTGCTCAGTTGTGTCTGACTCTTAGCGACCCCATGGACTGCATCCCACCAGGCTCCTTCGTCCATGGGATTTTCCAGGCAAGAGTACTGGAGTGGGGTGCCATTGCCTTCTCCGGCTTCACAGGTGAGGAAGTGGTAAAGAATCTGCCTAAAGTAAAGGAGAAAAGGAAAGATATAAGCATCTGAATGCAGAGTTCCTAAGAATAGCAAGGAGAGATAAGAAAGCCTTCCTCAGCGATCAATGCAAAGAAATAGAGGAAACAACAGAATGGGAAAGACTAGAGATCCCTTCAAGAAAATTAGAGATACCAAGGGAACATTTCATGCAAAGATGGGCTCATAAAGGACAGAAATGGTATGGACCTAACAGAAGCAGAAGATATTAAGAAGAGGTGGCAAGAATACACAGAAGAACTATACAAAAAAGATCTTCACGACCAAGATAATCATGATGGTGTGATCACTCACCTAGAGCCAGACATCCTGGAATGTGAAGTCAAGTGGGCCTTAGAAAGCATCACTACGAACAAAGCTAGTGGAGGTGATGGAATTCCAGTTGAGCTATTTCAAATCCTGAAAGATGATGCTGTGAAAGTGCTGCACTCAATATGTCAGCGAATTTGGAAAACTCAGCAGTGGCCACAGGACTGGAAAAGGTCAGTTTTCATTCCAATTCCAAAGAAAGGCAATGCCAAAGAATGATCAAACTACCACACAATTGCACTCATCTCACATGCTAGTAAAGTAATGCTCAAAATTCTCCAAGCCAGGCTTCAACGGTACATGAACCGTGAACGTCCAGATGTTCAAGCTGGTTTTAGAAAAGGCAGAGGAACCAGAGATCAAATTGCCAACATCCACTGGATCATCGAAAAAGCAAGAGAGTTCCAGAAAAACATCTATTTCTGCTTTATTGACTATGCCAAAGCCTTTGACTGTGTGGATCACAACTAACTGTGGAAAATTCCTCAAGCAATGGGAATACCAGACCACCTGACCTGCCTCTTGAGAAACCTATATGCAGGTCAGGAAGCAACAGTTAGAACTGGACATGGAACAACAGACTAGTTCCAAATAGGAAAAGGAGTACGTCAAGGCTGTATATTGTCACCCTGCTTATTTAACTTATATGCAGAGTACATCATGCGAAACACTGGGCTGGAAGAAGCACAAGCTGGAATCAAGAGTGCCGGGAGAAATATCAATAACCTCAGATATGCAGATGACACCACCCTTATGGCAGAAAGTGAAGAGGAGCTAAAAAGCCTCTTGATGAAAGTGAAAGAGGGGAGTGAAAAAGTTGGCTTAAAGCTCAACATTCAGAAAACGAAGATCATGGCATCTGGTCCCGTCACTTCATGGGAAATAGATGGGCAAACAGTGGAAACAGTGTCAGACTTTATTTTGGGGGTCTCCAAAATCACTGCAGATGGTGATTGCAGCCATGAAATTAAATGACGCTTACTCCTTGGAAGGAAAGTTATGACCAACCTAGATAGCATATTCATAAGCAGAGACATTACTTTGCCAACAAAGGTCCATCTAGTCAAGGCTATGGTTTTCCAGTAGTCATGTATGGATATGAGAGTTGGACTATGAAGAAAGCTGAGTGCCGAAGAATTGATGCATTTGAACTGGGTGTTGGAGAAGACTCTTGAGAGTCCCTTGGACTGCAAGGAGATCCAACCAGTCTACTCTAAAAGAGATCAGTCCTGGGTTTTCTTTGGAATGAATGATGCTAAAGCTAAAACTCCAGTATTTTGGCCACCTCATGCGATGAGTTGACTCATTGGAAAAGGCTCTGATACTGGGAGGGGATTAGGGGCAGGAGGAGAAGGGGACGACAGAGGATGAGATGGCTGGATGGCATCACCGACTCGATGGACGTGAGTTTGAGTGAACTCCGGGAGTTGGTGATGGACAGGGAGGCCTGGCGTGCTGCAATTCTTGGGGTCGCAAAGAGTCAGACACGACTGAGCGACTGAACTAACTGAACCAGTGGAGGAGACGCAAGAGACTCGGGTTTGATCCCTGGGTCAGGAAGATCCCTTAGAGGAAGACATGGCAACAACTCCAGGGTTCCTGAACGGAGAAGCCCATGGATAGAGGAGCCTGGTGGGCTGCAGTCCACGGGGCCGCAGAGAGTCGGACACGACTCAGCACAACAGCACCTGGGTACCTCTACTGTCCAATCGCAGTGTCTTTAAGTTACCGCCCTTCAGTCGTTCATCCAGGAAATATTTCTTGACCACTTATTGTGTCCCAGGGGGCTTCCAGGTGGCTCAGATGGGAAAGAATCTGCCTGCAATGCAGAGTTCAATCCTTGAGTTGGAAAGAGCCCCTAGAGAAGGGAGTGGCAACCCACTCCAGTTTTCTTAACTGGAGAATTCCATGGATAGAGGAGCTTGGCAGGCTAAAGTCCACTGGGTCCCAAAGAGTTGGACACAACTGAGCGACTAAGCATGTGTTATGTGCCAGGCTCCTTGCTAATCAGTGTATATACAATCATCCCTACTCTCAAGCAACTAATCATCTATTGCAAAAGATAAGCATTAAATTGTCAGGAAAAACTGTGGTTATAAAATCAAGGAAAATTGCAGGAAGCTATGAGCACACATAACCTGGCTATGAATCTGCTCTGCTGCTTCCCCAAAGACAGTATCCCTCAGCCTGTGGACACTCCAGACATGCTCAGACCCCAGAAGAGCAGGATCATGGAAAAGTTATCTTCAAACAATTTGATACCCACCAAAAAAACACATGGAAGTAGCCATCATGAGAGGAATCAACATTTTTACTTGCACACAATTGCCTTATAATTTAGCCTTTAAAAATGAAATATTACACATTCTAAATGACTTAATGCGCTGGTCATAGCAAACACCCTCTTCCAACAACATAAGAGAAGACTCTACACATGGACATCACCAGACGGTCAACACCGAAATCAGACTGATTATATCCTTTGCAGCCAAAGATGGAGAAGCTCTACACAGTCAGCAAAAACAAGACCGGGAGCTGACTGTGGCTCAGATCATGAGCTCCTTATTGCCAAAGTCAGACTTGAAGAAAGTGGGGAAAACCACTAGGCCATTCAGGTACGACCTAAATCAAATTCCTTATGACTATACAGTGAAACTGAGAAATAGATTTAAGGGACTAGATCTGATAGACAGAGTGCCTGATGAACTATGGACAGAGGTTCTTGACATTGTATAGGAGACAGGGAGCAAGACCATCCCCAAGAAAAAGAAATGCAAAATGGCTGTTTGAGGAGGGTTTACAAATAGCTGTGAAAAGAAGAGAGGTGAAAGGCAAAGGAGAAAAGGAAAGATATACCCATTTGAATGCAGAGTTCCTAAGAATAGCAAGGAGAGATAAGAAAGCCTTCCTCAGTGATCAATGCAAAGAAATAGAGGAAAAGAACAGAATGGGAAAGACTAGAGATCTCTTCAAGAAAATTAGAGATACCAAGGGAACATTCCATGCAAAGATGGGCTCAATAAAGGACAGAAATGGTGTGGACCTAACAGAAGCAAAAGATATTAAGAAGAGGTGGCAAGAATACACAGAAGAACTGTACAAAAAAGATCTTCAAGATCCAGATAATCATGAAGATGTGATCACTCACACTCATTTAGGGATGGACATGCTGGAATGTGAAGTCAGGTGGGCCTTAGGAAGCATCACTACGAGCAAAGCTAGTGGAGGTGATGGAATTTCAGTTGAGCTATTTCAATTCCTAAAAGATGATGCTGTAAAAGTGCTGCACTCAATATGTCAGCAAATTTGGAAAACTCAGCAGTGGCCGCAGGACTGGAAAAGGTCAGTTTTCACTCCAATCCCAAAGAAAGGCAATGCCAAAGAATACTCAAACTACCACACAATTGCACTCATCTCTAGAAGGTGGGGAGTATACCATATTAGTATACTATATATTACTATATATACTATACATTTTGTTAGTATTCAGGACTTGTTTAGGACTTCCCATGTGGCACAAGTGGTAAAGAACCCACCTGCCAATGCAGGTTAGGCGTAAGAGACCTGGGTTCGATCCCTGGGTTGGGAAGATCCCCTAGAGGCAAGCACAGCAACCCACTCCAGTATTCTTGCCTGGAGAATCTCCTGGACAAAGGAGCCTGGTGGGCTGCAGTGCATGGGGCTGAAAAGAGTCAGACATGAGTGAAGCAACTTAGCATGCATGCAGCTGTTTTTTATAAAAATTTTTTTATCATGAATTTAGATTTACAGAAAAATTGCAATGATAGTATGAAGATTCCCACATATTCCCCACACCATTTCCCCTATTATTATTTTTATTACTTATTTCTTGGCCACACCTTGTGGCATGGAGGATCTTAGTTCCCCGACTGGAGACTGAACCTGTGTCCCACGCACTGGGAGCCAGGAGCCTTAACCACTGGGCTCCCAGGGAAGTCCCTCCCGTAGTATTAACACCCCACATTAGCATGGCACACCTGTCACAATTCACGAGCCAACACCAATACATTTTTGTTAACTAAGGTCTTTTTTTCGATTTCCCTAGTTTTTCCTAATGTCCGTTTTCTGTTCCAGGATCTCATTCAAGTCCCTGCATACATTTAGTGATTGTATCCCCTTAGGCTGTGACAGTTTCACAGATTTTTTTCCTTTATTTCTCAGGATCTTGGCATTTTTGAAGAGTCTTGGTTGGATATTGTGTAAAATGGCCCTCAAACGGGATTTGTCTGATGCTTTCCTCACAGTTAGACTGGCTTATGTGTTCTGAAGAGGAGCCCACAGAGGTACAATGCCTTTCTCATCATGTCGAAAGCACAGACTATCAGCACACCTTCTCATGCTGATGTTGACCTTGATCATCTGGTTAACACAGGGCTCGGCAGGCTTCCCCAGTAAGGTTACTTCCCGACCCCTGCCCTTTCAGTTCTGCCTGTTTGGCAAGGAGTTACAGTGGGCAACACACATGCAAGAAGCAAGGACCCATCCTCCTCCTCGAAGGCAGGATATCTACAAAAATTACCTGGAATTCTGCACAGAGTTCTTCCACACTCACTCATTTATTCAGTCATTTCTCTGATCATGAATTCCCACATATTTATTTTGTACTCAGGGTTGTAATACACACTTCCTTATTCGTAGTGTTATTCTGATTGTTCCAACTTGGGCCAGTTGGAGCTTTTTTTGGCTCCTGCGCCGGGCCACTGTGGGATGGGTGTGTGTGCGCGGGTGTGCGCGGGTGTGCGCGTGTGGCTCTTTACTTCCTGACATTGCTAGATGCTCCAGGCTCAACTTGTATATGTTCTGCACCAGTTCTAGAACCAGCCGTTTCTCCAAGTAGCCATGGTTCCTCTTACTGAAGAGTCATTAATAGGAAGCAAGTTCTGGGTGCCAGGATGCACATTACTACTGGGACGTTTTTGAGTTTTGATTAGGTGGTAAGAAAGCTATAGAACTAGAATCTGAAGGATGAACCAGGCAAGAAGATGGTGGAGATGGCCCCAGGCTGAGGAAAGAATGTGTGCGGAGGTCTAGACGTGAAAGGAGCAGGTCTATGAGAACGCGGGCTGGGATGCAGAGAACCGGAAGAGGAGCGCAGAGTGGAATCAGCAGTCGGGCAAGTCTGGGGAGTCATGAAGACGCCCTGGGCGTCATTGTTCAAGACGATGATCTGACCCGTATTTTCGAAAAGCTTGGCTCTGTGAAGAACAGGAGCTTGGGGCAAAGTAGTTAGGGAATGATTACCCTATTGCATCAACGTCAATGCTTATTTTTTAGGTATCAGATTATTTCCAAATAAATTTCGGTGAATGCTTTGCTGACACCAAGCGCATGCCAGGCCTGATCTGAGGTGATGAACAGCGCCTTTCGGGCCTCCAGTGCAACAGTGAACAGAAGTGGCCAGAGCGGACATCTTTTCTTGATTTAAATTACTGGGGGAAGGTTTTCACTATTAAGAGGGATATTTGTTAAAGAAATATTATAGGCATCTTTAATCAGATTAAGGAAATTCTTTTCTAATACTAATTTTCTAAACTTTTAAAATTGTGAGTGGATATTGAATTTTATCCTCTGTTGAAATGATCATATGATTTTGTCCCTTCATTTTATAAACATATTGACTTGCACTAACTATTCTTAATTTTAAATCAATGTTCTCTTTCTGGAATAAACCTGGATTGGATACATCATGCTTTTATAAATTGCTAATTTTGTTATGCTAATAATGTGGATTATGACTCCGTGTTCATGAGAAAGGTTGGCATGGAACCGTCCTTTCATATGTTCTTGTCAGGTTTTGGCAGCAAGGTTATACATCTCTCAGAAGAGGAGCTGACATGCGCTTCCTCCTTCCCAGCGTTTAGTTTCTGTATAGATGCCATTATTTCTTCTTTTATCATCTGTACGCATGCGCTTGTAAAGTCATCTGTCCTGGAGCATTCTTGTTGAAAGGCTTTAAGGTATAGATTCACAATTATTAATGAAGGAATACTCAGGTTTTCTATTTCTTCCTATGTCAATTTATCCATTTATCAAAATTTTCAAATTTAATGGCATAAAATTGTTCAGAAGATTTTAGTATTGTTAGGGTCAGTCTTTTTCTTTTTTCACATTTTGTGTGACTTCTTTTATCAGTCTTGCCAGCACTGTATTAACTTATTAGTCTTTTGAAAATACCAACTTTGGACTTCATTGATTCTCTGTTTGGCTATCAGAGAATCTAGCCTCTGTTCTATTTCATTATGTTCTTTCCGTTATTATCTCCTTTTCACTTTGAGTTTTATTTGCTGTGATTTTTCTAATTTCTTTAAATGCCTTTGTCCATTGACTTCTAGTCTTTCCAAATGCATGTCTTTAAACCTATAAATTCCTCTGCATCCCAAAAGTCTTGATAATTTACATTTTTGTTAAGTTCAAACTTGATTTTCACTTCCACTGTGTTTTCTTCTTTGACTTATGGGTTATTAGAAGTATGCTTTTAATCTTAAAATATAGAAATTTTCTAGGTTTTTTAAATTGTTATTTGATTTAAGGTTTGATGGCATTGTAGTCAAAGAACATAATCTGTAGAATTTCAATCCTTTGAATTTGGATATATGTTATAATGAATTTTATATATGAATATATATTCAGGTTTAGTATTTGTTATTCAAATCACCTGTTAGGATAGGTATATTAAAATTTTCTAATATGATTATGAATCTGCTTTTATGTTTTTTTAGACCAGTTATTTTTTACTTTACATGCTTTGAAGCTATTTATTACGTACATACAAGTGTAAACTGTTATATCCAGCTACTAAATAAAGCATTTTATTATTATATTAATTATGCTTTTGACTTTATGTCTATTTTGTCTTATATTAAGATACCTATAACAAACTTTTACAAATCTATGTTTATATGATAGACAAATCTTTCTCCATCTTTGCATTTTTAAACTTTCTGTATCCTTATGTTTTAGATATGTCTCTTATAAATAGCAATTTTATCTTTAAATTCCATATGACAACCTTTAAGTCTTTTTATTGGGGAGTTTAATCCATTTCCATTTAAAGTAATTACTAATATGTGTAGTTTTGATTCTACAATATTATATAGGTTTTTCTGTTTATCCTGCCTATTCTGTGTTTTTTTTTCCCCTTCATTGATTTGTTTCAGATTGAGAACTTTAAAAATTGTTATTCTATCTTTTTTCTTCTTCTTACCTTGCAAGTCATATGTTCTTTTACAAATTCTATAGTGGTAACCCTAGAACTTATAATAAGTATCTTTCTCTTAAATAACTGTAATAGTAATATTACTCTTTTATATAGCCAACATTTATTTAGATTCACCCAACATATTTAACCTTTTTAATTATCCCTCATTTTTTTTTTTTTTACTGTATTTCTAATTTACTGTCTGGAATCATTTTCCATCTGCTTGAAAAATAATATTTTATTTGTTGAAGACTGCTGCTGATGAATTCTCTAATCTTTGTTTCTCTGAGCATATCTATTTTATGTTTATGGAAGACAATGTCACTTAGTATAGAATTCAAGGTTGGCAATTTTCTTTTTCTTTTTTTATAATTAAATAATTAAAGGATTTCTCTGGTGGTCCAGTGGCTAAGATTCTGAGCTTCCAATGTGCTGGGGGTCTGGATTTGATCCCTGATTAGGCAACTAGATCCCACATGCCACAACCAAGACTGAGACAGCCAACAATAAATAATAAATGAAATAAATATACTTTTTAAAACCCCCAGGCAACAACAAAAGAATCACCAAGCTTTCCCCACAGCATTATTAAGATATTAGTGACGTTTAATACCATGTTTCAAACTGTGGTGTTAGAGAAGGCTCTTGAGAGTCCATTGGACAGCAAGGAGATCAAACCAGCCAATCCTAAAGGAAATAAACCCTGAATATTCGTTGGAAGGACTGAAGCTGAAGCTCCAATACTTTGGCCTCCTGAGAGAGGAGCCAACTCATTGCAAAAGACCCTGATGCTGGGAAAGACTGAAGGCACGAGGAGAAGGGGACAACAGAGGATGAGATGGTTGGATAGCATCATCAACTCAAAGGACACAAATTTGAGCAAACTCTGCGAGATAATGAAAGAAGAGGAGCCTGGCGTGTTGCAGTCCAAGGGGGTCGAAGAGTCAGACATACTTAGCAACTGAACAACAACAAACTGTGGAGACGTAAGGTGTACAACATGCTGCTGCTAAGTCGCTTCAGTCGTGTCCGACTCTGTGCGACCCCATAGGCGGCAGCCCACCAGGCTCCCCCGTCCCTGGGATTCTCCAGGCAAGAACACTGGAGTGGGTTCCCATTTCCTTCTCCAATGCATGAAAGTGAAAAGTGAAAGTGAATTCACTCAGTCGTGTCCAACTCTTAGCGACCCCATGGACTGCTGCCCACCAGGCTCCTCCGCCCATGGGATTTTCCAGGCAAGAGCACTGGAGTGGGTGCCATTGCCTTCTCCGGTACCACATGATGACAAAGTGATTAATACTATAAAGTTAGTTGACGCCTCTGTCGCCTCTTGTAAATACATTTGTGTGTGTGTGGTTAGAACATTTAAGATCTACTCTTACAACTTTAAGGTATATATTACACTGTTACTAAATGTAGTGACCTTACTCTATATTAGAGCCCCAGAACATGTTCCTTTTTTAACTGGAAGTTGAGATCGTTAAGATTAATTGGTTCTGGTGAGGTCTCAGTTTGAGTAGAAACACTTGGCCATTAATCAGTATATGAGGTTCATAAATCCTATGTATTAGGCATGTATAATAAGCCTAGCGACTCTTATTCATGTGTATTCAGTATTAAGAATATAGAGAAATGTAAACTGGCCTAACTATTGTTCTACGTGTGTGCACGCTCAGTCCTTTCCGACTCTTCGCGACCTCATAGACTGTAGCCGGGCAGGCTCCTTTGTCCACAGGGTTTCCCAGGCGAGAATACTGGGGAGGGTTGCCATTTCCATCTCCAGAGGATCTTCCCAACCAGGGACGGAACTCACTTCTGCACTGGCAGGTGGATTCTTCACCTGGGAAGCCCAACTGTACTTAGCAACTGCGATCACTATGCTTTACATTAGATGCTCAGAGCTTATCCATCTCCTCCTGGAAAGTTCTCTCCACCAGTGCTTACCTTTCATGGAACACTGAGCAAGGGATGTTTTTCCTTGAGTATAGACGTTGTGATGTATCCACCTGAGGTCAGTTCATTTGGGTAAAAGATTGTTTCAGCCCCAGGTTGGATGACTAATTTCAGCAGAAGAAGCAATAGATTTGCTTTTGGGAATAGAGGTAAAACGAGCTTAATCTGTTCAAGGAAAGTTATTGCCAAAGTCCTAAAATTTCTAAAAGGAAAAGGTCAATGCATTCTTTTAGCTTAAGCACTAGGATATACAAAGTTATGGGAAAAAAAAGCTGAGAATAATTTTAATGTCTAATATGTAACCATGACTAAATAAATTGTGGTATATTTACATAATGAAGTATTATGTGCTCCTAAAGAATAAGATTTTTACAAAAGATTGGGAAATGCATATGTCTTAATATTAAGAAAAAGAACCTGAGCACAATTCATAAAATATCTCTACAAGGATGCACATATCAAAAACTGGAAATATTAGTTTTTGTTAGGGAGAAGAACTGGATGATAGAGAGGCAGAGGTCAGAAAATACTCATCACTGAGCTTTATATTATGTGAATGTACTACTTCTTAAAAATTGAAATAAGTAAAATGATGAAAGAGGAAATATGCAATATAATTTCAACTGTGCAAAATGGACAAAGAAAAATATCCAGCAGGAACTATACTAAAGTAGCAATATGACTCTCTCTAAAATTATAGGGCTTTTATGGCTGTGTTTTCTAGAGTTTTTTTGCAAATAATATTATTTATAATGAAAATAAATTTATTTGAAAATAAATGGAAAATATGAAATGTTTAAATGTAGGAAACCTATTTTAAAAATCTTTAAAAGATCTATAATCAAGTTTTTCCATAAAGTCATCATTTGGGAGGATTTTAATATGCTTATTATAAATGAATAAAATTTATACAATATTCTTGCCTGGAAAATCCTATGGACAGAGGAACCTGGTAGGCTACAGTCCATGGGGTCGCAAAGAGTTGGACATGACCGAGTGACTTCACTTTTACTTTTTTTCAAAAGTTATATGGAAAATAGATTCCTCTTTCCATCAGTAAAGATAGTTTTGCACTTAAAGAATGAGGCATGTTGTGAGAGCTAAGAGTTGAATTCTCGCGGTGGATGTGCAGTAGTCGTGTGTCCTTGGACAAACAATTTAACTTCTGAAAGTCAAATAATTTTCAATTCTGAAACAAAGACCTGGGGCTAGGTTAGGGTTTCCAAGCATTTGGGGTAACATGGTCCTGTAACACTTTCAAAAATGTGGAAATCACTATCAGTTTGCCGCCTCTCTGTTTGAGTATGAGAAGTCACTCAGTTCAGTTCAGTTCAGTTCAGTATCTCAGTCGTGTCCGACTCTGCAATCCCATGAATCTCAGCACGCCAGGCCTCCCCATCCATCACGAACTCCCGGAGTTCACTCAAACTCACGTCCATCGAGTCGGTGTTGCCATCCAGCTATCTCATCCTCTGTCGTCCCCTTCTCCTCCTGCCCCTAATCCCTCCCAGCATCAGAGTCTTTTCCAATGAGTCAACTCTTCCCATGAGGTCGCCAAAGTACTGGAGTTTCAGCTTTAGCATCAGTCCTTCCAAAGAACACCCAGGGCTGATCTCCTTTAGATTGGACTGGTTGGATCTCCTTGCAGTCCAAGGGACTCTCAAGAGTCTTCTCCAACACCACAGTTCAAAAGCATCAATTCTTCGGCACTCAGCTTTCTTCACAGTCCAACTGTCACATCCATACATGACTACTGGAAAAACCATAGCCTGGACCTTTGTTGGCAAAGTAATGTCTCTGCTTTTGAATATGGTATCTAGGTTGGTCATAACTTTCCTTCCAAGGAGTAAGCATCGTTTAATTTCCTGGCTGCAATCACCATCTGCAATGATTTTGGAACCCTCCAAAATAAAGTCTGACACTGTTTCCACCATTTCCCCATCTATTTGCCATGAAGTGATGGGACCAGATGCCATGATCTTCATTTTCTGAATGTTGAGCTTTAAGCCAACTTTTTCATTCTCCTCTTTCACTTTCATCAAGAGGCTTTTAGTTCTCTTCACTTTCTGCCAGAAGGGTGGTGTCATCTGCATATCTGAGGTTATTGATATTTCTCCCAGCAATCTTGATTCCAGCTTGTGCTTCTTCCAGCCCAGCGTTTCTCATGATGTACTCTGCATATGAGTTAAATAAGCAGACTGACAATATACAGCCTTGACATACTCCTTTTCCTATTTGGAATTAGTCTGTTGTTCCATGTCCAGTTCTAACTGTTGCTTCCTGACCTGCATATAGGTTTCTCAAGAGGCAGGTCAGGTGGTCTGGTATTCCCGTCTCTTTCAGAATTTTCCAGTTTAGTGTGATCCACACAGTCGTCAACAGCAAAACCCACAACTGCCACCCTCCACCATGTCTCATCACATCTGTTTCATAAAAGACTTTTAACTTACTTTTAACTTAAACAAAGTAGGAGAGTGATAACTACAAAGTACATGGTAATTCTGTTTTTTTTAAATTAATTAATTTTGGCTGCACTGGACTCCTTGTGGGATTTTTTTTTTCTGGTTGCAATACATGGCCTGTGGGACCTTAGTTTCCTGACCAGGGGTCGACCTGGGCCACCACACCCCACTGCAGTGGAAGCACGATTAAGTCCAGAGTCTTAACCACTGGACCGCCAGGGAAGTCCCTTGGGTAATTCTGTAAATTGTATTATTTGGTTTTACAAAACATTGTTATAAAAATGTTTTCCCATTTTCTTGCAGTGTTGTGCTTGGGAATCATTAATTTAGATGAAGATCATTTGAACTGTCAGTTCAGATTACTCTCTCAGTCGTGTCTGACTCTTTGTGACCCCATGGACTGCATCACGTCAGGCCTCCCTGTCCATCACCAACTTCCAGAGTTCACTCAAATTCATGTCCATCAAATCAGCAATGCCATCCAACCATTTCATCCTCTGTCATCCCCTCCTCCTCCTGCCTTCAATCTGCCCCAGCGTCAGGGTCTCTTCCAATGAGTCAGCTCTTCACATCAGGTGGCCAAAGTATTGGAGCTTCAGCTTCATCATCGATCCTTCCAATGAACATCCAGGACTGATCTCCTTTAGGATGGACTGGTTAAATCTCCTTGCAGTCCAAGGAACTCTCAGGAGTCTTCTCCAATGCCACAGTTCAAAACATCAATTCTTCAGCACTCAGCTTTCTTTATAGTCCAACTCTCACATCCATACATGACTACTGGAAAAACCATAACTTTGACTAAATGGACCTTTGTCGGCAAAGTAATGTCTCTGCTTTTTTTTTTTTTAATTTTTTTAATTTTAAAATCTTTAATTCTTACATGTGTTCCCAAACATGAACCCCCCTCCCACCTCCCTCCCCATAACATCTCTGTGGGTCATCCCCATGCACCAGCCCCACGCATGCTGTATCCTGTGTCTATCTCTGCTTTTTAATATGCTGTCTAGGTTGGTCATAACTTTTCTTCCAAGGATCAAGCGTCTTTTAATCTCATGGCTGCAATCACCATCTGCGGTAATTTTGGAGCCCCCCAAAATAAAGTCTATCACTATTTCCACTGTTTCCCCATCTATTTGCCATAAAGTGATAGGATTGGATGCCATGATCTTAGTTTTCTGAATGTTGAGTTTTAAGCCAACTTTTTCACTCTCCTCTTTCATGTTCATCTAGAGGCTCTTTAGTTCTTCTTTGTTGTCTGCCAGAAGGGTGGTGTCATCTGCATATCTGAGGTGATTGATATTTCTCCCTGCAATCTTGATTCCAGCTTGTGCTTCCTCTAGCCCAGCGTTTCACATGACGTACTCTGCATATAAGTTAAATAAGCAGGGTGACAATACACAGCCTTGACGTACTCCTTTTCTTATTTGCAACCAGTCTGTTGTGCCCTGTCCAGTTCTAACTGTTGCTTCCTGACCTGCACACAGATTTCTCAAGAGGCAGGTCAGGTGGTCTGGTATTCCCATCTCTTTCAGAATTTTCCGGTTTGTTGTGATCCACACAGTCAAACGCTTTGGCATAGTCAATAAAGCAGAAGCATACGTTTTTCTGGAACTCGCTTGCTTTCTTGATGGTCCAGCGGATGTTGGAAATCTGATCTCTGGTTCCTTTGCCTTCTCTAAATCTAGCTTGAACATCAGGGAGTTCACGGTTTCTGTACTGTTGAAGCCTGGCTTGGAGAATTTTGAGCATTACTTGACTAGCATGTGAGATGAGTGCAATTGTGCAGTAGTTTGAACATTCTTTGGCATTGTCTTTCTTTGGGATTGGAATGAAAACTGACCTTTTCCAATCCTGTGGCTACTGCTGAGTTTTCCAGATTTGCTGGCATATTAAGTGCAGGACTTTCACACCATCATCTTCTTGTATTTGAAATAGCTCAACTGGAATTCCATCACCTCCACTAGCTTTGTCAATAGTGAAGCTTCCTAAGGCCCACTTGACTTCACATTCCAGGATGTCTGGCTCTAGGTGAGTAATCACACCATCATGGTTATCTAGGTGATGAAGATCTTTTTGTACAGCTCTTCTGTGTATTCTTGCCACCTCTTCTTAATATCTTCTGCTTCTGTTAGGTTCTTATGATTTCTGTTCTTTATTGTGCCCACCTTTGCATGATATATTCGCTTGGTATCTCTAATTTTGAACTCTGCATTCAAATGGGTGTATCTTTCCCTTTCTCCTTTGATTTTAGCTTCTCTTCTTTTCTCAGCTATTTGTAAGGCCTCCTCAGACAACCATTTTGCCTTTTTTTGCATTTCTTTTTCTTGGGGATGGTCTCAATCCCTGCCTCCTGTACAATGTCACAAACCTCTGTCCATAGTTCTTCAGGCAGTCTATCAGATCTAATCCCTTGAATCTACTTGTCACTTCCACTGTATGATCATAAGGGATTTGATTTAGATCATACCTGAATGGTCTAGTGGATTTCCCTACTTTCTTCAATTTCAGTCTGAATTTGGCAATAAGGAGTTCATGATCTGAGCCACATTCAGCTTCCAGTCTTGTTTTTGCTGACTATATAGAGCTTTTCCATCTTTGCCTGCAAAGAATATAGTCAATCATCTGATTTAGGTATTGACCATTTGGTGATGTCCATGTGTAGAATCTTCTCTTGTGTTGTTGGAAGAGGGTATCTGCTATAACCAGTGTGTTCTAAAATTCTATTAGCCCTTGCCCTGATTCATTCTGTACTCCAAGGCCAAAATTGCCTGTTACCCCAGTTATCTCTTGACCTCCTACCTTTGCATTCTAGTCCCCTATGATGAAAAGGACATCTTTTTTTTGGTTGTTAGTTCTAGAAGAATGTTAGATTTTGGGGGTGTTAGTTCTACAGTTTCAACTCTAAAATTGTAGAATTCTAAATACAGAAATAGGGAACAAACTTAAGTCTGAGCTTATGATCTATGCATTTATTCTTGTCAATGAATCATGGCTACAGTGGTGTTCCAAAGCAATCACTGATGCTCACATAGAGTCACAATGCTAAGGCTCTGTTCAGGCATCATAGTTCCATTTTTCAGTACACACTGGTGCCAAGAATTGGCCTGCACACATGATACTTCACTGAAAAGCACGATAAGCTATGAGGTAGGCAAAAGCAACTCCACTTTCTCTCAAAGAATCGGAAAGTGAATTCACATGGTTGACTGGACTGGAAATCAGGTATTCTTAATTACAGAATGCATGTTCTTTTCATTTTGTCTATCAAATTTATTTGCTTCCTTTGAATATTATATTGTTCATAGATGATTTACATAATAACTCATTCCAAACCTCTGAGGGACGTAAAAGATGTCTGAGATCGATCCTTGCTGTCTAAGGAATTTAAAATCTGACCAGGGGATGCAAGATATACACACACACAAACACGCCCACACACTCACACGTACACACACACATCCCTTACAACTAAGGCAACATGCAGTTGGGCTGAATGAGTACTGTGGATAATAAATACAGTAGTTGGAGGACTCCCCTGGCAGTCCAGTGGTTAGCACTCAGTACTTGCACTCCTGGACCTGGGTTTGGTCCCTGGTTGGGGAACTGAGATCCTCCAAGCCGGGTGGAGCAGCCAATAAATAAACAAAGTAATTGAACTTTGCTGCTGCTGCTACTAAGTCACTTCAGTCGTGTCTGACTCTGTGCGACCCCATAGACGGCAGCCCACCAGGCTCCCCCGTCCCTGGGATTCTCCAGGCAAGAACACTGGAGTGGGTTGCCATTTCCTTCTCCAACGCATGAAAGTGAAAAGGGAAAATGAAGTCGTTCAGTCATGTCTGACTCCGAGTGACCCCGTGGACTGCAGCCTACCAGGCTCCTCTGTCCATGGGATTTTCCAGGCAAGAGTACTAGAGTGGGTTGCTATTGCCTTCTCCGAATTGAACTTTAGAGGAAGGTAAAAACGACAGAATCAAATCAAAGGCTTGAATCGGGCCTTTCAGGAGCAAGAGGTGGAAGAAGAATATTTATTTCAAGTGAGGAAACACTATGAACAAAAGCTCAGAAGGAAAATCAAATGCCTGTTCCAGGAAGCAGAGGAGTGCTGGGCTGCAGGAGCTGATGAAATCAGAGAAACAGCTTAGGTCCCATTGTGGAAGCCTAGCCTCTCAGGCTCAGGACCTGAAGCAGTGTGGTCGGCTGAAGGCTTCTGATCAGATAAAAGGACGGGCAAGTGGTGCCTTTGGAAGGTTCACTGGTGGTGATCCGGGGAAGGAGGGTGTGAGGAGGAATCAGGGAGAGGGCAGCAGTTTACTGGAGATGCTAATAGATAAGTTTATGAATGGGAGGAAGGAAGAAAGAAAAATTAGGAAGAAACACAATTACAGGCCCTGGTGATGGATTCAACATGAAGGGTGATGAGGAGGGAGGACCAATCAAGTACCCAAAATTTTAAGCTTTCATATTTACTAGGAGGATTATGGTACCATAGGCAAAAATAGGGACAGAGCGAAAGTTTGGAATAAAATAAAGCAATTTAATTTTAGGTATAAATTTTAGGAGGCAGCTTCACATGACAGACGTGAGTTCACATTTTATTTTCGTAATGTTGAACAAGCCTGGTGAAATTAAGATTCCGTGCCTCGCTCTTTCCCAGTCTCCTGCTAGGCAAAGTGACGGTGGCAAAGCCCACCTCTAGGATGCTTCAGAGGGTTAAAAAGCGACATTTCAAAGCACCAGTGGTAGCCTGGGGTGTGTATGATCAATAAAATGACTTTTATTTTTGCCATTGCCAAGCCTTATTATGGTGCTAATGAATAAAATTGACAGCCATTATTAATGGCTGACACAATGCCTTTGGTGTGTCAGTGGAAGTATCCAGTAGGTAATCTGAGTGGAGAGGTTGGAACTAAACGAGAGTCCAGACTGGAGAGTCGTCTGTTCCAAGTGATAGTTGATGTTGAAGGAGGATTCGTTACTTAGCAAACACGAAAGGAGAAGACGTGGCCTCGGTGTAGAACTTAGGGAACACCCGAAGCGGGAGGCTGCGAGGAGGAGGAGGAAAGCTTCACGAAGGCTTAATCAGCGATGGAGAGAGGAGAAACAGGATGTAATGTTACAGCGTTCAGGACTGGGGTGAGGGAATCCCCAGGTGGTCCAGTGGCTAAGACTCCATGCTCCCAATGCAGGACCTGGGGTTCAATCCCTGGTCAGGGAACTAGATCCCCCATGCTGTCCTAAGAGGTCACGTGCCACAGCTATGACCCAGTGGAGCAAACAGAGAAAAAGGAGGGGCGTGACTTCAACAAAGAAGTAGTGAATGTTTCCAAATGTTGTCAAAAAGGTAGGTATTATTAAATTCTTGAGTGATATCAAGGATTGGCATGACTATCAAGATCATTCATGTTATATATGGGAAAAGAATCAGACGATGAGTGGATATATATATATGTATATGTGTGTGTGTGTGTGTGTAGAGAGAGAGAGAAAGAGAGAGGTAAAAATGAATCACCTTGTACACCTGAAACTGATACAACATTGTAAATCAACTATAATATAAAATAAAAATTAAATTAAAAAGTGAAAAAATAAATGTTTGTGTTAAATTTTAGGGATAACCACTAATAGAGTGGAAATAGAATATATTATTTCTAAGAATCTGCCTGCAATGCAGGAGACCTGGGTTCGATCCCTGGGTCAGGAAGATCCCTTGAAGAAGGAAATGGCAACCCACTCCAGTATTCTTGCCTGGAGAATTCCATAGTCAGAGGAGCCTGGTGGGCTACAGTCCATGGGGTCACAGAGTCAGACATGACTGAACAACTATCACTACTAATTCTAACTCAGTAATGAATAGAAAGAGGACAAAGATAAAACCTAACAGAAGATAGAAAAAAGTGGAGGCAAGTTAAAATGATGGCAAATAGAATTTTTAAAAAAGATCATATACGTTACAAATGATTTAACTACTAGGATATTTTTCAAGAGTACATATTTATCACCTTCAAGGATAGACCTTCTAATTAGAGTAATCAAATATTAATTTAAGAGCGAGGAAGACTTTGTAATCAGCATATTAAAGTACTAGCCACAGCAGTGCTGTTTATGAAGAGAATCTAATGACATTTTAATATACACATGAGAATAAAAATTGCTGGGAAATAACTCTTTCATATTCATCTGCTCCTTCTTACAAATTACACTCTTCATTTGTTTAATAAGCCCAGAGAACAAAGAGTCAACTTCAACCATTCTTTGTCCAGATTTTCACAAATTCCAAATGATACAATCTGATTGGGATTTTACTGTTTAGCATGTGGTGAGTCCAAGAGCTGAGCGTCAAAGACCAAGCGCCTTGTCTGCCCTTTAGTGCCTGTCTGTAGGGTTAAGAGACCTTGCAAAGCTAAACACAACTTCTGCAATGAAGACCTGTCAGCTTTGCGGATTTAGGCCGCGTTGCGATCTCCATAGGCCCAAGAAAAGTCATAGCTCAGCGTGGTCGCCAAGGCCCAGCTGCTGCAAGTACTTGGCTTAAGGCTTTGAGCAAAGGCTTCGCCAGCAAATAAGGCCAGGGACTCGGTTCCATTCAACTGAAATTTATGAAGTTGATACAGTTGATTTATAAAAATGAGTTGACTTACAAAATACAGGCGATACAAAGACATAGAAGAAATTTTCAGAGGGAAAAAGGGATCAGAAAATTGCAGCATGCAGCAAGGATAAAGTTATTACAGAGTAATATGTTCCATTTGCTAAGCAAATGTGGCCCAAGTTTCCCAGGGGCCAGAGGAAAGAGGAAACCTCCCAGATAGGAAGTGAGCGCGCACTGCTGGTCAGAAAATTAAAAGGTTGTTCAGGAAAATCCATGGTTCCCCTGCATTCCCAGGGGGAGCTTTCCTGTGGGTCCTCACGAAGAGGAATCTAGCGACAGAGCGGACTGGGCCATCAATAAAGTCCCTAAGCTAAGAGTAAGCACACATTCCTGGGCTGGGTCTGATCACAGCCCTCCCTGTGTGCACAGCTTGGTCAAGTCCGTTCTACAAGGAGGCAAGTGCCTCCGATCTAAACGCACAGTGCTCAGACGCCCAGACTTGATCCCAAGTTAAATTTGAAGGTATCCTGCAGAATGGATAATTTGCATACCCTTCAGGGAATTCTCAAACGTTATTTTTCAAAAAACCACTATTTGCTAGAGGACTGGCCAGTAGAGAGCTCGAGCTTGGATTCTCTAGTGCGAGGCCAGAGCACCGGTGTCCTGTTGGATGGAGGGCAGGCAGGCGCGCCTGGACCACTGCAGACCACGGGGAAGGACCGGGGTCTCTCGAGAAGGCAACCTGGTCCAGCTCGGCTCGCAGACAGGCAGCACACGGTCTAGTGACTGTGGGCAAGTTACCAGCTGACTCCCTTGAACCTGCTTTCTCAGATTAAAAGAAAACCGATCTTTAAAAACATACATTCTTTTGGTTGACATGCATGTAAACCGGACACATAAGGGTTTTCAAAGACAGCCTCTCGTTTGGTCTGACTTGGTCCTTCCTGCCATAAGATGAGACAGGGCAGGATTAATCCTCATTTGATAGGACTGCAAGGAGATCCAACCAGTCCATCCTAAAGGAGATCAGTCCTGGGTGTTCACTGGTAGGAGTGATGCTGAAGCTGAAACTCCAATACTTTGGCCAACTGATGCGAAGAGCTGACTCATTATAAAAGACCCTGATGCTGGGAAAGATTGAGGGCAGGAGGAGAAGGGGACGACAGAGGATGAGATGGTTGGATGGCATCACCAACTCAATGGACATGGGTTTGGGTAAACTGTAGGAGTTGGTGATGGACAGGGAGGCCTGGCATGCTGCAGTCCATGGGGTCGCAAAGAGTCAGACACGAGTGAGCGACTGAACTGAACTGATAGACAGTGGCCAAAAAAGGGAAAGGGGACTAAGGCCTCTTTGAGGGCTAAGAACCAACGATCATCACCGTGAAACCTCTCGCCTCTCTGGCCTTCCAGGACCATGGCCTCGATTCTTGCAGCATGCTTCTTGGAACAGGCACCCCTAGGAGGCAGACTCAGGGCGTCTGTCAGGAGAGCAGCACGCAGGTGCTTTGTGAGTGTTATCCTGACCTGTGATTCCTCCTCCCCCACGTTGGATGAATGCCTGTTGTCGAGACATGGGAATGTTTCAGGTTGTCATGCCAGTAGGCAAAAGAGACTGTGAGCTTTTAAGAGCCATGCAGACCTGTGTTCGGAGGCGCTCTGGGCCCTCATGGGAAGGACGATCGGTTGATGTCCCTCCTGGTTCCCAGCCTGGGGGACAGTCATGGGGCGTTAGAAGAATTCTCAGGAGCCCCCCGCCCCTCCACGCTTCCCGGGACATGCTGCAGATGTTAACATGGGAAGAGGTGGCCAGGAAGCCCAGTGTGCTGTCTCATTGCCCCCCCCACGTGATTATCTTCATCTGGCAGGAGGTTCACAGGGTCGCATGTGCAGCAGCCTGGGCTGGGGCCTGGAGAAGCTGTTTCCCGGCCGCAGAAACACGTCGGTATGCAGCTGTGGCCTTGCCGCGGGTTAGCAAATTCGTGGCAGCCGAGCCAGCAAAGCTGGCAGGATAGCTGGGCGAGGGACCCCCAGAGCACGCTCACAATCCTTCAGCTTGTACCAGATAAAACTTTTTGTTCAACATTTACAGTGAACGAAAGTGGAGATTTCTTGGATTAGTTTGCATTTCCAAGTATGGTTTCTTCTCTCATTTAGTTGTTTTCCCTCCCACTGGGAGAAGCTTTTACACCAAAGTTGGTTGGCTAGAGCTAAAAGCTGGTCTCTGCCAGAAAGGAGTCGCTTATTGTGTGAATCTAAGTTTATTTTCTATCCTTACCCCCAAATGGAGCATGCAATTTGTGGGAATATTAGGTGTCTCAGCCCCATTTTGATGGATCTCTTGGTAAACAACGGTCATCCTCATTATCATCATTAAAGTTCTAAACGCTGAAAAGGCTTAAAAGCAAAAGGAAACTTACTTTGGATGTATTTTATACAGGAGAGTAGCAGCAAAATAGAAGTATATTTAAGTGTTTAAATAAATGTTATTCTTTTGGAAGAACTAATGTGGTACAGAACAGTGCTTCTCAAACACTGATGTGTCTGCAAACTGCCTGTGGACCTCGTTCAAGGTGGATTCTGACTCTGCAGGTCTGGAATGGGGCCTGAGAGCCTACATTTCTAGCATATCCCCAGGTGACGCTGACACTGCAGTCCAGGGACTACAACTTGGATATCGCTGCTGTTATTTAATCACTTCAATTGTGTTCAACTCTTTTGTGGCCCCATGGTCTATAGCCCACCGGGCTCCTCTGTCCGTGGAATTCTCTAGGCAAGAATACTGGGGTGGGTTGCCATTTCCTTCTCCAGAGGATTGTCCCAACCCAGGGACTGAACCCGCGCCACGACTGCTGCATCAAAGGTGGATTCTTTATTACTGAGCCACCAGGGAAACCCCTTCACGTTATATAGGAAGGGCATAAACCTACCTTATTAGGAACATTTCCAGCTCTTAAAAAAAGAATTCTGGATTACCTTCATTAGATCATTAAAAGAGGCATTTTGCTCAAAGCCAAATGTCTGTAATTAAAAACGCTAGAAAGACGTGTCTGATTTTGTGTGTGTGTTTAAGACAGCTAACTCATTACTACAAACTTGAGGCATGTACAGAAGCTTTTAAAACTTATTCCTCTAGCCTTTATCATTCACACACAGTTTTTGTTCCCATTTAATACTTACTAACTCATTAGGGCTTCCCTGGTGAGTTAAAGAATCTGCCCCGCAGTGCAGGAGCCTCGGGTTCAATCTCTGGGTCGGGAAGATCCCCTGGAGGAGGGCCTGGCAGCCCACCCCAGTATTCTTGCCTGGAGAATCCCAGGGACAGAGGAGCCTGGCGGGCTACAGTCCATAGCGTTGCAAAGAGTCAGACACGACTGAGTGACGGAGCGCACACAGCTTATTAATTTAAGCAGATTAAGTAGTGTTTCCTAATTAGGAATGAGCCGGCAGGTGTTGCAAGTGGTGGGAATGGTATATGCAAAGGCCCAGAGGCTCCCCCGAGGAGGATTTGTTCTCTCAAATGAATGCCCTTATACCTTATACCATACGGTCTAGTTGGTTCCTACTCTCTTGGTTTATTTATTAATAAGGACCCCTTTCACTCTCAAAAGCGTCCCAGTTTCAAAAGTAAAGTAAATCAGAGAGGCACGCTACAAATAGCCCACACTGCTTGCATAGTCCTCTGACATTTAACACACTGTTGTCCTGTATGGCTGTTATTTCTGCTGGGTCCCTGTCTTAGGTTTCCAGTGGAATGATAGTCTCCTTTAGGTTATCAATGATCGCGTTCACTCACTTGATCCATGTATGTGGAACATTCTTCAGAACAAGCTGAAGGCATGGTCCATATGCAACTACAAGCTGGAGTCTGAGAGTGCTCAACGCCAGGAAACACAGGTCTGGCCACTAACCTCTGGGTCGTACTGGTAGCCCTGGCAGAGCGCATTCATCCGTCCACCCGCCCACCCAGCCAAGCTGTCCACCCTTCTGTCCATCCATCCGCCCACCCATCCCTCCATCCGCCCACCCCTCCACCCACCTGCCTACACTTTCACCCACTCACCCCTCCACCCACCCTTCCATCAACCCATACTCATCCACTCACCCCTCCACCCACCCTCCCATCCACCCACCCTCCGTCCTCCCGTCTGTGCATCTGTCCAAACAAAACCTTACTGAGAGCCACTCTGTGCCAAGCACTGGGCCAGGTCCTAGAAATACAACAGCAATCGAAATATAGCCTCTGCCTCCGAGACTTCTTGTTCCTTCAGACAGAGATGTTTATTGACTTATTTTTTAAAACCAACATGTTTTTTCAGTTCTGTTTGGAGAAACAGGAACAGTAAGTGAATATCTATGGCGAATGAACAAAGATCTGGAAACACAGAGACCAGGATTTTGCCGACACGGACGTCCCTCCGTCCTCTGGGCCTCGGTTGCCTCCCGTGTGAAATAAAGACACTTGAAAACCGTTAGGGTTCCTTCTCATCTTACAATTCTGTTATAGGAGTTAAGATGCTTTATTTGCTCCTGCTGAAGATTTCTAGGAAGAGGATTTTAGAAAAGCTTTGAAGAGGACTTCCCCGGTGGTCTACATTCCCTTGCAATGCAGGGGACAGAGGTTCTATCCCTGGTCCGGGAGGATTCCACATGCCTCGGGGCAGTGAGGCCACAACTACCGCCGCCCCACGCCTACAGCCTGTGCCCCGCGCCTGCAGCCGGAGCTCTGCGCCTAAAGCCAGTGCCCCCACCTACAGCTGGTGCTCCCCACCTACAGCTGGTGCTCCGCACCACGAGAAGGCACCTCACTGAGAAGGCTGTGCCTGGCAACTAGGGGGTGGGCCCTGCTCGTGGCAAATGGAGAACAGCCCGTGCAGCAACGAAGACCCAGCACAGCCAAAAATAAATAGAATAAATAAGTACATAAATAAAAATAAATTTTTTTTTAAAGCTTTGAGCAGCAGAGGGAACAAGTTGGTAGCGGTCTTCGGGGTGGGCACTTAGCTTTTGTATCTTTTCTTTTTTTAATCTTTCTCAACTCTGTCATCAGTTTACCAACATTTACCATGTTTATAGTTTACCAATATTTCCTGTTTTTTTCATTTCTTTGCCATCAGTCTCTCTGTCCAGCCGCAAAGTTCTCCCTTTCCTGGTTTCCTGTCCCGTCTGTCCATCCCCTTGGCATCCTTCCCTCCCAAAGCTTTCAGGCCTGTTTTGCTCTTGTCTCAGTTCTTGCTACCAGTCTCCACGTCGGTGGACTCAGAATCCCTTCTCACACACCAAAGTAGACACGCGGCACGTAACCTGTGCTATTGGCACTCATCCTTTACACTTTTTCTCAGGGGCAGATGGGGCAGCAGGAACCTCTCGCCTCTTGGAAAAGCTGCCCCTGGACTTGGTGTATCAGGAAGTGGCCTGACCCGCCTGGGAACGGCATCTCTCTCTGCAGACTCATTCATTCATTGGCGTAACAGATACGGATTAAACACTGCTATACACAGCACTGTGTCAAGGCCCAGGGACAGGGGATCCAAAGAAGGGTAAGGTATATTTCTCTTCTTAGAACTTAAGATAAAGGGGAAAAGATGGACTTGTAAGCATGAACTAGGACGCAGTGTGAGAAACGCCACACAGCTGTGGGAACTCCTGGTGGATCTAGGGGATCTCAAACGCGGCGGTTTCTTTTCCACCACACACTGACTGTGTTCCTGACCTGGGGCTTTGCAGCGGCGGAACAGACACATGGTCCGATTCTGTTTCGTCTGTGCCAGAATCACCACAATCTGAGGTTTCCACGTTGCAAATAAACGTAGCGAGCACGGGTACACATTCTTTAGAGAAAAAAAGGATCAGGATACAGAAAGGCAGGTCAGACCTATGCTTTCAAAAGCGCAAACCCCATCCTCAATTTTGGGGAAAATCCATGGCTGAGGAAATGGGCGTTACAGTGGCAGGGGTGGGGTCTTCAGGGGCAGGGCGCCTCAGGACAGATTACCTACCCAAACATGAAGGAAGGAGGGAAGGAGGACGGGAGGAAGAGAGGGGGGAAGGAAGGGAGAAAAGGAGAGAGAGAAGGAGCAAAAGAGGGAAAATCTGAGGTTGCGATGGATTTAAATCTTATTGACTCTCTTCAATCAAAATTCATAAGTGTGTTAAGTCATAATCCGTTCGTGTCTATGGGTTTTTAGCAGTAAATCATTCATCTGAGTAGGAGGGAAAGTCTGAGAGCAAGGACATCATTCTGGATGGGAATCAGGGCGACTATCCAAGACGTGGGTAAGACCCCAGAGAGCAGCCTGGGGAGGGGCCACCCTGGGGGAGGACTCAGCCCCTGGGGGGCAGCACAAGGTGAGGAGGGCCGGGACTCCACGGGCAGAACGTCCACCTCCGCCCCTGGGACACGCTCAGCCCTTCCTTGGTTCCAGCGGCTTTGGACACGGAGCACAGCAGAGCTTCCGCCCCAAGCCAGGTCTCCCCAGGGACCTCGAGCGAGACCCCCAGGACCCGGCCCAGACCAGCTTCTTTCCCCCGGCTCCCTCCGTCCTGCCACTGAGTTTTCCATCCGGAAACCAGGGTCCTGGGCCAGCGTCTGTCTCCCTCGCCTGCCTGCCGTCCTGAAGCAGGCGTTCCAGTCGGTCCAGTTCTGTCCTCTCCTGTTGCCGGCACCCGAGTTCTAGCCAAACCATCTCAAGGCTGCTTTAACGAGGGAGACCGTTCACGGGCTTCTCCCCTGAAAGTCATCTTTCCGGCTACCTTCCTGGAGCCCTGGAGCTGCAGCGAGCTCCCCAGCCCATGTCTGAGGAGTCCCTGTCATGTCACCCTCAGGATAAACCCCAAACTGGGGAGCAGGTCACTGGCACCGGCAGGATCTGAGTGCAGCGACTGGGCTGGCCCTTGTCACTCCCCTGCCATGCGCCCTCAGCCATTGCCAACAGCACCCAGAAACCACACTTGCTCTCTCTCCTGGGCTTTTGCACAAGTGGCCCTCCTGCCTGCCTGAACTCGGCTAACTTGTGTTTATCCTCCTTGGTCTCTGCTAGGCATCATCGCCCTAAAGGAAGCCTTTTCTTCCCCCCACTCCGCACCAGATAGGATGTTGACATTGCCCATATGTGCTCAGGGAGCAGCCCCCCTCAGCCCACCGGCACCACTGTTCTGACCCATGAGCCCAGAGCTGGCTTTGAGTGCGGCGATGCTTCTGGGAGGCTCAAGAGGGAGGTGTACATATATATATATTTATGCATATGTATCGGAGAAGGCAATGGTAGCCCACTCCAGTACTCTTGCCTGGAAAATCCCATGGATGGAGGAGCCTGGTGGGCTGCAGTTCATGGGGTTGCTAAGAGTTGGATACGATTGAGCGACTTCACTTTCACTTTTCACTTTCATGCACTGGAGAAGGAAATGGCAGCCCACTCCAGTGTTCTTGCCAGGAGAATCCCAGGGACGGGGGAGCCTGGTGGGCTGCCATCTATGGGGTTGCACAGAGTCGGACACGACTGAAGCGACTCAGCAGCAGCAGCATATTTGTACATACAGCTGATTCCCTTTGTTGTACAGCAGCAACTAACCCAACATTATAAAGCAATTACACTCCAATAAAAAATATTTTCTATCCGAGATTGATTGAATCCATGATCCAGCACCTGTGGGTATGGAGGGCTGACAGTGCTACTTGACGCAGACTGAGGCGGCAGTCAGTGGCTGCAAGCCCCTGCAGCTTTGGCAGGAGAGGAGAAGGTGGCCCCCAGCCCTTCTCAGGCGTCTTCCCTGGGACTTACTTCCAGACAATGGAACAAGCCCAAAAGATCAGATGGAAGGAGGGGCTTGCATCCCACCCAGCTTTTCTTTCCTAGCTTCTTACAGTCTCAAGGAGAGCCAGTGTCGATGTGAGAGGAAAGGGATGGGCATGGCTTAAAGAGCTCTAAGTAAAATGAATGATCAGTGACTTCGGGCTTAAAGACTGTTTCTAGACACAGTTTTAGGTTGAGGTAATTCACACTTGGAACCCACTGGAAGCAAACGGGTTGGTGGCTTACTATATTTGGACAGAAGCCCTCAGCTTGGCCAGCAAAAGCTTGCGATTGTTCAGCTCTCAACAGGACCCCTGGGTCTCTGCACCTGCACAAGCAAGAAGTTGGGCATGGAGACCAGCTCCAAAGAAGGCCACATCCTCAGTGCCCACGGCTCAGAGACAGCCGTGCAGGAAAACGGACAAGGAAGAACCTTCTAGAGGGCATGGCCAAAGGCTGTGGGAACAGTGGGCAAGGGAGTTTTCTTTCATGCTGCTGATTTGAACCTGGGTGTTCTGGCAGGAACTTCAGCAGCCGTCTTGGACCGTGAGGATGCAGGCCGCAGAGTGCTCAGGAAGCGTGATGCGATCACTGCACTACCGAACCAGCCCTGGATTGCCTACCTCTAGATGTCACTGAACCGAGAGCTAAATAAAGCTCTATCTTATTTAAACCACTGCATTTGAAGGGTTTTGAATGCCTCCAATGCAGGAAGCTGAATCTCATCATGACTGATACTCTCGGTGGCATCTGACCAATTGAACTTCAAGGATAAGGGGCAGTTGGTTAGCGATGCGGATTGGAGGTCTGGTCCACTGATGAGCTGAGCTGTTGCTTGGGAGGTTGGAAAGAAGTATATGTTTCTTCCTTCAGCTCTGGAAACAGTCAGGGTTAGACTGAATTAAGATGCAAGCCTGATAACATTTTCAGGATCAGAAAAGCTTCCACAGTGATTTGCCAAATTAAAGTGATTACAGAGCGGACGCCCTGTCTGGCAGACGGCATCCTGCCTGGTGCGGAGACAGAGGGAAGAATCAGGGGTCAGGGTTGAGTGGGAGCAGCTCCGTCACCCACTCTCTCCGATCCGGCCCCAGTGCCCACTGTTATCAGGAACGGGTGGTTTCTCACGTCTGGTAATTTAGAGGAGGGACTCATTGGAAAAACAGTCAAATGTACCCTAAAAATTCATTAAATTCATTTCAATGATATTTGCCTTCGACGGGCTTTCCACGGTGTTTCTCAAGCTCTGCACTCGTGAGAGTTTCTACGAGATGTGTCTGCTGTGCGGGCTGCCCTGTGCTTCCCAGGATGCTCAGCAGCATCCCTGGCTCAGCCTTCTACATCGGTAACAATGCCCCCACCCCAGTGGTGCCAACCAGAATGTCCCCAGACATTGCCAGGTGCCCCCCGGGGGTGGATAGTGTCCCTAGTTGAGAACCATTAGCTAAATAATGATGTTCAACACACTAACTTCGTGTTGTTAGCGTGAAGACGACAGAGCCTGCCGCCAGCTGGTGTGCTAGGCAGGGAGAAGCTCCTAGCTGGTGTCATCAGGAGGCAGGACAGGAATACATTCTGGTTACCTCTACTGGAGGGAAAGTGTCCAGAGCCGTAGTTTTACAGGCACCTAATAAAGGCCACCAGAGAAGGCGATGGCACCCCACCCCAGTACTTTTGCCTGGGAAATCCCATGGGCGGAGGAGCCTGGTGGGATGCAGTCCATGGGGTTGCTAGGAGTCGGACACGACTGAGCGACTTCACTTTCACTTTTCGCTTTCATGCATTGGAGAAGGAAATGGCAACCCACTCCAGCGTTCTTGCCTGGAGAATCCCAGGGACGGGGGAGCCTGGTGGGCTGCCATCTCTGGGGTCGCACAGAGTCGGACACGACTGAAGCGGCTTAGCAGCAGCAGCAGCAATAAAGGCCATCGCGCTTCCCAGGGGGCTTAGTGGGCAAGAATCCACCTGCCAAGCAGCAGATGTGGGTTTGATCCCCGGGTCAGAAAGATCCCCTGGAGAGGGAAATAGCAACCCACTCCAGTATTCTACCCTCAGAAATCCTATGGACAGACGGGCCTGGGGGCTACATTCCACGGGGTCACAAAGAGTCGGGCGCGACTTAGTAAATAAATAGCAACACAATATGTATTTCTATCTGTATGTGTAGTTATCTATATCTGAATCGCTATGTTGTATACCTAAAACTAACACAATATTGTAAATCAGCTATATTTCAGTAAAAATGATTAATGTGCTTCAAAAAACGTATATGAAAATTTAATAGCAATTCTCCTATATTTCCTTCCATCTGAACTTTGGTATATATCCAGGTCTTGATTTTCATACTTTTACTGCAAAGATCATCTGTAAACAACACTTAGGGTTCCTCTGCATTTTAAAGAATGTTTACATAAATGGTATCGTATTGTATAAAACCATCTGCAACATTATATTTTTTTACTTAAAATTATGTATTTTTTGTGATCCCTGCATGTTGGGACACACAAATCTGGTTAATTTAGTTTGACTCGTGTGTTCTTTATTGTATAAATGGGCCATGATTTTATTTACTCATCGTACAGATGGACATTTGGGCTGGTTCTGGTTAATTTCTATTGTGAAGTAACGTCTCGGTAAGCATCTTTGTATGTCTCTTTTCACCCACATGGAATTGGGTCTTCAGAAATAGAATTATTGATCAGAAACTGTGCCCATTTTTAACTTTACTGGATGCTGCCAAATTGTTCTCAAAGTGATTGGATCAGTTAATATTCTGAGGAACAGTGCAGAGAACGTATTTTCCATGCAATCCTCTCCAACACTTGGTACTACTGAATTTAAATTTTTTTTCTGATATTATGAGAGTGAAACATTTGTTTGGTCTCCAAAGTCCATGCTGCTTCCCACGTGGCACGATGCTGTCACAGAAGGCCATGTGCACATGAATATCATACTCTATTTTTCAAGAAAATTTCCTGCATCCTTAGTGAGGGTCTCATTTATCTTTAAGGATATGCTTGAAAGGAGACTCTGAGGTTAACTCATTTTTCTTCCAGTGTGGGAGGAAGTTATGGAAGTTCTGGTCCACTTTGGTACAGGATCCTCCAAGCCTTATGTGGCCTGAAGCAACAGTGGTCAGTAACCTAACCTCACCTGGACTAGAAATAAAAGTGAAGTGATGTGGCCTCAGCCATCACAGATTCCTGGGATTTCCTCTGAACGTTTAGGATTTTCCTTCTCCCTTTTGCTGCCCAGTTGCTCTCTGGAGATGGTGAATCAAGAATAGAAACCAGGAAGAGGGGTCCTGAAAACTCCGAAACAGCTGTATGAAGCGTGTTATTCTTTTTCTCCTTGATTTATAAAGTTGCTGCAAGACTATTAGCTCCTTTACGGTAATTTTTATTACAAATATTTCTTCAGGTTTGTCACTTTTTTCTTTTAGCTTTGTCTGTAATATCACTATGTTTGACATACCTTTTCGTATAATAAAACCTACCTTCCCCATCATTTCTTTTATAAATTTTATGCTTAGAAAGCTGCCCTCACTAGCCTTGGATCAGTTAAAATCACATCTAGTTTCCTTCAGAAAAACTTTTCAGGTGTTCTTTACAATTTGTTTCCATTATATAAACAAAATATATTTTATTGTTATTATTATTTTTCAGACAGTACAAAAGAATTTAGCAAGAATGGTAATTCCTTTCCCTTCTTTCTAGCCTCGCATCTCCACTCCTCAGAGCCAATCAATGTTAACAGTTTCTTGGGTATTGATTCCAGCGTATTTTCACAAATGTAGGAGAGAAAATGAATTCACAGCAGCAGGTCATTCAGGGCACTTTTCCTGACGTCTCAGAGTTGCATGTTTCAAAGCTGAGGACTATTGCTTTCAAATTTTTCTCCAGTCTGCAGGGAGCCGCAGGCTTCACTAAGAGGCCGCCACACCAGTCGTGCAGCCGCCCCCCTTCTCCCCTTGCTGATCTACAAGCAGAGGCAGGAAGGCTGTCAGGGGAGGGTTCCCCGGAACAACAAATCTTCCAGGGTGGGGTTCTTGATCCAGAGTCCTTGGGGATTTGTGGGTAGAATTCATGATGTCCATGAACATGCATGGCGAAAATCAGCTCAGTTTAGTCACTCAGTCATGTCTGACTGTTTGTGACCCCATGTACTGCAGCACGCCAGGCCTCCCTGTCTGTCACCAACTCCCAGAGTTTACTCAAACTCATGTCCATCAAGTTGGTGATATCATCCAGTCATCTCATCCTCTGTCATCCCCTTCTCCTCCTGCCCTCAATCTTTCTCAGCATCAGGGTCTTTTCTAATGAGTCAGCTCTTTGCATCAGGTGGCCAAAGTATTGGAGTTTCAGCTTCAGTATCAGTCCTTCCAGTGAATATTCAGGGCTGATTTCCTTTAGGATGGACTGGTTGGATCTCCTTGCAGTCCAAGGGACTCCCAAGAGTCTTCTCCAACAGTTCAAAAGCATCAATTCTTCGGTGCTCAACTTTCTTTATAGTCCAACTCTCACATCCATCCATGACTACTGGAAAAACCATAGCCTTGGCTAGACGGACCTTTGTCGGCAAAGTAATGTCTCTGCTTTTTAATATACTGTCTTGTTTTTTTGCCTTTTCGCTTCCTTCATCCACAAAGCCCTGAGGGGTGAGAAGCAGCAGGGGAGGGGGAGAGGAGCACCAGGCCAAAGTGGCCTTGATCTCCTCCCAGAGGACCCTCGGGCCACAGGTCCCCCTAAGATGGATGCAGGGGAAACTCCTTGAACGGACGTGAAGTCCGTCTTCAGCTTAGCCTGGCCTGACTTTTAAAAACCTGAAGTAGAATCTTAATGACTAGAAGGAGGCTACTTTTTTACAACCAAAGACTAAGGTGCTGTGTGCTCAGCCCAAGGGGTCAAGACGAGACAAGGAAGGAAGATTTGAAGACAGCGGTTGAAAAAAAAATCATTTCGCATTCTCCCTGCCGGTATAGACCACCCATCTGTACTGGTCTTCTGTACTTGTGAATCCCTTTCTTCCTTTTTTTTTTCCTTTAAACAGAACTTATATTTTTTACTTACCTCTCTGAGTCAAGTATATTTTTACAGTTTCACGTTTTGAAAATGTCACTTTCTAACACCAGTGGGATTTTGCCATACTGTGGACCAGGGGGTGGGTAGAGGGTAGCGTGTGCCTTCTCCCTGAAGTCAGGTGTCGCCGAGTGACCAGGCCCACGCAGGCCCTGCACACCTACCTTGCGGGCTTCCCTGGGGGGCAGCCACTCTTCATTCCCAGGCTTGTCAGGCTCTGGTGGGCTGTAGGGCTCCAGGCTGCTGCCGAGGCCCTGGGGGAGGGAAGGACGGAGAAACCAGTCATATGGGGACACCCACTGTTTATGCAGAATCTGTACCAGAATTGGACTAGGAGGGGAGGGGGCAGGGCGAAGCTTTTTAAAGAATGACACCGCCACTGTTGATACGGCAGTAACCGGTTAGCACTGATTACCTCGGAGACGGCAGAAGACTCAACTTCCGGTGCATCTGGGGCCTCATTATATGCTCGCTGTACCACACGGGCTAAATGACACGCCCACAGGTGCCAAGGCCAACCATAAAAGGCCAAGTCCTGAGCCCTGGAAATCCCTGCCCCTTCCCCCAAATAGCTGGAATCATTCTCCTGCTCATTAGCCTCAGAAATGACGCAGTCCATGAAAACCACTCCCCACCCCCATATCTCAGGGCCTCTCGCCTTCTGAGATGGCCCACACGCTGTCTGAGGAGTGTTTCTCTCTGAGTAAATCCTCCTGTTACCTGTCATTATCTCACTGAATTCACCCTGCAATGAGATATCAGGAACCTGAGTTTCATGAAGTCCTGAGATCAGGTGTGCGATATCAATTAAAAGACAGTGTGGGGTTGGTTGTTGGAAGACAGTGAGTCTGGGCTTCCCTTGTGGCTCAGTGGTAGAGGATCTGCCTGCCAATGCAGGCGACGTGGGTTTGATCGCTGATTCGGGAAGATCCCACGGGCTGCGGAGCAGCCACGCCCGTGCGCCACGGCGCCTGAGCTTGTGCCCTAGAGCCCGGGAGCCAGCGCTGCCCGCTGCAGCTACCGAAGCCCGCGTGCCCGAGAGCCTCCGCTTGGTGACAAGAGGAGCCGCCGCGACGAGGAGGCTGAGCACCGCAGCCAAGAGCGGCCCCCGCTCGCTGCAGCTGGAGAGAAGACCTGGCGGCAGAAGATCCAGCACAGCCATGAGCAGGTAAGTAACAAAGTGTCTTTCAGTAAAGATGGTGGGCTCGAGTCCCAGTCTGGGTTGTGGGTTTCAGGGCTGCGAGGCAGGCCTGGCAGGACCCCCTGGCTACGGGCCCGGTCTGGACCACGGAGGAAGGTGGCTCTTTTAGAGGGCCGAGGCCGATGGCCGGGGGGCAGGAAGAATTGCCCAGGTTTTGGGGGTGTGAGGCCGCTCCTGAGGCCCCATCTCCCCACCTGAGGGTTAAGGGTCCTCCACACCTTCCCTGCCCCCTCTTCTGTTCCACCCGTGTTCCCCAGCCGCCAACCCCTAATCCAACTCCAGCCTGCATCGTTCTGATCACTTTCATTCTCCTTCTCGGTTTTCCATCTTTCCCCCTTCCTTTTGCTTATTTCACGCTTTCTCTCTCCTCATTTTTCTCCATTACCTTTTATTTTTACTCAAAACTCAAAAGGGTAATGAGCATTTTCTCCCCACTTTAAACCAACCTCACATATTCCTTTAAAAATTACTATATGTTTAAAATTTTTATCATGTAGTACTTCACGCGTACTAGAGGATATAAAATAAAACGGTCCCCTTGTGTCTGATACCCCATAGAAATAACCACGAGCATCTCCCTCCCTCCCCTTCACAGCTTATCACAACTTTGAATTTCTTACATGTTAACTTTTGCAGGAGGTAATATTCCAAGAAATGTCTTGTGAATCTGGGATGGAAGGACGACGGGCAGAAGGAGCTGTACTCAAAGCTGTCCTTCTGGGAACCCTCCTACACTGCTGGTGGGAATGCAAATCGGTGCAGCTGCTAGGGACAACAGTGTGGAGGGCCCTTAAAAGCTGAAAACAGAGCTGCCGTATGATCTAGCCATCCCACTCCTGGGCACGCATCTGGAAAACTCTAACTCAAAAAGGTACAAGCAAACTAACGTTCCTGGAGAAGGAAATGGCAACTCACTCCAGTATTCTTGCCTGGAGAATTTCATTCATGGACAGAAGAACCTGGTGGGCTACAGTCCACGGGGTCACAGTCAGACACGACCGAATGACTGACACTGCTAATGTTCATAGCAGCAGTGTTCACAGTAGCCAAGATGCAGAGACAACCTAAGCGTCTGTCAAAAAGGATCTTCACGACCCGGATAATCACGATGGTGTGATCACTCATCTAGAGCCAGACATCCTGGAATGTGAAGTCAAGTGGGCCTTAGGAAGCATCACTACGAACAAAGCTAGTGGAGGTGATGGGATTCCAGTTGAGCTATTTCAAATCCTGAAAGATGATGCTGTGAAAGTGCTGCACTCAATATGCCAGCGAATTTGGAAAACTCAGCAGTGGCCACAGGACTGGAAAAGGCCCGTTTTCACTCCAATCCCAAAGAAAGGCAATGCCAAAGAATGATCAAACTACCGAACAATTGCACTCATCTCACATGCTAGCAAAGTAATGCTCAAAATTCTCCAAGCCAGGCTTCAGCAGTATGTGAACCGTGAACTTCCTGATGTTCAACCTGGTTTTAGAAAAGGCAGAGGAACTAAAGATCAAATTGCTGACATCCGCTGGATCATGGAAAAAGTAAGAGAATTCCAGAAAAACGTCTATTTCTGCTTTATTGACTATGCCAAAGCCTTTGACTGTGTGGATCACAATAAACTGTGGAAAATTCTGAAAGAGATGGGAATACAAGACCACTTGAACTGCCTCTTGAGAAATCTATATGCAGGTCAGGAAGCAATAGCCAGAACTGGACATGGAACAACAGACTGGTTTCAAATAGAAAAAGGAGTACGTCAAGGCTGTATATTGTCACCCTGCTTATTTAACTCATATGCAGAGTACATCATGAGAAATGCTGGACTGGAAGAAACACAAGCTGGAATCGAGATTGCCGTGAGAAATATCAATAACGTCAGATATGCAGATAACAGCACCCTTATGGCAGAAAGTGAAGAGGAACTAAAAAGCCTCTTGCTGAAAGTGAAAGAGGAGAGTGAAAAAGTTGGCTTAAAGCTCAACATTCAGAAATGAAGATCATGACATCCGGTCCCATCACTTCATGGGAAATAGATGGGAAATGGTGGAAACAGTGTCAGACTTTATTTTGGGGGGCTCCAAAATCACTGCAGATGGTGACTACAGCCATGAAAAAATTAAAAAACACTTACTCCTTGGAAGAAAAGTTATGACCAACCTAGATAGCATATTCAAAAGCAGAGACATTACTTTGCCGACTAAGATCCATTTAGTCAAGGCTATGGTTTTCCAGTAGTCATGTATGGATGTGAGAGTTGGGCTGTGAAGAAGGCTGAGTGCTGAAGAATTTATGCTTTTGAACTGTGGTGTTAGAGAAGACTCTTGAGAGTCCCTTGGACTGCAAGGAGATCCAATCAGTCCATTCTGAAGGAGATCAGCCCTGGGTGTTCATTGGAAGGAATGATGCTAAAGCTGAAACTCAGTACTGTGGCCACCTCATGTGAAGAGTTGACTCATTGGAAAAGACTCTGATGCTGGGAGGGATTGGGGGCAGGAGGAGAAGGGGACGACGATGAGATGGCTGGATGGCATCACGGACTCGATGGACGTGAGTCTGAGTGAACTCTGGGAGTTGGTGATGGACAGGGAGGCCTGGCGTGCTGTGATTCATGGGGTCACAAAGAGTTGGACACGACTGAGCCACTGAACTGAAGCGTCCATCAACAGATGACGGGCTTGAGAAAATGTGGTGTGTGTATGTGCAGTGGAGTGCTACTCGGCCATCAAAAAGGCAACATGGATGGACCTAGAGATTAGATACCAAGTGAAGTAACACAAAGACAAATACTCTATCACTTGTATATAAATGGAATATAAAAAATAGACATGAATCTATATACATAAAAGATAGAAACAGGCTTACAGGCATAAAAAACAAACTTACGGTTACCAAAGGGGAGAGGCAGGTAGGGTGAAGAATAAATTAGGAATAGTACAGGATTAACAGATACACTCTGCTATATATCAAGTAGGTAAGCAACAAGGATTTGCCGTATAGCACAGGGAACTATATCCAGTATCTTATATAAAGGCCTATAAGGGAAAAGAATCTGAGCAAAAATAAATAACTGAATCACTTTGCTGTACATGTGAAACTAACACAATATTATTAAATCAAGTATACTTCAGTAAACCAACCAATGAGCAAACAAGAAATCTCAAAATGCCATTCTGCTCACCAAGCACATGCTTTAGATGTAGGCCTGACCTGCTCCCTGGAATTCTCACCATTGGAATTAGGTCAGAGTGAGTCCCTTTAGGCATACTGCTGGTTAGACGAGTCTAACCCAGTGGCGCCCTTTACTACTGCAGAAAGAATTTATGCCTTAACTACTCATAAAAAAGAAGGTAGGATGGGAGAGTCGTGATTTAGCAACACGTCATGCGGGCTTTAGGGAACTACAGGAATTTGCTGAAGCCAAAAGTTCGAGGTGGTTTTGGAGAAGACAAGCACTGTCCAGATTGTGCAACCGGAAGTGCGGCATTCCAGACACACGGGACACCGCCGCTGCTGCACTCACACCTAAACGCCCTGGTCAGACGACCACAGTAACACTTGGCCCACGCCCACACTCTGAACACACAGTGAAGGAGAAAACGCCTCTGTCCCGGGTAACTGCACCATTCCAAACATTCGCAGCACATTTTCTGGAAATGTCCTTCCAGCATATTTGCCAAACAGAACCTGAAAAGCAGGAAGGGCAGTGACCCAGACTGTGCAAGGAGGCAGGCAGCCAGGATGGGGCGGGGAGTGAGGGGCTTAACTGCAGCGGCAGGGAGGAGCCCAGCTCCAGGGTCCTTCCAGAGACCATGCGGGCCCTCAGGGCTGGTGGGGGCTGGGGGCAGACCTGCAGAGCGGACGTGGAAAGGAGGTGTGTGCAGGCATCCACTGGGTTTTGCAGGGTTCGGTTCCCGAAGTGGCTGCTTACTCCCAGCTCCTCCCCATCCCTATCCATCAAGGTCCTCGAGACACGACGAGCCTTGAGGTCAGAAAACCTGTGCCTTTTTGTCCCTCCCTCTCAGGACAGACGCGGTGTAGATGCGCAATGGCTGATTCACCTGTTCGTAGGGAACCAGTGCTATCTGTGTCCCTGACTCATCAGTTTCAGCCCCTGTGTGTTCCATCCGCTCAGTTCATGAACCAAACCTCAAAACTGACTTGCTGAGCAGGAAGACATTTGCTGCCAAACTGAAACCACGAAGCTCTGTCTCCCCGGGCACTCCCTCCTGTCCCTTGGGAGCATACACGTTACATTATCTGGTCACAGAGCCTCAGAAAAACACAGAAATAGGTTTCTGTGATCAGACACTTTTAATCATCTTAGGTTGGGTTCACTGCCATGCAGAAGTCACCTTGACCATTTTCCAGACTCCCAGGATTTACTCTAAAGTGACTCAATCAAACATCATCAGAAAAATACACTTGCTGGAAGACGGTCACTGGATGCCTTTGGATTAGAGCAGCAGCTTTGGGATCTTTGGATGTTTCAGGTCACCTACAGCACCGTCTCTAGCCTGTGACCCCTATAGTCTAAAAGTGATGCGGGCACTCATTTTATGTAAGGACCGAGTCTTCCGCACACAGATGTAAGAGAGCACTTTTGTCAGATTCCTGTCTCCGTGTGGCAACTATTCCCTCCTCTGGAAGAGTGGACAACCTAGGAGCAACCCTACTCTGTCTGGGCTTTATCTTTATTTTCAAATTGAAACCTACGTGACTTACAACACTGTGTAAGTTTAAGGTGTATCATGGGCTTCCCAGGTGGCTCAGTGGTGAAGAGTTCGCCTACAAATGCAAGAGACGAGGGTTCCATCCCTGGGTGGGGAAGATCCCCTGGAGGAGGAAACGGAAACCTATGCCATTATCCTCGGCTGGAAAACCCCTTGGACAGAGGAGCCTAGTAGCTACGGTCCACAGTCACAGAGAGCTGAATGTGACTGAGCGTGCACGCACATGTTGATTTGATACATGTATAGAATGTGATGTGATTGCTGTTGTCTGGGTTTTAGACGGGCAAGAGGATATATGGTCTGGAGATATGGATGTGGTGCAAACAGTTTAAGTTGCCTGTTAATTATACCCCAAGTGGCTCTGGACTGTAGAAAAATCATTTCTCCACTTCAAATGGCACCTGCCCTTGTTGGGCTGGGGTGCACCGGATATGACCTGCACAGAAGGGGCCCTGAGCCCAGGACGCCTCTTTGAAGGAGCGATGGTCTCAGCTCTCTCTGCTGCTAGAAGCAGAAAGCTACTCCAGCACCAGACGTCTTCTGCCAGCCTCGCCTCAACTCTAGTGGCACTGACCTCCTTCCCCTTTAATAAGCGGGAGTCCAGGGCCTCTCATCGGGCGTGGAGCAGAGACCATCCTTTCTCACGACCTTTGGGCAGTTTAGTTCAATGGCCTCTCTGCCCAGCTCCCCTCCTTTTCCCATTTTGTAGCTCAGCCAGTGATCATTGCAGGTTGGAAGTATTCTAGAACCAGGAAGGATGCAGGCGGAAGGCTGTGCCAGGGGGCCTCCAGAGCTCCGGCCGAGGCGGAAGGCCAGGAAATGTGTATAGCTGAATCACTGCGCCGAACACCTGAACTAACACGTCCTAAGTCAGCTACGCGCCGATAAAAAATAACAGTAACGGAATACATTAAATGACATACGCGGACAGTTTGGAGGATTTTCATCAAGGTGGACATATAAATTATAGTGTTAATCAAGAATTGCTTAAGTGTGAAAAAAATGTAATAAAAGAAGTGGCTCTGAGTGGGGAGGAGGGTGCCTGCTAGGGGGGCAGAGCCCGAAGCGAAGGCCCACCAGCCAGTGAAGCCGGCAGGGATGTTTAGAGAGTAAAAGGGGCTCAGATGCAGACCGTCTGTGGCTAATCAGATGCCAACGAGCCTAATTTGACCGGCTGTGAGCAGAGATAAAAGAAGCAACCGTCTAGGTCATTTCATGTCAGTGGAGTGATAACAATTTAAAGGAAAATTATTTTGTGAGTTGAAAAAGAAAATAACTTAAGAAAATAAACATAAATTCTGTAGTGTGGATTAACTCTAAAAATCAGTACTTGCCAGGAGTCTAAACTCATGAACCTTCTCACCAACAAATGGTTTCTGTTGACAGCACCAAGCTTGCTGCCATATCCCCGTATGAGAGGCAGTAACGGATTTTAAATGTGGAAAAGATTGCTAACAGGAAAAAAAAAAAAAAGCCAGCAAGATTGAAACCAACCAGTCCTAAACCACAGACTCAAGAAAAAAAAAAGCCAACATACCATTTGTCACCGTTTCACCACTGGCCTTGCTAAATAGCGTCCATTGAGAACCTCTAGCCCCCAGGTGGCAGCTGAAATCCCCAGCTAACACTGCATTTTATTGTGGTGGCCTCCCACTCGAGAGGGCAGCTGGAGGCAGTTTGTCAGTGAAAATTCAAGAAGGAGAATCCGTGACCAGTCAGAGCTTCCATTAAACGCAGTATCAAAAGGAGGTACTTGAAAAATCTTAATTTCTTTTGGCAGCGCTGAAGGATAAGGATGGATAGAGCCCAAAACAAAACTGGGCTTGGAAAAAGCAGAGAGTACTTGGTTAGACTGCGTGAAGAGGGATGAGCTGGTTTCTGCCACCAATGCTGTGTCTCAATTCACGCTCCCCACAGCAGCTGGGCTGCAGAAGGCTGCCCCCAGGGAGCCCCCTAAATATGGGCAGAGGGTCTTCCTGCTGAGTGTGAGAGGAGCTCTCAGATTCCCCCTCTGTAAACACGGACGATCCCACCGCAGCCCCCTGCCCGAGGGTGTGTCAGACTGCCATATTTGCCCCAGCCCATCCCACATCTCTGTGGATGGCTACTCGGTGGTGGTCACCGACTCAGTGGACACGAGTGTGAGCAGACTCCGGGAGATGGTGGACGACAGGGAAGCCCGATGTGCTGCCGTCCGTGGGGTCGAAGAGAGTTAAACACAACTTAGCAACTAAGCAACAACAAAAGGGTGTTCTAAAATTTCTCCCATTTTTAAAATTACGTCTCTGTGGGCCCCTCCAGACTTACTGTCCACTCGGCTCAGTGGCCAGCATGCTGAAGGTGGAGGACTGCCGTCCACAGGACCCCTTCCTCTGCCATCCAGGGGGTCCCGCCAGTGGGAGGCACTGACACTGCCAGCCAAGCCCTGCTCAGGGTGGGCGCAGGGAGGTGCGGAGCCCCTGCCTGCAGGGGGAGGGGACTCCATGCAGACCATCCCCGCCCCACCTCCCCAGGTGCTAGCGTCTCCCACCCGGGTACTAGACGCGTCCTGTAGGTTTCCCTGACTCTGCCCACAGCTGTGAGGGTAAATTTTTTTTTAAGAAACTCTTCTCAAATTACCCCATTTGGCTGTGCCATCTGTCTCCTGCCTGGACCCTGACCGAACCCTGACTGATTCAGCCCCCTGCTTTATATACAGCAGGACATTGAAAAAAGGCTTTAAAAAACTTACTTATGTTTAATTGGAGGATAATTGCTTTGCCATGCCGTGTTGCTTTCTGCCATACATCAACACAGTCAGCCATAGGCATGCGTATGTCCCCGCCCTCCTGAGCCACCCTCCCACCTCCCACCCCATCCCACCCCATCCCACCCCTCGAGCTTGTCACAGAGCGCAGGTGGAGCTCCCTGCGTCATTCCCACTGGCTATTTTATTTAATACAGAAAAAAAAAGGCTTTTTAATTTCGTTCAATGGAGCTGTCTGACTTTTCTGATATTTTCATTCAAAGATGGCTTATAGTAGGGTGACTGACTGTCCTCGATTGTTTGGACCTGAGGGAACTTGGGGCTTTTTGTCTTCAGATCAGGACAGTTCTGGGTGGACCCAATGAAGTGTTCACGGTGGCATGTACTCTTGTAGCGGTTCTAAATGGTTTTTGAAGATCATTATCTTTCAAAAGATGTCTATGATGATATTTAAACTAAGGTTGTTTTACTAGAAATAATAGAATATTTCCCACTTCTGAGAAAAATCTGTCTGAAATGCTTTTCTTAAAGGCAAAGTGGTAACGTGGAGAGACCGTGCTTTATTGAGTTCTGTCTGATCAAGTCTGTTAACTCTCAAGGGGAAGTCGCCTGAGGAACTAGTAAGGACCAAGGAGCGATGTGTAAGGGCTTAGTAGGAAGCTGGAAAAGAAGAGAGTGGCACAGAGCTTCGCAGCGGAAAACTGGGCTTCTAGAATATAATTCTTCTTGATTTCAAAGATACTTGCAGGCATTTGAATTGATCGTTCCCTTTCCCTGTCCTTCTAGTGTGTTGTGGAGAAGATGGGAAGATACAAGCTGCGAAGAGCATGTTTCATTTCTTTGTGTTACTATTTACTGGCATATTTACTGATACGTTTGCCAGTACTTACTGGTAATATTTTAATTCCTAAGAGATAGACCAATTTGGGGGGAAAAAAACAAACCCCAGCAACTACAAACAAAGCTAACATTTTGAGAAGAAATCTTTGTTTACATGTTGGAATATAGCTTTATTATTTTATCTTTTTCCATTAGAGAAATGTTTACTAAATGACAGTATTAACAGCTGTCACACTGCTCTGGTACATAGGCTACCTGGGAGGAGAAATTTAATTGGGTTAGAAATTTACTGTGATTTGAACGCTTCTCAATTCACAGTATTATTTTCTGGTAGGAGAGCTTTTGACTCTTCACTGTAGGGAGCTGGAATTTCACATGCGTGTCTTTTTACCCCGTCCTTGAGTATCAATTTTCTTGGTCCACTTTTGCTCCCAAATCATTGTTCCCTTCTAAGAGTTGGATGAGTTATTACAAATTTGTGATATTGGTTTTGGTAAAATTAGAATTTAATAACTCGCCTTGGGTGGCTCAGGATTGTTCTCTTTGGTATTCTCTCTACACTGAAATGGTTGTAAATATTGTTTTCCAACTATAAACAACCACTAGGAATGCGTGAAATATAGTGACCTAAGTGTATTAAATTTAGTCCCCTGTAATACACATTTATTGAATACCCACTATATGTAAGGGGATAATAGAAAATAAAACTTGACATTGGGACGGTAATAATTCAAACATCAAATTCAGGGAAAGAAAAAGTCAGTAGCCACTCATTTTGGTTAGGTTTTTAAAGGTTATATTACGTTCCACATATTCATATATATATATATTTTAGGCTAAATTTTTAAGACTTGATTATCTCTTTTCTTTTGTTCTTTTGTGAAATTTGTAAGAATTTGACTCAGCATTTAAAAGTAACACGGCTTTTTTTCTTCAGTGAGCTACAAGGACATGAAATAAGATCCCACGCTCCCATCCTAAACTCTCCCTGACTTCTGCAGCTTGCCACAGATGGGGCAGGACATGATGTTTGCGGCTGATAATGTGATAGAGTTTGAGTTCAGTCGACTAAGTAATTTGGGGGCCGCCATCCTGAGTTGAAATGCCCAGTAGAAAGGAAGACAGAGGCCAAAGGACCCGTGACTTGGCCCAACAGCGGGCAGAATTTGGTCCAACTCTGTTTTTGTGGTGGCAGAGACATTTCCTTTCTCTGTGATGGCAAAAGGAGGTGTACTGGGGCAAGTGGGAAGAGCTCCCCAAAGTGAAACTTCTGGTGACCAAATGCTGATAAAAGATCAAGAATATTTCACACTTACGAACTGACTCTAACTGAGAACGCCTCACCGGGGTGGAGACGGCTGCTTTGAGGGTTAGCAGGTGGGGACTGCCTTGTAACAGTTCCCTGCCTCCGGTGACTGTTACATCACCATCCCTGTGGCTTCACCCACCATCCCAGTGTGCATGAAAATGGGCCACTAAATGCCAAGCAGAGCGAGTCTCTTATTGATTAAAGAGATTAGCCAATAGCTCAGGCCTTGCAAAAATAGGGGGTTCAAGAGGGGTGTATGGATGGGGAGGTGGGCCACATGATTGGTGGGAAGTCTTTAAACTGAAGTGAGATGAGGCCAACGCTTACACCACTTGATGTTAAATTCTAAGGACAGTGTGCATTAATACAGTGAAACATGCCTTTAATTCTCTTAATTATGTTTTAATTTCCTTCATTAAAGGTATGTTCAATTGTATTAAACACATCTGTTTGATAATTAAACAGATCTGTGTTTTCTTGGACCCTGTAATTCTACTTCTAAAAATTTATATTTAGGAAAAACGTCCAGATACATGCATAGGGTGTACATACAAGGATGTTTATCACAGCATCGTCTAAAAGCAGTATGCTGCTGCTACTGCTGCTAAGTCGCTTCAGTCGTGTCCGACTCTGAGCGACCCCATAGACAGTAGCCCATCAGGCCCTCTGTCCCTGCGATTCTCCAGGCAAGAATACTGGAGTGGGTTGCCATTTCCTTCTCCAATGCATGCATGCATGCTAAGTCACTTCAGTTGTGTCCGACTCTGTGAGACCCCATGGACAGCAGCCCACCAGGCTCCTCTCTCCACAGGATTCTCTAGGCAAGAATACTGGAGTGGGTTGCCATTTCCTTCTCCAAAAGCAGGATAAAAGTGGACATAACCTGAATATCTGTCAATAAGGAGATAGAACACACTACAGAAATCCAAAATGGCACTGTAGATGGGTATGTCAAAGAAGGCCACAGTATACTACTTAAAGAGAAAATAATACCAAAAGTCATGACTACCAATGTCTAGGTGTTTTTTTAAAAAAATATGCAAGTAACAAAAAATCAGTATCCAGGTATTAATTTGAATTAGCTGCATTAACTAAAAAGAGAATTTTGGTACTATGAAGCATATCATCGCTGGGTGGTAGGGATATAAATGACTTTTTAGAAGAAATTTTGTACTTTTAAAATAAAAAAGAAACAAAAGGTAGTACCTTAAAAATCTGAAATAAATGAGAGCAAACCAAAAAAGCTTTCACTTTAAACACCGAGTTGCACCTTTGCCTAAGCAGGAGTCCTTGATCTCAGGGGCAGGAGGAAGACTCTCTGCTGGGAAATGAACAGCCGCAGCTGCACATGGGGTTTGGACGAAGGCGCCCCACAGCAGTGAGTCCTACACGCAAAGGAGCTCCGTCCTGAGAGTGTGTGCGCCAGTCCAGTTGGTTTGTCAAGTCCAGCAGAGTTCGCCTAGGTACCCAACTAACATAATCGGTTATAAACACTGCATTTTAATAGGTTTATAATACTTCTCACACAAATAATATATAAAGAGTGATCCCAGAAACAAAACATTTTTAACGAGCACCCTGGAGAAGGAAATGGCAACCCACTCAAGTATTCTTGCCTGGAGAATCCCAGGGACAGAGGAGACTCTCGGGCCATAGTCCATGGGGGCTGCAAGAGTCAGGCCCAACTTAGCAACTGAACCACCGCCAAGGAGAGCCAAAGAATGGGTGCTTCTGAACTGTGGGGCTGGAGAAGACTCTCGAGAGTCCCCTGGACTGCAGGAGATCCAACCAGTCAGTCCTAAAGGAAATCAAGTCTAAATGTTCATTGCAAGGGCTGATGCTGAAGCTCCAATAGTTTGGCTACCTGATGTGAAGAGCCGACTCTTTGGAAAACACCCTGATGCTGGGAAAGATTGAAGGCAGAAGGAGAAGGGGACGACAGAGGATGAGATGGCTGGATGGCATCACCGCCTCAACGGACATGAGTTTGAGCAAGCTCTGGGAAATGGTGAAGGACAGGGAGGCCTGGCGTGCTGCAGTCCACGGGGTCACAAAGAGTCAGACACGACTGACTGAACCACAGCAAAGCTTATTGTACAGCTCCTGAAAAGGTACAGTAGTACCAGCCACATCAATGCAGCTTTTATGCTTGCTTCTGGACATCCTGGGCTTGAGATAAAGATGCTGTATACTGTACTCTGTACCGTTCTGTACAGTACACAAAAGCACAACCACTTGTAGAGAATGCAGGCACGCGACAGTGCAAGCCAGACACACGGACACACTTTCGTGACTGGACATGTGGACGCACGTTCCCGACTTTGAGCAGTTTGAAACTTGAAGATTCATATGTCGTGGACTTACTGTGGTCGAAACAGAAGTTGGGGGCTGAGAATGAGCTCTTCCCATCCTAACTTTGGGCTCTTTACTTCCCGACACACCCTCTTCCTCCCGATTTCTGACCCGTGTCCCTACGGCCTGTGAGTCCTTGCAGGCCGTCCTTGAATTGCTTGAAGACTGATTGCAAACTCAACGTCCCCCAGACTGACTAGGACCTCCACCAAGTCTTCCCTGATGGCATGGAATCTCTCTCTCATTCCATCTTCCGCAGCCCTGTCTGCCTTTCTTGGGGCGTCAAGCTCCTGCTACCTGGGTCGTGGATAGATCTGAGCACCTGCCTGATTCCCCTTGCAGAATGAGAGCTCCTTGAGAGGGTCTGTCTCACTCGTGGCTGTCCACCATGAGTCACCCTGCCCCGCGATTTGCTGATGGGAGGTACTGAGCAAGGGAGCATGCGCAGCAACAGACAGATGCCTTCTGTAGGTTGGGAGCTCTCGCGACGTCTGGACTTGCCTGCTATTTCTTAGCAAGGTGGAAAACCGCTTTCCCACTCTGTTTTGCCCTGTCAAGAGTCCAGGCACGCTGGGGTGAAGATAAGGCAGGAAGAATGAGCGCTGCCTCCTCTGTTTCTACACACAGGGCGTAGGATGCACCATCACTGGACTTGGAGGAAGTGGAAAACGGAACTCAGCCAACTGTTTCTTAGGTCATTAAAAGTTATTAAAGCCAGCAGTAAGAGACACAAAAGTAGCCATTGCAAATAAATGGAAGTTCTGGCTACAAAAAAATTAATTCAGAGACACCAGATGGGAGAAGATTTAAAGGTACCAGAAGAAAAGGAGAGCCTGGTTTCCAGAACGCTGGTGTTTGAACAACTTCTGAGTTCAGACCACTGAAATCATTGTCTTGATATAAAAGGTGCCCTTCTAAGAATTCTGCCCTCCTACACCAGAACCAGTTCAGTTGGTCTTACCATTGTCTCTTCTCGGAAATAACTTCCACGCCCTCCCTGTACGGTCAAGTCTTACTGCTGCTTCTCCTCCAAGCTGGCCTGTGTCCTGTCTGGAATGCCATAAAATTCTTCCGGGGTCTCTGCGGCCTCTGATCACCACCTGCAATTACAGTCCCGACAGAAGGAATTTACTAAAGTCCAGGTCAGAACGGAGGCTCCTGGGATGTCGCTTCTTCCTGAGGTCCGGACGGAGTTTGTGAGCAAGCCTGATTTCTGCGGACTACAGGCGTCATTAACACTGCGTCGGAAGGAGCATCGCCTTGAAAATGATAACGAAAAGGTGCCTAAAGCTGTCAGACCTGCTCTTCCTCTCCACAATAGATGTCAGTATCTTGCTTTCCTGCAACATGCAAGAAGTATCACAATATATTAAGCAGTAAGCAAGCCAAGGACCTGAGGATGTCATCAGGAGGGTGGAAAGCTGTCATTTTTGGTCACAGAGTTGTGTCCACATCACACCATAAGGACTGTCTCCATCTCTGGCTTTCTTTATCTTTTCTAATAGGCTGGGGTATGTAAGCATGACAAGAAGGTAGTTCTTGTCTTCAAGTGACCTGTGCTTTATTAGACAGACACACCCATAACGTCTTAAACAAAAGTTCAGAAAATGAGGAAGCAGTAATGAGGTGTTCAGTTGGAGCCTAGGGCCGGGTTCATTCCAAGCCTAGGGGAGCAGGAGAAACACACAGTCAGGTGTGTAGACGGCCGGGTGTCAAGAATAGCAGAGTAGTAGCCTGATCCCTAAGACGCGTGTGTGTGTGTGTGTGTGTGTGTGTGTGTGTGTGTGTGTGTGTAAGGCTGGGTGGGCAAGGTGGATGATGGGTATACTGAAGTCATCAAAAAACTAAGTGTTGTGAGGATAATATTAACTGTTACAAATTAAGGTGTCACTTGTGTACAAAACAAGGTACCCATTTAAGAGACAGATTTTTTAAACTCTTCAATGCTCAGGAAAGGGATGTGTTTGGTCAGGGATCACATGATGCAAAAAAAAAAAAATCAAGAGGTTTGGCATTGAATTACAGTTCCATCGCTTTGCTAATGATGTGATGTGATCTTGGACAGATTACTCAAGTCTCAGTGTCAAAGGTGACCGGACTGAGCCTCTAGGGGAATATGGGAAGATCAGATAAAGTGCTGGACATAAAATGCTTGGCATGTAAGAGAGACATGAGGGCTGTGACTTCACTTTCTGTCTTATCCATCAGAATCCTCCAGGGGGGACCACAGTCTCACCACGTTGGAGAAGCGAGCCGGTCGAGGCCGGGTCACCAGTGTAGGCAGTGGGGGCCACGTGGGTTTTGGATCAGGGAGACAGCATGTGCAGAGCCGTGCGTGGGCAGCAGGTGGGGGCTGATTCAGAGGGGGCAGTGGTGAGACTGGTTCCAGGTGTTTGTTGACTCATCCACAGGAAGACTGGTTCACGCCTGCCCGGAGGAGGCCCTGCGTTCCGTACAGAGATAAATGTGCCCTCACTTCCTGACCTGTCTCTTAAGGAGCGACTCTTGGAAGGCTTTCTGTGACCTCCTGCCGGCTCTGGGGAGCGGGCAGTGCTGGGAGGGGCAGGTCAGGAAAGCGTAGGGGTTTCCAGCTGGCTGCGGGCTCCAGAGCGCTTAGCTCCCCCTGGGGCCGAGGCTGGGGGAAGAGTTGGCTAGCTTTATCTTGCCTTTTGGATCTCTGAGCCTGGAACCAATAACCATTTCCTAATCTAGAGTTCCTTCTTAATGCAAATGCAAAAACAGGTAAAATAAATTAGATTTTCAGCCTGGAAAGATGACGTGGCTACTGTGGAAGGACAAGGTGTATTGTTGTTTTGTTGCTAAGTCATGTCTGACTCTTGGTGACCCCGTGGATTGTAGCCCTCCAGGCTCCTCTGTCCACAGGATACTCCAGGCAAGAACACTGGAGCGCATTGTCACTCTCTCCTCCAGGGAATCTTCCAACCCAAGGACCGAACCCCGGTCTCCTGCACTGTAGGTAGATTCTTTACCACTGAGCTGCCTGGGAAGCCATAAGGACAAATCAGAGAAGGGTCGGTGTACTTTGGGGTGTAGTTGAGGTGAGAGGTGGCAGTGGCTATCTCCACGGGACGTACTGAAGACAGAAATCAGCCAGGTAATGAGGGAGCTGAGTCGAGAGTCCCAGGTGCTGAAATATCAATAGAAACGATGGCGGAAATCAGTGGATTGACTGACTGCCTATAAGCAGTGCCCGCTGTGCCCTGCCTTCACCCCCAGGCCCCAGATGCAGCTCTTTGTAGTTCTCCGAGTGTCTCTCTCTGGCCTCCTAGAGATGAATGCCTGGTCCGCCAAGTTCAAATGCTGAAACCTGATGCCCAGTGCGATGGTGTTAGGAGGTGGGGCAGTGAGGTCGTGAGGTGAAGAGCGCTCACGGGTGGGAAATAATCCCCTGCCACAGGGACTCCAGAAGCTCCCTCACCCCTCCCACTGTAGGAGGACACGGTCCATGAACCAGGAAGGCAACCCGTCCCCCAGATACCAAATCTGCCTGCACCTTATCTTGGACTTCCAGCCTGCAGTGGTGAGAAACAATCGCGTGTTGTTGCAGCCGCCCAGGGCGTGCTATTCTATTAGGGCAGCACTACCGCTCACGACCCAAGCACTGGCCAGTCATCCCACTGGAAACCTGATGGGCTTTGGGACTTCCACTTTGCTTCTGTCCCCTAGTCACATTAGGCACCGCGTCTGGAATCTTCTCTCTCTGCAAGGTCCCTTGCGTCTTTCCCTCTCTTTTTCCTCTAATTCAGGACCTTCTTATATGTGGCCCTTGGAGCCTTTGCTGCTCTGGTTCTGTCTCCCAGCTCTGGTCCTCGTCTTGAGCCCTGTAGCCAAGAGTTAGTCTCTGAAACTCCGTGCTCACCCTTCTGCACCTCGAGAGGAGACTCGGGATTTCTGATTTCCTCTGTCATGGAGGGATTCCCCGCTGACCGATCGCTTCTCGGCCTTTTGGCTAAGATCGAGAGCAGGGAGCCCCCGCTGACCTGACGTGAAAGCCTGAGATTGAGGCCTTCTGCGGCCTCTCTGCGGCCTCTCTGCCATCTTCCGTGTCACGCTCTGCTCCCCGTAACAGGAGTTCTAAAACTCTTGTCAAGCTACAGAACCCTTGCTCAAACGGGATCTTTTGTTCAAAGCATGGGGGCTCCATAAGCCAAGCCTGTGAAAGTGGCTGTCTCGGGTGAAGCAGGGGTGGGGTCTGACTTCCTCTCCGCCGGCCCCGCTGCCCCACGGCCTGCTCTCTACCTACCTGCGTGGTCCCCTGAGATGAGTCTGAAGAGACTGCCCTTGGAAATCCATCGCCTCCCAGGAGGAATGCTCTTAGGCAGAGATAGGTGTTCTGCTCAAGGAACCAGTGGTCACTGAACCCAGCGTGCGTGCCTGTCCCCAGGGCCTCTGGCCAGCCCCTCCTCTGCTTGTTCCCTCGCCAGGCAGGGACCCTGCCTCACAGAAGGCCCCTCTGTGATGTAATGCACGCCTCACCGCGCCTCTGCCGGCTGCAGAGCAGCCACCACCTGCTGTTGCCTGTAGCATCCATCATGGGGCTGAGGGGCTCTCGACAAACGCGGTCCAGACGAGCAGGTTTCCAGGGACCATCAGTGTGGGCCAAGCCCTCCCTTATTTTGATTTGATCTAGAAAGTATTCTATCCAGAGCAGTGGTTTCCAAATGTTTCCCTCCAGCGACTCCATTGAGATAATTTCCACCTGAAAGCCTTCTTTCTAGGACAAGTTTTATTTTACCATCGAAATGTTTTGTGTGTGTAGGTGTCAAATATTTGTTAAACAACTGTTGACAACACTATTCAGCACTTTTATCAATTTTACATTCTTCTTCATTTTTTACTTTGTCCTTTTATTATGAAAAATGTCTGAAATTTATTATGAAAAAGTATGAAGAAAAAGTAAAACATTATTATTAAAAAGTAATAGAAAAGTACAAGTACACGTAATATATACCTAGGTTGAATAATTTTTTAATATTTTCCCATATTTGCTTTATATTTAATCCTTATATATATACATATTAAATATATGCATTTAATATATTTATAAACCATTTAAAAGTTAAATTTTCTACACCCCAAAGCTCCACCTCTATATACCTGAGTGCTCCTTTCTGAAAGTGACATTCTCTTACATAACTGCAATACCAATGTCACACCTAACTCAACAAATAATTCCACAGTCCGTATTTAAATTTCCGCAGTTGTCCCCCACAAGGTTTGCGTATCTGGTTTGTTCAAAACAAGATCCCGTCAGGAATGTCCCTCTTTTTCTAGAATAATCGCCCCCTCCCCTCTTCCTCCCAAATACACTGCTTTTGAAGCGGCTGGACCTCTGCCCTTGTGTGTCCACAGTCTGGCTCTGTCTGATGGGTTCCTTACAGTCCTGCTCAGCTGGTTCCTCTGTCCTCTGATTTTCCTGCATCTGGAACTGAAAAGGAACCAAAGGCTTAATTCGGTTACAATTAAACATGTTTGGCAACAACACCTCATGGGGGATGCAGTGCCCTTCACATTGCTCGTAGCTTCAGAACCACACAGCCCATGCCTTTGGGACAACGCACTTCCGGTGTCTTCGACACCTCCTGTGTGGCCCTTTCCAAAAACCCCGGATCTTTTCTGTTATCCTACATGCTGTGTTGACTACTTCTTGTGTTTTCTTTAGTTTTATCACATAAGCATGCATACCTCCAAGTAATACATTTTTTAGCTCTAAGCTTGTATAAATGAAATCATGATTTTCACTCCACACTGATTCTGCAGTTTTTCCACTTGATATGTGAAGCTACAGGTCATTCAGTTTCATGTCTGTGTCCTATTCTCTTGCATTATTTATCCATCCTACTCTTGATTGGAGAAGGAAATGGCAACCCACTCCAAGCATCCTTGCCTGGAAAATCTCGTGGACAGAGGAACCTGGTGGGCTGCAGTCCGTGGGGTCGCAACGAGTGACTAACACTTACACTTCCTCTTGACTGACATTGGATTTTTTCCATGTTTGTTGTTACAGACGGTCCTGCAGCAAATACCTTCATGCATATTTGTGGTCTCCTTGTCCAGGAGTTTGTCTAGGGCGCATATCTAGGGATGTAATCGCAGGGGTATGGATGGTGTCTGTGAGTACACCTTTGCCAGGAGGATCAGTCGAGGTACAGTTACAAAGAACACAAGAGCCTAGCTCATCGAAACAGAAAGGGATTTATTATAGGTTATCGATCATTTGCAGAGATGTTGGGAGGGTTGAGGGAACAGACTCTAGGCTGAGATTCTAGGAATGATTCCCAAAGCCACACCAAACGACTGGGCCACCAAAAAAGCTGCCACTTGCCCCTTCATCAGGAAGTTATGTTTTGGACTGGAAAGCTGCTGGGGTAGTTCTGGCTGCAAAGCCACAGAGCGCTACGTACAATTAGGAAGCCACTTCGGCTAAATCAGGAAGCTGCTGTCAGACCTTCTGGCTCCAGAACCAGGCTACCTCTGGCCTGAAACTGACTTTTATAACTGGGAAGCCACCATTATAATCCCTGCCAGTAAAACGAACGCCCCAAGCTCTGCCTCGCTCCCCACTCAATGGAGTTCAGGTCTCACTGAACGCACCGGACAGGCCAAGGCTCTGTCATACCCAGGACCCTGGCCATGGGGGTGTCTTGGAACCATTGACTTTAGTTTTCTGTCCTTTGAAATACAGAATGGCACTCTAGAAGGAGGCCAGAATGAACACAGAGCAAATTAGTTCAGAGTTAATGTCAACTTGCTTCCCAGTGGGGTGGAGCCGGTCTCTACTCTCGCCAGCAAAGCAGGGCGGTGCTTGTGGTTCTACATTCTTGCCAGTGTTGGGTTTTGTGGGGTGTTGTTTTTGAAAAGCTACTTTGTTATGATCTGTATTTGTGGCCCCATGATTAATAATAAGGTTGAGTGTGTCTTCACATCTACGTGTTCATATATATCGGCCATTCCTGTTTCCTTCTCACAGCTGGGCTTGTTTATGCCTGCTGCCTGTTTCCTGCTCTTTTTCTTTCTTCTTCATCTGGACCCTTCGCATATTCTCAATAATGATTCTTTGCGAGCTGTGTTTCACAAATAGCGTCTCAGACTGAAGCTGATCTTTTCCCTTTTCAAGTGGTGATTTTACTGAGCAGAAGCCCTTATTATTACTCAATTTTGTCAATTTTTTCTTTATGATTTGTGCTTTTCTCACTCGCTTAAAAAGATCATTAAGATATTATTTATTATTTTGTAAAAAAAAGGGCTTCAAAATTTTACTTTTCTTATTTTACTTCCTGATCTGCCTGGAATTGATTTTTATGTATGGTGTGAGACAGGAGTCCATTTTCATTTATGGGTAACACCTCTGGTCTGCAATCTGATCGACCATGTGTCTCTCTTAAGTGTGGGTCAATTTCTGAGCTCTCTCTCTCTCTTTTTTTTTTTTTCTGTTGATCTGTTTTCCATCCTTGTGTTAGTAACACACCATCCTAATCACCGAAGCTTTATGATGCGTCTTTAATCTGGTAGAACAGGCTCATCTTTTCACTTACTCTCGGCCCTTTTAATTCTGGATCACAAAGTTCCACAACATATCTTCTTGAGATTTTTATTGGAATTCATTGAATCTACATAACAGTTTGGATAGAAATGAGATCTTGAAGCTATTCAATCTTCCTATCCATAGAAAAAATTTGTCATTCTGCTTATTTTGGTCGTATTTAATGTCTCCCACCAAAGTTTTATAACTTTCTCCAAAAAGGTCTTGTATATCTTTTGTTAAGTTTATTCCTTGGTACCTTATTTTGTTGTTGCTATTGCAAAAGATATTTTTACAAATTGCACTTCCTAACTTTTTTTTTTTGTTGGTATGTAGAAATGCAGTTGACCCGTATATTAATTTTATGTCTAGCAAACTTACTAAAGGCTTTTTGTTAATTCTAAGAGTTTACGGATAACTGGAAGTTGTCTATGAAGAACTTAATGTTTGCACATCATGACAATTTGGCTTCCTTCTATTCTGAACCTGTATCATCCTTGCCTTAGTACACTGCTCAGATTTCCGGTACCCGGCTGAGAACAGGTGGGCACAGTGTATGTCCTTTCGTTATTCCTGATTGTAAGGAGCATGTGTTAATATTTCACAACTGAGAACAAGATTTGCATTATTAGTTTGAAGGGAGCTTTTGTCATATTAAGGACATTCCTTTCCCTTTCTAGTTTGTAAAGAAATTAAAAAATTATTTTTTTCCTCATGAATGCTCTTTTGAATTTTATCAAATGTTTATCCCATATCAATTCAGGTCACAATGTAGTTTTTCTTCTACTAACAATAGAAATTACACTGATACATGTTTTCAGTTCAGTTCAGTCTCTCAGTCACATCTGACTCTTTGCGACCCCATGGACTGCAGCACAACAGGCATCCCTGTCCATCACCAGCTCCCAGAGTTTACTCAAACTCATGTCCATTGAGTCGGTGATGCCATCCAAACATCTCATCCTCTGTCATCCCCTTCTCCTCCTGCCTTCAGTCTTTCCCAGCATCAGGGTCTTTTTAAATGAGTGAGCTCTTTGCATCAGGTGGCCCAAGTATTGGAGTTTCATCTTCAGCATCAGTCCTTCCAATGAACATTCAGGACTGATTTCTTTTAGGATGGACTGGTTGCAGTCCAAGGGACTCTCAAGAGTCTCCTCCAACACCACAGTTCAAAAGCATCAATTCTTCTGTGCTCAGCTTTCTTTATAGTCCAACTCTCACATCCATACATGACTACTGGAAAAACCATAACCTTGACTAAAAGGACCTTTGTTGGCAAAGTAATGTGTCTGCTTTCTAACATGCTGTCTAGGTTGGTCATAACTTTTCTTCCAAGGAGTAAGCATCTTTTAATTTCATGGCTGCAGTCACCATCTGCATTGATTTTGGAGCCCAAGAAAATAAATTCTGCCACTGTTTCCACAGTTTCTCTATCTATTTCCCATGAAGTGATGGGACTAAATGCCATGATCTTCGTTTTCTGAATGTTGAGCTTTAAGACAACTTTTGCACTCTCCTCTTTCCCTTTCAGCAAGAGGCTTTTTAGTTCTTCTTTACTTTCTGCCATAAGGATGGTGTCATCTGCATATCTGAGGTTATTGATATTTCTCCCGGCAATCTTGATTCCAGCTTGTGCTTCTTCCAGTCCAGCGTTTCTCATGATGTATTCTGCATAGAAGTTAAATAAGCAGGGTGACAATATATAGCCTTGATGTACTCCTTTTCCTATTCGGAACCAGTCTGTTGTTCCATGTCCAGTTCTAACTGTTGCTTCCTGACCTGCATACAGGTTTCTCAAGAGGCAGGTCAGGTGGTCTGGTATTCCCATTGCTTGAAGAATTTTCCACAGTTTATTGTGATCCACACAGTCAAAGGCTTTGGCATAGTCAATAAAGCAGAAATAGATGTTTTTCTGGAATTCTCTTGCTTTTTCGACGATCCAGCGGATGTTGGCAATTTGATCTCTGGTTCCTCTGCCTTTTCTAAAACTAGCTTGAACATCTGGAAATTCACGGTTCATGTATTGCTGAAGCCTGGCTTGGAGAATTTTGAGCATTGCTTTACTGGCGTGTGAGATGAGTGCAATTGTGCGGTAGTTTGAGCATTCTTTGGCATTGCCTTTCTTCGGGATTGGAATGAAAACTGACCTTTTCCAGTCCTGTGGCCACTGCTGAGTTTTCCAAATTTACTGGCATATTGAGTGCAGCACTTTCACAGCATCATCTTTCAGGATTTGAAATAGCTCAGCTGGAATTCCATCACCTCCACTAGCTTTGTTTGTAGTGATGCTTCCTAAGGCCCACTTGACTTCACATTCCAGGATGTCTGGTTCTAGGTAGTGATCACACCATCGTGATTAGGATTAGGGTTGATGCTGACCTAGCCTTTCAATCCCAGCATAAACCCAGTTCAGTCAGGATTTATTTTCATTTCTTTAAGTTTCTGGATCTGTTTGCTATTTTGCTCAGGACTTTTGCATTCATGTTTGTGAATGAGACTGATCTTCAATTTCTTCTCTAGTTCAGTCCTTGCCTGGGTCGGGAAATGTTCCTTTTTTCCTTTTCTCTAAAGAGTTTGCGTAAGTTTGGATTGTTGGGTCTTTGCTGCTGTTTAGTTGCTAACTTGTTTCCGACTCTTTGTGACCCCATGGACTGCGGCCCGCTGGGCTCCTCTCTCCATGGGATACTCCAGGCAAGAACGCTGGAGCGGGTTGCCATTTCCTTCTTCCGGGGATCTTTCCCATGCAGGGACTGAACCTGAGCCTCCTACTTGGCATAAGTTTGGATTGTTGGGTCTTTCAGATGCTAGAGCCAGTCAGCTTAGTGGAGAGCCGTGCGCTTGGAGTCAGAGGCATGCTTGAGAGCTCTTCTTACCGCTTAGTAGCTGAGAGCTCGGGCTGGTAAGTTGCATCTCTGGGACTCAGGTACCGCCTCAGCTAAACCGGAAGTAGCAGTACACACTCTCCTGCCTCAGAGGGTTGTTGGCTTGCCATGGGCACTGAACGGGATACTTTCTGCCAAAGCGCAGTGTAAATCCTTTAGGGAAGGTAATGCCTGCCAATGCTGGCTTTGGGGAAACATCGCCCCATGGATTATTCCCTCTGTGATACTATAGAAATCAGAGGAGGGACGTGGAAATGCTCTCGGAGACCTCCGCTACAGCTTGGGTTGGGCAGAAGCACTATCAGTGCGCTTCCAGAAGAGAAGGTGTTGGCAGCTTCTGAAGTCAGATTTCTAACTTCTCCTTCAGACCCTCCAAGAGGGCCCAGGTCACTGAATCACTGACTGTCAGGGCTGGACAGGGCTCACGTCCAGTCACTGGGGAACCGCAGCCAAGAAGGTATGAACTCAGGCCAGATATTTGGAAGCTTCATTGTAAGCCTGACATTAACTGTTGCATGTGGGTTTTAATTTATAAATACAATACCTTCTCACAGGAACAGGAGAGATTTTAAACGACACACACATACACAAATTTTTTTTCTTTTTCCTCTGGTCACCTCAGCCTGTTCTCCTCCTTAGAGATAACTTTTTAAACTTTCTCTTTTCAATTTTTCTGATAATCCCTGCCGCAATTCTGCTGCAGCTGCTGCTAAGTCGCGTCAGTCGCGTCCGACTCTGCCACAATTCTGCAGGACTGCTATTTCTTGATTTGTAACTTTGCAGACAGTATCCATTGCCTCCCCGCCACAGTGATGAATTTATCTTTTTCTTTTACTCCTCTCTGCTGTCTGCTGGTCACATTTTGTTTGTAGCTCTTCTCTTGGTGACTGCTATATTAATATTTAACACTATCATTAATAATAAATCAATAATATTTAATACTATGAGATATTCAAGGAACATTTTGAGACTTCTGGATCTTGACCTATCGATTGAGAGTTTCCCTGGAGTTCTCACCACATAAGATGAGAAGACTGCTTCCTCCATGTGTGCCTTACTTCTCCCACCTCCAGCGGTCTCCTAACCCCTGCCATCCCTACCATTACGCTTCAGCGTCTTGCTTTGTAACATAAGATCCTGTTCTATAACCATATATGTCCTCTATGCGTTCCCTGTAGTTTGGTTCTGAAAACTGAAAGCCAAGTGTTTATAATTTATCCAGAGTTTATTATTAAGATAATATAAACGTGGTTGTTAAACTAGAGAAGTGAATGAAACACGATGTTAACCAATGCCGGTTCTTAAAAGAAGAACCTCTCAAAAACTGAAGAATGATTTCCAGTGAAGAGGCCCAGCGTATTGTAACTAATTACCTTGATCACTACCTTACACATCCATCTTATAAATAAAATTATCCAGCTTTTTAATTACATAATTTCTTGCAGAGAACCAATTTTCTTTATGAATACATTTTTTTAAAGAACTCGCTGAATGTTTCTAATTTTTCTAGGCTCTAATTTGGACCTGCTGCTTCCAGGCCGCCGGGGGAGCTGTCATCCTGGGGTTTCTACTTGTTCTCTTCCGGGTTAGGTTCCCTGCAGGCCTTATCTGTCATGTTTTGTGGTTCTTGTTTGACTGTGGTACGTGCTTGAAAAATACTTTCCGAGAAGGTCGCTATGTGATAAGTAAGTGAGTCCTCGCACATGCATTAACATCTAGATTTTATTATGCTCTGTGATTGAAAACTCAGGAAGATACAGCGTTTGTTTAAGAAAAAATTTCTTCAAAACTTAAGGACAATACTCGTTGTCTAATGGCATTAAATGTTGCTGATAAGAAATCTGATACCAATATGATTCTGGCTCCTCTGTAGGCAGCTTATTCTTTCTTTCCGTAAACCTTTTATCTGTCATTCTAAAATTTCAAGATGATTGCCCCAGGGCCGTGTGTGTGTGTGTGTGGTGTGTGTGTGTGTGTGTGTTTGGTTGTGTGGTTTTCCTTTTCATGACCTGGTGTTGTCTGCAAAATGATGTGTCTTTCTTTTGCTCTGGAAAATTTTAATAATTTCCTGTCTTGTATGTTTTTTGTTCTTTCCCTTGGACATCTATTAGTGATGTCAGACTTCCTGAGATTATCCCCTTAAGTCTCTTAACCTTTTGAATGTATTTTTTGTAAATCTCTGAGTTTTTAATTTATAATCTGAGATATCAATGTTTGTCTTCTAGCCCTTCCATCGAATATTTTATGTTGTCAATTATATTTTTAAAATTCAAGGCCTTTTTCCTATCTGAGTTTTGGGGTGAGCATACCGCGCTGCTTCTTCATGCTCCTCCGAGCTGTGTCCCTCCTTCCAACTTTTCTCCCTCCTCCTCCTCCTCTTCTACTTGCTACTTTTCTCTGAGATACCGATTAGAAAGTTTTGAAGGTCTCTTCTCTTGTTGCCTATACCACCCGATTCCTCTAGGGTATCTTGTTTTTGTTCATCTGATTCCATCTCTCTTGCGTGGTTAATGTTCCCCCTCTAACTATCAGTTAGTTGTTCAGAATGATATTTACTTAGCTCTTTCTCTGAGCCAGACACTGAGCAAGACAGGCTAGGTAGCCTACCCCCATGGAGCCTGCGCAGTGGGGAAGAGGCCGAAATTATCAAGATAAACAGGAATGTCAGTTTGTGTACGTGTCATGAAGGAAGCAGAGCAGGGTGACGTGAGAGTCAGTCACGAGGCGGGGGCCCTCTGTAGCCAGTGGCTGGGAAGGCTTCTTTTAGAATGGGACAGAGATCTGATCAGTGTGACCGCGTGGGAGGGGGTCAGAGGGGAAGGCTCAGATCACAGAGCGACCAGGTGTAGGAGGTTTGGCTTTGATTTAACTGCAGTGCAAAACCATCATGGGGGGCTCATGCCCTGGTTTATGTGTTTAACGGTCAGCGCTCCCTGCTGAGTGGCGACTGACCAGAGATCATCAAGGGTGGCCGTGAGGAGCCTCCTCTTGCCGTGTCTAAGCTAAGAGCGAGGTTGGGGTGGGGGTGACAGTGTGGCATGAGGCATGGGCACCAGGAGAATGTGCGTCTTGAAGGCAGGACAGGAAGTGCTGCCGGGAGAGAGTGGCCCATCGTGCTAACTGCGGTGGAGAGGTCACAAAGGTTCGGACACAGCAGTGAGCATCACACTTGACAGGTGACGGCCAGCGGTGGATTCATCACGTCCCATAGGTAGCTTGGAAAGTCCTTTAATACTTGTCGCCAACACAAAGCCCTTTTCAGAGCTCTCCATTTATCTTCCAAAGCCCTCTCTTCACACACTTCTTTACTGTTCTTTTACTTGCCCCCGTGAGGAGCAAATGCTTAAAAAAATCGCCCCGTCTCCTTGTAATTCCTGCTTGCCTGCTACGTTGCTTCAGTGTGTCCGACTCTTTGCGACCCTATGGAATATAGCCCACCAGGCTCCTCTGTCCATGGGGTTCTCCAGGCACGAATACTGGAGTGAATTGCCATGCCCTCCTCCAGGGGATTTTCCCTGGATTTTCCAGGAGTCAAACCCACATCTCCTATGTCTCCTGCATTGGCAGGTGGGTTCTTTATCACTAGCACCACCTGGGAAGCCCGGAATTCCAGCTTATCTGTGAGCAAAAAGGGCTCTTGAATTCCATTTTGTTAATAGGGTGGGTACGTGCAGGGACTAGGGCTTTTGGGGGCCTTCTGGTGCTGAAGCCAGGGAAGGGTAAGGTAGGGCAAGCACCAGGCAATTATCAGGAAATGGATGAAGTTATTAAAGCTGTGAGATGCTGTTTGGATGCACTGAATATCTGAAACCAGGGGACTAAACCACACATCTGTAAATTTTCCTTTAAAACTCTGAAGCACAAAGTGTGAGTTTATTTCTTAAGTTACCCGACACACATAGATGCTTTTCTCAAAGTCCAGACTTGTGAAGGTGGAGATCAGAGCCAGCTGCTGAAGGAATGTGGAGAACTCGCAGAGGAACGCAGCAGAGGTGGCTCTGCTGTAAAGGTATTGGCTCATTTTATCCCGTGACCGCCCCGGGCTGTTGGGGGTTTTCATTCCTGCTTACAGATGAGGAAGCTGAGGGCTGGCCACCGTCACACAAGCTAGTGACCAATATACGTGGTAGTTGAACCCACACGTGATTCCAGAGTCTCAAGCAGCCTTGCAACCAAACCTGTCTTCAGCCCCATCTTTTCCTTCACTTTTAAAGGACCCTGGCACTGCTCCTGAGCCTTTTGCCGGTCTGTGGTGTGAATCCTGACCTTCCCCCCTGGTAACTCAGGTTTGCTAAATCGGTGTCTTCTCCTCCTTCACCTTCTAGCTTCCAAAATTGCCTCTCCCCAGCCCCTCTGTCTTGTGGGTCTACGCCTTGAAGATCACTTTACCGTTACTTTGGTTTAGGGAGGAAATGGAAGTAAAAATACTAACGTATAGTCTGTCATCCTTAAGTGAAAGTTGTCACTTAAACCTTCATTTTTTGCTTATTTATGGCTGCCTTGGGTCCTCTTGGCTGCGACCAGGCGTCTTTCTGGCCGCCATGGGTGGGGGCTGCTCTCCCTGGCGGAGCTCGGGTTTCTCTGCCGTCTCTCGCTAGGGTGCGTGGGCTCCGCGGCGTGCGGGCTTCGGAAGCTGCAGCGAGCGGCCTGAGGTTCTTGGGCTCAGCAGTGGTGGCACCTGGGCTTAGGTGCCCCTGCTGCTAAGTCGCTTCAGTCATGTCTGACTCTGTGCGACCCCACAGACGGCAGCTCACCAGGCCCCCCGTCCCTGGGATTCTCCAGGCAAGAACACTGTCACGTTCAAATCCTCGCAGACCAGGGATGGCACCAGCATCCCCTGCCCTGGCAGGCGGATTCTCACCCACTGCACCACCAGGGAAGTTCGGCCATTTTTTTAAAGTTTCAAATTAAGAGATGCAAGTTCAATTCAGAGCACTTAGAAAATAACGAAAAGGACAAAGGGGAACCACCCCCCTCCACTTCCCAAACCTTATCATCAGAGGTCACCATAGTTAACACCTTTGTTTGTGACTCGAAATAGCTTCTTTGCAATAAATTCTCAGTTTTGAAAATGATGGATAGACTAGCATGTGCATGCTAAAGGCTTGTGACATATGTTGCCAGGGTGACCCATGGAGAAGCCGATTGCCATACGCAATCGACCAGCGCTGATTTTTTAAGTGTTGCCATCAACAAGGGTTAGTATTCTTTTTAAAACATCTGCAGTCTTGTAGGGAAAAAAATAGTCATGTATGGATGTGAGAGTTGGACTATAAAGAAAGCTGAGTGCTGAAGAATTGATGCTTTTGAACTGTAGTGTTGGAGAAGACTCTTGAGAGTCCCTTGGACTGCAAGGAGATCCAACCAGTCCATTCTAAAGGAGATCAGTCCTGGGTGTTTTTTGGAAGGACTGATGCTAAAGCTGAAACTCCAATACTTTGGCCACCTGATGCGAAGAGCTGACTCATTCATTGGAAAAGACCCTGATGCTGGGAAAGATTGAGGGCAGGAGGAGAAGGGGATGGCAGAGGATGAGATGGTTGGATGGCATCACCCACTCAATGGACATGAGTTTGGGTAAACTCTGGGTGTTAGTGATGGACAGGGAGGCCTGGCGTGCTTCAGGTCATGGGATCACAAAGAGTTGGAGACGACTGAGCGACTGAACTGAACCGAGGGGAAAAAACAGTGTCTCCTTTTAATTTGCCTTTGTTAAATCCTTCCCTGGTGGCTCAGTGAGGAATCCACCTGCAATATAGGAGACCTGGGTTTGATCCCTGGGTGGGGAAGATCCCCTGGAGGAGGAAATAGCAACCTTTACCTGGAGAATTCCATGGACAGAGGAGCCTGGCAGGCTACACTTCATGGGGCTGCAAAGTGTCGGACAGGAATGAGCAACCAGCACACAAATCCTAGTGACTCTAAGTCCTGTACGACACATAACCCTATAAAATCTGCTGTGAATTGTCAATTTGTATTTCTTCTTTTCTGAATTACATTTCTCATTTTTTCTGCCTATTTCCAATTAGTGTTTTTATTTTATTGATTCATAAGAATATATCAAGGCTATGATACAGTACTTCAAAATGATCTTCCTGCTGCCTTTCAGTTTTTAAAGATCTTTTTTCGCATTGTGCTTTTAGGCAATTGGTTCTTTCTTGTATATCCATATCTTTGTTATTCTGTTCTTACCCCAAGGCTGTGCTTATTACCTGCATGTCTTTTTGTTCTTACATGGTTTCATAAGGCATGGAATAATGCTCTAACTTTAGTCTTTTTCTTATTTACCATTTATTTACACAACATTATTTTAAATATGTTTCCACACTGACTTGAAGCATCACTTTTATTTGGATGTTTTGGAGCAAGGACCATGAACCTCTCAGTATACCGTGCTCCCCCTCAGAACAGGTGAGTCCCTGTTTCTTTCTGAGTCTCTGTGTCTTCATCTGTCAGTGGTGTCAGGGGAAGGCATCATTCTTGCTCTTGCTATTTTGCAGCCTGAGATGCTCTCATTCATGAATTCCACAGGCGTGCATGAGTCCTCTGTGGTGCCAGGGTTTGTGCTAAACACTGGGAATACAAAAGAAACTGGAGTGAGGCAGTCATGTCAGTAAGCTGGAGACAGATCCAGCAGGAGTCATTCCGCCTGGACGGGTCTCAGCTACACAGGAAAGGGGGGATTACAGAGTCTTCGGGATGTTGAGCGAAATGGTCATGACGGTTGTTTCCGAGGGTGGGATCTCACTTGCACTTCTGTCCCTTCTTTATTCGTTGCTGCAGTATTGCTTGTGTGTTTTGCAAGCATGCACATTATTCCTCTTAAATAAATCATTATTGTAAAAACAAAAAAAAAGGACCTCTGTTTCACAGAGTTGGCTTAATTGCAATCCTTGGTTGGAACACTCTCTTGGGGACCCCCCTTACCTTTACAAAAAGAAAACAAGAAGAAGCCTGCAGGGGTTAGCACAGCCCCAAGGGAGGGAGGCTTCTCCAGGAACGTGACGGGAGGGTGTTCCAGGGGTGGACATGCCGCGGGGGTGTGAGGGGACAAGGCGCAGCAGCCGGGAACAATGCAGCCTTCAGGGACTTGGGAGTAATTCAGCTTGTCAGAGGCCGGGTCGTAAACGGGAGTGACCGCGTGTTATCTGCCGTGTGTAGAGAACATTGGAAATGAATAATTTTAGGGCTGTGAGAATTTCCATGTGTAAGGCTCTCATATATCCAATTAAACCAGTCCTCTGGGGCATCTTCTCACAAATGGAGGATTAGATATTCTTCCTATTAAAAAGGGTAACTTTTTAATATATCTCCGGTGCTATATTAGTAACCAGAGAAATACTCTCTAAGCTAAAAAACATACCTAGGTAAAATAAACAATATAAATAAAAGCATACAGGGAATTCCCCAGTGGTCCAGTGGTTGGGACTCTGCTTTCACTGCCAAGGGCCTGCAGGGCTTCAGTCCCTGGTTGGGGAGCTGAGATCCTTACAAACTGTGCAGTGTGGCTATATATATGTGTGTGTGTGTGTGTGTGTGTGTGTGTATATATATATATATCACACATAAATGTGTATATCCCAAATTATTAACAAAACGGTATCTTTGCAAAGACGACCTTTCTGTCCAGCATCGTCAATGCCCAGCCTTCCCTGGGACACGTTGACACGTCCCTGACCCCCCTGTGCTCTCCATACTGGTCTCACGAGCATTTCACGTCTCTGCTCTCCTTCCCAGTAAAACGCCACCTCACTGTTCCACCTGTCTGCCTCCCTCTCTCCCCATTCCTCCTCCGGCTTCCAGCCCCTCTGGACCACCGAGACTGTCGTCATCAAGGTCAGCAGAGACCTCCGACCTACCGAGTCGGGTCGTCTGATGCTGCCCGCCTTGTACTGTGCCTTTCAGCAGTGTTTGGAAGGCTGGCCACGCCCTCCTGTTGGAAAGGTCTCTCTGAGCTTCCACCCCGTCCCTTTCTGCTGGCTTTCCTGCTACCCGGCTGGCTGCGTCTTCTCAGTGTGCATGTGTGTGAGACCTCTAGATGCTAGAATATTCTAGGACTCAGCTCTGGGTCCCCTCTCTTTTCCTTGTTTTCTCCCCAGTGAGCTCATCGGCAGTCTTGACTTCCTCTGCCACCGACAGACCCCATCGAAGACCCCAGTAGCCTGACTTCCCCCCGGATCTTAGATTCCTGCTCCCTTGGCCCCTGCTGCCGCCGCTGCTAAGTCGCTTCAGCCATGTCTGATTCTGTGCGACCCCACAGACGGCAGCCCACCAGGCTCCTCTGTCCACAGGATTCTCCAGGCACGAATACTGGAGTGGGTTGCCAGTTCCTTCTTCAACTTAGCCCCTCTGCAGAGGTGTTTTTTAAGCATCTCAGACTCAGGTGGCCAGGTGAATCCTTGCTTTTCTACCCTTTCACAGTGGCTTCTCCTGGGTTTTCTCTGTCTTACTAAGTGACTGGCACCTCCATCTTACTCTCTGGGACCTCAAACCCAGGAATCATTTGTTATTCTTTTGGCTGTGCCACGTGGCTTACAGGATCTTCATTCCTTGACCAAAGATAGAACCCAAACCCCCAGCAGTGGAAGCTCAGAGGCCTAGCCACTGGACTGCCAGGGAGGTCCCACAGGAACCATTCTCTTTTTTTTTGTAAACAGATGATCATTCACTATTTGTTAAGTATCTTTACAAAGCATGTTGTTATAATCATATGCTAAAACATCAGACTGCACATGTGAAATAGCGACAGTTCATTGCATTTAAATTGATCACACTGAAGCAGTGATAAATGCACTTAACAAAATAAATGAAAATTAGGGCAAAACGGATTATTCTGTTTATGATCTTAAGAACTTTTTACTTCTAGCCGTATCCTTTTTAAAGATTTTGGTAATGATCTTCTCTAAGGAACCCATTACACACATTACTCTCACACACACACACATAACTTCCCACAGGAATCATTATTGATGACTTTCTTTGGCTCTTTTCATTCAGCCACCTAATCTTGCCAGATTTATTTCAGAAATATATTCCAAGCCTGCCCACCTCCCCCATCAGCAAGGCTCAGATCCTAGTCAAAGCCACTGTCTTCCTAGCTGGTCTGCTCCAGCGCTCTCCTGACCAGTCCTCCCCTTCCCTGACATATCTCTGCACTGGACACAGATCATTTTGAAACGTGAGTCAGAGCAGCACACGGTGCTCCAAGCCTCCCCCTGGCTCGGGTGACAGAGCATGTCCAGTCTCCTGAAGTCCTGCAGACTCCGACTCAGGCCCCGCCCTCCTCACCATCCACACGTCGAACACTCTGCCCCCTTGGTCTCTGCCTCTCAAGCACACGAAACTTGTACCTCCCTTGGACCTTGGAGTTTGCTGTTCCCTCTACCTAAAATGCTTTTCCCCAAGATCTTTGCATGGCTGACTCCTCATCCATCATTCAGGTCTCTGTTTAATTACCACCACCTGGACGAAGCCTCCCTAGGGTCACCTAGACCTGCTTTACGGCACAGTGTTTCAAAAAGTTGTCAGAATGGAGCTCATGCCCATTCTGATATTTCCTTTTCTCTTGATTTTTGCTTCCCAACCAGAATGAAAGCTCGGAGAGCACCAAGACCCTGTAGGACTTGCTGACGGGAGTGTCTTTGACACCTAGAACCTTGCCTGGCGCTCAGTAAGGGTTTGTTGACTGAGAACGTGTTATCTTGTCACGTGGGTTGGAGATAACCTTGGCCTCATTTCATAGGCAGGAGAACGACACCAAAGAGGCTGGTTGGAACATCCGAAGTGAAAGGACTGTTTGGAGCATCAGTGCTGGCATCCGATCCCGGAGCCTTGAGTTTAATCCCCAGTAATACTACCTTCAGGATTTATCCCTCTGGAACCAAGAGCTCATTCGACAAAAATGGGGAGGATTCCTAAAGTATCCGTAAGCAGGTGAGTTACCTTTTCATACGTGGGGAAGCAAACACAGGCTGGAAATGAGGTTTACTAAAGCGTCAAGAACTATTTTAATCAGATGAGCTGGTCAAGTTTATACAAAATCCTTTCTTTGTTTAAACCTATAATTAACACATAGTATGATTTCTATTAGAACTCGTGGCTTGAACGCAGATCTGGTTACTAAGGGCACAGAACCGCAGGAAGGAGCCCCCCGGGCTCTGTCGCAGGTGGCTTCTGCTGGTGGCAGGGAAGTCCCTGCCTCCCGGGTGTCTTCCCCTGGCGTCTGCTCTGTGGCTGTGCACAAGTGCTTCTGCAGAGCGCTCTAAGTGTTTCAGAGTGGGGTGGTTACGCGTTTGCTCCTGTGAATAATCGAGTGTGTCCCTTCCCCTCACCCTTCAGAACCCACGTTCTTCAGGGACCCATCGTAAGTGTTTTGTAGGATTCCTGATTGCAGTCCATGCTGACTCATGAGGTCTGCAGTGGATTCTGGCTCTTCAGGAAAAGCTGGCCCTCTGACCTCTTGGCCCCATGTGGAGAGTGCGGATGGAGAGTCCATCTTTTCTGATGTGGAGGGGAATCTCCTGGAGGAGGACTTGGTGTCAGGACCACACCTTTCTGAGGCCTACCTACACGGCTCTGGGACACCTGCTCACCAACTCTCAAACTGTCGCCCTGGCCCTTGGCTCCGCTTAGAGGGTGACGGGTGGGCAGAGGTCGGGAGGAAGGGACGGGCGGCCAAGAAGTTCAAGGCAAAACCTTTTGTTTCTGCTTTGATTCTCCAGAAAGTCAATACTCCTCTGAGTATCAGTCACCAGCTGGAAAAAAGACATTTCTGAAACAATTGGGGAAATTTAACATGGATTGTGTGTTAGATGCTGTTGGCTTTTGTTGAATGGGGCAATCAGTTCAGTTCAGTCGCTCAGTCGTGTCCGACTCTTTGCGACCCCATGAACTGCACCACGCCAGGCCTCCCTGTCCATCACCAACTCCCGGAGTTCACTCAGACTCACGTCCATTGAGTCCGTGATGCCATCCAGCCATCTCATCCTCTGTCATCCCCTTCTCCTCCTGCCCCCAATCCCTCCCAGCATCAGAGTCTTTTCCAATGAGTCAACTCTTCGCATGAGGTGGCCAAAGTATTGGAGTTTCAGCTTTAGCATCATTCCTTCCAAAGAAATCCCAGGGCTGATCTCCTTCAGAATGGATTAATTGGATCTCCTTGCAGTCCAAGGGACTCTCAAGAGTCTTCTCCAACACTACAGTTCAAAAGCATCAATTCTTCTTCACAGTCCAACTCTCACATCCATACATGACCACAGGAAAAACCATAGCCTTGACTAGATGGACCTTAGTCGGCAAAGTAATGGTTATATTTTAAAAATCCTATCTGTTAGAAATGCACAGTGAAGTACTTACAGGCGAGATGGTGCAGTGGCTGGGATGTGTTTTAAGCTCCAGAAGAAAGGGTGAGTGTTTGTGGAAGAGGGTAGATAAAAGTAGTAAGGGAGACAGCTGATGGCTGAAACTGTGTACAAGGGAATTCTTCACACTAGTCTCTCCAGCTCTTATAAGCTTAAAATTTCCTCAACAAAATGGTTTTTAAATTCCATCATTATCCATGCATTCAGTCAAGTTTATAAATTACTTATTTTGCTTGTCCTGAAGAATGTGGGGCTGCAGTGGGTCACTCAGGACTTATACAGAGGACGTGTCAACCAAGAACTAAGGCCACAACCCACAAGCACCAGCCTGGCTGAGTGAGAGGTCTCGTCACCTTGCTGGGTCATCTGCGACCAGGGGTCTGTCTCCTCGCCCTTCTGACCTTGTAAGCCTGTCGTGATGCTTACACTTCCCCTGGGAAGTGGACAGACACTAGAGGGACCTCCCTGGTGGTCCAATGGTTTAGACTTCGCCTTCCAATGCAGGGAGTGTAGGTTCCCTGGTCAGGGAGCAGAGATTCCACAAGCCTCACCGCAAGCAAACAGAACCTAAAACAGAAGCAACAATGTAACAACTTCAGCAAAGACTAAAAAAATGTTCCGCACCAAAAAAAAAATCTTGAAGAACAGATACTGTAGAAAAGCAAAGCCCAGCTGAGTCAAGGCGTGCTCCCTCCTCCCTCCTCCCTCCTCCGTCCCTTCCTCCTTCCTTCGGGAGATTCGGGGATTCTGGTCCTCAGCTCTGCCTTCCCGCTCCTTTCTTTCTTGCAAATTTTCCACTTTGCAAATCTCAAAGCAAAAGACAAGACAGAAAACGCACCCTGTGTTCTCCCTTTGGAATCCCATGACAAGTCCTGGTAGTCGAGACTCACTGACCCTTAGCACCCCTCCCCGAGGTCTCTGTGGGATGTTTCTGCACTTTGGAGGTTACCAGGGGGCTGGCCTCCTTCCGGTCTTGGCAGATGTCCTGCATGAGGCGCACATTGTCCCGACACCTAGGTTACAGGGGTGGAGCAAGAAGATAAAGGAACTGCAATATTTGAGGGCCCTGATGGTTTCGTGTCACCTTGAATGCACACGAATGGTTTCTGCAGTTTCAAAAAGGTGCCTGGGAGAATTGGGTTAATTATTCACCACAGGGGGAAAAAGTCCTTTGTGCTAATCTGAGACCATTAAAATCCAATCTAGGCACTGAGCTTTGACTGTGCTGCCAAGGAAAGCGAGCTTGGAGACTCTGGGCCCTCCTCTCTCATCCCCTAGATTTGTGTCTTGCTGAGGGGCCGCACTCCCAGGACGTGCTCCGCACCGCGCCTGTGACCCCACGGCTCGGCTGGACCTGGGAGCTAAGCGGGAGGCCTGGGCCGAGAGGGCGTCATGTCCTCTGGCACAGGCTGAAGTTACAAAACCGCCTTGGCAGGAAGAGACTGAGGTGTGAGGAATGAGTCCGGAAAAGAGAAAACCACCTTTTGGAGGAAGGGAAGGTGAGAACAGGAAATTTCAGGTAGATCTCTCCGCACCCTGAATGCACCTCAGCCACCTTGCTCCCTCCCTGGACGGGGCTTCCTGCAGCCAAGTAAGGGTCTCGCTCCCTCCTACATCCCCCTCATTTCTCCACCCTCAGAAACTCCCTCCGCCCACGTGCTGTTTTAGTAAATCTTGTGCGCTTCCAACAGGCCCTCCTCCTCACCTCTGCCATTCCTCCTGTGCGCTCAGTCCTGTCCGACTCTTTGCAACCCCATTTACTGTAGCCTGCCAGGCTCCTCTGCCCATGGGATTCTCCAGGCACGAACACTGGAGTGGGTTGCCATGCCCTCCTCCAGGGGATCTTCCTCACCCAGGAAATGAACCCAGGTCTCCTGCACTGCAGGCAGATTCTTTATTGCTAAACCTCATAGGGAAGCTGACGTTAAGTCATTCACCTAGAAATAAATTTTGGGAGAAGATGGCGGGGAAAGTCAGATCGCTCCAAGGCCACTTGTCCTCCCCGAGCTGTGGTCAGCGTCTCCAAATTGTCGGGCGGCCGCGTGATCACAGAGTTAAGTTTTCATCATGAGAGGAACAGCAGCAGAAGCAGAAGGGCTTACGGTGGGCTGGGTGCGGTCATCTGCACGGGCCCTCAGGAGCGGGTGGTCTGGCTTCCACATCGAAGTGCTCCCGGTCCCCTTGTGAGCAGAGTCCTCTCGCCGAGAGCCCTTCGGTCACCTGCCTGACCGCTTCCGGCCGAAAGCCTGGCAGCTCCTCAGCGACGCCGTGTCACCCCTTTCCTGGAGTGTGGGTTCTCACGCAGGCTCACTACAGTTCCTGGGTTTCCTCGGGCCTCAGTTTCCACGTCTGTTAAATGGGAATAGTAATAGGTCCCATGGAACTGCAGCAGGGCTTCACGCATGGAGACACATAAAGCTGCCTCACCCCAAGTGTTGGGTATTATTGTTATTGTCACTGTTTCTAGAGGAAAGAGGGTGGCCTTCTAGGTCAGGGAAGAGAAGGGAGGTGGAGGTGGGCAGGGGAGGCAGTGTGACTTCCCCTGCAGCGGAGGAAGTGAGACCTTCAGGGAGATGTTCAAGCTCTTCACGACTCGCTGGCCCCGAACCCTGGTCTCAGACAGCCGCAGCCAGAGGGGCCGCTGTGCCCAGGCAGCAGCGAGCGCAGAGCCGCCGAGATGGGGACGGGATTCCGTCCCGGGCAGGCGGCCGCTTGGCTGGCGCGCTGGACGCCTTGATCTGGAACTCAGGAGGGAAGCCGGACTTGGTGAGGAAGCTCGGGGGTCGTGGGGCGGGAAGGGTGGGACCAGATCCGGGAGTGAGACCCCCAGGGGCCCCATGCGTCCGGATGAGAGAAGCCGGAAGCGACTGGCTGGCTCGTGTGAAGGGCCTGGTGCAAAAAGAAGAGCGGGTGGAGGGAGAGAGAGGGTCCAGAGGTGGGAAGGGCGGGGGCAGAGGGAGCAAGAGGGCGGGAAGGGGGCGGTCACAGCGGGGAAGCGCTGAGGGTCAGCGGCGTCCGATGCTAACGAAGAGAGAAGACCGGTGAGACCTGTGCAAGGCCACCCCCGTAGACGGGCGGCACGGCAGCGAACAGGAGGAAGCCAGCGGACGTCCCCTGCCTGTCAGCCACCCGCGCCGGCCTTTCAGCAGCTCCCGAGCCGGCGCCTGCCGTGGTTGCCTTTCGGGTCCGCAGCAGCACCCAGGCCGCCGCCTTCCCCGGGCCCAGCTCTCGGGCCGAGCGGGAGCACGCGCCCCAGGCCCGGCCTCTCCGCTGGAGAGACGCTGGCTTCAGAGCCCACGCAGCCGGCCCCGGGGGCCACCCAGCCCTGCGGACAGAGGCGGGGCGGCTGGGGTGTCACGACCGCGTCGCGGGCAGGGGCGGTGGCGGAGGCCCGGCCGCCTCTCGGTGCGGCTCCACGACGCCGCGGACGCTGCCGCGCACGCAGGCTGGGGGCCCGGCCCGGCCGGAAGAGGCGGGACTCGGGCGGGGCCTGGCCCGCGCACCTTACGTCCTCCTTCCGGGTGCTGTCGGCAGAACTGGGCCGCGTGGCGGGACTTGGCTCTGAGGGAGGCTCTGGGGGGTGGTCTAGCGGGGTCACGGGGGAACGGAGAAGCTTTCCAGGCTCTGGTGGTCCCGGCATTGACCTCGCACAGTGAAACCCAGCCCCCTTTTCCGGTCCATCTTCCTGGTGGTTGACTCCGAGGCCCAGCGGAGCATTGCCTACGGTCCCTAGGTGCGCCGGACACAGCCACACCCCCTCAAGCGGGAACACTCCTCTCCCAGCCCCTGCCTACTTCCGGGAATCCCACTCACACTCTAAGCCACAGGGAAAGGGCGCCTCTTCCACGGAGCCCTCCTGAGTTGCAATTATTCTTTCCCTCCTTCTGTTATTTGTTTGCCTCAGACCCCGTCACTCTTCATCTCTGCTTGTATGAAAGTCGTCACCATTCCATAACCCCCTCTGTGGGCTGCACACACATGCAGGGCAGGGTGAGCACGCAGTTACCTTTGCTCACCCCACCCCTGCAGAAAGGGTGGGTTCTACCATCCCAAATCAGGAGGTGTGTCCTGAGAAGTCTCAGGGCACCTGCCCGGATGGAGTGGCTGACCTGTGAGATGGTGCATCTCACCATCTCAGCATCTCCAGAGCATGCGGAAGACCATGTCCTGGAGAAGTGAGAGACTCAGCGAATCCTGCTGGCCTGGGAGGCAATTGAAGCATTGCAACCGCATCCTTACATAAGAAGCAAGACAGGAACTTGGAGGGACTTTTCATGGCAGCAGCGCTGGCTGGTGACATTTCTTGGGGCCCCAGTGGACCCACCTCACCAGCCTTCCCAGACTCTCAGCCATATGGCAGGGCCTAGACACCTTGCTGAAAGAGTATAAAAACTCAGTAAAGCAGAGACGTGGTGTTCTAGGATTGACCTTTTGTGCTAGTGTGTGGCCATTTGAACTTGCTTTAAGAGGCACTCCCGGGTCCTGAGATGGTTTTAAGATGAGTGGTTTTATCTGGCGTCTGCCATGGTTTGTTCAGCAACTGGGAGCTTGTTCAGAGCTCCGTGGCTGAGGCCTGAGGACAGCTTGTGAATTATTTTGTCAACAGGTCAAGCAGGGATGGTGTTTCCAGTTGGCTGATTGCTGGTCTGTGACCCTCAATTTTGAATGTGAATGCAAGGAAGACATTATTTTAGCATTAAAAATGTTCACATGTATCTGTTCAATTCATGGCTGAGGTTTCATTGGCACTAATCTGAATTGAGGCAAAAAGGAGGAAATGAAAAGTATGAGCTGGTGCCAGGGAGTCTGCTGGGCTGCTCCTAGCTTGCTGTCACCGGGTGGCATGTCCTGGGTGGGCTGCCAGTCTGCGGGACAGGAGACTCCTGCTCGGGCGGCCAGACGAGTGGGCAGCAAGGATGGGTGAGTCAGTGTGGAGCCAGCCATCACCTGCTCGCTACCCCAGACCCCCTGAGAGCTCTGGAACCCATGACCTTGGCCTTGGCAGGGGGGGAGCCCAGCCCAGCAAGACTTCTGTGGGGATTCGTCAAAGAGCCCTCCGTCCAACCCGATCTCCCAGTTTATCCTTTTCCTGCATTTTTGTCCAAATGGCAGATGTTCCCAGGACACACCCCACGTGCCTTTGCTGGTTCTGTCTCTTCCTTCTGGAGCCTGCCTGATCCACTTGGAATCCAAAGCATCCTTGACTCCATCTCCAGGGGCACTCCTTGCATGCCTCTCTTGATGACCTCCACTGGCTAGGAACTTGGAGTTCAGGTTCACCTTCTGTAGCTGCTGATGCTGCTACTTCTGGTTCTTTCACATCCCTGGGCTTTCGCAGCGCCGGGCACTGGCTCTGCTGTCAGGCTGCCCGGTTCCCTGTGGAGCTCCTGCCCACCTCGGCTGTCGGCTGTTGGGTGGAGAGACGGTTAGCCCGTCGCTGATGGAGCTGGTGGGAGCCCCGTGTGGGTACACGGGACAAGCAGGTGCTCAGGTTCTGGGCTGGGCAGACGCCCATGGCCGGGGGCTCGTGACGGAACAAATCGGAGGAGGAGCTCACTCGGTACAAACGGGGAAGGAGATAGGAGAGAGCACCTGGTGCGAAGCTCAGAGCCCAGACTCCGGAGACGCGCTTGATGGAGCAGGGCGCCCACTGGTCCTCCTCTGAGACCCAGGGGCCCCCGTGGCAGGGCTGGGGAGCCTGAAGCTTGGCAGAAGCCCCCGAGGGGCCCAGATGAGGTCTGAGGATTCAGCTTCCTTGAAAGAACTTTCTGGTAGGGAGCGCTGTCTGCAGATGAATTAGGCTGCTCAAAGCAGTGGTGGACTGCCCATCACAACAGCACTCGGTGGAGGCCTGGCCAGAGCTCGGGAGGAAGACCGATCTTTGAGGGCCCTGGTGAGCCCAGGATGGTGCCTGGCTTGTCCCAGGGGCTGCAGAGGCCCTGGCGTGTGAGCTGGATAAACGTGAATATTGTAACGCAGGTGTTACCTTTTCTTGTGGAAATCGTGGCCCCTCCTCTTTCAGAAGCAGGCGTCAGATGTGGGGTGGGGAGATGGGATCCTCCTGCAGGAGGTGGATGTGCCTGGGGTGGGGAGAACTGATGGGGAGGGGCTGGGAGCTGCCCCCCACCATGCCCCCTACAAGGGGCCTCTTGGTCAGCATCCCGTGCCCACCCAGCAAGGCCGCTGGACCAGCTTGCACGGGAGGAAAGATGGGACCGCTGGGGTGGTGGTAGGGGAAGGGCTGTGAGGCTACGCGTCCCACATGGGAGTTTTTCTAGGATGGGGTGGGGGTCAGTTCAGGGTGGCCGCTGTAGGTTGAAAAAATAAAATACAGCCACCAAGAGGAGGTTGGCAGGAGCTTAATCTGAGAGCCTGTTCCTAGGAAGGGCTATTTATAAAGTCAGCACAGCGTCCAGCTCAGCTCAGTGGGGGCTCCCTCCCTCCCTCCCAGGATTCTGCCCAGGTTCGGGCGTGGGGGGTGCCTGCCTGTCCCACGGGGACTGGGCTCCCCCAGAGACGGCCAGTTCCACAGGCTGACCCTCAAATACCCAGGTAGCCGGTGGCTGTGGTTTATTTTGTGTTAGGAGGGTTGGGTTGCTGAAGATGTTATTTTGAACAAATAAAGGTTCACAGGGTTGAAAGAGGCTCATGGGGTAAAGCTCTTTTATTGTCAGTGGAAGCATAGCTATGGAGGTTAACTGAGGCTACTTATAAAAGCAAACACGAGACCAGGGGCTGGGAAAACAAACTGCAAAGAGGGGGAAAAAGTGAGGGAGAATGCTGATTCATAGGAATAAGGCAGGCACTATCTGAGGGGTGCTTCCCGCAGACTCTGACCCGGGGGGCACCGCAGAGGGGGTGCGGCCCTGGACAGAAAATCTGGGCTTCGCCCCAGCTCTGCGCTCACCAGCTGTGTGACCTTGGGGCAGTCACGTCACCTCTCTGAACCTCACTTTCTCCTATCTGTAAGTTAGCCTGATCAGCCTCGCCTGGCCAGCCCCACTGAGCAGCTTGCAAGTCCACCTCTGTGAACAGAATTAAAATATGGATGCCGTCAAACCCGACTCCCTTGCTTTCTGGCCATGCGGGCAGTCTCTGCTGACTTGCTGCATCACGCCCACCTGAAAATGCTGCTTCTGTGTCGCCTCGAACGGCCCCTCGGGGCCTCGTGAGTGACTCGGGGGGCTGCTCTCCCAAGAAAGGTGTCCTGAACTTCTCTCTCTCTCTCCCCCAGTGCTCGGAGGCGAAGCCTGGGCCGGGCCCTCATCTTCCCCTGTCCTCCGCCTCGGCCCCCCAGTCCTGGGGGTGTTTCTGCGTCCCGTGCACCCCTCAGACACCGCCACCAGGCTCCCATCCCCGGGCCTTTGCACGTCTGCTCCCTGACTGCCCCGCGCCTCCCCCGGTCAGCCTTTTCTTCCCTCCTTCAGGTCGTCTTCACATGGGCGGCCTGCCTATCTGCCCACTCGATTTTAAAGTGTGCAAGCCATTTCCTGTTCGTCTCCCTTGGTTTATTTCTCCCTTCAGCAGCTGCCATCCTCTACCACGCTCGTTTACCACGTGCCTCTCCCACGCCCACCCTGGAGCGGAGGCTGCACCAGAGCGAGCTGCGCCTTCCCTTTTTACACGGCCCGCTCGCCTCCTCCGTCTCCCCTGGAGGACGAGCTGGGAGTCTCTTTCTCCCTTCTTTGAGGGCCACGTTGCCCAGCATGTGACATCTCAGGCCCCCAACCAGGGGTCAGACCGATGGCCCCTGCGCTGGGAGTGAGTCTTAGGCACCAGACCTCCCAGGAAGTGCCCATCCTCTTCGGTTGTCTGGAGGAGTCTGCATCAACTTGAGATGATCTGTTCCTTGAATGCTTGACCTCCTCTGTCAATCCATCTGGGCCAGGTGCTTTCGGGCCAGGGGGAAATAATTCTAGCCAGAGTGCTAGTTTCTTTGATAATCACATTACTATTTAAAACATTTTGCTTGAGTCAGTTTTAGAAAGTTATATTTTTGTAGAAATCTCTCTAAGTTTTCAAAAGTGTTGGCATATCATTTTTGACCATATTTGGGTTATTTATTATGCACACTTTATGTGTTCTTCCCTGAAATTCATGAGGGCTTCCCTGACAGCTCAGTTGGTAAAGAATCCGCCTGCAATGCGGGACACCCCAGTTCGATTCCTGGGTCGGGAAGATCCACTGGAGAAGGGAAAGGCTACCCACTCCAGTATTCTTGGGCTTCCCTTGTGGCTCAGATGGTAAAGAATCTGCTTGCAATACGGGAGACTTGGGTTGGGACGATCCCCTGGGGCTGCCCACTCCAGTATTCTGGCCTGGAGAATTCCATGGACTGTATCGTATAGTCCATGGGGTCACAAAGAGTCGGACAAGTTGAGCGACTTTCACTTTCACTTTCTCTTTAATTCATAATGTTGCTTGTTTTAACCTTTCCTTTATTTGATAAACTTTGAGACATTTATGTTGTTAGTCTTAGCAAGGAACCAACGTTTACCTTTTTGTCTCCTCTCTTGTTTCCTTTTTTGTTTCCTATTTTGCTGATTTATGTCTCTATTGTTACTTTCTAATTCCTTTTAATTCCCTTGTGTTTGTTTTGTTTTGTTCCCTGAAGCTCTTAAGAACGCTTAACTCATTCATTTTGAGATTTTTTTTCCATTCTAATGTAAATGTTTAGCTATAAATTTTCCTCAGAGTATACATTGGCTGCATCCCAGAACTTTTAATATAAGATTTTTTAATATATAGTTTTAGATATTAAAATCTTTTTATTTTGATATTTCCCCTTTAATTCATGAGTTATTTAGCAATACTGCTAAATATGTGGACATTTTAAATTTATATTTTACACTTCTAATTTAATTTCATTGTGGTCAGAGTTGCTAGTCTGCTTATAAGAGAGACTGAAATTTATTGAGACTTTCTAAATGGCCCATCCATGATCAGATTTTTGTATATATTCCAGATGTGCTTGAGAAAAAAATGTATATTCTTTATGTTTGGAAGAACTCTACAGTTAGATGTTATTTAAGTGAGTCACAAATCTAACTGAATGGGGCCTACTTTCCATACTCTAGCTGTTTTTTTTTTTTTCTTTTTGACCCATCAATAACTGAAAAAACCTTGCTAAATTAACCCTTGTTCTATACAATGACATCTAAATATATTATGTACATGTATATGTAAAGTTGCTCTCTTCTTGGTGGATTAAAACTGTTGTTATTTGATGGACCCACAGCGGAGGATGACTATACATTTGAGGACGGCCTGTTTATCAGAGACTGAAATTTGTATTGTCTCTAGAGGAGACACAATTGCAAAGATTGGAAGAAAAAATAGTTGAATTTCAGTAATTTCCTTAGAAAAGAGAAACAATCTAAGAACAAGAAAGAGCTCTTTGAAATAAAAAACTTGAAAAGGAAACAAAATTTCCAGTAAGACTTGCAAGATAAAGAGTCTTTTAGAAAGTAACGAACGGACAGAAGGATGAACAGCCGACAGAAAAGATGAGAAACCTGAAGTCTGTATTTGGAAAGTTCAGTATCTTCCTGGAGTTTCAGGAAAAGAAATAGAGAAAGCAGACTGCTGCTGGTAAGTTGCTGCAGTCATGTCCAACTCTGTGTGACCCCATAGACGGCAGCCCACCAGGCTCCCCCGTCCCTGGGATTCTCCAGGCAAGAACACTGGAGTGGGTTGCCATTTCCTTCTCCAATGCATGAAAGGGAAAAGTGAAAGGGAAGTCGCTCAGTCATGTCTGACTCCTAGCAACCCCATGGACTGTAGCCCACCAGACTCCTCCATCCATAGGATTTTCCAGGCAACAGTACTGGAGTGATGTGCCATTGTCTTCTTCGAGAGAAAGCAGACTGGAGGAATCTTAAAAATACATCTTGCTAGGAAACGTTCTAGAACTGAAGGACATAATTTTCCAGTTTGAATAACCCATTAGAATCTAGCATAATGATTGATGAAAGTGGAGTCGCTCAGTTGTGTCCGACTCTTTGCGACCCCATGGACTGTAGCCTACCACGTTACTCTATCCATGGGATTTTCCAGGCAATAGTACTGAAGTGGGCTGCCATTTCCTTCTCCAGGGATCTTCCCAACCCAGGGATAGAACCTGGGTCTCACGCATTGTAGACAGACGCTTCACCAAAAACTTTCTGCGAGATAGAAAAGGTCACAAAAGCTTAGGAATTAAGATTGCCCCTGCAGAGTTCCTGATGGCCCAGTGGGTTAAACCTGCAGTGTCAACGCAGGGGGCCAGGTTCGATCCCACAGGCATGTGGTGCGGCCAAAAGATGAAAAAAAAATAAGATTGTACTGGATTTTTCAGTAGCAATGTTGAATATTAGATACCATTTCAAAAAATCTGGAGAAAAAATATTCCAGCAAGATAGATTCAAATGATTATATTGAAGGATATGTAAAATGCATAAAATCACATCTCCTGGGTGTAGGGCCTTTGGTCCCAAACTGCCACCTACCTTTTACACTCAGCTTGAAGGAGGTGCAATTCATGTACAAAAGCATCAGCTAGTTTGAAGTCTACTGCTCAATGGGTTTTGACTAGTGGTTCTCAACCAGAGGCAGTTTTGCCTCCCAGTATAGGTATCTGGCAATGTCTGAAGATGCTTTCGGTTGTCACAGCTTGAGGGGTGGGGCAGCTATACAGAGCAAGTGCGACAGAGGCCAGGGATGCTGTTGAACATCCAGGAATGGGCAGGCCATGCCTCAGAACCAAAAGTACGCTGCCGAGAACGTCAGGAGAGCCAGGGCTGACAAAGCCCGGCTTTGAAAATAGACGTGTAATCGACACCGTAATTGCGATACAGAACAGTTCTCACCTGAGGTTTCCGGTTCCCTTTTGCAGTTAATTCTCTCTACACCCTGCTATGCTTAGTTGCTCAGTCGTGTTCCACTCTTTGTGACCCCATGGACTGTGGCCCACCAGGCTCCTCTGTCCGTGGGATTCTCCAGGCAAGAATACTGGAGTGGGCGGCCATTTCCCCCTCCAGGGGATCTTCCCGACCCAGGGATTGAACCCAGGTCTCCCGCATTGCAGGCGAATTCTTTACTGTCTGAGCCTCCAGGGAAAATGCTGATCTGCTTCCTATCACTGTGGTTTTGATTTTTCTAGAATTTCACAAAAGCGGCCTCATCCTGTAGATAGCCTTTTGGGTCTTGTTTCTTTTGTTTGGCATAATGTTCCTGTGATTCATCCACCAGCAATTCAATCCCTTTTATTGCCTTGAAGAGTTCTACTGTATGTATGTACCACAGTTTGTTTATCTAGTCACGCAGTGAAGGAAAAGTTGGGCTGTTTCCAGTTTGGGGCAATTATGAAGAGGTCTGCTATGGACATTGATGAATATGACTTTTATGTGGACATATGTTTTCATTTGGGTAAATATATTTCGTTTCCTTTGGGTAAATATATAGGAGTAGAATTGATGGGTCATAGTAAGTATATGTTTAATTTTATAAGAAATTACCAAATTGTTTTCCACAATGAACACCATTTTACAGGCCCACCAAAAATGCTTAAGTTCAACTGCTCCATATGCTTGTCAACATTTGGTGTTGTCCATCTTTTCAGCATAAGCTTCTGTGATTAATGATTTGTTCAGCATCTTTTCATGTGCGTGTAAACATTTGTATAACATATTTTTCTAAAGTGTTTGTTCAACTCTTTCCCTTCTTACAGAAAGTATACTGATTATCAAATGTCGAACTCACTTTGAAGTCCTGAACATGTCCCCCTTGAACAAGATGTAGTATCCTTAAAAAGTATCGTTTGGTGTGTCTTGCCGATATTCTTTTAGGACTTTGAGCCTTTAAGTTCATGAAGAATATTTGCCATGGTTTTACTGCAGTTTACTTTGTTTGGTGTTGGAGTGATGCTGATTTCGTAAAATGAAATGAGAATTTTCTCCCTCCTATATTTTCTGAAAGTATTTGTGTCGGATTTGTATTATTTCTTTCTTAAATATTTGATGGAATTTGTCAGAGAAGCCATCTAGACCGGGCTATGTATGTTTATGAAGGTTTTGAATTACAATTCCATTTGTCTAATAATATGGACTTACTCTTACATTTTATTTCTTCTCATGTTTGTCTTAGTAATCTGTATCTTTTAAGAATGTGACTGTTTAATTTACCTTTTGGGAGACATATTCTTGCTCATACTCTTTCCTTACTAATTTTTAAAAATGTTTGTAGGATCTATGGCATTTTCCCTCTTCCATCCTGACCTGAGAGCCTTGTGAGGCCATTATTACTTTGGATAGGATCTTCAGTTTGTCGCCGAGTTTAGGTTAAAAGATTTGCTCAAGGTCAGGCCGGTGCTAAGTGCCAGAGAATGGACTCCAAACTCACTACCTCTACTAATTATGCCATAATATGCACAGTCACATCAGAAAACAACTTTGGGCGTGTTGATTTATTGACCCACATATATGCGTAGCCAGGACCCAATTACTTGGATGGTAGGCAGTAGGATGGGACATACACTGACTTTGGTTTGAACAGGTTTGAACAAGTGATATCACAACTGCTTGCTGCCTGACCTTGGGAACATTAATTTATCTGAGCCTCCTTTTCTCCACCTGAAATAAGATATGATTACCTTCCTCGTAGGGTTTTCTTAAGAGTGAACATACATAAAATGCTTGAACAGTAACTGGATGTTGCTTAATAGTATGGTCATTTTCGTTAACTATGAAAATAACTGAAACTATTTACTGATTCACACTCTGTATATGGGAACAGCAATCTTGACCCACTATCAAAAGGAAGATATTAAGCCTTCCTACTGGACTACTCCGTTTCACAAATGAAGCATGGATAGGTGAATGTCAAAGTTAAACTGAAATTATTTTAAGTGTTAGTTTGCTTTTGGAGGTCACCTTTCCAGGAACAGGAATCTTGTGAGAATTGAGCTACATCTGTATAAGTCCTGTTTTTTGAACAGCAGTATAAATGCAGAGAAAAACGTGGATAAATCAGTTAATGGTAGTCATCTCTGAGGGTTGGGATAATGGTGGGGCCATTCACCTGTTTGTTTGTTTTTTAGTGCTTAAAAAAAATAATGATGGTGACCTAGAGGAGTGGGATGGGAGGAGAGGGAGGGAGGCTCAGGAGACACAGGATACCTGTACACATACAGCCGAGTCATGCTGTTGTGTAGCAGAAGCTAGCACAGCATCGTAAAGCAATTAAACTCCAATTAAAAAATAAAAAACAGTGAGACAATACTACTTTCATAATCTGAAAAAAAGAATATGATTGAAAAAAGTTTGATGTGACTTGCACCAAGCCGGCTCCTCGAGACCATCTCTTCCCAGATGCTCCGCAGTCTTCCCGGCATTGACATCAGTGGAGTGGTCTCTAGATCCGGAATTTCTGTAAGCACCAGTCAGCCACTTGTGTCCTAGAATTTGCATCTGGTTTCCATAGCGCTGTGTCCCTTCCTTCTCTCCAGGCCTGGGAGCCAACACATTTTAGGATGAGAGCAAGTGTGCTCCTTTTAAAGGTGAGGTTTCACTGCCAGTCTTTCCAGCCTTGAACACGACCTCCTGAGGACATTATTGCTATTAAAACCGTTTTAATTAAACGTATTTGTAAACAGAGATTCTAAAGGGACTTGACTGTTATCTCACAGCCCAAGATGGCATTCGAACTTTGCCTTTCGTTATGCCTAAGAGTTATTTCCAAAGCCAACGCTGGACTCAATTTTACCCTTTCTGATCCTTGCTGGTCCATCCGGGTCTATCCGAGGCTCCCTTCCTGAGCTCCGTCTCTCCGTGTTTTCGCCTTTTCCGTTCTTTCTGGAGCTCCTGCTCTTCCCGGAGCTGGGAGGGGGTGGGGAGAGGCCGGCTTTGGCTCCGACAGCTGTGGGAGGAGCAGCGTGGCTTCCTGCGTCCCCAGGCAGCTTGCTTCTTCCGAGGGCTTTCGAGTTCGGTGTCCGGCAGCTGCTCCGAGGGTCCTAGAGTTTGAAATGCTTTCAGATCTCACCTTACTACCGTCTTAAAATGTCATCCTTCTCCAAGTTGACAAGCTCTCCAACCGGGAGGATGTCCAGGGGGTGTCGGTTCTTCTAGATGCTTCCCGGTGACTGATGGGTCCCTGGGCACGTACTCTTCTTTAGGTGATGCGCTAACCGACACCGCTGCCTCCTTCGCGAGTGTTTGGCTCTTGGTGATGGTTCGGGAACCCAACAAGAAGCTGGCTGTGCTCTGGGGGCCAGGCTAGGACACACCGCCCCCGCCCTTGACCCCGGGGAGCCTGGGTCACCCCCACTGGGAGTTTATGAGCTCTCACTATCTGGATTCAAGTTCACGAGATCCATACAGCATTTCATTCTCCACTTTTATGCTGGCTTGAATGTGAAACTTTAAAACAAATGACTTCAGGGGTGACTGCCCTTTAGAAAGAGTTGAGGAAATTTCAAAAAAGGATGTCACTAGCCATGTTCTGAACAAAGGGGAAAGTTGATGAGGTTACCCAATGACTCAGATTCCGGGGAATCAGCTGAGGGTTTCTGGCGGTTTCTGCCTTGTAGATGTGGATGCGTGACAAATCCTGTTCCTAAAGTCTTCCAGGCAAATGTCAGGGTGAGACCTGTGCGTACGCTTGCCAATTTGTTGTTGTCCAGTCGCTCAGTCATGTCCAACTCTGCAACCCCATAGACTGTAGCCCACCAGGCTCCTCTGTCCATGGGATTCTCCAGGCAAGGATACTGGAGTGGGATGCCACTTCTTCTCCCGGGGATCTTCCCAACCCAGGGACTGAAGCTGCATCTCCTGCATTGCTTTACCACCGAGCCACCTGGGAAGCCCTGAGTTGAGGTGTGGACACTGGCATTCCCCACCTGGAACCCTGGTCTGAGGCCCCCGCTGCAAGGCCTCTGCACGTGCCCCGCTGTGAGCCAGTGAAGCTACACTCAGTACAGAGGGAGAGAAAAGAAGCTTTGCCTTTATTACCCAGGTTCTCTCTTCATTTCCCCAGGAATTAGTAATAGGTTTTGCAGGCGACAGTGCTACAAAGGAGGTGTAGTGAGAGCAGGGATGGTTTTTATTGCTGCTTCTTGTTGGTTATCTGACATTTTCAGCCCCTGCCAGAGTCCAGTAAGAACAGTGACCTTTGAGGATAACCGTAAAAACTGCTAACATTCATTTTTGGGGACCGGCTCCGTGCACGGCTTCCCAGGGATCACTAAGGGTAAAGAATCCCCTGCAATATAAGAGACCCAGGTTTGAGCCCTGTGTCAGGAAGATCCCCTGGAGAAGGAAATGGCAACCCACTCCAGTGTTCTTGCCTGGCAAGTTCCATGGACAGAGGAGCCTGGGGGGACTATATCCTGGAGTCCCAAAGAGTCAGACACGACTGAGCTGGCACACACACTCACACTTGCATGGCCCTACCGGCTCCTCACTGCCCCCTGAAGGAGAGGCCACGTACCCGAGTGGACCATTTCTCTGCTGGTCCAGGGGCCGCGCTGGTGAGTTGTACCTGGATCTTTCACCTGCTGTGTTCAGGCTACGTCTCAACCTCTGCTGAAGGTCAGCGTGAGGAACAGCCATGCAATCCACGCTGTGCATTTCATTGTCCCATGGCCTTCAGAGGAACCATCTGTCATGGATAGTCTCAGAGCGAAGAAAAAGGCTGTCTTTCTTCATGCTTCCTTCTATTAGACGGGCACCTGGGCTTCTCGCCCGGGACTCTGACTCAGTAAGTGCGGGGAGGGTCAGATAACTGTGTTGGAAGTGCCCCTCCCTCTATGGATCTGCAGCACAGGGCGCTCAGGGGCCTCTCCTGGGGCTCTGTACCTTCCCCAGGTGCCCAGATCCTTTGGCCTCACCAAGCTGAGATTCACGGTCAGATACAGCTCCCCGCTGTGGACTGAATGTTTGTGCCCCGTGATTCAAATGTTGAAGCCTAATACCTAATGTGATGGATTTAGGAGATGGGGTCTGCGGGAGGCGATAGGCCATGAGGGCGAAGACCCTATGAATGGGATTTTTATCTTTATAAGAGTCTCCAGAGCTCTCTCCCTCCGTCCACCAGGCGTGGACTCAGCAAGGGGAAAGTGGGTTCTCAACAGACACTGAGGCTCGAGGTAGGTGCCTTGAGCTTGGACTTCCAGCTCCAGAACTGTGAGAAATAAAATTCTGTTGTTTACAAGTGTCCCAGTCTGTGGCGTTCTCTTTTGGCAACCGGCACGGGCTAAGATGCTTCCTTTTACTTAGGGTTTTAATAGAATTTTTCCTCCCTTTTCAGGCCGCATCTCTTGTTCTTTAATTTGTTGTTGTCATTTAGTCACTAAGTCAGGCTCGCCTTTTTGCAACCCGTGTACCGCAGTCTGGAAGGCTCCTCTGTCCATGGGATTCTCCAGGCAGGAATGCTGGAGTGGGCTGCCATTTCCTCCTCCAGGGGATCTTCCCTTGATCCAGGGGATCAAGCCTACGTCTCCCGTGTGTGCAACACTGGCAGGTGGATTCTTTACCACCGAGGCAGCAGGGAGGCCCATTTTAAAGTTTACTTTCTAGTAACATTTTTTGTTGTAAAATGTCTCAAATCTGTGTTTGGCATAAAAACAAACTAAGGGAAGAATGAGTGTCATTGTCCACCTAAACTTTTCAACCGATTTTCTTTAATCTTCCCTTTATTATTTCTTTCACTTGCCATTTTTGGTTAATTGTTTGAGAAAGTAAACAGTTACATTCCTTTGTTTAAAAAAAAAAAAAACATTTAAATGTTCTAAAGGAAGACTGACTCACTTTCAAATGTCTTGAGGTGCCACAGTTGGGAAGAGAGCCTCTTGCAGGTGAAGGAGTCCAACCCAGAGGTAATGAGGTTGGAGACGCCGCAAGGAGTTCAGAGGAGAGGGCTGGAATGGGCGCAGTGGCAGGGGCGGTCTCGCAGGGTGGGGCTCTCTAACCTCGCAGGCCCCCTGCCCCCCTGCGGACGCCGGTGCAGGTGAGCGGCTGGTTTGCAGCAGCCAACGTGCAGCGATATTGCATGCTTGTCAACAATATGGTAGAACTTTGGTGAAGACGAACTTGGCCTGGTTCCTAAACGTGGCATTTACAATCAGCTTCCCTTGCTTCAAAGCAGCTTTCATCTAATAATAAGAGGCTATTTCAAAGGTCATTGCGAGATTGCAAAGTAAGGAGCCCAGACACACGTTGTTCTGTGTGGAATGTGACGGGTCGGGGCTCGGGTGAAATGACATTGGCTCTAATCCAGAGCTAGATCTGGATTCAGACGGTCACATGCGCATGACCACTTGCAGGCATTTGTCTGGTCTTATCTTCTCCACCGAAAAAAAGGAACGTTTTTTTTTTTTTTCCCCTACTTAGTGTGAAAACTACTCCAATGCCACCAGACTGTTAAATTAATTGGATGATGGAATGGTTTTTAAATTAAATTTTGAGTAAGGCTGATAAACTTCTATATTATTTCCTTGGCTGCTAATCAGCATAAGTGACTTCCAACTAAGTTTAGCCAAACTTTTTCACTCCAGAGGTGAGCATAACCCAACTATCTAATGTGGGCAACCCCTCCCTGTTTTCTAAGGAACCAGTTGTTTCAACTTAAACTTTCCAAGCCTCTGCTCTGTGTACACTTTTGCCCTAGATGCTGTTACTGTTCTTTAGGGATTCACCACTGAAGTGAAACAATACATTATAGATACTATACAAAAATGACAGGGGTTAGCAGTGGGAAGCAGTGTTAGTTAACTGTGACGCTAGAGATGGGAACACAAGTTGGCAGAAAGCCAGAGGCAGGCACAGCCATGCGGGTTGGTGAGATCAGGGAAGGGTCCCCAGAGTGGTGTGAGTGGGTCTTTGCTAAAGTGAATCTTCGGATGCTCCTGGGTAGAAACTCTCCCCCCCAGTCGCCGTGGTCCATGCACCCATGGAAACTTCTCTCCCCCTTTTCATCACCACCTTTACCAATGCCATCTCTCCTAGAATGTCCAGCCTCTGTCTCCGCTTAGCGTAATTCTCCCAAAGTTTCCAAACCCAGGTTGTGGGGCTCCTGAAATAGGTGGCTTAGGAATGTGACCTTTCTGTTGATGGGAATCACTCCCCACTTTTGAGCAAGGCTGTAAAATGATCCGTGTGCACAAAGGCCAAATTTAGAAGAGAATCATTTCTAAATATTCAGCTCAATGGGCTTATGCCTTCTGTTTATTAAAATCATCTATTGACCGAGCAGCCCTTATGTGAGAAGGGGGCAAAAGGCAGGGCGACATTAGAATAGCAAGGAGAGATGTGAAAGCCTTTCTCAGTGATCAATGCAAAGAAATAGAGGGAAACAATAGCATGGAAAAGACTAGAGATCTCGTCAAGAAAATTAGAGGTGCCAAGGAAACATTTCATGCAAAGATGGGCACAATAAAGGACAGAAATGGTATGGACCTAGCAGTAGCAGAAGATATTAAGAAGAGGTGGCAAGGATACACAGACGACTATGCAAGGTTATCAGTGCCAAACAAATGACTTCAGGGAAGGCACACCACTGAATCCTTGCTAAGAAGCACCGTCATCCGGGTAACTTGTTTAATTTTTCCCTGGGTGTGTGACGAGTTCCCACCTTCCCAGGTGTGACCAGGTTAGGCATTCCTTGTAGTTCCCATTTCTCTTTGGAGGAAATGCAGCTAGTTTGGCCAAGGTTGGGGAGGGACAGAGGGCCATGGTGAAATCTTGAGGGATCCTGAAAACCTGGATTTTCTTGCCACGGTTATGGTCTTGGCTGAACGGAAGCTGTTGATCAAGCTAAGCGATTGCTGTACATGTTTATAATGCTTTTCTTTGGTGGGAGGGACCAAGGTTCAGGGGTTATTTTAGCTTTATTTTTATGATTAATGTGTAAAATTTCTGTTCATATTTTAATAATAAACGATTCTGCATACTTATGTCAGTTGCATTATTGAGCATGCAAATGAGTGAAAATCACTAATTAGTTCAACAGTATTTATTGCGTGTCAGTTATGAGCAGAAACATAAGTGCTAGGCACAGTGTCATCGGATTCGTAGTCCGGTCCAGGGGACAGTGAAGTAAAAAGATAAACTGTAATACCGGGCACTGAGTGCGATGGCAGGACAACTGTATGGCACCTATGGGGGCGCAGTGAGAAGAGCCTTAAGCTGAAACCTGAGACTTGAAGGTTAGTAAGAGGCAGTGAAAAAAGTGTAAGGAGGAATGCAGGTGAAGGCGGCCGATGTGATTCCACCGAGTGCAAGCATGTGCAAGAGCTCACAAGTTAGAAAAAGCATGCAGTGTTCAGTGAACTTTACGATGTTCAGCAGAGCTATCTGAAGATGCAGCTTAGGATTCAGTGGCATTTGTAGCTGACAAGTTCATTCCTTGGATGATTAACTAAGGACAGTATGTAGAACAAGGAGAGAATAGGACCTGAGAGAAAGACAAGCAAGAGACAAGCAAAAGAAGAGCCCAGACTTATGCAATTTGGTAAGAGAAAACATTAGTAAAAAGACACGCCATAGCTGGCAGAAAATACGTATGTTACCAATATGTCCAACTCGGTGCATTCCCATGGACTGTACCCGCCAGGCTCCTCTGTCCATGGGATTCTCTAGGCAAAAATACTGGGAAGCCATTCCCTTCTCCAAGGGATCTTCCCGACCCAGGGACCAAACCGTACTGCGGGCAAATTCTTTTCTGTCTGAGCCACTAGGTCTAGCGCTAATATGTGAAGAACTTTGACAAATCAATACGGTAAAAGTTAATACCCCCCCAATGGATACATGGACAAAAGGAGGGAAAAAGCATTTCATAAACAAATGAAAAGGTCCTCAACCCCGTTGGTGATCTGAGAAATGCTAAATAGAGCCACAAAAGATATCATTTCTCATCCATGAAACTAGGAAATTTAGAGACAATATCAAATATTGGAAAGAATGGGGACAGTAAGAATTCTATATCCTAATATGGGAACATAAATTAGTGCAAGCTTTGGGAAAAAATATTGGCATTACCTTAGTAAATGTGAAGATGTAATTGTCTTATATCTTCAAGGGTGCCAGAAGGTGTGGGGCAGTATGGTTTATAATAACAAAAACTGGAATTAAAATATCTATCAGTACTAGAATAGAAAAAAATATTTCTGTCTATTTACGCAATGGATACTACAGAGCAGTGAAAATGAGCAAACAGCAACTCTATGTATGCTATGGTTTGAATTGTGCTCCATAAAATTCATACGTTCAAGTTGTGACACCCCGTATCTCAGAGTGTGACAGTATTTGGATATAGAGTCTTTAAAGAGGAAATTAAGCTGAAATGAGATCATGAGGGTGGGTCTTACTCCAGTGTGACCCATGCCCTGGCAAGAAGAGGAAATGAGGACACGAACACGTAAAGAAGGACGACCACGTGGAGACACAGGAACAGCAACCGTCGACAAGCCAGGAAGAGAGGCCGCAGAGGAGACCAGCCCCGCCGGCACCTGGACCTCGGACTTCCAGCCGCCAAACCTCTGAGAAAGCAAATTCAGCTGTGTACATCACCCAGGCTGTGGCGCTTTCATACGGCAGCCCTGGTGGGCTAAGACAATGCCGATACGAATGGGTATCAAAAATATAAGGTTGGATAAAATTGCAAACCACAGAACACTAACAGTGTGATTCCATTTAGGTAAAAATTAAAAGAAAAAAAAAGACATATGTCGTTTAGGAACACAGGTACATTCAGACACAGACACACCGGATTCTTACACTGACACTCCTTGGAAAGTTGGAGCTTAGTTTCCCTCTGCCTGAATACGGGCTGGATTCAACGGCTTACATCTAAAGAGCAGAATAAACCCTAAGTGATAGTGTGTGACTCTGGATACTAGGTCATGAAAGACGGTGTGGCTTCCCCCATGCCCTTGCCTGCAGCAATAGCTCTGGGGAAGCCAGGTGCCCTGACGCTCAAGCAGCTCACGTGGTGAGGACCTCTTGCCAACAGCCATGCCAGTGTGCCGTCTCGGTAATGCGTGTGCAGCCCCAGCCAGGCCTTCAGATGACTGTGGCCCTGGCGGACGACTGTTTCAAAGAGTTCTAACTTTTCGGCTGCGCTGCCCGGTGGGATCTTAGTTCCCTGACCAGAGATCGAATCTGCACCCTGCATTGCAGTGTGGAGTTTTGCCCGCTGGACCTTCAGGGAAGGCCCCTTCCCTGGCTGAAGTCTTGATGGCAACCTCACGAGAGATCTGGATCCAGAACCACCAGTGAAGTTTCTCTCAGATTCCTGACCACAAAACCAAAGAAGTAATAAACACGTGTTGTTTTCAGTTGCTAAGTTTGGGAATAATTTATTTCACAGCAATAGATAACTAATACAACATACTATAGAGAAAAAGCGAGAGAATGATCGGTGTACATTTCAGGATGATGGTGACCTCTTGGGTGGAGACAAGAAGAAATTAGGCAGGGGAGCAGGCGTACCTTGAAGATGCTGGTGGTGGTTTGCTTATTTATTTTTAATTCGGTATCAAGCACCTGTATGTTAATTTTATTATTTAAAACACTATAAATCTGTGTTATGTACACACGTACACATTTTTGGTATTTAGGAACTATTTTATTAAAACAAACAAAAAACCTAAACAACTGTGACCAGATAAATAGAAAGAAATGCAAGTGTTACGTTTCCTGGCAGCTGGGAAATGAATGGGACAGAGAGAGCTGCTGCTTATAAATATATAAATATATATATATATATACACATACCTTACTTTTATATATCATGTATATTAAATATTACATAATTATATATGTATAATTATGACTGATTTGTTGTATGGCAGAAACCAACGCAAAATCGTAAAGCAATTTTCCACCAAGTAAAAAATAGATAAAAAAAGAAGAAAAGGCAGGACTGACCGGAGAAACCCAGAGGGTGGCCAGCTGCCCTGAGCTGGAAGGGCACCGATGTGGACGACCTGCCTCTGCCGGCGGGGGGCTCCCTCGCGGGGGGCTCCGCGCCCCGCGTTAGGCGCAGACACCTGGTCAGCACCCCAGGGAGCAGCGCCTCGTCGCCGTCACACCCCAGCTCTGTCAGATCTTCGTGAAGGGACCACGGTCTGCCCCTGCTCCACTCCCCGCTGGGTGGACAGCTCCCTTTCTTGTGCCTTTACCAACTGTCCACGCTTTCAGCCCTGGCCGGGTGCCGGGAGCCCTGCGTTCACCTTTCATCTTTACCACCGCCCTGTGCAGTGAGCACGCTTGTTACCCCTGTGTTCCCAAAGGGCTTGCACAGTGGTCCTAGTGGCGCCTGGAGCCGTCTAACTCTAAACACCAGGGCGCCACCACTCCACACCGCTTCCTGAGCGCGGGGTCTGCACCGAGGCCCCAGCGCAGCTAGCCCTTGGTGGCGGTGTGGAAGCCCCACCCTCCGCGGGGCTGGTGTTTGAAGCGGAAGCCCTTGGGAGCTGACTCGGATCTGATGAGGTTGCGAGGCAGAGCCCGCGGAGGGGATTTGTGCCGGATGGGCATCACCAGAGAGGGTGTGTCCCCTCTGTGCTGGGCCGTGTGAGGGACCACCAGAAGATGGTCGTCTGCTCCTGGCAGAGGATTCACCGCGGCCTGACGGCGCTGGCACCCTGACCCCAGGCTCCCAGCCCCCAGGACTCCGGGACATCTCTGCTGCTATAAGCCCCCTCCTGCCTCCGCCGTGCAGGGTCCTTTGTTACAGCAGCTGAAAGGATGGAGCCTGCCCCCCGCCCCCACCACCACCACCGGGGATTCCTTTCCAGTTTATGCTCATCTGTTCCTCCACTGCTCTCAATGCCAAGGCCAGTGCCTGCGTCTCCGTCACACGCTCGGCCACGGGGCCTGCCCGCAGACTGCCAGAGTCTGCTCCGTCTGTTCAGAGAGAGACAGAAGTGTCTGGAAATTTGTGCTGTTCCAAGGGTGGCCTGTGGCGTGGGTATAGACAGTCTAGGCCCCCAGCCCCAGACTGGGTGACCCCGAGGTGTGACCTGCAGTCTCTCCGGAGCTCCTCACGTGGGATCAAGCAGAGGCACCCGCGGGGCGCACGGGAGATGGCCGTTTCAAAGATGAGCACAGCAGTGGCCTCCCATCCCGTGTTCTTCTGCAGTGTGATCTGGTCTAACGCTCGCTGATGCTTAGACCCAAGTCCCTTCTCCATGCATCTGGACTGGCCTGAGCGATAACCTGTGGCCAGCGGAATGCAGCTGAGTCAGCAGGACTTTGCTGCTGACTTCGGAACCGGGTCAGAACAAGCCTTGCAGCGATTGCCGTGATCTCCTGCAGCTCTTCTTCTCCTAGACTTCGCCTCCTGGAAGGCTTGCTCCCGAAACCCAGCAGGTGCGCAGGGAGAAGCCCAAAGCCACGTGAAAGGCCACGTGTAGGCCCCCTGGGCTGACACATCCCAGTTCAGCCATACTTGCAAGTCAGGCAGCTTCTAGACGGCCCCAGTCCCTGTTCAGTGGGCCATCCAGCCTTCGAGTGTTGCCACCTGAGGCCCGAGACACGTAGGACAGAGACCAGCTGCTGTCCTGTTTGGCATGTCCACATTCCTGACCCACGGAGTCTGTTAGCACGAGGGAGGAGCAGCTGATCTCGGAGGAGCAGCTGATCTCCGCCACTGAGCTGGATGCCTGTCCCTCAGCGACAAAAACCTGGAACGCAGAGCCCTGCATCCCTGCTTGGCTTGGCCTCCTTCCGTTCTCGTTCTCCCACCAACATCTCTGGGGAATACAGCCTAGTAAACCCCAGTCACACACACAGCCTCGGGGGAGCCTGACTAAGACACCCTCAGCCTCATCTAGCCTGGACGTTGGGTCTGCGAGGAGGGATCTCCAGGAGTTAGAAGGGAGAGCGTCGTCACACTTGTCGCTACCTGTCATGTCATCCCGAGCAATTCTTCCCCTGGGAAACAGACCTGGGTGTGTCCTTGGCCCCGAGACAGTAGGCTGGCGAGAGAGGCGACCTGATTATGGAGTCAAGGGAGAGAGGGGGCCAGGACCGAGGGGGCGGAGGACATGGCAGGGACTGCGAGGAGCCGAGGTGGGCCTCTGGGAGGAGACGGTCCGTCCACGTGGGATTCATGGGAGGAGTTCTGCCACGAGGCCGGTGTCCAGGTGAGGACCAAGTGAGGCGGAAAGAGGTTCATAAGCCAGAGAACGAAAAGGAACTGGTGACTAGCACCAGGGGCCAGCTCAAGGTGGAGTCAGGAAGCTGGCAAAGCTCGTGAGAGCCCCTCAGGGGCCCCGTGGGCTGAGGCAACCTCTCTTCTTCTTGGCTGAGTCTTCTAGCTGGTTCCTGAGGACGCAGCTCCAGGCACCGCCAGGCTGATCTTCCCAGCAGAGATGCCCGGAGGTCCCCAGCTGGGAGGGCGGACCTGGGCTGGCAGCTGCCCCCGCCCGCTCATCTGTGGGCGCAGACATAGCCCAGGGCACTGGAGCATGGGGTAAATACAGGCAGGAAGCCGTGCCATGTGGGGTGGAGCTGGCAGGCAGGGCACCGTGGCCCGCCTTGCAAAATGCCGGGGGAAATTGGTGATGGGGAAAAGCTTGCTTATTTTTTTCCAGGAAAGATGAACAAACCGAGACAGAGAAGTCAGGGCAGCGCAGTGGGGCCGGCGCTCTTGAGATGGCTTTCCGGCAGGGTTTTCATCTGGGAAATGCGCTGATTCACAGGCTGCCACGTGGCCTCCAGGGCTCCTCGCCCCGGTGCACTCGGACCTGGGAAGGCCACCCTCCGGTCCCAGTGGAGGTGCGGCCGTGCCCGAGGGCTCCACCAGCCGTGCCAACTCTCAAGGGTCGAAGGGAGACGCAGGAAATAGGGATTTAACAGCCTGCCAAAAAACAATAACAAATTGGGCTTTTATGGGTCACATAGGCCTAAAAATTCAAAAAGAAGCTACAGTAAAAAAATAAATCTCCATGTTACTCCATCTCCTGGACCCGTGGTCCACCTCAGCTTCTCACGCATCTTCAGGTATTCTGTGAACATAGAAGCATATGAGGACAGGAGGCCGCGCCCTTGCTCACACGTTTTCACACATTTGTGCACCACGTCCAGCGGTGTGCTGGAGGCAGCCCTGTCGGCTCACAGGGGAATTTGGTGAGCTGGTTGTCACACACAGCCATCATCGAAAAGTAAATTGCATGACCTGAATATTAAGGAAATCATATTAAAACAAATACTTACAACTCATGGCTTCCTAATTATTTTACTACGTATTACTGTTACCTGCCTTCCTGAGGTCATCGACACCTGTCGTTATCTGTAGAGTGGAAAAGCCACACATACCCTCCCAACTCTGCCTTTTGTGAGGATGCTTGGTGCCTCGGAACTGGTCATGGTGGGAATATTTACACCCTGGAAATGAGCAAACACGGCAAATCCGAGTGCTATTTGTTGCTCTGCTGGAGATCTAGACCAGGGGTCTGCACACGCTCTTGAAGGGCCGGAGAGTAAATATCTGAGCGTTTGCAGCAACACGGCGTCTGTTGCAATAGTCGACTCTGCTGTTGGAGCACGCAGACAGCCTCAGAGGGACGCAGAGGCAGAGGGGCTGGGCTCCAAACTGCATTTACAGACCAGACGGCTGCCGGATGTGGCTCAGGGATTTGGCTGACTCCTGTTCGAGATGTGAGACGGCCGTGGGGAATATGGAAGAGATACAGGTTCAGTGTAAGAGCGCTGGGTCGTCTGACTCTGCTATGTTGTGAAGAACAGAAAGGTGAGGAAATATTCTTTTTAAAAAAATGTCCATTTGTTTGTTTAATTCATTTGTCTGCCCTGGGTCTTAGCTGTGGCATATGGGATCTAGTTCCCTGGCCAGGGATCGAACTCAGGCCCCCTGCTTTGGAAGCGTGGAGTCTTAGCCACTGGACCACCAGGGAAGCCCCAGGAAATATTCTTTGGTTTTCAGAAACCGTGACCTGATTGGGCCAAGCAGCCCAGGTCGCTGATAGATGGTGAAGTTCCAACACACACGCTTGTTTTCTGTCTGTTTTCCTCACGAATAAAACTGAGCTATCAATTGACCTTCATGTTTGAACACATTATCAATTTGAGCGATTTCTTCGCTGATCGAATAGTTTGCAAGATTTCATGGTTCAGTTTTGTGACATAATTGTTGGCGATAAATTTATAAAACTGACAATAGATTTTATAAGAAATAGCACATCTCATTGATGTTAAAGGATGGAATTTACAATGAAGAATATTGTTTATTCTAGTATTTATTATCTGTACATGAAAATCCTTTATTTAGTATAATTTGTAATTATATAATATAAACATACTATTTTTTACATTATTAAACATTTATCAGCTCAGCATTGCATATAACTGTTTAGAACCTTACTTTTATTCACAATGTATTTTGAAGAATCTTTCATACGTTATTTTCAGCAGCTATATTCTTTTTTTCTGGACAAGTCTTGCAACCTGCAGGATCTTAGTTCCCCAACGAGGGACTGAACCCAGGCCCCAGACAGTAAAAGCAGAGTCTTAACCACTGGACTGCCAGGGAATTCCCAAGACTATATTCTTTTAAACAATTTGTACTGTTTTAGATGTGTTCCATGTTTGTTTATCCTGGAGTAGGAAATGGCAGCCCACTCCAGTATTCTTGCCTGGAAAATTCCATGGACAGAGAAGCCTGGCAGGCTACAGTCCGTGGGGTCGCAAGAGGGGGACATGACTGAGTGACTTTCACTTTCGCTTAATGTTTGTGTAACCGCGGTCCTGTCGATGGGTATCTAGGCGGTGAGTTTCACTGTTAGAAGCGACGCTATAGCGAACGTTCTCATACACATGCCGCAGCAAGCACACGCAAATATACCGTAGCCTCAGCTTCTAGAAGCAGAATTGCTGGGCTAAAGAGGGGTGCGTTTGTAATCGTGATCGATGACGGCAAATCAGTCTTCCCAGATGGCACAATGGTAAAGAACCCGCCTGCCAGTGCAGGAGACGTGGGTTTGATCCCTGGGTTGGGAAGATGCTCTAGAGAAGGAAATGGCAACCCACTCCAGCATTCTTGCCTAGGAAAACCCATGGACAGAGGAGCCTGACGGGCTACAGTCCATGGGGTCGCAAAGAGTCAATGACTAAGCACCCACACCCGTGGTCCAGATGATCACGTACGATGACGAAGTGCTTTTCAAAGACCTTTCTCTACTCACGCCGCCACCGAAAACAAGAAAATGCCTATTTCTCTGTGCCCTTGTCAACACGTAAATTATCACATTTTTCATTTTGGAAAGTCCAGTGGATGAAATGGTACCCTACTGAAATTTAACTGGTATCTCATTTGTTACGAGAATGAGTAAACACTTTATATGTTTAAATACCATTTGTATAATCAACTGTGCAAACTCTTTATGGTCTTTGCTCATTTTTTATTCTTTTTCTACTAATATCCGAGATCCCTTTGTGGACTTTCCCACAGAATGTGAGCTCCAAAGAGGCAGGAAGTTTTGATTGATTTGAATCCCCCAAAGCTTAGAATGATGCCTGGCATGTAAGAGTCGCTCATTAAACGTTTGCCAGCTTATTAATTAATTACTAAGGGATTTAGTCCCTCGTCTGTCATATATGTTGCCATATTCTCTCCCAACTTCTCATCTGCTTTTTGAAATTGTTTGTGGTATTTATTTCCTTTGCAGGAGATTTTAATTTTTATACAGTCAAATTTGGAAATCTTTTCTCTTTTATAGTTTTTGTACCTTTGTGTCTTACTTGGAAAGATAGCCATTTCTAAAAATAAGTAAACTCTCCTGTGTTTTCTCCTAGGAATTTGCAGTTTGATTATTTTCATGTTTAAATCTTTGGAACATCTGGAAATTCTGCTAGAATAAGTGATAAAGTCAGCATCACACTCACGATTTTTCCATTTGGATGCCCAGTTGTTCTGACATACTCACTGAAGTATCTCATTCCCCCAGCGGTTTGAATTCTGCTTTATCATCCACCAAATTCCCATATGTGGGTGGTCTGTTTCCAGCCTCTATCCCTCCATCTATGTACGTATTCTGCATTCTCATGCCAGCACCCAGCGGCTTTAATTAGTAATGCCCACTCTTTTACGTGGCGTTTATAGCATCTGAGTGGTCAGGCTCATGTACATATCACAGTATGATGAATCAGTTTTGGGCCTTGGCTTAAACTTGTAGCTGTTTATTTATTTACAGCTGTGCCGGGCCTTCGTTGCTCGCGTGGGCTGTCTATAGTTGCGGAGAGTGGGGCCTCCTCTGTTTGGTGGTGTGCGGGCTTCTCACTGCGGCGGCTTCGCCTGTTGTGGAGCACGGGGTCTAGGCCTGTGGGCTTCAGCAAACGCAGCTCCCGGGCTCGGTAGCTGTGGCCCACAGGCAGGTGGGATCTTCCCGGGCCAGGGATCGAACCTGTGTCCCCTGCACTGGCAGGCAGATCCCTATCCACTCTACCACCAGGAAGTCCCTTAAACGGAGGGTTTTAAAAAGGTATAAAGTGCTTTTGTGGCCTTTGTCGTGCTTGCTTTTTACAATACACCCGTGAGGGAAGTGGTGGGAGTGTTTTTGTCGCACCAATTTACAGATGAAGAAGCTGAGGCTCAGAGAGGTCAGGGACCCTTTGCTGTTGATTTTTCATTTCGTGGTTTGTAGGATGAAACTCCTGCTCTTTTCTGTAACGGAATGCAGCTTACGGAAAGATGTGCGGTTAAAGTAGCAACTAAGACAAAATGCCCTAAAGCCCCGCAACCAAATCAAACCAAGGGTTCCTGTCCGCGGATTTCCTGTCCTCCTGGACCCACTCCTTTTGTCGTCCTCAGATTTAATGGAGAGGCTCAAGTGAGTAAATGTCAGAGAACTTTGAAGAAGATAGCGACTCATTTATTACGAGATTCTTAGCACAGCTCCTGGCATATGGTGAGCACTGTATTTATATAAATACAGTGATAGCTGTATTTATATTCTTTATATTTATATATTTCTTATATATTCTTATATATTATTATAATATTATATATTATTATATATTATTCTTATCTTTATATTTATATATTTCTTTATATTCTTATTCTTATCCATTTGATTGAGAGCGTGAGCTTTCAGACCTGAGTTTTATTTAACCTTTACTCTTTCGGTATTTAGCTGGGTAACCTTGGACAAGTTATTTAACCTCTCTGAGCTTTGGTGCCCACATATGTAAAGCAGGCCTTGTGATAAAGCCTCATGTTTTGTGATGATTAAATGAGATAGTACACGAAGGCTGCCTTAGCATAGCATCTGGCACATATCAAACCCTCAATCAATATTAAGTGAGTTTCTAATTGATTATTTTCTTCTGAGGATCCTACACTTATTTCTCCACAAATGGGGATATTTCCATATTTTGTTTTCAAGAAAATCAGGGACGGTTAGTTCTTCAGCTGATTTTATTCATGGCCACACTCTTGCATGGGACTCTCTGTTGCCTTATCTGAAAAAATGGAAATAAAAATTGATGGAAGAAACTTGCTTTAATTTAGACTTCACTTATTCTTGCTGAGCTCTCTGTTTGCATTATTTGCTGAGAAAGGGTTTGTGACATAAATTAATAGAGTAGATAAGACTTGGGAAGAGTGCTTAAACATTTGAGGAGTACCCTTTAATGCAGACGACGTATCTGAGATTATCCGTTTATTAGCTAGTGACCACAGCGGACTGAACGCTTATGGGCTGGATGTTTGTGTCCTCTCAAAGCCCTGTGTTCAGCCCCTCACCCTCGCTGTGATGGTGTTAAGAGGTGGGGCCTTTGGGAGGTAGAGTTAGAAAAAGTCGTGAGTGTGGAGCTCCCCGGGGGGCATTAGAGCCCTCGTAAGAGGGGAGGAATCAACCGTCTCGCTCTCACCCGCTTCTGCCGAGAAAGGACTCAGTGGGCGGGGGGCCCCCTGCAAGTCAGAAGGTGGGCCCTCCCTGAGAACGAAATCTGGGGCACCTGCGTACGGGCTCCCCCACCTCCAGAACCGGGAGAAGTGGGTCTGTCTTTGAAGCTGCGCGGCCTGCGGTATTTTGCCGCTGCAGCTCAAGCAGCCTTAGACATGGCCCGGTCTCTCTCCCCAGCTCGGTGTGCTCTTTCTTTAAAAGTTATTATTATTTAATATTTACGTATTTATCTGGCCACCGCGTGGGGCTTAGTTGTGGCACGTGAGATCTTTTGTTGTGGCCTGTGGAATCTAGTCCCCTGACCAGGGATCGAACCTGGGCCCCTACTTTGGGAGCTCGGAGCCCTAGCCCCTGGGCCACCAAGGAAGTCCCTCAGTGCGTCCTTAAGGACAGGTCACAGCACATCCATCCCTAAGCCCGCTGTGCCCTGTATGGAGTGCCTGGCTCAGAAGCCTGGTGTCTGCCCATGATGGGTGCCCAGGGACTGTTGGCAGAAATAACACACGTGTCCCAAGGGCTTTTGCTTAGAGACATTTGGTTATTCTAAATTTGGTGATTAATTCATCTTTCCTAAGCTAAAGATAGCTGATCTTATTGGACAGCCCTACTCAGATACCCTATGGTCTTGCCAGTAATAAACAAGAATATCTTTTTCCTGCACCATGATCAGCACTGAATATTATCACTCTTTTGCCAGTAAAAAAATGATATCTTCTTTAAATATGCATTTCTCTTGCTACGATAGGTGTTGAGTGTCCTGTTTTGGGGATACTTTTGTCTTCCATAAATCACTTGTTTGTATCCTTTGCCAGATTTCCTATGGGGTTGTTGTTTTTTTTTCTTTAAAAGACTTAATTTCCCTATCAATGCCTTAGCAGGGCTTTGTGTTTTGCCTATTGTCCTATTAGAAAATTGCTTTAGTTACCTTCTCACCTCTCCGATGATTTAAGAAACATAGTGTAGTCACTGAATGAACGTCTCTGAAATAACCTCCAAGCCCTAGCACCCTTTAAAAGTAAAGTCTCTTGGAGATTTATAAACTTTCAAGAGTTATCAGAAGAGAAGTTCTTGCTTTCTGACTTTACATAAATTTCTTATAATTCAGACATGCCTTCACCTAAAAATGAAAATATACAAATAAGGTTATAGAAATCAAACACTGTGTTCAGGGGCTTAGTTGCTTAAGTGTAGTTTATCGGCTTCTTTGCTAAGAGCACCTTGCCACATGGCGCCTGTGCCAGACTGGAGTTGCTCCTATGTGCCTAGGGAGAAATTCTGTTCATTAAAGATGGAATCAAGTCTCAGTTATTCATCCCGAGTACTTCCTGTGCTTCTGTGACTGTAAGCCCTGGCTAATCCTTTTCCGTGTTTCAGTTGGAGGCTGGTAGGCTCCTGAAGGGGCTTTGCAGGTGGTACTAGTGGTAAAGAGCCCTCCTGCCAATGCAGGAGGGGTAAGAGACAGGGGTTCCATCCCTGGGTCGGGAAGATCCCCTGGAGGAGGGGCAACCCTCTTCAATATTCTTGCCTGGAGAATCCCACGGACAGAGGAGCCTGGCGGGCTACAGTCAATATTGGTCTCAAAGAGTTGGACCCAAGTGAAACGACTTAGCACACACACACACGGACTCCCGAAAATCTTCATTAATAGGGCTGATTTCTTCACCAAGTGTCCTCATGCTCATTACAGAACCCTGACCGTTTCTTTCTCAAGAATCGTTCATCTAGAAAGAAAAGTTGTGTCTCTGTTTGCTTCGCTGTTGATTTAAAGAGAAGCTGCTGATGGAGTTCTTTGTGCCTTTCCGGAGTCAACGGGAGCTGTCCTCCCCTGGAACTGGCTCCGTCCGTGGCAGCTTCTGGTAGGAAGGCAGGAGGCCAGAGGCCAGACCCCCTGGAGCGTCATGATCAGCCAGCGCGTGACTGATAATAAATGGTTGCACATTTGGTGGAGATACAAAAAAAGAATTGTCCATCTACAGAAGTCCCCGTGGGACACAGCTGCATCCCAGGATTGGAGGAAGTAAGGGCTTGCGTTTCAGATGTTCTGTGCGTCAAACTGGCCGGAGATTGTGAGCCAGGACCCTGTCTGGCGAGAAGGAGGGCAGGTCTCTCCCGTCCATTGACGAATCACCTGGAGACCCAGGTCTTAGCACCCAGGCTCAGCTCTAGGGGTCAGCGCTTGGAAGGTGGACACCGGCAGCATAAATGACCCCTCCTGCCACCCCCAGGTCAGTTCAGCTCAGTCACTCAGTCATGTCTGACTCTCTGCGACCCCATGGACTGCAGCACGCCAGGATTCCCTGTCCATCACCAACTTCCGGAGTTCACTCAAACTCATGTTCATTCAGTCAGTGATGCCAGTGCCACCCCCAAGTTCTGGGGAAGTCACAGGCCTCCCTTCTCAGCCAGAGCACAGGTCCTGGTGGGGTTTCCCTGCCCTTGGATACACAACCGTGCAGAGCAGGCCGGCCTGGCACAATGCCTCCTCGCTGGGTGACAGTTCTCAGCTGAGAAACCCCAGGTGGCAGCCTTCAGCTCGCGTTGCACGTTCCGGACCAGTCCTCTCAACTTTCTCTTCAGCCACTTCACTCCCAAATGTTAGCAGTTTCTCACTGTCCTCTGGATAAAGAACAAACGTGCTTCATGGGAATTTAGAGCCTGGTCCCCAGCTCAGCTCCCACTGCGCCCTCCCTGAAAACGAGGCAGTCATCACGCCCACCAAGGACCGAGTTCCCCGCACACAGCTGCCCGGCCCTCTCCTGCCCAGTGCCTCGGATGTCATCACCCTAACCCCCTCCCTGCCCTTCACGGTCCACTGCGGGTCATGACCTTGTTCACAGACTTCCCGGATCTTCTGGGCTGTGCTGACCTTTCTTGCATCTGAACTCCACTAGACTCTGTGAGCGTTTCTCTGAGTCATGCACTGTCTTTTGGAAATTACCATTTTATGAGTTTTGTTTTCGCTTTCTGCTGTAACTGCTCTGTGAATCACATTGAGTCCTGGTGGGGAACAGAGACCAAGTCTTCCCCTCTTCCCATTCCCCTCCCGGACGTCAGTATTTCAGCAACTCTGAACACACAGAAGCAGTTCGTGTAGCCCCGTGTTGTCAACTCAGGAGCTTGTACTCGTCAGCATACCGCTGCTGAACTCCATAAATGCTGAGACGCAGACGAGGCAGTTCAGACCTACTTTCTTCCGGTCGGGCTGAATTTTTGCTTTCATTCATCCAGTGTTTTTGAGAATGTGCTATTTGCCAGGCACTGGGCTCTGTGCGTGGGAGTGGAATGGTAAGAAGGAGAGAGGGGAGGCTCAGCGTCTGGCCCCACGTGGTGGAAGGTCCTGCGGGAACGACAGGCTTCAGGGACCCAGGCCCCCAGTCCAAGTAGCACAGAGGAAACGCCGCAGGGAGCGGCCTTGTGGCTTCGTGAGAGCCTCGCAGGGGCCACTGGTCCAGTGGGGAGGGTGACAGAGGCCTCCCTCCAGAGTGGCCGGTGCCCTGCGCCCTGAGGGAAGCTGGGCGATGACCAGCAGAGGCGGGGTGGGTTCCAGGGACTGCGCTGGGAGCAGCCGGCCCCCGAGAGAGGCGAGCAGCTGGGTGTGACTCAGGGCGGGGCGGGCGGGCTGCCCCACGGGGAGAGGCCCCGCGCAGGGTTTTGTAGGTTGTGTTACACTGAGACCAACGGAAGGTTTCAGCAGGGAGACTGGATTACCACCGGCGCCGGGGAAGGCCCCCACACCAGCCGCAGCATCCGCAGAGGAGGGGAGGCAGCCAGGGTTATGGAGAGGCGCCCATCCAGGAGGCTGGGCCTCGGTCCAGGTGAGAGGCCGCGGTGCCTCGCCTCGCGGTAGGATGGCAGGAGAGAGGGGCTCAGGAGGCTTCCCGGTTCACAGCTGGCCGGGCTGCATGGTGGGCTGGGTCTCGGGGTGAGGGCGGGAGGGGGCAGGCCCCTGCTGGGGTTTCTGGAGCGGGCCGGGTAGACGCCGGGGCCATTCACCCCGGGACGCACCCACAGAGCCCACCCCACGCAGGCCGGCGATCATGGCTCTGGTTTCGGGGATGTCAGACCCGAAGTCCTTAAGGTGTGTGGAGCAGGGACGGGTAACTCACGGCCGTGGCCGCTTACTAGTCAGAAGCCCTCCCGAATCTCACCAGGCGCAGGGTGAAGCTGCTGTTGGAGAAAGCACTCCCCAGCGCTCCTTGCCCCTGGGTGTGCCCGTAAGCCTAACTTCTGGCCAGTGGAGGCTCTGTGCACAGCTTCTGAGGCCCGGCCCTTGAGGGGGATCCACGCCCTGGGGCCCTTCCTGCTGGCCGGGTGATGGGGCAGAAACGACCGTCTTGGGCCCAGAGCTGGAAGCCTTACGAGGGGGATGGCTGAGCCTCCCTCAGGTTGCCTGCCTGTCATCTTGATGTGAGGGAGAGCTACGCCTCTGTAAAGACACGGCCTCGTGGGGTCTCTCTGTGTCTTAGTTCACCTAATATCCGTGGGGAGATGTCACGTGAGCATTTGGACTCGTGACTCTAGGGCTCAGAGGGAAAGCCTGGATAAGTGGCAGGAGTGTGAGAATTCTTGTTTTTCCTAAATGTGTTTACTTATCTTTAGTTTGGCATGTCGGGTCTCCGTGGCAGCACGTGGGGTTTTGTCCACGCCCGTGAATCCTCTCACCAGGACGCCTGGCCCAGCAGTTGCTGCACGGCCTTTGTCAGCCCGTGGCTCGTGAGATCGAGATCTCAGCTCCCCGACCAGACTGAACCTGCGTCTTTCGCGTTGTAGCTTCTCACCCACTGCACCACCAGAGAGGTCCCAAAATTGAGAATTCTTAACAGGTAGGAATAAGGAAAGAGTGTGGAGGAGACCGTCCAGAGGGAGAGAGGAGGGGTCAGGGTGGACCGTCGGGGGACCACACGCTTAATGTCTGGGTTTGAGAAGCACCAACAACTGAAGGAGGCTGAGAGGACAGGTGGACAGGTGGACAGGTGGAAACCTGGGAGGGCGTGGGTCACGGGGCCAGGAGCAGAAGGGAGCCCTTTGCGGGGAGGCCTGAACTTAGACAGCGTCCACGAAAGGCTTGGTGGTGCTCGGCCAGTCTCGTCCAGGACAGCTGGGCAAGTTGTCACACCGAGGCGTTGTTTGCTAATGAAGATTATGATTGCTAATGCAACTCTGTAATAACTGTGTGCATCTCTGGCGAGAGCATCGAGAAGTCTAATTACTATTTCTCCATCCAATTTTCATGATAAATTATCCAGAAAGAGAAGAAATCGTCAAACTCAGCTTGATGCTTCATAGAAACACTAAACAAACCTAAATGTTTTAGTATCCTATCTCCAGGTTCCAGAAATTCATTTAAACTAAAACCAATTTTTAAAAAATCGGTGGTTTAAAAAAAAAACCCCAAACCCAAAATATAACATTTACCTAACAGGCAGCTGTCCACAGGCTTGCCACAACTGTTGTGGAGATGGCAACAGGGAAGAGTCTATTGCAAAACACGTTCAGTAGCTGATTTAGGGAGGTTCTAACAGGGGAACCTCGATGCTCTCAATTGCAGAGTTGAACCTCTGTCCTTCCCGACTCTGGAAGACACAGACCAGGAGGAGGGAGAAGGGGAGGCTGCACAGGTGATCGAGGTCAGTTGTCCTGGTCCCGCCCCTGGTGTTTCCCAGACCTTAGCGGACACCCTCATTTCTAGCAAATAAGCGGCAAAGCCAAGACTGGAAAGGAAACCCCCAAATCCGTAGTCCCGTGCCTTTTCAGTACATCACCATACCTGCTTTGGGTCTTGCTAAAATAATCTTTTTAAAAATTACTGTTGTAACCATTTTAAAGTGCACAGCTCAGCAGTAAGTACTTTCACATTGCAGCGAGACAGATCCCCAGAGCTTTTTCATCTTGCAAAACTGAAACTCTCCCTCTTAAACAACAACTCCCAAAGTTCCCCTCCCCGAGCTCCTGGAAACCACCATTTTGCTTTCTGTCTCTATGAATTGAACCACTTTGGGTTCGTCAAATTAGTGGAATCAGATATTTCTCGTTCTGTGACTGACTGCACTCAGCTTAAAGTCCTCAAAGCTCATCTGTGCTGTGGCACGTGCCCATGTTACTGAAAGGCGTGGGTGCTGGCTGCTCGCTGCTCAACAGCCAAAAAACAGGCCAGGCTGGTGGAAAAGGAAGTTTACTTTATTTCAGATTTGGGCAACTGGTGGGGGGTGGTGGGGTGGACATCTGTCCAAAGGCCAACTCTCTCCACTGGCAACCAGTGGGCAAGAGCTCACAGCACAGCCAGCTCTGACAGTCGTCTTCAGACTGATCATCAGTGGTCTGACCAGCATCATCTTGTTTTAGGGACAGTTAGTCTTCAGTTCCAGGGTCCATTTGTTCCATTTCTTTGAGGCTGGTTCTCGGGAATGGGGCAGCTCACATCTTGGGCACGGTCCGGTCATCTCTTCTTCCACCTGGTGTGGCACCTCCACGGCAGCCCTAGGTTTTGGCTCAGAGTATTACCTGTAGTCCTGGCGGAGGAACTGAAGGTCCTTGACTATGCTCAATGACTCCTTTATTATTTGACTATGCTCAATGACTCCTTTATTATTTGGTCTCCTTTGAGTGTTTTCCTTTGTTTCTGCCCTTCTCATTCCTCTGACTAAACTTACTCTTGAAAGTTTTCAACAGCAAAAGGCAAGCAGATGACACTGAGGGGGCAAGGACCACAGGGTCCTGCTCCATTTCCCCAAGACTTCCTTCCTTTTTAAGGCTGAATAATTGCAGCCATGAAATTAAAAGATGCTTACTCCATGGAAGGAAAGTTATGACCAACCTAGGTAGCACATTCAAAAGCAGAGACATTACTTTGCCAACAAAGGTCCGTCTAGTCAAGGCTATGGTTTTCCAGTGGCCATGTATGGATGTGAGAGTTGGACTGTGAAGAAAGCTGAGCACGGAAGAATTGATGCTTTTGAACTGTGGTGTTGGAGAAGACTCCTGAGAGTCCCTTGGACTGCAAGGAGATCCAACCAGTCCATTCTAAAGGAGATCAGTCTTGGGTGTTTTTTGGAAGGACTGATGTTAAAGCTGAAACTCCAATACTTTGGCCACCTGATGCGAAGAGCTGACTCATTGGAAAAGACTCTGATGCTGGGAGGGATTGGGGGCAGGAGGAGAAGGGGACGACAGAGGATGAGATGGCTGGATGGCATCACCAACTCAATGGACATGAGTTTGGGTGAACTCCGGGAGTTGGTGATGGACAGTAAGGCCTGGCGTGGTGCAGTTCATGGGGTCGCAAAGAGTCGGACACGACTGAGCGGCTGCACTGAACCGAATGTTCCGTTGTATGCATATACTACACTCTGCTTTCACGTATTCATTTTTTAAAAAGTCAACCTCTCTACCTACCTTGATCAGAGAAGGTTTCTCTAAGGAGATGACCCTTGAGTTGAATTTTTCATGATAAAAGGGAGTCGATCATTAAAGGACTTGATGAGGAAGCAGTCCAGGGAAAGGGAATAGCAGATTCAGAAGTCAGAAAGCACGCAGGAGTCTGAGAGTCAAGAAATCAGAGAGGCTGAATCCTGTAATCAATGGATGAACTAATAAGACAAGAATGAGTCTCGCTGAGACATGGAAGCCATGATTAGAAACCTTAAACGTATTCCAAGTGGAATCATTTGTGTATTTGCATGCGAATATTTGCAAATAATTTTCTTAGAAATGGGAAAACTTGTATTAAGTAGTATCCGATGGATCCGTTGTATATCTGCATGTAACAATGACCTTGTTGCAGGGAGGGAAAAAAGTCAACCTTCCAAACTATGTCCTTTTGGTAAAGTTTGCTGTCTACCTAAAGCACATGGAAGACAGATGGCTAATTAATTACCAACTTTCTCCAAGAAAAGGTACCCTCTAAATCAGGGGTGGGCACACTTTTCCCGTAGGGGACAGGGAGTAAAGACCTTTGGCTTTGGCGGCCATACAGCCCACGGCACAGCGACTCTCCCACCAGGTGTCTGCCTGGCTCCTGCACTTCTGTGGTTGCTGATGGTTTTGCTCACTGTCTTCCCTGAAAGCCTGAAGGCAGGGGCTCTAGCCTCCCACCCGCAATGAATTTGTAGCATCCGGCACATTAGAGCCATGGCAGGAGCTTCACGTGTATTCTATGTCCTTGTGCGGGATGTGAAAGGCAGTTACTTATAACTGGGGAAATACAGTGCTTGTTGATTGACTAACTTCATCTTATGCTAGGGGAGTGCCCTTACAGTGTGTCAAGCTCCTTAGGAAGGAGCTAGTTCATGCATATTCCTCTGGAGGACAATGTCCAGTCATTTAAAATGTCAGAGTTTGTATGTCAGTATGCCAGAGCTGAAGATGAGAATTTAAGACACGTTTTAAAATATTTATTTATTTGGCTGCTCGGGGTCTCCATTGCAGGAGCAGGATCTTTAGCTGCGGCATTTGAACGCTTAGTAGCAGCATGTGGTTCCCCGATCGGGGATTGAACCAGGGCCACCTGCCTTGGGAGCATAGAGTTCTTAGCCACTGGACCCCCAGGGAGGTCCCTGAGACAGTTCTGGTAGCTCCGGGAGTATAAGAGTGAAGGGCTTATGGATCAGCATGATAATACATGCTTGCTCCTTCTCTCTGGTCTTTCTAGCGCTGAGGCCACATTGTGTGGTCATGTTTGTTCATCGCTGCAGTAGGGCCCTGGCCAGCAGGGCAGCTGGGCAGAGGCTCAGCTTTGCTGTCTTTTCCAGGCCCTGTGCTTGGCATGGCCTGCACACCTCCAGGGGACGTCACCTGGAGGGGGCAATCTTTTTCTGAGTTCATACACGGTGTCCAGCTGTGCCTGGACTGACTGCTTAGCTCCAAACTTCTCTGGCTTATACACCGGTCTCCTAGCCTAGCTTTTCTACCTTGGAGTTTTTCCTCATATCTCCTTCTGCCAGATTAATCTCATCATTCCTAGGCTCAAAAACGCCAGTGGATTCCGAACACTCTCACGATGATCTCCCAGCCTCCTCCGGGTCGGGCCCTGTTGCACTCGCCACGCCTGGCCTGCAGTCTCCTGGTCTGGCCCGCCCCATGCATGGCCAAGCTGCCTCCGCCCCCGCAGGGCCCTCGCTGGTGTCCTGGCCTCACAGTGCTGGCGGCTGGAGCACCGACAGCTAACTTTCCCCGGAGAAGGAAATGGCAACCCACTCCAGTATTCTTGCCGGAGAATCCCGTGGAGAGAGGAGCCTGGCGGGCTGCAGTCCATGGGGTCGCTGGGAGTCGGACACGACCGAGCCGGTATCACCTAAGAGCGTGCCAGGTGCTGCGTCAGAGCTCTGCCGGCCGTGCCTCACTTACTTCTCGGAACAGTCCCCTGGGATAGGTTCTGCAAAACTCCATCCCTGCAGCCCTGAAATGCTGCCCGCGCCTCATCTCCCTTTCTGAAAACAGCCCTGTGAAACAGTCTATAAAACCATGGTCTGATGACTCTCAGATGCTCTTGACAACGTATTTCTTTATCATTCACATGCATTATCTCATTTAACTGTCTTGAGAATTCTGGGCCACATATTATTATTCCTGTTTTTCAGCTGAAAAAAACTTGAAGCTCACAGATGTTACATAATTTTCTCAAGGGTATATAGTTACTTACAGGCAGAGCTGGTTCAGAGGCCTCAGCTGATTTGATACTAAAGGCTGGACTGTTAAAAGACCCGTGGTTCTCAAGCTGATTTACCCATAAGGATCAGCAGTCAATGGGAGCTAGTTTATTTTTATTTAGGTATTTAGGGCATGCCAGGTGGCAATAGTGGTAAAGAACCCACCTGCCAATGTAGGAGACATGAGAGACGGGGGTTTGATCGCTGGGTCGGGAAGATCCCCTGGAGATGGAAATGGCAGCCCACTCCAGTGTTTTTGCCTGGAGAATCCCAAGGACAGAGGAGCCTGGTGGGTTATAGTCCATGGGGTTGCAAAGAGTCAGACATGACTGAAAGCGACTTAGCATGAGCTCTCTAGTTGTTTGGGAGCTGGTTTAAAATGGGCACTGACTCTAGAGATTCTGCTCCGGTTGACCTGGGGGAGGGCCTGGGAATATGCATTTTCCATATGCAGTTGGGCTTCCCTGGTAGCTCAGACGGTAAGGAATCTGCCTGGCAACACAGAAGACCTGTATTTGATCCCTGGGTTGGGAACATCCCCTGGAGAAGGAAATGGCAGCCAATCCTAGTGTTCTTGCCTGGGAAATTCTGTGGACAGAGGAGCCTGGTAGGCTACAGTCTGTGGAGTTGCAAAGAGTCAGACACGACGGAGTGATGAACACTTTTCACTAGTTCGTGTGTGGCTCAGGAGATTCTGCTGCAGCTGTTTCGTGGAACACGCTTTGGGAACTCCAGGCTAGACCAGCAGGGGATGAACGGTTTCCCTTTCCACTTGGCAGCATACGGTCAGTACATTCAGCTGCTTCTGAACCACAGTTATCGGGCTTGGTGATCAGTGTAGAGCGGGATGTTATGTCCGTGGAAATGTATCCATTTCATCTCAGAGAGGCCCTGACATCTTTGAATGTGAGTTTAAGAGAAGCAGAGCACAGATCTACTTCACACCATTTAAAATAGTAAATGGGGCTTCCCTGGCGATCCAGTGGTTTCAAAGAATAAAGTTAATTAAAAAAAAAAAATAGTAACCTGCTTCTTCGGAAGGCCAGTGTTCCCACTCTGATTCTGGAGGTGAAAGAAAGAATTCTCTGGAAGTGTCAAAAGCATTGGTTATATGTTGAGATTCCTCGGCTTGCCCAACAAAAGATCTGTGAATGCTTGGAAAACCTGAGATTTTCCTGATAGGTTTAACAGAATGTGTTGTTAAGGGAAACGGCCTTGCTCAGTATTGGGATCAACCACAGAGCATCAAGCCGAAGGGGATTATTCTCAAGCTGTAAAATTTAATGGAATATACTCTGCTAGGTTTCAGACTTTCTTGGGACCCATGATTCTTTTTTTCTGTCCGTTTTTCCTTTTCAGAATGAGAATGTCTATCCGAGGCCTACCTCACGGTTGCATTCTGCAAGTAAATGCCTTGTCTGTTTCATGGGTTCACAGATGAAGGGAGTTTTGCCCCAGGGTGACTCACATCCCGCTGGCTCACCCATATCTGATTTAGATGGTATTTAGATGAGATTTTGGACTTCAAGTTGATGCTGTAATGATTTAAGACTTCTGAAAATGTGGGGATGAAGTGAATATATTTTGCATGTGAGAAGGATGTGCATTAATTATGCAGAGGGTGGGCTGTTAATTGTGTCTCCTCCAGACTCACGTGATGAAGACCTAACTCGAAGGACTTCAGAATGCTACCTTATTTAGAAACAGAGTGATTGCTGAAGTAATTAGTTAAGATGAGTTAATACTGGAGTGGGGTGGGCCCTAATCCAATATGGCTGGTGCTCTTATAAAAGGGAAAGATTTGGACATGGACATGCAGAGAGAACGCCATGTGAAGAAGAGAGATCACAGTGATGCACCTACAAACTGAGGAATGCCAAGACCGCCAGCAAACCATCAGGGCCCAGGAGGGAGCAGGGAATAGGTTTTCCCTTGTAGCCCTTGGGAGAAACCGACCACACCAACACCTTGATCTTGGACTTCTAGCCTCCCCAGCTGTGAGACAGTGAAGTTTCTCATGTTTAAGCCATTTGGTCTGTGGTGCTTTGTTATGGCAGAATTCATTTCAGTTCAGTTCAGTCGCTCAGTCATGTCCGACACTTTGCAACCCCCTGCAGCATGCCAGGTTACCTGTCCTCCACTAACTCTCAGAGTTTACTCAAACTCATGTCTGTTGAGTCGGTGATGCCATTCAACCACCTCATCCTCTGTCGTGCCCTTCTCTTCCCGCCCTCAATCTTTCCCAACATCAAGATCTTTTCAAGTGAGTCAGCCCTTTGCATCAGGCGGCCAAAGTAGTGGAGTTTCAGCTTCAGCATCAGTACTTCCAATGAATATTCGTGACTGATTTCCTTTAGGATGGACTGGTTGGACCTCCTTGCAGTCCAAGGGACTCTCAGGAGTCTTCTCCAACACCACAGTTAAAAGCATCAATTCTTCAGTGCTCAGGTTTCTTTATGGTCCAACTCTCACATCCATACCTGACCACTGGAAAACCATAGCCTTGACTAGATGGACCTTTGTTGGCAAAGTAATGTCTCTGCTTTTGAATATGCTGTCTAAGTTGGTCATAGCTTTTCTTCCAAGGAGAAAGTGTCTTTTAATTTCACGTCTGTAGTCACCATCTACAATGATTTTGGAGCCCCCCAAAAATAAAGTCTGTCACGGTTTCCACTGTTTCCCCATCTATTTCCCATGAAGTGATGGGACCAGATGCCATGATCTTAGTTTTCTGAATGTTGAGCTTTAAGCCAACTTTTTCACTCTCCTCTTTCACTTTTATCAAGAGGCTCTTTAGTTCTTTTTTGCTTTCTGCCATAAGGGTGGTGTCATCTGCATATCTGAGGTTATTGATATTTCTCCTGGCAATCTTGATTCCAGCTTGAGCTTCATCCAGCCCGGCATTACTAGATTTTGGCATGATTTAATGCTTTCTGGACATAGAACGTCTTCCCTGAAGACTGTCTTTCAGTTCAGTTCAGTCACACGGTTGTGTCTGACTCTTTGTGACCCCGTGGCCCTAAGCTAATCAGTCAAGGACTCCATTTTCAGAACATTCTAGGATAAGGGGATAGTGATGCCTTTAAACTGTGGTGCTGTAGAGTACTAATGAGAGTCCCTTGGACAGCAAGGAGATCAAACCAGTCCATCCTAAAGGAAATTAGCCCTGAAGATTCATTGGAAGGACTGATGCTGAAGCTGAAGCTCCAATACTTTGGCCACCTGATGCTAAGAGCTGATTCTTTGGAAAAGACCTTGATGCTGGGAAAGATTGAAGGCAGGAGGAGAAGGGGACGACAGAGGATGAGAAGGTTGAATGGCATCATCGACTCGATGGACATGAGTTTGAGCAAACTGTGGGAGACCAAGCAGGACCGGGAAGCCTGGTGTGCTATAGTCCATGGGGTCGCAAAGAGTCGGACATGCCTGAGTGAGTGAACAGCAATCGTGGGGGAAACACCATGGAACCGGAATTTTAACAAAATGCGCACGAGGCTTGGTGTCCCCACAGTGCCACTCCCTGAAGCCAGGCGATGTGACCACAACCCAGAGCCCACCCTCGAGACTGGGCCTGGGATTAAGCATTGCTGGGCATCCATCCCTTGCCCCCTGAAGCTGATTCTTGGCAGGTACCTTGCTCTGCTTGGAGTCAAACATCAGCATTCTAGGGCAGCCACAGGAAGAATGAGAGAGGCGTTGGGCCACGGTTTGGGTGACGGGGGAGGAGAGGGAGATAAGCTTCAGGTCAGGCCGAGATTTCCAGCAGGGGGCCAGCTCACGGCTGTGGGGGGAGCGCTGGCTGCTCTGCTGTCTGCTGGGCAGAGGCTCCGTTCTGGGAAGACAGGGCTCCACAGCCCCGAGCCTTCCTGCGTCTTTCTGACTCAGCTGGATGCCCTGCGCTGAGCCGCAGAGGGCGGAGCTTTGGAATGCACGTTTGTGGTGCCCTAGTGTTTCCAGCTGGTTGCCTGGCTTAGGTGGTGAGTCTGCAGAAAGTGCCTGGAGGACTTGAACTCAGATGGTGAGTCCGTGTTCACCGCGATGCCGACTCACTACTGCGCTCCACCGTGGGAGGTCTCAGGGTCACTGAACAGGTGATCCGAGTACTCATTTGCATGGGGTGCAATCTATGAGAAGCTATGTGCTCCCTCTGTGTTCTCTAGAGCGATGATTCTAAGATGCCGTCGCTACGAGGTCACAGTTGCTTTTCTGAGTCCTCCTTCCTCTGGCAGCTCCTTCTGAAAGGAAGGAGATGCGCTCATGGCAGCATCTAAGCCACAACCCCCACCCCCGCTTTCCATTGCACCCCCAGAGCCGGGCTGTGAAAACGCCCGGTCCTGTGCAAGAGATCGCTAAAGCGGATGAACAACGCACTGCCTCCAAAACCCCAACCTGGATGAAGAGAAAACTTCTGAAAGTGAGTGTTCGCAATGGAAAGAACAGGGGAAAGGGCCTCAGCCCCCTGCCTCTCACCATCCCTGACTCTGTGCGGGTGGCTTCCTCTTGCAGAGAGTGTCGAGCAGCGTGGTCGTTTATCAGGGACTGATTACATCGCGAGCCTCCCCTGTGAGTCTGAACAGCCCCGTCTAGCAGCTAATGGTCTCCTCTCATCAGACAGTGTGGCCCAAGGAGTGTTTCATGAATGACATTCATCGAAGCAACAGGCCCAGAGTCTGCTCTGTGCTTGGAGAAGAATCCCACTTTATAAACCATCCTCTTGAGTTAACACAGTGAACGCGGGCAGGATGGAGCGAGTGTGGGGTGAGATCAGAGAGGAAGAGGATGGCAGGCAGGCACTCGGTCTGTTCACTAGAAAACGGTGGCTGCAAAATCTGCCGGTGGCCTGGACTCATGGTCTAGGATGTGAGACCCCGAGGCCCTGCTCTGATGGAAATGGCTTGGCACTGACATGTCCTGGGCCCGCAGTCTGCCCGCGGCAGCCATGTTGACAAGTGTTGGATGAACGGCTCCTCTGTGTCACTTTCTGCGGAAATGCCGGGCTCACCAGGAGGTGGTTGATCCGGAGGACTGCAGAGCCCGACGGTTAACCGGTGATCACGGGATAAGAGCGCAGTGTGGCTGGGAGCTCTGGGTGATGCTCACTGCAGGGGCAGGATGAGGGGGTGTGGCTCGTTGCTGGTGCTCATTCTTGGAACTAAGTCTTGGTTGGTCCTTCTCTGTTTGCACATAGTAGCTTCCAACAGGAGCTGTGAATTTGGGGAAACACTTGATTGCGGGGCCTCTTTCTCTCCTCCTTCCTCTCTCTTCATTTTTCTTGTCTCTGTGACATGAAGCCATGAGCCGTATTTTCAGTTAGTCCATAGAATCGGGACCAAGTCCATCATAGCAAGGCAGGGGCTTCAGAAAAGGCAGGGGGAGGATTGAGTCTGGAAACATGGAAGCCTGATCGCCGGGTTCCAGAGATGGCGTGTGGTCGGGCACAGAGCTGGTCGTGGGCTAGAGTGAGGGCCACGGAGGTCCCAAAGGATTGTGGGGGTGGAGAGGAGCAGAAGCAGGCAGAGAAGTGTCCGCTCCTCCGGGAAGACTCGTGGACACAGAGCGGCCTCCTGGCCCGGTTAGGCGGCCCCACGTGCTCTCACTGCCAGGCAGAGGCGTCTGGAAACACAGGTCACCAGGGGTGGCAGCTGGGCCCTGGACAGGGCTGAGCTCGGTGAGGAGTTTACAGCAAAGGCCTGGCACTCGTCTGGGTGGAGTCTGAGCCTTTCCTGGGGTTTCGTTTAGTTTGTTTCCTGGAGCGTGGATTCAGAGAAGTCCTCCTAAACTTCCGAGGGGACTCGCGGCTTTGGAGTCACTTCTGAGAGAGCGCTGCATGTTGGAGAGGCAACATCTCATCCGGATGCTGCGTCCAGACGGGCTTTCATCTCCACTTCCTTTGGCTGATTTCCTTGCATGTCCTTCCCTTTTGAAAAGGAGATGCTGTTTGTTCCGTCACGTGGAATTGCGATTACTCACCCGGGGAAGGGTGCGCCCCTCGAGACTCTGGCAAGAAGAGCAGGGGAAATTCCTTTCAACGCTAGCCCTGAGGAATTCTCGTGATCCTGGTTTCCATTTTGGTCAAGACCGAGATGAAAGGACTGGACCCAGCATTGGGAAGAGCTGTAATTTTGATCCCAAGGGAAACAGAGCTAGATGAGAAGCGAGGCCCCCCTTTAATCTGGCCTGTGACTGAGGAGCTGCTTCCTGGTACAAGCTGAACAATGATCGGGAGTCAGGCTCCTGGAGCCCATCTCTCAATCTGCGCCCCGGGAGGGGAGGAGAAGCAGCCGTGGAGAAGAGTCTGGTGCTTCCCCCTCCAGGTGTCTGCTGACGGAAGGAGATGCCTTCTTAGGCTGTCTGGGCTGCTACTGAGAGCTTGTGAGTGACACACACTTCCCACAGCTCTGCAGGTGGGAATTCTGAGCCTGGGGGTGCCTCTGTGGGGTCAGTGGCCTCACGTGGTGGAGCGGCTCTGGGCCCTGGGGAGGTCTCTTTAATAAGGATGCTAATCCCACCACCAGGCCTTCACTCCCATGACCTCATCACCTGCCAAAGCCATCATCTCTGAAGGTTAGGATTTCCACACGCAACGAGCATTCAGACCACGGCATCTACTTACTGGTTTTTTTTTTTTTTAGTATTTGTTTGGCTGTGTCGGGTCTTACGCGTGGCGTGCAGGACCTTCAATGCATTGTGACGGATCTTTTGTTGTGGCGTGGGCTCGGTACAGCACATGAGATCTTAGTTCCCCAGCCAGGGATCGAACCTGCATCCCTGCACTGCAAGGCGAATGCTTAATTCCACTGGACCACCCGGGAAGTCCCACATCCACCTACTTTTTGACTTTGTGTATTATAACAGTTTTTATTAATGCAATTAGAAATAGCAGATTTCCTAGAAAAAATTTCCAGTGGGTAACGATGGAACTTCTTATTGTGGATGATAATGGACATTTCTATTTGAAGGTTTTGTTTTTATTTATTTTTTACATCTTGTGGATTCTAGCCATTCTGGGAAATGTAACTCCGAGAACTTCATTGCTTCACATTTCAGCTCAGTTCAGTTCAGTCGCTCAATCGTATCCGACTCTTTGCGACCCCATGAATCGCAGCACGCCAGGCCTCCCTGTCCATCACCAACTCCCGGAGTTCACTCAGACTCACGTCCATCGAGTCAGTGATGCCATCCAGCCATCTCATCCTCTGTCGTCCCCTTCTCCTCCTGCCCTCAATCCCTTCCAACATCAGAGTCTTTTCCAATGAGTCAACTCTTCGCATGAGGTGGCCAAAGTACTGGAGTTTCAGCTTTAGCATTAGGATTCTGTAAAAAGTTTTTAAGAAATTGAATCATGTGCATGAAATTGGCCACATTAACTATTTCTAAGTGTGCAGTGCAGGAGAGTCAGGCGTATTTACATTGTTGTGTAACCAGTTTCCAGAACTCTTATCTCTTGTAAGATGAAAGCCCCCACCCGCCTTCCCCAGCCCCGGGCAGACACTGTCTACCTTCTGTCTCCAGCCGTAGGAGCCTCACGGAGGCGGAGTCACCCCTTGCTTCTCTCTTAGTGACCGGTTTATTCCACCAAGCGTGATGTTCTCAAAGATTTGGTATCCTTTTATTCCATCTTTAAAATAACATTTCCTCTTAACATCTGAGTGTTAATCTGCTTAAGCTTTGGAAAGGTCCTCAAGAGAATTTTAAAACATATTCTCTAATACGGATGTTTTAAAGACACGTGTGTATCTGTGCAACACTGCGTTGCTCACCGCAGAGACGGACATCTAAGAGCTGGATGCTCGCAGGCCCACGTCTCCCTGGTGAAGGGAGGGGGCCGTGTTACGCTGAGCCAGCTGGAGGCCTCCGGATGGCAGGGAGCTGCGCCCGTAGGCCTGGCGCCAGGGGCAGGACGCGCCGCACATGTGTCTGCTCACGGGTGGGTGCCCGTGGTCACGCCGCTCCCCCGGGGCTGTGTAGCAGCTGCCAGTGGATGGGGCTGGCAGCCGCTCCGAGGGGCCATCTGCCCGGGCTGTCTCCGCAGCGGGAGGACGGGAGGCAGCTGCAGAGATGAAGAATCGGGGGCAGGAGCGGAGGACACAGAGCCAACACCCTGAACCTCCTCTCCTGCCCCCCAACACTGGCCCAGGCCATCCCAAGGAGCTGCCCAGCTGCGTCGTCAAACACTGGAACCAGGGGACAGGAGGGGACGCCAGGCCGCTCATCTTGCAGGCGGGGCCTCCAGAAGCCGCTCAGGGTCTCCTCATGTCAAGCAAATAATACCTAAGAACTGTGACACCGTCCTTTTCAAAGAAACGTAATTTGCTGCTGCCAATAACTCGGATTTCCCCCCTCCCCGAGAGTCCGTGGGTTTTCTCACTATTTATCAAATCCTTACACTCTGATGACTAATGGAAAATACAATGGCAAGTTGTTACCATTTTGGCATTGTTTGCAATCAGAAATGACACTGGAGCAACAGGGTGATCGGCTGCGATTGCCTTCGAAATGTATTCTCTCTGGAGGGAGTGCACACACACATATCAATAGGGTTAGTATGTGCAGCCTTTATAAATGATCTATGGCGTAATTTTCGCGTTTAAAAAACCCGTGTTCCCATCCATCAGCTCATTTGGGTGTCATGAGGATGTTTATGGGATAGCTTCAGTTGGCAAGAACGAGGCTTAGAGGAGAAAGGCTTGTTCATGGCCATATCGAAGTCAACTGGGGCTGAAATATAGGTCTCTCAACTCCTAGTCCAAAGTTTTTTTTCCTCTAAACTGTGCTTGAGAAGAAGAACATGTCAGGACCACGGTAAGAGACAGACTAGTTCCTTCTCCTGACTCCCAGCCGAGCAGTCCTAAGAAGTCCAGTGAGTGATGACGCGACGATCAAGAAGACGGAGCTATGAGGTTGAACGATGCAAACCCTCCATTTTTAAAGAGTGTCAAGCAGTCAGATATGAACAATTTCGTTTCAAGCGAATCGATCTCCGGGATTTTCTACAGGTTGCGTTTCCCACACAGCATCAAGCTGGCCATTTTGGTGGTTAACGTGGCTGCTTGCTTTCCTCTTCGTGTTGCTGCCCCTGGGTCTGATCTGCAGTGGCTACTGATCATTATTTTCGTGGCCTCTATCATCAAACGGAGCCAACCGTAGAGGCAGCAGGCCAAACTGTGCAATTAAACCCCAACCAGGCAATTCTGCGTCAGGTACGTATGACTCAGAAATGACCAGCCTGCAAGGGTTTTCAGCAGGTCTAACTGGCTCCTCATTCCTGCACATTCTCCCTGAAAAGGGAATGAAATCAGCACTCATTCCCACTCATCAGGCATAAACTTGCATGCGCTCTGGTGAGTGGGAGACAGCTGACTTCCTAGGCTGTTACAGAAGGATGGTTGGAGAGTCAGGAGGGTATCTTGGCCGGACATCAAGAATGAAGGAAGGGGCAGAGAGTCAAGTGGCTAAAGAGGCTCACATTAGGGTCATTCATTTTCCCGGCTCAGCGGAAGCCGGAGCCTCGCGCCACTCGCCAGGCTTCCCACCATCTGGAGTGAAGTCGGGCCGTGCCTCCCGCTGGGGTGGAAGGGCTCCAAGTGGGGGCCGCAGGCAGGAGGGTCCGCCACCCTGCAGGGACGCAGGACCACATGCTTCTGCAGCAGCAGACAGAACAGGGTAGCGCTATCTGCTCTCTCCCTTCTGATTGTGAGGTGCCTTTATGAACTGCTGGAGACTGGTCCCCAAACGGGTGGAGCAGAGAAGCTTCTGGTGTGGCTGCTTTGGAGGAGCAGTGTTTTGAAGGCACTGCACCCCAGATTTCTCAGTGTCCCTTTTCTGGCCGTGAGCTTTAACCTTTGCATAGGACCGCTTGCAGAGCCCCCTGGTAAAGCGAGAATGTGCCCTGAGGTCTGGACTTGCACTTTGTGTGCCCTTAGGAAGGTCACTCACTCACCTTCCCGAGGATCAGTGTTCTCATCAAAGAAGCGAAGACTTGCATCTTTTCCCCAAGTAATTCTACAGGACTGCGGTTGGGATCATTGGCAATGACAGGCGAGAAGTCGATTTTTGTACAGAGAAGCCCGTTTGACACGGTGTGAGCAGTTTCATTCCTGTTCCTGGAGGAAACGAGTGGGCCTGCTTTCCTCTCCTGCAGCGGGCGGGCGGCGAGGGGCAGAGTTTGGAGGAGAAAAGTCCTGCAGTGAAGCTACTGGGGCCGTGAGGGCGAGCCCGCGGTGTGGGAGTCTGGAGAGGGTAGGTGAGTGCGGAGGAGAGACCACCAGGTGGGAAAGGCAGGCTTCACTTCTCCTAAGTTTTGCCAGAAGCCAGCTCAGCCAGCCCCAAGACGGGTGGTGAAGAACAGCAAACCATCCGCCAGCCCCCGTGTGCCTGCTCCCGACTCGGCAGGAGGATGGGCCACCGGCAAGAATAACACAGACCCGCCGGCAAGGCAGGAGACGCCCACAAGGAAAACAAGGAAACAGGTTCGAGCTGGGCTGGCTCCTCGGGTGGATGGGCTGGCTGGTACCAGGCGTTTCGGGAGGCCCTGGCTGTGTGCCTGATGGGGCAGAGCACCCAGGCCTTGGGAAGCTGACTTGTGCAAGGGGCGAGACCTTAGCCTTGCAGCCGGGCTGGGTGAGGCAGGCTCAATGCAAAGCATGGCCTTCCACAGGGCTCCACGCCCCTGGAGATGATGGAGGCTTCGGAACCCTTCCTCAGCTGTACTGTCTGGGTCCAGGCTCCGCCCAGGCTGTCTTCCTGAGAGGCCGTGCCTGTAGGCAAGTCACACCTCCCCTCCGGGCTGCGTGCTGAGGCGAGGGGCCTGGTACCCTCCAGGGCCTTTCCCTGCTTGGCATCAGGTCCCTCTAGGATCTGAGACCAGTTTCTAAGGGACCCAAGGAACAGTATGGTACACACGACTGGGGGCTTACAGGTTTTCTGAAATTATACAATCTTCACATGGAAACCAAATACCAAAGTATGGCATGCTTGAAAAAATGAAACACACAAGTATCACGGGATCCAGAAATTTCGCTTCTGGCTGTACACCCAAAAGATTTGTAAGCAGAATTTTAGACAAGTGCATAGCAAAGTCCACAGCAGCAGTATTCACAGCAGCCCACAGGTGGCAACAACCCCCAACGCCCATCGAAGGATGAATGGAAACAAGCGGTGTGTGCGCACAGTGGGGTGCTGACGCAGTCTACGACCTGGAGGTCGTTGTGCTCAGTGAAGTGAGCCAGGCAAACACTGCAGCCTCACTCAAATGTGGACTCTTAAAAAAAGTTGGAGCTTAAGGACTTCCCTGATGGTCCAGTGGCTAAGAATCTGCCTTGAAATGCAGGGAACACCAGGTCAACCCCTGCTTGGGGAACTAGGATCCCACTTGCCTCCAGGAAATTAAAAGCCCCCGAGCTGTGACTCCTGAGTCTGCGAGCCCACTCACCACAACTGGAGAATCGGTGCACCACCACGGAGACCCCACCTGCCGCCAAATAAATAACTATATAGACTTTCTAAAAAAGTTGTCATCACCGACTCGATGGACATGAGTTTGAGCAGGTTCCGAGAGTTGGTGATGGACAGGGAAGCCTGGCGTGCTATAGTCCATGGGGTTGCAAAGAGTCAGACCCAACTGAGTGGCTGAACTGAACTGAAAAGAGTTGAGGCTGTAGACCCAACTGCCCCACTACCGGGCATATCCCCTAAGGAAATTGTAACTGAAAAAGACACGTGTACCCCGATGTTCATTGCAGCATTACAGTAGATGGGACATGGGAACCATCTGACAGGTGAGTGGATGAAGAAGTCATGGTGCGTGCATACGATGGAGTGTTACTCAGCCGTGAGAGAGGAACACGTACGAGTCAGTTTTAATGAGGTGGAAGAGCCCAGAGCCTTTTATACAGAGTGAAGTGAGTCAGAGAAAAACCAATACTGTGTATTAATGCATATATATGGCATTTGGAAACCTATTTGCAGGCAACAAAGGAGACACAGACTGTGGAGACAGTGGAGGAAGGAGAGGCTGAAATGGTTGAGAGGGCAGCACTGAGACACGTACCTTACTGCTTGTGAAACAGATGGGCAGTAGGGATTTGCCGTATGACGCCGGGAGCTCAACCCCGGTGCTCTCTGACAACCTAGAGGGCTGGGATGGGGGGGTGGGGTGGGAGGGAGGGTTAGAGGGAGGGGACATGTGTGTACCAATGGCTGATTCATGCTGGTGTATGGCAGAGACCAACACAATATTGAGAAGCAATCATCCTCCAGTTAAAAATAAATTTATTAATGCAAATGTCAAGGCTGTAGAAATAGTAGCATGAAGATTGACAGGAGCTAGGGGGTGAGAATGGGGAGATGTTGCTCAACCTGTACAGACTGTGGTTACAAAATGAGTGAGTTCTGGGACCTGATGGACAGCATGGTGACTGTAGTTAACAGCGCTGTTGGGCATTTGAGATTTGCTGCTTCTGTTGCATAGAGACACCAAAGCCTTTGCCTGTGTGGATCGCAGCAAGCTGTGGAAAATTCTTAAAGAGGCGGGAATACCAGACCACCTCACCTGTCTCCTGTATGCAGAAATCTGTACGCAGGTCAAGAAGCAACAGTTAGAACCGGATAGGGAACAACAGACTGGAGCCAAACTGGGAAATGAGTACATCAAGGCTGTATACTGTCACCCTGCTTATTTAACTTACATGAAGAGTACGTCATGTGAAATGCTGGGCTGGATAAAGCATAACCTGGAATCAAGATTGCCAGGAGAAATATCAATAACCTCAGATATGCAGATGACACCACCCTTATGGCAGAAAGCGAAGAACTGAAGAGCCTCCTGATGAAAGTGAGAGAGGAGAGTGAAAAAGTTGGCTTAAAACTCGACTCTAAAAACGAAGATCACAGCATCCGGTCCCATCACTTCATGGCAAATAGATGGGGAAACAATGGAGACAGTGTCAGACTTTATTTTCTTGGCTCCAAAATCACTGCAGATGGTGATTGCAGCCATGAAATTAAAAGATGCTTGCTCCTTGGAAGAAAAGTTATAACCAACCTAGATAGCATATTTAAAAGCAAAGACGTTACTTTGCCAACAAAGATCTGTCTAGTCAAAGCTATGGGCTTCCCTGGTAGTTCAGCTGGTAAAGAATCTGCCTGCAATGCAGGAGACCCCAGTTTGATTCCTGAATTGAGAAGATACCCTGGAGAAAGGATAGGCTACCCACTCCAGTATTCTTGGGCTGTGGTTTTTCCAGTCGTCATGTATGCATGTGAGAGCTGGACCATGAAGAAAGCTAAGCGCCAAATAATTAATGCTTTTGAACTGTGGTGTTGGAGAAGACTCTTGAGAGTCCCTTGGACTGCAAGGAGATCCAACCAGTCCGTCCTAAAGGAGATCAGTCCTTTAGAAGGACTAGATCAGCCCATTGGAAGGACTGATGCTGAAGCTGAAACTCCAGTACTTTGACCACCTGATGAGAAGAACTGACTCATTGGAAAAGACCCTGATGCCGAGAAAGACTGAAGGCAGGAGGAGAAGGGGACGACAGAGGATGAGATAGTTGGATGGCATCACCAACTCAATGGATATGAGTCTGAGTGAACTCTGGGAGTTGGTGATGGACAGGGAGGCCTAGCGTGCTGCAGTCTGTGGGGCTGCAAGAGTCGGACACGGCTGAGTGACAGCTGAACTGAACCGAGGAGAGTAGAGTTGAAGTATCATCACCCCCAGACACACAAACAATGGGGACTGTGTGACCTGATAGATGTGTTAGGCATCTTAACCGGGGTGATCATGTCACGATGTATACTATATGTCGTTATGCTGTATACAATAAATATACAATTTTATTTGTGACTTACATCTCAACAAAATTGGAAAAAGTAAAGCCGATCCTGAATCCAGAGGCAGCGAGGGTCAGGGTGGTATCTGGCGTGGGCTTCCCCTCCCCCCCGGACCCACCTTCAACTGGCGAAGCCTCCTGGGCCGGGCTAGTCCTGTAGCGTCAGATGATGGATGTGAAAAGCAGATTACACTGCTTTTTAAAAGCTTATTTATTTTGGCTGCGTGCGTGGGCTCTCTCTAGCTGTGATGACTGGGAGCTACCTTTTGTGCGGCGCTTGCGCTTCTCGCTGTGGGGCCCCTTGTTGCAGAGGACAGGCTCCAGGGCGCGAGGCTTTCAGCGGTTGCACCTCTCAGGGAGGCGCGCTGACTCAGCTGCTCCAGAGCGTGGCGAATCTTCCTGGACTACGGACTGAACCCGCGTCCCCTGCACTGGCAGGTGGACTCTCAACCACTGGACCACTAGGGAAACCCAGATTAGAAAGCTTTAGCAAGAAGCAGAAACCATTGTCCCGCCTTCAGAGACTCGCGGGAGATAGAGGTTATAGTGTAGGAGAGACACAGCCTTAAGACAGGCCAGTGCAAACTCCCAGTTTCATTTGTGCAGATGGTGGCTCAGAGTTTAAAGCGTCTGCCTGGAATGCGGGAGACCAGGGTTCAATCCCTGGGTTGGGAAGATCCCCTGGAGAAGGAAATGGCAACCCACTCCAGTACTCTTGCCTGGAGAATCCCATGGAGGGAGGAGCCTGGTAGGCTACAGTCCATGGGGTCGCAAAGAGTTGGACACGACTGAGCGACTTCACTTACTTACTACTTACTCAGTGTCCAGGAGAAATACTTCTTGATAGGAAGAGTTTTTTGGTGTGACTCCCATTAGAGCGTCTCTAAAGGTCCCACCAGTGTGCCCATTCTGCTGTTCTGAGAGGTGAAGTGTGTGTGTGCGCGTGTGTGTCCACGTGATGCCTGTGCACGTGTAGACAGAGGGTGGAATCCCCACCTTCTCCGGGGCCTCGCAGAATAAGGAAGCAGATGTGGAGCCAGCTAAGGAGCTGTAAGGGCGGGTGGAGGATGCAGGCGATGTTGGTGGCATACGTGTGTATTTTTAGAAAGAGGAGGAGAGAATTCCTCTGTCATGGGTTGGAGCCCCTGGACAGCGGTTCACCTTCAGTGATGGTCTTTTCTTCTCCCTTGACTTGGGGCTGGGCAGGCACCTGGCGGCCTGATCCTGGGGCTCTGCAGGGAGGCTGAGAAATGCTCGTCCGGGCCCCGGGTGGAGTAGGATGTTTCTGGAGGTGCCGGCTTCCTCATCTCACGCCAGACTCCGGTGGCGAGTGGACTGAATGAGGCAGGGCGTGTGAAGAGGTGAGCTCGGCGCTGACACTCGAGCCCTTCGTACAGGGCGGCTCTTAGCAGGCGGGAGAAAGGCTGGAACCCGAGCCTGACCCTTGCGCCGCGTCCCCGCTGGCCTGTGCCCTGGTCCACGCCCGGGCCGCCTCTCCTTTTCACCCCCTGGGGGCCCCGCAGCCATGCCCCGGGCTGTGCTGCGTGTGTCTGAATCGAGATAAGTGACAAAGCAGGCTAGATCCCAGGGGCAGGGGAGCCTGAGTAGCGGTCCTGAGCCTTCACCCCCCCGGACGTGAGAACCCGGCCTGTCTCTTACAGCCCCGGGGCTGGAGGGGTCATTGAAAGCTGCACCTTCTCACAGGCCAGTGAGAAAGGCAGCAAGTCGGGGCCGTGGGATCCCCCTGTGCTCCTGCCCCTGGGAGGGGAACCAGCCCCTAACCCTCAGGGGTGCCGAGCAGGAAGGGGAGCTGCTGGGAGGGGTCGGGGGGACAGGTGGGGTCCCGTCCCACAGCAGGCCAAGAGACTGCCTGGTGAGCTCTGCAAGTTACCTTACCCTGGCAGACTTAGTACCACCCGTCCCGCCCCACCCCCAACCATCCCACCATCCCACCATGAAAGCTGGGATGATAGATCCCCGCAGGGCAGCTCTGAAGACCCCAGGCAGCATTTGCACAGAGCTGGAGTGTTGAGGGCTGGACGAGGGGCGGGTGGGGTTGCGGGGTCTCTTGTGTCCCTGATGTGAGCTACCAGGGTTGAGAGGATGACAAGTACCCCTCTCACGACAAACGAATGCAGAAGGCGGAGTCGGTAGGGCTTAGAAGATGCTGCCTGGGACCCCGTCACGGAGACAAGGGCAAGTTCCTCACAGGCTGCATGGATCAGGAAAACAGGGAAGGTGGGACACGACTGGGCCCTTGGAGGACAGAGGGGTCTGGGGGGAGTTTCATAGGGTGGTTGAGCCAGTGCGTGGGGGAGGGAACATGTGTGTTCAGCGGTCAGCGAGGAAGCCGGCAAGTGGGAACCGAGGGTCGGCCCAGGTGGACGCGGGCGGGCACACTGGCACTGGGTCTTCGTCCTCCTCATCTCATCACGCTCACTGAACGCCTTGTCGAGGCCTGTGTTCCCCAGCTGGGTAGCAAGCTCCTGAGAGCAGAGACTGTCCAAGTTAGCTCAGCCTGACCTGTGTCTCTAGGGCCTGCACGAAATAGATGCTCAGTGTGTCCATCAAGTGTGTGAATGAATGGGGGAGTGGTGGATGTCTTGGGAATGGCAGGTTATGTTCTGATTGTGGAGGGTCTGGGCGAGAACTGGGAACCCACTGAACATTTCGAAGGGGGAACGTATCTGTGTGAAGGGGGGTATTTTGGGAAGGAATAGCCTGAGAGCCCTAGGGAGGATGGTTGAAAGGTACAGGATTTATAAGTCAGATGCAGGCCACTGAGGAGGCAACCAGGGTTGTGAAGGCATCAGATGGTGTAGTTCTAGGCTCATCTGCCACCGGTGGCACTGAGACGGGCACGGTCAGGTGGGTTGATTTAAACAGATGCTCCACAGACATTTTCACCTGGTGGCCACTTCTGATGCTCTTGGTAATTAAGATTCTGCCTAAGGACTTTCCTGGTGGTCCAGTGGTTAAGAATCCACCTTCCAACACAGTGGATGCAGGTTCGATCCCTGGTTGGGGAGCTAAGATCCTGCATGCCGCTGGGGCAACTCAGCCTGTGCAGGGCAACTGCTGAGCCCGTTCAAGCTCTGGAGCCTGCAAACCACAACCAGAGAGAAGCCTGCGGGTCACTACCAAAGGTCCTGTGTGCTGTAACTAAGGCCACCTCCCCTCCCCCCCAAAAAGTACAATCGGAATATACAGTTAAAAAAAGATTTGGCCAATATTTTCCTTCTCCAGAATAACAATAGCAAAAGTCCTTAACAGTTTCCAAACAGTGTAGAAGAGAAAAGGCCACAGCTTCCCTCTGACTGTCCGGCTTGGCTGTGGAGTAGCTGGTGGGAAGTCAGGAGGGGCAGGGCATGGGGGGCACAGGCCGTGGCCGGTGAGCAGGCTGGCCCAGAGCACAGACAGGGCCTTGGCACCACAGCCACATGATTCTTTCCTTTGGGAAAGGCAGGGCTTCCTGACTTTTCTGATGTGGGGTGAGAGGTAGAAGAGGAAAATGAAGTTGCTCAGTCGTGTCCAACTCTTTGTGACCCTGTGGACTATAGCCTACCAGGCTCCTCTGTCCATGAGATCTTCCAAGCAAGCGTATTGGAGTGGGTTACCATTTCCTTCTCCAGGGGATCTTTCCGACCCAGGGATTGAACCCAGGTCTCCCACGTTGAAGGCAGACACTTTACCACCACGGAAATGAGAGGTAGAAGAGGAGGAAGGAGGGAAAATATAACTTTTTATTCCCTGCCCAGTTAAAAACCTTGGCCACTTGGGCTTTTTGAAATGGTTACACAGTGTTCTGAAGATCTTATAAATTCCTCTCTAAGGATAAGCCTCCAGGGAGGCTATGCCCAAGGGAATATTCCTTCTTGAAAAATAGGGCCAGAGCAGAGAGTTAAAACTTCCTCAGAAATGCAAACAATCCTCTTCAGATTAAAGGCCTTTGCAAGAGCCTTCTATTTCGCTTTGCTGGAACTTCAGGTGTTCAAAGACCAGGGGTTGGGTGAGATCTACTTTCAACAGTATATATATAGACAAAAAAGCCTGACATTTCCAATTTCCATCTCAGAAAGGAGATCAGTACCTGGGTGCTGGATGGGAAGAAAGCATAATTTTCTAAGCCTTGAACCTTCTCATTTGTAGTTTTTCTTACACCTGGTTTGTTTCTGTCATGATCGGTTGGGAAAACCATGCCCGCAAAGTAAGCCTGAATGTCTGTGCTCAGCATAGCGAGCAGAGGAGCCTGGGCCTCCTTCAGCCAGGCCTGGGGGCGGAAGGGCTCGAATGGACCAAGAAGTGGGACAGTCACAGAGAGGGGAGGAAAGCCAGCGGTCCCGAAGCCTTTGACAATGACGGGAAAGAGGACGTCCTAATCAGAAGCTGTGATATTTAATTTTACATGTCACTTTGGCTGGGCCACAGTGCCCATATACATGTTAGCCGCTCAGTCACGTCCGACTTGTTGTTGTGACCTCGTGGACCATAGCCCACCAGGCCCCTCTGTCCATGGAATTCTCCAGGCCAGAATACTGGAGTGGGTAGCCTTTCCCTTCTCCAGGGGACCTTCCCAATCCAGGGATCGAACCCAGGTCTCCTGCATTGCAGGCCGATTCTTTACCAGCTGAGTCACCAGGGAAGGCCGTGATTATCCATCTAATTACCTGAGCCCTTAAAAAAGCAAGGACCTTTCTCTGGATGGAGTTAGAGGGAAGGCAGCAGAAAGGGGAGTCAGGGAGATTCGAGTCCCGGGAGGGATTCAGGGCTCCTTTGCTGGTTCTGAGAAGTCAGAGCCTTGTGCCAGGATTCCAGGGAGGCCTCTGGGAGCTAAGGCTGCCCCCAGCTGACAGCCAGCAATAGAGCAGGGGCCCCACTTGCACAACCACCTGGCCAGCAGCCTGAGCGAGCTTGGCCGCAGACTCTCCACTCAGAGCCCTGATCGGGACTGCAGCTTTGCTGATTCCAGCCCGCAGCCTCTGAAAGGGGGCCCAGTGGAGCCGAGCCGCACAGACTGCGGAGCCGCAGAGCTGTGAAATGAGGAAAGGTGTGGTTTCAAGCTACTCAATGTGCGGTGATTTGTCCTGGCAGCAATAAAAACAAACGCAGGGCTTTGCCGAGGTCGGAGCCTTTGGGAAGATCTGCTTTTTCCTCTTCTATCCAAGTTTCTCAGCGGCAAAGCGCCTCTCTGTAGCTCGCCCCGGCCTGCGTGGTTAGTGAGGAAACTTCTGAGCCTACAGCTCGGGGTTTCCGTCTCTCTCGCAGCGGCTTTCTGCCTGCGTGGGCGCCTCCTCGAGCAGCGTGTCGGGAGCTCTGCAGCCTTCATGGTGCACCGGATCATCACCATTTCATCACCCCGTGGGAGCTTGCCCAGCCAGCCTCCAGGGAAGCCGTCAGAAACAGGCAAACACTCATTTCATGAGCCTGCCACCTCCCGCTGCAAAGTAGAGCCAGGCTTCTTTCACACCAAGAGCAAAGCATCAAGTCAAACGTTTCTGAGACTCACACCAAGAGCAAAGCATCAAGTCAAACATTTCTGAGACAGACCTGTCAAGCAGGTGAGTCAGCTCTCTGAAGACTGCCTCCTGCTTAGCCAAGGGCAACCGTCTTCTGCAGAAATAGGGCTGGAACAAAGAGCTCTGCTGCTTTCATCCTGGATTTCCTGTGAATGGTTGGCTTCCACCGGCGGAGCCTAGAGCCGACGATGCCAATGGCAGGGATTAGCTCTGCAGGCAGGCCAGTGTGGTCCATGGAGAGACGCCATCAAATCCAAAATGCCTTAACCGAGGGCTGGGGACCAAGAAAAAGAGTCAGATCCTGCCCACAGATATTCACAGTGGAGTGGGGAGATGAGCCCGAGAGGAAGGAAGGATGAACCAGTGCTACAGGAAGGTGTGGGAGATTCCCCTGTGCAGAGACGGGGTGTTTCTCTGCCGCACATCCCAGGAGGCTTCACGGGAGAGACAACATCTGAGCCCGACCTTGGCATCAGGGGCTTCCTGGTGGCTCAGCTGGTAAAGAATCCGCCTGCAATGCGGGAGACCTGGGTTCGATCCCTGGGTTGGGAAGATCCCCTGGAGAAGGGATAGGCTACCCACTCCAGTATTCTCGCCTGGAGAATTCCATGGACTGTATAGTCCAGGGGGTCACAAAGAACCAGACACGACTGAGCGACATTCACTCTCACTTTTGGACATCGTTATGTCTATATTCAGACTTGGCTCACCCAAAAGGCGTTTGAGTCCTGTGTGCTATGCCTCGTCCGTGTCCTGTCCTTGGTGGAGAGGCAGGGATATGTCCTCCCTGATGACAGACACGTGGTGCTTACATGCCGTGATTCCGTGTCGGGGGAGTTCTGACAGAGCATGATGAAGAGGCTTTAAGGTAGGAAACTATGGTTAGGCACAGAGAAGCGCCCAAGAGTAGAGGCCGCCTGTGAAGGAGGTGTTCTCTCGATGGCTGGAGGATCACTGCCTCTCGGATGGGGAGGGGCTCCTGACGGAGCTCTGCATTCACATCTGCGCCTCTGTGTCTGTCCGTCTGCACGTTCTGAAATCGTCGTGTTTGCTCCTGTCTTCCGATCCCAACCAGCCCCTCAGGGCTCAGTGTACCCGTGACTCCCTTCTGCAGCGGTGCGATGGAGTCTGTTTGGTCTGTTCCGGCTGCTGTAACACCACCACCAGCGCGGTGGTTACGCCACTCTGGGCGGCTGATCGGGAACAGATGTCTATTTCCCACTGTCCCAGAGGCTGGAAGTCCAAGCTCAGGGCACCGGTGCAATTCAGGGTCTGCTGAGAGCTCACTTCCTGGTTCACAGACAGTCATGCCACCAGGTCCCCGCATGGCAAAAGGGAGTGAGGAGCTTTACACATGGGACCTCTTTTATAAAAGCTTCAACCCCTGCATGAGGGCTCCACCCTCATGACCTAATCACCCTCAAAGGCCCACTTCCCGAGCCTGTCACACTGGGGATTGGGCTTCGGCACATGCATCTTAGGGTTGGGTGGGGGACACAGACCCTCAGCCTGCAGCATAGCCCCGGGGGGACCGTAAGGCTGGAGAACGCGGTATGTTGAGAAACAGCACAGACGTGCACGGTGGTTCGGGGTCTGCCAAGGAAGCACCTTGAGTATTAGGATGAGATAAAAGGCTTCTCTTTCAGGTACTGTTGAGTTATTCAAGGTCACTGAGGAAAGAATAAGATTTAACCAGAAGAGAAAAACTAATCGAAACGTAAATAGAAATACATATGACTTTAGGTAGAAAAGGGAAGACCAGGGGTAATTTTTGCAGACTCATAAAAGCTCTTTTGGATCGGGACTTTGTTGCACAATTGCTGTCTCGCCTCTGGTTCCTGGCCTGCTGGGCTCCCTCTGTGATAAACCGAGCACATTCCTTCACTCCCTGGTCAGCCTTTTACCTGGAATCTGAAGGTCACAGTGAACCATCTCTAGAAGACACCACGTGTGTGTATTTCCCCACAGTCCATGCTGGTAAACAAGAGACATTTTGTTCACCCAGGAGCAATAACATTTGTTATGCTTGGAGTGGGATTCATTGTGAGAGGGCCCTGGTATCCTTTTTCAATGACTGAATCATTCAGGAAGCTTTTGGTGGCAAATAATTGAAAACCCAGCATGACTAGCTTAAGACTAACGAGGAATTGTAATGATGCCTGCAGCTGGGAGGGCAGAGGGAGGCTGGGTCCCAGGCTGACTTAATCCACGGGCTCTGGCCCATGTGCGTGCGATCCTCTGGGCTCTGCTTCCTCTCAGCCTTGTGCGGAGATGACCACGCTCTGGATCCCACCTCAATGCCGCACCGTACCCAGAAGAGAAAGAAAACTGTTTTCCAGAATCTCTGCAGGAGAAGAAAGAACTTTACTGAAAGTTTCCTGTCTCCTAGTATCTTAAGAAAGAAACTTTTATTTCTTTCCTTATACTTCTTTTTTTCTTTGTTTTGAAACAAGCAGACTCTCAGAAAATCTGCAAAAAAAAAAAAACAAAAAAACAGTATAAGACCCTTTTCTTCTTTGAACTGGTGGTGGTTTAGCCCTAAGTCGTGTCCGACTCTTTGCGGCCCCACGGACTATAACCCGCCAGGCTCTCCTGTCCGTGGGATTTACCGGGCAAGAATGCTGGAGTGGGTTGCCATTTCCTCCTCCAGGGGATCTTCCTGACCCAGGGATCGAACCCGCGTCTCTTGAGTCCCCGGCACTGGCTGGCGGATTCTTTACCACTAGCGTCATCTGGGAAGCCCCTAGATGTATAACTGAATCACTTTGCTGTACAGCAGAAATGAACACAACACTGTACATCACCTCCAAGAAAAAAGAAGAGAGGGAGGGAAGGAAGAGAAGGTTGGGGGTGGGGGTGTTTATAAATTGGCAACACAAGGGTCCTTGTGGTGATGGAAATGTTCTGCGTCTCGACTGTATCCATGCCAGTATCCTGAGAGTGATGCTGTGCGAAAGCTTTGCAAAATGCTCCATTGGGAGGAATTGGATACAGGGTACACAGGGTCTTTCTGTGTTATTTCTTACAACTGCGTATGAATTTATACTTATCTCAAAATTAAAATTTTAATTTTTAAAAAAGTTATAGGAGAGCTAAATAAATACAGGAAAAAAAAAAACCACACAAAAACCCTGAGGTCCCATTCACCAGAATAATTCAGTGTATATTTCCTATGAACAAACACGTCCTCCTGCAAATTCTCATGCACAGACTCGATTCAGGTTTTGCTATTAGTCCCAATAATGTCCTTTGTAGAATGCCTGACTTTTTTTACTTTGACATTTTCAGAGTGAATAGACCAGCATTTTACAGGAGGCGCCTCACCCTGGGTCTCTTCGGCATCCCCTCGTTGGATTCAGGCCGTGCGTCCTTGATGAGCATCGCGCGGCTGCGGTGCTGGTCTCTTCATCTGCCCGGTCGCCGGCTGCATGGTCTCCATTTGTTCAATCATTGGAGGTGTTTATTTTGATCACTGGATTAAAGTTGTGTCTGCCAGACTTTGCTGCCGCGAAGGTACTTTACTTTCTTTTGTAATGAAGAAGTATTTTGTAGGAAGTATATTGAGGCAGTGTGATGATATACCACATCATCAAATTTTGAATAGTTATTTATCTGTATATGTATATCGGTATGAACTCATGAATTTCTGGTTTTCTCAATCCCCTGTGATCCATAACTATCATTATTTGTTTTGATGATCAGATTATCCCTGGTTTGGTCAGTAGGAACCTCTTTAATTTATTTTCTGTATCTTTTTGAAATGTCTCCTAACTGGGGGGTACTTTCTTACTTTCTGATAGAGTAAGATGTTCCAGACTCATATTATTCTTTCTCTGCTTGGATCATTGAATTGGCCATTTCTCCAAGAATCCCTGGTTCTGTTTAGTCCAGAATGATATTTAGGATCAAGATCTGGATGCTAAGTACTCTTACTGCTGCTGGGCGTCATTGCTTCTAGGTTCTCTCAGCGGGCAGAGCAAGGGCTGTATCCTGGGGTGTGTGTGCTGCTGCTGCTGCTGCTAAGTCGCTTCAGTCGTTTCTGACCCTGTGCGACCCCATAGACGGCAGCCCACCAGGCTCCCCCATCCCTGGGATTCTCCAGGCAAGAACACTGGAGTGGGTTGCCATTTCCTTCTCCAATGCATGAAAGTGAAAAGTGAAAGGGAAGTTGTTCAGTCATGTCCAACTCTTCACGACCCCATGGACGGCAGCCCACCAGGCTCCTCCATCCACGGGATTTTCCAGGCAAGAGTGCTGGAGTGGGGTGCCATTGCCTTCTCCATGTACATGTATGCGTATATGAATATATATGTATGTGCTTTAATACATATTTTAATGGCATTGTGCTATAACATTTATCTTCCCCTTTATGCTGTATTGTAAGGATTTATCCTAGTTCTATGCACATCAGTAAGTTGCTTCTGATGGACAGCATTGTATTCCATACCTTGTATTTATAAAAACAAACTCATGGACTTCCTTAGAGAAGGATGCCTGGGAGACCAGCTTCCTGATACTGCAAACGATGTGTAGGGAAGTATCTCTTTAAAACATTCTGTTTCCGGTACAGTTTTTAAAGTATTTATTCGGCTGCACTGGGTCTTAGCTGTGGCACATGGGATCTAGTTCCCCGACCGTGGATTGTATACCTGAATTTATATCTGTATTTATTGAACTTCTATGCTCACATCTTTATCTGTATTTTTATCTGAATCTCTATCAGTCTCCATGAGTTCACACTGCCTCCAATTCGAAAACAACACCACAGAGTTGTAACTCATCTCTGAATCTTCCTATCCTGTCCGAGTCAAAAATTACCTGGCATTTGACGGACTCTCAGTTTACGACAAAGGAATACTCTCTCTCTGATAGCTGTACTGTGTGGCTTGCGGAATCTGAGTTCCCTGACCACGAATCGAACCTAGGCTGCTGCCAGTGAGAGCATGGAGTCCTAACCACTGAGCTGCCAGGGAATTCCCAGGAATAATCACCCAGGACCTCAGTGGAGTGTCAGCCCTGCTGGAGGAAGTGCGGATCACGGGGATGGGAGCCAGCCTGCTGGGGCGGGCAGGGGAGCCGGAAGGGCAGCTGTTATAGCTCTGTTCTCCGTGATGCTGGTTCAGTCGCTCAGTCATGTGAACTCTTGGATCCCATGGACTGTGGCCCCCCAGGCTCCTCTGTCCATGGGATTCTCCAGGAATACCCACTGGAGTGGGTATCCATTCCCTTCTCCAGGGGATCTTCCTGACCCAGGGATCAAAGCTGGGTCTCTTGCATTGTAGGCGGTTTCTTTACCAACTGAGTCAGCAGATGACAGACTTTAATTCTTCAGATCTTCAAAGCCCTCAGCAGGTAAAACGTAAAACCAATGCACTGTAAAGAAGGAATTACTATATTTTATAACAAAGGAGCAAAAAAGTATTCTCTGGAAAAATCTACCACAAAAAAGGTAGGCGGGGCGGAGAGACAAGATGAAAAGAAATATTTGCAATTCATATTACAAAGAGTTAATTGTCTCAATATACAAAGAGCTCTTACAAATCAGTAAGAAAGAGATCAACCAATTCAATGAGTGAAAGTGGACAGAAGGTGTAAATAAGCATTCATAGAAAAAATGAGAATGACTTAACTGTACAAAAAGGTGTTCAACTTTATTTGCAATTAAAGAAATGCAAATCAAAACAAAAAAGTGCCAGTTGTACATATCAGATTGGCAAGATTTTTAAGTCCAGTGATACCCAGTGTTGACTCAGGTTTGGAGAAACTTGAATCTGTCAAGATTTTGGTGGGAGTGAAAAATCTATCACTTTGATATAGGAATTTGTTGACATCTTTAGCACTTTAAACTGACATACATTTTAACTCAAATCATTATATGGGAAAGAGCAAACAGAAGGGGGACTGAGATAGGTGGTGATTTCAGAATAAATTTACCCTGCCCTGACGTAAGCCCCGGGCCCGACTCCAAAAGCCTCGTTCCCATAGTCTGCTCACGGCGGCTGTTTATTTTATCCGTCTTTTCTCAGCAGTCAGACTACGTCGTCCTTTGGCTCCAGCACCAAGGAGCTGTGCTTCCCATCAAGGGAAAGACGATGCAAGAGGCCTGCCATCGGTTGGATGCGGTTGCTGGGCTCAGAGCTGTTTGTTTTCCGTGACGGGACGTGTTTGCACTGCGCCTCAGTGCACACTGCTGCTGCTCACTTAGCGTCCAGCCTCACCTCGTCCTTCCTGAGGAACTCGAAGAGGGCTGGGACCCAGGCAGTGAGTGGTGGAGGAGGTGGAAAGCAGAGGGTGGTGCAGAAGCGGGAAGGGGAGTCAAGGTTTGGTCTTGCTGGGAGGAGGAGCTGTGTGTCAGAGGACCTGCAACTCGGGTTACCTGGTTACCAACCCCCAGGGAGCTGGGGGCTGGGGAGGTTTGGTGAAACATGGGCTCTGACCTCCGGGCTTCTCTTGGGGCGGACAGAGATGCTCATGACCAAGAAGGAAGCACAGGCGAGAAGCAGACTGGTGGGGCCGCGTGGTTTAGTTTTGGACGTACTGTGCTTGAGGCGTTGGTGGGACAAGCCAAGGTAACCGACAGACAGTTGCAAACAAACAGCTGGGCTCTGGGAAAGTCTGGACCAAAGATACAGATGGCTACTAGACTGGTCATGATGGACAGGGTGGGATGACTGGGCCATGAGGGAAAGCCCTGCGTCTTATGTACGTATCTTAACCTAGAACTTAGGTAGCCCTCGGAGAAGGCAATGGCAACCCACTCCAGTGTTCTTGCCTGGAGAATCCCAGGGACGGAGGAGCCTGTTGGGCTGCTGTCTATGGGGTTGCACAGAGTTGGACACGACTGACGCAACGCAGCAGCAGCAGTAGGCTGGACCTGGCGCTTTGCAAATATTTACTCACTTAACACAAACGAAGCTCGCAGAAGGTACTATTATTATCCTCATTTTGAAGATAAGAGAATTGAGGCTCAGAGAAGCCCCTCCACCTGCCCAAGCTCCCATAGGTCCTAATGGCACAGGCCAGGCTCCAGCCCAGGTTACCCAGCCCGAGAGCCGTGCACTCACCCGCTATGCTGTGCCACATGGCCGCTTTATTCTTCTTCTTGTTGTTCAGTTGATAGTGAAACTGAAAGTCACTCAGTCGTGTCCAGCTCTTTGCAACCCCATGGACTGTTTACAGCCCATGGAATTCTCCAGGCCAGAATCCTGGAGTGGGTAGCCTTTACCATTTGAGCTCAGTAAGTCATATCCAACTCTCTGCAGCACACCAGGCTTCCCTGTCCTTCATTGTCTCCTCAGTTTGCTCAAGCTCATGTCCATTGAGTCAATGATGCTATCCAACCATCGCATCCTCCGTCACCCCTTCTCCTGTCTTCAGTTTTTCCCAGCATCAGGGTCTTGTACAATGAGTCAGCTCTTCGCATCAGGTGGCCAAAGTATTGGAGCTTCACCTTCGGCATCAGTCTGTCCAGTGAATATTCAGGACTGATTTCCTTTAGGATGGACTGGTTGTATCTCCTTGCAGTCCAAGGGACTCTCAGGAGTCTTCTCCAGCACCACGATTTGGAAGCATCACTTCTTCAGCTCTCAGCCTTATTTATGGGCCAACTCTTGGTGGCTCAGAGGATAAAGTGTCTGCCTGCAATGCGGGAGACCTGGGTTTGATCCCTGGGTTGGGAAGATCCTCTGGAGAAGGAAATGGAAACCCACTCCAGTATTCTTGCCTGGAGAATCCCATGGACAGAGGAGCCTGGCGGGCTATAGTCCACGGGGTCGCAAAGAGTCGGACATGACTAAGTGACTTCACTTCACCTCACTTACACAGTTATTTAAAGGACAGCAAATGTATGTGCAAATATCTGTCCCTGGGCCAGTGCCCAGAGGTTCATTGTCTTCTGTGCATCTGAACCCAGCCAGTTAGAGCCTCCATAGGCTAGCTCTCATCACCCTTCACATAATGTGTGTTAGCGAAAATGCCTTGCAGTGGGCACTGGATATATATGTGTCAAATAAACATGTATTCCTCACTGAAAAGACTTTAAAAAGATTGACTTTCTTTCTACAAGTTGTGCTCGGCACTCTCATATTGGAGTATATTAGGTCAGCAACACTTTACAAATAAGATGCCAAGTTGGAGACCCAGCTTCCCTAGTCACACAGGAGGTGTGGAAGGACTCCTGAAACTGCTAGGGATTGGAAAACCGGGAAGGAGCCAGTGTGTCCACCTACTAGCAGGATGGGGAGGCCAGACGGTGATTCGCAAGACAGCAGAAGGGTGTTCAGTGTGCTGGCGGCTGGCTGGCTCTGTGCTGGGGACACGGTCTCACAAGTGACCTCTGAGGTTTGCGCTGGGGTCTTCAGTCCTCCGAGTCAGAGTCAGTCTTGCCTGGCTGCACTCAGGATGCCAGGAACCTGGACAGACTTCTTCTAGGTGGCATACATGCCACGCTCGGGGCTCCGACCTGCTACCAGATCAGCACCACCCCCATAAGAACCGGGCACGCAGGAGTGCCCCTCAGAAAGTCAGCTCTTGGAGGAGCTCATCAGCAGCTTTCTCCGACATCTCCCCTGGTGCTCCTTGCTCTCCGCCCGTCACGCCGTGGAGTAATGTGAGTGTCTGTACCGTGGACTGTAGCCCGCAAGGTTCCTCTGTCCATGGGATTCCCCAGGCATGAATACTGGAGTGGGTTCCCATTTCTTTCTCCAGGACATCTTCCCAATCCAGGGACCTAACCTGGGTCTCTTGCATTGCAAGCAGATTCTTTACTGTCTCGGCCACCAGGGAAGCCCTTGAAGAGTCTAGCCCTGCTATTATTCAAGAGTAGTGGTGTGCTGCTGAATGGTTAACAACCAGCTTTCCAGAAAAAAAAAAAAAAAAGAGAGAGAGAGAGCCCTGATCTGCAGTGTTTGCCAGCTTCCACCGTATGATTGCTCCCACCGCCGATGCCAGGCTCCCAGCCTCCATCACGGAGCAGAGTTGGAAGAAATGCGGCTGGAGAGCGGGTGTGCGCCGGCTGAAGCTCACCTCTGTCTGAGACCTCTCGTGGAGGGAGTCCCAGGCAATGCAGCCCACTAGCTGAGGGCCGTTCAGAGGCAGAGTGGGTTCTCAGGACACAGGGGCGGAGCAGGTGGGGAGGCGGTGCTGGGCGGAGGGAGGAGCCTGTTGCCCTCAGGGTTGTCCTGTGTCCCGGGCTGACCGACAGCCGGGCTGGGTCAGCCTCAGGACCAGCCCTGAAGCTGCCGACAGACTGAGGGTCGGGGAGGCCTTTCCGCCGACCCAGTGCCCGCGGCCGAGCGGCACGTCCTTCTTCAAAGGGGGGGCCAGGCAGGCTTCTCGGTGGTGACCGTGTCCAGGGGCACCCAGGTCAGAGTGTGCGTGCAGGGCTCATCCTGCAGCTGGGGCCCCGACGGCCCGATCCAGTCCACGGCATCTCTGGAAGCGCCCTGTGCCTCGCAGGGCCCGCCCATTCCTGAGCGCAGCCTCACCCCCAGGCCCCATCCTCAGCCTGGCCCCGCAGGTTCCTTGCTGAGTCCCACCCAAGCTCCTCTCTGCTTGGCCTCCTTGGCCAGGCCTGGGCCTTCCCACCGCCTCCTCCGGGCGCTTGACCTCAGCTGCTGCGGGTCCTGCCTCGCTCCTTGGTGCCGGCGGTGAGGCTGCCCTGCTGGGCGGACTGGACAGGCTCTGGGCTTTGCTCTGCGAGGGACCGGGGCCCAAGGGCGGGACGCAGGCCTGCTCTGCATGGGGGTGGCCCGGACCAGAGGAAAGCACGTGGATCTGGCCCGACACCAGGGCACTCAAGGGTGAGCTCAGAGCCCCGTGGTTCACCCTCAGTCTTAGAGGACACGGCGACACACAGGCAGCAGCGGGGTTCCCAGAGCTCCACAGCCAGGGACAGGGCTGGACCGGAAGCCTGCCCAGACCCGCGGCCGTGAGCCCTGCTTCCTGAAGCCAGAATCACAGGCCTGTCCCTGCTCCGGGACCGTCCGCGTGTCTCTCTCCCGGACCGGCCCCGACAGCAGATTTCACAGCTCCCCCGTGAGCCCCTCTGGGGGCTCACCCCTTTCTGGTGGGTGTCCTGTCTGTGTCAGGAGGAAGCATCCTGCCTGCCAACGGCGTGTCGGATTGGCGTGCAAGCCGGGCCCCAGGGAAAGCTTTTGGAACAGCCCCGGGCTCACCGGACTCAGCCCACGGGGATGACGCCCCTCGGATGCTGCTGCCTTTGGGCGTCTGGGCCTCAGACGTGCCCCGGGGAGGCAGCCCCTCGGGCCCCCCAGGAGGGGTTCTTCCAGCCCCAGGCCCTTGGGTGCCCCCCTTGTCTTGTATTTGCCACTTCCTCCTCCTTTAGCAAACATTGTATCTAAAAGGATGAAATTACTCTGTTTTATCCTTTTGAGACGATGCTTCAGCATATGCAGCTGAGTCACTTCAGTCGTGTCCGACTCTTTGAAGCCCCATGGACCATAGCTCGCCAGGCTCCTCTGTCCATGGGATTCTCCAGGCAAGAATACTGGCATGGGTTACCATTTCCTTCTCCAGGGGATCTTCCCAATCCAGGGATAGAACCCACATCTCCTGAGTCACCTGCGCGCCAGGCGGATTCTTCTCCTCTGAGGCACTGGGGAAGCCATCCAGTTATTACTTTTTGAACTTTCTAGATTTTTATCCATGACAGTTTATTTTATAAACAAAATATATTCTTATCTTTCTAATGTATTCTTTCTGGTAATTATGACCCTTTTATTTAAACGACTTCCCCCTCATTGATGAGTGAGAGCTCCAGGCTTTGTGCAGGAAGCAGGTGGGGGTGTCTGGTCACTGTTGCAGACCACCCCTCAACAGCTGTGCCAGGCTCCCCCACCCTCCTTCACCGAATTCTCCTTTTTCTTCTTCAAATGCTTTGATTCTAAAACAAGCAGCAAGGATGGTCTGGCAAAGTCCCCGCAGCCTGCGCAGAGGGGGTGTAAACAGTTAAATACCCCAGCGGGGGAGCAGACTGGAGGCGGAGTGAGGTGACAAGCAAGACACGCGACTGAGTCAAGGAAGCCTGGGGTACGGTGGGAAGTTGTCTAGCTGTCAGCGACAGAAACCAAAGGGGAAGTTTCTTCCTTCCCACCAAAACTCAGGAGTCGTATATCAGCACCCACCCCACCCCCAAATCACAGGACCAAGCAAAGCATGTGAACAGAGACTCAGTCTCCCAGGGAACAAGCAGCTGTGACTGCGTAGGTTAGATCGGGGAGGAGCCGACCCCTTGAAGGAGGAGAAGCGATCTCAGCGCATTGGGCGTTTCAACATCGCATGGGCCTTGCTTTCACCAGAACCTAGACGGATAGTGATGGAAACTAGGCCCTTAAAACCAGAGCTCTGAAGCATGGTAGACGATGAAACGGAAGGTGCCCTGTGACAGAGGTTAGGAATCCCGACTGTGAGAAGCGCCAGACAGTAGGAAAGGATTGATGTATCTGAGCCAAACCAAGGCAGAGGTGTCTACCCCAGCCGGGTCCAGTTTCCCAGAGAGGAACATTAGCAATCAGTCACAGAACTCCACTGTGTGTGCATCGTGGCTTGATAGGTGAAAAATTATGCTTAGTCAATCGCATGCTTTTCTCCTGCTTCTCCTGCATAGGTTCAATCACCCCTCAGTGATTTATTTTGGGAGAGAACCTGTATTGGTCTGCTTGAGCTGCTGAACAGACCACAGGCTGGGAGTTTAGACCACAGACGCGGGTGTTCTCCCGGTCTGAGGCTGAGGTCCTACACCAGGTGTCTCAGGGCTGGCTTCTCCCGAGGTCTTCCTCCTCGGCTTGCAGACTCTGCCTCCGGGCTGTGTCCTCATGGGGCTGTTGCTCTGTGTGTGCGTCCTATTTCCTCTCTTATGAGGACACAGCCCAGCTGACCTCACTGTGGCTTAAGGGCCTCGCTAAAGATCCCGTCTCCTGTTACAGTTGGAAGTGATGGGGTTAGGACCAACACATGAATTTGGGGGAACATAATTCAACTCATAACTGGACCTTTCTGGATGTTGTTAAGCATGGATACCTGGTCAGGCTGTGTCTAAGGGAGAACTTCTGACAAAATTCTGGAGTCTAGGCTGCACAGAACAGATGAAGCAAAGCCCCTGAAAGAACACGGCCTTATCAAGGCTTGTTCCTTTACAAACCTAAATCCATTAAGTTGGATACACCGGAAGACACAAAGGCTGAAATTCCTCAAAACTGGGTAATGGAGTCAGTGACAGTACGCCTTCAGCTGCAAGCGCCACTGAGTCTCTGCGCCTCCTCTCTGCCTCGTCCCTCCTGCAGGGACCGAAGTTCAGCATCCAGGTACTGTCTGGCAAGGCGCAGTGGAATGAAGCTCCCAGATCCAGTCCACACTGGGGTTGTGACAAATGGAACATGCCCAGTGTGTTCACTACATCACTGTCCACAATAGCCAGGGCACAGGAGTGACCTAGGCATCTAGCAACAGAGGGGTGGGTAGAGAAGCAACAGAGGGGTGGGTAGAGAAGCAACAGAGGGGTGGGTAAGGAAGCAACAGAGGGGTGGGTAAAGAAGTGGAGCGACTGTGCAATGGAATATTACTTAGTCATCCACGGATAGAACTGTGCCCTTTGCAGACATGGACTGTCACAGAGTGAAGTAAGCTAGAAAAGAGAGAAGCAAATACATGTTAGTGCATATATGTGGACTCTAGAGGAATGGTACGGATGGTTTTATTTGCAGAGCAGAAATAGAGACACAGAGGTAGAAGACAAAGTCACCCAGGGGGGAGGTGGGGTGTGTGGGATGAGTTGGGAGGTTGGCGCTGACACTATACATTACTGATACTACGTGTAGAGTAGACAGCTGCTGAGCACCTACTGTTTAACACAGGAAGCTCCACTTAAGCGCTGTGGTGACCTCAATGGGAAGGAAATCCAAAAAAGAGGGGATATAGGTGTATGTGAGGCTGATTCACTCTACTGCACAGAGAAACTAAACAACATTGTACAGCAGCTATACTCCAATACAAATTAGAAGAAAAAGACGCATAGATAGCATCAGCAGGCGTCCAAGCAGGTGACTTCAGAAAAGCTACGGTGTGAACACCGTGGACGATGGAGTCGTGGAAATGAGAATCTGAAAGTCTCAGACACAGGGCTGGTGTAGAAGAAGCGGAGCTCTACGTCCAGGTTCTGGAGCCTCGCCTTTCTCTCCCCCTCTGCCCTCCCCACCCCCATCAGTTATTGATTGGTAAGAGACTTGGGTGACTGGTTTTAATGAATAAGACAGGAGTGATTGGCGATTTGCATACCAATGGATTTCACGAGAACAGGTGCTTTTCGAGTGATTGCAGAATTTATTCCCTTAAATATTTTAAACCCTCCTTTACAGTCTGGTTTTTGACAGTAAAACCTGACACAGGGCAATAAAAAAAAAAAAAAAAGGAGGCATTTTTTTTCTCCTTTTCTTTCTCATCTGACAAAAGTAAATTTCAACCTAAATTGGTCGCAGTTCAGTGCAGTCCAGTCCAGTCCAGTCCAGTTCAGTCCAGTCCAGTCCAGTCCAGTTCAGTTCAGTTGCTCAGTCGTGTCCGACTCTTTGTGACCCCATGAATCGCAGCACACCAGGCCTCCCTGCCCATCACCAACTCCCAGAGTTCACTCAGACTCACGTCCATCAAGTCGGTGATGCCATCCAGCCATCTCACCTGTTTCCCCCTTCTCCTCCTGCCCTCAATCCCTCCCAGCATCAGAGTCTTTTCCAATGAGTCAACTCTTCGCATGAGGTGGTCAAAGTATTGGAGTTTCAGCTTTAGCATCAGTCCTTCCAAAGAACACCCAGGACTGACCTCCTTTAGAATGGACTGCTTGGATCTCCTTGCAGTCCAGGGGATTCTCAAGAGTCTTCTCCAACACCACAGTTCCAAATTGGTCCCAGTGTTTACCAATTGGAAACAAAGAGACTCAGATTTAACTTGAAAATATTTACACAGCGTTTTTATTTCCAGTCACATAAAGAATATATGTACAGTATGAAGAATTTAGAAAATAAATAAAAGTGGAAAGATGAAGACAAAATCAGCTGTGCTATAACGCTTCCTCTTTACCTGAGTAAAGTTTTTCAGCAAAAGTACATGCATAGCGGTCTTACTGTTCTGTCAACTTTTCACATTTAGTGGTTTATTGAGACCATTTCCCCATGCCACTAGCCACTCTTTGGCAGCAGGGTTTTTATTAATTGTATAGGGACAGTGTGGCACGCTCGTTTGTTTTACTGTGCCCCGCTTTTTAGGTGATTTCTAGTCGTTTGATGTTGTAAACAAATGCTCATCCTTACAGATACATCTAGCGAATAGCTAGGATTATTTCTTGAGGTGGAAATTCCTGAAAGTGCAATTATCGTATCCGAGGGCGTGCTCATGTGAGACGCCTTTCATCAGGATCTCCTCGCTGTCCTCCAGGAAGGAAATCGCAGCGGACACACTGCCGGCCTTGGGTTTCTTCACCTCTTTGTGACACTGAAGACTAGGTTTTGAAAATACTTGCTTCTCATCAAAATGAGGCCAAACTGGAGTGCGCTCACCTCCCTTTTCTCCCAGGCCAGAGCTGTCTTCTTTCAGTCAGAGGGTCATTTTCGCTCCGGTTTTGTTTTGTTCTGGTAAACTACACATACCATGAAATTGCCCATCTCAACCTTCTTTAAGGCAGCTCAGTAGTGACGTGCATATCACTCCGCAGCCATCCCCACCGTCCATCACCCTCGTCCATCTTCTCAAACCCAGACTCCATCCTCATTAGACGTGAACTCCTCCCTCCCCTCAGCCCCTGCCAGCCCCATTCTGCCTCCTGTCTAAGGATCTGAATATTCTAGCTGCCTCCTGTAAGTGGAATCACGCTGTATGTGTCCTTTTGAGACTGACCTGTTTCGTCTTCAAGGCTTCTCTGTGTTGAGAATTTCCTTCCTCTTTAAGGGCTGCAATGCAATGCTTCACGGCGTGCGCTGCGCACGCTTTGTCTGTCCCTTCGTTTGTTGGTGGACCCCTCTGGGCTACTGGGAATAATGCTGCTGTGGACTCGAGTGTGCAAACACCTCTCCGGGACCCTGCGTTCAGAGTTTTCAGCTGTACATCTGGAAGTGGACCCGCTGGATTGTACGGTAATCCTGTTTTTAATGTTTTGAGGGCCTGCCATACCATTTTCCACCGCAGCTACACCATTTTACGACCCCTCAACAGCGCACAGCTGGGAAGAAGGGCCGCACTTTCTAATTCACACAGAAGGCACTTCATGGCTCAGCGGTGGCCCAGCGTGCATGCAGTCACTTCGTGGCCAGAATTCTCGAGACCTGGCCCCCTGCTCAAAGGGACTCCTCGTCTCACAGGACTCCGCACAAACAGCTCTCAACCGGGGCCTCGCGGGACTGCCCTACAGCTTCTCTCACACTCACGACTCATCCACTTGCTCACTCATTTGTGTCAAAGGCATTCACTGAGGCCTTACACAGTGCCAAGCCCTGTTCCAGGTGTTCAGGACACACAGGTGAACCACGTGGACTAAGACGCCTGCCTTCGGAGAGAAAGATCACATTCTCACGGGGCAGTTAAGGCAGCCAACAGTGAATATAACGAGCCCATTATCTGGAGTGTTGGGAGGTGGTAAGTTCTAGGCAGGGGTGGGCAAGCAAACGTGCTCCAACAGGGGAGGTATCATTTATAGGAAAGACCACCCTTTCCCATCACCCGTTTTCAGTCCTTCCACAGATTTGTCAATGCCTGTCAAAACTGATTTCAGTATACCGATGTTCAAGGTAGTGTAGCCACATTTTAAAATCCATCTTCTCTAATGATCGGTTGAAAATATTTTTGTTAATTTCAATTTCAAATCTTCCTTTCGTGTGAACTGGCAGATATGGAAATAGTCACAGAAATCCTTTAAAAATATTCTGTAACAAATCGATGTTGATAAGTCTGAACAGTGTGCCAAAGGTACAGTTCAGGTAACTACCGAATGGAACCTCTGATGTAATAGTATATTTTCTTAGTTTATTCTTTAGTCTTCAAACAAGTCGCAACTGTCATTATCGTAAATTATAATTTAAATAAATAACTGAAAATTTTAAAATCTGGACAATCTAAATTCAAATAAATTTAAATTATTAAATAATTTAAATCAGTTCAGTTCAGCTCTTCAGTCATGTCCAACTCTTTGTTAACCCACGGACTGCAGCACGCCAGGCTTCCTTGTCCATCACCAGCTCCCAGAGCTTGCTCAAACTCATGTCCATGATGCCATGGAGTCAGTGATGCCATCCAACCATCTCAGGGTCTTTTCCAAGGAGTCCGTTCTTTGCATCAGATGGCCAAAGTATTGGAGTTTCAGTTTAATTTAATTAATTAATTTATTTATTTCAGCTTTATTTATTTTATTTAAATAAAATAAAATGAATCTCAATTTTAAATATGGTAACCAAATATATAAAATGTTTTATATGTGAACTAAATGTGCATTTATCAAGCACAAAGGTTATACCTCTCACACTTTTCACTATTCTAAAACTTAAACACCAATCAAATTCCAAGTGATATAGAATGACACAACTTAAATAATACAAGTTCTGTTTTTTCTTATAATCACTGTGTTTTCATTGTTCATTTTAAATCTACTATTTAAACACATGACTACGTAGCACCATGGGACATTCAAATAGCAATTTTGAATTGTTACAAACTTCCCCTTGAAATATTTCTACTACTGAGATTTTTAAAAAAATCTTGTAAACAATATAGAATATGCTGTTTATTTTTCGTCTTTTAAAAGCTTTGCAATTGAGGTATAATCTGCACCCAATGAAACTCACTCATTATTACGCAAGCCTATGAATTTGGACAAAGGTATTTTTTGCGTAACCACCACCACAGTCAAGATGTGAAACAAGAAGAACTTAAGTCACTGTCTTGAGACATCTGCATCCCGTGATTATTGCGGCATCATTTGCAACAACCAGGACATGGGAACATCCACTTACAGATGCCTGGATTAAAGAGCGCATCGTAGAAATCAGTCAGCTCAGCGCAGCCGCCCAGTCGTGTCCGACTCTGCGACCCCATGAACCGAAGCACGCCAGGCCTCCCTGCCCATCACCAACTCCCGGAGTTCACTCAAACTCATGTCCATCGAGTCCGTGATGCCGTCCATCCATCTCATCCTCTGCCATCCCCTTCTCCTCCTGCCCCCAATCCCTCCCAGCATCAGAGTCTTTTCCAATGAGTCAACTCTGCACATTAGGAGGCCAAAGTATTGGAGTTTCAGCTTCAGCGTCAGTCCTTCCAATGAACACCCAGGACTGATCTCCTTTAGGATGGACTGGTTGGATCTCCTTGCGGTCCAAGAGACTCTCAAGAGTCTTCTCCAACACCACAGTTCAAAAGCATAAATTCTTCAGTGCTCAGCTTTCTTCACAGTCCAACTCTCACATCCATACATGACCACTGGAAAACCATAGCCTTGACTAGACGGACCTTAGTTGGCAAAGTAATGTCTCTGCTTTTCAATATGCTGTCTAGGTTGGTCATAACTTTCCTTCCAAGGAGCAAGCATCTTTTAATTTCATGGCTGCAATCACCATCTGCAGTGATTTTGGAGCCCCCCAAAATAAAGTCTGACACTGTTTCCACTGTTTCCCCATCTATTTCCCATGAAGTGATGGGACCAGATGCCATGATCTTCATTTTCTGAATGTTGAACTTTAAGTCAACTTTTTCACTCTCTTCTTTCACTTTCATCAAGAAGCTTTTTAGTTCCTCTTCACTTTCTGCCATAAGGGTGGTGTCATCTGCATATCTGAGGTTATTGCTATTTCTCCCAGAAATCTTGATTCCAGCTTGTGCTTTCTCCAGCCCAGCGTTTCTCACGATGTACTCTGCATATAAGTTAAATAAGCAGGGTGACAAGCCTTGACGTACTCCTTTTCCTATTTGGAACCAGTCTGTTGTTCCATGTCCAATTCTAGAAGAATATTATTCAACCATAAAAAGGAGGAAATCCTGCCGTTTGCAACAGCATGTTCAAAGCTTGAAGGCTTTGAGTGAAATATGTCGGGCAGAGAAGGGCAATTACTGTGTGATCTCATCTGTTTGTGGAATCAAAAAAAAAAAAAAAAAAAACAGCCCCAAGTCATAGAAATGTAGAGTAGTTTGGCAGTTGCCGGGGCTGGACGGTGGGGGAGTTCGTGAAGGCGGCAGAGTCTAGTGCCCAGTTATAAGACGAACGTGTCTGGGGGTGTGGGGCATAGCGCAGTGACTTCAGTTAACAGCGCTGTATTGCATGCTTGACATTTGCTAAGAGAGTAAATCTTAAAGCTTCTCACCACACACACACAAGGCGAGGCGATGCGTGTGCTAATTACGTGAGGTGACATATGTGTTAACTGACCTTATTGTGATGTGATATGTATACATATTATCAAGTCATCACACTGTATACCTTAAATATACACAACGTTGCATGTTACCAATAAAGCTAGGAAAAAGCCCCGAGATCCAGAACAGCTCCAGCAATCCCCCTGCCTCACAAGTTAGTAAACCTTTCTTCCCACCTCTGCATCTGGCAGTCACCTTGTATAACTGGGTTTTTCCAGAATGTCGTGGAAATGGAAACCTGTCTTTGGGTCTGGCTTGTATTTCTCCCAGTGCCTTTGGGGTTCACCGCTGCCTGTGCGTGTATTGGGAGTTCATTTCCCTACGCTGCTGAGTAAGTGTCTGTCAGAGACGCGTATCCCAGTTTATCCGCTCTCCACGTGAGACACAGTTGGGTTGCTCCCAGGTTTTGGCAGTTATGAATAAAGCCACTATAAAATTTTATGCATAGGTTTTTCTGTGAATATGTTTCTCATTTCAGTTGGGCAGTTTAAACAACGTCATATTTATTTCTGAGTCCATGATATCTTCTGATGAAATAAATGACATCCTAATTTTTTTTCATATTCAAACTCTTCATTGCTATAACAGAAAAATACAACTGAGTTCTGTACACTGACAATCTAAGATCACGGCATCTGGTCCCATCACTTCATGGCAAATAGATGGGAAAAAGTGGCAACAGTGACAGATTTTACTTTCTTGGGCTCCAAAATCACTGTGGACAGTGACTGCAGCCATGAAATTAAAAGTTGCTTGTTCTTTGGAAGAAAAGCTATGACAAACCTAGACAACATATTAAAAAGCAGAGACATCACTTTGCTGACAAAGGTCTGTGTAATCAAAGCTATGGTTTTTCCAGTAGTCATGTCTGGATGTGAGAGCTGGACCATAAGGAAGGCTGAGCACCAAAAGATTGATGCTTTTGAACTGTTGTATTGGAGAAGACTCTTGAGAGTCCCTTGGACTGAAAGAAGATCCAGCCAGTCCATCAGTCTGGAAATCAGTCCTGAATATTCATTGGAAGGACTGATGCTGAAGCTGAAGCTTCAAAACTTTGGCTACTTGATGGGAAGAACCGACTCACTGGAATAGATCCTGATGCTGGGAAAGATTGAAGGCAGGAGAAGGGGACAACAGAGGATGAGATGGTTAGATGGTATCACTGGTGCAATGGACATGAGTTTGAGCAAACTCTGAGAAATGGTGAAGGACAAGGAAGCCTGGCATGTTGCAGTCCATGGGATTGCAAAGAGCTGGACATGACTGAGTAACTGAACAACAACAATCTGTCCAGAAAATTTGCAAACTTTGTCTTTAATTCTAATAATTTAACCTAAGTTCATCTAGACCTTTTCTGTTTAAGACGTTTGTTGCAAATTCCATTTTATAAATTAACGAAATGCTCTTCTATCTTGAATTTGCTAAGATTTTTTCTTTTCACTTTTAATTTACATGAGGAATGTTGATTTTTTTTTTCTCGAAGCACTGCTCAGAAGTCGCAGGCGCTAAGAAAGGAAATAGTTGAATTCATTCAGATTGGAACTTTTTGTTTGTTTTTTATTTCTGTAGTTGCTATGTAAATACAATAGGTCAAGAGAGTTTAAGACACTGGCAAAAAAGTGGCAGAGGGAAATGGTAGCATGGGATTAGAACTGGGTAGGAGGCCAAACTAACTCCGGGTCAGTTACTCGAGACTCTCGGAGGCGTCCGGGCACAGGCGCTCCGGGACCAGGTGGTTGCAGCTGCAGCGGGCTGGGGAACCGGCCCTGGAAGGTGGCTGTGGGGGCTCCCAGGGGCAGGACGAGGAAGGCGGGGTGCACGAGGTGTCAGTGCGTGGCCGGTGCGGCGGGATGGGGCAGGACAAGGAGGGTGACAGGGCGGGCTGCGCGGGCGGGCACCGTTTCCGTTGTCGCCCAAGGTGCAGGCTCCGTGGACACACAGGAAGGGGAGGAGGAGGCGGTCTTGGAGGGGCGAGGGGAAGGGGGCGGGCACTGGAAGATGACGATAGGAGCAGCAGCTTTTGCAAAGTGGTCTGGAAAGAGCAGCGCAGCTGGAGGGTGGCTTCCACTCGGGAGCGACCGCGGCCTCACGGGGGCGGCTGCGGGGCAGCAGGTGTGGGAGCAGACAGGGGCCTCCTTAAGGTCGGGCGGCCCCGGAACCATTCGGAAAACATCCGCCAGTTTTGTCAGAGCGATTGCCACGCACCTGAAGTCGGGCAGGGATGGTGTTTCCTAGACACTGGCCGCCGGACAGTTTAGGGCTTGACCAGGGAGCCCGCCCCAGGGAGGCCTAAGACCTCCGTGGGTTCTGGGCACTGCTTTTCCCCCCCGGCTGTCATTATGTTCCATTTGCCTTAAATCCATTACTGTTTTCAAATTTTATTTTATCTGGGATTATGTGTACTTTTCTAAGCTGCCTGAAACATGGGTTTGGTATGGGGCGCGTGACGAATAAATCATACCAAAGGATTTCTTGTGGTGCAGAATGAATCATTACCAACTTCTTCCCAATAGCCAATTCTCCCTTGTGTATTTAACACACACTTCTGTTTATATTACTTTCTGAAAACACATTCATTATAGGAGATGAACATATTTTGATTTGATCTAATTTTTCTTGTATAAGTAAGAGAACATTTTGAATCAAGGAAGAAGTTAAATTTATATGACCTCGATGTTAAAAGAATAACCTCTAAGATGTTGGCTCTGGTTCCGATTCACTTCTGCCCTGTGGGTCGAGTTATTTACTTTGTCAAAACGTGCAAAGAAGGACTGTTTCTAAAGTGACTGAAAAGGACAGACACGACAGCTCCAGCACCCAACCTTGGCGCAGCTGCCCGCAGAGCAGACAGATTATAGAAGAACGGAGTGAGTTTAGGAAGTTGGCCTTTGATGCTGCCTGAGGACTGAAGACAGACCCGGTGCCTGGACATGTGTGGCTTGGGCATTCTGCCGCGCTGATTGTTAGCTGCTTCTGATGAAATGAGCAGAAGAAATAGAACAGGTTGGTTAAGGGCCTGGGCTCTGGAACAGGTACTTACCGATCTTTCTGAGTAAGCCTCTGTTTTATCATCTGTGACGTGGAGACAGCAGTTTCATCTGCCTCCTGCAGGTGGGTGAGAATTAAACAGGATAATGCATTCGAGGCAGTAAGCATACTGCCTGGCACACACTGTAAACTGTTTATAGATGTTAATTTGAAAAAATCGGCTTTCACTTTGATCTTACTTACACTATGGTGCTATTCTAATCATTCCTATGCATTTATATGTCTCTTTCTAAATGGAGTAATTCCTTAAGGATGGAGACTCTCCCTGTTACATCCAACTGTGCCAAATACAGGAGACTCTGGCAGATTAATCTGGTTCTGGATCTTTCTCTTTTAACAAATGTCAGAGGCTTGTCTGAGCCAACATGCTTAAAGAAACGCACCAGGAAACTGCCTGTAACGTGGAACCCACCGTGTGTTTGCATAGACCCATCTGCCTTTCGCTGTTCGTCAGTTGCCTTTTTAGTTCACAAATTTATATACTGCTTTCATGATTACTAGAGCATATGAGCGTTTTGGATGTTAGTAGCGTGTTTTCAAAGCCAACTAAAAAAAATTGTTTTACTTTATTTTCGGTTGCGTAGTATCTGGTGATGCAGAATATGCCTCTGTAATTTCTGCAAGAGCACTTTCTCTTGCTGTTTTCAACGCCTTTGGGGATTGATGGTGGTGCCTGGCTGGTGAACGTGTGAGTATTTTTCTCCTCCTTCTTAATAGAATGTTCCACTGGGAACTCTTCTAATTTTCAGGACTTGTGGGGCTTTAGTTTTGTTTTTCTCTGTCAGAAAGACGTAATCATCGTATCCCCAAAGCAGAAGCGTGAGAAACTGAGTAAAGATCCCCAGAGTAGCCCCGAAGCCTGAGTGTGATGCCCAGGCCTGGTTCCCTTTCCATCCCCGAAGTTCCATGGCTTCTGGCCTCCCACCTTAATACTGACCACTCCAAGCTTCCTGGGAAAATGCTCTCTGTAAGGACTGAGTCAGCTGGTGTGTGCAGTGTGGCTCTCAGGCTCAGAACCAAAGCAGGCTTGTAGGGAGGGGGCTGATTTAACTAGTGAAGAACACAACTTCCTGAAACCCTTTCTCCTCATTCAAAAATAGGTGTGGAGATGTATTGGATGTTCTTTCTAAAATAAAAACCCATGTTGTTAAGAAAGCCTACTCCAGTATCGGGCCTATTTCCTCTCAATTTTCCTAGTACATCCTCAGTCACCTTTAAGGACGCTTTGCATCACAGAATTTACTTGAGTTCTGAATCCTAGCAAATATTTTGACTGTGGGCTTGATTTACAGCATCTGTTTTGTTAACTGTGGTCTCTTGTGAATTTTTAAAAGTAATATTTCATGCTGTCGGTTTTATCAAAAGATTTCATAGCTCACCGAATTTACTCATACTGTCTTTTCATATTTATTTCTTAAATTGAAAGAGTCATACCTACATATGCTTAAAAAAATCAGTGATATAAAAGAATGTAAGTGGTAAAAAGTATCAGTAGAAACAAACCTTTCTTCCACTCCAGGTCTCCAACCCTCCAAGGCTTCCTCCCCAAAGAGTCATCGTTACCAATTAGCTCTGTATCTTTCTGGAATTTTCCATTTATGCACAAATATACATGTATGTATGGGGCTTCCCTGGTGGCTCAGTGGTAAAGAATCTGCCTAACAATGAAGGAGACTCAGGTTCAATCTCTGGGTTGGGAAGATCCCCTAGAGAAGAAGCAACCTCCCACCCCCACTCACCGCCCCAGCACTGCCTAGAGAATCCCACGGACAGAGCAGCCTGACAGGCTATGGTCCATAGGGTCGCCAAGAGTCAGATGACCGAAAGCGACTCAGCACACACGCGTGATGTTTGGAACAGGCATTCCAGATTTGTGTTTCTGCTTCCTGTGCCCCTGTTCAGGCCAGCCACAGCTGCCACACCTGGGACAGGCCTCGTGTCCTGGGAACACCTCCCGGTAACAGCGTTTCTCCTCCCCGGCATTCCCGAGTCCTGTAATCCCCTGATTAGGCCCTCTCCCCTTTGACTCCAGCTTCGCCCAATGGATCAAAGGCAGGTATTCCTGGGACTCTTGTGTTCTTGTTCATCGTGGCCTCAGTACCAGCGAATTTCTCAGATCCTTGTCTGGAACAAGTGCAGCTGGTGTAGGAAGTTGGCCAAATTGGGGGCCCTGGGAATGGGGGTGAGGGTGTGAAGAAGAAGAGAGGAGAAGTGGGAGCCCTGTTCAGCTTGCTTATCAATCATTTTCCATAGAAACATCTGTCTTCCCTGAATCCCTCCGGGAAGGTAACTCCGCAAATGGAGACGGGCCAGGATAGCTCCTTTCCCGTGTTTCATACCCTCAGGGGGGTCCTGGCCAGTGATGACAGCCCACACACTCCAGTCTGAGCCAGAGGCCCTCCACGCTGGGAGGACACCAGACAGCAAGAAGGACCTCTTTGATAATCTGATAAAAGTGATGACTATTTCTGAAAAAAAATGAGCAAATACTAACAATCTGTGCACCACAGCAAGGCTATTGTTTGTGTATTAAAGCTTGTCTGTTGTTGTTCAGCTGCTAAGTCATGTCTGACTCTTTGCGGCCCCATGGATTGCAGCACGCCAGGCTTCCCGGTCCTTCACCGTCTCCCGGAGCTTGCTGAAACTCATGTCCATTCAGTGGGTGATACCATTCAAGCATCTCATCTTCTGTCATCCCCTTCTCCTCCTGCCTTCAATCTTTCCCAGCATCAGGGTCTATTCCAATGAGTTGGCCACCTTCACATCAGGTGGCCAAACTACTGGAGTTTCAGCTTCAGCAACAGTCCTTCCAGTGAATATTCAGGGTTGATTTCCTTTAGGGCTGACTGGTTTTCCTTGCAGTCCAAAGGACTCCCAAGAGTCTTCTCCTTCACCACAGTTTGAAAGACTCAGTTCTTCTGCTATTGGGCAGTTACTCTGTGTTGGGCCCTGGGTCAAGCAGCTCTGCATACTTACCTCATTTTATTTAAACCTTACAATAGCATCTGTGAGGTAGGTGTTGCTACCCTCTACTTACAGACAAAAGACCAGAGGTTCAGAGAGTTTAATATGCACAAGGGAGCCAAGGATAAAGTTGGGTTTGAATCCAACTCAAGACCAAGAGCTCCCACTGGAAGGTATCTCTGACCCACCAAGGTTGGTGGAGGACCAGGCTTGGGACGAACCTAGCTCAGGGTCTCCTGGATGCAGACAGGAGAGCGGGGAACACCCGCGTGAGCACACTGCCCTCCTGGGCGGAGGTGGCCTGAACGGGCCGTGCCGAAACACACACGCCTAGAGGGGCGGAACGCAGAGCACCGAGTGTGCTCAGATCACCAGGAGCAGAAGGCAGGAGGCAGAGTTGGCGGCTTTACGTGAGCACGGGGTGTGGAAGTACTAGTTGATGCTACTGAGCGCTGGTCACGGGTGAAGCAGTGATCTAAGGTCACTACACACTGCAACTCACTTAGTCCTCCATATAATCTTACGAGGGCACGAGTTCTCAGTCACGTCCGATTCTTTGCAACCCCACAGACTGTAGCCTGCCAGGCTCCTCTGTCCATGGGATTCTCCAGGCAAGAATACTGGAGTGGGGTGCTGTGCCCTCCTCCAGGGGATCTTTCCCACCCAGGGATCGAACTCTTATCTCTTATGTCTCCTGCATTGGCAGGTGGGCTCTTTACCACTAGAGCCACCGGGAAGCCCCTCTGAGCAAGGACTAATACTGTTATTATAAACTGAGGGATGGAGTTTAGGCCCACCTAAGACGGGCGGGTCATGGTGGGGAGGTCTGACAGAATGTGGCCCACTGGAGAAGGGAATGGCGACCCACTTCAGTATTCTTGCCTTGAGAACCCCATGAACAGTGTGAAAAGGCAAAATGATAGGACACTGAAAGAGGAACTCCCCAGGCTGGTAGGTGCCCAGTATGCTACTAGAGATCAACGGAGAAATAACTCCAGAAAGAATGAAGAGACGGAGCCAAAGCAAAACAACACCCAGTGTGGATGTGACTGGTGATGGAAGCGAAGAGCGATGTTGCATAGAAACCTGGAATGTCAGGTCCATGAATCAAGGCAAATTCAGTTCAGTTCAGTTCAGTTCAGTTCAGTTCAGTTGCTCAGTCGTGTCCGACTCTTTGCGACCCCATGAATCGCAGCACGCCAGGCCTCCCTGTCCATCACCAACTCCCGGAGTTCACTCAGACTCACGTGCATCGAGTCAGTGATGCCATCCAGCCATCTCATCCTCTGTCGTCCCCTTCTCCTCCTGCCCCCAATCCCTCCTAGCATCAGAGTCTTTTCCAATGAGTCAACTCGGAAGTGGCCAAACAGGAGATGGTAAGAGTGAACACCGACATTTTAGGAATCAGTGAACTAAGATTGACTGGAATGGGTGAATTTAACTCAGATGACCATTATATCTACTACTGTGGGCAGGAATCCCTTAGAAGAAGTGGAGTAGCCATCATGGTCAACAAGAGTCTGAAATGCAGTACTTGGATGCAATCTCAAAAACAGCAGAATGACTTCTGTTCATTTCCAAGGTAAACCGTTCGATATTACTGTAATCCAAGTCTATGCCCTGACCACAAATGCTGAAGAAGCTGAAGCTGAACGGTTCTATGAAGACCTACAAGACCTTTTAGAACTAACACCCCAAAAAGATGTCCTTTTTTGTTATACGGGACTGGAATACAAAAGTAAGAAGTCAAGAAATACCTGGAGGCAAATTTGGCCTTGGAGTACAGAATGAAGCAGGCAAGGGCTAATAGAGTTTTGCCAAGAGAACAAACTGGTCATAGCAAACACCCTCTTCCAACAACACAAGAGAAGATTCTACACATGGACATCGCCAGATGGTCGACACCGAAATCAGATTGATTATCTTCTTTGTAGCCAAAGAAGGAGAAGCTCTATACAGTCAGCAAAAACAAGACCAGGAGCTGACGGTGGCTCAGATCATGAACTCCTTATTGCCAAGTTCAGACTTAAATTGAAGAAAGTAGGGAAAACCACTAGATCATTCAGGTATGACCTAAATCAAATCCCTTATGACTATACAGTGGAAGTGAGAAATAGATTTAAGGGACTAGATCTGATAGACTGAGTGCCTGAAGAACTATGGATGGAGGTTCGTGACATTGTACAGGAGAGAGGGATCAAAGCCATCCCCAAGAAAAAGAAATGCAAAAAGGCAAAATGGCTGTCTGGGGAGGCCTTACAAATAGCTGTGAAAAGAAGAGAAGTGAAAGGCAAAGGAGAAAAGGAAAGATATACCCATTTAAATGAAGAGCTCCAAAGAATAGCAAGGAGAGATAAGAAAGCCTTCCTCAGTGATCAGTGCAAAGATAGAGGAAAACAATAGAATGGGATAGACTAGAGATCTCTTCAAGAAAATTAGAGATACCAAGGGAACATTTCATGCAAAGGTGAGCACAATAAAGGACAAAAATGGTCTGGACCTAACAGAAGCAGAAGATATTAAGAAGAGGTGGCAAGAATACACAGAAGAACTGTACAAAAAAGATCTTCATGACCCAGATAATCACAATGGTGTGATCACTCACTTAGAGCCAGACATCCTGCAATGCAAAGTCAAGTGGGCCTTAGCAAGCATCACTATGGACAAAGCTAATGGAGGTGATGGAATTCTAGTTGAGCTATTTCAAATCCTAAAAGATGATGCTGTGAAAGCGCTGCACTCAATACGCCAGCAAATTTGGGAAACTCAGCAGAGGCCACAGGACTGGAAAAGGTCAGTTTTCATTCCAATCCCAAAGAAAGGCAATGCCAAAGAATGCTCAAACTACCGCACAATTGCACTCATCTCACAAGCTAGTAAAGTAATGCTCAAAATTCTCCAAGCCAGGCTTCAGCAGTACGTGAACCATGAACTTCCAGATGTTTAAGCTGGATTTAGAAAAAGCAGAGGAACAAGAGATCAAATTGCTAACATCTGTTGGATTATCAAAAAAGCAAGAGAGTTCCAGAAAAGCATCTACTTCTGCTTTATTGACCATGCCAAGGCCTTTGACTGTGTTGATCACAACAAACTGTGGAAAATTCTTCAAGCGATGGGAATACCAGACCACCTGACCTGCCTCTTGAGAAACCTATATGCAGGTCAGGAAGCAGCAGTTAGAACTGGACATGGAAGAATAGGTTGGTTCCAAATTGAGAGAGGAGTACATCAAGGCTATGTATTGTCACTCTGCTTATTTAACTTGTATGCAGAGTACATCGTGAGAAACACTCGGCTGAGTGAAGCATAAGCTGGAATCAAGACTGTCAGGAGAAATATCAATAACCTCAGATATGCAGATGACACCACCATTATGGCAGAAAGTGAAGAAGAGCTAAAGAGCCTCTTGATGAAAGTGAAAGAGGAGAGTGAAAAAGTTGGCTTAAAACTCAACATTCAGAAAGTTAAGATCATGGCATCTGGTCCCATCACTTCATGGAAAATAGATAGGGAAACAATGGAAACGGTGACAGACTATTTTGGGGGGCTCCAAAATCACTGCAGATGGTGACTGCAGCCATGAAATTAAAAGATGCTTGCTCCTTGGGAGGAAAGTTATGACCAACCTAGATAGCATATTGAAAAGCAGAGACATTACTTTGCCAACAAAGGTCTGTCTAGTCAAGGCTATGATTTTTCCAGTGGTCATGTATGGATGTGAGAGTTGGATTATAAAGAAAGATGAGGCGTTGGAGAAGACTCTTGAGAGTCCCTTGGACTGCAAGGAGATCCAACCAGTCCATCCTAAAGGAGATCAGTCCTGAATATTCATTGGAAGGACTGATGTTGAAGCGGAAGCTCCAATACTTTGGCCACCTGATGCAAAGAGCTGACTCATTTGAAAAGACCCTGATGCTGGGAAGGATTGAGGGCAGGAGGAGAAGGGGGACAACAGAGGATGAGATGGATGGATGGCATCACCGACTCAATGGACATGAGCTTGAGTAAACTCCAGGAGTTGGTGGTGGCCAGGGAGGCCTTGTGTGCTGCAGTCCATGTGATCGTGAAGAGTTGGACACGACCGAGTAACTGAACTGAACTGAATGAGTGATGGAGAGGCAATGTAGCTTGCTCCAAGTCACACGGGTAGTAAGTTGTGAGGTTAGGTTTTAAAAATGGGCAGCTGAGCACAGACTACGCTGCCCCTGTGCTGTTGGTTTGCATCACTTCTCCCAGTTTTTGCACCTTGGTAAAATACCTTACTGTTCTTCTCAAGGCCAGCCCAAATGTCCCATTCCTCTTGGAGACTTTTCTAATCCTTAATCCCTCCTACTCAGGCTCCCGAGGGTTCATCATCCGCTTCTAGGCGGCGTCTTTGCACTTAGTTCATAGACGCTGTTGGTGCCTTCTGGATGTTATACGTGTCTTTAGAATGTTTATTTACTTGTTGATTATTTATTTGTCTGCATTGGGTCTTAGGCAGCGCACGAGATCTTCATCGCGTGATGAAGGATGTTTCACTGTGGCCCAAGGTCTCTCTAGTTGCGGGGCTTGGGCTGAGTTGCCTCGCAGTATGTGGGATCTTACTCCCCAGGCCGGGATCAGACCTGAGTCGCCTGCATTGCAAGGTGGGTTCTTAACCCTGGACCACCCGGGAAGCCCTCGGATGTTGTATTTTAATTGCTAGACTACACGTGTCTTGAGATTGAATAGGGCGCATTCTGTTCACCCTCAGCGCTGAGACCAGCCCCGGCGATGATGACAGATGCTCCCTGCCTGTTTCCTGCTTGGCTCGGAGGCTGGGTTGAACTTGACTCCTACCGGCTGTCATGAACCCACTCGGCACTGCGGGGGCACTGGAGGAGGGGAGCCCAGAGGAACTCCCCAGGGAGGCGGTGGAGCCCTGGACCCGGCAGAGCCGGGAGGCTACCGGCAGCAGGGTGGCCAGCCTCCTTGCTGCTCGCCGGCAAGCAGGTGGGGTGCTCACTGCAGGGGCTTCCCTGGTCTTGCAAAGCGTCTCCCCTCTCTGCTGTTCCTGCCTGCTTTTCCGCATGGACGATCAACTCTGTTTGTCTTAGACGCCAGGGGAGAGGACTGAGTGCCTTGGCCAGCGCCTGTTCAGTGTCGAGTGTGCCTCCTGGGCAGGGTTCCCGAGCCAGGTACCCTCCTAGACCTGGACCAGCCTCTTACATGTAGTCCAGGCATCACATCCTGGAATGTGGTGAATCTTGGTGGAGCTTGAAATCTCCTTGGGTGTTTTGTGCGCAGAGAGATGTACCCAGTGCTGTTTCTATTTTGTTGAGTGTCCAGTTTATTAATCTTCAAACAATCACCCTCCATCTTAATATTCAGACACCAGCCACACAATGATTAAATGAAAAAGAACCTATAAATTTAATAAATTTGATTTCCCCCAAAGTTCAATGTTGATTGCAAATTTAATTTAGGTGACCACAAGCCTAATATTATCAAGTACTCTTGGTTGTTTCAATTGAGTTGAGGAGGCAAAACATCCAGAATTTCAGAGGATAAAGCTAATGGCGCTTGATTTTAAAATGTATATCAATGTGCTCATAACATCAGTTTGAGTTTGTGACTCCTTTGCGTTTTGTTCCTCGATTTTACTCTTTGCAGTTATTATTTCTTTACTCATCTAATCTAGCCAGGGCTGATAATAGAGTGATATTGTGTGAAGGATAAAACCAAGGTCCTTCTTCTATTTTTAAGTAAGAAAAAGGAGCATATTATTTCTTCTTAGTAATAATTAGAGCAAAGTTATCCTAGATGAATTATATAAATGAAAGTATTACCTATGAAATGGTAGTTCATATTTTAAGTCACAAGAAATAGAGAATATTGAGTTTAAATATTTTGTTATAAAATCATTGCAAGTCTTGCTGTCATGGAAGCTGTGTTTTGAAGGATGGGTTTCAGTGCTTACTAGCTCCAGTGCTTCTGAAAAGTAGAAATGGTTGCCCAATTCGACAGTTTTTCTTATGACATTGTAGACCTTAAGTAGTTTTAAAATAAATTTTAATGTTGAGTCATTTTCTTCTCTGCTGGTAGCATGTATTGGCAAAATCAAATAGATCCTGATAGCTGCAAAGCGTTATGAACGTATTCATTCAGCTGACTCTTGCTGGAAATAAACTGTAGTGCTTGAACGGGAGTCAGCCTAGGCTTTAGGTAAAAGGCTGGGATTCCAGCTCAGACATCAGGCATCAAAGTCCTCTCAGTGTGTTCCTCCTCACTCTCCTGGTCTGTCAGCTTCAGTGAGGACGTGTCTGTGTCTGCGGCATTCACTTTCCGTGCCATTCTCCCAATTATGTGAGCTATTTAAGAATACTAAAAACCCCGTAATAGTTCTTGGGTTTATAAACCTTTCTTTTAGGCATATATTTTGCTCTGATATAGAAGAAACTGATTTTCAAAACCTTTTTATTTAGAAACTTCAAACATAAACATTTGGAAAGATAATTCAAGAAACATCTTTTTACTCCTCAGTTGTTAACAGCTGGTCACGTTTGCTTCCCCCTCCTCCCCCTCCCCCCTGCCTTTTTTATTTTGTTGAGATATTTGAAAATTGCAGCCATCATGATGTTCCCTCCACTTCTACATATTATATGTATGCTAAGTACTAACAGTTTCCTGTGTGCCTTTAATGCCTGGATCACACCTCAGAAATCCATTAATTTAGTGTAATCCAATTACAGTCCGTATTCAAACATTCCTGATGGATCATCTCCCAGTGGTCCTTTATAGATTTCTCCCCCAGAGTTGAACCAAGCTTCCTTCGCTGTGTTTGTTATTAAGCTGCTTCACTGTCCCTTGGTTTAGAACAGCCTTTCCTTGTTGATGATGATACTGACATTTTTGAGGCGCTCAGGCCAGCTGCTTCATAAAATGCATCATGATCTGAATTTATCTGGTGGTGTCCTCATGATGAGAGTCAGGCAAAACAGTTCTGGCACGGACACCAGAGGGGTGGGGTATGATCACCCCACTGAGGCGTCTGCAGTCAGCTTCTCTCTAGTCGGCGATGCTAAGTGTGATCAAGAAATCAATTCTGAAAATCAGGTTGGACTGCGATCAGGCAGATCATGAGATTTTCACTGAAATGAGTCTTCTCCTTTCCAGAATGTTCTACCTTGGAGAAGCTGGCATCAATGTCAAGAGACTCTGAGGTCTTTCTAAGGCGAGGCAAGCGCATCCACCTGGCTGCCAGGAGTTTAAAGGCTGTCCCGACTGCGGGGATGGTAAAGCGGGAAGAACGCCGGCCTGCCCAGGGGCCCTGTTTCTGCTCCGTCCAGGCTGCATGGGCGCCTCCCGATCCTGCCAGCCCCCTGCCGGACACCCGTCCGCGCTCCTGGCGGCGGTCTCGGTCCTGTCTGCTTCCCTACTCTTGCTGCAAACACGTGCCCTCACCACGCATCTTCGGGCTCCTCTTTGAACTGCTCTGCATGTTTCCTTCTGCCCCCCAGGGACCTCTGCTCTCCTGGTCGGGGGTGCTTGGGGTTCCCTGTGTTTGCTGCTACAAACCACTTTCCCACCAGCCTTCCCTGCTTGTGTCCCAGAACACTTGGGGGCCTATCCCCAGAGCTCAGACCTCTGGAATTGCTGGGTCTACATGGCCCACTTTCTGGTCTGTCCACCGGAAAGACTGAAGCACCCGCCCTCCCCACTGGGCCCCCCAAGGGGATGGGAATCCCGCCCTTGCTCGGTCTGTGGCCTGGACTGGGGTCTGCTTCCAGCGGAGACGAGGAAGGAGGGGGCGCCTCCCGGTCAGCAGCCTGGGGACCAGAGTCAGGACCGGGAGGCAAGGCTGCGTCTGCACCTTGTCTTCCAGAGGGAGAGGGCAGGCGAGGCCCCTCTGGGGGCTGGGGGCGTCGTGGACTCCGCTGTGCAGTCGCTGGGCTGTGGGCTGTGGGATTCCATAGCGGAGGCCTCTCCCTCTGAGCCTCTGTCAGCCGGGTTCCCTCTGACCACAGGAAGAGATGCTGCGGTGGCTCTGGGAACACCGGGGGCTCCAGGCCGTCTGTGGCCCATCGTGCCTTGGCTGGGGTGGCCTGGGTACCGCCACACCTCCGCTGGGGGTCTTGGGGCTAAGTGAGGCTCCCCAGTGGGCAACAGGGCCTCCTAGGTGCCTGAGGAGAAAGGCACAGCTGGTGGCGAGTGTCGGGCATGGCTCCTGTCTACCCCAAACTCGGAGATCTGGACAGACTCCGGGGAAGGACGGAATCTCTGCCCTTCTCGGGGCCTTGCCCAGCGTGTGACGGCTGACCTCCCGGGGCTGTCGGGCCAGCAGCAGGGAGTCAGGAAGTGGGGGTGGGGTGCTGGTCAGGCGGGGCCACATCCCCACTCAGTCAGTGCCCGCCTGTCCCTCCTCCTCCCCCACTGATTGGGGCCAGGTCAGCAGCGCTGTGCTGCCGAAGGCATCAGCCTCCCCTGCCCAGCCATCTCTGTGGGTCCCGGGGGAGATGCCCCATCACGGTGCTGCATGATCTTTTAATAAAGATGGCTCAGCCTCTGATACCTGATCCACTCAGGGGGTGGGGGTCCCCAGATCTCAGGCCCAGTGAGAGGAGAGACCGCAGTCTCCTGTCCACCCTGGGGGCCCTGCCTTGGCTCAGCACCCGCTCCCGCTGGCCCTCTGCAATCGCCTTCATCACAGGCCCCTTTGTTATCATGTCCTCGTCCCCTACAGCTAGCCAGGCCCTTGGATAACATCACTGCCTCTCCTCCCCTAAAGGCACCATCACCTCCATGGGGGCATGCCCACCATACAGGCAGCAGACGGGCCCCACTAACACGTGAACAGGGCTGCTGGGGTCTCTGTGTGGGTGCTGGCCTTGGGCGATGAGGGAGAGACGGCTTGGGAGGCTACCGCAGCAGTCCAGTCTGGGGACGCTGGCACCTAGGGCAGCGGGGGGCAGGGCGTGATGGGGTTATGTTGAACGTTCGTTTTGAACAGAGATCCAACTGGTTTAGAATTCTAAATGGCTTTGGTGGCTTAGGGACCCGGAGAGAAACTAACACGAGTGAAGTTCAGAAGAGACAAAGGTGCTGTGTTTGCAGAGGAGAAACTCAACCTTTCAGACCAAGGATGAGTGATCATAAGGCGGACCCACATAGCTGCCGCTTTCCTGCACACAAGATACTCAGCAGCGCCCAACTGTTGGAGAAAACCCACTTCCCTCCCTGCAGAAGCATCTACATTCCAGGCTGTTTTCTGAAGGCCCGGGGACGCATGCAGGATGAAAACGGTCCATCTTGTCAAGAGCAGGCCCTCTGAACGAAGGAGGAGGAGCCGGGAACCCCCAGTCTCTACAAACTGAGATCTTACGGGGGATTGCTGCCAAGGTTTCCTTCTAGGACAAACCTAGGTGGTTGCTCGCTGCCCTACTCTGGGTAGAGAGTGCTTTGGGGAGGAGAGGAAGGCAGGAGCAAGCTAGCCCTGGCTTCCCCGGGCTTTTCCACATAAACATGATACACTGCTTGTTAAAGCGCGGCCATTAAATAGTAAGGTTCTACCCCAGGTCACATGCTGAGGCTCCCCCTGGGCAGGTACTGTGCTGGGGGCTGGGGACGCAGAGTCATTGGAGCTGTGTGATTTCTGCTTCTAGATGATTTTCCCCAGAAGAGCTGGACGAGAGGGCACCAGGTTCTATTCCACTCCAGGCTTTCACACAGTTGGACTTCACTGCAATGGAACGTTTGAAGTGTTCTGTTTTGTTTATTTTCCTTTCTGTGTATTTGATGAGATCAAAACAAGACAAAAAGAAAGCTGGTAGAATGTCTCTGAGTGTTCTTTCTGCTACCAGGAAAGAATTTTGTTTCATTTCTGCTTTCACTGGAAATAATTGCAAATTCTGAGCGTCACAGAATGCCCTCATACACACACACACACACGCACACACACACACTCACAAAACAGGTTCAGGAATAATCCTATCATAGTTACAAGGTTTTCTTTGGCTTGAAAAAAAAATCTGGTTAGTTGAATGGTAGGCTGTTGCTAAAATGGATACTCCAAAAGAATATAACCTTGGGGGAGAAAGTGTTCTGTGTTGCACAATAATGTCTGTGTTCTTAGAGATGTGAGTATCTGGCATTGACCTGCACACTCTGAAGGCATAATGCCCATTCTCAAAATTTTTAGTAATAATAATAATAGCTGCTGCTTTGTTGAGGATTCGTCCTGTGCCAGGTCTGGCGCACAAAATTGTGCTGAACCCTCCCAACAATGCTTTTGAAATAATCAGTGATTCTTCCATTTCATGAATGAAAGCTGAGGCTGCAGGAATGTGGCCAAAGTTCCATAACCAACCAGAGAGGGGACAGGGATATTTTGCCCTCAGAGCTTGTCATTTAAGCACTGCTGTATCCTGACTCCTTTCAGCTTAATGTGAGAGATGGTATTGGTAACCCTAGTATTAATAACAACAGGCATCCCCGATGGCTCTGATAGGAAGCAACCTCTTGTTCTCAGAGCTGTATTTTTCGACGGTCCTTGAGGTTGGGAGATGTTTATCTTTTGCTAGTGAACCTGACTTCTAAAGACAGCATAAATCCTGGCACCGAGCTTGGTGAATGTGGTGGTTAATCCCACTTTCAGTCTGAATTAATGTTTTGAGATCCAAATACTGGCTCAGAATTGTTTACAAACGAGGACTTTGGAAATGCTTTATCCAACAATAGAAGGGCGTGTTGACGCTCTGGAGACACCTGCCGTGCAGGGGCCTCGCAGGTGTGGTCATGGTCCTGGGGAGCGATGATTTCCTCATGTCCCCACAGCGTCTTTGCACCCCTGGCCCTGGAGGAGGGCTGGTCTCCCCTGTGGTGGGCAGAGCCTGGAGGTTCACTGAGCAGGGCCCTGAGGGATGGATCGCACGGGGCGCGTCTCCTGCAGGTCTGAGCGCCCCTGCTCGGCTCTCTTCTTTCTATCCTTTGAAACAGGGCACTGAGCTCCTGCCTGGGCTCCGGCAGGTCCAGGCTGGGTGTGGTTCTCACAGGGCACCCACTCCAGCTCCCTCTGGCTCGCTCTGGCTGGAGGTGGGGGCTCCCTGACATCGCAGGCTGCTCTAGGGTCACAGGGACGGGACAGGGCCCCCCCACAGCCTTCTTCCCCTCTGCATCCCAGCAAGGAGAAACATCCGTTCTGGAGGCGACCAGATGTGATGCTGTGTGCTTCAAGAGCTTCCCTACAAGCGCACCCCACTTGGGATTTCAGAGCATTGACCTTCAGTCCTGCTTCTTTGTCAAGAGCTCTGAATCCGTGGTCCACATGGCCTGGGACGGGGGAGTTACCCTGCCAAGACCTGTTCTGTCTTCTGTAAACCAGTGGTGGTCGTGGAGGTGGGTGATGGTTAGTATCTGCTCAGCCAATTGTTGTTTGAAAGAGCACAGATCTGTCTGCTTCCCTTGGGTTGGCCTTCTAATTTGGGTAACTCCTCTGAGCCTCAGTTTTTTCATGTATACTGTTGAAACAAAGCTTTATGTGTCTTATTTTTGTTGCAGGATTGAAGGAAAGAATGCAGGCACAGCATGAATTCAGATCTTAACATACAAAAAGTGCTCAGCATTTATCGGCATTGTCCGGTGCTGTCTGGAGGCCAGTGGACGGCGCTGGAAGCGTGAGTCGGCATCTTCTGGAATCACGTGCACATATTTGTGCGTCTAGGGTGTGTGCTTTCCTGGGGTAGTTCTCCATAACACTCATCCGATTCTCAGAGTCCAGCTTTCTCCCCTGCCCACTCCAAGAACCACTGCTCTGGATGCTTTGATATAGAAAATTAGTGAATGTCCGAGACATGACCCCCAGAATGGGATTGGAAACTGTCCCCTGTGGTCCGTGCTCTGTGTCTTATGTCTGAACCTAAAGCCCCGAGGTTGAGTCTCTCACTAGCCCACGTCTAGCTCCCCAGCCAGCTCCTCCTCTTTGTGGCCTCGTGCTTTGTGTGTGTGTGATATATTGCTGCCGTCTGCTTTTTTGGCTGGACTGTAAGCCCCTTGAAGGCAGGGGCTTCACCATTCTTGTGTCCCGACAGTGGGAGGCTGAGCTCAGATATCTGAACCAGGCAGGTGTTCTGGAAACACTCAAGTAACCAAGATTCGGATTCATCAGAGCAGCGCGCTGAGGTCCCTCTGTGGGCTGACTTGGAAGTGGAATCCAGGGGAGACTCGGAACACTGAGGCCCCCATGCCTGCAGGCTGAGCTGACTTCCATCCACGGGTGGGACAGCGTTTCCTCCCTCCTGTGCGTGATCGCCAGGGCAGGCTGGGGCAGGCTGGGGAAGTGTGGAAGTAACACGGCTTGCAGACTCATTGGCGAGCTTTGCAGAGGCAGTTTTGGTGAAAAGAGAAAGGGTAAAACAGGTAAAACCTGTTCTCCATTGAAAAATAAAATTGCAGCTGGCTTAAAAGGGAATATTTCGCTTTGCTTGTTCAAATGAACCGGGGGAAGTCAGCGGTGGCCTACAGATCCAGGCTATCGCCGTAATACTCTGCTCTATGCAGAAAAACGGGCTTTGGAATTTAGGAGTTTAAGTAGAGGGAAAGAGCTTTCTTAAATTCTAAACTACTCAGACTTGATTAAGGAAAAAAACAAAGAAAGTGAGTCCTCTCAGGTTTGGTAAAATTCAGGAAAAGCATTACCTTTCTGCTTCTATCTCTTCCTACCATCCTCCTAAGCTGCACCAGTGAAAAGACTTGCTTCCTGGATTGTTATGTTTCCTCAGAACTTATCTCTCACTCTAGAGAAGGTAAAGTGGGTCACAAAGCCTTTAATTTCCCTGCACTTTTCCAAATTATGAATTTATTTTTTCCATTAAAAAGTCCTAGGAACGTCCATAAAGATCTGAAGACTAATGAGAAACAAGTCTTTTAAAATTTGACCTCTGTATTCGTATATCCCTTTATTCGCGATGACCGTTTTTAAGTGTTTCTTCCTCGTGTGTACACTGAGGGTTGTAACGATCAGTTAGCGCTGAGTTTGCATCTTGTAGTTTCGACTCACACGTTCACAGAAGCTTCCTTCCTGATGAGCGCTGGTGCCTGTGACCGCCACAGTTGGCACTGTGTTTCATGAAGGGCACACCCCGCCTGCTCCGTCACTGACTACGTGGGCTGCCTCACTAGTGTGCTCTTGCAGCAGCTGCCACGGTGAGCATCTTCGTGCACGAAGCTTTCCCACAGCTGGAATGACTTTTCCTAAGCTTAGCTCCCAGAGGTAAAATCAGCACGTGTAAGGACTTGGGTCCTCTTTTTCTTTTTAATTTCTTTGTGCTAATATAAATGGAGTTTTAAAAAACTAATTATTTTTTGGCTGTGTTGGATCTTTCCTAGTTGAGGCATGTGGGCTCAGTTGCCTCGCCTCATGTGGGATCTTAGTTCCCCGACCAGGGATTGAACCCACGTCTCCTGCACTGAAAGGTAGATTCTTTTTTTAAAAAATTAATTAATTAATTTTAATTGGAGGCTAATTACTTTACAATATTGTAGTGGTTTTGCCTTACATTGACATGAATCAGCCATGGGTGTACATGTGTCCCCCATCCTGAACCCCCTCCCCCTCCCTCCCCATCCCATCCCTCAGGGTCATCCCAGTGCACTAGCCCTGAGCACCCTGTCTCATGCATCAGACCTGGACTGGCGATGTGTTTTACATACGATGATGTACATGTTTCAATGCTCTTCTCTCAGATCATCCCACCCTCGCCCTCTCCCACAGAGTCCAAGAGACTATTCTATTCATCTGTGTCTCTTTTGCTGTCTCGCATACAGGCTCATTGTTACCATCTTTCTAAATTCCATATATATGTGTTAATATACTGTATTGGTGTTTTTCTTTCTGCCTTACTTCACTCTGTATAACAGGCTCCAGTTTCATCCACCTCATTAGAACTGAGTCAAATGGATTCTTTTTAATAGCTGAGTAATACTCCATTGTATATATGTACCACAGCTTTCTCATCCATTCGTCTGCTGATGGACATCTAGGTTGCTTCCATGTGCTAGCTATTGTAAACAGTGCTGTGACGGACGCTGGGGTACACACGTCTCTGAAAGGTGGACTCTTAACCAGTGGACCACCAGGGAAGTCCTAAGGGCTTGGGTGTTCAGGGTGTGACTTTCCTGGAGCTTCCCGAAGGCCTGGACAGTTGGCTCTGGGCAGCAGCAGTAGGTGAAGGGCCCCGGGTTCTCCACTGAGCTTTTATTTAAACGGTGATACAGAAATGGACCACCTGGAAAGCTCTCCTGCTAAGTCACTGCCCCTGGGAGACGGGTGGGAGGAGGCAGATCTGCCTCGTGGGCCACAAAGGATCTGGACTCGTGATCCCATCTTCTCTCCTCCAAGAGGGATCCCCTCGGCTCATGGACCCCTGGAGAGGGGAGGCTTTCTAAAGCCCAGAACCAGAGAAGGGAGAAGAGAGTAACAGATGGAAGTTACAGTTCAGGCCGCGGTGAGACCGTCGCCTGCTAGTGCTGAGACTGAAGGAGAAAGAGAGATCTCCGCTCTATTTCAGCTCCCAGTTTGTCCAGAGCCAGCTGAGGGGCGAGTGGTCCAGGCAGTCAGGATTTATTCTCCTGCCAGTTCTGTCTGAGACAAGCCGTGCTTCCTGCCAGCACTTGGAAGGCAGTGCAGAGAGAGGACACTCCCATCCACGTCCGCTGAGAGCAGGACGAACGAGCCGCGGAATTGGAGCACTGGGACCCTTACTTCAGCTGAGGCACACGGTGGATGCTGCTGTTTGCCAACTAAACACCCATTTCCCTCTCCTTCCTTCCCAGCCGAACTTTCACTTCACTGGGGTCTGTAGAGTATCAGGGAAAGACGCCTTTCCCCAGGCCCCTGGCACGTAGGGAAAGTGAGGCTGGGGTGTTGGGACACACAGAGCAAGTCCAGACGTGATCTTCCAGCCCTGGGGAGGCCGGGTTGCTTCTTTCCTGCTCCCCACCATGTTACCATCGAAAGACGACAAACGAGGGACTCTGCTGGCGGTCCAGTGGCTAAAACTTCACCTTCCACTGCAGAGGCTATGGGTTTGATCCCTGGTTGGGGAGTTAAGATCCCACACGCCTCGTGGCCAAAAAAAAAAGAAAGAAAGAAACATAATGTAAACAACAGAAACAACATTTTTAACAAATTAAAGACTTTTAAAATAATGATCCACATCAGAAGGAAAACAATCTTTTTAAAAAGTACATTGAAATTAAATACATTTTCAAGATTTGGGGAAGCGATTTGATAAATGACTCATCTAATGCAAAGATCTAGATAAATACTGGTTTCTGACTGATTTGGTGGAGGAAAGGTACCTAAAGACACTATAACATAATGGTGTTACTTGTATCGGGCATGTTGTACGATAAATGTGAGCTTCTTGGAAGGGTATTTATGTTAGAGAAGAACATATTTTTACGTTCATTATTATTATGAAGAGATAATAAAATGCCAGAGTTTTTGTTTAGAATTTACTTTCTAAATTAGTTCTGCCCTCTTATTTCATAGAAAATTGGAAATCAAATCTGATAAGTTTGACTTCAGACTTGCTATTTCAAAATTTGACAGGATCATCATAGATTTATTTTTATTATCAGAGAAGGCAAGAAAAAGTTGGGAGGTAAAACATCATTTGGACTCCAGATGGTCAGCACCAAAATCAGATTGATTATGTTCTTTGCAGCCAAAGATGGAGAAGCTCTATATAGTCAACAAAAACAAGACCGGGAGCTGACTGTGGCTCAGATCATGAACTCCTTATTGCCAAATTCAGACTCAAATTGAAGAAAGTAGGGAAAACTGCTAGACCATTCAGGTAAATCAAATCCCTTATGACTATACAGTGGAAGTGAGAAATAGATTTAAGGGCCTAGATCTGATAGATAGAGTGCCCGATGAACTATGAAATGAGGTTCGTGACATTGTACAGGAGACAGGGGTCAAGACCATCCCCATGGAAAAGAAATGCAAAAAAGCAAAATGGCTGTCTGGGGAGGCCTTACAAGTAGCTGTGAAAAGAAGAGAAGCAAAAAGCAAAGGAGAAAAGGAAAGATACAAGCATCTGAATGCAGAGTTCCAAAGAATAGCAAGAAGAGATAAGAAAGCCTTCCTCAATGATCAACGCAAAGAAATAGAGGAAAACAACAGAATGGGAAAGACTAGAGATCTCTTCAAGAAAATTAGAGATACCAAGGGAACATTTCATGCAAAGATGGGCTCGATAAAGGACAGAAATGGTATGGACCTAACAGAAGCAGAAGATATTAAGAAGAGGTGGCAAGAATACACAGAAGAACTGTACAAAAAAGATCTTCATGACCCAGATAATCATGATGGTGTGATCCCTCACCTAGAGCCAGATATCCTGGAATGTGAAGTCAAGTGGGCCTTAGAAAGCATCACTACAAACAAAGCTAGTGGAGGTGATGGAATTCCAGTTGAGCTGTTTCAAATCCTGAAAGATGATGCTGTGAAAGTGTTGCACTCAATATGCCAGTGAATTTGGAAAACTCAGCAGTGGCCACAGGACTGGAAAAGGTCAGTTTTCATTCCAATTCCAAAGAAAGGCAATGCCAAAGAATGCTCAAACTACCGCACAACTGCACTCATCTCACATGCTAGTAAAGTAATGCTCAAAATTCTCCAAGCCAGGCTTCAGCAATACGTGAACCGTGAACTTCCTGATGTTCAAGCTGGATTTAGAAGAGGCAGAGGAACCAGAGATCAAATTGCCAACATCCACTGGATCATGGATAAAGCAAGAGAGTTCCAGAAAAACATCTATTTCTGCTTTATTGACTATGCCAAAGCCTTTGACTGTGTGGATCACAATAAACTATGGAAAATTCTGAAAGAGATGGGAATACAGACCACCTGACCTGCCTCTTGAGAAATCTGTATGCAGGTCAGGAAGCAACAGTTAGAACTGGACATGGAACAACAGACTGGTTCCAAATAGGAAAAGGAGTACATCAAGGCTGTATATTGTCACCCTGCTTATTTAACTTCTATGCAGAGTACATCATGAGAAATGCTGGACTGGAAGACACACAAGCTGGAATCAAGATTGCCGGGAGAAATATCAATAACCTCAGATATACAGATGACACTACCCTTATGGCAGAAAGTGAAGAGGAAAAAACTAAAAAGCTTCTTGATGAAAGTGAAAGAGGAGAGTGAAAAAGTTGGCTTAAAGCTCAATATTCAGAAACGAAGATCATGGCATCTGGTCCCATCACTCCATGGGAGATAGATGGGGAAACAGTGGAAACAGTGTCAGACTTTATTTTGGGGGGCTCCAAAATCACTGCAGATGGTGACTGCAGCCATGAAATTAAAAGACGCTTACTCCTTGGAAGGAAAGTTGTGACCAACCTAGATAGCATATTCAAAAGCAGAGATATTACTTTGCCAACTAAGGTCCATCTAGTCAAGGCTATGGTTTTTCTAGTGGTCATGTATGGATGTGAGAGTTGGACTGTGAAGAAGGCTGAGCACTGAAGAATTGATGCTTTTGAACTGTGGTGTTGGAGAAGACTCTTGAGAGTCCCTTGGACTGCAAGGAGATCCAACCAGTCCATTCTAAAGGAGATCAATCCTGGGATTTCTTTGGAAGGACTGATGCTAAAGCTGAAACTCCAGTACTTTGGCCACCTCATGCGAAGAGTTGACTCGTTGGAAAAGACTGATGCTGGAAGGGATTGGGGGCAGGAGGAGAAGGGGAGGACAGAGGATGAGATGGCTGGATGGCATCACTGACTCGATGGACGTGAGTCTGAGTGGACTCCGGGAGTTGGTGATGGACAGGGAGGCCTGGCGTGCTGCGATTCATGGGGTCGCAAAGAGTCAGACACGACTGAGCGACTGAACTGAACTGAACTGGTGGCTCAGGTGGTAAAGAATATTTGCCCAAAATGCAGGAGACTCAGCTTCGATGCCTGGGTCAGCAGGATCCCCTGGAGAAGGGAATCGCTACCTACTCTAGTATTCTTGCCTGGACAGAATTTCAAGGACAGAGGAGCCTGGTGGGCTGCAGTCCATGGGGTTGTAAAGAGGCAGATACGACTGAGCAGCTAACATTTTCACAACAGCCAGTGTGTATTTTCTCTCACTGTGTTAAAATGTGGAGGCTTCAGGAATATTTTTCAAATAACTGCTTTTAATTGGCATTTGAACAGCATCTGCACGGTTCGCGTAGTTTTGTCCTTGGACAAATAGTCTTCTGCTTTCTGAAGGGACTTAAAGAAGAGACCAGATAACAGAGTGAGTGAGGGCCAAGTTCGCGTGGTGTCTGACTTGCTGAGATGACCCAGCAGGAAAGCATTTCCATAAGCCACCTGCACTCCTTTCCTTTGTAAGTGGAAACTACTTCTGAGTTAGGCACGCGGTGTGTTTGTCAGCAACATCCCAGAGTGGGAGGCAGCAGACTGAACGTTTCAATCCATTCTTTGGGAGTCATATGACGTTTTAGAAACCAAGGTGAGGATGCTGCTCACACCACCCCGTTAGCACCCTGCCTCTCACGCTCGTCTCCAGTCAGGGCCGATCTTTAAATGTAGTTGCTGCTCCCACCTCTATTGTCTTTTGAAAGAATATCTGTTCCCTTCTGGCTGCCTCGGGTCTCAGTTGCAGCACAAAGGCTGTCTAGCCGAGGCGCCCGGGTTCAGCACGTGCGGTACTCGGGCTTAGTTGCTCTCAGCTCCCCGACCAGGGTTCAAACCCACGATGCCTCCTGCATTGGAAGGCGGACTCTTAACCACTGGACCAGCAGGGGAGCCCCTCCCACTTTTATTGTGATTCTTCGTAGGTCAGTACACACGTCAGATGACTTCCCCCAGCTGACATGTGGACCCCGACTCAATTCTGGCCTTACTGTCCTGCTCTTCACTGGCCTCAGGGCTCAGGGGCGTCATGGGGTCCTGGGGAGCCCTTTACCTTCCTCCACTGCAGCTGAGAAGTCGTGATGATGATGGGGCCTGGTCACGTCTGGGGCCGATACTGGGGTTGCTGCCCCAGCCTCGCTCTGAGCCCACAGGGTAGGGTCAGCGCAGAGGATGGCAGAGTGGACAAGCAGATGGTCCTTGGTGTCGCACACCACTGATCCCCTGCGTCTGGGTTCCCCGTTACAAGGCACAGTGAATGCCCTTCTGTCTAAACCGGTTGAATCAGACGTCCTGCTATAAACGGCAGCCGAGAGAATCGCTACATTTAGGAAGGGCTGAGCAAGCCTGGATCAGCCCTGCTAACCATCTGTGATGTCACATTGTCTGACCGCCTGCAGCAACAGCCTGTCCAGCCCACATCCGACTCTTCCAGCTTAAAAATGATGACGGCTGGTGACCCTGTGGGCTAGGGCTACCATATTTAGCAAGTAAACCCAGGAGATGCCCAGCTGAATGGAATTTCAGATGCATAAATGAGGGATTTTCATAGCACACGTATGTCCTCAGTATCGCATGGTAGCCATGCCCTTCTCCAGGGGGTCTTCTCGACCCAGGGATCGAACCTGGGTCTCCCACGTTGCAGGCAGAGTCTTTACCGTCTGAGCCACCGCGGAAGCCCAAATGCTGCATGGGACGTCTGACTCTGACACGACTCCTTGCAGACCTGAAATCCAGCTTTGCCTGGGCGTTCTGCGTTTCATCCAGCAAGCCGACTGTGGGCTCCTAGAAAGGTGGCCTGGGCGCTTGCGGGGCTCTGGGTCCTGGTCATCCTGGGGTCTTGGAGCCAGATTTGTCTGGGGCTCAGTTTCTAGTTGAAGACCGTCCTCTGGGTGGCCCACCTCCTGAGTGAATGAAGGAGAAAACCAGGGTTTCCCGCTGTACACTGGCCTTTCGCCAGCGGGGCAAGGTGGGCCTGTGCTCACCACCCCCACCTCCCGGTACCTGATCTTCCTCACTTCTGGGGCCCTGGTGGTCCCGCTGCTCCGTGGCCCCCAGAGCCCCTCGGGGCCTGTGCTCCAAGGAGGCTCCAGGGTCCTTCTTTCACTCCCTTCCTATACACCCACTCTCACCTCGGGCGAGCCGCAGGGACGCCGGGCTGTGAGTGGCTGCAGACGGACCAGGTCCTCTGGGAGCGTCTGCCCTTTGGCAGCGCTTCTCCGACTGGTCCCCCTGGAAGCGGCAGGTAGGCGCCGGTTGCCCCGGAAGCGCCCAGGCTCCAGCACCTGCCCCTGGATCCTGCCGCCTCGCCCCACCGACACGCTTATCGCAGGTGCTCATCGGGGCCCCGTCTCGTGGGGCCACCGACACAGGACTGATCCCTTCCCCACAACGACCCCAGCCCGCCCGAAACAGAGATGAAGCAGGTTTCCGTCTTCCGTTGAAATAAAACTAGACCCTTAACAAGGAACTAAGAAGATAGTGCAAGGCGTGTGCACGGCTGTGCGTGCAGAGGTCCCTTTCCAGTCCCAACCCCACTGTCCCGAGCAGCCACAAGGAGTTCAGGCCCGAACCCGGCCCACCCTCCCCTCCTCTGGACCAGATGAGCCCGAGAGACCAGGGTGAGGAGCCTGGGGCGTGACCCTCTGTGTCCAGCCGCTGTGCCCCCCTCCTACATCACGTCCACCCAGCCCCCTGACCCTCTGCTCCTGAGTGGACGACTTGCCTCTCCGGCCTTGGAGGACCCCTCTCCATGGTCACCCCGCCCTCCTAGGCCCTCTGGCCTAGCCCTGGGAGTCCCAGGGCTCCGTGTCCACGTCCTCTGTCCAACTTGGTCCCTGCAGTGAAGGCCCACGTCCTCTTCAGAGGCTCTTGGAGACGGCCTCCGTCTTTCCCTGTGATCTGGGGGCCCCTCACCAGCTTCCTTCGATGGCTGGAAAGAGACCCCTCCTCCCTCTCAGGTTCCCCACCAGCCCCGCTCCCCTCTCCGTGGGCCCACCCAGGGTCCTGCCTTCGGGTGGTGAGAAGGCTCTGGCCCTTGGTTCATTTGCTGCAGAGATAAAGATCTTGGGTGGAGATGCGATCACCTTCAAGGAGCAGCAGTGAAGCGAGTCTCTATAATTTGGTGACTAAACAGGTCTGGCTCCTTCTCCTGGGGTCATAATGACATAGGAAGGGGACAGCAAGAAAAACCGGCTCATCAGCAGGAGAAGCCGGAAGACTCTGCAGAGTTCTAATTCCTGTTCAGAGACCATATGCCAAACACGTGTGACCTGATTTACTCCTTCTAACAGCTTTTGTAAGGATGAGGACAGTCTGTCCCTTACCTCCCACCCCACACTGCTTCTCTGATGAGACTACCACCTCTCCAGATGTCTGTTACAGGCTTAACTCTGTGTGTGTGCATGTGTGTGCGTGTGTGTGTGCGTGTGTGTGTTAGTTGGTCAGTTGTGTCCGACTCTTTGCGACCCCATGGACTGTAGCCCTCCAGGCTCTTCAGTCCGTGGAATTCTCCAGGCAAGAATACTGGAGTGGGTTGCCATTCCTTCTCCAGGGGGTCTCCCTGACTCAGGGGTTGAACCCTGGTCTGCATCGCAGGCAGATTCTTTTCCATCTGAGCCACCAGGGAAGCCCAGGCTCAGCTGTGCAACCCCTCACATTCATGTGTTGAAGCCTGAACCCTTGGGGCCTCAGTGTTTGGGGTCTTCAAAGAGGTGGTTGTTTTAAAACGAGGTCATGTGGGTGGGCCCTAACTCGGTATGACAGCGGACCTCATAAAAGGATGGGGTTGGGGGGCACAGAGAGAAGGCCTGGTGAAGACAGAGAGGAGGCCGCGTGCACCAGCCCAGGGGAGAGGCCTGGACACCCAGCCTCCAGGGCTGTGAGGGAACATGGTTCTGTGGTTAAGCCCCCAGGCTGTGGTGCTTGTTACAGCAGCCTGCGCTGACTGATGCAGCCTGTAACTACACATCAACGTTATCCTTTCTCCTGCTGGCTGAGGGGCTCCAGGTGGGGGGTCGGGGCAAGGGAAATGGGGGCCATCCCAGGAAGCATTCCAGGTGGGGCTACTCTCCACTGACCCCTTGGCCTCCTTCCAAAGCCCCCTGTCCCCATAGTTGCCGCCAAGTCCTAAGCATCAAAAGGACGTGTGGGCAGGAGCCGGGGTGAGGGGGGGAGGTTCAAGAAGGCACCCAGGGGATGCTCTCTGAGCAGCATTCCAGTGACACGCAGTCTTGCTTTCTCAATTTTATAAACGTTACAGTTATGACTTTGAATTTCCATACAGAGGATGGAGGAAACACGGTGAAATGAAGGGGAAGAGGGAAAAATTCCAACTTCATAGTATCACCTGCTGTTTGCAAGGTACAGTGCAGGGACCAAGCCCTCAGTACTCATGGTCACTGTCAGTCCTGCGTGGTGCCCAGAGCAGGCGTTGTTATTAGTCTTCCCCCTTCAGAGGTGAGGCAGGTGAAGGTGAGCGTCTTGCCTGGACGCGTGGAGGCAGGATCCAGGTCCTGCCTCCGGAGCTGCACGATGTCCCGTGCGTGTGTCCTGACACCCACTTATCCTGTGGCCCTTCCTGTGGTGAGGACTCTGAGATATTTCCACCACGACTCTCAGGCTAGGGAGGGCTGAGGGCCAAGGTCTCAACATCTGGGCCCCTTTGGGAGCACCCCCTGTTCCCTGAGCCTCGAGCTCTCCCCACTTCCCCAGGGACGGAGGCTGGATGGAAGGACCCCTGTTCGCCAGGCCGTCGGCAATCATACCCACTTTGCCAGCCCTGGAGGCCACGGGCAGAAGCCAAACAGACAGTCAGAGCCGCTGTGTCTCTTCCACCCTCAGAGCGGCCTCACTCAAGATGAAAGCCCAGGCAGGCTTTTTGTTTAATTCAAAATTTATTGTGATGGGAGCAGAGAACTCCTGCCTGGTGATAAAGTGCTCAGAAGGCTGGGCTTTGAGCAGGGCTGGAAAATGCTGCTGCCAAGGGGCAGGTGGGTCTCAAGAGCGTGAGCAGGGCCCTTTCTGCCCTGGGCATTGTGCTCAGCCGTCTCTCGTGAGACAGGCACTTCTCGGCTGTCTGGTCAAGTGGATAACGTGGGAGCCGCTGTCCCACTGGTTGTTGCTTAGTTGCTCAGTCGCGTCCAACTCTTTGCGACCCCACGGACTGCAGCCCGCCAGGCTCCTCTGTCCATGGGATCTCCCAGCAAGAATCCTGGAGTGGTTGCCACTTCCTCCTCCGGGGGAATCTTCCCGACCCAGGGATGCAACCCGCCTCTCCTGCATGCCGCCACCCCACGCCTTCGGGCTCTCTGCTCTTCGGCTGCACAGACAATCGCCGAGCTGAGGTTTGGGGGCTGCTTCTGGGAGCTGGTTGGGTGTTACTTGATGCAAAAGCGATTCTTGGTTTAGTGCTGGGAAAGACCGAGGCTCCCAGAGAAAGCAGGTGTTCTTCTCCCAGACCCCCCACGACTCAAGCCTGAGCTCTCAGTTCTCACCGGCTTTTCCAGGCTGCCAGCTGCCCCCGGAGATTTAGGACTCACCAGCCCCCACGATCAAGTGAGCCAGTTCCTTAAAATAAATCTCTCTCCATCCTTTTCATATATAGACCCTACAGATATAAGTATAGATATTCACATCCTATTCATTCTATTTTTTTCTGAAGAATCCTGAATGATACCCCAAATGCCCAGAGACTAGACGTCTGTCCATCCCCCCTCTCTCCCTGAAGCTTGGTCCAGGTCTCACTTTCGAGCTGGACTGAAGCGTGGGTGCGTCACCTACGTGAGGAGGCAAGTTCTGAACGGGGGTAGGTGAGATGTACCCCCCAAACAAGTCCTGGCAACGTCAGCCCAGCTTCTCGCGATAACTATGTAGGCACGCTTGACCTGAAGGCAAGCTGCCCACCTGCCCTCCTCTCCCGGGTCCCAGAGGTCCAGACCTGCGGTAGAGGAGGGCCCTGCCCTTTCTAGGTGAGAACCTCCCCCAGGACCCCCCTCTCTGCTCCCCGCCCCTCACTAATGGGTCTCATTCGGGGGCTTCTGATCAGAGCCGAGGGCATGAGGTGTGAACACCTTGCAGCCTCAGCCTGTGTCCCAGGGGCGAGGCATCTCCGATGGGTGGGTTTCCAGGAGGGCATCTGCTGAGCATGTTGGTGCCCAGGTCCCTCTACGCCCAGGGTCTGCACGTGGTCACCCCTCCCAGGCCCCCTCCCTGAGCTCTGGCCTCAGCCGGCGAGGCGTGTGGTGCACACGGGGGTGCCGTGATGCTGGGCCTCTCTCTTAAGAACAGGGCTGATTGCCAGCAGGGCCTTGGGTTTCTGTGCCCAGGAAAGGATGCCCGCAAGGACACTGAGCCCAGGGGCTTCCTCCGCCCTGGGGAGGCGGTCCCACCCCAGCAAGGATCCTGTCCCCAAGGCCCTGTTGGCCCCTCTGCCTTGTGACCATTTCTCGTTGAGTCGTGGGGACAGCAAGAATGGGGCGAGCCTGCCAGGAAACCTGCTCTTTGCTCCTTTTAGAAAATGCATCCTAAATGAGGAGACGCAGTGGCACCTTCCAGGAGAGGCCCTGGAGCTGGTTGCTGGGCGCTCAACCAGCAGGTCCTCCTTCGGGTTGGGAAGTGGCCGTTGGCCTGCCGCCACTGGTAGATCCCCGCCAGGCTGGGTCAGCCCCCAACGGTCATTGCCACGTCCCCGGGGAGAGGGACGGGTGCAGATGTGGAGGCAGGGGGGTGGACGGCAGGGGCCGGGCGGCGGGGCCGGGCAGTGGGGCCGGGGGCTGGTTGTTTGGGGAGCTGCCTCCCCGAGAAGTCCTCTGTGCCTTGCATGCGAGTGTCGGAAAGCCACCTGCAGAGGAACGGGCTTCCTCCCACCCTCCAATCGGAGCCATTTCAAGTGAGCTTCCCGGGGTGGTTTCCCAGGCCCCACCAGCAGCGGCCTCTGTGCGTGGAGAGCCAGCCCACATCCACCCGAGCCGCGTGTGCGCGCCATCACCTCAGCTCCTGCAGGAGGGCCAGGCGGCAGGAGTCCCGCCCGTGTTCCTGGCCCGGAGTCCCGGGAGGGTTAACTGTCCTTGCCCTCCATCCAGCATCACGTGTAACATGTCCTTCTGGCAGGAGGGACCCCCAGCTGCCCGCTGACCCCTCCGATCCCCGGGAATCCGCACAAGTGCCCAGCCTGGCCCTGCCCTCCGCTGCCCCGGGTGCCCGCAGAGCTTCTGGCTGCCCCACGGGACGTCTCTACTTCTCCTGCCTGCCTTTTCTTTCTCTCCCCTCCTCCCCATCTTCTTCCTCCTCCTTGTCCACCTTCAGGAGCGCATGTTCCCTTCTGAGGGTAGGGACTGCAGAGCCGTCTTTGATTTGGAAACTGTGGTTTGCCTCCACCAAGAATCCTGTAAGCGCGGTTTGCGGGGATGTCAGGTGAGGCTCCCCTAGTCGTGTGTCAGGAATAAAGGTGCTGTGTCACCTCCTCCATCTCACACTTGATAAACGGAGGTGCTTCGGACACAAAGAGACTGGGAGTCACCCCTGAGGGGCTGTGGAGAACACGGAGGGGCAGGAGCGGGAAGCAGCCTCCTCCACGCTGCCCACACGGATCAGACGGGGTCCCTCCCAAGGGTTAGCCTCGTGGGGGACGCAAGCCCCCAGGGGAAGGGCTTCCTGCTGGTGCCGCCCGCACCCAGACTCACATGCTGAAGCCCTGCCCCCAGTGGGACGCGCTAGAGGTGGAGTTTGGGGTGGCAATTAAGGCTGAATGAGGTCATGGGGGTGGGGCCCTGAGCTGAGCGGTCAGTGCCTTTTTAAGAAGAGGAAGGGAGGGAGCCCCCCTCTCCCTGGGCCAGAGGAGCACCCAGGGAGAAGGTGGCCACCTGAAGCCCCGGAAGGGAACCCCGCCGGGAACGGAATCGGCCGCCACTCTTTGACGTTGCTGTCGTGTTCGGCCTCGTCCCGCGGCAGGGAGGAGCTGCCTGACCAGGGCCTGAACCTGCGCCCCTTGCCTTGGGGGTGCGGACCCTTCATCACTGGGCCGCCACCTTGAGCTGGGCCTTGGCAGCCTCCATGACTGCAGGGAAATACTCCTCTGTTGTTTCGAAGGCCCCCAGTCAGTGGTATTTATTTTGCGGAAGACGAGGCCTGGAGCCACGGAGTCTGAGCTCCTCCAGCCCCAGGTGATTCCACACGCTTTCCACTCATTCTCCCATCCTCACCAACCACCGAGGTCAGGACCGCCCCTGCCCCTCAGCAGAGAAGGAAAACCCCAGGCGTGAGGAGGTCGGCAGACACAAGGGGCCACGAGCCGGTCTCTGCAGCCCTGGCTCCTCCACTGCCCCCCAGACTGTAACCCCGGGCCTCAGGGCCTCGTGGGGCCTGACACAGGATTGCTGATCAGGGAGGACGCTCTCAGGTTACCCTCGGGCAGCTGCCACCTCGCCCCTTTGAGGGCAGGTCGGGGATCGGGGAACGTGTCTTCAGATCTGCTGGTCTGGGTACAGGGGTGAAAGGTGGGCCTCCCTCTGAGTCATTCTTTCCCCTCTGCACCCCTTCCTGGCCTTTGTCCCCTCACCCCCAGGCCAGGGTTGGACCAGGGTGAAACCGTGATCCAACAGGGACCCGGCGGAGGGTGCAGGGCAGGGAGGGTGGAGGGCAGGAGGGTGGAGGGCAGGGTCCCACCCTCCCCGCCTGTGTCCTAAGATGGTGATGCTTCAGTGGGGAGCGCGGGGGACTCTGACCTCTACTACAAGCAGGAAACCCATGGCGTCTGTCCCAAGGACCAAGGGGCTGTCAGTCTCTCTAATAATCTTAAAGTGAAAATCTCGAGTCCAGAAGGAGTGCAGAGCAGTTTGAGGACACTGTCTGTGCCACCTGGACTCCTGGGAGGCGTAACACAGGGCTTGCTGGACCTCATGAGGCACCATCCCTCCTCCCGGACGAGGCGGGGCTGGAGAGGGACGGAGGAGGGAGGAGAGTGATCCACCGTCTCGGCTCTAATGGAGGAATGTGCACCAAGGATAGGTCCCGGGGGGAAGAAGCAGCTTTCAGTATCCATTTTCTTCTTTGCGCTTTTCCTAATACTTGACTTTTATTGTGGATTTAAAACTTTTTTTTTTTTCAACCAGAACTTCAGGGTGTTCTAAATCACTGCTAGGTAAGGAAAGTTCTATTTTATCAAGCACTGAAAATGCCGTTTCAAAACCCCAGCTGGATGATAAGTTAGAGTTTGTGTACGTATTTACTTTGTTAGCTTCATAAGCGGCAAAGTAATTGTGGAACAAGAGGCCAGTATCCATGACGCATCACGTGAATGATGAGGAGCCAGGCGCTTTGTCAGGCACTTTACGTGCATTATCTCAGATAAGTGAGCCTCCAAACAACCGTATGAGTCTGATACTTTGCTGTGGCGTTGGGATTCACAATAAGAAATACATATTCAGTCTTGGTGCCATTCCTGGCACAGAACTCCTGAAATCCTTGGAATTTCCTAAGTGATAAGAGGGACTTGGGGCTTCCCATGTGGTGCTAGTGGTAAAGAACCTGCCTGCCAGTGCAGGAGACATAAGAACACGGGTTCCATCCCTGGGTCAGAAAGATCCCCTGGAGGAGGAAATGGCAACCCCCTCCAGTACGCTTGCCTGCAGAATCCCGTGGACAGAGGAGCCTGGCGGGCTACAATCCACTGGGTCACAAAAGAGTCAGACACAACTTGGCAACTAAACAACAATACCAGATGACGCCCCCATAAAGCCCCAAAGACAGGGTTTGGAGAGCCCCTGGGTTGGTGAGCTGGACCATCAGTGTGCCATCGTGGCGGCCCCGACTCCACGGGGCGGGTCTCGTCGCATGCGTCTCTGCACCACTGTTGACTTATAGCCTTTCATATCTGTTGTAATAGACCGGTGGTCAACGGATTAATGGGACCCAAGCAAGGGGCTGTGGGAAGCTCTGATTCACAGCCCGTCAGTCAGAGGTTCTGCCAGCCCCGCGCTAGGAGTGCACTGGTGTCAAGTCCCACGTGGTCTCCACCCTCCTGGGGAGGAACAAACAAAGAAGCTGACAGCCACGGGTCTGGGTAGGTGCTGCTGAAGATAAGGGCCCAAGGCTGCAGGAGACGGTGCCTGGGGAGGGGACTGAAGGGAGGGGCCTCAAGGGGCTCCTTGGAAAGGGGAGGGGTGGATGAGCAAGCCCTTCTCCCAAAGGAGAGGAAGGAGGGGCTGAGGGCTGGGATGGGAGCTGGGGGCGGGGGGTGAGGAGGACCAGAGGGGTGGGGGCCGGGCAGGCGGGGGACCCAGCAAATCTGCCTGCCGACTTAACAGTTTAGAGATGTTTACCTCATAAAATCCCAAACTAAGATCAAGTTTTGAGCACAGAGAGCAGGATATAGTTTCCATTTTAAAATGCTCCCTTGGGTGCCCACGCGGAGGGTGAAGGGAGGGGGTACCATGAGCCTCCCTTGGGTACCCCCATGGAGAGTGGAAGGAGGGGGTCCCGTGAGCCTCCCTTGGGTGCCCACGTGGAGGGTGAAGGGAGGGGGCCCCGTGATCCTCCTTTGGGAGCCCACGTGGAGGGTGAAGGGGGGGGCCCATGAGCCTCCCTTGGGAGCCCACGTGGAGAGTGGAAGGAAGGGGTCCCGTGAGCCTCCCTTGGGTGCCCGCACAGAGGGTGGAGGGAGAGGGCCCCATGAGCCTCCCTTGGGTGCCCACGTGGAGGGTGAAGGGAGGGGGCCCCATGAGCCTCCCTTGGGAGCCCACGTGGAGAGTGGAAGGAAGGGGTCCCGTGAGCCTCCCTTGGGAGCCCACGTGGAGGGTGAAGGGAGGGGGCCCCATGAGCCTCCCTTGGGTGCCCACGTGGAGAGTGGAAGGAAGGGGTCCCGTGAGCCTCCCTTGGGTACCCCCATGGAGAGTGGAAGGAAGGGGTCCCATGAGCCTCCCTTGGGTGCCCACGCGGAGGGTGAAGGGAGGAGGCACCATGATGACCCAATGGGCACCATGATGGCCCAATGGGTCACGGTTTCCCACACCTGGCTGTGGATGGGTACCCCTCGGAAAATATAAAACTGGAGTCTGGGTCCCCCAGCCACAGGCCAGGAATTCTGATTTCATCAGTCTGAGGTGCAACCTGGAACTGTTAAACAGCGTCTCAGGGGTTTCTAGGAGACACTAGGATTTGCGACTCTGTGAATGGAGAAGGTTCAGGCTATGGTCCAGCGGAGAGCTGACGGTGCACCTGCGAGGTGGGGAGCTGTGAACTGATCCATGAGAGGCGTCACAGAGGCAGAAGCAGAGGCCTCGTAGGAGCTCCGGTTTCTTGCAGCAGAGGAGCGGGAGAATTGAAAGGTCATTCAGGGGGAAGCCACAGGTAGACCCTGGGGAGGCGTGGCTATTTGGGTTGGTACTTAAAGCTGCAGGAATGGCAGCGACCACACAGGAAAGGGTGTGGAGAGGAGAGGAGAAAGGCTCGACTTTTAATTTTTAAAATTTATGTGGCTACACCAGGTCTCAGCTGTGGCGCATGGGGTCTTCACCTGTGGCCTGACCAGGGGTCTGACCCTAGGCCTCGGGCACTGGGCACGCAGAGTCTCGGCCGCTGGACCACCAGGGAAGTCCCAAGGCCCGATTCTGTCGAGGAGGAATGGAAAGAAGCTGGACCGCAGCGGGTGAGGTCTGGGCCCTGGGCAAGCCGCTCCGCCTCGGTTCAAGGCCGCTGGCTCACGCCCTTGTCACCCCTGCTCTCCAGGGCACCCGGGCGACAGCGGGGGCACCGGGCCTACTCTGGACTTTCACAGCGATGTTGGTATGAGTTTTCTATTGCTGTGTAAACATTTACTACCAACCTGGTAACTTCAAACAACATACACTGATGGTCTCTGCTTCCAGGCGTGTTGAGGGACTCACGAAGCGGCAGTCGGGGTGACGGCTGAGGCGGGGTCCTCGTCCAGGTGGCCACCTGTGTCAGCAGAGTTCAGCTCCTCTCCTGCGCGTCTCAGGGCAGCCTGCTCCCCCGAGGCGGGTGAAGGGCAGAAAGGCGGGCCTCCCACTTCCCTCTCCCCGTGTGTCCTCCGTGACCTCTGCCCCGTCTGTCTGAGCCCAGGACGGCTCTCTGGGCATTTCTAGGTATTCTGGTGGGAGGAGAGGTCTCTGCAGCTTTGAGCCTCTTACCTCCAACCCAGCTTTTAAAAGGTTCACCTCGCTAGGCTGGGCCCACCCAGGGCAATCGCCCTTCTGATTAATTTGCATTCAGTTGATGGCAGTCTTCATTTCATCTGCAAAACCTCTTCCATTTTCCATCTCATTCCACCCCCTCCGTGGCTGGCATTCACAGGCGCTGCCCACACACCAAGGGATGGGGTTACACAGGGGGAGCGTGCCAGGGATGGGAGAAGTGAAGCGTTAGTTCCTCAGTCATGTCCGACTCTTTGAGACCCCACGGACTGAAGGCTACCAGGCTCCCCTGTCCACAGAATTCTCCAGGCAAGAATACTGGAGTGGTAGCCATTCGCTTCTCCAGGGGGATCTTCCCGACCCAAGGATGAAGCCTGTCGCCCGTGTGTCTCCTTCACTGGCAGGCAGATTCTTTACCAGGCAGCCACCAGGGAAGCCCCTGGTTTTCTTTAAAAGCAATTTTCCACAAGCATTTATTGAGGAACCAAGATTCTCCTAAGTGCTTTGTCATAAACCTTCATGAACACAGGGATCCCGCAGGATCAAAGAAAGTTGAGTTTAAGTTTTGGTTTGTTGGTAGTATCATAAGGCCTGCTGTCGGAGAAGGCAATGGCACCCCACTCCAGTACTCCTGCCTGGAAAATCCCATGGATGGAGGAGCCTGGTGGGCTGCAGTCCATGGGGTTGTGAAGAGTCGGACAGGCTTGAGCGACTTCACTTTCACTTTTCACTTCCATGCATTGGAGAAGGAAATGGCAACCCACTCCAGTGTTCTTGCCTGGAGAATCCCAGGGACGGAGGAGCCTGGTGGGCTGCTGTCTATGGGGTCACACAGAGTTAAACACGACTGAAGTAACTTAGCAGCAGCAGCAGCAAGACCAGCTGCTAGGAATGGTAGGGAGGCGTTTCCACCAGGCTGCCCAGATTCATGCAATGACCGCCACAGTTGGGCATGTGGAGATTCCCGACAGTTTCCTAGCAGCTCCCGGAGGGGAAGACTGGGGAGCCAGGAAGGGGGTGAGCTGGGCTTGGGCGGAAGTTGGGAGTCAGGGACCGCAGAAGAGAGGAAGAGAGGCAATCTGTGTCAGGAGCTGCGGGGGCTGAGCCTGGGGCCTGGGCCGCAGGGGCTGCTGCCCGGGGCCATGGGTTCCACAGGGAGACTTAAAACGTGTTGATCTCCGTGTCTCTGTGGCTTTGGATTTAACCTCGGTAGTTGGCTCGCGTTGTGTGCAGCGGCCGGTCAGAACCCCTGAGCTGGAGCCCGGGGTGGAGCCGGACATGCGAGAGGTGGTCCCAGCCCGGGGCGTCCAGTTCTGGAAGTGCTGGCGGGCCTTTGTGTGCAGAGCGGAGGCTGCAGAAAGAGCCGCGTTGTTGCCGTCATCTCTGCGTCTCTGTGGGTGACTAGGTGTGCTGGGAGCGGGAGGCCAGGGTCAGGGGAGGCACAGTCCATGGCGGGTGCGGGACCCTTCGGGGGCCGCTGGGAGAGGCTGGGGCGCAGGCTCTGGCTGACTGTGCCGCAGGCTCCGGCTGACTGTGCCTGATGGCTGAGAAGGTCTCCTCCGCCCGGGAGGCACCCCGTGCTCTCTCCAGGGCAGTGGGGAACCCCATTGGCCTCCGCAGTGACTCCCAGGCCCCGTGTGCCTCACGTGTCTGCAGGGATTGAACTGCCTGACCCCTGACCCCAGGGCCTCCATGCATCCCTGCCAGTCCACCCAGGGTACTCTCTCCTGCCCCAGCAGCTGCCCTGGGGGGTCATTGGGATTCAGTGGAACCAGTTCCCGCTGAGGGCATCATGCTCTAGCCACCGCCTGGAAGGGAGCCTGGCTTTCTGTCTTCTCCCTTTTTTGTCGAAGGGAGGACCGAGCCAGGGGTGGGGAGACTGAGTCACGGGGGGGGGTGAGGGGGGGTGTGTCCTGGCAAACCTCCGGGAGGTGACTTTGCTCCTAGGACTTCTAACATCCTGCGCTTCTCAGCTTGACAATGAGGAGACTCAGAGGACGTTCTTACAATGTTCTCTTGTTGGTGGAGGGCAGTGGAGCTCAACCGGGGGCGGTTCGCCCCTGGGGGCATTTCTGATCATCAGCACCAGGAAGGGGCCTCGAAGCGGGTGGGGTGCTGCCCATCCGTCCAGGGAGAGAGGCCAGGGCAGCACACGGGACCAGAGTGATTCTGCCCCAAAGGCCAGCAGTGCCAAGGTTGAGAAACCCTCGTAGAGGTGGAGCATGACCACTCTTCCCAGAGAGCTGGGGCTCTGAGGCTGTCACACAGAATCCACAGTGTGTCTGGGAGCTGTCTGCCTGAACTCTATTTAGGGAAAGAATCATGACCTACTTTCCGGCACTTCCCCTAAAGCAAGAGCAGTCAAAAATTTCAAATAGCCGCAGCGTGCGAGAAAGCCAACAACAAATGCCCACATCTACTGGGTGGGGGTTAAAAGACTCATTTTCGTAACAAGAGGACACTTGGGGCAAAGGACAGTCCAGGCAAGAAGCATCTCACCGAGTGCGTCGCTGAGAAAGAGTGCTGATCGGCCCAAGGAGCAGCCCCTGCCCACCTTCCCCATGCCCGCCTCACCTGTACCAGCAGGGCTTTCAGCCCGAGGAGGAGCATTGTCGGGATGGAGACCTGGAGACGGCCTCCCTTTGGGTGATTTATGCTGAATTAGTTCTGTGGATCCTTTGGGTACCAATTCCGACAGGCTGTCTTCATTACAGAAGGTGCCTCCGGGACCAGCCATGAGGGAGTGTGTCTTAAGTTACCAGATCATAAATTTAATGTTGGAAACCATCTTCCCTTCCTGTACTGGGAACCTTTAACAAATAGCATTTAGTGTTTTCAAAACTGCCCACACTTTAATATGGTATTTGGGGTTTAAAGCACCCCGAGGTAAGAGGAAGGGTTTTATGAGCCCTGAAACTGTCAGGCAAAATTGTGTGTGGGTTCACTTAACAGAGGAGGGAATCCGACTTTATCACCTTCCCAAAGCAGTCTTCATTCCAGACACAGAGCTTCGTGGTGGCTCCAACGGCAAGGCAGGAGACATGAGTTTGATCCCTGGGTCAGGAAGATCCCCTGGAGAAGGGAATGGCAACCCACACTAGTATCCTTGCCTGGAGAATCTCCTGGACGGAAGAGCCTGGCTGGGCCACAGTCCATGGGGTCACAAAGCGTCAGACATGACTGAGTGTTGAATACTTTCACTTTTCACAGTTCAGTGGAATTATTCCATTGCAACACCTGCCAGAGACGGAACCACGGTATCTCAGAGAACCAGGGGAATGCGGGTCGGGCAGCCTCCTGAGGGAAGTGATAGGCCCCAGAGTGAAGCCTCGGTTTTCTGACTACCCCTCCCCTGACGGGAGCTCAGCCCGCACTGGCCAGGGTTGCAGACCCAGGGTCCTAAAGCCACATGTCCCAGCCCCTTGTCTGGTCTCTGTCCCTGTAGCCAGCTGCTCTCCCATCCTGCCTGGGAGCCAGGGACAAAAATAATTATCTGTTCTGTCTGCAGGTCAATACCAGAGGTGTTGTATGTGAGAAAATACAGTTTAACCTTCTTAATGATAAAGATAACACACACTCATTATAACAGCAGCATTATAACCAAGTTGGAAATGACACAGATATTGAAAGTATGTAGGAAAATCTCTCCTAATTCCAAGACCCAGATAGCCCCTGTTAAATCGTGGCTTGTATCTCATGCACTCTTGTCTTCTTTTTCTGGGCATGTCTTCCAGACTGGACCATGATCTCTATTTAACTGTATGCTTTGATTTTTCATATAATGTAATACGGCATTTCCTATGTTACTACAAATTATGCCTGCACATCCTTTCAATAGCTGAACTAATCTGAAGATGACCAAATAATAATAATAATACAGAGAAGCTAGTATTTGCCTCATTCCACTGTTCCAAGCAATGTATATACATTTTTAAATGTCGTTTCAACAACAGCCCAATGAGGTAGAAATTATCATTGTCATGTAAATTGGTAAGAAATTGAGGCTCAGAGTTTTAGCAATTTGTCTAAAGTGGCACAATTATTAAACAGACAAAGGGATTTACAGACAAGTTTGTTTGACTCTGCTTTCCATGCGTCTAATTGCGGCCTAATTTCTCTGATCTTGAATGTGGGTGTGCTTCCAGAATTTGGGGGGCTCTGTTGCTGTACACAGCCTCTTCTCTAGTTGCAGCGACTGGGGCTCCTCTTAGCTGCGGTGGGAGGGCTTCTCATTCTGGTGGTTTCTCTTTTTGCAGAGCACAGCCTCAGTAATTGTGGCGTGTGGGCTTAGCTGCCCTGCAGCATATGGGGTCTTAGTCCCCAGACCAGGGATCAAACCCATGTCCCCTGCGTTGGCAAGCAGATTCTTCACCCTGGACCACCAGGGATGTCCCCTAAATTTTCACCATTGTAAATACTGCAATGTACATCTTTGGACAGAATATATTTTCCCCTGGATAAATTCACAAAACTGAAATTGCTAGAACTAAGATTTGAACATTAAAAAAAAAAATCTGTTACCTTATTGCCAATTTGCTTCCTGAAAAGCCTGTGTCCTCTTGTATCCCCTCCAGCGCTGTCCTTGTTCCCCTCCACACAGCCCGGAACAGGTGGACTCTCGCACATCCGGCTCCTTATGACAGCTTCAGATGGGTTGCTTTTGCTTTGTATTTGCATCTACTTAATTATTAGGAAGGTCACACATTTTTTTACATGTTTTAAGCAATTTATATTTTCTACTAATAATCTGAACCCATTTATCCAATAAGGTCTTAGCATTAGATCAAAGGGGGCTTCACTGGTAGCTCAGATAGAAAAGAATCCTTCTGCTAACACAGGAGACCCACGTTCAATCCCTAGGTTGAGAAGGTCCCCTGGAGAAAATCATGGGTAATCAGCATCTTTGTAAGTCAAAAAATTGTTGACTATCACCTCAACCGAGTATTTTTAAAAGGCATTAAGAATATTAATATTTAGATGTGTTGGCTTTAATTATTTGTATGTTTTCCTATAGATGTTTTGGTTTCCAAAATGAGTATCTAAATAATAATTTGGAAAGAATTTGTGTAACAACAAAGATGGCATGCTAATTATTCCCATGGACTCATTTTTTTTTTAAAGTTTTCACGATTTCACACTTTATTCGTCTTTTCCGCCATTCCTACTTTGCCCCACCTGCTCAGGTTTGAGTCCAGAGAGATGTATCTTTAGGAAGCAGATCAAGGCTTGGCACCCACTTTGGGGACAGAATAGGAGATGCCATGGAAAGAATTACAGATTCCAGTTAAACAAGTAAAAATAGCACCTCTTCATTTTGGCCGATGCCTTCTCAGAGTAAAACAAAACCATCGCCTGAAAGCATTTGGAGGCCTCGAGTTTACTGCAGCACCGCAGAGGCTCTTTAAAGAAAGGCTGACTACGGCGGCCTCCTCGCAGGGACGCACCTGGTGTGCGTGATGACCCGGAACAGGCTGCACCTCATTTTTAGCCAGAATGAAGATAAAGCCAGACCATCTGGCCTGGCAAGGATCTGACGTCTTCTCTCTCCTGTAGGTAGACAGGAGCCAATGGACGTAGGCTCAGACACATTTTAAGCATCTAAAAGGGAAAGAGAACCTACAGTGATGAGCTCAAGTCGCTTGCCAGAAGCAAGCTCGCGGTCGCAGGAACAGCCGTGGGCGTTTCAGAGATGGGTGGTGTGGCTCTGCCTGTTAACATCTGGTGCTCGGAGCCCTGCGTGTAGGAGCTCATGTTCCCGGGGGGAGGGTGGGGTCGTACCCCTCTGCTTCCTTGAGCCTCTGGTTCCAATTCACACCGACTCCCCTTTGGCCTTCAGTACTTTCTCACGTCAAGAACCGATTATCTTCCATGAAGATGGGAAGCAAATCTTGGCTCCTGCCGGCTCCAGGCCTTTGATCCACCCAGTGGATCCTGCCTCCTTCCTCCAGTCTCAGCGGGAGAATTTGATGTTCACGGCGCGGCTCTCAGGCGGGGAGGCTGAAGACATGACAGAGGAGGCGGATGCAGATACGATGAAGCAGACTCAGCTGCCGAGAGGCCAAGCCCTGGCTCCCGCCACGCGGCTCCACTTGTGCGACGCTGGCCAGGCTGGCAGATGGAGCCAGTCTCCTTGGGGTCGAGCTAGCGGACCCCTCAGGGATCCCAGGAATCACACCCACAGCTTCAGTCCTGCAGGCCCGGCCTCAGACGAGCGGGGCGGAGCTCAACTGCCACCAGCGCCGCGCACCGGCCCTACCCGAATGGACCGGGTTTTGTGTGGACGCCTTACGTGCACACACATCCCAGGCGTTCTGCGGAAGCAGCTACCAAGCACTCGCTCGCGGTCCAGGGGCCGGACTGAGATGTGACCCCATGGTCTGGGTTGCTGTTGTCCGCTGCTGGGCAGTGAAAGCCGCCCCCCTCCCGCCCCATTTCTGCACTTCCTCTCTGCCCCATTGGGGTGAGATCCTCCAGGGGTGAGATCCTTAGAGCCTTGGGTTTTGGGCTCCTTTCAAACACTCTGACTATAATAATCAACCACAAGAACATTAATAAATGTTAAAACAAGGACAGAAAGAGAAAGAAGCTGGTAATAGTTTGAAATGCGTATGAGAAGACGTAAGGATACTTTCAAAAGGATAGCACTGTTTCCTGTTTGTTTTCTATCGAGATTTATATATACCACGCACTCCCCCCGGGCCCTTGGGTCTCAAGTCCTCCCTTGGAAGCATGTCCATGGTGGCCAGAGGCTGTCTATGGAGTGCAGTGTCAAACTTTTTGTAAATCAAGGGTGTGGTGCGTCCGTCTTCCCTGTGGTCTCGGAACCCGAAGGCACAGGATGAGCGCTGTCCCCTGAGTTCTCCCGGTCTCTCCCTCACTGGCTTGCCGGTGGACGCTCCCTCTCTGTCCAAACCCATCCTGCAGGCTGGCCCTACCTGTCCCTGGAGAACATGCGGCGCCTCTGCAGTCCCAGAGCGCTGGGGACAGGGAGCAGTGGCCTCTCCTGGACTCTGGAGATGCCCCCCGTCTGACTCACGCACATTCCAGCCTCCCACCCGCCTCCCAGTCCGCCCTGATGCTCGTGACTCTCTCACGCCCCAGCCCAGGTCAGAACCCCCCTCCTAAGCATCTTATCAACTTCCCAGCCCTGCTCACCATCCCAGTTCTGGCTCAGTGTCTGTGAGGGTCAGGCTGAGCTGCCAGCCAGTACCCCCCCCCGAAGAGGAGTTCGGTGAATGCCTGCCAACTGAAGGAATGATGCCTTAGCAGCCAGGCCGGCCCCTGCATCTAACACTCCTCGGCCATCCTTAGTATTCAACCCACTTGGGTCGGCTCTGTCCACTCCCGGGCACCCAGGCACCCCGCCTGGGAAGCCCCGCCCCCTTCCTGCACCCTAGTCACCTCCCCCAGCCTCGCCCAGCTCCTTACACACCTACCATCTGACCCCCTGTGAGTTCTCCCACCTCCGAGTTCCTGGGGGGCTCCCTGCACCACTGACAAGGCCTTCATCACACACCACCTCTCCCAGGACCTGAGTGGTCCCCATGTTTGTATCTGGGAAGTGAAAGTGTTTGCTTCTCAGTTGTGTCTGACTCTTTACCCATGAACTGTAGCTGCCAGGCTCCTCTGCCTGCAGGATTCTCCAGGCAAGAGTACTCGAGGGGGTTGCCATTCCCTCTCCAGGGGCTCTTCCTGACCCAGGGATTGAACCCACGTCTCCTTCACTGGCAGGCAGATTCTTTACCACTGAGCCACCCAGGAAATCCTAACAGGATATAGGAAGTGTTAAATATTTTATAAGATGAAAAAAGTTCAGGATTGACTATCATTTGAATAAATATTTCGTATTATTGGATAAAACAAATTTTCATTATTTTGTTGAACAAAGAGTGCCCTATCTGAAAGATATCAGGTGGAATATTTGTTTGTGTGTATGATTTATTGTCTTTTGGAAAATCCGATAGTTCTGCAAAAATTACATTTTAATGGATCAACATCGCAGCCTGTGCTGCTCTGGAGCTTCTGAGTTATGAGCCTCTGTGGACCAGCTTACCCTTCTTGCAGAAATAAGTGCCAGACAGGGAAGGACAGAAAGCCTTGTGAGCTTAAGGGCCTTGGTTTATCATTAACTTGAATTTATCTTGTTGTTTCACACATCCTCCTGCAGCAAAGATCCCAACCAAGACTTGGGGTGGGTGAGGGATACAGCTGTCTTCTGTACGATGAGAAAATCTCCAGTACTTTGGCCACCTGATGGGAAGAGCCAACTAATTGGAAAAGACCCTGATGCTGGGAAAGATTGAAGGCAGGAGGAGAAGGGGGCAACAGAGGATGAGATGGTTGGATGGCTTCACTGACTCAATGGACACGAGTTTGAGCAAGCTCCGAGAGACAGTGAGGGACAGTGAGGGGGCCTGGCTGCTGCGGTCCATGGAGCTGCAAAGAGTCGGCCGTGGCTGGGCCTGCCAGCACAATGAAGTTCTATAAATAGAGTCTGGCCTCATCCTCTGCAGCCCTCCTGGGTCACACTGCAATGCATTTGTGCACCTGTTTGTCCCACTAGTATCTGAATTCTGCAGAAAAGAAGTTCTTTTATCTCTTCAGAATCCATACCATGCACAGTGCCCGCCACACCGTGGTCCTTAACCGCTGTTTGTTCTGTGTCAGCGACTGCTAGTGAAGGGTACAGCAGAGAGAGGGGAGCGTTCTCAGAGATCCCCCCGCAGGGGATCAGTGAGCGGAACCCTCCGGATTTCCAAGGGAACCACCTGCTGGGGTCTGGGATAAAGCTGAGCAGCTGGTTTGCAAGATGCAAAGGGCAAACCTGGGGAGCACTTGGTGGTGAAGCATCTTGGCGTGGGGAGCCCACCCCCATGTGCAGAATCCTCGGCCAACTGGGCAAGGCAGAGGTGACGTCTGCTCTGGGGGAGACGTGTGGTGAGGCTGAGACCTGGCCCGCCCCCTGGACTGCAAACGACGCAGTGAAGCGAGCATCCCCTCAGGCTGGGTGGAGTCTCCAGGAGCTGCCTGTGAGTGTGTGTGGTTTACTGGCGTCCTTGAGGGGCTGGGGCCATGAAGCACCACCTCACTCCCGTCTCCCCCTCATTTCTCAGGGTTGGAATTTGGGGAAGGCAGCAAGGCAGCCAGCTGAAAAGCTGGATTTCCTTGTCTCCCCGTGGATGGTGCAGTTCGTAAGATTTCAGCAGGAGTTGAGGGGTCCACCTCCTCCGTCCCCCTGGCAGCCTGGACGTCTCTACAGCAGCAGCAGCTGCTCTCCACCGAAGACGGACGCCTTGAGCAGGCACAGAAAAACGAGAAGCCGGCCGGGTGGCTGGCGACATCACGGGACCACCTTGCGGCCCCGGACGCCGACCTTCAGACTGCGTCTACGTGGGAGACCAAGCAGACAAACGCACAGAGGCTGAGTGTGAAACCGCTGGTGTACACGGTTTCTCTATAACCCTAACACCCCCGCTGCTGGGGCCACTTGCCTTGTGAGCTGGTGGCCCAACGTGTGTTTCTGATGTGCTGTTCACACGGCCCCTGAGAGTCGCAGGACTCAGCCTGCCTCCACCTCCAGCTGTGGCCACGTCCGTCAGGTCCCAGGCTCTCTGCCTGAACTGTCCATCATTTAAGTGCCTGGAAAAGCAAGCCTCCGGGCTCGCCAGCCTCTTGTGACATCAGCCAGATGGGTCTCCAGGTCTTCCCTGAACCCACTGGGCCCAGGGGTGGGACTCTAGGGGATGGTTTCATGGACCTTTTAATTTGGACTCACAGGAACCACACAGCTGGGAGTCTACGTCTCCCTGTTACTCATATTACTTTCCTTCCTCAAAGACAGTCACCTTTGACTTTAATTGCTTATGTTTAAATCTTCCAGTTTGCAGTCGACACAAAGATTTCCTGGGGAGTGAATGCCAGACTCAGAGAGAAAAGTAGGGAAGCTTTGTGATGGCCTCGGAGGAAGAAGGACGTTCACAACAACTCGGGGGTGGGGGCTTCAAGGTGCCAGGATCTAGGCTTTCCAACATGAAGGAGCCTCTGCAGTAGAGCCCAGAGAGCGCCGCCTTCTAAGCGGACCTGGACGAAGCTGTGAGCATCCTTCTGGCCCCAGGGCAGCAAGGTCTGCCTGCAGGTCTGGTCCAGGATATCGTGTGTGAGCCTGAGCCAGCTGACGAAAGTGCGAAGCACCCACACACTGCGATCAACAGCAGAGAGAGAGGTCTGATGGGCGTGCTCACCCGGACTTCGGGAGCCAGCGAGAACTGGGCTCAAATCCCCCTCTCGCCACAGGCACACCATCTAGCCAGCAGGCTTGTTCTGAGGATGAAATGAGGAGCTACGTGTAGAGGCCTGGCCGTCCAGAGCTCAGGGTCGCGGCATGGGGTGGGTGAGCACGGCCGTGGTCTGACTCGAGCTCCTGTGCTGTGACCTTGGACAGATCAGCTGGCCTTTCTAAGCTTCAGTGATCGGAGTCGCAAAATGGGGGTAATAATGCGTCTTACTGAGGGTTCTTGGGGGAATGGATGACACGGTGCCTGTCCTGCAAGCGCTTAGCAGATGCCTGAAGCAGAGCAAGACCTCGGTAAGCCATGCTGCCCAGCAGCCTCCCCCCTCCCCTCCCCTCCTCCCCCTCCTCCATCTCTTCCCTCCCTTATCTCTCCTCCTCCTTCCCCTCCCCTCCTCCCTTTCCTCTATCTGTTCCCTGCTCCCATCTCTCCTCCCCCTCTTCCCTCCCCTCCTCCCCCTCCTCCATCTCTTCCCTGCCCCATCTCTCCTCCCCTCCTCCCCTCCCCTCCTCCTAACCCTAACCCTGCCCCCCTCCTTCTCCTCCCCCTCCTCCATCTCTTCCTTCCCCCATCTCTCTTCCCCCTCCTCCCCTCCCCTCCTCCCCCTCCTCCATCTCTTCCCTCCCCATCTCTCCTCCTCCTCCCCACCCCTGCTCCCCCTCCTCCCCTCCCCTCCTCCCCCTCCTCCATCTCTTCCCTGCCCCCATCTCTCCTCCCCTCCTTCCCCTCCCCTCCTCCCCCTCCTCCATCTCTTCCCTGCCCCATCTCTCCTCCCCTCCTCCCTCCCCTCCTCCCCCTCCTCCATCTCTTCCCTGCCCCATCTCTCCTCCCCTCCTCCCCTCCCCTCCTCCTAACCCTGCCCCCTCTCTCCTCCTTCTCCTCCCCCTCCTCCATCTCTTCCTTCCCCCATCTCTCTTCCCCCTCCTCCTCCCTCCCCTCCTGCCCCTCCTCCATCTCTTTCCTGCCCCATTTCTCCTCACTCTCCTCCCTCCTCTCCTCCCCCTCCTCCCTCCCCTCTTCCCACTCCTCCATCTCTTCCCTGCCCCCATCTCTCCTCCAGCTCCTCCCCCTCCTCCCCTCCCCTCCTCCTCCTTCTCTTTCTTCTCCGCCTCAATGACAAGAAAGAGCAGAGCCTTTTCTTCTTTATGCCTAAGAATACTCTCTTCACACCCTCCTTGAACTGGAAAAACTTGTGTGTCCTGTGACGTCAGATGCTCTTCAAATTGTGTTCCAGGGAACACTAGTTGTCCCCACATGGTTGGGTGGGGCTGTGTGACCAGTTCTGCCCGTGAGCTGCTGGCAGCAGCAGTGTGTATTGTCCAGGTCAGAGTGAGCGCTGATTCTCCATGCGCTTGCTTCCCTGCCCTGGAGCCACACGCTAAGAGGGTCACAGGGCTCTGGGACCTCCTTCACCTCCATCAGCTCGGGTTCCTGCGTGGCTGTTTGGACCCACGTTGGCTCAGCTGCTGGATTCTGAGGTTGACCTGTTGCAGCAGAGACATGACTTTCCCAACAAAGGTCCATCTAGTCAAAGCTTTGGTTTTTCCAGTGGTCATGCATGGATGCGAGAGTTAGGCTATAAAGAAAGCTGAGCACCAAAACATTGATGCTTTTTTTTTTTTGCTTTTTTAAAAAATTTTATTTATTTATTTTAATTGGAGGCTAATTACGTTACAATATTATAGTGGTTTTTGCCATACATTGACATGAATCAGCCATTGGTATATATGTGTTCCCCATTCTGAATCCCCCTCCCACCTGCCTCCTCATCCCATCCCACAGGGTCATCCCAGTGCACCAGCCCTGAGCACCCTGTCTCATGCATCGAACCTGGACTGGTGATCTATTTCACATATGATAATATACATGTTTCATGCTTTTGAACTGTGGTGTTGGAGAAGACTCTTGAGAGTCCCTTGGACTGTAAGGAGATCCAACCAGTCCATCCTAAAGGAGATCAGTCCTGGGTGTTCATTGGAAGGACTGGTGCTGAAGCTGAAACTCCAATACTTTGGCCACCTGATGCGAAGAGCTGACTCACTGGAAAAGACCCTGATGCTGGGAGCGATTGAGGGCAGGAGGAGAAGGGGACGCCAGAGGATGAGGTGGCTGGATGGCATCACTGACTCAGCAGACATGAGTTTGGGTGGACCCTGGGAGATAGTGGAAAACAGGTAAGCCTGGCGTGCTGCAGTCCATGGGGTCGCAAAGAGCCGGACATGACTGAGCCGCTGAACTGAATGAACTGGCTCAGCCGCTGGATTCTGAGGCTGATCTGTAGCACCAGCACAGCCTACCTTACCAATTGAAGTAATTGCCCCAGCTGTTGGTACTAGTTATGTGAGAAAGTATCTCCAAAGCATCTCTAGGTCAAACAAGCTTTCTAAGTGCTAGGTTACAAAACAAGTTTATTCTGGGCTTTGTAGACCAACCCCCCACACACGCCCGCCGGCTTTTTTCAAATTTTAGACTTTTTTTGACATGGACTGATTTTAAAGCCTTTACTGAATTTGTTACTATATTGGTTCCCTTCTATGTTTTGGTTTCTTGGCTGCAAGGCCTGTGGAATCCTAGCTCCCCAGCCAGGGACTGAACCCACACCCCAGCACTGGAAGGTGAGGTCTAAACCTCCAGATCACAGGGAAGTCCCTGTGGACATTTGACCATATTCGTATTCTTTGCGAAGCTCCAAGGTTTTCCAAAATAATTTGATGACTGTTTTTTTTTTTTTTTTAAAGCATGTTTTAAAGGTCTCTCCTTCCCTGGTGGCTCAGAGGTTAAAGCGTCTGCCTGGAATGCGGGAGACCCAGGTTCGATGCCTGGGTCGGGAAGATCCCCTGGAGAAGGAAATGGCAACCACTCCAGTATTCTTGCCTGGAGAATCCCCAGTGGACAGAGGAGCCTGGTGGGCTACAGTCCATGGGGCCCCAAAGAGGCAGACACGACTGAGCGACTTCACTTCACTTTAAAGGTCCAGTGTCCTAGAAAGCACATTTTGGGAAAGGCTGACCGGGCCAGTGCATTTGGTTAGGTGACTGTGTCCTCCTGAGACCCCCGCCATCCTTGTTCCACAACTGCCAGGTAAATCCGAGCAATACTAATACATCCCCCACCTTCCCTCCGGAGCCCTCTTCCGCTATGCTGACTGCATCTTCATTCTTTTCTTCCGAATCCCGTGTTGCTGAGCCCACTGGCATGAGCTGAGAGCTGGAGCATGCTTGCACACCCAGCACTGTTGTGCAGGGCCAAGAGCTTCCAGCATCCGTAACCTTTCCTTTCACCCCCAGTCAATTCCCTGCAAACCTCAGTTGTTCGTGTTTTCACTCTCCTGGAACCTTCAGCTTGCCCCCCAGCTCCTTCTCTCAGAAGAACTCGATGCCCACTTCACTGAAAGGACCAGGTCACCCACGGCAACCCGACCTGTTCTCCCCTCATGTTATGAGGATCATTGCCATTCTGTCTTATTTCTACAAGAAACCCTTGGGCTGCCCTGGTGGCTCGGTGGTCAAGAATCCTCCTGCCGATGCAGGAGACACGGGTTCGAGCCCTGATCTTAGAAGGTTCCGCATCCCTTGGAGCAACTAAGCCCATGCGCCTCAAGTACTGAGCCTGTTCTCTAGAGCCCGAAAGCTGCGACTACTAAGTCCTCGAGCCCTGGAGCCTGTGCCCCCACAGCAGGAGAAGCCGCCGCAGTGAGAGCAGGCCCTGGAGACGCCGCCACAACTAGAGCAAAGCACACGCGGCAGTGAAGCCCGGCACAGAAAGAAAAACAAAAACAAACAAACAAAATTTTTTTTGAAATAATTAAAGAAAGACCTGTTAGCTAATGGTTTTACATCTGCTTCATATACTTCACTTTTGTAATAGTGTTAGCGAATAGGATGTTTCAAAACCTGTTTATGGCCACTCTCAGGCTTTTTCCCCTGCCTTAGGAAACACCGGAAGTTGGTGTGTATTTTCCCGTGCACGATTGTGCGTCCTTATTCCATACGCGTCGGTTCACAAACACATCATGCTTCGCACATTTTAGAGCTTTTCTCAAAGATGACCCACACGCACGCGGCCTCGTGCAGCTTGCTTTGAGGCTCAGTCCAGTTCAGTCCAGTTCAGTCCAGTTCAGTCCAGTTCAGCTCAGTCCAGTTCAGTTCAGTCCAGTTCAGTCCAGTTCAGTCCAGTCGCTCAGTCGTGTCCGACTCTTTGCGACCCCATGAATCACAGCACGCCAGGCCTCCCTGTCCATCACCCTCTCCCGGAGTCCACCCAAACTCATGTCCATCGAGTCAGTGATGCCATCCAGCCATCTCATCCTCTGTCGTCCCCTTCTCCTCCTGCCCCCAATCCCTCCCAGCATCAGGGTCTTTTCCAATGAGTCCACTCTTCGCATGAGGTGGCCAAAGTACTGGAGTTTCAGCTTCAGCATTAGTCCTTCCAAAGAACACCCAGGACTGCTCTCCTTCAGAGTAGACTGGTTGGATCTCCTTGCAGTCCAAGGGACTCTCAAGAGTCTTCTCCAACACCACAGTTCAAAAGCATCAATTCTTCAGCGCTCAGCTTTCTTCACAGTCCAACTCTCACATCCATACATGACCACTGGAACAACCATAGCCTTGGCTACATGGATCTTTGTTGGCAAAGTAATGTCTCTGCTTTTTAATATGCTGTCTAGGTTCGTCATAACTTTCCTTCCAAGGAGTAAGCGTCTTTTAATTTCATGGCTGCAATCACCATCTGCAGTGATTTTGGAGCCCCCAAAAATAAAGTCTGACACTGTTTCCCCATCTATTTCCCATGAAGTGATGGGACCAGATGCCATGATCTTCGTTTTCTGAATGTTGAGCTTTAAGCCAACTTTTTCACTCTCCTCTTTCACTTTCATCAAGAAGCTCTTTAGTTCTTCACTTTCTGCCATTAGGGTGGTGTCATCTGCATATCTGAAGTTATTGATATTTCTCCCGGCAATCTTGATTCCAGCTTGCGCTTCTTCCAGCCCAGCGTTTCTCATGATGTACTCTGCATAGAAGTTAAATAAGCAGGGTGACACTATACAGCCTTGACGTACTCCTTTTCCTATTTGGAACCAGTCTATTGTTCCAGGTCCAGTTCTAACTGCTGCTTCCTGACCTGCATATAGGTTTCCCAAGAGGCAGGTCAGTATCAGGTCTGAAATTTTAATTTACTGAAATTGTAGATATAATTAATATATGTTAACTGCTGTGTGCACTCCATCAATTATTGCATCTGTAGCTTCTTTATCTATCGTCCTATGAATGAAAAGTGTGCCTTTTCCTCTTGTACACATTTCCTTGTCTTCATTTCTTCTTTGCTCACCTCACCAAACTGGCCAGAATGAAAAGTTCAATAACACCAAGTGTGGTAAGGAAACGGAGAACTGTAACCTCTGTGCATGGAATTCTGTACACCCGCTTGGGAGACCAATCCAGCGATCCCTGGCACATCAAAGGTCCATTTTGCATTTTGTTTAGGAAACGTTCAGAACCACTTTTATTTGGTTCTACTTTATCAATGTCTGTGGCAAGTAAATAGCTTCTTACTCTAGCTGTCTCAAACACTGAGGACTGCTCTACCGCTTTTATACTTTTCGAGCAACAGAGATTCCAGAGGGCTGGGAAACCATTTAAAGTGTTTAAATTTTTGAGCATGTTTATTGTAAATCCAGGTGTGTATGAAGATATTTCTAGAAAGTAAGTAACGAAACTGATCTCTCATTACGTCCTACACTAGTGATGCCTTGCGACCTTGCACAGTTATTCAAAGCATGTTTTCTCAAGTAGTTCCCCAGCCTCTAAACACCCAACCCCTCCACTCTCCCCCTTCTCTTGTTCTGATACTGTCGCCTCTGTCCCCCTCTGTCTCTCAATGTACCTTTCGTTTGCGTAACAAACAGCAACAGCAAAAAACAAACAAACAATAAAAAACATAGTGATTCTTGGTCCTGGCTGCTGATTGAAGAACCACCTAGGGAACTTTCAAAAACACCAGTCCCTAGGATTCACCTCCACAGATCCTGATTAGGTTGGATTTAAAGCCCCGGTATTGTACAACTCAACAAAGGCTTCCCAGGTGGCGCTGGTGGTTAAACTTGCCTGCCAGTGCAGAAGATGCAAGTTTGATCCCTGGGTCGGGAAGATCCCCTGGAGAAGGAAGTGGCAACCCACTGCAGCATTCTTGCCTGGAGAATCCCAAGGACAGAGAAGCCTGGCGGGCTGCATGCCGGGGGGTTGCCAAGACTTGCATATGACCAAAGCGACTTAGCGCACAGCACGCTACACGACCCAGCTCACAATGTAGAGGTTTACACGAGGCGTTCACTTAAAGACACGCCTACATATAATACCCGTTTCTATCATCCTCATCTTTCGCCTTGTTTTGGAATCTGTAACATGGGCAAACTTTTCACGTGAATCACTCCCGCTGACTAATGGTGTGAGTCCGGAGAAATTTCTTCATCATGGCGTCCTGCTTTTTCCCCTCATCTGTGAAACAGAGGTAATCATCACAACATACTTTCCAGGGCTATTGCAAGCATCGAATTAAATTATACACGCAAGTAAGTGGAAAGCAATTTACAAATGTTGATTATTACGAGTCTCCTGCTCAACATTACCATATGTTGTTTGAATTACAGCTTCTGTACATGTTGAATGGCTGTAATTTCCTGTTTATTTTTTGGATGTATCTTTATACTTAGAGTCTAAACCTCAATTCAATGAAGACTTTTTTAAGGGAAAAAGCAAGACCTAGAATTCTTTGGAATATTTTATTCTCTCCATTTCCAGTGACAAAGTGAGAGTCAAATAACATTGAGTTGGATATATTAACAGAAACATAGTTTATAGTTTTAAAAACGTTCTTCTGATGCAGTAAATATTAACACTGGCTAGGACGTTTTGGGCACGCCCTCGTGCGTGTCCACATACACGTACACATGTGTGTGCATATTCATCCAGGACATAGAGCAGGGGCGTGTCTCTGGACGCGAAGATCCCGGATCTTTCCCTCCCTGCATTTCTCTCTTTCCTTTCTGCCGCTCTCAATCAGATAACGTGACCCACTGACACTTGGTTAACCAACCATCTGAGGGCAAGGTTGTGTCAGGATTGACAGCGCAAATCATTTTACAAGCCATTTTTACTTTGGTTTCTAAAAGTCCAAGCCTAGAGCAGGTGAAGGGATTTAAGGCATAGACAAAACTCCTGCTAGAAAGCGTGGAGAGCACAGAATTTCCCATCCCCAGTCAAGAAAAAGATCTACCTTGGCTCAGGAGAGAAGTTAGCAGAAAAGCTTCCAGCAAGGTGGCAAGACCCTGGAGGAGGAGGCTGGGAGGGGCATCTAGGGAGACGGGCCGCTCTGGGAAGATTCCAGTGTCCCCACCACGACTCAGAAAGGAACAGCGCATCTGGACCTGAGGACGGCGGATGGTCTCCATGGCAACTTGTGGGCAGATGGCAGAGGAGGGGATTTTCCTATAATTCCCCAAGTCTTGCGGCTGCAGAGGGTCCTGCGATGACTCTCCAGCCATTGTGGCGGAGGCAGAAGTTCATGAAGGTGAGACTAACATGCCTCCATCGCTTATGAGTCAGATAGAAAGGAGACTGCTCAAGCAGGCAAAGAAAGTTATATTACGTGGACATTTGGAAATGCGGGTTGTCATTCAAAACTCTACCACTTATATGCTATGCATACGTGCTTAAGCTATTTATAGCTACACACACGCATAACACAATTCAGGGTGTTCTGCCGGAAATGACGTTTGCATTTTCCTTTCTTCTCTAGAGGGGAAAACGCCTAGGAATCCCCTGGGAACCCTGGTTGTAGGTCCACCACTGGGAAGATGCTTTAGCATTACTGTGGAGTCCTGGCCAGGAAACACCACCTTGAGATTCTTCTGCAAGGTGACGCCCTCTAGGGAAGTGAGCACATAGCACTTCTTAGACAAATGCAGAGAAAACCACATATAATATTTCTAAGGAACACTGTTATACTAATGTCAGTATTTTGCCATTGCTGACGTGTTTTGCTAAGAGGGGAGTTGACATACAGTTTTACGGTAAATTAAGAATGATAAATGGAAAATTAAGAATGATAAAATGAATGCTATCTCATTAACAATGGCAGACTGGCACAATGAGAGCCAGTGGCTAATGCTTTCAGTAGCAGGGAATGGCTGGGCTGTGTAAAGTGACTCTTAAAATGAAGGCGGTTGAGCGCTCCTCCTGTGAACCCTGGAGCACACCCCTCAGAGACTCTGGTTTTCCCTTTGCCCTTCCTCCCGCCTGCGATGCAGCTGAGACATCTGTTAGTAGAGACGGCTCTCGGTGATGCAGCCGCGGTTTTCAGTCTTGAAGACAAAAGCCACTTGGTGAGGAAGGCAGAGGTGGAAGACAGAAGGCACCAGGCTTCTTAAAGCGGGTGGCAGTTCCCCTGCCTGCCTGCCTGCCTCGAGATTCTTGCTACAAGAGGAAAACAACCCCCTTCAGTCCGAAGTCACTGTGGTTGGTTTTCTGTCTCTTGCAGCCGAATGTCTTCCTCCCTCAAAGCTACGCACTCCGCAGTGATGGCTAATATCCTGAGGAACAAGATACTAGTAATCCTCCGGGCAGAATCAAAATCCACACACAAAAACTAGGTGCGTTTCTACACACACCAGTGACGAATGATCTGAAGAGGAGATTAAGGAAACAATTCTGTTTACAGTAGTATGAAAAGAATAAAATAATTTAGGAATAAGCTTCACCAAGGAGACAAAGTTTTGTACACTGAAAACTAAAAAATGTTGCTGCAATAAATTAGCGAGGACATGTCTGAATGGAAAGACAGCCCACGTTATCAGTTAGAAGACTGAGTATTATTAAGATGTCCATTCTACCCAGAATGATCTGCAGATTCAAAGCAATCTCTATCAAAATCCCCCAAATGTTGTTGTTTTTTACAGAAATAGAAAAATATTTTACAATTCATATGAGATCTTGAGGGACATCAAATAACCAAAACAAATTTTTAAAACAAGAATAAATATGAAGGCTTCACCCTTCTTTGGAGAAGGAACTGGCAAGCCACTCCAGTACTCTTGCCTGGAAAATCCCATGGACAGAGGAGCATAGTAGGCTCCTACAGTCCATGGGGTCGCAAAGAGTCTGACACGACTGAGCGACTTCACTCTCTCTCTCTCTCGCCCTTCTTAATTTCCAAGCTTGCTGTAAATCTATAGTAATCAGAACAGTGTAACAGACATAGAGACCAGTGGAATCGAACAGACAGCCCAGAAGAAGCCCTCAGGTATAGAGTCAACTGGTTCTTGACCAGGGTGCCAAGAGCATTCAGTAGGGGAAGAACAGACTTTTCAACAAATGATGCTGGAAACCTGGGTATCCACAGGCGAAAGAGTGAGACTGGACCCTTGTCTTACATCATATGCAAAAGCTTGACTCAAAGTGGACCAAAGAGCACGACATGAAGCCAAGAAACTCTTACAGAGGGAAACAGAGAGAGAAAGTTCTACGACATTGGACGTGGCAACGTTTCCCTGGATACGGTATCAAAAGCACAAGTAGCAAAGAGAAAATAAGATAAATTGGAATGCATCAAAATTTAAAATTTCATGCATCAGAAAAAACTGTCTACAGAATGAAAAGATAACCCACAAGACGGGAAGATATAGTTCCTGAACATTTGTCTGAAAAGAGTTATTATCCACCATACACACAGAACCCCTACATCCCAATAACAACGAAAATCTTATTTGACAATGAGCCAGGAACTTGAACAGACATTTCCGTCAAGAAGATACGCAGATGGCCAGTAAGCACATGAAAGGAGGCTTGACATCACTAATCACTAGGGAAATACAGATGAAACCACAACGAGACACTGCTTCACACCATTAGGATGGCCACTATTTAAAAACAGAAAAAAACAAGGGCTGATGAAGCTGCGATAAAACTGAAACGCTTGTGCCCTGTTTCTGGGAGTGTAAAATAGTGAAACCACTGTGGAAAACAGCATGGAGGTTCCTCAAAGAGTTAAAAGCAGGACTGCCGTACGATTCAGTAACTCTACTTCTGGGTGTAAACCCAAAATGATGAGGGCGGGTCAACCAGCTATTTGCACATCCGTGGCATAGCGGTGTCATTCTCAGCAGTCGACAGGTGAGGCAATTTTAGTGTCCGTTGGTAGACGCCTCAATAAACACAATCGATACACTCACAATGGAATTGTACTCAATCCTGAAAGAGAAGGAAGGGTAAACCTTGAGAATACTGATATTATGCCCAGTGAAATAAGCCAGTCACCAAAGACAAGCACTACACAATTTCATTTAAATGAGGTACGTAGAGTTATCAAACAGTTCATGCACACTGAAGATGGGACAGAGGTTACCGGAGGCTGGGAGAGGGGTGCATGGAGGCTAGTGTCTGAAGGGTGTGGAGTTTCAGTTTGTGAAGATGAACGCTCCGGAGGTGGATGGTGGCATTGGTTACACAACGCTGCAAGTTCCTAGTGCCACTTAACCGCACCCTTAAAGATGGTCAAAGGGCAAATTTTATGTTATATATATTTTATCACAATAAAAAGTTGAAGTCAATATAAACAGAAATTCTAATATTTTTACCCGCATCTCAATGGACGGTTTCACGCAACGTCTATGCTCATGTCTTCTGCTTGGACAATACTGACTGAGAGGGCCCCTCATCCACCAAAAAGAGTTAAAGCCTCAGATTCCTCTTGCCTCAGTCATTTTGTCGTGACTATGTACATGGGACAACCACAGAACCAGATGGATGACTTTCAAGAAAGTCCACCTGGAAGATTCCACCCCTTCTGCCACGCGCAGCCTCCACGTTACCTGCCCCGCACATGTACCTCCCATCTCCCCGACACATGCCCAGTGTACCACAGCTTTGTCATCCAGGAGTCTGACTTCATGCCACTCTTGTCTAGACACTAAACCTCCTTGAAGAGAACAGTCCAGTGATGTGACCTAAAATGATCAGCTTTGCTTCTGGGCCACTTGCTTTCACGTCAACGGGCTTTTATTTGTTCATTTGGACCATAATCAGGGATGCCATTTCTGTACCGGAGTAAATAGTCATCCCTCAGCATCCCTGGGGTTAGGACCTTCCATGCGTGCTCCAGTTCTTCCTATTAAATGGCATAATATTTGCACCTAACCTATGCACATTCTCCTGTATACTTTAAATCACCTCAAATTACTTCTAATTCCCAATACGATGTAAATGCTATGTAAATAGCTGTCTACATGTAGGAAATTCAAGTTTTGCGTTTGGGAAAATTTTGGAATTTTTTAAAAACCATTTTTGGATCCATGGTTGGTCAAATCGGCGGATGCAGAAACCACAGATGTGGAAGGTTGATTGTTCCTCGTTTTCATAAAGAGAAGTGTTCTCCACCTTGAGTGAGTCCCAGGATACTGATTAGTATATTTTCAGATGAACCTGGTCTCAATGTGTTTATGACACAAGATAAGCACATTGTAATTATGTCTTGGAGAAACAAAAATATCCAATTAGGTTGGCAGGGACCCAGCACAGGTGCCTTCTGAGTTGACCAGTGATGGTTAATGGAGCTGGTGCATCTTGGGATGCTTAATTGGCGTGCAAGCACCACAGTCCCAGAGATGATTATGGGGTTTGTCTGGATGTCCTTTAATTCCACATTTGTCTTAGTTCCTTGCCAGACCCACATATTTATTTATTGTTCCCTGTGTCTATTCCCAGAATATTTCTGTTTAGCAGAGAAGCAGTATCAATAAACCCTACCATGTTAGTTAAGTTTATCAGAGAGCAAAATTGCTGGCCATAAATTGTTGATTTTTTTTTTAGTTCTTTTAAAGTATATCTTGTAAAGGACTGATTTCCAATACTAAAAGAAGTCTTTTGAATTTGAGTCAGCTATGAACTTGTGAAGTCATGTTACATAAACTCTTTATATTTGTACCAAGCTTTGAAATTTCCTAAGTCCTCATTTAATTCAGCAATAAATACTGTGTGCGTGCTTAGTCGCTTCAGTCATATCCGACTCTGTGAGACCACATGGACTGTGGCCCGCCAGGCTCCTCTGTCCATGGGGATTCTCCAGGCAAGAATACTGGAGGGGTTGCCATGCCCTCCTCCAGGGGATCTTCCTGACCCAGCGATCCAAGCTGTGTCTCTTAAATTACCTGCATTGGCAGGTGGGTTCTTTGCCGCTGGTGTTGTCTGGAAATACTGTGCAGCCATCATTAATTCTGTTTTTAAAGGAAAAGCAACTAATATTCAAAATTTCTTGAGGAAGTTTTTCTGTAGCTCCTGAAAATGTGGCAGACTTTCGAGAATGTGGAATTCATTGTACTAGCATTTCTTAGTCGGCGTGCCAGGCCCCGGGAGGTGAGCAGGTCTGTTCTGTGTCATTCAAGAGACCTTCACAGGAATATGTAAGTTTTGCAAGTTTTCTTCGGTGATGATAAAGTAAGCATGTTTTGGACCATCTGGAGAAGCACCTTGTAGTCAGACATTCACAATCTTGATCATGTTGGTGCCAAGGGATGGCTTAAAATCACAAGTGGTGTGTGGCTTCTCAAAGTAAGGTGCTGGGGAGGTGTTGCCCAGCAGAGAGAACCTAGAAGAAGTTACTTTAAAAATTTGTGGCCACGGGCTGGCACTTTGAGGTCACTGCTTACAATTTGGAAGTTTAAGATGCAAAAGCAGTGGATGTTTTCAGCTCAGAAGATCTCAGTGATGAGCTCTCAGTGAATTTAAGTTGCAAAACACAGTCAGTAGAGTCTACTTTGCAAAGTTACTCTCTTCATCTCTGCCTGCAGATAAGCTCGCTATAACCAGAGTTAATTTCTCTCTTGTAAGACCTTGTTGAAAAAAGTCCTCAGTTACCAACATGCAGAAATATTCTAAATCTGTCCTGCTGAAATGCCCCTGGATGGTGTGTGGTGTAACCCCAGGGGCAGGGCTGGGACTGCGGTGAGGAAGTGAGACACTTCCCTCAAGTGCCAAATGTAAAGGGCACCAGCTCCCTTTATCAAGTTATCAACTTGATCAACTTCCTCCCCAGTTATCAAGATAATGTTTTAATGTGATTATGTTTTAAAAGCACTCCAAAAAAACCATCAATGATGAACACAGTATCAAAATCTGAGACAGAGGTGGGGTTCACTCCCTTTCGTCTCAGGCTCCGACATGACTTAGCACAGCGTTGCTCACAGTCGGTTTTGCCAACTGAAGTGCTAGGAGAGGCCAACTTCCAGACTGTCACATTGAGTCTTCACCACCTCTGCCACACAACGTTCAATAAACCACCTCTTGAATCCTACTCCTGGTACTGCACTGTGTATTAGGATTAGGTCCAGCTACAAAGAACAGAAAGCTCGAAGTGGCAAGACCTTAAAACAGAAGTGAGTGCGCTCGCAGGTGAAGGCAGGCAAGCCGAGGGTGCTGTGTTGGCTTCCTGGCCGCTGCGGGCTCAGCCTCACTCTCTCCCGATTCTCCGTGGCCATCAACACGTGGTGTCCACCTCTTGTTCGGAAAAGCTCCTCCTTCAGGGCTGTGCGGGCTCTGCTGGGTCCTCTGTCTCTCCATACCCTTTAGAATCAGTTTGCCAGTATCCACAAGATAACTTGCTGAAATTTGAGATTGCATTGAATCTACAGATTAGGTTGGGAAGGGCCGATGTCTTGGTAATATTGAGCCTATCCACAAACATGGAATATCTCTCCATTTATTTACTTCTACTTTAAGATTTTTCATCAGAGTTTTGTCGTTTCCCTCATATAGATTTTGTATAGATTTTGTTAGATTTATACCCAAGTGTTTCATTTTAGGGGGTGCTAACGCAAATGGTGGTGGTGTTATTATTTAGTCGCTCTGTCATGTGTGACTCTTTGCGATCCCGTGGACTGTAGCCCGCCAGGTTCCTCTGCTCGTGGGATTTCCCAGGCAAGAATACTGGAGTGGGTTGCCATCGCATCCTCCAGGAGATCTTCCTAAGCCAGGAAGTCAACCCGTGTCTACTGCTTGGCAGGCGGGTTCCTTACTACTGAGCCATGGTTCCGTGTTTTAAACGTCAAATTCCACTTGTTCATTGCTGGTATGAAAGCAGTTCACTATTATTTATTAACCTCGTATCCTGCAGCCTGGCATTACTGACATTTGAGGCTAAGCAGGCTCTAAGCTGGGGCTTCCCTTATGGCTCAGCTAGTAAAGAATCCCGCTGCAATGTGGGAGACCTGGGTTTGATCCCGGGGTTGGGAGGATCTGCTGGAGAAGGGAAAGGCTGCCTGCTCCAGTGTCCTGGCCTGGAGAATTCCGTGGGCTGTATGACGGGCTTCCCAGCTGGTGCTAGTGGTAAAGAACCCGCCTGCCAATGCTGGAGACGTAAGAGACTCGGGTTCAGTCCCTGTTTCAGGAAGATCCCCTGGAGAAGGAAATGGCAACCCACTCCAGTATTCTTGCCTGGAGAGTCCCATGGACAGAGGAGCCTGGTGGGCTACGGGCCATGGGGTCGCAAAGAGTCGGACACGCCTGAAAGTGATTTAGCTCTACGCTAAGCCAGGTTCTCCAGCTCGTCCAGCAACCCTGTGAGTATCCAGTGGCCTTTCAGCACATTTTTCTGCCTTCTTAAATCAGCCAGGATTAGTAACAGCTACCTAACAATAAGAGTCCTGACCGATGTACCTTCTATGACCCTCATCCAAATTACGCTCTCTGTGATGGCCTTGTAACTACCTGCATTTTGCTCTCACGTCATTCGCAATTAGTTCAGGGTGATTGTTTCTTTCTCCCCACCGACAAGGCTCCGCAGGACCGAGATCCTGTATGTTTGCCATGGAAGTTCCCACATGAGTTCAATCAAGGAAACATCTAATTAAAAGGAGTCTTAATAGCACTGGCAAGACATTAAAGGTAGAAACCTCACACTAGGAGAGAGAGGCCACAGAAGGCTTTGGCGGACCAGTTTCCTTAAGGTGTGTTTGAAATGAACCCTGCTTCTATGGCGGCTACAAATCACGAGTTTGCTGGAACAGTCCCAATTTCATGTAGCTCTTGACCATTGTTCCCACATATAGGCTCAGATCCTGTGTCTTGGTTTGGCTGCCCTAAATCAGAATTACGTAAGAGAAGGAAAGCCAATTACAGGTTTCTCCCACGGCAAATGCCTTACTGTGCTGCCCGAATCATCAGATTAAAAGTGACCTGCCCAAGTGGACCGTACCTTCGTTTTGCCGCAAGCCACTAGAGGCCACGATGGTGTCTGAGTGACTGCAGATGGCGTGTTCTGACAGCACCCCTTCAATCCTTTGCTTTCTTCAGGAAACACACAGTGATTCTCTGCTTGTTCAGAGGAGGCGTTTGTCAGCCGCGGCTCCCGTCGGTGCGCACTGACCGTGCTGTGCCGTGCAGACGTGGAGCCGCCCTGAAGGCGCACGCACGAGGGGCACTGTACCCTCGTGGGTCCTTTCAATCCTGGCCGAGGGTGTTCACACCTGAGAAGGCCCCTGGCCTGGTGACATCCCTGGGGGTGGTCGAGAATGGCTTCTTATTTCCAGCTGATAGGGTTGCTCGGCGGAGGCAGACTCCAGGCCCGGGCGCCACAGTCTCGGTGAGCCGGCGGGGTAGGGGTGGGGCAGGCCTTGCCCGCGGCGCTCCCACCCCTGGGAAGCGTGCCTCCTGGCCGCCTTGGCCTCTCGTGGGTGTGTAGTGGGGGTCCTTCCGCACACCCGCCCCGGGGCTCGCAACCCGGCCTCAGGTGCTCCTGCAGGAGCTGTGTCCAGGGGACGTTTGCCCCCTGAGGATATTACTTGTCTCCAACTCGCTGCAGTAGATTCTTCATTTCCGTCCTCATGTTTTTTGCATCTTCATTTTGCTGGTAAGTCCAGAAGCCAACATGTTAACGTAAAATAATAATAACAGCAGCAACGTGCAGAGCTTACCAGGCTCTGGACACTGCTCCACGCCTTTTACACACGTGAGTTCAGTTCACCTTCATGGCTCCCTGGGGATGCAGTGACTAGGATTATCTCCAATTTACAGAAGACGAGAATGAAGCCCACGGAGAGGAAGCAGCTTGCCCCACGGCTTGTGGTTGGCGAGTGCGCGACCCCCTGTTTGAACCCAGGCCACCAGCTCTGGCGCCCACAGTGCTGGGCACGTGCGTCTCGGCCCTCTCACACAGTTTTCTTCCCAGGATTGCGTAGCATTAAATACAAATACAATGTGTACTTGGGTCCTGAACACACAACTGTTTTCAGAGGCGAAGGGTCGTGATGACTCACTCAACCAGTGTATTTTCTGAAGCTTTTTGAAAAATGCCCTTTACACAACAGGCTAATACAATGGGCATATTCTTTTTATTTCTCATTATAAGTGTCCGTAAATAGTCCATAGTGTTGAAATTGAATGGGCATCAGTTTTTATATTTCTGGAGCTTCTGTGGCCAACGCTGCCCGCTCCCAGAGTGTCAGCTGGGGCTGGGGGCAGAGAACAGAAGCCTCTTTTGCTGGCTGGGGCAGAAGCAGGCTTGGTACCTGGTCTCAGATGCTCACACAGCGGCAGGGCTCTCTCTCTGGGAGCCGCAGCCTCACACTCGAAGCTTCTGTTGTGATGGGAGCTTTGCCCCAAGAGGCGCAGACACAGAACGCTGACTCTGCAGCCCCAAGGGGAGCTGCCTGGACAGGCTGCTGGTGCCAGCGCTGCCAGGATCCACGGCCCAAGGGCACCCTTCACACCTGCCTCTCTTTCTGCGTCTCCCAGTTGGCAGGTCCTCATGGCAGGGCCATCTGGGAAACACAATTTCACCTCCCCGGCTGTGGCAGGGCAAGTTGCTTGCCACCAGGGGCCAGAGTGGATGCTTGGAGAGCTGGCTGCCAGCACCCACGGCGGTCCCCTCCACTGGCCACTCGAGTGCCACATGTACCGTCCTTGTGACGGAGCATCTCATCAGCAGCGCACCTGTTCACCTGCCAACGTGCGTGTCCTTCCCCAGAGCGGAGACCCCACTCCCCTCGTCCAGGTCAGTCCCAACCCTGTTTGGAGGTCCTGAAGCCAGCATCAAAATACACTGTTAACAACCAACAATTGACCAGCAGACCTCGTTTCATTGTACTTTGCTTTATTTGGCTTTACAGATACTGAGCGTTTCACAGATTGTAGGTTTGTGGTCCCCACTGCACGGAACAAGTCTACTGGTGCCGTTTTTCCCCAAAGTATTTACTCATTTCACGTCTCTGTGTCATATTTCAGTAATTCTCAAAATGTTTAAAACTCTTTGATTGTTGTTCTATTTGTTATGGTGATCTGCGATTAGTGATCTTTGATGTTATTATTGCAAAAAGATCACGACTTGCTGAAGACTCAGAGGACAGCGTCTTTTTAAGCAATAAAGCATTTTTAAATTGAGGGGCGGCTATTGCACACTTACTATAGTGTAAACATAATTCTTATGTGCCGTGGGAAACCAAAAAATTCATGTGATTCGCTTTCTAGAGTATTCTCTCTATTGCCGTGGTCTAGAAGCAGACTCCCAATATCCCCGAAGTGTGCCCGTGATCTGTGTAAAATAGCGGAGGAAAGTGAGCGAGAAAGGGGAAGCTGCCCGGTGTGCATGAGTGTGTCCCCAGCAGAGAGGCGAGTCGGAGCCCTGCTCAGCAATTGCAGGGTTAGTCTTCGTGGAGCGCCAGAAGGCCGCCGGTGGTGGGTGCAGGTTCCTTCCCTCTTCTCCCCATTCTGTTTCCTGTGCTTTCAGTCAGATCCTGGTCGGTTGGGACGCTTTGCTGTAGAGGTGATGGAGACCGTTGTGCATGAGCGGTCTGGGGTCTGGTCACGAGTGGTCCTCGGGAGTGACAGGGAGACCTGATGGTCCGCTTCCTGCTTTCTAGTTCTGGCCTCTGGTTCAAGGCACATCCCTGGTCTCGCTCCAGGCTCCATCCAGCATCGTGTTCACTCATGAGGTGTTAGGTCGTAAGTCCCAAGTGAGCCAGCTAGAAAAGGCTGCTCTTGCTTCGGGCCCCACTCAAAACTGGCTCCCTTGAGGTTGCCTATGAGTAACCTGGGTCAGTGCAGCCATATCTGGAACAAGTTGTCTCCATGATACAAAGACCCCCGTCCAGCTTTGCACCTTACCATTCATCACGGGGGTGCAAGGCACAGAACTTGCATTTAATTTCAAAGAGGATCTTTATCGTGCCCCACGTCGCCACCCCAGACAGACCCCAGGAGCTTGACGGAAGCGCCGCACTCTAATGACCTCAAGGAGCTTACCTCCCGCATTCCAGGGCCAGTGCGTAGCATCGAGTATCCAGGGATTCGCCACCTCCTGCTCACTAGTCACTCCCGTCAGCGCTGCAGGTTCAATACAGCGGATCAGGGGTGAGACGGTCTGCAGGCTAAACAAGACGCAGGGGCCTGGAGCTGGTGTTGTCTTGAGTAAGGCAATCCTTTGCAATAATTTTGAGATAAATTTTTCAATGCGCCAAGTGGTAATGAATCTGCCTGCCCATGCAGGAGATGTAGGTTCAGTCTCTGGGTCAGGAAGATCCCCTGGAGTGGGAAGTGGCGACTCACTCCGGTATTCTTGCCTGAAAAGTTCAATGGACAGGAGATCCTAATGGGTTGTTATCCATGGGGCTGCAAGGAGTCCGACACGACTGAGCATACATGCTTGTTTGAGATTTCTTTTCTTATTCTTGCTTAGTTGGGCATGATTCTGTTTGCCTGTCAGGTTGACTAAAATTTAAGTGGCTTGCATGAAATGACCTGAAGATGTCAGAAATTCTTTAGATATGGTTAAAACAGACATACTTGCTCTGTGACTCAGGGAACTCAAACTGGGGCTCTGCAACAACCTAGAGGAGTGGGATGGGGAAGGAGGTGGGAGGGAGGATCAAGAGAGAGGGAACATAGGTATACCTATGATTGATTCATGTTGATGTGTGGCAGAAACCAACACAATATTGCAGAGAAATTATCCTTCAATTAAAATTAATTTAATTATCAAAAAACACATACAAACCCAAGGAGATGGGATGATTGGAGTGTACTGCCATCCTTGCCAGGTGAAATAAAAATGGGTTTGGTGTCCTCTACTTATGAGGAAAGAGGAAGGAGAGGTTTCTGGACCGATAGCTGTGCACCAGGCTCTGGCAGCTGCACTGATGTTCTCCCGTCAGCGGCCTATCCCTGGAGGGGCATGTGCACTTAGCATCCCCATTTGGTTGTTTTACAATCAGGCCCACAAGCCTGCCTTCTACACAAGCCAGGGCTGAGCCAGAACAGGGTATGATCGGAAGCCTTAATCCTACACCTTTCGAGAGTCACCTTCTTGGAAATTTCCCCTTGGATGATATATTGCCCTTGACTGATTATTTAACTGGGAAGGGTATTTCCCTAGGTCCCCACCTGGGGCTTCCTTACATAACCCTCCCTTTACAGGTCAGGAAAGTGGGGGGCCCCAAGCACATCTGGTCCAAACGTGCGGTTCAGGAACTAGGACAGTAATCACACATGACCTTCCATTGAGTTCAAAGGGGACAGTTGGATCCGAAACATTTTTTAAATGGTAAACTTCATAAGGGGCCGCTCTATCCAGTAAACCTCAGAGGCATTCCCACGCCCTGAGCATTCACGTTATCTTAGAGCCAGGCTCTGAAGACAGGCTGTTGACTCCCTGACGGCCAGAGGGCAGATGAGTCCCATGCACTGGGCTGTTGCTGCACCGTCTTGATTCAAAAGGGCTACATCCCCTCATTTTGTATCTCTGAACCGACCCTGAGGCAGTGAATGGCCGTGACTCCATGACAGTGACCTGACCCCTCAGTCTAGCAGCCTGCAGTCACCAGGCTGAGAAGTCCTGTTGGCTTGTTTGTCTGTTTGCTTTTGTACGAATCAAGGAGGATCTTGGTGGGTTGCCTAGAACTGTCTTAGTTCTATGGACTTCAGGCTCACAGGACCTCTGCAATGCCTTTGGGGTGAAATTTGTCAATGTGGATACGTTGGTTCGAGATTTTTTCATCCTTGAATAACTGGGGATGGTCTGTTTGCTTGTTGAGCTGACTGGAATGTGAGTAGCTTGCATGAAATTACGTGAAGACACCAGAGACTCTTAGGCATGGCTGAAAGAGACACACAAGCGCAGGGAAGTGGGAGGATTGGAGTGAAGGTATTGACCTGTCCACCCCTCTTCTAAGATGACCCAGAAAAATACGCCAGTGCTAGGATGCCAGCATCTTTAGAGGGATCGCAGTGGGTGCCCACTGTGGGTTGAGGGGTGGGTAGAAGATTGCTGTTTCTGAAATGAGCTCAGTGATTTCAGTGGGGAGCATGGGACCCCCAAGGCAGAGACCAGCATCGGAGCTGAAGGGCCAGGGTCAAGATGCTGTGACTCCTGGAAAGGTCAGCCAGGCCTGAGGGCTGTTCAGGGACCTAGTCTGCTGGCGTCTCTGGCAGAGATGATCCATCACGGGGTCCCTCCCTGCTTCATAAACTGCCAGAGAAAATAATGTCACCTGGAATTTATTTCCACCTCTAAGTGAAAATAGCTTCCACCTCCGGTTTATCTTTTGCGTGGGCAAACATCACACAAGGCTGAGGTTTCCTTAGAGCAGAGCTTCTCAAGCTTTCACGTGTGTTTGTATCACCAGGCTCATGTAGGCCCTGGCTCAGCAGGGCTGAGATGCTGCGGTCCTCACCAGCCCCCAGGTGACACCACGCTGCTGGTCCCCAGTCCATGAGCAGGAGGAGGAAGGCTGCCCTGCCCGGCCCAGCTCCACTTTCACCAGAGCGTCTCACCACTTCACAAGAGTCTCCTATTAGATTTTATCGGGAACAAAAGCAGCTCTAATTTAAAACAGATCTAACTTTTTAAAACACCTGGTCTAAAGATTCATAATAAAATTCGATTTAAAAAGAGGCAGAGGACCAACTAACTCCAGTTCCCCTTGTTAAGAGTAAGAGAAGGCGCTTTACCCTGGGGCCGCGGTGTGTGTGTGCTCACTCGCTTCAGTTGTGTCTGACTCTCTGCCACCCTCTGGACTGTAGCCCACCAGGCTTCTCTGTCCATGGGGATTCTCCAGGCAGGAATACTGAAGCGGATTTCCCATGCCCTCCTGCAGGCTCCCCGACCCAGGGATCGAACCCAGGCCTCTTCTGTTTCCTGCACTGGCAGGAGGCTTCTTTACCACTAGCGCCACCTGGGAAGCCCCTTACAGATGGAGTTTTCAATTATCCAAGAAACCATTTTTGCAAAGCTTGTGGCCCCATGGACTGCAGCCCACCAGGCTCCTCTGTCCATGGGATTTCTCAGGCAAGAAGACTGGAGTGCTTTGCCATTTCCCACCTCAGGGGATTTTTGCAACCCAGAGATTGAATCAGCATCTCCTAAACTGGCAGGCGGATTCTCTGCCACTAATGCCACCTGGGCAGCCCCTAAGGCTACTCAGTGCAAAGCCCTATGAAGGCTGGATTCGCCTGCTATCAGCTTTTGCAAAGTGAAATTCTCCATCCACGGCCCTCCCGACTGTGGAACCATCTCCCCGAAAACTGCACTTTCCTTTGGCACCTCTCTCCCCGGCCTGGGGTCCCATCTGGCAATTTCCACATGTGCATTTCTGTCGACCTGGCACTTCCTTCCAACCTCCTGCCATAGGAGAAGCCTCCCATGCCCGAGGCCTGGAGTGCCGCCAGTGAGACACTTCAGGTGGAGTTTGTGAGGACTCTCTGTGCGGGGATCACATTCCTGCAGCGAAATTACGAGGAAATGAGGAAAGGCAGGAGAAAATGGCTTTCAAATAGACATCACCTATGCATTTGACATGCTTCTAAATTTTGATAAATGCCAATGACTTTCAGTTCCAGAGAGGCAGGATATTTATTACCGGTTCACCTTCTGTTGGTCTTGATCCCTAACACGTTCATGTCGTGTCCTTCCACTATTGAAGTTCTTTTCAAATTACACTCAGGGCTCCATTGAAATGTCACTTTCTCTGTGATGTCATTCTGGATAACCCTGTTCTTGTCAGAAATGATTGATCCCTGCTCTGGCCTCGTGAGTAGCTGTGCAGTGGCTACCAATAGATTTTAGTTATTAATAACAGATTTATTATATACTCTGAAGTAATCTTTATAAAGTAACCCAAACAGATCTGGTAAAGCCTTGTCCATTCTACCTGATAAAACACATGTAATTAAATTGTGTATATGTTTCAGTTTTTCATTGGAGGAGGGCATGGCAACTCACCCCAGTAGTCTTGCCTGGAGAATCCCCACGGACAGAGGAACCCGGTGGGCCGCAGTCCACGGGGTCGCGAAGAGCTGGACACATATGTTTTACAGGCGCACTTAATTCTTTGATCAGTCCATTCTTATTGTCGGCCGTGCGGGCTGTCTGTGGCAGAGCTCTGGCTCTCCACACTCAGTGGCTGTGGCACCAGGCTCAGTTGCTTCCACAGCATGTGGATCCTCACTGCCGGATGGGATCGGACCTGTGTCCCCTGCGTCGGCAGGCAGAGTCCCACTGGACCACCACGTCCCTCTTGGGTCGCTGTGTTTGCAGCCTTTAACACAGCTGGGCTTACAGGGTACACTCTTCTTTCCTGTAGGCTGCAAGCTACTAAAAGAAAAGATCGCGTCTGTTTGTTCTTTTTAACTTTTTAATACAGTTCTCAAATGTTGCTTTCCACTTACAGCTATCACAAAATATTGGCTATATGCCCTGTGTGGTGCAACGCATCCTTGAGCCCATCTTATGACCAATAGCTTGCACCTCTTAAAGCCCCACCCGTGCTTTGCCCCCGCCTCCCCGCGCTGGTAACCACCAGTCTGTCCTCTGTATCCTTGAGACTGCTTCCTTTTTCTGCCACAGTCACTAGTCTGTTCGTTTCGGTTCCCCATGCTGTGAGATCATGCAGTGTTGGTCTTTCCCTGACTTAGTTCACTTAGCACGTGCCCTCTAGGTCTGTCCATGGTGCTCCAAATGGCCAAATGCTGTTCTTTTTTTGCGGCTGAGTAGTATTCCATCGTCTATGTCTATGCATGCCGCCCCTTCTTTATCCATCCATCTCTCCTTGGACACCTAGATTGCTTCCACGCCTTTATTTATCCTTCACGTTAGAGCTGATATCTACAAGCTCCCCAGTCCTGTGAAACCCACACTACTGTAAGTGAAATTTGATGTATACACGTCTGAACATGATTTAGGGGGGCATAGACCAGTGTTCTTGCCTGGAGAATCCCAGGGACGGGGGAGCCTGGCGGGCTGCCGTCTATGGGGTCGCACAGAGTCGGACACGACTGAAGCGACTTAGCAGCAGCAGCAGATCTGTATAGATCTTCAATTTCTTGAAAGAATCTGGGAACCTGTAGAAATTAATAGCCATTGGGCTACAGAATCTCACAGTGAGTCTGGTTATGAAGCAAAAACCTGTTTATAGCACAGCTGTCTTTGCAGTACTCCTCAAGCACTAATTGGGAGGTTCTAAGACTTGGATTTGGGGTGTTTGCTGTGTGAGAAATGGGGCGCATGCATGCAGTCTCAGTTATAACGTTTTCTGCTTCCACGGCTGGCGGTCGGCTGGTGGGCCAGTGCAGTACTTAACGCTTCCACTGGGAGGGGAGCGGAGCCACGGGAAGGTGGGGCGGCAGGGAAGGTGGGCAGCGGGGCGGGGGGGCCAGCCGAGCAAGAGGGCAGCATGATTAGCAGCTCTGGTGAGCGCTTGTTTGGCTAGGGGACAGCGGCTTTGAGATTACTGATGCGAATGAGGTTTGGGGATTTTTGCTGGATATCAATTATCCATGACCTATGGTATCCCCAGCTACCAAGGACTTAATGTTGCCTGTAAGCTTAAATGATTTCTTTTAATTAAATGTGAAAGATCAGACCCACAAAGGCTGGGGAGCCCTGTGAGCTGGGGCTGAGACTCCCTCACCTGGGCTCGGGCTCTGGCCCCGGGAAGAATTTGATTGGCAGGAAATAGCAGGATTTCATTTTCTACCTCTGATCCATTAATAGCCTGAGCATGCCCTGGGCTGTCTTTGGGAGACTGTCCTTATAAAGTGCAACTCTGCTCAGCCAGGAGGCAGGGGACTCTCTGGGAAGGGGAGAGGGGAGAGGGAGAGGGGTGTGGAGTCTGAGAAACCCCCGGGGCCCGTCTTGTGCCCACCCTCCCCTCCCACCCCCACCCTAAGCTGAAAGCGTGCGGGTCCGGGAAGAATGGAACGACCCACACGCTTCACAAGGCGTGTGTTGGTGGTGCTGCCGCCCTGCCTGCAGCGGGTGTAGCCTCACTCAGAGCGGGCCCTGTGGCCTGCGTTCCCTGTTACGCGTGCTGCGTGCTCGAGTTTCCGCTCCCCCCTCCTGCCTGCACCCGCCTTGCCTCCTTCCCACTCGTGACTCGTGAATTCAGAGAGAAAATAGACAGTCAACGGCAAACGCCAGGTCATGTCCCGAATCATGAGTCTGCCTGGAAAGCGGGAGTATTTTTCATTTTTGGAAGTCACTCTCATTCGCCTCATTTTTGGTGATTGCTGAGGGACGAAATCCAGCCGCCTCTTCTGCCCTCATGCTGGAAAGCAGAGACAGAAAACAGCTCTGGGAGTTTTTCCAAAGGGCGCTGGTGTCACACCAGGCGAGGCCAGGGACTCGCCGCCAGGCAGCTGCACGTGGGCCTGCTGGACCTGCCCGCTGGAAGAGGAGGCGGTCTTTCCAACAGCAGAACTCCGCGTCTCCCCGCGGCTTCCTGGAAACACAGGCAGTAGCAGCAGCCCCGGCTCCCACAGCACCACCGCAGCGGGTAGGGCGGCATCACCCGGGGCCCTGAGGGCACCCCGCACGTTTCCTGTGAGTGGGCTCAGAAAACCACGCAAGGCAAGGAAAACACACCCAGGAGAGATTCCCGACAACAGCTCTGTGGGATCCCGTGAGCGGCCTCAGGTCCAGAGCAGGTTAGTGATTTACTCAGCGTCACAGAGATGGCTGCGCATAGCTTTAACTCTGTTCGCATTTGTCAGGCTTTCAACTCAGCCCTGGGTGTTACTGCGTCTGGCTCTCTTTCCCTTTAACTTTGTTTTGCTCTCCATGAAAACAGAACCCAAGAGAAAGAGTGGTTACAGGAAGAGGAGCAGGAGAGAAGAAACACGTGTCTTCTCATTTGACTCTCAGGTCTCCAAACCCGGGAGAGAGCTGGCGTGACGAGCGGCAGGGGTGGGTGCCAGGCCCCAGGGCCACACGCCGGCCCTCGGCTTGCAGCACAGTCACGGTGACCCATCCTGCCTCCCGCGGCGGTGGGCAGCGGGGCCGGGAATGCGCTCCCAGCCCTGCCGCGGCGGGTGGATGTACCAGAAGGGGGCAGAGACTCGCCTTCGGGGGCGCCTGTGCTGTGACCCCAGCGGCTTTCTGAAGCTGAGCCTCCGTCCCTCGGAGGCCTCGCTTCCTGCTGGAGTCCCACCGGCAGCTCTGAAGTCACTCAGGCCAAGGTCAGGTGGCTGGAGCGGGAAGTCAGACACAGGGCAGTGGATTTAGGGAGCTGAATGGACGCCCGCACAGCCGGCTCCCAGCTGTGGTTCAGTGGATGTTCTGGGTCTTGGAGCCTAAATATTTGTTGATGAGAAGAGAATCGCAGCTCGTGGAACCGACAGCGAATGAGCAGCCTTGGAAGCTGATGAGGGCGTGGAGGTGTGATGACAGGCGAGGAGCCGGCCCGTCTCCTAGAGCGGCTCTGAGGACATTTCTGTGCAGGAAGGGCTGGCCGCGCAGGAAGATGCTTACGAGCAGGTGCCGGAGTCCTCGGGGGAGTCTGGCTGTGGTGGCTCCTCACTGAGCAGGTGCTTGGCTCAAGCCCAGCACTGTGCTCATCTCCAATGTGATGGAAGAGAAACCCCCGAGCAGACAGCCGTGGAGAGAGGGCTCTTGGCTTCCGGCCACCAGATGACACAGAGCGGCAGGTGGACGCAGGAAGGGGCAGTCAGCAAGAGCCCCTGGCTGGAGGGGAGCAGCTGTGCAGGCGGTGGCCTTGGGTCACCACCTGGGTCCCAGGGGGCACTGCACTGGGGGAGTGCTCCTGAGGCTGGAAGGGAGGACGGGGAGCCATGTGTGCTGCAGAGATGCTCGTGTAATGAGAGCCCAGCATGTACCAGCAAGGACGAGGAGGACTAGGACCCAGGGTCCCCACGGGGGCTCTCCCCTGGTGGAGGCTGGATGTCTCCAGGACCCGGGGGGACCCACAGGGGTTCCCACCTCTGGGGGAGGCTGGGCAAAGTGACAATATTCACTCAGTCCCTTCTGAGTAGCGGGCCAGGGAAGGAGGGCGGAAAGCAGCTCTGCTATTTACCAAGTGCAGAGGGTCCTCCACCTGCTTCTCTTCACCCTCCCCTGTCTAAAACGTGAGCACCCCTTCAGAAGGCTATGCCAACTACTGCATTACTCCAGACGCCCAGCTGGCTCTCTCAGCACTCCCGGACCCCACGTCTATTGGGAGTCATTTACGTCGGAGGCCCTGCGCCTGGTGGTCACATCGAACCAAGCATGGCAGACAGCGACACAGTCACCCCAGGAGCAGGCTTGAGTTGTTGGCAGATCCTGTCTGTGAAATGGGCGTGACGACGCTCATCTCATGGTTCAGACACGAGGACCGTGTCTGTTCTTCTATGACCCAGCCTACGCCGGGTCTGCAAGCCACGGGCCCTGACGGTGACAGCGCCCCCCGTGCCCACCCCACAGTGGGCAGGCGCTGGGTGGGGAGGACGCTTGCAGAGAAGACGAATGAGCCCCAGCCCACAGCAGCTGATGCCGCACACTCTGAACTTGCAGCCCGGAAGGACACAGACACTTGGGAAAGAAAAATCTGAAGGTGCCCCCAGGGTAGGGTGGAGGAGGTGGCATCCGGCCAGAGGGGACAGCACAGACCAGCCCAGACACTCCTGGTTGCAGCCTGCCCCGAGGCCGGGGCTGCCCTGTGGCTGCTTGGTGCCCGGAGGCATCAGGGGGCCTGGCTTGGATGACCCCAGCGTCACCCCGAAAGCACCTCCCACTGCCCTTCAGGGCTCCTCCAGGAGCAGAGGCTGTGGTCCCCGTCTCTCTGCAGGTGGTTCAGAGGCTCTGAGTCTAGGAGATGCCGTCAGCACCCCAGCCCCTGACCAACCCCTCCTGCCCATGTTCCCACAGCGGCAGAGGGTTTTCATTGGACCCATTGTCCACTGACCAGCCAGATCCTGAAAACTATTATGAGAAATGTATCAGACGGTCACTGGGAAGCGGTGCTGCCCCCCTGGGCATTCGTCCGAGGAACAGAGTCTTGTTAACTTGCAATGTCTGGTTTCGAGCACGACTGAAGACTGTGGGGATGCTGAGGAGGATGGGGGAGCGCAGAAAGGACCAGAGGGTGGGGCTGCCCCTGGTCAGAGAAGGCCGAGAAAGGGCAGCCTGGGAGGAAGGGGTCAAGGTCAACATCGGCCACCCCATCTGTGCAGACGACTCTCCCAGGGCAGGACGGATGTCCCTCCTCCTGTGAAGACTGGAGTCACGTGCCCGTCTGGGGCTGCCCAGGAGTCTCCCTTTCCCCACCTGCCCCGACCGGCGAGCAGTGAGCAGATGGTGGTTTCTGCAAGTGCGCGGCGCTGCCCTAAGCTCTAAGACCAGGAGGCAGAACGCCCGGGGCCCCATCTCCCAGGGGTGGGGTCGCGGGCAGTCTTTGGTTGGCTCTAACGAGAGCTTTAAAGGCCAAAGGGTCTGCGATCTTCAGACGAGCCTGTCTTCACCTGCTGTCAGCAGCACACCCCCTGGGGCACATCCTTACTGCCAGTGAGGCGCCCATGGGCTGTGGCTGAGAAACGGTGTCTGCACCGCAGGTCTGAGCACCCCAAAGTGCAGGCCCCTTGGAAGCGGCAGCGCAGGGCAAAGCCCAGAGCAGGAGCAGTGAAGGGTGCCGCCTGGAGCCTGGAGGCTGCAGAAGGGAAGGAAGGCGGAAGTGGAGGTCGAGGCCGAGCGAAGCTTTCAGACGTAGCCTCACTCTCCCAACTCCGGTCCTCGAACCTGCACTCAGCGCCCAGCGCAGGTGTGGATAAGCGTTCATAAATCCAGGGAGGCACTGGAGGCTGCGTTTTGCCAGCCCCCTCCTCCTCCTCTTGCCTCTCCTCATCTTTCACAGGAAGGAGGGGACAGGCGGATGCACGGGTCCCCGGACAGGAGGGTCCCCGTCCCTCCCTTGACGTGTAACAGTTATGAACTGCTTCGGGGAGCAGCCCTCAGACACCCAGGGCGGCCTTAGCCACAGGGAACCCGCAGAGGGGAAGCCTTCTCCTGCAGACAGTAGAGGTACGGCCAGGGTGTTCATTTATCACAGAAGGCCTAGATGCCTGAGAGGGCAGACGCTGGATTCCTTCATTTGTGATCAGCGGAAAAACCCTGCCTTAAATAGGCCTAAATGAAAAGGAAATCTATTCCCTCTCATTGGAAGGGGCTCAGCGTCGGTGAATTCAGTGGCTACGATGTCACAGCTGACAGGTTCCTTCTGCCCGGCCGTGCCCAGGGCTGACTTTGTCCCTGGGGAGCCAGAACCGGCTGTAGCAGCCCTAACATCATCGACCCACGGGCAGTCTCCGCACAAGGAGCAAGCCCTCCCGGGAGCCCCTCACACGCCCCGCGGTCTCCGACGAACAGCTAACAAACCAGCCCCTGGCAGAGGGGTGGGGGAAGCCACCTCGGGCCTGCACCTCTTGGGGTGTCCTCTCGGGTCAGGGTCAAGAATGGCAGCTGAAGCCCCCTGAATCACGCAGGGAGGAGAGGAACCGTCACAAAGTCGGAATTCTGCTCCACAGGAGGACGGGTGAGGGGGGGAAGCAGCGGTTGGACAAAGAGCTAAACTGAGCTCTCCAGCGTCTTTCCCAGCAGAGAGCTGGTGTGGGGAACGACCTGGTGGTGGCTTAGTGGCTCAGCCGTGCCGACTCTTTTATGACCCCATGGGCTGCGGGCTCCTCTGTCCATGGGGCTTCCCGGGCAAGAGGACTAAGGCTGGTTGCCATTTCCTTCTGCAGGGGACCTTTCTGACCCCGGGGGTCAAACCTGAGTCTCCTGCATTGCAGGCGGATTCTTTACCGCTGAGCCACCACGGAGGCCTCCAAGTCTCAGGTGTGCAGGGACCACGGAAGGAGAGTGACTTGCACGGAGCTAATCCCGAGGGTGCCCATGATCGTAAGCGAGGGGACAGGTTCCCCGCACCACCAGCAGTCCTCGGGGAGGCTGCCATCAAGCTCAGCTCTGTGCCTCTCGCCTGCTCCCCACCCCAAAAGGAGGCTCTGGAAGCAGGCACAAGGCAGAGACTGCGGTAGGGGCGGGCGGGGGGAACGTGGCGTGTTGGAGGAAAAGGTGCAGAAACCCTCTTCTCCTCTGTGTCCCTCCAGTCTTCCCAGGGCCTCCAGATCCCACAGGGCGCCCGGCAGAGCTGAGACCTGGTCCCGGCCCTCGGTGCAGTCTGGGCACGGCCCACAGGGACTGCGGCTGAGATCAAAGCTGGCACCAGCCCAGCCCCACGCCGCGGGATCAAGGAAGACGGCGGCTGGCAGGCTGGGCCTCTGCGGGCGCTCTAGGCCCGAGGCCTCAGGCTCCTGGGGGGAAGCACGGTTCAGTTGTGGCTGTTGCTGCTGTTTAACCAGTCGAGGCTTCTACCCACATTAAAACTCAAGGCATGACTTCACCTGCTCTCCAGTGAGGCACAGAGGAGCAGGAGACGAAGCCACACGACAGGTGCGGGCTGGGACGGACCCTGGGGTGAGATGGAAGCTCTTCAGCAAAGGAGTAACATGGCCTGGCTTACGTCTTCAAAGTGTCTCTCTGGAGCTTAGCTGAGAATAGACCTTTTCCTTTTTTAAAGTTTTTTTTTTTTATTGGGGTATATTTGCTTTACAGTGTCTTGTGGTTGACCTCATCCCAGAGCCCAGTGAGGCCCTGAGTAGAGCCCAGTGAGTAGTGTTTCTATTAGCCATGGGGCATGGAGCGAGACGCCCTTATTTATTTATTCAATGTTTTTGTTTTCTATTGGGGTATAGCCGATGAACAGTGTTGTGACAGTTTCAGGTGGACAGCTAAGGGACTCAGCCACACATAAACACGCATCCGTTCTCCCCCGACCTCCTCCCGTCCAGGCTGCCACGTGACGCTGCGCAGAGTTCCCTGTGTTGTACAGCAGGTAGGTCCTTGTTTTATCCACTTTAAATACAGCAGTGCATACGCGTCCATCCCTAACTCCCTATCCCTTCCCCTTGGCAACCACAGTTTGTTCGCTAAGAAATCCCCTTGCTTAAACTGAGATAAATTTTGTGTTAGAAAGCATTTATTTGGGGGAACAGATATCGCTGACATAAGAAACTTGGTTGAGCTCTAAAAAAATACTGATACAGGAACTGAGGGGAGCCAAATATGGAACATTATTACACCGTGTGGTGGAAAAGAGGTTGGCTGTGTATTATTTTACTTTTCTATTTGGCTTTGAATTATGGGAGTTTATTCCTTCACAGTCCTGAAGGCAAGATGTTCAAAGACAAGGTATCAGGAGGGTTTGGTCCTTCTTTTTGTATTATAAAAATTTATCATGAAATTTTAAAAATTAATTTTTTAAAATTGGAGGCTAATTACTTTACGATATTGTAGTGGTTTCTGCCATACATGGACATGAATCAGCCATGGGTGTACGTGTGTTCCCCATCCTGAAGCCCCCTCCCACCTCCCTCCCCACCCCATCCTTCTGGGTCATCCCAGTGCACCAGCCCTGAGCACCCTGTCTCATGCAGAAGTGTTTAATTGTGAAAAACACGCAACAAAATTTTCCATTTTGACCAATTTAAGTGCATAGCTAAGGAATGTGTGTGTACACATATCCATGTTGTGTACAGACAATTTTAGATAAATATTTGACTGAGGTATACCTGCTACGGAAAAGTGCACAGAATTTTCACAAAGTGGACATCCCCGTGTAATCTAGTCCAGATCAGAAAACGGTGCCTGAGGAGGCTTCCAAACGTCCCTCTGAATCGTGTCTCTTTTGTGCCACGTCCAGAGGGCAGCCAGCCCCTACCTTCTACCACCACAGCGTAAGTGTGCCTGTTCTTGAACTTGGCATAAACGGGATGACATGGGATGCACCCCTCTGTGTCTGACTGCTTCAGTTCACAGTCATGTGCGAGAGACTCCTCCGTGCTCTGGTAATTGTCCCTTTTCGTAGTTGTACAGTACTCCATTGTATGGCCGTAGCACAAGCTTGCTCTTCTGTTGTTGACGAACACTTGATGGGCTTTCAGCTTTTAACTATAATGAAGATATTCTTCACTGAATGTTTCTACGAGGACTTTTGCTCTTGCCTTTTGACTCACACTTGTGATGCAAATCTAGGAGCAGACTCACTGAATGGTGGGGTTGGCGTATGTTCAGTTCTAGTCAACTTGTTGCTGTCTAGTCGCTAAGCCATGTCTGATTCTTCGTGACCTCATGGATTGTAGCCCACCAGGCTCTTCTGTCTGTGGGATTTCCCAGGCAAGAACACTGGAGTGTGTAGCCAGTTCTTTCTCTAGGGGATCTTTCCCACCCAGGGACTGAACCCACACCTTGATACTATCCTAGAATTTTCCTAAGTGATTGGACCAGTTTACATTCTCAGTAACAGGGTATTAGAGTTCTGATTAGTTTATGTCATTGCCAACTGTTGGTATAGTTCGTCTTCTTAACATCAATCCTGGTGCACGTGTAATGGAATCTCACTGGAGTTTTAATTTGCATTTCCTTGGTGAACAGTAAGGCTGAACACAGTTTCAGATGCTTATTGGCCCATTTGGATGTCTTCTTTCATGAGGCACCTATTCAAGACCTTAGAGCTTCCCTGGTGGCTCAGCGGTTAAAGCGTCTGCCTGCGATTCGGGAGACGTGGGTTCAATTCCTGGGTCGGGAAGATCCCCTGGAGAAGGAAATGGCAACCCACTCCAGTATTCTTGCCTGGAGAACCCCATGGATGGAGGAGCCTGTTGGGCTACAGTCAAGACTTGGACCTTTTTTTAAAAAATTGACTTATTTTTTCTTACTGATTTGTAGGAAATCTTTATATTTTCTGGGCACAGGTTTTTCGTTGAATATATGTATTGCAAATATCTTCTCTCACTCAGCGGGTTGCTTTTTCACTCTCTCCCCTACTAGTGACTTTCATTGATCAGAAATTCGCAATTGTAACACAGTCCAGATTAACAGTCTTTCCTTTAAAACCAGTGCTTTTCGTGTGTTCTGTTTGAGAAATACTTGTCTGTCTCAAAAGCCATGGAGACATTTCCCTGTGTTATTTTCTAGAGCTTTATTGTCTTACCTGTCACGTTTGCATACCCAATTCACCCTGGAACTGATTTGGTATATGGCACGAGGTGAGTCATTCTTTCTATTAACTCAGCCTCGTTTCTTTCAAAAAGCCGTTCATAGCGATGTTTCAAGCTAAATGAGTCAGACATGCCAGAGAAACCTGGCTTCCACAGAACAACCTCCCTATTTGCCATTTTGTCCTCGATTAGAGAAAAGACTCCTTTTACCCCAAACCATAAAAAGAAGACATCAAGCTATACTAAGCCTCATTTTCTGACAACTGCGTGAGTGTTAGGAGGTTCCAGAAGTCCCTAGAAGTCTGCCCTTACAAAGAGGACGCGTGTCTATTCTGTGTGCCTCTTGGGGTCTCTTTTTCTAAAAGTGAACATAAATATTTCCCTTCTGCTCGAGGCGCGGTGCCTGGATCTAGGAACTCCCGCCTTGTCACGCTGAAAGTAAGAATCTGCGAGTCACCCACCTGTCATTCATCTTCTGTAACCACGGTTACCCGCCTCCGGATGATAAACGGTCTCCGGTCGGATGACAGTCGGGCTGCACAGCCTCTGACTGAGGGGTGTTTCTCCCGAGGTTAGGTCACTGACTCGCTAGGTGGTAAAGCTGTCTTCTAAACTCCTCGTCCCACAGCACTCTACCTCCGTACCTGCGATGGCATGTGAAGCCCTCAGATGCAGCGCAGCTCTGAGTACGTCTCGGCCTCCCCGTCCGGCATCAGTCCTGCCCCAGGTGCATCTGGCGGCACCCCCTTCACTCCGTCCACCTCCTCTGCAGCCTGATGGACTGTATTGTCGGTGGAAAGCCATCTCCTTTGACGCCACAGTCCCTCTTTCTCTTTCCACTTTTTATGCCTGTTGCAAATAGTCTTCAATAGCTTTATTGGGCTGCCATTTTGCTTTGAAAGAGATACTGCTCTTTTTAAAGAGCAGGTTTATCTTTTAGCAGAAATCCATCTTTTAGAGTTTTCAGGCCTCCATTAGCAGTTTGTTTGATTTCATGACACCCTCTCCCCCAGCCAGGCAAAATTGTACAAGGCAGGCTTCTACAAAGTAACCCTAATTTGATTTTGGGAAAAGGTCAAGGAATTTGCAACGTCACAGCCCAACGTAATGGAAATGTCACTCGAATGGGAGCGAGTGGGGGGGTTCCAGGCCCAGTTTTGCTGTCAGTTCCTTATATGACCTGATGTTTCTCTTCATAATCTCAGTTTCCTTGTTACTTAAATGGAGGAACTGCCTCTCCAGGTCAATGTCAAACGTCATCGTGTAGATTTCTCTGCAAACGGGCACACCCGAGGTTGGAGGGTCAGGAGTATGAACCCGTCGCATGGATTTCCTTCACCTCTATTAAGGTTCTCTGTTTCAAAGCCTGTGTGCGTGGAGATACTCCTACATCTGCGTGCACGCGCTTATGTCTGACTCTGCGACCCCACGGCCTGCAGCCCACCAGGCTCCTCTGTCCCTGGGACTCTCCAGGCAAGAAGACTGGAGAGAGTAGCCATTCCCTTTGCCAGGGGATCTTCCTGACCCGGGGATCGAGTCTGCGTCTCCTGCATTGCAGGCAGATTCTTTACCGTCTGAGCCACCGGGGAAGCCCTGTAACAGAAGTCAGTCTTACTGGGTTTCATCTCTCTCACACACACACACACACACACACACACACACACACACACATGCACGCACACACAGAGCAAAACAACGGAAACCTGAGTAATGGCTTCCTTAGACTTCAGTGTTCATGACAGTAAAAGTGAAGTACAAAAAAGACTGGATAGTTTTCGGCATTAATTTCAAATTTGATCTATTAATTTTTTTGTATAGAATCATTTAAATGTTGATATTTCTGTTTTAAACTATTTCACTTGAGTCTTTTGAAAATACATCATGAAATCAGATGTACAGTAGCTGCTATTATTTTCCTCTTTTGATATGTAGCTTAAAAATATATTTTTAAAAAGCCCTGGTGATGGAGGTTTCTGGGGAGTGTTCACTGTATCAGCACACACTTATTGGGCATTTTCTGTGTATAAGGCCCTGTGGAGATGTCAAAGACGTAAATAAGATGTGGATGTTATCTTTAGGAGGTCTGCAACCAGCCTAGACAAATGAGACTCAAGTGAAAATGTAAATCACAGTAAAAATGTAAATAAAGATCAAAAGTCATGATTCCCAGGCTTTTTTTTTTTTTTTTTTAGAATCTGATAAAGTGATTCTAAAGTTCACTGGGAAGAAAAAATGAGCAAGAACTGCCAAGAAAAAGTTGAAAAGAATTATAAGCAGTGACTGGGGAGGAGGAAGTGTTTGCACTGCCAGCTGCCCAAAAGGACTACAAAGCCACTGCCATTACGAAAGTCTGCAATCATTTAGGATCAAATAAGATAACAGAAACAGACTCAAGGATGTGCACGTGTGTGCCAGCATTCAATTTATGATAAAACCGGCATTTTAAATCACAGGAAAAGATGGTATTTCGTAATTGGTAAACCCTCTGGGGGCTGGCGCCAGGGGTGAGGGTCCACTTGCCAATGCAGATGGAAGAGGCCGGGGTTCGATCCCCGGGTCAGGAAGATCCCCTGGAGGAGGGCGTGGCAGCCCACTCCAATATTCTTGCCTGGAGAATCCCATGGAGCCTGGTGGGCTGCCGTCCACGGGGTCACAAAGAGCTGGAGGTGACTGAGTGACTGCGTACTCACATCTGTGAATCAGCTGGTGGCTCTTCTCAGTCAGACCAGCTTGTCAGCCCTGCTGGGCTCCGCCGTGCATCTGCAGTCGGGCTGGCCACAGATGACCAGGGATGAGTTCACCCAGCGTTCTGGCGGCTGACAGGCTGTCGGCAGGGGTGTCGGGGTGACTGGGCCACGTGTGGAGGCCTGCAGCATGCCAGCTTGGCTTCGTCCTATGGGGGCCACTGTAGGGTTCCCAAGAGCAGCCAGAGAGCCCCCCAGCGTGTGAGCACACCGCCAGTCTCTGCTCGGACTCACCTGGCTCATCAGGTCTCACGGCCAGCACAGATTTTAAGGTTGGAGACGCAGGGGCAAATGCTAGGTGGGCAGTTTTACTCTCTCACGATGCATTGGTTGATAATGAGCCTTAGAAACCATCTAAATGGGGATCTGCTTGGTGGTCTAGTGGCTAAGACTCCGTGCTCCCTGCAGGGGGCTCTGGTTCCCTCCCTGATCAGGAACAAAGAGTTCCCACACTGCAGCTGAAGCTCTCACAGGCTGCAACTAAGACCCAGTGCAGTCAAATTCATTATATATTAAAAAAAAAAAAAAAAGACATCTAGATGTCCCCAAACAGGGAAATGGCAAAATAAAATGCATTTCAGCCATGCAATGGACAAGGCATGATATTACAGGGGAAAAACTGATATATAAAGATGCCTTGTGAAAACACAAAACCTCTTTCGTGAAAAAAGAAAAAGCTTGAAAAAAAGACACAAAAACAAAGTCTGAAATGTTTTCACACCTATCTCTGAACAGCAGGGTTATGAGAGAAATATTTCCTTCAATTATAGGTTGGACTGGTCTCCAACTCTTGGGACCATAGTTAAGCTATCAAAACTCTTCAAGCCACAGTTTCTTCATCTATAAAATGGGAGTTAAACATTAACATCTACCTGGATAAGTTGTTATGAGGATTATATGAGAAGTTTCATGTGAAGGGTTTCACACATAGCCAGGCAAATAATAATTGGTCAATACATGGTAGATAAGAATTCATTTTTTTTCAATTAGAGAACAGAATAATACTGTTTTTAAACCATAGTTTAAAAGATACAGGCTTAGAATAGCATTTGTATTTACTTAGTAGCCATTGATTGAAAAAGTACACGACAAAAAGTGTCAATACCTTTTAGCAATGTTTTCTATTAGATTAGTGTTTTATTAATACCAACGTGAAAAATGGCAGTCCATAGAACATGTGATAAATATTTACTGAATCCACAGATGACGTGTGCTGTGCAAAGGGATTTGAAGCCTTGCCAGTGATTTTTGTCTCGTGGTTTGGGAGCCAATTATTTGAGACAACAAAGGAAAAGATGTAACAAGCAGAGGCTGATCAACTGCTGATGAAATCCTCTCGGCAGTAAATGGATAATGTGTGTGTGCTCAGTCGTGTCCAACTCTTTGCAACCCCCGTGGACTGGAGCCCGCCAGGCTCCTCTGTTCCTGGGATTCTCCAGGCAAGAATCCTGGAGTGGGCGGCCGTTTCTTCCTCCAGGGCATCTTTCTGACCCAGCAGTTGAATCCTTGTCTCTTGCGTCTCCTGCATAGGCAGGCGGATTCCTTACCAGTACTGCCACCTGGGAAGTCCCAAGTGGATATCGCTGTTTGCCTAAGATTTCTTAGACTTGTTAAGAAATTTCTTATACTCGTTGATTTCTTAAACATTAAGACTTGTTCTCTATTATAAATGGCACCAGAGACCTGTATGGCCCCAGCTATGACCAGCCACGGTCTGTCTTCCTTGCCTTCTGTTCTTGGCTCAGACTCACTGCCCTCAGGGTTCTGTGGAAGCACGGATCTCTTAAAGCTGATGCTTCCTGGGTGCTGCTTGCTACTTTTTTAAATCTCACATGTGACTTTCAGAGTTTGACTAGTTTGGAGTCCACAGCAAACCTCCCAGCTTAAAAAAAAAAATCTCCCAGCTTATTTTGTCCCCAGAATTCTTAAAAAAAAAAAATCGTTTATTTGTTTGGCTGCACTGGGTCTTAGCTGTGGCACGCGCTTCGTTGCAGCATGCGGGAGGTTTCGGTTGTGGCATGCGGGATCCAGTTGCTGAGCAGGGATCGAACCTGGGTCCCCTGTACCGGGAGTGCAGAGTCTTAGCCACTGGACCACTAGGGAAGTGCCTCCAGCATTCTTTCAAATGCTCTTAATTCCCTAAAGCTCATTAAAGCAGAAGAAAACACGGAGGATGCGTGCCCCTTTCAACAATCCACTGGAAGCCTGTCGGTCAGACAGCAGCGTTACCGCATGAGGTTCTGAGAAGGAGCAGCTGCTTTCGGCGGCTCAGCTGTGCAAAGGGCCCCTGCCCCCTGACACTCGGGGCGCCCCTCTTACAGTCAGTCCCCGAGTTGTCTTCTGGATGCACTGAAACAGTGCTGCCCTGCCTTTTCTTTGGAGGAATCTGATAAAATTCTACGGGTTTCCATCTCTGCCATATCATTCTGGGCAGAAGAGGCCCCGGTTTTGTTCCCTCTTACAGAAGGTTGCCCGTTGTCTTAATTCAGACACCTCTGCCGGGACCTCCTGGTGAGGCCCGGACAACGTCAACATGCTCGGCGCGACGGCCATCGAGTCAGCCGGGCAGGGACTTCCGAGAGCAGCATATCCTAATGGGTGGGTTATGACTCTCCTCCTGATTTTGGCCCCAGCCAGACCTTGAGAAAGCAGCTCAGGAAAGATCCCAGGAGACCCTCAGGTCCTCTTCTTGGACAACCAGGAGCCCAGTCCCAGGCCAGGACAGACTGGGGAGTAGGACCTGAGTGTTACCTGCCGCATCTTCACCTGAGGACCCCGACTTCATTCCTGCTGACCAGTGACCCGGCCCTCTTGTCTCCTTGCTGGCTTCACTCTGACCCCTGGGAAGCGCAGGCTGCTTTATTTTTGTGTAGGGGTCCCAGCCTTTCCTCTTACCCACCCCTCCTCCCAGGAGCCCTAGGAATACAGGACGAAGCATTTCGAGATACACGCCCTGTTTCTACAGTGAAATGAATTTCCCTGTGCAGCCAGCCTGCCTCGGGCTTTGGCAGCCTCTGGGTACAAATGAGGTCACGTCCCTGGATCCCCACAGCCCGATTCTGCAGAGCCCAGAATGTCTTCCCCAATCCCCAAGCCACCAACCCCCCCCCGCCCCGAGCCATGTCCGAGACTCCCAGAGCGCCCTGGATTCTCAGTGGCCCGAGTGCAGTGGGTGCTATTTGGACCCCTGTAACTTGAACAACCACGGCCACCCTGATGGTCCTTGGGGCCGTGATGCCCACGGGGTCAGTGGGACTCGCCAGGCACAGCAGCTGCTAGGATGGGGCTGGAATCAGCTCTGCCTCCTCACCGCTGCTGCTAGCGCTAACAGAGCTTGGGAAGCCCACTGGTTACCGCGTGGTACCCTCGGCCGTACCGGAGCTGGAGGGCCAGGCTCCGGCTGTCCCCAAGGGCACAGCTGCCTGTTTAGCCATCTGCTCCTACTGGAGTCAACCTTCAGGGTCAATCTTCCTTAATTGACCCTGGCTCTGGAGAGCTGTGGGAAAGAATGGTGTTGCCTGTAGAAACTGCCCGAGTCCTTGATGTTCCAGCTCTGAGGGTTCAAACAATAAAGCCATCTTCTTCCAGGTACAGAAGGGCATCAGGAAGCCTGGGTCAGGTGGACTTCAGTTCAAGTCCAAGACGCTCTGCCTTGGATCAGTTCTCTTCCCTGCTTTCTATGTTTCAGAGCCGATAGACTCTAGGAGGCCCTGGACTCTCGGGGCATCACATACAAAGTGTGCAGTACACACTGGAAAGAGGTTAGAAAGTAAATGGCTCCCCCTAGAGTTGTTCAGTGCACGACCCACACAACTGTTCACAGCGACCCTCGGTGCTCTCTCTCAGCCTCTGCTGCCCTCACTGTAATAGGGATGCTTTGCAATCCTTCGCCCACAGAAGGGTCAAAGATCCACAAGCCCCTCGCCTTCCGTATTAATCAGTCTTTATAAACATTTGCAACAGCAGAGAGATGCTGGCAGAATGTCACTCATAGCCCAACCTGTGTCCTTGAAAGACAAGCTCTCCCATCTCTTTAGCCTCTCAGATCACTGTGAGGCGTAGAGACCAGTAAATCTTGACAGCGGGTAAGTGTTCCTCCTACCAGGAATCCCTGCCAAGCCGCCTGGAACAGGAAATAGAGTCATCACTGGGGTCAGAGCCCCTGTGTTTTCCTGACGTCAGCATCTCTGCTGCTGCTCCCTGGATAGAGACCATCTGCTGAAACGCCCGCCTCCGTCTGCGTCTCCTTTGTCACCGCTGTGAGGGCTGCGGGGGGTCTCGGAACAGGCTCTGCGCCTCTGTCCTTCCCCACGGCTCCCGGGGCTCCGTGCCTCTGCGGACACTGCTCAGACTGCGCACCCACCGCTCGGGTGCCTGCGGCTGGGTCACTGGACCTTTAGTTGTCAGAACAGAGTCCCAGCTGGCTACTTCAGACAATGAGATAATCAATAGTGTTAGTGATTCAGCGTCCACAGATTTTCTCCGCACGGTTCACGGTGCCCACGGAGAAATAGGACTTGAAAGAGTTTACCAGGCGGCTCAGACGAGCGAGCTGAAAATACCAGCGAACAATGGCATCTATATATAGGGCTGCCCCGGACCCATATATGGCTGCAAGCTGTGACACTGGGCCTCTCTCCTCACCCAGTTCTGTTAAATGTCAGAGCTGCTTGTGAAGGACTAACCGGACCCCTCATTATGGTCTTGTTTGATTTGGGGCAAGCCATGATGAGACCATCACTCAGCCCAGAGCCGGGCAGGGTCATGGGTCAGAGTCCAGGCTCAGCTCTCCCTAAGACCCACTGTGCCAGCCTGCAGGTCACTTAAGCCCTGGGGCCTCTGTTCTCTCATATGTGATTTAAAAGGACGACATTAGCAGAGATGAGAGAAAGTGGTTTTAAAGGCAGGCAGAACTGGGTTTTAACCCCAGCTCCTACCACTTCCCAGCTGGTCGTGTTGTTGAGTGCTGAGCGGGCTTCCTCTTCACTAAAATGAACAAGTGCCTACTCACCAGGCTGGCCTGGGAAAGGAGGAAACAGGGAAAGTGTGTGCCGGACGCATAGTAGGCCTTCAGTGAGTGCTGAGCTGTCCTTTGCTCCTTGAAGCCTTGCCCAGCTGTGTTAAAAGCTGGACTTGGCGTCAGAAAGCCTGGATCTAAGTCTCCGCGGTGTCAGGGTGCGCAGGTCACACGGTGTCTCTGAGCCTGTCCCCAATCTTGCAACGGTCTTCTCGCTCCTGGGAGCGAATGGAGCAATGCAGGCGAAAGTGCCTGAAGACATAAAAGATGGTGCCAGTCAGAAGGCGGGGCCCCCAGCTGCCACCCTCTCTGGACCCTCCGCCACATCATTAAAAACTCCCAAGGAGTGGACGCGGAGAGGGTGTGCCTTCTTGAAGGGTCCACATATGTTTCTACCACTCAGCCTGCCTTCTCACGGAATGTTTCTGAAGCACCAGCCCAGTGACCACCCAGCCCAGGAGCCTCCGAGACCAGTGGTCAGGTTAATACACCTTCCCAGAGGTCCCTGGCCTCAGGGTCTTCAGTAAGGGCAGGGAGGTAGAAGCCGACACGATCCCAAAATAACAGGTGAGCCTCCCGCTGGAGTCCCAGGCGGCTGGGCACTCAGGGGTCTGTGTGGCGGGGCTCCTAGAGGAGGGCTGACTCTCACAAGAGTGGGGGAGGGCAGGCATCACTTCCTGGGGGTCCTTCCTGGATCATGTGTGGCTGTGCTCCACGAGGGGACACGCAGGCCTTGTGCTCACGCCCTCTCCCCGACATGGAGACCCCCATCACTTCCCTCTAGCATTTCCTACAACAGCCAACAACCCCTGAGTTCACAGCTCAGCAGCTAGGAACCTGACCCCTGGCCCCTCGGGCACCTGGACACACTTTCTTAAAAACGCTTCATTTCAGGGTAATAGAATCAAGCGTAACCGTCCCCCTGTGACACACACCAGACAGAGAGCCAGGAAGGCATTTAATTGGATTGAGGAGACTTTAAAAACGGGTTTTCATGGCTGGGATCCGTATGGAGAATTAGGCGATCATTGCAACAATGGCATTTTACCTTTGTAAGAACCTGATGCGAAGAGCTGGCTCATTTGAAAAGACCCTGATGCTGGGAGGGATTGGGGGCAGGAGGAGAAGGGGACGACAAAGCATGAGGTGGTTGGATGGCATCATCAATTGAATGGACATGGGTTTGGGTGGACTCTGGGAGCTGGTGATGGACAGGGAGGCCTGGCGTGCTGCGGTTCATGGGGTCGCAAAGAGCTGGACATGACTGAGCAACTGAACTGAACTGAACTGAAGAACCTTTGGTAAAATTGCCTCTGAATTTTTGTAGAAGCCAAAAAAAAAAAAAAGTATAAAAAGAAAATGTTTTCTAGATGTTTATGAAATCCTGTATGAATTATTCTATCTAGTGTTCATGGAATGGTTTCCCGTCCCCAGGGAAGAATTGCCCGCTGATTCAGTCAGCGGAGCTCAGATGCTGGCCTTCCTGAGAGTCAGAGAGTGTGTCTGCACAGGGGGGACTGGGCGGAGTAACCCCCTCCGCAGTGACTTGTGTCAAAGCACGGGGACATTCTTCAGCGTTCCCCTCCTGGGGACCCCACCTCCCGCCGGATTTTCACCTTCCTCACCCACCACCTCCCCAGCAACGCCCTGGCATCAGATTTCATTCTCACAGCTGGGCTTAGAGGACACCTGTGCCCTTCCACGGCCCCTAACCCTTCCCCAACCACAGCTGGGATCTCAGGCCTCGGGTCTGCTTGGAGCCGAGGTGTCAGCTGAGCCTGACGTCAGCACATAGGTCAGGGCGTCCAGACAGGCCCTGTGGAGCCCTGGGTCCCAGGAAGGAGCCTCAGGGCCCCTGGAAGGGCTGGGAGAGACTCAGCGGGCCTGACTTTGGGCCCCCAGTCCCCCTGCGTGTGGACAACCTCCCTGGGCCCCCTCCCCTCAGCCCCCCCTAGCTGAGGCAACCAGTGGGGAGAGCGGGCAGGAACCTGGGGTGAGATGGGGGCAGTGCTGGGCTGGAGCTGCCGAGTGCCTCTCCTGTCAGTTCTGCTTCCGATGTGCCAGGGGCCTGGGGGATGGGGGCTTAGTGTGTAATGGGGGCGGAGCTTCAATTCAGGGAGGTGAAAACCTAGGAGATGATGATGGTAATGGTTGTGCCCTAGTGTGAATGGACTTAGTGGACTGAACAGGTAAATATTGTTTAGACAGTAGGTTTTATATTACGTGATTTTACCAAAATTAAACAATAAATTCATAAAAAGCAAAGAAAAGCATCCAGTGTCCTCACTTAGAGCCCGAATTAGGGGATGGGGAGAGAGATCACACCAGGAAAATGGACAGATGTCACGCACGTCAAGCGCACTGGCCGGCACGCTCCAGCAGTGGGGCCTTTCTTCTGCTGACTCCCTTCTTGTGGGCAGCTGCAGGCTGACCTTGACCAAAGGTCGTTCTTCTCGGAGTAGGCTTCCCCGCACACTTGTCTCCTGGCACTGCTCTGCCTCTGGTTTCCCAGCTCGCCCCCAGCTTTGTAAGCAGCGCGCATGTTGATAACCCTCAGACGACCTTCATTCGAGTGGCCACTTGTCTCCTGCAGACCATGGTGGGCACAGTGGTAAACAGATGAGTCATAGGCACTGGCCAGGTCACACGTGGGAGTGATGTGTGCTGGTGACACGTCCTAGAGCCGGAGCCCACACCTCAGGAGAGCCAGGAGAAGCCCCCAACCATGGGTGACCGCCACGCCCTCTGTCTTAAAAACAGCTTTTCCCCAAAAGTTTTGTCCACTGAGGCCTGCCTTTCCCAACAACTCCTCTAGTCCTAGGATGGGAAAAAAAAAATCCCTTTTCACAAAGCTGACTTTGGAAACCCTTAGGCCCCACTGCAGACCCCCCAGGGGAGAATCTACAGTGTGGGGCCAATGGCCTCGCAGTCTGGAAGCTGGTTCCGGGGGCAAGTCCAGCCCAGGGGCTCTCAACCTTCGCAGCGTGTGGCAGTCCCCTGGGAGCTCCAGACAGTCTGATACCATGCCTGCAGGCCAGAGAGAGCAGGCTCTGATGGACACTGGCCATGAGACCCGAGAAAAGCCCCTCTGATCCAGTGTCCTCAGGAGAGATGGGAAGGCACATCTCACTCTCTGGGAGGACCACGAGGCTGGCAAGCAGCCATTGGCCTGAGCCTCCACCTTCACCACCCTCCCCTCATCCTGCCCCCCAGCACCCCCAGCAGTGTCCTGGGCAGAAAGTGCAGAGCTGGTCACTGGAAGATCAAGACCACTGGGTTCCAAAGAGTGGTCCTTGGATCCCAGCATCACTCCAGAACCTGCCAGAAACCCAGACCCTCCGACCTCATCCTAGATCCTCTGACGCTGAGAGTCTGGGAACGGGGTCCAGCAGTTGACCTTTCAACAAAGCTCCCTAATGATTCTGACTCACGCCAAGTCCGAGGCACTCTTCTCTTTATCTGCGGTAACTTCTAGAATTGCCAGCTGTGTCTTCTCTCTGCTCAGCCTGGGTTAGACCCTTCAGCCGACTAGACTCTTCCACTCCATAGACACCCCTGGCCTTAAATTCTCACCACTCAGTTCAATACCAGCCCTGTTGCCAGCACTGCCCACCAGCTCGCCAGGGGTTGTTTGGCTGTCTGAGCGCAGGCTGGTTTCTGGGGTTCACTGCCCATGGAAGTAGGGAGTGGGGCCAACACAAAAATGGCGTCAGCAGCAGCTCCACAGCCATCAACTGGGGGAAGAAGTTACTTTCCTGTTTTGCTTTCGAAATGGCGACTGGCTTTGGGCTTCCCTGGTGGCTCAGATGATAAGAAATCTGCCTCCAGTGCGGGAGACACGGGTTCAATCCATGATCGGAAAGATCCCCTGGAGAAGGAAATGGCAACCCACTCCAGTATTCTTGCCTGGAGAATCCCATGAACAGAGGAGCCTGGTGGGCTACAGTCCATGAGGTTGCAAACAGTTGGACATGACTAAGTGGCTAACACTTTCACTGTGTTTACTAATAAATGACTCTGCTAAATACTTTGGCCAACTCATGCGAAGAGCTGACTCATTGGAAAAGACTCTGATGCTGGGAGGCATTGGGGGCGGGAGGAGAAGGGGACGACAGAGGATGAGATGGCTGGATGGCATCACCGACTCCATGGACATTAGTTTGAGTGAACTCCAGGAGTTGGTGATGGACAGGGAGGCCTGGCGTGCTGCAACTCATGGGGTCGCAAAGAGTTGGACACGACTGAGCGACTGAACTGAACTGAATTCTTCATGAGATAAGGACCCTTGTGATAAATATGTCTGCCCTGGGACATAGCAGTTTGGAAGGAGCTCTCCTTTAAGGCCCATGAGTATGTGTGTGTGTGGTTGCCTGGATGTGTGCCTGTGAATCTGGGGTTAGGGTATGTAAGTAGTAGGATTTGAGGAGAGAAAAAGGCAAGACTGTCTCTTTGTAATGAAAAAGTTCCACTAGAGGGTCTGGTTTGGAAGTTTTGGGACAGGAAGGGCTGGAGCAGAGATGTATGCTACGGAGTCTTCCCAGCCTGGGAGTCTGCATTTCATCCGTGTGCTCATCTCTCAGGCACGGACGGAAGGGCCTCTGCCTGCCACTGCCCAGTGCCCTGAAGACCAGTCCAACCAGGGGGAGGCCCCCTTCACTCGGTTCAGTGGGAGAAACCCAGCATCACAAAGCCCAGCTGGAGATCTACCCTCCTGTTGGGTAGACACAGGTATCAGGTGAGTGTGGCTGCTGGCTGGAGAGACAGTGATTAGAGTTCCATCACGAAGCCAGTGTCCTTGCCTGGCAGGCTCGTGACCTTACAGAGAACCTCCTGCTTCCCCCTAAACTGCAGTCATTGTGATTTCTTTGGAGTGGGGGTCCCACACATGTATGAAAAGGGTTCTAGGGTGTAGAGGTCATTCTTTACTGCAGTGGATGCAAGGACGCAAATGAGCTCAGATTTGCTCACAAAACATGAGCTCACTAGCTGGACTGCTCTTCATCCCAGAGTGTCTTCAAACTCAGCAGCAGGGAGGACTCCGGGGGGCAGGGAGGACTCCGGGGGCCAGAGGGATGCAGGGTCAAATAGCGTGGGGGCTTCTCTCTGCTGGGCAGCCTGGTCCATCTCAGCTGCTGCCAGTGGCTCAGCCATGAGCTGTCTCCGGTGGGCACGTTAACCCACGTGTAACAGGCGATGGTGTCCAGGTGGAACTGCACGTGGCCCGGCAGCAGAAGATGCAATGGAGACTCATCATCTGACAGAGAGCGTTCCATCGCTTTCTCTGTAGATGCAAATCCTGCAGCAGAGTCTTCACAGGCGGGAAATAGAGGAGCCTGTTGCAGATTTATCGCTCAGGACTTGACACAGCAATTCACCCTTCAGATCTTTGTCTGAGAAGATTCTTCATGTGGCATTGTTTTCTCTGAATGTCTTTACATCTTAAATACGTAAACACTCACACAGACTTTGGTGCCAGTCGTTGTTTCGTTAGGATGATGAGGGTGATTATGGAATAAATTAAGGACCATAATCATAAATGTAAGATGTGCCTCGATGTTTATGAATCACAGTGGTGAAATTGCTTTATATCCCTGTGTTAGATCCTTGCCAAATTCCATTTAAATGTGGTTTAAAAAGTAATGTTCTGGCGCAAACCAAGATTTTTGTAACAGAAGTTAACCAAGAGCCTTAAACGTTGTTGCTATGGGGACCATCAGAGGTGAAGTCCAGCCCTTACCAGGGACCTCCTGAGCCAAGAGTACCTTGTTTGGGCACAGTCTATAGACGCCCTTTAAGATTTCATCCCCAAAGGCAACATACACAGAACATTACAAGGAGTTGGGGAGATACTGTCCTGTTATGCTAATATTTGCCTCCTAAAAACCGTGGGCTTCCGGGACTCACCAAACTCTTAGACTTCATCTGTTAGCAAGTCACTCAGCACCTGCTAGGCCCCTTATGTCTGACCACCGGGCACCCTGGCTTCATCCTCAGAAACCTGCCCCTGATTCCCCTCAGGGGACCCCACCTGATAATAAAAAGGGCTTCCCTGGGGGCTCAGTGGCAACGAACCCACCTGCCAGTGCAGGAGACACAAGTTCGGTCCCTGATCCCCGAGGGTCCCACCCACGGTGGGGTAACGAAGCCCGTGCGCCCCACCTGCCGAGCCTGACGGAGCCCGAGAGCCCAGGAACCGCAGCTCCTGAGCCCACACGCCGTGGAGCCTGTGCTCAGCGCGAGGGAAGCCAAGCAGTGAGAGGCCCGCACACCACACCAGAGAAGAGCCTGCGCGGCACGGAGAGCCAGCACAGAGAAAAAAGGGATTTAAAAATCGTCTGCAAAAAGGCAAGAAAGGCAGCTGGAGATAGCGGGAAGCCCCTTTCCCCGTCCAAGTCCGGGCTGTCCCTCCGTGAGGTGGAAGCAGTAGCTCTGAGGGCCGTGGTGACGATCATTGTGTGAGCTGGTTGGTTATCCGCCCATCCGCTCATCCAGTCGCCGTTTGTGGAGGCAACACCTGTGTTTGGCACGTGGACGCACAGATATGTCAGACACAGTGTCCAGCCTCAGCAGAGACAGACACAGACGCCTGTAAAATACACGTTTACTGATGGATGATCAGACATGCAAAATGTGGTTCATGCACACGGTGGAATATGATTCAGCCTTTGCCAGGGAATGCTGACCCGTGCTGCAATGTGGATGGACCCTAAGAAGGACCTTGCTGCTGCTGCTGCTGCTGCTGAGTCACTTTAGTCATGTCCGACTCTGTGCGACCCCATGGACTGCAGCCCACCAGGCTCCGCCGTCCCTGGGATTCTCCAGGCGAGAACATTGGAGCGGGTACAAGGACCTTATGCTCACTGAAATAAGAGCTACTGCTGGTGCCACTTAATGAGGTCCCTAAAGCGGTCAAATTCATAGGGACAGAAAGTAGAATGGGGTGGCCAGGAGCTGGGAGGAGGGAGCAAGGGGAGTTTGTGGTTAACGGTGTTATGGGCAGAATTGTGTCCCCTCCAAATTCTTACATGGAAACCCCCAGTAAGACAGAAATTGGAGATGAGGCCTTTAGGGAGGTTACTAAGGTGAAATGAGGTCATGAGAGGGGGGCCCTAATCACACAGGATTGGTGTCCTTTTAAGAAGAGGAGGAGACACCAAAGGTTGTCCCCCATCCACATGTGAAAAGGCCACACGAGGATGCAGAGAGAAGGCGGCCATCTACTGAGCCAGGAAAGGGTCCCCATTAGACACCAACCCTGAGACCACTGTGATCCTGGATCTCCAGCCTCCAGAAGTGTGTGAGAATAAGTATTGTCGTCTAAGCTGCCAGGTCTGGAAGGAGGATGTACTCAGGTAGATGGGTCAAGTTTCGGTCTGAGACAATGAACACTTTCTGGAAAAGGATGGTGGTGGGGGTTGCAGAGCACTGAGTCAACACCACTGAACTGCGCCCCGAAAACGGTTAAAATGGCGGTGTTTACGTTGTGTGTGTTAGAAACCACACACACAGCAGTACCTGTCAGGGGGTATTCTGAGCTCTGAAGGGGCTGGCATGGCTCGGGAGGGGCACAGCCGTGGCCGGGGTGGGCAGGAAGGAGCTAGATGAAAAGGAAGGACCTGGCGGGCCAAGGCAGCAAAGGTCAAACCATGAGGGGCAGAGGACGGGCGGCGTGGACCATGAACAGCCAGCGGTCGTCGGCGGGGCAGGGAGGCCGTGCAGCCAGCTGCAACAGAGCTGAAGGCGTGACCGCGAGAGCCTTGGGTGTGGAGCCCAGGGGCCTGGCCTCCTCCCTGCAAACCCAGGAGTCGTGCAAGGACTGCAGGCAGGAGGTCACAGGGTCGGAGGTGTGGCTGAGTGACTGGATGGCTGGGAGGCCCCTGGCAGGTTGTAAACTACCACGGAAGTGTCAAGCTCTATCACGGTCATCACTCTTACGGTGACAGCTGCAGGTGACACCCAGCACCTGAGAAAACAGCACCCATGGGGGGTGGGAAGGGTTCTGGGGGGGCCTGGGGCCACAGGAGCCAGGGCAGGGAGCTCACGTTCCCCCCGGAGACAGCCTCGCCTGCAGGTGAGGAACCAAGGGTGTGACGGCAAGCAGCCACTGCGAGACTGGGAGAGAGTCAGGCGGCCACTGCCACAGATCCCGCCCTTGGAGAGCGGGCCCTGCGGAGAGCTGGCTGGGAGGTCGGGCGTCTTGGCGGGACTGTCTCAGCAACGCTGCTCGAGCGTCGACACAGGAAAGACAGGGAAGATGGGGCTCCGTGGGGGGCGGGGGCAGAAAGAATCAAGGGACCCAAGGAACGGCCGAAGAAGAGCCCCTTTGCACACAGAAATCGGCCTTTCTACTTTTATATTTTATTTTGATGTGGACCATTTACAGTGTCTTTATTGAATTGGCCACAGTATTGCTTCTGTTCCATTTTTTTTTTTTTTTTTGCTGCAAGACCCGTGGGCCTTATTGCCCAACCTGGGAACGAGCCTGCAGCCCCCCCGCGCCCACCACCACTGGATCGAGGGCAGAGTCCTAACCACTGGACCACCAGGAAAGTCCCTGAGACTGGCCATTTAGAAAAACTTCAATGTATTATTCCTTGACACTCATCCAGAAATAGTGAGTTTGAAGGGCTTGGCACAAAACCAGCTCCATCCTCTGGCAGCGAAGCCTCAGCTTGGACCACAACCTGGGGAATTAGGAGGAAAGCCTGCCTCTGGGTGAGGGATTTGTGCCTGAAATTTTGTATGTAATTCGGATTTTATAAACTTTCCCCATTGACTTATGCTAGAATCTAGGGACTGCCGTCAGTTAGCTTGTGATGGAGTTTTCACTTTGAAGGGAGCTGTTCGAACATTCTCTACAGCCCCCATAACACACACACACACCACACACACACACACCACACATACACACCACACACCACACACACACACACCACACATACACACCACACACCACACACACACACACCACACATACACACACACATACATACACACACCACACATACACACACCACACACACATACACACATACACACACCACACACACACACACCACACATACACACACACATACATACACACACCACACATACACACACCACACACACACACCACACACACACACCACACACACATACACACCACACACACACACACCACACTCACACACCACACACACACACCACACACCACACACACACACCACACATACACACACACATACAAACACACAACACACACACACCACACACACATACACACACACACCCCACACACACACACACACACACATACACACACCACACACACACCCACACACACACACACACACACACACACACCACACACACACACACCCACACACACACACACCACACACACACCACACACACACACCACACACACACACACACACCCACACACACACACCACACACACACACACACCACACACACACGGAGCCCCGGGAGGCTGGCAGCTGCTAAAGGACGCCCCGGGCAGGCCTCCCCGGCGGGGAGCGGGCGCCCCCGGCACCTGCTGTTTTGAAAGTTCAGACTTTCCTGCTTGGTCACACCTGGAATAAGCTCGGCTCAGAAATAAAATAATAATAACACCGCGAAAGCATTTCACACCTTCCCCCAAAACTCCAAAGCCCGGAACTCAACAAATACTTATTTGGCACCTATTCGCATACCACTAGGTGGGGAAATACTCTGTGCATTTTCACTCTGCCTGTGTCAAAAACGTGTTTGTGGTGACTTTACAAAGAAGCGGGACAGAAGATGAGGATTTCTGTTGGGAACAGCACCTTTCGCCCTTTGAATCCTTCCTGCCCAGCACAACGTGGGGACATAAGCCCCTCCGTCCAACATTCTTTCAAAGAACGAAAGAAAACTATGCCATCAGTTCAGCTGCAAAGTCAGGACAGAGGCGTAATGCAGTGATTTTATCTAGGTATATAGATGCGATGGACGCTGAAGAAGTGATGGCATGTGAGCAGGGGAGGGGGTGGTCAGTGTGGGGGGTGCCTGCCCCTCCCCAAGCACGCCCATGTCCTCATCTTGCTCCAGGAAACCTGAGACCCCTGTCACAGGAGAAGAAAGAGGAGGGCGAAGAGGTTTGTGTGTTGCTCGAGACCCACACAACCCGTCTCGGAAGGAAGGCTAAATAAGGAGGGGAGGCCTTGGGATTTACGTTCTATTTGTTGATCTCAGAGTCTTTCCCCTCTGTTCGCCACGTGCATTAACGGTTTGCAGGTTGGACAGAGACCAACATGGGGCTGGACTCCGGGAAGAGGAGGGAAGGAGAGCAGGAGCGGGCTGTCTGGAGAACAAACCCAGTCGTTACAGCAGCCTCCAGGGGCCTCCGTCCCAGGCCAGCATGTCCCCATACATGATGCTTTTGTGGCCAGGCCCCACAGTGCATCTAGGCGCTCAGTCTCTCAGCCATGTCTGACTCCTTTGTGACCCCACGGCCTGCAGCCTGCCAGGCTCCTCTGTCCATGGATTCTCCAGGCAAGAATACTGGACTGGGTTGCCATTTCCTCTCCAGGGGATCTTCCCGCTCCAGGAAACTAACCACTGTCTCCTGAGTCTCCTGCAATGGCAGGCAGATTCTCTACCCCTGAGCCACCAGGGAAGCCCTGCCCCCACACTGGAGGCTCTTAAATGCCCAGCCAACGGCTGACACTTCATCCTGTAGCCACAAAACCCACTTAGATTCAAGTCTGATCAACTGCAAAATCCTCAAAGGGAAGGCTGCACTATTTAATAAGAGTAACTGGGAAGGACAGATTTCCTTTAATGGGGGGACGATCCCTCCCATTCCTGCCCCACCTCCAGCCTTTCTGGCCCTTTGCACACGTCCCTGGGGTGACAGGAGGCCCCGGTGACTCCGGCTCGGGCCTGTGCAGGATGGCTCAGTCCCCTCATCCCAGTTCACCTCCCAGTGACAACGGCAGTGCCCTTCCGTGCATCATCCTGCATCCAGGACGACCTGGCAGGGGCAGAGTGACCTGAACTTTGATGCAAACGACCCAAATTCCCTCCAACAGGCTTTGGGCTCTGCCTGGGGATCACCAGGTGGAGCCCAGAGGGTGGGCTGTGCTGTCCCAGGAAGAAGCGTCCTCCCTCCCCACACCAGGGCCGGGACCAGGGAGGAGCCCCTGATGGGCGTCAGTATCAACAAAAGGACTGGCTTTCCTGTAACAGCATCACTGAGTTGACGGTTCAGCCATATGGATGCCAAACAGACTTGAAGTGGTCTCAGATGGGGGAGGCGGGAACCCAGGACCCTAGATTTCTCCCAAACAGCTGGCAAGTCCCGGAGAGTGTCCTTGTGCTCCACTGCTAAAGCCAGAGAGGGAGGCCAGGTGTAAGTTTTGAGAACAGACGCTTCCCAGGGGATAAAAGATCCACACGGGTGTGCTGACTTCCTGTGACCACCTCACGGCTTCGCCTGTGAACTTCCGCTCTCTGATCCAGGGCATCTGAGTCACAACACGTGACTCTGCTGACCCCAGGGACCTCCCCCACGCCCTCCCTGCCCCCTAAGCAGCCCTCACCTGAGAACTCACGCCTGCTCAGGTGCTTCCCCTCCCAGCCTCCCTGCTCTTCTCACTCCTGGGTCCTCTGGTGAGCCCCTCTAAACCCAACAAGGGAACCACTCCCCCCGCCCGTGCAGCGGGGCTCCCCTGCGCCTCAAGCCCTGGGCCAGCCCGTATGCTTCTCTGCGCTTGCTCGCACACGGTCCAGTCGGAAGAACACCGCGGTGCGCTGAAGGCTTGCTGTTTCCGGTCGCAGATCGTCCCCACGGCCAGCACCGCTCTCCTGTCCCCGGCCGGATCCTGCGCTAGTCCTGGAGGCACGGTCACAAATCGGCTCCACACAGAAGCGCCCAGAAGTCAGTCAGGGTGGCGGTCAGCGCGCAGACCTGCACGGACGCGCGGGGCCCGGCAGGCAGGCCTGTGCAGAGCTGAGCTCCGGGGCCGGAGTCTCCCAGTGATTGGCGCGGGAACCAAGCCCCAAGAAGGGCGAGGGCCGGGCAGCAGAGCCCAGGGACACATTCTGGAGTTTGCCGGCTGTTTGGGAGGAGTCTGGGGTCCTGGGTTCCCACCCTCATCCCACATGGTAGAGTCAGAGCAAAGGAATTATTTTTGTTTCTAGTGAAACTTTTCTTATTCCCTAGATGTGAGGTCTGGGGGCCTCAGAAAACACAAAGTCTAAATAAGAGGCTCTTGTTTCTCTCATAGCTCAGTCGGTAAAGAATCCGCCTGCAATGCAGGAGACCTGGGTTTGATTCCTGGGTTGGGAAGATCCCCTGGAGAAGGGAAAGGCTACCCACTCCAGTATTCTTGGGCTTTCCTGGTGGCTCAGCTGGTAAAGAATCCGCCTGCAATGCAAGAGACCTGGGTTCCATCTCTGGGTTGGGAAGATCCCCTGGAAAAGGGATGAGCTACCCACTCCAGTATCCTGGCCTGGAGCCCATGGGGTCACAAAGAGTTGGACATGACTGAGCGACTTTCACTTTCACTTTCATAAACTTGAAAGAAGAAAAATAAAACTTTATTCTTAGCAAAAGCAAGTCCCAGTCTATGTAGTATGTTTCTTAAAAAGAACAAACTAATGATTTCATCCCTGAGTCAAAGGTTTGGAGGGAGGTCAGTCATTTCTAGAAACTGGTGTCTTTGAGTTAATACGGGTGAGGGGTGCAGAAAGCGAGTAGTTGATAGTTCTGTAGTTAATAAAGCAGCAATGTTTTTATAATCGAAATACAAAATATGACAAACCCCAGGGGTCCCCCAGTACCACCGGGCTAGTCTAGGCTCCTCAGGACAGGGTCCCGGTGCCTGAAGGCCTAGGGCTGAGTAGCATCCACGGCCTTGTCCCCTGGCCTCTGCTCCAGCATGTTCCAGGCAAGGCATGAATCCCTGCCTCCCTGCCCTTGGAGGATGTGCCTATCCTTGATGGGCTGTTTGTGTGACCCTCCCCCAATGCGTAGGCTGCAACCCGAGCCCCAGTGTGATGCTCTTGGGACATGCGGCCTTCAGGGAGGAACCAAGGTTCAGTTCAGTTCAGTTCAGTCGCTCAGTCGTGTCCGACTCTTTGCAACCCCACGAATCGCAGCACTCCAGGCCTCCCTGTCCATCACCATCTCCCGAAGTTCACTCAGACTCACATCCATCAAGTCCGTGATGCCATCCAACCATCTCATCCTCTGTCCTCCCCTTCTCCTCCTGCCCCCAATCCCCCCCCCCCCCAGCATCAGAGTCTTTTCCAGTGAGTCAACTCTTCTCATGAGGTGGCCAAAGTACTGGAGTTTCAGCTTTAGCATCATTCTTTCCAATGAAATCCCAGGGCTGATCTCCTTCAGAATGGACTGGCTGGATGTCCTTGGAGTCCAAGGGACTCTCAAGAGTCTTCTCCAACACCACAGTTCAAAAGCATCAATTCTTCAGCGCTCAGCTTTCTTCACAGTCCAACTCTCACATCCATACATGACCACAGGAAAACCATAGCCTTGACTAGACGGACCTTAGTCGGCGAAGTAATGTCTCTGCTTTTGAATATGCTGTCTAGGTTGGTCATAACTTTCCTTCCAAGGAGTAAGCATCTTTTAATTTCATTTTAATTTCATCTTTTAATTTAATTTAAAATCACCATCTGCAGTGATTTAGATGCAGTCGTGAGGGTGGGGCCCTCGTGGTGGGATTAGTGGCCTCAGAAGAGGAAGAAGACAGACCTTGCCATCCCTGCACCTGCACACGTGCACCCAGGGAAGGCCGTATGAGCATCTGGCTAGGAGGTGGCTGTCTGCAAATCAGGGAGTGAGGCCCCACCAAGAAGTGAATCAGCTGGCACCTTGCTCTGGGACTTCCCAGCCTCCAGAAATAACCGTCTATTGTTTACACCACCCAGTTGGCATTCTATTATAGCAGCCAGGGTGGACTAGGACAGCTGGCAGACGCCCACTCAGCCTGTAAGAGCCAGTTTAACCACTGCTGCTCCCTGAAGCCTTCCTCCATCTCGGGACCCAGTGACTCACCGCTCTTCCTGTGTGGTCAGGGCACCCTGATCCCAGCTCTTCTGCAGCTCACATCTGATTGGATCAGACCCTCTGGTTCCTGTCTGTCCTGCCCACCAGGCTAGGCGCTCACGGCCGGGGTCAGGTCCTACTCACCTTGCAACACAGGTGTGACACCTGGCAGGGAGAGAGGGGCAAGAAGAGCCTCAGGCCCGAGTCCTGAGGGTCCCAGCTGGGCCAGTGGGGAGGGGCTGAGCCAGGGCTGCCCCACAAGGCCTCCTGACTCTAGGAGCCCCTGGGCACCCAGAGCCACAGGCTTGGCACATGGGCCATGGTGGACCCAGCGGTGCAGCACCTGGAGGCTGTCAGTCAGCCCTGCTCCCCCACAGGTTCTCCCAGAGGGAGACTTGAACAGGGCGCCTCCCTGGCTCCATGCCCTTGCAGACAGGATTTTGTTGGAAGGCTTACTGAGCTGTGTCAGACTCCCAGCAGCGAACACGACTTGACTCCCCTCCCAGGAGGAAGCAGGGCCCCCATGCAAGCTTGGCCCCCGACTTAGAAAGAAGCCTGCCTGAACCCTAGCAATGAAAAACAGCGAGGAGTCAATAGAACTGCGGTCCTAGGCAGTAGGCTGGATTCACAGTCAGACATGCACAAGAGTAAATTTTAGGACTCAGGTAGTCAAGAGGTTTCTCCATCAGTTCAAGGTTTCTCTGCCAATCTGGGGTCATCTTCATGAGTTCAGGGCGCTCCTGCCCCTGCCCCTCCCCAGGGTCCTACGCGCGTTCTACACCCCTACCGTCGTGGCCCTGGGGGAGGGGCGGCCTGCCCTGGCGTCCATGGGGTGGTCTCAGACCACTGGGCCTGGGGTCACCAGCCTCTGTCTTGGCTGTTCTCCTGCTGCCCAAGGTCTGGGGCTCAGACCACCCACCGCACAGCCACGGCCGGAGCTGCCGGGCGGGACCCAAGGCCGTCTCCTCTGTCTCCCTCTCCCCGCCCCCTGCGGGTAGCCCTGGGCAGCACGATGGTGAGGCAGCCGCTCTCTCCAGCTGCGGCTTTTCCAGAAGAGAGGGGCAGCTGGTCGTACACTGGTGATACGTCTAGCAGCTGGGCGAGAGCTCCTTCATTCCTGAAGGAGGATCGGGGCGGGGGGGGCTCCCGCATGAGAACACTGCTGCGTTTAGTTGCTCAGTCGCATCTGACTCTCTGCAACCCCGGGGACTGTAGCCGGCCAGGCTCCTCTGTCCATGGGGAGTGTCCAAGCAAGAACTCTGGAGTGGGTTGCCACGCCCTCCTCCAGGGGATCTTCCGGCCTGAGAATACTTGTGTGCAAACACCGTGGGTCATGGACCTCTGCCGCTCGCGCCCTGTGACGGCAACAGGACAGGGAACTCACGCTGGTGCGGTTTGACCTGCAGCCGCCTCCATCCCTATCCTGACAGGTGTGTTCACATGACCTTTCGCTCACCTGAGCACCGCTCACCCCGAGAGGATGTGTCCCACTGGCCACGCCTCGGCTTCCTGTCCCCTTCCCCCACCTGTGCCCGCCTGTGCCAGCCTGTGCCCGCCTGGCCAGGAGCAGCGGGAGGAAGCACTGCCGGCCAGGAGCCCCGGGATGTCCAGAGTCACCTCACCAGCTGTGCTCCCCGCAGAGGTCCCTCCTGGAGGTGGACACGAGCAGGCACCTCCGCAGCTGCCAGTGGGCCCCGGCGTTCGGGGCCCGTGTACACACGGATTCTGCGGTCACGCTCAGGCCAGTCAGCCCTGGCGTCTCTCCAGGTGTGGGTGGTGGGAGTCAGGGTCAGAGGAGGTGAGCCCCAGGCCGAAGCATCTGTGCTCTTCACTTGGTACGTAGGGACGGCTCCTCCATCCACCCACCGAGCTCTCGTATGACCTGGTCCCGCGTCTGCTGAGACACTACGCAGCCCTCCGGGCCAAAGCCTCCTCCGCCTCAAAACCTCCCTCTGTCGCCTCTTTCCTGGGAGCCCCGTGCCCTCCGAGCCCGTCCCGCGGCACCTGCCGCATGAGCTGGATCTTCGCCACGTGCCAGCTCCGCCCCCTCCTCCAGGCAGGCCCCGGGGCCAGGGTCAGGCCTCACAGCCTCCAGAACTGTTTCTATAGGCGTCTTCTGCCACTGCTGTCGCCGGTCACCCCATCAAAGCGCCGATGTGGAGTCTGTCTAGTCCAGTCAAATCAGCGTCCCCACGTCAAGTCTTCCCCAGAGGGGAGAACATCAGTTCAGCGCCAGCACTGGGCCAGCCAAGGGCTGCCCCAGCCAAGCCCCCCAGGCCCAGCATCCTCTCCTTTGTGCACTGACCTGCCCGCGATTCATGCGGGGGCAGCCCCCGTGAGCACCTAGGCCTCAGGAAGGACAGACCTTCGGAGGCTCTTTCCACCCAGCACAACACTGAGACCAGTCAAATAACTTTCAAAGTAATTTTTTAAAAAACCGAGCAACACGTAAACAGTCGATAATTAATGTCTTTTCAGGAGTAGATGACTCAAGGAGTGCCAAGGTCCAAGGCTGTGGGCGAACGGGGCTGAGACTCTGAAGACGACGTCTGCAGCTCCGCGGTGTTGCCCTGTGCCAGCTTTGGCCCCGAGACAAACCCAGGCGCTGGGTGTGGAAGGAAAGTCCTCTTCACTCCGTTTTCTCTGCCATTTGCTGCCAGGGCTGAGACTCCGGCTCCCTCTGCTCTGGGTCTGCTAACTGGGCAGAAAGAGCTAGTGAGTCGTTCTCCCTTTGAAAGGAGAGAAAGAGAGGGATGGAAAGGAGCCAGAGCCGCGCTGGGAAGAAGTGGGCTATGTCCACGGAGGCAGGGACGGCTCCAGAAGGAGCCTCTGAAGTGGGAATTTCATGACTGCCATCCTCACAATGGGTCTCTCAGGGGGCTCAGCGGTAAAGAATCCACCTGCAGTTACAGACCTGGGTTCTGTCCCTGGGCTGGGAAGGTCTCCTGGAGGAGGAAACGGCAACCCATCCAGTATTCTTGCGTAGAATCCCATGGACAGAGGAGCCTGGCAGGCTGCAGTCCATGGGGTCGCAAAGAGTTGGACACGCCTGAGAGACTAACACCCACTTTTTTTACAATACTTACTGGGACTGAAAATCCACCATCAGGGTATTACAGAGCAGACTATACTTGAGGGAAAATTAAAGCTTCATAAATAGGAAATGTATTTTTAAATGAGTTTTTTTTTTTTTAGACCACACAGCAATGTCTTTTATTACATATGGTATTTAAAATGATTTGTGCAGTCTCTCCATACACGGGCCCAACAAGGTATTATTTAGCAGATTGGAAGCTTCAAACCTGATCACTGCACAGAAAAGGGAAAAGTATTCCTACAACACGCTTAACCAGGAGGCCAGGTCTTCTGCTGACCTCCAAGAATGTGGGGAGGAACACAGCAGACAGGCTGTCCACCGTCTGAGCCTACATTCACCACCCTTCTTCAGGCCCAGATCAGCAGCACATTTCCAGGCAACGATAGTCAAATGTCCAAGAAGACGTTTATCTTCATCTTCTGTTACAGAAATCTGGAATTTGTGTTTTGTGAGTATAACCAGAAAATGTGTGGCTGCTTGAGGAGAAGTGTCACGGAAAACAAGACGCTGGGCCTCCTCACACACGACTCGCCTGGGCTTTCCTCGCGGATGATCTTCCCAGAGGGCACGCTGCCACCAGGCCAGGCAGGCTGAGCCTTGGTGAGCTCACCTGCCGTCTCAGCCTCCCTCCTGTCTGCCAGCCAGGGGAAAGTTCGGGGAGGAGGGAGGAGTAAATGAGATATTTTTAATGAAAATTAGGAGCTGCTGACTTGTCATCGATCTAACTTATTTGCGTCCCTGGTGGCTCAGCCGTGAAGAATCCACCTGCCAATGTAGGAGACTCGGGTTCAGTCCCTGGGTTGGGAAGATGGCCTGGAGAAGGAAATGGCAACCCACTCCGGTATTCTTGCCTGGGAAATCTCATGGACAGAGGAACCTGGCGGGCTATAATCCATGGGGTCGCAGAGTCGGACACGATTCCAAGACTCAACAATAACAACGACTAACTTATTTGCTCCTGTGACACACTTGATGTTTTCAGAGGCTGCTCACACCACGGATGCCCTATGCTGCCTGTGGCTGCCCTGGCATCACCTCTGGACTACATGCCAAGGGGCAAGGGCCCTCCAGTACCCTTGGTGACAGAGCCTAGATGGGGGTCCAGGCTGCCTGGGATACACCCCTGGGACAGCTTGAGTTTCCCCTGCCCATCTCCAATGGACTGGACAGGGAGCAGCCTCTGAGCAGCCACCTACAAATGCCCCTGGTGACCTGGTGGTCCGTGCCACCTGTCATCCACCTGCTGGGAGACCAAGGTCTGCTCTTGTGGTTGTTGGCAAAGCAGGAACCCCAGCAGGCAGGCTCCCCCAGCCCCCCAGCCCCATAACCACATGCCCTCTGTGCTCCTGAGGACCGCTCAGCCTCACCAGACTCACTCCCCCAGGGGTCAGCATAGCTGTGGCACAGGAATCCAAGGGGGCCCCCGAAGTCTAGGGAGGGAGGCAGGGCTGGCCCCCAAAGGACCCCGCGGTTCAGGGGCTATCACCACGCGCGGCCCCCTTGCCTGCGGGTGGCCCCTGCTGCCAGCACTGTCTCAGGGAGCCCGTGGCAGAGCCAGGCTAGTCCCTGACCCCACAGGAAAACCTAGGCAAGAGGGAGACAGAGACACAGAGAGACAGCGAGAGGGAAGGGCAGGGGCAGAGGGAGAAAGAGACGGAAGAAGAATCACGAGAGCAGGAAAGGGGAGATTGAAGAGGTTGCTTTCCCACGTTTTCTCTCTGGTGGCTTGAAAGTTCCTTTAAAATGATTCATCCACCTCTCCCGCCAGAGAGCAGCTGCCAGGACGGGGCAGCCACCGCCTCTAGATGTCAGGAGGGAAAGCAGGCCCTGGGCTCGGCCGGCCCTGCAGGCTCTGGTCGCGGGTGGGAGGACCTGATGTGAGGACTCAATGCACGGGGCTCATGGTCCGCTGAGTAACCACTTCCAGTCGGCAGGTGACCAGCAGGACCTCACTCCCAGCGCATAGTCAGGAAGGCGAGAGGGAGGCAGTCTCCCCACAGAGGCGGACCCAGACCCAGAGTCCCCATTGGGACTCACACAGCCCCTCCCTGGGGTCCCGGGATCAAGAGCCCACGGCCGGCTTGCGGGATGGTGACCGAGGCTTTGGAAAGGAAGTGGTTCCCCTACTAAGAGCCAAGAGTGGAGGGAAAGGTCCTCCAACTGGACTGAGTCTCGAACTAGACAGACCCAGGCTTGACCGTTCACATGTCCTCTTCACAAGTGACCTCATGTGACAAGTCCCTGGCCTCTGTGACCTCTGGGTGGAGGATGGGTGGGGTATTTAGGGTTCTGCTGGTTCTCGCTCTATGGATGAATTTAAATCCTAAGAGGGAGAATTAAGACTTTAGCAGGGGAAAGCAGGGTCCATTTTATCTTTTATCTTTTTTTGTCTAAGTCACTCGGCTTTCTAATAGGGGAACTTCATGGGTGGGATAGCTTGGCTTTTTCATTAGTTAGCTGTGAAGCTGGGAGGTTGTTTATTCAAGATAGGTGACTTTGAAGTGGCAGCCTCAACAGTCAAAAGCTTAACCAGGCACTTACATTATAACCAGAAAAGCCAAGTGTCAGGCTCTCTACACTGCAAGGGCCATCTGGAAAGCAGCTGCTCCCACTTGACCCTCAGATGACAAGTTACCTTATAAGAACTGCGAAGCTCTCAAGGAGAAGACTCCTGAGAGTCCCTTGGACTGCAAAAAGATCAAACCAATCAATTCTAAAGGAAATCAGTCCTGAATATTCATTGGAGGGACTGATGCCAAAGCTGAAGCTCCTGATATGAAGAACTGACTCATTGGAAAAGACCCTGATGCTGCGAAAGACTGAGGGCAGGAGGAGAAGGGGACGACAGAGGACGAGATGGTTGGATGGCATCACCGACTCGATGGACAAGAGTTTGAGTAAGCTCCGGGAGTTGGTGATGGACAGGGAAGCCTGGCGTGCTGCAGTCCATGGGGTCGCAAAGAGTCAGACACGACTGAGCGACTGAACACAAAGCCAGAATCAGACCCCCGACCCCCACCCCCACCCCACCCCAGCTCATCTGCCCTGAATTCCTGACCCACAAGAACTCTGTGAGATAATCAATAGTTATCATTATTAGAAGCCGCTGCACTTTGGCCCAAGGAAAGCAGAGGCTGGAGGCTGAGGTTGGGGTCCCAGGAGCCCGGTGCCCCCACTCCAGGGCTCTTGGCCGCCAGAGCTTTGAGACTGGAGCCCTGTAAGCTTCAAAAGCAGGTAAGAGGGATACATATTTTGTAAGGTGGGATGTTGGACAAATCGGCCTTTACGGAAATGATCCTCAGATGAAATGACTTTCAGTGAATGATTTTCTGTGAACAGCCTAGAGCTGGGGTCCCTGGTGCGACGACACTTCGGGATCTTAGAGCCAGGGCTTCAGAAAGCCTTTCCACCGACACGGGTGAAGGTGGGGTTGGTATGGGTAAGCAGGAAGGTGGTAGGTAGCTGAGCTGCAAGTTTGGGAGACAAACCACCTCCCTCTCTGTCTCTGCCCCTCCCCTGTCCCTCCTCTTCCTCCTCCTCCTCTCCGTGTGTGTCCCACTGTGTATCTGGGTGATCGTGAAACAAATGTAATCAATTCCCTACGCAGAGGTGACAGCACTCCTGCTTTCTGGTAAAATCTGTGATTAGTTTGGGAATAAATTCACCTCTACAGGAGGTTGGTATAGAACTCATAAATAACATCTCCACAGATACTTAAAAGATGACAGTATCAGTCTCCCAAAGACCTGGGCACCTTCTCCCCACTGTAAATACCTACGATGGCCAGCTGCAAGAGGTCTCTGAGAAGCAGAGTTTGAAAACTCCTGTTTCACCCACTGAAGGAGGGGTGGGCCTCCGCCTTGGATCCTGCGGTTGCCATGTGAGGCTGCTCAGGGGAGGTGGGGACAGCGTCCCATCTCCAAAGACACCATGGTGAGTGTGAGAGGCCAGTGGCCAGGAGTAGGCTGCCCCGTGGGCCCGGGGGTCTGGGGAGGACGGGCAGCGAGCTGAGAGCGTGTCAGAGGAGGGGAACGCCTGAGAGCACGGGGGCCAGCTCTGCCGAGCCCTCCGAAAGCGCTGGCCGGGCCGGGCCCTGAAGGCGGCCTGGCAGCTCTCACAGACTTCGCTTTGCACACTCTCTCTGTTTCCGCCAACCCGAGTGCTCAGGGGCCCAGGGGTCCTGTCCTCCCCAGGAGCTGGCACAAGGGTGGGACTCACCGGGTGAGTGCTGAGCGGGGCGGAGGCATTTGGGCACAGGTCCAGGCCAGGCCGGGGTGACAGTCAGGGACCACGGTGCTGGGGGGTGGCTCCAAGGAATGAGCCCTGTGGATGCCAGGCCTGGGGCAGGTTTCAGATCCACAGCAGCCACTGTGCCGAGTCAGATGGGGGCCTCCCAGGGGTCCCTGGGGCCTGGCGCAGGGAAGTCCTGCATCCTGAAATCCCCGGGACCCCTGCCTCCAACACGCTTCCAGTAAGATGCACCCAGGACTTTCCTCCTTGGCACCCAGATAAAGGAGGCGTCTGCGCTGCAGCAGGCACACCTGGGGTCCATGAGCCAGCCAGTCAAGATGCCACTGAGGGCTGCCCGGCAGCTGGCGGCACCCCCGTCCCGGACTGAGGACCGGACGGGGGGAGAGGACACACAAGTCCACTTGACCGCCTCCCGTCCGTCACCCCTCCTCCGCCTCAATCCCCCTCCCTTACCCCTTCCTTGCTTCCTGCCTGCCGGCCTTCTCTCTCCTCTCAGGAGCAAGCTTCGTGTCTAGCCATTTCCCTCATATGCTATATATATATATATATATCACAAGGTATAATAATTTTCATTAAAATACACAGATCTGCAGAGTTTGATGAGTTCTTTATGTATGTATCAATATTAGCATGGTCATCCCAGTCAAGACAGCTTCATCTCCCCAGAAAGTTCCTCCTGCCCCTTCTAGTCAATCCCTCCCTTCTGGAGGCACCAGCGTTGAGATTTCTACTCTCCACTTTCGTCTCCTCTTCTGCAGCTGGATGGCAACCCACTCCAGTACCCTTGCCTGGAAACTGCCGTGGACGGAGGAGCCTGGCAGGCTACAGTCCATGCGGTCGCAAAGAGTCCGACACAACTCAGTGACCACCACCACTCTGCAAGCAGAACCACACAGCGTCTGGCCCGTTCCATCCGGACGCCTTCATGCAGCGCCGTGTTTGTGGAGGCATCGCTGCAGTTGACTCCCTCGTGTTACGTATCCCATCACGCAAGTGCGTGGACTTATCTGTCCACTGGCAAACATTTGTATTCAATCCACATCACTCCGCCAACTATTATTAATGAAGCTGCTATGAAAGTTTGTGCACAACTCTTTATATGGACGTAGGTTCTCAGGTCTTTGGGGTAAAAAACCCAGCACTGGGAGTGCTGGCTCATTGGAGAGATCACATTGAACTTTGTGAGAAATTGGGAAGCCGGAGCCATTGGATGCCTGGTGAGGCCGATGGGTGTGCACCTCAGCGGGTGCTGCAGTCTTACTTGGCATCCCCTTGGCTTATGATGGTGGGCGTTTTTTCTCGTGCTTTTACGTAATTTGCAAGTCGTCTTCTATAAAGAGTCCAGACCCATTGCCCACTGGGTTTAAAAACTGGGTTCTTTATATTTTTTTAATATTTTTAGAAGTTCTATACATACTTTAGATCTCCAGGGGATCTTCCCAAGCCAGGGATCAAACCCAGGTCTCCCAGATTGCAGGCGAATTCCTTACCAGCTGAGCCACAAGGGAAGCCCAAGAATACTGGAGTGGGTAGCCTATCCCTTCTCCAGGGGATCTTCCTGACCCAGAAATCGAACTGGGGTTTCCTGCATTGCAGTCAGATTCTTTACCGGCTGAGCTACCAGGGAAGCCCTATTTTTTTTTTTAGAAGTTCTATACGTATTTTAGATCTCTGTACTATAAATATTTTCTCCTACTCTGTAGCTTGCCTTTTCATTTTCCTAATGGTGTCTTTTGATAAGCAGACATTTCTACCTTTAATGAAGTCAATTATATACGAATTTTTGTTTTGTTTTATGGTTGATTTTGTTGTTGTTCAACCTAAGAAATAGTTGCCTTCATTCACCAAAGTTCAGGAAGGTATTCTCCTCTGTTTTATTCTAGAGGACTTCTATTTTAAGCTTTTGTGTTTAAATCTGTGACCCGTCTTTAGTTTTTACATGTAGTATGAGGTAAGGGTTGAGGTTCTTTTTTCTTTCCATACATTGTTCCAGCAGCATGGGTTGAAAAGGCTTTCCCTCTCCGGACTTTTCAATGCTTGTGCTTGGAATTTATATTAATAGGATTTGCTACACTTTCCATTGTTTCTCAGTTTTTCTGAACGCAGTGTTTGTAAGATCCACCCATGTTTCTCTAGTCAGTCATTTAGCTATCATCCGTGTATTCATTTAACCATTCAATGAATGGCGAAGAAGACAGAAAATGTCTCTAGTCTCATGAAGTTTATAGTCTATTGAGGGTATTGCCAAAGTAAATAAATATATATAGTCAATGATAAAGATGGAAGGAAAAGAAGAGTGAGATGAACAGAAAGAGGTTTTTTTTTTTTCAATACTGAGTTGTATTCGCTGTGTATATATTTTGACTATTAACCCCTTATCGGTCATATCATTAGCAAATATTTCCGCCCATTTAGTAGACCGTGTTTTCATTTAGTGGATGATTTTCTTTGTTGTGCAAACGCTTTTAAGTTTAAATAGGTCCCATTTGCTTATTTTTGCTTTTGTTTCTTTTGCCTGAGAAGACAAATCCCCCTCCCGCAAAAATGATGCTATAATTTATGTCAAAGAGTGTTCTACCTATGTTTTCTTCTAAGGTAATCTTTTTTTAAAAAAATAGATTATTTCTGGTTGTTTTAAGACTTTGTTTTGGATAATCCTAGTGTCTGAGTCTTTGGAGTATAAATCAGTCTGGGGAGAGTTCCCTGGTAGCCCAGTGGTTAGGTCTCCATGCTTCCACAGCTGAGGCCCTGGGTTCAATTCCTCGTCAGGAGACTAATATCCCACGTACTGCCAGGTGCAGTTAAAAAAAAAAAAAAAAGGATAATCAACACACATTGATTACTGTTTTCTAAATACTTGCTGGTCGTTGTTTTTTTTTTGTTTGTTTGTTTTTTTGCATTTCTTCCATCTAATTTAGTATCAGAGTTCATGGCACATCCTAGTTCCTTCTGGTACAGAAGCACCCCAATTCTTGAAAACTTTTGCTTCCTTCAAGACTCCTTATCTGCGGCAATAATTACCGATAAATCTCTCAGCGTGAGGAACAGTGGGGCTGCACGGCTTTGAGATGAACAGAGAGTGGTTGGCTCCTCTCCATTCATCTTGAGAATCTTCATTGCTACATAAACAGTGAGACACATTATCATGATTCATGTTCAAGTTGCTTCTCAGCTCAATACTGATTCCAGAGAAACTCTCCCGAAGAAATGGCTTTATTAGGGCTGAAAGGGGATAGCAAGAAAATGGCCAGAGCCCGTGACAGTCTGGATGCGTATGTGAAAGCGAGCAAGAGACAGGAAGAGAGATAGTGACGGAGCTCTGTGTGGATCTGAATGCTCTTCTGCAAACGGATCGCTCACACATTTAATTATGCTTGTCAGAGTTCACGTTAACCTGAGTTAGCAGGCACCAGACCCCAGGAGTAAATTCTAGATCTGTGTTTCGGGTACTTCCCATTTTAACATCCTAAAACATACAAGAACTAAATCAACACGTCCCTAGAGGGCTATTGAAAGGCTGGAGTTAGGGAGACACTCTAAATATATCTGAGCACGGATGGGATCATATTCCCAAACAAGTCTGGACGTCTCTCCTCTCTGCTGAGTGGGAAGAAAATCCTCAGTGTAAGAAAATAACTCTCAAGCTGGCACCTGGGCAGGTCTATGACTACCAACATGTCTCTAGGGAACCACTTTCCCTCCTGGGAGAGAAGTAGTGTCTAAACACAGGAGATGCGATCAGAGCCGATGAGACGTGCTTGTCTGCTCCCAGCCTGGAGGAAACCGGAAACTCCCGAGGTTCCTTTCCCTCCAAGACTGCCTCAGTTCTCACTGTGTGGGGTTTATTTTTAAACACTGGTGTAAAATGTCCTACAGCCCAGCTGCTCACCATCATGACCAACGCAAGGTCGATTTTATACAGCTGATCTCCCTTGAAGAGGGCTTCCCCGGTGGCTCAGTGGTAAAGAATCCACCTGGCAACACAAGAGACCCAGGTTCTAGCTCTAATCCGGGAAGATCGCCTGGAGAAGGATATGACAACCCACTCCAGTATTCTCATCTGGAGAACCTCATGGACAGAGGAGCCTGGTTGGCTACAGTGCATGGGGTTGAAAAGAGTCAGGCACAACTTACCAACTAAATAACAACTTCCTTGAAGAACCAACGTTAAGTGACCCAAAAGACCAACTTTCCCCACTAATAAAGGTATTTGTTCTTGGAAGCTGCCGTAGTCTGTGAAGCTTCTATTCCCCTGTTTTACTAATGCAAACTTTGAACTTTGAAAATACTGGTGGATTTAATTTTTATACTTTTGGGACTCAGATTACAAGGTACAAGTATGAGTCAATTATGTCCATTAACAGTGAACTGAGCCTAGATAAGTCAAATCCACTGAGAAGCCCCAAATCACACTGAGCCCAGCTTTGGCCAAACACAATTCTCTTCAATGTGGTTTGAAATCTTGAAAATGGCCAGAGTTCACATCTCACCTGTGAAATGGTCAAAAGAAAGAATTGTAAATTAAGACAGTGAGGAAGGAGGGATTCAGCCCAGATCAGGGAGCCAGACTCCTGTGGATTCAAATCCCAGTCTTGCCGCCAGCGTAGCCGAGCACACAGCTCAATCTTCTTTTCCTCTTTCAAAGAGGTGGGAACTTCGCAAGACTGTTGCAAAAACTGGACAACTCGCACGTGGAGAGCTTCTTAGAAGGGCTGCCTTGTGTCTGCCCTTAGCATCATTGCTAATGCAGAAGCTCTTTTTTATTCATTGGCCCTCAACAAATTCCTATGAAGCAAGGCTCAATTTACAGATGAGGATACTGAGGCTTAGAAGGGGTAAATATCGTACTCGGGTGACATAATTAGGAGGGAAGGGCCAGGTCTCTTTGCGGCAAGTACCATCGCAACAGGGGTTCTTTGTTGATTTCAGTTGCTAGGTCGTGTCCAACTCTCTACTGGAAGGGGTTGCCGAGGTTCTGCTTGCCTTCTCTGAGTGGGGTGTTTATTTCTAGAGCTTTGGATGATCCCCTTTCTCTCCTTCCTTTCTCCCCTTCTCCTTTCTTCCCGCAGAATATTCTTAGCATCTCCTGTGGCTAGAACACCCTCTTGATCCTCAGGAAACAGTTGCATATCTTTAACACGTGGCTGGAAACTCTCGACTGGCTTTTCCTCAGGGCTCCTTCAGTGCCCACCCCCTTCCCCACGAGTTTCCATCCCTGAACCAGCTGAAGCTCGGAAGTCACGAGTCCACTCATCGACCACAAATGGCCCCAAAGTGAAGTTCTCCCAACTCCTGCATCTAAAAGTGGGCCTCCTGTCTTCCAGGCAGCACCGTCCCCCACCCCCGCAGTTGGTTCACCCCCTAAGGAGTGCGTCGTTTCAGGGAGACATGAAACCCTGCAGCGTTGCCGGGGGGCTCAAAGGCGCTGTGTGTTCCAGAATTCCCTCTGGCAGGCCTGGTGTCTGTGTCATTTCAGTCTTCTCGAGAAAAAGAATGCATTAAACGTGAGCCTGAAGGTGATTTTTGAAGATGTGTGTAACTTCTGCCTTGTCTATAGAAAAAAAAAGAAAAAAAGAGTGGATAAACAGCAAGGTACTGCTGTATAGCCCTGAGAACTATATTCAGTATCCTGTGATAAACCATGAGGGGAAAAAATATGTATGTGCATAACTGAGTCGCTCTGCCATATAGCAGACACCATCACAACACTGCAAACCAACTACACTTCCGTTTTATTTATTTTTATTTATTTACTTACTTTAATTGGAGGCTAATTACTCTACAGTATTGTACCGGTTTTGCCATACATTGACATGAATCAGCCATGGGTGTACACGCTTCCCCCATCCTGAACCCCCCCCTCCCACCTCCCTCCCCATCCCACCCCTCAGGGGCATCCCAGTGCACCAGCCCTGAGCACCCAATTTTAAAAAGAGAGAGAAAGAAAGAAGAAGAACATGGAGGGCAGCCCCTGAGCGGAACATGACTGGGGTGGATCCGTGTTCCCACCTGACCAGCAGGGCTCCCCCAGCACCAGGCCGCCCAGAACCCCACGCACAAGTCCTAGATGTCAGTGCGCCTGAATGAGATCCCACTCACCCGGCTTGCGCTCACGTCGCCCGTGAACAGGCATGTGCGTGAGCACAGGGGCGTGGGAGCTTCCTCCCGGGGTGGGGGTGCTGCAGAGACTGGACTTAGAATATAAGTTCTCACAGGCTCCCACCGGCAGCAGGGCTGCCTGGACAGTTCCACGTTCCCAGCTGATGGGGTGACTGTGCTGCTCTGGTGAGAATCCTGCCTTTCCGAGACCTTGAATAACAGCCGCACATGCTGGCTGACTCAGGCCCGCCATGCCTGCCTCTCTGCCTCCAGCAGGGCCGAGGTGGCCCTGTGGTAAAGAGTCTGCCTGTGGTGCGGGAGACGTGGGTCAATCCCTGGGTCGGGAAGATCCCCTGGAGGAGGGCATGGCTACCCACTCCAGTATTCTTGCTTGGAGAATCCCATGGACAGGTTATAGCCCAGGGGGTCACACAGAGTCGGCATGACTTAGCAACTAAACAGCAACAACACAGCAACATGGATCTACACATGTGTTAATACAGAATTGTATACACCCCCCCAAAAAAGGTTAATTTTATTGTATCATAATCAGAGGAAATCTAATCTTACAAATCCAGAAGCTTTGTGCACCTAGATTGTTTTGAAACCACTTTAATTTCTACCTCCACTTAAAGATGCTAAAAGCACATCACAGGCAAGACTTATTCAAGAAAGATAACAAGCAACTCCAATCAGCAGACCATATAGAAAGAAAAGAACTTGGCCTTACACCAAAAGATTACTGAATAAATGCTTACATATTTTAAATGCAATTGGAGGATTATCATCTGTTACAATTCCCTACAAATTTTTCTTAACCGTCTAACTCAGTCTATGATCTAATTGGATAAGAATTTTATAAAAGAAACTTCATAGCATATACTTACTTTTAAAGTCTCTAACTCATAGTCTTTTCGTGTGAAATACTTTATTTTGGAATAAATTTTCTTAATTGTATTTTGTTACACCTCACCTTTCATCTGAAGACCAGGAAATTTGGATTTTGGGTGTACACCATATGCCCTCAGTATGAACCGATTCAGTGGGTAAGACATAATATTGCTCAAGAGTATGTGGTCATGGGAGACAGGCGTGGGCGGAGGAAACACGATGTTTGTTTCAGTTTACTGGCTTTGCTATCAGGCAACAGGTCGAGACAACAGTAAAAAGATTACTTCCTGATGTCAGTTCCCATTAGTCAATCTCTTAGTAGCATGGCTCTCCACCCTCTTCCCATTAAATTATTACCTAGTCTTCACATGCTTATTTAATTTTTTATATTTGTTTCTTTTTAATTGAAGGATAATTGCTTTACAGAATTTTGTTGTTTTCTGTCAAACCTCAACATGAATCAGCCAGAGTTGTACATATGTCCCCTCCCTCTTGAACCCCCCTCCCATCTCCCTCCCCCCTGCCCCCCCACTTCTAGGTTGACACAGAGCCCCTGTTTGGGTTCCCTGAGACATACCGCAAAGTCCCGCTGGCTATCTATTTTACATACGGTAAAGTAAGTTTCCATGTTACTCTCTCCCTACATCTCACCCTCTCCTCCCCTCACCCCATGTCCGTAAGTCTGTTTTCCATTGCTGCCCTGCAAATAAGTTCTTCTTTCTAGATTCCAGATATATGGTACCGTCTTTCTAGATTCTATATATATATGAGTTAGCATACAATAGTTTTCTCTTTATGAGTTATTTCACTCTGTAAAATAGGCTCTAGGTTCATCCACCTCATTAGAACTGACTCAAGGTCATGCATTTAAATTATTAACACAAATTTTTTTTTTCCAGAAACCCTGGGCTGAACTAAAAGGAAGGAAAATCTTTAAATGCCTCAAAGGTGGAGAGGATAAAATCACTTTTAGTCTTGTTCAAAGTCTTGTTCACTCCACGCAGCCATCCAAGGGTACCAGGGCATCTTTGCGGTGGCCATTACAACCGAGAGGCTCAGAGAAGGGTGGTGTCTCCCTACAGAAATGTCTTCCCAGCACTTCTTAGGGAATGCTTACATTTTAATGAGTCCCGAGAAAACTTAATCAAGAAGGTGGGAAAACTGGAACAAGTATTATAATTCTCCTGCAACGACTAAAGCGTAACGATCTGTGTAGAGACGGAAAAAAGTAAAAAGACAAAAAAAAATCTACGTAGGAGTGTCGCTTGTTCCAGGCACACAGTGCCGCCAGGCAAGAGCCGCCGTGGGGAGCGGACGGTGAAGGCGACGCTTCCGGGAACCGGGGCCGGAACTTCCGCAGGGCGGTCATCACGGCCCGTGTCAGCAGCGGACTGTGGGTGTGCGCGTGCTTAGGGCTTGTCTGCGCCAAGGGCCAGTCACTCCTGCAAATAAAATAAATATTGATAGGTTTGTATGCATTGTCTTCTTTACAAATCCCCCAAAATAGTGAGTTTTAGAAGCAAAATTAGTTCTCTAACTGGCAATTTCAAAAGTGATTCTGTATAGTGTTATTAACCTTGCTAGAGATCCAAGTATTATAGTATTGAAACACTCCCCCCCCCATATTTGATGGTGTTTTCCCGTGTGTGAATATTCTCTAAGGCTGCTCTAATAAAGCAGTCACGGCTACATCTCAGCTAGCCTCCCCTTCCCTACTGCCGATGATTTTGATTTTCCTCATCTTTCGATCTAAGGCTTGATGCCAAGAGCAAGCTGAAAGCTGCTGAGGGCACCTCCTGTTCTGATAAAAACCCCAGAACCGAGGCACGGGGCTCCATGGTGACAGCAGACGCACTCATGCGCCAGGTCAATTTCCTATCTGCTCTCAGGGTGTCCTGAACCCACGGTTCCTATTTGCTTCTACACGGGGCAGTGGCCTTAATCAAAGGAGCCCCCAAATAAGGCAGAGTCACCCGAGGGAGACAGAGGACCAGTGAGGAAAGGATGGGGAAGAAAGCGAAGATGAAAAAGAGAATGATGACCACGTGCAGATCCTCCCAGAACGTCTTCTGGAGAGTAATTGATGAACAGCCAGCTCCTCATCTGTTTGCTCCGTTTGTTTAGCCCTTCACCCAAAGACGCTCTTCTCAAAGCTACTCCTCTCTTGTTATTGTCTGGTCGCTCCGTGACTCTTTGTGACCCCGTGGACTCTAGCCCGCCAGGCTCCTCTGTCCATGGGCTTCTCCAGGCAAGAATACTGGAGTGGGTTGCCATTTCCTCCTCCAGGGGATCTTCTCTACTCAGGGATCAAACCCGCATCTCCTGCATTGCAAGCAGATTCTTTACTGCTGAGCCACCAGGGAAGACAGTTAACTCTCTTAATGTTTCCTAATTTAATTATGAAGACAAGATCATGAATACTCTAGTAATTTTAAAGTATTTCTTATGTCTAAAAATCAATGGAGGGAGGAAGGCCCAAAAGGGAGGGGAAATGTGAATACCTAAGGCTGATTCATGTTGAGGTTTGACAGAAAACAACAACATTCTGTAAGCAATTATCCTACAATTAAAAAATAAAAAGGAAATAGAAAAAACAATGGAACACTAGGCCCAACAGAGAGAATCCACTTTAGAATCAGCGCTGGAGCCTATCAGTGTTGCCTGAGGCCAAAAGGCTTCTAGAGAGAAGCATTTTCCCACCTATGGTCCACAGACCATCCGCACCATCACCATGGGAACCTTTGAAACCAGAACTTCTGGGCATTGCTCGGAGGTCCTTGTCCTCATGTGTTAGCTGGGTGAGTCTTCCGAACTCTGCTGTTAGAGAGCCGAGCCACTGATCTGGCCTGGGCCCCATGCTGTGTATCAGATGAGGAAGATTAAACGTGTCTTGGGGATCATCCAGGCAGTGGGAAGCAGAGAGGACTCAGAATCTCCAACCCGGGCCTTCGTCTGTGGTCAGCATCAGACCCAGAGCTTCCTATGGGGCCCACTGCGAGTAAAGGTGCATTCCCACAGCCCTGCGCATGGCTGCCTCCTCTCTCCGTTCCCGCACCCCCGGGACTGTTCCCGTCCAGCCAGCATTCACACACAGGAACCAGGCTCCCAGCAGGTCCCCAGCTAGAAGTGATGGGGGCTTTGAAAATGTGCTCCGTGTGTGGCTCTTCATGACTAGGACACCGGAGTGGGGTGGGGAGATGCGATGGCCGTGGGGAGAACCGCTTGGAGACCTGAGGTCAGCCCACAGGCCTGAGGTCAGGACACAGTGCCTTTGGGGGAGCAGAGACCCTACGTGTTCAAAATAGCATGTGCTTCATCGTTTAGTTAGGATTTTTTTTTTTTTTTTTTTGCAAATTTATTGCCAATGTCCACAGCCTGCCTGGAACATCACTTGTGCTGGAGAAGTTCAGGCTGTCCTGAGTTCAGGTGCGGCATCCTCCGGGGTCAACAGAAGCCACCCAGGATGGGAAGGCTGCTTGCTCAGTACAGGCAGCAAAAGCCCCACTGCCCTTCAGAGAGCAAGGCACCTTCTTCTCCAGAACCGAGAGTTACATCTACTGAGCAAGAAGTCCTAGGTAGAAAGCATCGTGATTTCAATGTGAGGGGATCAGGGGGAAGGAAAGAGTTATTACTCAGAAAAACTTTCCATCTTAACCAGGACTCTGAATGTAAGGGATGGGGGACTTGAGAGGCATCACTTCTGGGAGCTGAGCCATCCCTAGCTCCAGAAAAGTCGGGGGCACTGCCCACGACTACGCTGTTGCCTCCTGCCCTGTGACCAGTGCGGACAGGCCAGTCCACCAGGGCCTTTGGGAGGGGAGGCAGCGAGGCTGCCCATTTGTTTAGTTGTGATAAAATGACAAGAGAGGGGAAGGTCCCCATGGAAACCACCGAGCCTGCGCACGGTAGGAACACACGTGTGGCTCAGGGCGGCCTCCAGCCCAAGTGTTGTTCACTTTCTTCCTGGGAATGACTGATTCTTGCTGACGCCCCATCAGCTGGGTGACGGGACCTGGAGGCTGGCCATGGGGGCACTCGAGCTGAGTTGTGGGGTTGGAGGGTGTTGTTATTCCTGGGAATTTCTATTGTATTTTAGGCTCAGGGGCCTGGAGATTTCTAGGCCAGCACAGTTTCAAATACTGAGGGAGATGCCTCACATGTCAAAAGTTTCAGTCCAAAATACTTCTAGACTTCTGTGTAAGCTGCCAAACAATTGCAGGAGGATCCATCCTCGAAGAGGACGGGTTTATCTGACAAGCATCCCTGGTGGCTCAGATGGTAAAGAATCTGCCTGCAATGCTGGAGACCTGGGCTCAGTCCCTGGGTTGGGAAGATCCCCTGGAGAAGGAAATGGCAACCCACTCCAGTATTCTTGCCTGGAGAATCCCATGGACAGAGGAGCCTGGCGGGCTGCAGTCCATGAAGACACAAGGAGTTGGACATGACTTAGTGACAAATATCTATCCTTATTTTTACACAAAAGTTAAAAGTAGATTGAAAATATATTTGGAATCAACCTTATTTCAGGAAATTCCCTCCTTATGATTATCCTATATGGCAAACCAAACGCTGCCTAAATGAAATGCATGCTCCCCAGGGGCACTCAGTGAAACTGTCTCACAGAAGCGGCTTTAGCAGTTGCAGAATGGCCCTTCAGTGATGCATTATTTGAACTAAATGGATTTTGAAGGCCCTATTAAACTCTTGACAATTTTTTAATTGAGGGTAATGATGGTTAAATGGAGATTTGGCGTGATCTATGATTATGATGCAGAGAAAATATGACAGGACACATGGAGATGCCCTCCTGTTTCTGGAGCTCTCACAACCTGAGCTCAAATAGGACCATGAAGACGAGGTTAGTTATTTTCCCCATGGAAAATGGAATGACTGGTACAATCCAAACAGTGACACCTAAAACAAGACATTCCACTTTCTGCTTAATTTTTCACCGTCAAGTTCAAAGAAATTATCATCTGAGAAGAGATTGGAAGACATACAGTGGTGATGAGAGAGTAAGGTCTCAAATATACCGCTTTCGCCATTTTTGATATGTCTCTGTTTCATGTTTTCCCATCTTGTTAGTAAAAGAGAGGAGAGTAATTCAGTCCTTTATTGACAGCTCGGGATTCTTACCCAGGTTGCTGTTGTTGTTTTAGTCACTAACGCCAGGCTCCTCTGTCCATGGGATTTCTCAGGCAAGAATACCGGAATGGGTTGCCATTTCCTTCTCCAGGGGAACTTCCTGACCCAGGGATGGAATCCACATCTTCTGTACTGGCAGGCGGACTCTTTAGTGATAAGCTACCAGGGAAGCCCAAAGATGCAATTTTCACGGAGTTTCAAGCGTGCAAACGGAGATCAAAGAGGTCGCTAGAACTGCTCCTTCTCCTGGATGTAAATTAAAATGCTCAGTCTGACGAAACCCAGGATTGAACCAGGGACCTTTAGACCTTCAGTCTAATGCTCTCCCAGCTGAGCTGTTTCGGCTCCTCTCATCCAGGTGTGCGAACGGGGCTGTGATGCAGTGAGGATCTGGGGGCACGTCGTCTGTCTGCACATCGCCCTCTCTTCATCCACACTTATTCCTAAGTGCAGGGGCTGACTCTGGGTCCTGATTTCTCAGCCTAAGCACATTACATGTGTCCCATAATCAGTGCCCAATTAATATTAGTGAATGAATGTATGAGTGAGTGAGAGACGGGGTCCCCAGGAGGGGCTGCCCCGCCCCAGCCAGGACCTGGCCTGCCTCCCTGCTTTGCTCTCACCACCATCTTCTGCTTCCTCGCTGAGTTCCGGAAGGTACTGCAGTGGCATTGTTGTGTTCCAGAAGGACATCTTCTTCCATTCCTATCATAGCCTCCTTTTCTCCCTGGAGGTCATGAGCGTGCTGGGAGAAGCTGGTCATGGTGAATGAGACACAGCTTCTCCCTCTCCTGTTACCCATCCCCTGCTGGACCCTGCATGAGGACCGAGATTTCCATCAGACTGCCCCCCGGGGGCTCCTGACTCTGGAAACGCCCCCCCAGTACCTCTAGCTCGTGCTTTAGGACTCTCGCAGCGTCAGAGCCGCCTTATAAGAGGCGCCTTGCTTGGGGTCCTGCAGCCACAGTTCCAGGTCCAGGTCTATATCTGCATTTTCAACGAGTGTCCAGGCGAGGTTATGCAGGTGCTGCTGGTTGGGGCCCCATGCAAGAACTTCCACTCTGATTGGCCCAGGGCCAGAGCTGAATCCTAGCTGCCTCCACCATGCCCACTTCCCTGAGCTAGAACACATGACCGCCTTACCCTGCTCAAGGCAGAGCCCCCTTCTCTGTAAGTGGTCCCTGGCTACCAGCCGAGTAGCTTTGGAAGCCGAGGTGGTCCCTTCAGGCCCCACAGGACCCATGACCCAGAGCGTGCCCCCTTGCTTCGCACCTCTCACAGCCCACGGCTGGCCCAGCTCGCGCTGAGCATGTGGACCTGGAGACCGACCGTGACTTCCTAAGGAGCCTCATGGCTGCGAGTCATCACTGCCAGCTCTGGGTGCTGCGCCTGGCAGCCTGGTTTCTGGGGAAATCCCTCCCACCGAGGAAGGAGCCTGTCTCGGGTGGACTTCACACTTCCTTGCGGCCTGCCTTGCTGAGGTCAGAGGATAGGGCTGGAGCCTCGGATCCACAGAGAAGCTGTCTGTGAATACAGACAGGAGATGAGGCACTGAGGGTGCTCATAAACTCCGTCTCTGCTGAGCCTCCAAGACCAGCCGCGACTGCCTGGAGCCAGCGTGAGGAACTGCACCCATGGCAAAGGTCATGAGGAAGGAGGCCTGGCATACACAAAGGCGTGATCAAGCCTCAGGAAACCCCCTGTTCCCGGGCATCTGCCCCCAAACCAGAGTCTATCTCCTGTACTGTTCCGTGCTCTCGCCTACACCTCTGACTTTACGGGGGGCTGTTCCCCGCCGGTTCTCTCGGAGAAGGAGTAAACGTGCAGCTCCAAGTCAATAACAATTCCTGGGCGTGACAAGAGTGTTTCAGCTTACGGACTCCTCTGAAGGTTATCTAGCCCGCCTGTATAGGTTCGTCCGGCCACATGTGATTGTTTACAGCCTCCCAACCTGAGAGGCATGAGATGTTTTAGACTTACTAAAGGCAAATTCTTTTGGGGAGTTAGAAATTATTAGTATAGTGGGTTGGTTAGGAATTATATTGGTGAAGGGTTTTTCATTTGTTGTGCCAATAATTGCTGCTAATTCCCTGCCTTGGGTGTGACAAGGGTGTCTCAGGTCAAACCTCTCTGCTGACAGACTAGCTTGTGTGACAGGATTATCCATACTCCTGCCACATGATTGTTTACTACCTCTCAATCAGAAACAGCACAGAGAGTTTTGGAGTATTTTGAGAGTCTTAATTAGCATAGGGCTTTTCTCATTGTTGAGTCAAAGATTGCCGCCAGGCCTCCATATCCTTAGGCACCTGAGAATATATTAATCAATGTATTTGGAATATAGAAAAGGAAATATAGTAGTTTTTGATGTTAGCAATACTAGACTTTTTGAGTTAATGAATTTTCTCTTTTGTAAGAGATCACTGTGCTTTGTTATAAATCACTGTGTCCTTGCTATGTAAAAATGTAACTTTATCACTATCTTAAGACTAAATAGATCTTAAGGGGAACATTGGTGAAGGGTTTTCATTTGTTGGGCTGATGTTTGCTGCTAAATCTCCGTATTCCCTGCCCTTATAATGAATATAACTAGCATATAGGAGAAATAAGTATTAACCTTTAAGCATATAGGAGAAATAAGTATTAACCTTTAAGATTAATCATGTTAACCTTGGGTTAAATAAATTCCTTTCTTGATTGTAACTCACTACACCCTCACCCTATAGGAATGCAACTTTATTTGGAGGGTGGTGCCTGGTTTAAGAAAAAACACCCTTGGAAAAAATAAGTTTTTGGTTATCAGAAAGAAAGGGTTGTAAAAATGTCAGCAGGCCTCATGGCCAGAAGATGATGTAAAACCCCTAAGATCTTTTTTTATGTAAAGCACCTGATTTTGATAAAGGTCAGGACTACTGACCCCCGCGTGACTCTGTATTCATCCCTATGTGTAACAAAAGGTATATAAGCAAACCCAAAGATAAAGAAATGGGATCAGTTTCTGGAAAGACTGATTCCCCCATGTCGTTCTTTCGTGCTCCCCGTTTTTCTGGCTGAATTCCCATCTGGAGCATGGGTGCTCGCCATGCCTACTTACTTGTCCTGGCTTTCAAGCCCATGCGAGAAGGAGCCCAAGGAGGGGCACCTTCCGATATTCAAGTGGTGCCGGTGGTGGCCCAACATAGATGGTGCAAATTCCTTGTCTTGGAATTTTATTGGCATCCCACGTGAACCAATTATTCAGCCTCTTTTTCTCTCCTACTATTTTCTGGCCAAATTCCCATCTGGTGCATGGGTACCCACCAAGCCTGCTAATTTTGCCTGGGCTTCTAAGATCGGACCGGGGCTGGGCGGGGGGGGGGGGGGCGGGGGGTCCTCAGTGCCTCCTTTCCTTCGGGAGAACGGGAAGACGCCTGCGGCCTACATAGGTGGTGATTGGTATTCCATGTAAACCAAGTTATTCAGCCTCTTTTTCTCTGCTGATTTTCTAATCCCTCTCTATCTGTAATTAAACAAGTTATTTCCAAGGACGCCGACTCCGTCCCCACCTTCTAATCACCCTGGATCCACTGGGGCTGGACCCCGGCACCCGACACCCCCACACCTCTGGGTCCTGCAGCCTCTGCTGCCTGCACCGAAGGGACCAAGGCAACGACAGCCTTGGGAGGAGGTGATGGAGCCCGTGATCTGCTCGGCCCTCCCCCGTCAGCTCCACTGAAGGGGCAGGAAGGGGCAGAGTGAGCCCCTCACCTGGAGCCAGGGGCGCCCTGGGGTCAGGGGGTGGAGGGATGCTCTGTGCTCCTCACCCGGCAGGGCCCAGGGTAGAGGATGCATTCCCCCGGGACAGGCAGTGGGGTGCTGGTGCTGCTTCCTGGAGATGAAATGTGGACCTTCTCGGGGCTCGGGCGACCCCAGAGGAGAGCTCCCAGGTGCAGGAGAAGCAGGTCCCAGGATGTGGCATCTGTGGCAGGGGAGGCCCTGAGAACCTGACCAAGCCCACCTCGCTCCACAAGGAAGCATCTGAGTGTCTGCCCAGCCCGAGGACTTGGGCGCAGGGCAGGGTGCCAGCTGCTGAAGGCTTTGCCCCCTCACCACTGAGAAGGAGCCCTGAAGGGTCCCCCCAACCCTAGTGGGGGACAAGGTGAGTCAGGGAGAAGCCCCCAGATCCCCTCTCCCAGGAAGGCTGGGGAGCCAGAACATCACCGAGTGAAATCTGGAATTTTGTACTCCAGACGCATTGTAATCACGGGGCGGAGGCTGCCCTCGTGGTCACAGGTGCCTGCTGAGACTTCATCCAGGTCCCAGGAGAAAGCCAGCCCTGAGTGGGGCTTCTGGGACCCCATGGGGAGAGGCCAGTCCTTGAGGGGACAGTGGCCTGTGGGGTCGAGCTCCTTCCTGTACCAAATGTGTTTCTCTACCTGTAACGTCTCCAGTGCCGCCCCGAATCCCATGTCGAGAAGTGGACTTTTTTATTCGATAATGAAAGCCCACATTCTCGTGCATTTTATGCTACCCCAGTAACTGGGCCAGTCATTCCACTGTGCATTTGCTAATTCAGTCCTCAAGCAACCCTGTGGGGTGTCATCATCTATTCTACAGCAAAGGAATCTGGGTGATTATTCACCAGTTGCACAGGTTACGGATGGCTTAGCAGTGGTTAGAACCCAGACAGCAGCAACAGTTCTCAGCCAGGGGTGGGTTTTTGCCTCCCTGGAGGTCAGATGCTGCAGTCCGTGGGGTCGCAAAGAGTCGGACGCGACTTAGTGACTGAACGACACCTGCAGGCCAGTCGCCAGTGTCTGAAGACGCTCTAGGTTCATGTCCACGACCGCGGTATGTGTGCTGCACGCCTGGGGGTCAAGGCCAGGCCGCCGACATCCACAGCGCACAGGACAGCCAAGAGCCACCCCCGCCCCAGCCCAAACACCCACAGAGCTGGAGCTGAGAAAACTGCCTGCTAGCAGCTGTCTGCCAAATGGAAATGGTTGAATTTTTCTGATCGCATAACATTATTAAATAAATCGGTCTATTCTGGAAAATCAACATTAGAATATGCAAATTACCTGCAACAGCAGCATTGCCAGAGACAAGGCCGGTTAACATGTCTGTCTATGGATGTTCAGGTTGGTTCCTCTGTGGACACGCATATGCACACCCATGCACACACACCTGCACACACACACATTGCTTTTTCATGGAGTCTTTCTTTCTTCAGCTTATTCTTTTTTTGAAAATGGAATTGTGTTGTGGTTGCTGACCCTTAAGAATTTTACTTAACCATCCACTGCACTAAAAATACATGTTATGGACTTCTGTCCACGTCAGTAGAGACATATCAGGGCAACTTCCCAGCTGGCTCACATGGTAAAGAATCTGCCTGCAATGCAGGAGACCTGGGTTTGATCCCTGTGTCGGGAAGATCCCCTGGAGGAGGCCATGGCAACCCACTCCAGTGTTCTCGCCTGGAGAGTCCCATGGACAGAGGAGCCTGGCGGGCTACAGGCCATGGGGTCACAAAGCGCTGGACACAACTGAGCAACTGAGCGTGCACGCACGCAAACACAGATCGAAGGCGACATTCTCGAGGAGGTCATTCTGCCCCACAGTGTGAGTGTGTTGGAAATTTCTGTGGGGGCTTTTTGTTTGGGGAGGGGGCTCTGGGCCTTTAGTGGGTGGTAGTCCAGGGGTGCTGAACATCCTATATTGTGCAAGGCAAAGCCCCACATGCAGATGAATCCCTCATAATTTTGAAATATCCCACCAGTAACTCATGTGGTTAAAAAGCTTATTTAGAATCATCTAAGACCCAAAATTCATTTTAATTTGAATACAATCCATTTTTTCTTGGTTTCAACATGACTCCGTTTTACAGGAATATGGTGGGGTGGTGACCGTGGTTTGTGCCTCACCGTGTTCACTGTGGGAAACCTCGTCATAAAAAGCAGTGCAGCTGGGAGAGCTGGACTCCTGGCGCCCACAGTGGAGGGTCTGCTCCAGAGCCTGGGTCACTGGAGGGCATCCCTCAGGGGCCGGCCTTGACCTTCCTTCCACACGTCTCCCCGGGGCACCCACGCCTGTGCGTTTACATATTGGAACATTTCATTACTGATTCTTCTCCCTTCGTTTCTCTTTTATGTTACAGTTAAGGTAATATATTGATTCTTTACACTTGTGTGTGTGAGTCACTGTGTCATTATATTGATTTTTTAAACAGTCATGTGTGTAGGTTATATTATCTATGAATTTCATTTCAGGATAGTAAGGGGAGTGTTATAAACATTTATTATAGAAAAGAGGCATTTGGATCTGACGTTTATTATAGAAAGGAGGCCTTTAGATCTGACCAAGCTGAAAATCCCTGATTTATCTCATTACACTTAATGTAGCCTCATGCTGGGCACACTTGTATCACGGTTTATTTAACTCATCTACCACTGATGGATATGGAAGTTCTTGGTTCATGTAAGCAACACGCTGATAAACAGACATATTTATAAAAAATATGTCTGGGCACTCACTGAATTATTTCCTTAGGGGGAAAAGAATCTTAGCAGTGGAATCGCTGAACCAGAGGTGAGCACATTTTCCATTTCAACGTAGTTTGTCCAAATTATCCCACTAATAGAGCCGGAGACACACATGTGTGGGCCTCCGGGAGGAGCGGGGCTCGCGAGGCAGCAGACGCCGTGCGGCGCACCGGGCACCAGCTGGATTCCGCTCGGGCAGCAGCCTGACACTCAGGCAGCATCCTGGCAGCTGCGTGTCTGCACCCAGCAGCAATGCCAGGGCCTCCACTAGGACTGGGCCACCGTGCAGAGTGGGTGTCCCTCCCGCCCAGCTGCCGCTCTGCAGTTAGCAAGCGTCCTCTCGTGAGCCCCTTTGGGTGGTCTCTGCAGTTAGCAAGAATCCTCTCGTGAGCCCCTCTGGGTGGTCTGCATGGATGCTCCTGTTGCGACAATCATTCCAGGCTGACCGGAAAGCTAACTCAATTTCAAGTGACTGGTTCATTTTTCGCGGCATTTTTTTTCACTTGGACCTTGTTATGCGTCGGACTGAATTATCTAAAAACTCACATTTTGAAGCCCTGACCCCCAGGACCTCAGAATGTGACCTTATTTGGAAATAGGGCCACTGCAGATATCATTAGTTCAGACAGCTCTTACTGGAGCAGTGCTGCCTCCTCTGACATGACCAGTACCCGATAAAAGGGGGAGATGCCAGGGGCTTCCCTGGTGGTCCAGTGGCTAAGACGCTGAGCTCCTAATGCAGGGGGTCTGGGTTTGATCCCTGGGCAGGGAACTAGATCCCACATGCTGTACCTAAGACCTGGCACAGCCAAATAAATAAAAGCACTTTTTTAAAAGGGAGAGATTTGCTTGCGCGAACACACACACAGAGACACACAGGGAGAGTGTCGCATGAAGATGGAGGCAGGGACTGAGGCGATGCTTCCACTGCCCAGGGGACACCAAGGATGCCCAGCAAACACCCAGGTGCTGGGTGAGGGCCTGGAGCAGCTTCCTCTCCCCGCTCAGAAGGAAGCAACCCTGCCAGAATCTCAATCTTGGACTCCCAGCCTACAGAGCTGTGAGACGGTCAGGTTCTGTCGCTGAAGCCCCCAGACCAGGGCACTTTGTTTCTGTATTTTGAGAAAACGAATGCAGACGTCTGAGTTTCAGTGACTGGGTCTGTCTCCTAAGGCCACTGCTCAGCAGAACCCGCCGCGTGACAAAGCCTGAGGCCATCTCAGGAGTCATCTGGTCCACCCCTCCCGGCTCTGACACACAAACAATGAAAACCCAAACAAGCTACAGGACTCGTCCAAAATCCGAGAGCGGGTTGGCAGCACCTCCTGCCTCCTGCCTCGGTTTTGGACTCCCGCCGCCAGAGCTGTGAGCCAGCGTGTTTCTGTCGGTCATGCCCTCTGTCTAAGCGCTTTATCTCATTCCTGCTAGACCCAAGCCCCGGCTCACTTCCTGTGCGGGCCTCGGGAGGCCTGGTCACGGGCTGACTCACGGGGGTGGTGGCGGTTCCGCATGTGTCTGGCCCCGCCCGGAGCACCGTGTCTTGTGCAAAGGAGATGCTGGGGGAAGCGTCCCTGAATGGGATGAAGTATGAACGTTCACTCTGGGCTTCTCTGGGGGCCGTGAGTCAGGTCTGGGAGGTGCTTCAGCAGCACCCCTTAGAGGACAAGGCCTGGCCACAAGAAGCGTGCTGGTCACAGGCGGCATCAGCCTGGAAGGTAAGCACTGGGAACAGCAAAGCGACTCTGGGCCTGGTCTCTGAAAGATGCTTCTGAATCCACAGCAGCTGCTCAGGCATCCTGCTGCGATGCCCTTCCCCTCCACACTGTGAACCGCATGCAGAGCCTGATGCTCAGAGCCTCAATTCCCCAAAGGAAAGGAGGGTGGTGACTGGCTAAAAAGCTCACCTGTGTGCAGCTTGTTAACCCTGGGGCCGCCCAGTGAGAAGTACCACGTTTCTCATCATGGACGTTCAGGGCATCAGGTCAGGAGAGACGAGAGAGGGAGGAAGACAGACAGTCGTGCGTGGTGCGATGCCGAGGTGTCTGCTCTCACATGTCTCCTCTTTTTTGTCTCTTCAGCATCCTGTTCTTGCCGTTCAGTCTCTCAGTTGTGTCTGACTCTTTGCAACCCAGGGACTACAGCACGCCAGGCCTCCCTGTTCTTCACCATCTCGCAGAATTTGCTCAAACTCATGCCCATTGAGTCGGTGTTGCCATCCAACCATCTCATCCTCTTTTGTCACCGTCTCCTCCCACCTTCAACCTGTCCCAGCATCAGGGTCTTTTCCAGTGAGTCAGCTCTTCACATCAGCAGCCAAAGTATTGGCGCTTCAGCTTCAGCATCAGTCCTTCCAATGAATATTCAGGATTGATTTCCTTTAGGATTGACTGGTTTGATCTCTTTGCTGTCCAAGGGACTCTCAAGAGTCTTCTCCAGCACCACAGTTCAAAAGCATCAATTCTTTGGTGCTCAGCCTTCTTTATGGTCCAACTCTCACATCCATACATGACCACTGGAAAAACCATTGCTTTGACTGTACACACCTTTGTCCACAAAGTGATGTCTCTGCTTTTCTCTATGCTGTCTAGGTTTATCATAGCTTTTCTTCCAAGGAGTAAGTGTCTTTTAATTGCCTGGCTGCAGTCACCAGTGATTTTGGAGCCCAAGAAAATAAAGTCTGTCACTGTTTCCACTTTTCCCCCACCCATTTCCCATGAAGCGATGGGACCAGATGCCATGATCTTAGTGTTTTGAACGTTGAGTTTTAGGCTAGCTTTTTCACTCTCTTCTTTTATTCTCATCCAGAAGCTCTTTAGTTCCTCTTCACTTTCTGCCATTAGAGTGGTATCATCTGCATATCTGAAGTTGTTGATATTTCTAGAAAGGTGCTGACTTTAAAAACTTTATATGAATTAAACAAACCAAGTTCCTAGAATTAAAAAAAAAAAAAAATCACATGGCCACCAGCTTGCAAGCTCCAGCCCACAAGATAAGTTGAAAGCCCATTAGCACAGCATCCACCACCCTTCATGGTTTTGTCTATACTTTGCCTACAAAGGTCTGTCTAGCCAAAACAATGGTTTTCCCAGTAGTCATATGTGGATGCGAGAGCTGGACAATATGAAAGGCTGAGTGCCAAAGAATTGATGCCTTCAAACGGTGGTGTTGGAGAAGACTCTTTAGAGTCCCTTGGACTGCGAGGAGGTCAAACCACTCAATCGTAAAGGAAATCAACCCTGAATATTCATCGGAAGGACTGAAGGTGAAGTATCACTTCCAATACTTTGGCCACCTGATGCCAAGAGTCGATTCACTGGAAAAGACCCTGATGCAGGGAAAGATTGAAGGCAGGAAGAGGAGGGGACAACATTGGATGATACGGTTGGATGGCATCACCGGCTCGATGGACAGGAGTTTGAGCAAACTCCGGGAGATGGTGAAGGACAGGGAAGCCTGGCGTGCTGCAGTCCATGGATCGCAGAGTCAGAAACGACTGAGCAGCTGAACAACAAAAATTCTGCCCGGTCAGTCTTTCCTCCCCAAACCCCTACGCCCTCCAGTGGCTGCTCACGTTAAAACAGAGGATCCAAAGGGGAGGAGACGGGCGTCCCTTGAAGCGGAGCCCACAGCGCAAGCTCGCCGCTTCTGGTGAGCGTCTTTCAGGCGGCGCTTAAGGAGGTGAAGGGCCCAAGCCCCCCTCGGGCTCCCTCTTGGCTCACGGCCCCTCCAGCCCTCTCCGCAGGTTTCGACACCCTGTTTGCTCTCACGGGATGCTCTGCTGCGTGCTTATCCCCGCGGCAAACTTAGACTCGGCTCAGACCTCCCTGAGGACCCTGCGGAAAGAGCCCCGCCCTCGCCCTCCCGCGCCGGCTGGCGTCTGCCTGTCGCCCGGTTCGCCCGCTGCTGTGTTCGGTGCTTCCGGCGCCCGACGCCCCCACGTGAGCTCGGGGCAGAGGGCGGTCACGTGCGACCTGGCTCGGGGCCTGGCTCGCGCGGCCCTGCTTCTGCTTCTGCTTTTCGACCTCTCCGGCCATCCGCAGACACCCGGGCCGCCAGTAGCCGCGTGCGGAGACGGAAGCGAAAGGAGGGCTGAGGCTCCGGGCTCGCAAGGTCCTCGGGGCCGCACCTCTTCCTCCGCACCTCCTAACCCGGACCCTGCGGCCAGCCCCGCAGGCTGCAGCGGGGGCGCTTTGTCCCGATGCCCGGGCGCACCGTGTGCCCAAAGGGCAGCGGGATGCGGAGGCTGCGGTCCCGCCTGGGGAGCGGGGCCGGCAGTGGAGGGGCGGGCCTGCGGGCTGGGATAGGAGGCGGGGGTGGGGGGGATGCGGGGGCGCCTCCAAACCGCCGTGGGATTTCTGCGAAGGAAGGTCCTGGGAAAGGCCTTGCTCTCGGTGGATGAAACTGGCTGCTATTTTTGGCCGAAGCCAAGGGGAGCGACTGCACTGAAATGCCCGGCCTTGTGGGCAGCAGGCGAGTGGGCAGGGCCACCCTCTGTCCACCTCCTGCCCAGGCAGAGAGCGGGGAGGAGGCGCTAATCCCTGGCACCAGCTGCCTAAACCCACAGACCATGGCTCATCCCCAGGGGCCGGAGATGAGCGGAGGAAGTAACTCTGACTCCGAGTCTGACCTTCATCCTGGCCTGGAGGGACCCTGTCACTCCTCAGGAAGAACACGGTGGGGCGGAGGGGTAGCCCAGGGGCCTGTCCTGGAATCACTGGCCTGGTGACGTTTCCACTGTGGCCTCGAGACGTCTTTGGACTACGTGCCTTTAACCAGAAAAGGGGTCTTAACACTTCAATATTTTAAAACCCAGGGGGAAGTGTCTTGTTTGTACCAGGGCTTTGGGGGAGGAGAGGGCATTGTTCTCTGTTTATTTTGTTTTATTTTAATATATTTGTATTTGCCTTACTTACGTTAATCCTCATGATGTCTTTGGGAGTGGGCGACTTTTTCAACTTCAGGAACTCCTGCAGGTGCCCACCTGTTGTTGGTGAGATGCCCACCAAAACACACAACTCACACACACACTCACACACACATCCTCACACACACACATCCTCACACACACACACTCATGCACACACGCACACATCCTCACACACTCACACACTCACACACACACCACATGCTCCTTTTCCCCAGGTGGGCAGGCATTCATTCAAGCTGCTGTCTGGCAACCCTGGAGGAAGGAGGAGGGATGGGGCCGAGGTCATGGAAAGCAGAGGAGAATGGTGAGGGGCCGGGTGGGAGGCCGGGGTGGGGGGCTGCTGCCTTGTCCCCTGGAGGACTTCAGTCCCACCAGAGTGTGAGGAGGGGTCCAAGGGCCCCACGCCTACTGGATTTTTCAAGAATTCTGAGAGAGTTGCTGCATTCAGGTGGATAAGACCATTTTCTTCATCTGTGTAGAGACAGCTCTGCTCTGGTGCCCCACAGGGCTAGGAGATTCAAACAAATCCGAAAAAGCACCCCTGCATGGTCTGGTAATTCGAGGATGGGTGTCTCCTGGAGACGGAGTGCGGGATGGGTGAAGAAGAGGCAATGGGCTGACAGGCTGGTTCCGGGTGGGTGAGCCGCCCTCCCGGGACTCACAGAAGCACGTGGGAGACAGTGTGAGGGGCTAGACCTGGCGGGCTCAGGCCACTGCGGTTGTCATCAAAGGAAGTGTGATTTATATTAAAGACACAGGCCTGGGAGGTCAGCTGGGCACCTGGATCACACCACTATTATAAAAAGAAAGAAACAGATTCAAGGAAATGCAATACTTTTTTATGAATTTCACATAAAAGTAGATGAATGGAGAGCAGCCAGGATATGAAAGCAGCTCTTGCTTAAACTTTGGGAGAACAGAGGAGTGCAAGCAGAGCCTCTCGTTTCCATCACGAATCCCCCTGTTCTTGTGCGGCAAGTTGGGCAGGGCTCTGAACGCGTGTCTTTCGCCCTGGCTTTCCCATCACTAAAACAGAACCGTTCTGGTTGAATAAGTAAGTGTAAGTTAAGTTTGACTGGTAAAAGAAGATAATTCATTTACAAGGATAAAGCATTCCATCTTTAAAGTCCCTGGAGGAAATAGGAGCTATTGCAGGAAAACTGAAGAATTGTTGGTTGTGTGAGCCGAGTAACTGCTGAAGTTTGAGGTTTGTTTTGGTTTTTAAGAGGAACACTGTGGAAGACCAAATAATGCTAAGATGGCAGTACTCCTCAAGTCGGTCTACACACTCAACACAATCCTTTTGAAAATCCCAGCTGCCTTTTCTTTGGCATAAATTGACAAATAGATTCATACAGAAATACAAGGGACTCAAAATAGCCAACACCATCTTGAAAAAGATCAAAGTTGGAAGACAGATTCCCTATTTCATGACTCAGGACAAATCTACACAGATCGAGATCGTGTGTACTGGCATAAGGATAGACATATGTTGAGCGTCCAGGAATAAATTCATATATTTATAGGTAACTGAGTCTCACCAAGGGTGCCAACACAGTCCACTGTTTTGTGGAAAAAATAGTCTTTTCAACAAGTGGTGCTGGGATAACTGGATATCCACATGCAGAAGGGCAAAGTTGGACCTGAACCTCATACCACACACAAGTTGCCTTGGATCAGAGACATAAGTCCTAGAAGAAGACAGGAGTAAGCCTTTACGACCTTGGGTTAGACGCACACCAAAAGCACAAACAACACAAGAAAAAATAGATAAATCAGACTTCATTGAAATGAAAAATGTTCGTATTTCAAAAGACACCACCAAGAAAGTGAGAAGACACCCTGCAAAGTGAGAAAGATATTAGCAGATCTAAATGATAAGAGTCTAGTGTCCAGAATATATGAAGAACTCTTACAAATCAATCACTTAAAAACGAACAAACTTTTAAATGGGCAGAGGATTTGAATATGCGTTTCTTTAAAGGTTCACAGATGCCAATAAGCACATGAAGAGATGTTCTACGTCACTAATCGTTAGGAAAATGCAAATCAGAATCCCCATGAGATACCACTTCACAGCAACTAGGATGGCCATAATCAAAAAGATGGACACGTGACAAGCGTCAGTGGGGACATGGGGCATTGGGACCTCTCGTGCCTGCTTAGCTGCTCAGTCTGACTCTTTGCGACCCTGTGAACTGTAGCCCACCAGGCTCCCCTGGCCTGGGGATTCTCCAGGCAATTCCAATGCCGGATGTGGGTTGCCATTTTCTCCTCCAGGGGATCTTCCTGACCCAGGGACTGAACCCACGTCTCCTGTGTCTCCTGCATTGGCAGGCGGATTCTTTACCACTGAGCCACCTGGAAAGCCCTATACATCACCAGTGGGAATGAAAAGCGTGTCTCCCTTTGGAATCCTGTTTGGCAGTTCTTCAAGAAGTTAGGCGTGGAGTTAATTCCGCCTCTAAGTATGCACCTGAGAGCTGAAAACATATGCACACAATGACTTGCATGCGCACGCCCACAGCAGCATCATTCATAAAAGCCAACAAGTGGGAATAACCCAAATGTCCATCAGCTGATGAATGGATAAACAAATGTGGTCTGCCAAACAACGGAATGTTGTGTAGCCATTAAAAGATGAGGTTGTGACACATACTGCAACATGCGTGAACCTGGAAAAGATTATGCTGATAGAAGCCAGACACCACGGGACACACGCGCAGACTCCACTTCTGTCAAGTCTGGAGTCAGCAAATCTATGGAGACAGAAAAGCGTGTGAGTTGTTGCCAGGGGCTGGAGGGAGGGACAATGGAGGTGTGACTGCTGAAGGGTGTGGGGTTTTGGGGGGTAATGAAAATGCTCTCAAGTTAGATAGTTGTGATGGTTGCACGACTTTGTGATTATATTAAAGCAGTTGAATTATACGCTTTAAAAGAGTGAATTTATTGTATGTTAATTATAGCTCAGTTTTCTTTAATGTTCAGTTGTGGGTAAAAAAAAAATAAGAAAGAATAACACTCAGGAAGTATGGTCTGGCAGTGCAGCCAGCAGCTCATGAGACATGAGCCCTGACTCTCCCAAGAAAAGGGGCTGACCAGACCCTCACAGAGAGAGAACCGGAATTAGGATTACTGCCCCCCCCCCACCCCTCACACTCAAGCAGAGACTGCCTCTCCCTAGAGTTGGTACAGAAAAGAATTCCCCATCAGTCTCCTTCAGAAATCTCAGCCACCCTCCCCAGGGCCTCTTGCAGTCCACATCACGTTGTGGACAGCCACAACGTGTTATGTTACCTTCCAGATAGCAGATACCAGCCTGTGTCTAATACTTGCAATGGTTTCCATGTATTCCCCAAGTCTGAAATCTGAACGGCCTTAAAGAATTCAGACTGCAAAGGAGGCAAGCCAGAACTTACAGGTACGGTCTTTGGAGCATTTTTTGTAACCCGGAAAACCTGGAAACAGCTAACTACCCAACAGTAAGGAATGGGGTAGAAAAATCATGGTGCACCCTTCCCATGGAGCATTATGGAAACTCCTGAAAATAGTATCTAATAAATAATTTGTAGTGACATGGGGAAATGCCTATGATAATGGCAAGCAAAAAATGCAAGAGATGTGATTGTATGGGTATCATTTTCTCAACCGTGATAAAAATACACAAGAAATGCGCCATACTATTAATAATGATCTTTCATGGGTGGATAGCTTCCATCTACATTTTCTTTTCAGGCTGTGCACAGTAAGTATGTGATGTTTTTGTTATTTAATAACTCATTTGGGATGAAATCCAGTGGCAAAGTAGAAGAACAGAGTTTTGACACAGCCTCGGATGACCCATAGGGGTTGAGCAGGAAGACGCAGTTGGCCTCACAGATTCTCTGCAGCGTCCACTTGGGCAGAAGCAAAACGAGGAGGTGTGGCGTCACCTTGAACATCAGTCGTGCCCACCGCAGGGCTTGAGGTGGTGGCTTGTGGTTCCATGACCCCTTCTGCTCGGGGAGCCTGGCCCCAGGGCTGACCTGAGACAAAACCTGTGCGTCTGGTACCGCTAGCTCTGTGACTAGGCTGATTAGCAACACTGACGATTAGGGCTTTTAGAGTTTCTCTGGTAGCTTCCTGTACGTTATTTCTTTCGATTCTCTAACAACTGAATAAGGCCCATGATGACCTCCTGGTACTGACAAAGAAAACGAACCTGTATTTGTAAATGAAATACGAGACGCAGCAGCAGGTAACCCCTGGTTTCTCAGGGGCTCAGCACAGCAGAAGCTGATGCCCTGTTCGCTTAGCAGTCACATCCACAGACACGTCCGGCGGGGCGGCCTGTCACGTAGCATTTCAGGACCTGGGTCCTGGCCTCTGTGGCTCTGCCCTCTTCTGCATGCTCAGAGCTTTCTCCCCACCAGCAGGTGTTGGTTGGAGGTCAGGCAGCTGACCAGAGGCAGAGCCTGTGGTCCCGCCCTCCCCCAGCGCCTCCAAGCCCTCCCCTCTGGGATGTTCTCTGGTCTCCCACTCCCAGCATCCCTCCAGGGCACTGATGCGGGAACAGTCACCAGGAAGGGTGAAGAAGTCTGCGCAAGTGTTTATGGGAAGAGTGTGAGCCCTTCCGGCTCCAGCATCCGCCCCTCTGGCTTGCTTTCTCTCCAGCTTTGCTCTGCCGGGATTACCTCCTTAAACATCAAAAGGGAAGCAGACGCCCGTTTGCAGGCAGTTCATTCCTGGGCTTAGGGGCCACGCTGTCATTTATAGGTTTGTTTCTGCAAGAGCAGGACTTCAGAGGCTCTTTCAGGCCACTTAGGGCCTCTCCCCGCCACATGGAGGGCAGTCCTCAGCTCCGCCCCCTGCTCTGAAGGTTAACCTCCCCAGGAAGGTCTTCATTAAAAAAGCCTGAGTAACAACATGAACTTGGCTGACTACTTACCATCATTAAACAAAGGGTCTATAATTCAAACATGCTTTAAGGAAGTGCAGGTACCTGGACATACTTATTAATTCACAAACGTTTATTAAAAGAAATGAGAAGAGATCTAACTAACATCATCTCGACACTTCAAAGAGTTTCTTATATGACCATCGAATGAACTCTGCTGAGACAGAGTTCCTATCCTGTGTTATGTAGCTGGAAGCTGGTACCTTGACTGGTGAGTGAGGGGACAGGCTTCGTCACCTCTGCAACCTTGCGTTCCTGGCTTGTGATCTCCTTGAACCCATTTCCTTGTCTATAAAGTGAAGGAGTAAAAATTAGTCAGTTAATAATGCCTACTTTTCAGAGTTAGGGAGAATGGAATGGGATAAATAAATTCCCTGGTGGTTCAGTGGTAAAGAATCTGCACGCCAGGCAGAAGACCCAGGTTCGATCCCTGGGTGAGGAAGATCCCCTGGAGAAGGGAATGGCAGCCCACTCCAGTATTCTTGCGTGGAGAATTCCATGGACAGAGGAGTCTGGTGGGCTATAGTCCACGGGGTCAGAAAGAGTCAAACATGACTGAACGACTAAACAGCAAACAGGAAATCCATAGCATCTGAGACACACGTGTGACGACTGCTTCACTCACAGATAAGGAAACGTGGGCACAGACAGTGTTTTCTCAAAGCCAGGCAGCCAGGAGTAATAAGGCTGGTGAGCCTCTGGGTTGAACGCCCGAATCTTCCTCTTCTGCCTTTGTTTTCCAGGAAATGTGATGGATGACGCACAGCCCATAGTTGACAGTTAAGAGTTCTTTCTATTTAATTCATAAAATGTCTCAATCACTGTCTAGTCAAACTGCGCTACTTTTAAAGTCATTCTTTATTCCAGCTTCCTGAATTAAAAGCATCTCCCATTTCTCTTCAGTCTTTCTCACCCAGGATGAATACTCAGCTGGGTATTCTGGAATTTCCAAGGCCATCTCCTTAAAATGCAGTAAGAATTTATCAGCGTCTCCAGCCCCCTCATGAACAGGCCTGGAGGAGAGCAGAATGAAGATGGATGGACCTGCCTCCCGGAGTCCTGAGACCCAAGGGCCGGTCCACCGGCTGCTGTTTCCTTGCAGTTTATTCTCTCTGAGTCTTGGGATCCTCAACCATAAACTGGAGATACCTCTCACCTCACAAGCCCACAGGATCAGATGGAGTGAGTGTTAGTCACTCAGTCTTTACAGCCCCATGGACTGCAGGCCGCCAGGCTCCTCTGTCCACGGGATTTCCCAGGCAAGATTACTGGAGTGGGTAGCCATTCCCTTCTCCAGGATCGAACCCCTCAGGCCCTGCATTGGCAGATGGATTCTTTACCGCTGTGCCACCACAGAGGCCCCCAGACGGAGTAAAGCTCGTGGCAAATTGTAAATTTCTGTGGGATTGTTTTTTGCTGCCGAAACACCCATCCATCACCAGGCAGTTCTTCAAATAAGAGCCAGATCTCTTTCCCCTGGCAAGAATCGTGACTAATATATTCCAGGATGCTTTGCGTGATCCCGGCCTTAAAATAAAACTGCACCCAAGCAGGAATGCAGACTCGGTCCTGCATTCTCCAGCTCTCACTGAGTCTCTCCTCTCTGACGGGCTTCGAGCACAGTGCTCCGAGACGACAGGATGAATGGTGTTAGTCCGCCCTCGGCTCCTTCCCAGTCCAATGCAAGAAGCCAGACGTTCATGTAAAGTGGCTTATGCTTCAAGAGGGGAACGATAACCCAAAAGTGTTAGAAAAGCTGAAAGAAGCAGGGGTTACCTTGAGTTTAGTGAAATTAGGAAAAGCTTTTTGGAGGAGAAAATGCTTGAGTCTTAAAAATTGGCTCATCTTTGGCAGGTGAAGGGAACCATGTGAGCGTGGCTTGGAGGCAGGAAATGGCAGGGTTTGCAGGGACCTGGGAGGAGCATTTTGACTTGACTGAATCAAAGGTCCGTCAAGAGCAGAGGTGAGGGAGCTGGAAAGTCAGACAGATGATGTTTTCTAGGAAAGGACCCCACCAGGGCTTACAGAGGACCTGGAGTGGGTGGCAACCAGAAGCAGGCAGAGCCTCACAGAGGCTGCGGCAACGGCCCAGATGTGAGGATGGCAGCGCCAGGGACCAAGAGACCCCACGGGCGTGTTTAACAGAATCCACACGACTCATCTGAGTAATATAGAAGGTCTGGGACTCTGCAGACTGGTAAGCGAGTCAGGGTTTGTCTCCATGTTGCAAAAGCCCCACATACTCGGCCATTTGACACATCCGCATTAGACGTGTGCTGGGGGCTGAGGACACAGACTGGGGCGGGCTGGGCGGCGGGCAGGGAGGCGGACCCTAAACAGGCACCGCTGTCCAGAAACGAGGGACCAAGAAACAGGGTGACAGGACAGTGTCCTGAGGCAGGACACTGCCGCTCAGGTAGGGAGGTGGCACTGGGCTGAACTTTAACAGCCAGGGCAGACAGAGCTGGTGAAGGAGCCATCTACACAGCTTGGAATCCAAATAGCCATTTAGCGTGTTCCCTTTGGGCATCAAGACGCCAAGGTCCCAGATTTCCATTGTAGTCCAGGGGTCAAGAATCCCCCTGCCATCGCCTGGGACACAGATTCAATCCCTGGTCCAGGAAGATTCCACGTGCTGAGGGGCAACTCAGCCCACGTGCTGCAACTACCAAGCCCATAAGCCATAGCTACCGAGCCCTGAGCCACAGCTACTGAGCCCTGAGCCACCGCTACCGTGCCCTGAGCCACAGATACTGAGCCATGAGCCACAGCTACTGCGCCCAGGCACCTCAGAGCCCCGAGCTCTGCAGCCGAGCAGCCCTGCTTGCTGCAGCTAGAGGAAGGCCGCGTGCAGCAACAAAGACCCAGTCTCAAAGGCGATAAACGTATAAGAAGACCCCACAGTCCCTCTGTGGCCCCTAAACAGGGGACGGGCTCTTGTTTTCCGTCCTGTAGATGCTTCACTTGTCTCTTGTGTATAGTAGACTCTCAATGGCACCCCACTCCAGGACTCTTGCCTGGAAAACCCCATGGACGGAGGAGGCTGGTGGGCTGCAGTCCACAGGGTTGCGAAGAGTCGGACACGACTGAGCGACTTCACTTTCCCTTTTCACTTTCATGCATTGGAGACAGAAATGGCAACCCACTCCAATATTCTTGCCTGGAGAATCCCAGGGACAGGGGAGCCTGGTGGGCTGCCATCTATGGGGTCGCACAGAGTCGGACACTACTGAAGCGACTTAGCAGCAGCAGCAGCCACCTCTAATAACTTCTTTTTTCTCCCACGGTGGTTACAGGCCAGTTTCCCATCTCTTCTTCCAAATAGCTGACCTTTGGGTGTCTGGCTGTGTTTTTATTAAGTTTATCTGAGAGACCAGCTTCATAGGTAAGACTGGGCACTACACAGAAGTGCCCTAAAAGCTCCTAGACGTTGGATGGTTGCGACTGATCCATGGATATATGATAGGGTCATAGGCCACTAGGCGATTTTCACAAAAAGATGAACTTTTCAATCCAAAAGGTGAGTCCACCCATCTGGTCTGACAAATGCTGTTTCTGGCTTGATTCCTCGTCTGAGACCATTTGCCAAAACCCCTTTCATGAATCAGTGGTTAATCTGAGGAGTTCCCAATCAAGTCAGTAGTGCCTTGGTTCCAGGCATAAGATATCAATTTGATTTGGTTATAAAATGTAATATTCTCTAATTCACAGAGGATCTAATCCACGTGCCATCTGGCTTTGGAAGAAAGACCTCTGGGAAAATGCAGGGTCTTGCAGGATGAACGTTTCTCATCTTCTTCCTGATGTCACTCCAGACCTTTCCATTCACACTGAAAGATAATCATCTGTTGAGAGTATTGCCCCTCATTTCAACAACACTAAGCTTGTTCCACCTGGTTTACTTGGACTTGGATTCTCTCGTCCTCTTGCCCTGACTAATCGTCTCAGACCTCATCAGGTGGTCCCTGCTCCGTGGTCAAGGGCTGTGAGTGAAAACACCCTGCTTACTGTGACTTTCTTGATCTTCCGAAACCCCCGGTTTAGCTCTCGTGACCTGGAGGTGGGTGGTGGTGGTGGTGGTGGTTTAGTTGCTAAGTCATGTCCAGCTCTTGTGACCCCCATAGACTGTAGCCCGCCAGGCTCCTCTGTCCACAGGATTTCCCAGGCACGGATACTGGAGTGGATTGCCATTTCCTACGCCAAGGGATCTTCTGGATTGATCCCATGTCTCCTACACTGCGGGCGGTCTCCGGCACTGCAGGCACATTCTTTACTCTCTGAGACCCCAGGAAGGCCCCTAACTCCTCTTTCTTTGTGCCATTTTGTTCTCACACACGAGACCAATTAAGCCCACAGAGGTGACTTGTCCAAGACCCAGGATCCCTGTCTACTGAGTGCATCCTGCTCAAATATTGAGCAGCCCAGCACCCACCACTGTGTATGGTAACGACCCTTGAACGTCCACGTGGCCTCTCTGCCTGGCTGTCCAGCCTCTTCCCCTCTCCTGTCTCAGCCATCACGTCCAGTGGAGCGAGGGTGTCTTGAGTTCTCTGAGCCTGTCGTGACCCAGAGGGCCTTACCTGGCCTCCTTGGATCTGCCCCTCGACTCATGGGTGGGGTTCAGGGAGACTGACTACCCCGGGAGGACGTGTGTGGAATTTGTACTATGTGCTTATATGAGTCTGTCTGGGTAAGAATCCAAAGTTTTCATCAGCTTCTCAAAGAAGTCAGTGGTACCTCCCCTCCAAAAAAAAGTGTTAAAATTCATTTTACACACTGGTTTCCTTCCCCAGAGTGTCCTGGTTGCTCCTCCTGACCTGTGATGTGACGTTGCTCTGTCATTTCTCTTCAGAACTTAAAACCAAATACTGACATCAGGACTCAGATTTCCCTTCCCACAGTGGTTTATGGTTCTCTTCTTTCCGAGTATTCACTCCAAGGGGAGAAGCCAGAGTATTCCTAGGGTGGCGTTTACATATACAACTAATATGTGAGAACCCATTCCAGCTGACCGCACGTTGTCTGTAAACCTTAATCATTCCCCTTGGAGTAGGTTTAAAGCCCCACCTTGGCACAAGGGGCTTCGCAGGTGGTGCCAGTGGTAAAGAATCAGCCTGCCCATGCAGGAACCACAGGAGACCGGGGTTTGATCCCTGAGTTGGGAAGATCCCCCAGAGGAGGGCATGGCAACCCACTCCAGTATTCTTGCCTGGAGAATCCCATGGACAGAGGAGCCTGGTGGGCTGCAGTCCACGGGGTCTCAAAGAGTCAGACACGACTTAGTGACTAAGCAACAAAATGATAACACAGACACATTTTGGGGTGTCGCCAGTGGAGGGGTCCCCCTGGGTAGAAGCCTGGGAGGCTGTTAAGCAACCTACAATATACAGGGCGGCCCCCACAGTAGAGAATCATCTGGACCATCTGGATCAACGTTGCCGGGGCTGAGGATCTCTGCTCCAGAGCCAGCTGTTCCCATTCTTCATGCCAGCTCAGCTTTCACCTCCACCAAGCGCCCACAGTTCTTTCTCCCCTCCTGTTGCTCCCAGACACCCAAAGTCCCGGTTCCCCCGAGCGTGGATCTCCAGTGGCACTCTTAGCTCTTCGCAGGCTGTAAAAGTCGACAAGGATACATTTATACCTGATCCATCCGCGCTCTCGCAGAGGCCAGCCTGGAGCTGAGTGCCCCGGGCAAGGGCGCTCAGATACGGGTCACCTGCATGCACGGGGAGTGCCTACATCTGCCTCTTCTCCCAGATGTCAGTTCCGAGGAATCCGGAAGACAGGAGGTGCTCACTTCAGAGGGGGACCCGCCAGCCATGTCTGGAAGAGACTCAGGCAGCACCAAGCCTCTACCAGCCGCAGGAGAGGAGCCAGCAGAAAAAGAGATGAAGCAACACGGCAAGAAATAAGATTCTGTGTGCAAACAGAGGCTCCCTACAAAAACACTGCAATCAGGAAGGACGAATGGCTGGCTGGGCGCTTGACCAGATTTAGAGGTGAGTCAGGGCCACTGGCACCTCATTAGTAACCTCTGCTACCCTGAGTCCCAGCCCTAGCAGAGCAGAAACTGGGAGTTTAGGGGCAGCCACACGCGGGGGCTGGGCTGGCTCCCAGCAGAAGGGCCTGGGCCGCTCCTGGGCTGGAGCAAAGACGTGCCAACTGGTAACTCAGCTTTTTCTCTGCAAGCCCCTGAGCTGTGCGTGAGGCTGAGTGTCCCGCAGGCCTGGGAAACTCATCGTCTAAAGAAATAGGCTCAGTTATGTCCAGCTCCTGCCCCTCCTCCCGAGCTCTCGGAGCAGGCGCTCTGCTGGACCCCAGCTTTACCTGCCTGGAGGCTGAGATGGCAACACGGTCTGTGGAGTCCCGGCTCTGAACCCCCAAGAGCAGGCAAGGGGAGCTGGTGGGCCTCTTGTGAAAGGACTGATTGGAGACAGGTGGGGACGAAAAAGAAGCTGCTCAAAGCTGCAGTCAGAGCCCAAACCCGCAGAGCATTTGGCAAGTCCTCCGGGGAGCATTTGTCACTTTGCCAGCCTGACGGGCCTCACGATTAATAAAGCAGCGTCCCCCCAGCCAGGCCAAGCCCCCTCCCCCACAGCGAGGCCAGGCCCCCCTCCCCTCCAGCCAGGCCAGGCCCCCCTCCCCCCCAGCCAGGCCAGGCCCCCCTCCCCTGTGCCATCCAAGCCTCTGTTCCCACGTGCTGTCATTCACGCCCGGTCCTGGGCCGATGCGGGGAGAGAGGGAGACAAAAGGAGCCTGCTGTCTGCCTCACCTGGATGCTGGCGGCTGCAACAGAGACAGGGTAGGGCAGAGTCCAGACGGGGAGGGCTGCTGAGGGCCCCCACTCCCATCTAGGCTCCAAACCGGCCTCTCAAACTGGAACTCTGAACCAGCCACAAACACAAGCGATATGTGTGCTTTGCAAGTTTCTAGTAGCCACGTTAAAAACACATACCAAGAAATTAGCTCTAATACTACATTTAATCCGATATATCCCCAACATTATCATGTTTGGGATCCCTAACATGCAATCAATATAAACAGTGAGATGGATAATTCACATTCTTTTTATCAGATCAAATCTTTGAGATTCAGTGTGCTTTTTGACACTTACAGAATCTCTCCATCCAACCCAGTCACTCATTCCCGTGCTCGCTGAGGGGGGCGGATCTAGACTGATTCAGCACTTTCGGAAAGCCCCAGTAGACGCCCCAGGCACGAGGGTATCGTGTGTGTGTGTGTGTGTGTGTGTGTGTGTGTGTGTACTCAGCTGCCCGATCACGTCCGACTCTTTGCAAACCCATGAACTGTAGCCGCCCCGCCCCCCCAGGCTCCTCTGTCCGTGGGATTCTCCAGGCAAGAATACTGGAGTGGGTTGCCATGCCCTTCTCCAGGGGATCTTCCGAACCCAGGAATCGAACCCTCATCTCCTGCATTGGCAGGTGGGTTCTTTGCCACTGTGCCATCTGGAAAGCCCAAGGTATCATATATATGATGGCGCTAAAATAGCCCCTGAAACAAGGAGAAGGGAATTGTCTAATTTACTAGAATTTCCCCACAAGGGGCGCAGATACCAACTGCGGTTGGGAGACTCGCTTTCGGAAGCTCACTGGGGCAAGAATGCGGGTAGGAGTTGGCGGCACAGAGAATGTTGGGGTGACTATAGGTGGAGGCCTGAGCTCCAGCCTTTCAGGTGCGCCTGTGACACCTGAAGCCATAAGGAACCACGAGAGGGGACTCAGGGAGACGGGCCGGCAGTGACTCCTTCATTATTGGAAAGATTCCAGCAGCGCCAGTGGCCAGTGAGGGGGACTGAAGAAACTGAGCCACTCGCAAGAAAGGACATCTTGTCATGACTGAAATACTGTTTATTTTATATTCAGTTCAGTTCAATCGCTCAGTCGTGTCCGACTCTTTGCGACCCCATGAATCGCAGCACGCCAGGCCTCCCTGTCCATCACCAACTCCCGGAGTTCGCTCAGACTCACGTCCATCGAGTCAGTGATGCCATCCAGCCATCTCATCCTCTGTCGACCCCTTCTCCTCCTGCCCCCAGTCCCTAATAAAGAACTGTGAGGTGGGAAAGAAAAGCAGGACTGAGTGGAATCGCTTAGAAGAGCTGATCTATATTTAACAAGTGCAAAGGGAAAATGTGACCAAATTGCCATTGTTTTTACTAGGTAGCAGCCTTATGGGCAACGGCACCCCACTCCAGTGCTCTTGCCTGGAAAATCCCATGGGCAGAGGAGCCCGGTGGGCTGCAGTCCATGGGGTCGCGAAGAGTCGGACACGACTGAGTGTCTTCACTTTCCCTTTTCACTTTCATGCATTGGAGAAGGAAATGACAACCCCCTCCAGTGTTCTTGCCTGGAGAATCCCAGGGACGGGGGAGCCTGGTGGGCTGCCGTCTGTGGGGTCGCACAGAGTCGGACATGACTGAAGTGACTTAGCAGCAGCAGCAGCAACATTATGGGTAATTTTTCTGGACTTTCCAATGCTTTTCTGATAAACATGTGTTACTCTGGATCTAGAAAAAAGAGCTAGAATGAAAAACAAAATCCAATGACTCACTTGCCAGAATTCCCCTTCTTGTGTAAACTACTCAGTCACGCATGGGTGTGGGCAGTGTGTGTGTCTGTGCAGGTATGCAAGTGTGCGTGGGTATGTGTGTCCATGGGTGTATATGTGTCTTTCTGAGCCTGGTCTGAGCCTGGTCCCCACTACCACTCAGCAGATCTGGCAAGAGGCAGCTTCTTCCATTGGAACATAATAGTTTCCTTGGATTCTGTTAATTGGCTGAAATAACCTTTCTGCAGCCATTCTGGATTCATTTCTAATCCCCAGATCCCCAAGTGCTTGTTCGGAGACTTCGTCTTTGGTGAATGCTTCCAGCAAAGTATAGAATGGTTTTCCCCCGCACTTTATGTGTAAATAAGACAATAAATCACCTCTGATCTCCATGCCCTCAATACAGAGGCAAAGAACGCGAGGTGATTTGCAGCGGAACCTGAAGCTACGTCGCTGCCCTGCATCTCATCACAGCAGGCTGAGTGCACAGCTGTTCAGAGGGTCATGTTCCAACTGCCTGATTCATGTTAGAGGCAAAGGGGATAAAGACAGCTGACAGTAAATTGAGAGCAGAGATCTTAAACTATTTAGGAAAAAAAAAAATCCCAAGTGATGATTAAAAGAACATTGAATCATTAAACATTTACAGTTGTAACCTATTCGGCTAAGAGACACATGCTCAGAGGACCAGTTTAGAAAACAAAAATCATGTTGTGGGAACTCTTTTTTTCCAGCAATACGGCAGTTGTGGCAGCCCACAAGAAAAGCACATCCTAATGCTTTTAAACGCTGGGTCAGCTCTCTGGGCAAATGCTCCCAGTGAAAAAGAGTTAAAAATCTGGCTTAAAAGAACAGCAGGAGATGAGTGAATAAAGAAGTGGTATTTTATTTCCACATATGTACACACACACGTGCGATGGAATATTATCCATCCATAAGAAAAGAAATCTTGCCATTTGCAGCAACATGGAAGGGCACTGCGGGCCTTATGCTGCGTGAGACGAGCCAGACGCGCTTGCCTACTCTCAGCCCTGTGTGACCCCGTGGACCGCAGCACTCCAGGCTCCTCTGTCCATGGGATTCTCCAAGCAGGAATACTGGAGTGGGTTGCCGTTTCCTTCTCGGGGGGATCTTTCTGACTGAGGAATGGAGCCCTCCTCCCTTGTGTCTCCTGCATTGGCAGGCGGATTCTTTACCACTGGCCTCACCTGGGAAGCCAAATAAGTCAGATGGAGGAAGACACATGCTGTGTGCCCTCACATGTGAAATCCTGGAAAACAAAGAGCGCCTGGACGCAGAGAACGGATCAGCGATTTCCAGAGGCAGAGGTAGGAGGGAGGGAGCGAAATGCATAAAGGGCCAGAAGGCAAAAATCCCCAGTGAGAGAATAAAGGAATCAAGGGCTGTAACTCACAGCACGGCGACTATAGCACTAATACTGTATCACATTCTTGAAAGTTACTTGGAGAGTAAATTTTAAAAGTCCCCTTGAGTGGGAAATGGCAACCCACTCCAGTACTCTTGCCTGGAAAAATCTGTGGACAGAGGAGCCTGGCGGGCTACAGTCCACAGAGTCGCAAAGAGTCAGACCTGACTGAGCACAAGCAAGGGTCTCCCTCAATCCAGGGTGATCTCATCTCAAAATCCACAATCACACGCGCAAAGATTGTTTTTCCAAACAAGATCACCTTTGCTGGTTATGGGGGTTACCACTTCGGCATACCTTTGGGGACACTATTAAACGTGCTGCAGTCTGGTAAAAATAAATAAATAAATGCCCTCAACACAAGAAAGAAAAATGTTTTTTAACTATGTGTGAGGATGGACGCTAACTAGACTTACTTTGGTAATCACTTCTCAATGAATATAAATATCCAATCATTATGTTGCATACCTGGAACTAACATAATGTTACATATCAATTACACCTCAATAAAAAATGAAAAAAAAAAACAAAGAAACTAGAAAAGAATAAGAAATTAAATACAAATAAAATAGAAGGGAGGAAATAATACAGGTAAGAGCAGGAAGCAATGAACTACAAAATAAATGAGCAGGAGAGAAAACCCACAAAGTCAAAGGTTGGTTCTTTGGAAAGACTCCTGGTGGCTCAGTGGTAAAGAATCTGCCTGCAGTGCAGGAGATGCCTGTTCATTCCCTGGGATGGGATAATCCCCTGGAGAAGGACATGGCAACCCACTCCAGTATTCTTGCCTGGGAAATCCCATGGACAGAGGAGCCTGGTGGGCTACAGCCCATGGGGTCACAAAAGAGTCGGACATAATGTAGCAACTAAGCAACAATGAGATTGGACCCCCCCCAGTCGGACTTATCAGGACTAAGAGATAAAGAGGAAGGAGGAGAATGTAGATGGACAATGTCAAGACTCAATGTGTATTAAAAAGACAATAACAGGGTATTATAAACAATTTTATGCCAATACATTTGCAACATAGATGAAATGGGCAAATCTCTTGAAAAGCACAACTTACTAAAATTGTCATCAAAAAATAGGAAAGGCCCTCTAGATCTGGTAAAAGTAACTGAATCCGTAATTAAAAACCTTTCCGCAGAGAGAAGTCTAGTCCCAAGCAAGACTGCTTGTAAACTCCCCCGTACATCTCTTACACAAACTCTTTTAGAAAACAGCTAACACAGGAGTACGTTCCAATGTGTTTTACAAGGCCTTGATACCATGATCTGGCAAAGATATAATAGGAAAGTAAAATTATAGGCCAATTTCTGTCAGACTAAGATGTAAAAATTCAAAACCGAATAGTAACAGATCAAACCGAGCAAGTGTGGTTTATTCCAGGAAGGCAAGATTGATTTAACATTCAAAACCTGTCAGTGCGATTCACCACAGTAACAGAATGAGGGACACACATAATCATCTCAATAGATTCAGAAAACGTATTTGATAAAATTTCATACTCATTTATAATAAAATTTTAAAAGAACTTAGCAAACTAGACCTAGAGGAATATTTCCTTAATCTGGTAAAGAGAAAATTCAAAAGCCTGCCGCCATAATATGCACCAAATTGAAATATTGAGCACTTTTCCCGACCTTCAGACTGAACCAGATAAGAATGGCCACGATCGTTACTTCTTTCGACTGCTTTGGTTGCATTAGTCTCTGTAAAGTGGCCAGAAAAATAAAAGATATAAACTTTCTGTAAAAAAAATTTTTTAAGGTAAAATAATGGCTGTGTACATAAAATGCTCAAAACCATCTACAAACTCTCAGAATCAGTGGTTGAATTTAGCAAGGTTATTTCATACATGGTTAATATACAGAAGTCCAATCAGGTATTCTAGAAGGTGGCTCAAAGGCTAGCTGCTGCTGCTGCTGCTGCTGCTCAGTCACTTCAGTCGTGTCCGACTCTGTGACCCCATAGACGGCAGCCCATCAGGCTCCCCCGTCCCTGGGATTCTCCAGGCAAGAACACTGGAGTGGGTTGCCATTTCCTTCTCCAAAGCAGGAAAGTGAAAAGGGAAAGTGAAGTCGCTCAGTCGTGTCCGGCTCTTCGCGACCCCATGGACTGCAGCCCACCAGGCTCCTCCGTCCACGGGATTTTCCAGGCAAGAGTACTGGAGTGGGGTGCCGTTGCCTTCTCCGAAAGTCTAGCTAACCTTGACCTTACTTTCTCCATCCAGCTGATGTTAGTGGAGACAGAAGTGTGGCTGGAGCCACCTCCACGTTCGTTACAGGAGGATGAGGGGGTGCCCCCAAAAGGGGGAGCAAGTCCTTTGTCTAGAGAAGCAAGTCTTTGGGGAGTTATTGGTTATGAACAGAAGACCCAAGGTGATGGCTGCAATGAGGAATTCTGGTAAGAGAAAACTGAAGTTCTGTGTATCGTAATATGAAAGGCTAGTCCCCGTGAAGTGGATAATGATCTACTTTTGAACACCTTTCAGCTCCTGGAAAAAGGTCAACAGAGGGCATGAAAAGGACCCTGGCTGTAACTGGACTCCAGAAATGTGCTGAGAGGCAGGGCCTGAGGAGTATTTTGAGTTGTTTCCTAATTTGCATCTTAACTCCTCTCTAGAAACCAAGGAAATGGCAACCCACTCCACTGTTCTTGCCTGGAGAATCCCAGGGACGGGGGAGCCTGGTGGGCTGCCGTCTATGGGGTCGCACAGAGTCGGCCACGACTGAAGCGACTCAGCAGCAGCAGTAAGCACCAATGGTTTCAGCAAACGTTCATTAGCTGTTAATTAGGGTCTGGTTTATTTTGGCACTTTCTTAGGGAGCAAAGGAAAGGCTAGGATGGTGCTGGCAGGTGACTGTCCACAGGAAGCCCGGAGGCAGTAAAGAGGTGTTGGGAGGAGCCGGGCAGAGAGCCCAGCTGCCAGCGTGGCCAGGACAAGGTGATGCCTGGAGACCACAGCTGATGCGCGTTCGCTGGGAACCCTCAGAAACACTCAGGAGGGGACTGAACTGGCGTGCTGCAATTCATGGGGTCGCAAAGAGTCGGACACCTGAGCAACTGAACTGAATTGAAATGAACTTACTGAAACCGAATATGGGGTGTGGACTAGAGTTATCCTATTCGGTTAGCAAGAGAATGGTTGCCTCTCAGTTATCTGCAGACTTGGGGACATTCAGGTTACACTGAATTACTGTACTGATAATAAGTAACATTCATGGCAAAATAAAACACTATATAGTTTGCAAAGCATTTCTTTGTTTGCTATATCATTTCACAGATGATTCATTACATGTAAGTTTCCAAACCTATCCCGATATTTGGAAAAGAATTATTTTCCCTGAACAGCGCATGTAAAAACATTTAAACAGACCCTAGCACCATCTTAGAATAGAGTTACGTAGTTATTCGTCCAGGACTAGCTCAGTTAGTAAAGAATCTTCCTGCAATGCCAGAGACCTGGGTTCGATTCCTGGGTTGGGAAGATCCCCCGGAGAAGGAAATGGCAATCCACTCCAGTATTATTGCCTGGAGAATCCCATGGACAGAGGAGCCTGGCGGGACCCCCATGGGGTCACAAGAGTCAGACACGACTTAGCGACTAAACCACCACCGCCACACAGTTATTTGTTACAATTAGTAAGTAATTCATTCTCTGTGCAATAAAGCCAACCTCCAAACCCATTTGAAATAAGACTTTGACTATCCTGAGCTCTTCAGGAGCATCATTTTTAGGAGCCTGTTGACCCTCCCTCGTGGCTTAGCCAGGTGGCCTCTGAGCTTCCTCCTCTCAGATGTCAGGACACATGGAAATGGGGTAGAGAAGACAAAAAAGAGCTTCCGAAAGACTTCCACCGCAAGGACTAACCTGAAAAGACCGCAGCGGAAACGGAGGTCCTGATGGTGATGAGAGCAGGGACAGCAGGAAATGGTGTTGGCTGTGTCCATGAATATACTTATCTGGCTCTTCTTCCCCTAAACCAGCGGTCACCAAGCTTTTGGCACCAGGGTCCAGTTTCTTGGAAGACAATTTTTCCACCAGACCAGGGAGCAGAGGATGGCTTCAGAATGCTTCAAGCACAGGACATTTACTATGTACTTGATTTCTGTTATTACTACACCAGCTCCTCCTCAGATCATCAGGTGTTAGATCACAGAGGCTGTGGACCCCCAACCTAAACGGAAGCTCATCAATCAGTCCTCTCCTCCTCAACCAAGCGTTGACCTCATATTCCCAGGTGGCGCTAGTGGTAAAGAACCTGCCTGCCAGTGCAGCAGACGTAAGAGCTGTGGGTTCGATCCCTGGGTTGGGAAGATCCCCTGAAGGAGGGCATGGCAACCCACTCCAGTGTTCTTGCCTGGAGAATCCCCATAGACAGAGGAGCCTGGCGGGCTACAGTCCCTGGGGTCGCAAAGAGTGGGACGTGACAGCGCAGGCACACACACATGTGTTAACTACATTAACCCCAAGAGCACTTAAAAAGTTCAGCCGATGCAGCCACAGCAAGCTAGCAATGAAGCTCTGCACCGTGAACAGGAGGTCAGGCCGCAGAAAACTCTTCTGGAGGATAAGACTAGTGCCGCGGTATCATCTGTTTAAGTTAAAAACAAGACTGCTTTATGCTAATATAGAAAGAACACGCTTCCAAAATTTGCTTTATTCATTAATAAAAAAACCTGGCAGAATTGCAAAGCTCATTCAAAGAGAGCTGGAAAGACTGAGTCCTGGGCGATATAATGCTGTAATAAGATTGTCAAGTTAGACATAACACGGATTTTCTATCTGCAGGGCAACGAAACCAAAACTTCTGTCACTGTCGTTTCTAAAGAAGACAATAAAATGAATCCCTCCTGGACACACAAAACCGTCTCCAGCTTGTAAATCTCCACGTCAACCTTTAATTTCTAACACCTGTTGTTGTTGTTGTTGTTTAGCCATTAAGTACTGTCCGGTTCTTTTGCAACCCTGTGGACTGTAGCCCGCCTGGCTCCTCTGTCCATGGGATTTCCCAGAGAAGAATACTGGGGTGAGTTGCCATTCCCTTCCCCAGGGATCTTCCCAACCCAGGAATCACACCCAAGTTTCCTGTACTGCAGGCAGATTCTCTATCACTGAGCCACGTGGGAAGTGCTTCTGACACCTAACCAGTCGTAGAAAGTAAGTGAGACAAGGAATGACTCCCTTTAGACGATGCTTGAAAATGACGATAAAAGGACACGGTCATCCTTTTCCTTATCCAATGCGGGGGTATTTTTTCTCAAGACTTAGAATACACAGGACAATGAATAAAATAAGCGTTCGGTGTGTGGCTGTAAGAATTTAGCCCTTTCACCTGCATATTGCAACAAGCTGCTCTGGCATTTCTGTACTTACTGGTGTGTCTGTTTAAAATGACTCATTTCTACAACAAGCATAGAGACCCCAGGGCTGTCTTGCTCCCCAGAAGGAAGGATCTTCATGGAAACCTCTAAACTGCCTTCCTTTGCTATCATGACGTCGTCAAGGCTCTACCGGAAGGCGCACAGGGTTCCGAGCATTCAGACTTTCCCCTTAACCGGTGAAATTTAAAGAGCTTGATGGTCAAGTCTTTCAAGAAAAATACAGAAATAGATCTTCAAGAAAGCAGGTCAGGCCAACTCAGAAGGGGAAAAAAAACCACCGTATCCTTGGCAGGAACAGTTAGTTCATTTGACTTTTTCTAAGAACTTTGGCCTTGGGGCAGCCTCGGGAGGTGTGCCCACGCTCGCTGGGCTGTCTGCCTCTGGACGCGTCTGGGCCATTATGATGTTCCCGGGGAAGTGCCATGGTGCTCACAGTGGGGGTCTCTCCCCTGCTCAGACCCCGAGCCAGAACTGACCACACAGCTCGTCAGGGAAGGAGAGAAACTGTAGGTCTGCAGCCATAACGTCCTGTAGGGATGTTTGGAGCCAAGCAAAGGCTGCTATAAAAGCCAACAAATGAAAACTTGGCGCTCGGAGACTGCCTCGTGTCCAGGCTGGTTTGGAATCTTCCATCAGAGGCCGCGAATGCTAACAATGTTGGTACTGGTAGTCACTTCACCTAAACAGATGTTCTGAGCCCTGTGGGGGCTGTGGCGGGGCTGGAGACCCCCTCTTCCCTTGGCAGTGGGAACTTGCTGCCCAGGGCCTCTCCCTGTGACCACGTGGGAACAGTGGCCGGGTGTTGCCAAAGCTTCTCGTGTTTTTTAAGCTGGAAACTCAATGTGTGTGTGTGCAGTCTCCTAGTTTCAACTTTGATTCCTTTTTTTTTTTTTCCCTTAATGTTAAGGAAAAGCGAAGAAAACACATCTCTGAGCCAGGAGGTAGTGCCGTCCGCAGGGATGGTTCCCTTTCTCTCAGAACCAGCATCCCCAGGGGTCCCAAAACACCCTGCTTCCAGATCATCTGTTCCCCATCCCCAGTACCTCGTCAGCAGGGTATTTTTCTGTCTTGCTTCTTTGGGTGGAAGACGCTCAGGCAAACTTTTTTAATATAATTTTATGCATTTTTTTTTTTTTTTTTGGCTGTGCTGGGTCTTCGCTGCTGCCCGGCTCTCTCGCGTCGCTGTCAGGGGTCTGCCGTCCAGCTGTGACGCACTGGCTTCTCTTCGCAGGGGCTGCTCTTGCTGCCAAGCATGGGCTGGGGGGTGCTTGGGCCTCAGCCCTTCAGGGCTCGGGCTCAGCAGTTGTGGCTTCCGGACTCTAGAGCACTGGCTTCCAGAGCTGTGGGTCGCGGGTTTAGTTGCTCCGAGGCACGAGGGATCTTCCCAGAACAGGGATCGAAGCTGTGTCCCCTGCACTGGCAGGCAGATTCTTTACCACTGAGCCACCAGGGAAGCCCCCGGGCAAACTTTTGATTCAGTCTCTCCTAAGGTTTGCCTTTCAAATCATCTTTCTTCACTTGATCTCTCCTGAAGACTTTGGATGAGTAACGTTTTACCTCTTGGCATCCAGAGAACGCACCCTAATTTGAGCCTGGCATCCCACCACCGCTTGTATGAACAAAGATTCTGGGCTAATGTGTGAATGTGTGAGAGAGAGACAGAGGCGGGGTGTTGGGGGGCTGGGGCCCTGGAGGGATTAGTAAGAAGAATGTTGAATTGAGTTCAGAGAAATGGGTTTGTTCCAAAACACAGGCTGGGATATGAAGAGCAGGGAACACTGAGGCCTTGAACCTGACAGATCACGGCTGTTTTCTTAGCCACATTGCATGACACTTACTAGCAATGGCTCTCAGCCCTGGCCGCACGTGACGACTCAGGAAGCCTTTATTTATAACATAGAAATCACTGGGCACCACCCTCAAAAATTCTGATTCAACTTGTCTGGACTACACGACTTGACTTCAGTACTTTTTAAAAGTTCTCCTCTGATCCCAATGCACAGCAGGCTTACGAACCGCGGAGCAGGGAAAAGTCCCTGAAACCTGGCACTCGCCCTCGGCCTCTGCAAGGATTAGTCACAAGATTAGGTCACCACTGACCTTCGACACCCCCTGAAACAAGCTCAGGGCAGAGATCAGGAACGGGGCCCCCTGTGCTCCAGGGGAAACTGGCAGAACAAGCCTTCAGATGGTTGTGTTTCAGGAGAAGCTCTCACGAGCCCAGTTTCTTGCATCTCCGTAGAAAAGCACTCAGATCACTGATGGAGACCCCGCTCCTGTGACCAGCAGCAACCTTCTGCCAAAATGTGTGTTCGCCTGCACCCACCCCCTCTTCACCAGAGTCCTGTACAACACTGATCCTTCCCCTGCCTTCTGGAGCACTTTGCGACTATCCGAAATGTTGCGTCCTTGGCTAGAGTCCTCGTTTTGCCCCAGAGGAAACAGCATGCTGTGTCGGAAGGCAGATTTTAAAGCCGGCGTCACAGCAAGCTTCGGCTCTGCCTCCACAGCTCTGCGATCTCTGCCAACATGCCTGGGATATCTGAGGCTCACTCAGTCATGGAAACACAGAGACAAGCGCCGACTTCACGAGGCTGTGTGCAATGAAGCACTGTTGGCAACGTGCTTAGTAAGTGCACACTGAATTACGGCTGTTATTATTATCAGCAGGGGTGAGGGAGAATTTGCTGACCGTTCGTTATTTAACAATATTTTAAATAATCTTGTCATTTAAAAATAACATGCTAAGCATCCATATAAAATCCACCTCCGTAAAATGTGCGCTTTCTAAAAGTATTATCTTGACAAACCACTTTGACAATGACAGAAACTGCAGTTCCATAGCTCCTTCAAGAGTTGTCACATGGACACCTGAGAAGAATAAGCCCTTCCTGCTCATGGTAACAGGCTGGGAAGCAGCAGGAAATGAAATGCTCTTGGCTATTATGTGCACGACACGCTATTGAGCCATCCTAGCAATAACCCAAGTGCAAATTCAAACAATAGTGAAATACCTTTGTGGTGTATCAAACTGTCAAGAACTTTTTTTCAACAGCAGCATGAAGAAATTTTGGGTTTGATGCACTTGTGATATGATAGCAAATTGGTGCACAGTTCTTACAGAAAAATTTAGTCATGTTTATCAAAAGCTTTAAAAATATGGATATGTTTCAGTTCAAAGATTTCACTTCTAGGGATTAATCCTAAAGGAAAAGTATTCAGAGATCCATGAAGTTTCACATACAATCATCTTTATTGCAATGCTATTTAAAATAGTAGGAAGGTTGGGAAACAAATGCCAATTAAAATTTCAGTAAATTATGGTGCATCTCTATAACGAAGTACCATCTATCATTTCTAAACCATGCTTTCCAAGGTTACCAAATGGAAAAGGAAAATGCCCACCAAACACTGTAAGTAATACACATACCTCCAGATAGGGAAAAAAAAAAAAAAGGGTAAAAATCCAAAATGTTAGTCATGATTATCTTTGGGTGATAGGATTGACAGACTTCTGCATTTTTCCGAATTTTCCAAAATAAACTGACATCACTGTCTTCAGTAGCATATTCTGTAATCTCTCACCCCCTCCATTTAATATTTAATCCATTTTATGCAAAGCTGAGAATTACAAGAGCAGAGGCGAGAGTGTGTATGTCTGTGTGTCTGTGTGTTTGTGTGTGGGTGTATCGCAGAACTTGGAGTGGGAAGGTGCTGGGAACACGATTTCCCAGGGGTTCTGTGACTGGGCTGCACTTTACAATCATCTGGGGGAAATCCGTAAATCCCAGTGCACAGGCTCCTCCCCCTTCCCTAAACCAAGTGAATCAGAGTCTCTGGGGTGGGGCAGGCAGCAGCGCTTTTTAAAACTCCCCAAGTAACCCATAATATGCAGCCCATGTTGTAACCACAGTCGCCTCTCCCAAGTCATCCAACTTTCTCTCTGATTGTCGCCGACACTGTAAAACCATGCCTTACCACCTCCCATACCTGCTTTAGAACTTCTCTTTGGACGGAGTTGAGAACCAGGGTGATAGACTGAGTTCCTTTCATTCACCCTGGAGTGGCTTTGTCCTTCTCGCTGCTTATTTTAATACATCACAGAGCAGCCTCGTGAGAACGGATTGGCCTCCTAAAGCCATTCGATGGGCCCTGAAGTGAGAGCTCTACGTGCTTTTTGGCCCAGCGACTCATTCCAGCTCTTGTGTTCTTCACTGCGCTCTTCTTTGGGGCAATCATCTGTGTGCATCGGGGTGCAGAGCCCTGAGGGTGGGCTCACGTTTGACACCTGACCACTCCCAGCACTTTGCATCATGCCTTGCACACACTCTATGTACGGCCCTCCAACATTTCTAGGGTCTTTCACTTCCACTAAATAGAAATATTTTAAATGTTAACATGCCTTTCCGCTGCCTCTGTATTTTGTTCACATTTCTGGAGCAATCCTGAGACAAACATCTCCTCCGCCTCGTGTGGTTTTTACCACACTCTGCTTGACACACTGCCTCTCGAGAATGCTCCCTCTGGGTTTGGTTTCCGTGGAAATCTGTCTCTGGGGGAGACAAGCGTTTTTGCCAAAGGTGAACCATCAAGGCTCATTGCTTCTGTGTGAAGAAGTCACCAAAGGACTTGGAGTTGGGCAGGAGTGGCCCCAGCCCCCGGGAAAGCTGACACACTCCATGCCCGTACAACCCTGCACACTCAACCCAAGACAGAAGCAAACTAACAGGGTCACCTTATCACCTGGAATCAAGCGTGCCAGCTTTGCTTGCTCGTGGTCCAAAACACTTGCTTTTCCAGGAGGGAAGATGGGAAGGGGACCCTGGAGAAGCCTGAGGCCTGGGCCGCCCCAAGGCGAGACAGGTGGGGCTGTTATTCAGAGCACAGGCTGGGGTGCAGTCCTAGCCATGTCCACAAGGTGTCACAGTCATTCTGTAGAACAGGGTCCCCAGCCTTCAGGACCTAACGCCTGGTGATCTGAGGTGAAGCTGATGCAGTAAGAGTAGCAGAAACGACAGGCACAGTGGAATCTTCTAGAACCATCTGGAAACCATCCCCTACCCTGGTCCATGGAAAAACTGGTCCCCGATACCAAAAATGCTGGGGCTGTGGCTACAGAAGGTGATTCCTCATCATCTTCACGAGGAAAACCCACACCAGTGCACCGTCTTCCAAGACGCAAGGAGACTCAGAAAGCCCAGGGATGCTGGTGTGGAGAAGGGAGCTGCGACCGCACGGACAGAGGCCATGCAGACGGAGCCCCTGGCCCGCCTAGAGCACACCCACGGTTCAGACAGACCCAGGTTCAAGATGCAGCCCCAAAGAGGCACCTGGATTCACTGCTAACAGGAATGGTGACTGGTAGAGATGTTACAACAGCTGTCTTAACTTTCAGATGCTTTCATCTGTGGTTTTAAATATGCATGCATCCTTAAAACTAACTCCCCAACCTAATAACTAATTCTTGGTCACGCAGGCAATCAGGAATATTTGGAAATGAACTGTCGGAGGAGGCAGGGACAAGAGCACGTGCCCAGCTGCATTTCAGGATTCTCAGAGATCATCCCAGACCGCAATAGAAACGTCCATCTCTGAGCTCTGCTAGTTGCTTTGCCCACAGTGGCAAACTTTTCGATAAACCACTTTGATTACACAGAGATATTCTCTGAAACCTCTTAATATATACACATGAGCTTCTACCTAACTATACACACACCACGTGCAAGACACTGAGAAATCAAAGATAAATAATATTGGGGACCTCCTTTCCAGGAACTCAAAATCTAGGTTTTGAGACAGTTTTATAACCAAAGATGCTGGTAGTGGTGGGACCATCAGCTACTGGAGTGAGATATCTACCCCTCCCCCAGAGGGGGAAACATGATGGGTACCTTGAGCACTAGTTATGAGTAGTATCTCCTCCCAAGCAAGAAACTACAGAAGATGCCCCTAATTTGGGGAAATATCCTAGGAGGGAAAAACACTTTGTAAGTGGTGCCAAGATCCATAGGTTTCAGTCTGACCAGAAGGCTTGTGCTGGTCTCCTAGAGCTGTTACTGTGCCCCAAGCAAGCCAAGAAGTAGGACCAGCAGAACCCGAATCAGTTGGCTCTCATTGTTCAGCCACCGTGGACCATCCGAGGCCTAAGCATTGCAGCAAGTCAGGAGGGTAAAGTTCGTAAATCATAATAACTCTGTTAGGCATCACACCAGTGTTAGCCTAAAACAATAAAAGTCAATTATTTTTTACCAGCAAAACAACTTGATACAGGTGCGGGGAAGAACTGCAATTTGGGGTTCGCAAGTGGGGCAAAGCCACCTGCAAGTCTGATAAAGCAAAAAGAGGAAGCTTTTAAACGTTTTTCATATTTCATTTACTTTTTTGGTCATGCCGTTCAACGTGTGGGATCTTAGTTCCCTGTCCAGGAATGGAACCCACACCCCTTGTTTTGGAAGCACAGAGTCTTAACCACCGGACCACCAGGAAAATCCAGAGGAAAACTTCTTTATAGAAGAGAAGAGGAGTCAGGAGGGGCTGTTGTTAATAAAGAGTTCATTGGAGGAAGCCGAGAGTTCTAAGTATGGTGGCTTTTCATTGGCTGCGTTGGGACAGTGCGTCATTGGCTGAGCTGTTGCCAGGCAAGGAGAAAATCTTCCTTCCGGCTGGGTAGTAAAGCAGAGTCACTTCCTGCTTGTGGGGCGAGGTACCTTTCTTCCCGGTGGGATCTGTATTGACAAGGAGGGTTAGGTGATTGAGAGCTCCCCCTCTGGCCTCCAGACCCCATTTTCATGAACTTTCCCCTTATTAAACGCCTGGTGGCTCAGACGGTAAAGCATCTGTCTGCAATGCAGGAGACCTGGGTTTGATCCCTGGGTCAGGAAGATCCCCTGGAGAAGGAAATGGCACCCCACTCCAGTATTCTTGCCTGGAGAATCCCATGGACGGAGGAGCCTGGCGGGCTACAGTCTGTGGGGTCACAAAGAGTAGACACAACTGAGCGACTGCATTTTTTTTTTCTTTTCCCCCTTACTGATCACAGCAGTCAACTGGGATGGGCCTCCAATACCTTACAGCTATAGTACTTGATTTTAATGTAACTGGCTGCTGCTCTTGGGCCCACCTCTTGCCTCCTCCTTCAGCTGCCAGCACTGCTCTTCTGCTTCAGGTCCTATATCCCATCTCTTTCATCACCATCTCATTATTTGCTGTTGAAGGGATGTTTCCATGGTGATGCTAGGGCACATCTGCATAGAGATTTGGCTGCAGCAAACGTCGAGGTTCTCAGCACACCAACTGAGTCTGATTCATCCAGCTCTGGGATCCAGCAAGCCGTAAGCACTTGGGTATCTCTCCTTTGTCCCCTGCATCTCTGCATTCACTGGGTGAAGGGAACCGGCCCGAGATAAGCATTGAGCCCCACGCGGGGAGCTCCCTGCCCACATAGCACATTCATGAGGTTTCTGAGTCTAGAAACTTGGGCTTGGTGTGAAGGGATGGTCCTGGGAGTGACCTCGGGTGGTGCTACTCAAATGTCCTCCAATCCAGTCCTTGAGAAAAAGACCTCCCGCGGGAATTCACCATAGAGAGCAGCCGCATAAAGGAAAGAACATTTTGTGAGACCTGCTCTTGCTAAAAGCTCTGACCACCTGGGAGAACCAGACTTACTAAAATCTGCCCTTTCACCCCATTACCCCAGTCGTGATAACTGGAGCAAAAGAGAGAGAAAGAAAGGGAACATCAGACTGCTCTCTAAATGCCAGTTATATTTACTGAGGCCTATGAAATGCCCTGGTGACTCAGACAGTAAAGAATCTCCCCGCAATACGGGAGACCAGGGTTGATCCCTGGGTCAGGAAGATCCCCTGGAGAAGGGAACGGCTACCCGCTCCAGTAGTCTCGCCTGGGAACACCCCAGGGACAGAGGAGCCTGGCGGGCCACAGTCCATGGGGTCACAGAGAGTTGGACACGACTGAGCGACACTATGAAATGCCAGGCTCTGGATAGGGTGGCAGAGCTGTCGCCTTCAGCTGGTGAGAGGGGACAGCAGAAAGGCTGTCCACACAGTGAAACACCTGGAGACTGCAGGCGCGGGCATCCTCGAACCAGGGCTCCAGGAAGGCTGCGGAAGGGCTGAGCCTGTGCCCATGTGGCCCTGGGGGGCAGGAGAAACCCTGCGCTGTCGCGCAGGGTGACACGTGCAGTTAGCAGAGGCAGAGACGCGGTGGAGCCCAGAAGTCTCCTCCATGCCCTCCCGGCACAGAGAGCAGAAAAGGAAGGGGCTTTGGGTTCCCCGGTGACCGCTCCCAGTGGAGCCCCGGAGGGGCAGGACTCGCTGAGTCGGGCTCTGAGCAGGTGACGCTGGGCCGCAGGGCTGACCAACAACAGTGTACGGAAATCTCAGGTGGATCCAGGTCATGCTTCCACCCCTGAAACTGCTCGTTGTCCTCCGGAAATGAAGTGCTCTCAGCAGGGGACATACATTTGAAGAGGAAACTGTGCGGATAAATGGTCTATAAAGTATTGAGCTCCCAAGTCTCCGCCACCACCTTCCAATTATCTCAACAGGAATCTCCTGCTCCTGAATTGCAGCTCTCTGGAATCCATGGGGCTTTGCAAAATAATCATATCGCGTGCTGGAAAGCAGGGGTCCTTCCTCGGGGTAAAAGTGGAATTTAAAGCACCGGGAATAGGGAAAGGAGCTCAGACAACGGTGTCCCGTCCTGGCCGGCCTGTGGCTGTGCCCCTGCACCCCTGCACCCCTCTCCCCCAACTCCCCAACCCCTCCCCCAGCACTGCTGTACTGCACCCAGAGAATTCTAGTTGGGAAACCACTAGCTCCCCATGGAGGAGGCCAGGGGCAAACCAGCCCAAGAAGGGAGGGCCAACCAGTTTGTGATTTTGATGTAAATAACACTCCAAATACTGTACTGAGAGCCTCAGGCTTCCGGGGTGGTCCTAGGGATAAAGAGCCCACCTGCCAGTGCAAGAGACTGGGGTTCGATCCCTGGGTCGGGAAGACGCCCGGGAGGAGGACGTGGCAACCCCCTCCAGTATTCTCACCTGGGCAATCCCATGGACAGAGGAGTCTGGCGGGCTACAGTCCATGGGGCTGCAAAGAGTTGGCCATGACTGAACACGCAAGCTCGTGAGCACTAACAGCCTCAGAGCAGAAGTCAATGAAAGTGTTTTATCTGAAAATCTGAAAACCACTCCAGGAAGACAGACTAAATGGATTAGTAACTTCACCAAAATTTGCACCAAAAAAAAAAAAAGGAAAGAAAAGAGAGTCTGAAGCTAGCTTTGGAAGGATATAAGTAAAATAAGTAAAACTCCAATGTCTTTGTCACAAGAATAATGTTTATTACAGATAAACAGCAACATAGGCAGAGACAAAAAAAGCTATCAGAAAAGTTCCTGAACAGTCCTGTGGGGTTTATTGCACTCTTTGGAATCATAATTGGTGCTTTTGCTTCTGTGTCGTTTAACTAATCTCTGCCCTGGGATGAGAGGTTTCGGGGGCCAGAGCCCAGATAACGGGAACCAGGCCAAGTTGGAGCTCAGAAAGAATAGGGCTCTGAAAACCTGACCCGGAGGTGGGTGAGGTGGCTCTTCTTGACCTTTCACTCTTTGACCCTCGATGTCCCGAGCCCTTTCCCGGACATTGGTGCCACTCCCTACCATTGTGTGGTCATGTCTTTGCCTCAGACTTGTCACCTCTATTGTAGAAGTGTGCAATTCTCCTCAGCAGGAGTAGGAAGTGTTAAGGATTCTCAGTGGGGGCTCTCTTCCTGATTTTGCTGGCTCTGGACTTTAGATTCTCAACCATGATGGTTGGGGAAGGGTCCAGATATTTACATATAGCAGTATTGTTTAAAAACACGCAGGACTTTAAGACTACACAAGCGTTAGTTGAGAATGACTACACCTATACCTACACTATGGTTTTTCCAATAGTCAAGTACAGATGTGGGAGTTGGACCACAAAGAAGGCTGAGCACCAAAGAATTGATGCTTTTGAACTGTGGTGCTGGAGAAGACTCTTGAGAGTCCCTTGGACAGCAAAGAGATCAAACCAGTCAATCCTAAAGGAAATCAGTGCTGAATATTCATTGGAAGGACTGATGTTGAAGCTGAAGCTCCAATACTTTGGCCAGCTCATGCAAAGAACTGACTCACTGGAAAAGACCCTGCTGCTGGGAAAGATTGAAGGCAGGAGGACAAGGGGCTGACAGAGGATGAGATGGTTGGATGGCATCACCGACTCGATGGACGTGAGTCTAGCAAACTCACGGAGACAGTGAAGGACAGGAAAGCGTGGTGTGCTACAGTCCATGGGGTCGCAGAGTTGGACACACAGCGCATAGTAGCAATTATGTTCCAGTCATAACATATGGTTATAAAGGGTTTCGAGTGAGTCCTGAGATCACTTCTAATTCCTCAAAAAAAACTAGAATTCATCACTGTGCCTTCCCTTGGGTGCTCCTGGTGAGCTACAGGGGTGCAAGGTGAAGGGCGTGGATAATCTCTCCAAGCCCGACAAGATTAACACAGTACATTGTGAAGGCACACCAGCTTCTGTCTGTTCTCTGGTAAGACTGCAGCTTTCTCTTCGAGATACACAGTCAAGACCTAAGAAAGACCCCAGGAGGCACCATGTTGATAATGACCAATTATTTGCACCCTTCTCCAATTCTTTTTTTTTTTTTCAATGATAGACTGTGTGCTACCTACCCAAGCCACAGCTTGAAGGAAAATACAAATTATCTAAAGTCTCTGTGTTACCCAAAGTGGGGTCCAGCGGCTTGCTGCTCAAGAGCTAATAAAAAGACCAGGCTGGTGAAAAGGAAAGCTTGCTCTGTTTCAGATGCCAGCAACTGAGGGGGTGGTCCTGCCCAAGGGAAAACTGCCCCCCACCCAACCCCCCAGTAGACTGCAGCCTGCCAGGCTCCTCCATCCATGGACGTCTCCAGGAAAGAACACTAGAGCGGGTTGCCGTTTCCTTCTCCAGGGGGTCTTCTCTACCCAGGGATCAAACTGGCATCTCCTGCATTTCAGGCAGATTCTTTACCATCTGAGCCATTGGGGAGGGAGAGAGGCTTCCCACGCCTAGGTAGCCCTTGCTCTCCAGAGCATCTCTGTCTCTGAGATGACCCCTGATCGCATGTCGCAGACATGCGCACACATCATTCTTCTTCCCCAAAAGTGATCAGTTTCTATCAGGTTGACTTGTTAAGCTCAGGATAAGCCAACCTTGCGACGTATGATATTATTTCATTAACAAATAACCAAATGGTCATTATTAACATTGACTCTTCTAGGCAATTATTGTATTTACAGTTACATATGTAATTAAAATATCGTAAGTGTCTTCACGCCTATGGGCTTCCCAGGTGGCAGAGTGGTAAGAACCCCATTTGCCGACACAGGAGATGCAGGAGCTGTGGGTTCGACCCCTGAGTCAGGAAGATACCCTGGAGGAGGAAATGACAACCCATTCCAGTAGTCTTGCCTGGGAAATCCTGTGGACAGAGGAGGGCTGCAGTCCATGGGGCCCCAGAGTCAGACATGACCTAATGATTGGGCATGTATATATAATTATTTTAAATAACATTTTGCTTTCTAATTGCATCTATAAATTATATGTATGATATAATCGCATTTAACATTTATGCTTGATAATTTCATATATAGAATTGTACATTATATATAATTATAGTAATTACTGGCTTCCCTGGTGGCTCAGAGGATAAAGTGTTTGCCTGCAATGCAGGAGACCCGGGTTCAAGCCCTGGGTTGGGAAGACCCCCTGGAGAAGGAAATGGCAACCCACTCCAGTATTCTTGCCTGGAGAATCCCATGGACAGAGGAGCCTGGCGGGCTACAGTCCACAGGGTCACCAAGAGTCGGACACGACTGAGCGAACCCTTGTCCCTGTTTTACAGATAAGTGAACCAGTGCTGGGGTTACAGAGCTTGGCTGGGGTCTCACAAGGACCAGGGAGCAGAGCCGGGTTTAGACCTGTCTTTCTCTGAATCCTCTTCTTTGCAGGGAAAGAGCATTCACGGAGTTCATGGTTCCACGAGCAGACCTCAAGTTTTCATCTCTGTGTTTTTGCTTCTGAGGGTGGATACTGTGGAAGAATAAAAGAATTCTCAAAAAAAGAGATGAAGAGGTCATGGGGTGTGGCTCAGTTTCTGCTGAGAGCAGTGTTGACTGGTGTCTTCATCAGCAGGTGGCATCCTTTGCTAACCTGAGCCATCAGCCTCGCTGCTCCTGCCTGTTCTGTCTGGGCCTCAAGCTGGAGTCAGATCTGGAACCCAGGCCTCCTGGCAACCAGGAGCGCTCAGGACGTCAGCTCCCGCCTCGCTCCCCTTCCTTGCCCTCTGTGACCCCATCTCTGTTCTCCCAGTGGCTCAGGGCTCCCCACCCCCGTGGTCAATGATTCTTTCTTCTGTCGCCTGAAAAACAACTTGTAAATGTGTAAATTTACGTCAAAGTGTGTATTTGTACATAAATTAAAAGATTTTTCTAGAAAAAAATGAGCACATGTTTTTATCTGAACAGGATTACCTAGAGAGGTTGCAGGATTTCTTTCCCAAAAGGAGCATCAATCTAGCTGCTAGCAAGACCCTTCTTGACTTCAGCATCTGGAAGAATGTGAATGGCAGTGTTCCTTGGGTGGGAGCTCTGGGGCCCCCCATCAATACCCCTCGGGCCCAAGGACGACTCCCCCGGTCACTCGCTGTTTCTCTTGGAGGCGGGTGGGTGTGGGTAGAGGGCCCTGTGCATTCCTCTCAAACCATTAGGCTGTTTTATTTGTTTTTTAATTTATTTTGTTTATTTGTAAATTTGTTTCCAAATGTACACAAGGATTTGTGACTGTCTGGCAACTTAGTATTTATGAAGTATTTTCTAATCCCTAAAGAAAAAAACCCCATATAACCCAGAAGATTCCTGGCCGCCTGAAATAACAACCTTGTGTCTCTCTCTCCTTAAGAACCTGCCAAGAAACTCCCGTTTCAATCCAATTCTATGACTATGAAAGAACGGCAGAGAAAAGCCATGGGAACTTCTCGCACTCTTTGCCCCTGCAATCCACCACTGGTTCCCAAACAAACATGTCTTTATGCCTCCAGCGTTCAGAACTTGCAAACTTGGAGCACATACTGTACACATCTTTCCATCTGGACGCTGGCTCCTTGCCACCCTGCAGCGCCTTCGTCCAGGCTGTGGGAAAGACAGCTCCCTGCTGCCTCCTGTCTCCTCCTGGAGACAGGGGAACCCAGGCACTCCGCGAGCAGGGAGCTGGCGGCAGGGCGGAGGCTGCGCCTCTGCCTTTGAGTGATTAGGAGCACACGGGGATGGAACCAGGCCTGGCACTCGCCCAGAACTAGGACAGCCCCCGGGAGCTATGACAGGGTGGAATAGGCCGAAGGAATAGGGGGTAGGAACAGCCGAAACAACGCCGCAAGGGAAGCGCCAACTCTGCCTGATGTCAGAATGCATCGTAGGGACTGCCCTGGTGATCCGCTGGTTAAGAAGCCGCCTGCCGACACGGGGGAGCCAGGAAGACCCCACATTCCGCAGAGGAACTAAGCCCGGGTGACACAAGTACTCAGCCTGAGCCCTAGAGCCCGGGAGCCACAGCGAAGCCCGGGAGCCACAGTGACTGGAACGGGCGTCCCCAGGCCCGTGCTCTGCAGCGAGAGAAGCCCCCGCAGGGAGGGTGGCCCCTGCTCGCTGTGCCTGGAGAAAGTCCCAGCGCAGCATCAAAGACCCAGCACAGAGGGAGATAAATCTTTCTAAAATAATAACAGAAAATAAATGCAATTACAAATAAATAAATACACGTGTAGGAGACAAGCTTATTCACTTCAGTCGCCCAGTCCTGTCCGACTCTTTGCGGCCCCACGGACTGCAGCACGCCAGGCCTCCCTGTCCATCACCAACTCCCAGAGTTTACTCAAACTCATGTCCTTGGAGTCAGTGATGCCATCCAACCATCTCATCCTCTGTCGTCCCCTTCTCCTCCTGCCTTCAGTCTTTCCCAGGATCAGGGTCTTTTCAGATGAGTCAGTTCTTCGCATCAGGTGACCAAAGTATTGGAGCTTCAGCTTCAGCATCAGTCCATCCAATGACTATTCAGGACCGATTTCCTTTAGGATGGACTGGTTGGATCTCCTTGCAGTCCAAGGGGCTCTCAAGACTCTTCTCCAACAGCACAGTCAAAAACCACAAATTCTTCAGTGCTCAGCTTTCTTTACAGTCCAACTCTCACATCCATACATGACTACTGGAAAAACCACAGCTTTGACTAGATGGACCTTTGTTGGCAAAGTAATATCTCTGCTTTTCAATATGCTATCTAGGTTACTCATAGCTGGTTCTTCAAGGAGCAAGTGTCTTTTAATTTCATGGTTGCAGTCGCCACCTGCAGTTATTTTAGAGCCCCCCAAAATAAAGTCTGACACTGTTTTCACTGTTTCCCATCTATTTCCCATGAAGCGATGGGACCTGATGCCAATATCTTCGTTTTCTGAATGTTGAGCTTTAAACCAACTTTTTCGCTCTGCTCTTTCACTTTCATCAAGAGGCTTTTTAGTTCCTCTTCACTTTCTGCCATAAGGGTGGTGTCATCTGCATATCTGAGGTTATTGAAATTTCTCCCGGCAATCTTGATTCCAGCTTGTGTTTCTTCCAGTCCAGCGTTTCTCATGATGTACTCTGGATATAAGTTAAATAAGCAGGGTGACAACATACAGCCTTGATGTACTCCTTTGCCTATTTGGAACCAGTCTGTTGTTCCATGTCCAGTTCTAACTGTTGCTTCCTGACCTGCATACAGATTTCTCAAGAGGCAGGTTAGGTCATCTGGTATTCCCATCTCTTTCAGAATTTTCCACAGTTTATTGTGATTCACACAGTCAAAGGCTTGGCATAGTCAAGAAAGCAGAAATAGATGTTTTTCTGGAACTCTCTTGCTTTTTCCATGATCCAGCGGATGTTGGCAATTTGATCTCTGGTTCCTCTGCCTTTTCTAAATCCAGCTTGAGTATCTGTAAATTCATGGCTCACATACTGTTGAAGCCTGGCTTGGAGAATTTTGAGCATTACTTTGCTAGTGTGTCAGATGAGTACAATTGTGCAGTAGTTTGAACATTCTTTGGCATTGCCTTTCTTTGGGATTGGAATGAAAACTGACCTTTCCAGTCCTGTGGCCACTGCTCAGTTTTCCAAATTTGTTGCCATATTGAGTGCAACTCTTTCACAGCATCATCTTTTAGGATTTGAAATGGCTCCACTGGAATTCCATCACCTCACTAGCTTTGTTTGTAGTGATGCTTCCTAAGGCCCTCTTGACTTCACATTCCAGAATGTCTGGCTCTAGGTGAGTGATCACAGCATCATAGTTATATGGGTCATGAAGATCTTTTTTGTACAGTTTTTCTGTGTATTCTTGCCTCCTATTCTTAATGTCTTCTGCTTCTGTTAGGTCCATACCATTTCTGTCCTTCATAGAGCCCATCTTTGCATGAAATGTCCCCTTGGTATCTCTAATTTTCTTGAAGGGATCTCTAGTCTTTCCCATTCTGTTGGTTTCCTCTATTTCTTTGCACTGATCGCTGAGGAAGGCTTTCTTATCTCTCCTTGCTATTCTTTGGGACTCTGCATTCAGATGGGTGTTTCTTTCCTTTTCTCCTTTGCTTTTAGCTTCTCTTTGTTTCTCAGCTATTTGTTAGGCCTCCTCAGACAATCATTTTGGCTTTTGCATTTCTTTTTCTTGGGGACGGTCTGGATCCCTGCCTCCTGTACAATATCATGAACCTCAGTCCATAGTTCATCAGGCACTCTATCTATCAGATATAATCCCTTGAATCTATTTATCACTTCCACTGTATAATTGTAAGGGATTTGATTTAGGTCATACCTGAATGGTCTAGTGGTTTTCCCACTTTCTTCAATTTAAGTCTGAATTTGGCAATAAGGAGTTCATGATCTGAGCCACATTCAGCTCCCAGTCTTGTTTTTGCTGACTGTATAGAGCTCCTCCATCTTTGGCTGCAAAGAATATAATCAGTCTGATTTCGGTGTTGACCATCTGGTGATGTCCATGTGTGGAGTCTTCTCTTGTGTTGCTGGAAGAGAGTGCTTGCTCTGACCAGTGCATTTTCTTGGCAAAACTCTATTAGTTTTTGCCCTGCTTCATTCTGTATTCCAAGGCCAAATTTTCCAGTTACTCCAGGTGTTTCTTGACTTCCTACTTTTGCATTCCAGCCCCCTATAATGAAAAGGACATCTTTTCTGGGTGTTAGTTCTAAAAAGTCTTGTAGGTTTTCATAGAACCACTCAACTTCAGCTTCTTTAGCATTCCTGGTCAGGGCATAGACTTGGATTACTGTGATATTGAATTGTTTGCCTTGGAAATGAACAGAAATCATTCTGTCACTTTTGAGATTGGATCCAAGTACTGCATCTTGGACTCCTTTGTTGACCATGATGGCTACTCCATTTCTTCTAAGGGATTCCTGCCCGCAGTAGTAGAGATAATGGTGATCTGAGTTAAATTCACCCATTCCAGTCCATTTTAGTTCACTGATTCCTAGAATGTTGACGTTCACTCTTGCCATCTCTTGTTTGACCACTTCCAATTTGCCTTGATTCATGGACCTAACATTCCAGGTTCCTATGCAATATTGCTCTTTACAGCATCAGATTTTGCTTCCATCCCCAGTCACATCCACACGTGGGTGTTGTTTTTGCCTTGGCTCCATCTCTTCATTTTTTCTGGAGTTATTTCTCCACTGATCTCCAGTAGCATATTAAGCACCTACCAACCTGGGGAGTTCATCTCTCAGTGTCCTATCTTTTTGCCTTTTCATGCTGTTCATGGGGTTCTCAAGGCAAGAATATTGAAGGGGTTTACCAGTCCCTTCTCCAGTGGACCACATTTTGTCAGAACTCTCCATCATGATCCACCTGTCTTAGGTGGCCCTACATGGCATGGCTCACAGTTTCATTGAGTTAGACAAGGCTGTGGTCCATGTGTATAATATACAATTTAAGCTTGAATATAATTTAAATAATAATACTGAACAGTGCCTTTACCCGCACTGGAATACATTCCATAGATCTTGGAACCCGGCCCCTTGCCCTCGGAAACTAGAAGGGACTTGTCCCTGGGCTCACCCCTTCCAGGCTTGACTGGGATGGCGCTGGGGCCTCCTGCCATCCGTTGCACCGAGGCCAGGTCACCTGACTCAGATCCAGGAGTTGGTCCCCTGAGGCCCAGCTCCCGCCGTCGGTGCCCTCCCACCCGGGCGCCCTGGGCTTCTGCCCTGTGCTGGTGCCAAGTTGCTCCAGTCGTGTCTGACTCTCAGTGACCTGTGGACTGTGTCCCCCAGGCTGCTCCGTCTTTGGAATTCTCCAGGCAAGAATACTGGAAGTGGGTTGCCGTTTCCTGCTCCAGGGGACCTTCCTGATCCGGGGGTGGAGCCTGCATTTCCTCCTGCTCCTGCGTTGCAGGGGGATTCTTTACTGCTGAGCCACCGGAGAAGCCCGTCAGACCTGACTTACCAACTTCAAGGTGGGTCGTTGATCATTCAGCATTTTTCCCAACTTTTTCCAGCTTAGCCCAGAACCACGTTTTGTTAATTCAAGGGTGGATTCCATGTGAGAATTTCCTGGACTGTTTCACTTCCCTCCTGATCCCTGCAGCTGCTGTCTCCCAGACACGTCCCCACTCAGCACCCTGGAGGCTGTTACCCCTGGCCTGAGGCAGGAGACAGATGGGCCCCAGGCTGAGCACTGGAGTCTGTCTCCTGCCGACAGACTCTGCAAGATGAAGACCGCAGCGGGAGTGAGGAGAGCTGAGTCCTGCACAAGTAAGAGAGAAACAGGTTACAGAGTCCTCGTTCTCCAGGTCAAGGAGACCGTCCTGACCACCCATGCACAGAAAGGCTCCTCGGGGCTCAGAAACGGAGGGGCGCCACCCCTATCCTGGGTGATGCAAACCCACCCAGAGGCCTCTATGCTAGAACCCATCTTGGCTAAGAGATGGGCACACCTACAGGGGAGGCCCTGGAGAGGAGCAAAGATGGACTCATAGCTGGGCAAAGCACGGTGGACACAGGCCAGAGGAACCCAGATGAAGTGCCTCGGAGAAGTGATTCAAACTCCCCCAACTCAGGGCAAGTCAGGGTCCTGGCGGTGAGGACAGCGCATTTAGCGCCCTTCTCACTGTGGGTGACAGAGACCCGACGGAGAACAGCTTAGGCTATTTCTTTGGAATTTAGTTCTTTATTTTAAATTACTTTTTAAATAATTAAGAATTTATTGGAGATTTCCCTGGTGGTCCAAGGGTTAAGAATCTGCCTGCCAATGAAGGGGACACAGGTTTGCTCCCTGCTCCGGGAGGATCCCATGTGCCCCGGAGCCATGAGGCCCATGCTCTGCAGCAGGAGAAGCCGCCGCGGTGAAGGGCCAGCGCCGCGGTGAGGGGCCAGCGCGCCGCAACAAAGCCCCAGCGCAGACAAGTGTAAATCAATTACATCAATAGATTTTTTAAAAATGTGACTAACGCATCAAAAGAAAACGGACCAGCAAGGGCCACTATACAGTGGCGGCAGAAGGGAGGCCGCAGACACCAAGAGGGGCCGAGGGTGGCACCACACGCCAGCTCAGGGCCGCCGGGGAGGCACCACACGGCCAGGGAGCGCCTGCAGCGCGTTCACTTTACGTTGCTTCAAGCAGTTCGATTCAGTTCGGTAGTTCAGTCACTCAGTCGTGTCCGACTCTTTGTGACTCCATGGACTGCAGCAGCCACGCTTCCCTGTCCATCACCAACTCCCAGAGCTCGCTCAGACTCACGTCCATCGAGTCGGTGATGCCATCCAGCCATCATCCTCTGTCGTCCCCTTCTCCTCCTGCCTTCAATCTTGTCCAACGTCAGAGTCTTCTCTAATGAGTTAGTTCTTCGCATCACATGGCGAAAGTATGGAGTTTCAGCTTTAGCCTCAGTCCTTCCAAGGAATGTCCTGTTTCAAGCAGAGGGTTTATACAATATTTAAGATTTTCATTAAAAATGGTGAAAAGTCAGAATCTATTTCCTTCATTTCTGTGAAACGGTGCTTTCCCGATTTCTTTCTCTATTTATTTGTAATGAAGGGGCGTGACCAGCACTCATGACATGTAGATGACAAGGCAGAGACAGCGCTGGGATCGGGGCTATAAAGTCACGCAGGTCCTGCTGCGATGAGCAAGGCCCGTGGGAGCTGAGGAGGGAAGCTCCCAGGACGGCACTGTACAGGGTGAGAGGGGGCTGACTGGGGGCTTTTTGCTTGTGTCGACTAAAAAAGAGGCTCACCTTGAGAGCTGCAAGTTCAGTTTTATTTGGGGCAAAACGAGGATGCTGTCTGTCAGATAGCTCTGAGAGACAACTCCAAAGCGGCAGTGGGGGAAGGTCAGTATAAGGTTTTGATGAAGGGAGAGTTGAATACCATTAATTACTCATTTTTCAAAAGGTGTTTTGTTAGTCATAAGGCTCTGATGTCACCATTAAGGGAGTTAGTGCTTCTTTAGAGATAAAGGGGCTTCCCTGGTGGCTCAGCTGGTAAAGAATCTGCCTGCAGTGCAGGAGACCTGGGTTTGATCCCTGGGTTGGGAAGATCCCCTGGAGAAGGGCAAGAGTAGCCACTCCAGTATTCTGGCCTGGAGAATGCCATGGACTGTATAGTCCATGGGGTCACAAAGAGTCCGACACGACTGAGCGACTTTCACTTTACTTCACTTCAGTTCAGTCGCTCAGTCGTGTCCGACTCTTTGCGACCCCATGAATCGCAGCACGCCAGGCCTCCCTGTCCATCACCAACTCCTGGAGTTCACTCAGACTCACGTCCATCGAGTCGGTGATGCCATCCAGCCATCTCATCCTCTGTCCTCCCCTTCTCCTCCTGCCCCCAATCCCTCCCAGCATCAGAGTCTTTTCCAATGAGTCAACTCTTCGCATGAGGTGGCCAAAGTACTGGAGCTTCAGCTTTAGCATCATTCCTTCCAAAGAAATCCCAGGGCTGATCTCCTTCAGAATGGACTGGTTGGATCTCCTTGCAGTCCAAGGGACTCTCAAGACTCTTCTCCAACACCACAGTTCAAAAGCATCAATTCTTCGGTGCTCATCCTTCTTCACAGTCCAACTCTCACAGCCATACTTGACCACAGGAAAAGCCACAGCCTTGACTAGACAGACCTTAGTCGGCAAAGTAATGTCTCTGCTTTTGAATATACTATCTAGGTTGGTCATAACTTTTCTTCCAAGGAGTAAGCGTCTGTTAATTTCATGGCTGCAATCACCATCTGCAGTGATTTTGGAGCCCCCAAAAATAAAGTCTGACACTGTTTCCACTGTTTCTCCAGCTATTTGCCATGAAGTGATGGGACCAGATGCCATGATCTTCATTTTCTGAATGTTGAGCTTTAAGCCAACTTTTTTTCACTTTCATCAAGAGGCTTTTTAGTTCCTCTTCACTTTCTGCCATAAGGGTGGTGTCATCTGCATATCTGAGGTTATTGAAATTTCTCCCAGCAATCTTGATTCCAGCTTGTGTTTCTTCCAGTCCAGCGTTTCTCATGATGTACTCTGCATATAAGTTAAATAAGCAGGGTGACAACATACAGCCTTGATGTACTCCTTTGCCTATTTGGAACCAGTCTGTTGTTCCATGTCCAGTTCTAACTGTTGCTTCCTGACCTGCATACAGATTTCTCAAGAGGCAGGTTAGGTCATCTGTTATTCCCATCTCTTTCAGAATTTTCCACAGTTTATTGTGATTCACACAACAGCTTGGCATAGTCAATAAAGCAGAAATAGATGTTTTTCTGGAACTCTCTTGCTTTTTCCATGATCCAGGGGATGTTGGCAATTTGATCTCTGGTTCCTCTGCCTTTTCTAAAACCAGCTTGAACATCAGGGAGTTCACGGTTCACGTATTGCTGAAGCCTGGCTTGGAGAATTTTGAGCATTACTTTACTAGCATGTGAGATGAGTGCAATTGTGTGGTAGTTTGAGCATTCTTTGGCATTGTCTTTCTTTGGAATTGGCATGAAAACTGACCTTTTCCAGTCCTGTGGCCACTGCTGAGTTTTCCAAATTTGCTGACATATTGAGTGCAGCACTTTCACAGCATCATCTTTCAGGATTTGAAACAGCTCAACTGGAATTCCATCACCTCCACTAGGTTTGTTCATAGTAATGCTTTCTAAGGCCCACTTGATTTCGCATTCCAGGATGTCTGGCTCTAGGTGAGTGATCACATCATCATGATTATCGGGGTCATGAAGATCTTTTTTGTACAGTTCTTCCGTGTATTCTTGCCACCTCTTCTTAATATCTTCTGCTTCTGTTAGGTCCATACCATTTCTGTCCTTTTTCAAGCCCATCTTTGCATGAAATGTTCCCTTGGTATCTCTAATTTTCTTGAAGGGATCTCTGGTCTTTCCCTTTCTGTTGTTTTCCTCTATTTCTTTGCATGGATCGCTGAAGAAGGCTTTCTTATCTCTTCTTGCTATTCTTTGGAACTCTGCATTCAGATGCTTATATCTTTCCTTTTCTCCTTTGCTTTTCACCTCTCTTCTTTTCACAGCTATTTGTAAGGCCTCCCCAGACAGCCATTTTGCTTTTTTGCATTTCTTTTCCATGGGGATGGTCTTTATCCCTGTCTCCTGTACAATGTCATGAACCTCCATCCATCCATCCATAGTTCATCAGGCACTCTATCTATCAGATCTAAGCCCTTAAATCTATTTCTCACTTCCACTGTATAATCATAAGGGATTTGATTTAAGTCATACCTGAATGGTCTAGCGGTTTTCCCTACTTTCTTCAGTTTGAGTCTGAATTTGGTAATAAGGAGTTCATGATCTGAGCCACAGTCAGCTCCTGGTCTTGTTTTTGTTGACTGTATACAGCTTCTCCATCTTTGGCTGCAAAGAATATAATCAATCTGATTTCGGTGTTGACCATCTGGTGATGTCCATGTGTAGAGTCTTCTCTTATGTTGTTAAAATGCAGGGACTGAGATCATAAAATCTATTCCCAGAAACATCCAATAATCTAAAGACCTGTCCCACCAGATTCCCTGGAGCAGAGTGCATCACTCCACCCTGAACTTCCTCAAGGATTTATGGAAGGCAAACAGCTATCGAAGCACAGGGTTCAATCTCCCTAGAGGCAGAAGGCAAAGGCGCTTCAGAGCTGGGGAAGAGCTCCTAGCATTTCCTGCCCCTCCTTGAGGCACGCCAGTCACGTTCCAGGTCCTGAGATGAGTGTCCAGGGGCCCAGCCTGAGTTCCACGTGCTCCTCAGGGCCAGGAGAGGGCAGAGCCTTTAACAGGCAGATGGACACTCCTGCACATAGGTGTGGAGAGGAAACATCCCCTGCAGAATAAGCAGGAAAAGGTGCCGATCATTAAACAAGAGAAGACCAGTATGCAGGGCGGAAATTAGCTATGGGGAGGAAGGGGAGAGCTCGGCATTCTTACAAAGACATGGCTGCTTGTTTATTGGAGCCAAAGGTCAGAAGTAGGTGATACCACAAAGAATCTCCCAATCTGAGCTTTATCCTGACAGTCTGGAGAACCCCTGAAGGTCTTCGGTTTGAGACTTGATGGGATTTGCATTTTAAAAAACTCCCTGCCTGGGACAACCCAGAGGGATGGGGTGGGGAGGGAGGTGGGTGCCGCGGCCAGCACAAGCAAGAGTCGCACCTGCACAGGGAGAGAACGGAGCGTCCCCGCTAAGAAAATAAGAGAGAGACTAAAGATGGGGTTGAGAGGATCAGACCAAAATGGCTGATACCTTGCTTTATTGTGCTGCAGTATATATAGGGTAAAGTACGTGACTTAAGGCACTTACAAGATTGTTTTTAATCTCAGGATACAATCACCAGACCCTTACCATTGTATATAGAACACAATCAGAATATCTATCTTCTATGAAGTATACACAATAAGATAATCTATCTTCTATGAAATGTTGCCGAAACCAAACATCTTGGAGCCTTAAGGGCTATAAAAATTCTTGAGGGTGGCGGGACAGGGAGCTTAGGCACATGTCCTAGGCTCTGCATACCTGCTGAGCAGCTCCCAGGACTTAACCCTTCACGGGTCGTCCCCCGCAGCTCCCCTCTCTTTATTTTTTAAAAGCTCCATAAGATGCCGGGGTTGCAACATGTTTTTATGTATTAAAACTCTCATATGTAGAAATTCTTTAACAATGCTACGAATAAGGCAAGGAGCTAAACAAATTATGATAAGCACAACAGTCAGAACCGCGCCCATAGCAATTATACTTCGCCATAGTGAATGAAGGCTAGGAAAGTTAGAAAATAAATTTTGTAAAAAATTATCAACAGTATCAGCTATATTCAACGTAGCTTTTGGAGAATTTTCGATGTCAAGAATTTCATTATGCAATTGTAAAAGATCTAAAGAAACATTAGTATGAAACCAAATTCCTTGTAGATGTTTTTTCACCTTATCCCACGGAAAATCAGATGTATTGTAAGGCTTTTTTGTAACACAAATCCATTTATAATTGGCATGGCATTGAATTTTCATGCGAAAATTAATGCTCTGAACTTGTTCTCCTAGAACTCTAACTACATCATATAAAGCTGATAATCTATTTTTTTATCTATATCTTCTTGAATTCCCATTACTTTAGTAACATTATATGACAAGGAATCTACAGTATGAGCAGCTTGAATGGATTGTGCTAAAGAAACAGAAGCAGTAACAGCAGTTGCTATAAGGGTGATTAAAGATACTATACCCAGAATAATCAGGCTTACACTTCTTGGAGTGCGGCTAAGAGCCGTGTTAATGCGTTGTAACAATTCTAAAGCGGTCTCATCATACCATTAACCCTTCACGGGTCTTCCCCCGCAGGTGGGTGGGGAGGGAGGTGGGTGGGGGGCTCAGGATGCAGGGGAGACACGTGTACACCTGTGCTTGACTCATGTCGATGTGTTGCAAAAATCACCACAATATTATAAAGTAATTAGCCTCCAATTGAAATAAAGTAATTAATTAAATTTTAAAAAGCAAAACTGGAAAAAAAAACTGCTGTATAATAATATTTAATCATGTAATTGATGAGTAAAATATATGATTTTTAAAGTAAAAATGCATTTACCAGTGAGGTGTGAAACTTTATAAACTAATGGAACTGAAACAGTGTAAAGATTAGTTTCTGATAATATTTTAAGAGATTAAATTGAAATTTATTCAGGTTTAGTTATTGAAAGAAAAAGCATTAAATTATTTTCTGATTTAAAAAAAATGAAAAGCTCCCTGCCAGAGCTGGAGCTGGCTGGGAGGCTGCCACTGGTGGAGGCGGACCTCTTAAGAAACCACTGTGGGATCCAGGTAAAGAGTAATAAGGGGCAAGGTGGGAGAGAGAGGTGGGAGGGCCTGGGAGGTGAAGGGGCAGAGCTCCAGGGCTTGACTGGCTGAACGTGGGAATGAGGGCAGTGAGTTATTTCAGACATGAGATTAGCCACAAAAGTTCCTCCGGCATGATTCATTTTAGTTTCCATTCAGTCAGTGTATCTAAATTCACACACACATATATATCACATTGCTACGCACACTGAAGAGAGCTGATGGAATAGCTGCATAAAGAGCAAATTGCTGCAGACATAACCTGATACAGAGTCAGGCTGCTCAGTGAACCTGGGTCGTCTCATGGCCATCGTGGGCCTGGACCCAGGGCAGCTGGGAGCACACAGCGGGCAGGAAGCTGGGCACTCTCTCAGGTCCTGCCTCTGGCCCTGCTGTTCTCCGGCCCTGGAACCAGAGGCCAGTCCCCATGTCTACATGTTCACGGACACACGCATTCCTGTGGGCCATCTCCAGGAAGCCACGGTGGAGCCTGTCCCGGGAGATGTGCTGTGACGGTATCGCCTGTGCCGTGGCTGCTGTGCAGAGCACACGCACGGGGAAGGCAGTCTTCCTGCCGCCCTGGGCTCAGATGGCAGCCTGCTCCTGATGACGGCCAGTGACTCTTGAGCTGAAGGCCCACAACTGTCCAACAGTGACTGCTGAACACAGGTTCTGAGTGCTTCCTGGCGCCAGTTGCGACAGCTAATTTTATCTGTCAGCATGGCTGGGCCGTAGTGTCCAGGTATGTGGTCAAACGTTATTCTGGATGTTTCTGTGTAGGAGACTTTTGGATAAGATTAGCATTGAAATCACTTGACTTTGAGTAAAGCAGATTGCCCTCCATAATGTGGGTGGGCCTCATCAGATCAGGTGAAGGCCTGAATACATCCCCAGAACAAGAAGGAATCCTGCCTGCGACTGCCCCTGCATCAGACGGACACACTTTCCAAGGCCTCCAGCTTCCAGCCCACCTTGCAAATATCTAGTTCAAGAAGCTTCACAGTCGCAGAAGCCACTTCCTTAAGCCTGCTCTCTGTGCATATGCGTGTCCTGCTGGTTCTGCTTTTCTAGTGAACCCGAACACTCTTCAGCGGGCGTGCGCATGCTAAGTCGCTTCAGTCGTGTCCGACTCTTTGCAACCCCATGGACTGTAGCCCACCAGGCTCATCTGTCCTTGGGATTCTCCAGGCAAGAATCCTGGAGTGGGTTGCCATTTCCTTCTCCAGGGGATCATCCCAACCCAGCGATGGAACCCAGGTCTCTAACATCTCCTGCAACGGCAGGCGGATTCTTTACCACGAGCGCCACCTGAAAAGCCCCTTGTGGTCCAAATTTTCCACCCCCAGGACCTGCAGTCAGTGCCTCCTTGCCCCAGTTCTGGATGGTTTCTGGAACCTGCCACTTTCTGGAGCAGAAAGTGAGGAGGAGGAAGCCAGGCAGCCACGGCCACCCGCCTGCAGGCTCTCTGCCCTTCCTCTGCCCCTAGTGCCCAGCTCAGACCTGCTCTGAGAGGCGAGCGCTTCCAACCAGGCTGCATGTCATTCGAAAACATGGCAGGGTAAATGAAGGGAGTATGCTATGCACAGGCCTGTATTATAATTAACGGGGCTTCTTTGAAAAATAAGAATGACTTTCTCATCACCTCCAGGTGAAGGGCTGGGTGACTGATGGAAAACCATTAGTGACTGTTCCCCTAACCAGAGCCTTGAGGGAATTGCTGAGAAAGGGTGTCACTGGCCAAAAGGCTAAACAGTCATGAATGGCCTGAAGGTTTGACACTGAGGACTGTGCATTGCATATCTTTATCCCTGATCTGAGATTGTAAAGAACAGATATCTCTAGAGAATGAACAAGGACGCAGATGTTCACAGTAAAAGCCATGCAAGGAATGGGGTCTGGGCTTTTGCCCGTGGATGGCATCAGCCCTCTGATCCCCACTTTATTTCCGAGTCTTCTTTCTCTTTACTCTTCTGCGGCACTGCTCTCTCGGGTCAGTTCGTTGTTGGGCTGGTCCCGACATTTGATGCCCAAGCAGGGACCTGAGGGTGCAAGGAGCGTTCGAGGCTCTTTTTCGACACAGCGCCAGAAGATGCAGGGAATTCCAACTGAGAGATCGGAGGACAGTGAAAGTACTTGGTGAGTACAGCCCCCTGGATTTGTCAATCAGGGACACAACGGGGCAATCTCCTTCTAAGCACGCTGACTATACCGTACTTCTAAAAACCTTACTACGTAGCTCTGGAGTGAAAGTGAAAGAACAGAATTTTCAGGACTTGTTTCAGGCAATTCATAAGCACTGTCACTGGTTGGACCCAGAAAAAGGAACTTTGTGTCTTATTGAGTGGAAAGAAGTGACTTGTGGTTTGCGTCCAGCCTCCCAGTCTGGCGACCCCATCCCTCTAAGCGTGTGGTCTCCGTGTAACCTTACTTATACCACTTTGGCTCTTTTACAGTCTGAATGGTCTGACTCTTCCGATTCAGAATCTGATACTCCTTCTCTTCCTGCATCTCAGGAATCGCCTGTCCGGCAGCCTCATGTTTATGAAACTCTGGATAAAGGGAAATATACAATCCTTTGGAAGGGGAGAGAGAGGCTCAGTTTTTGAGCTCCAAATCCCATGTTAACTGAGGTGCTGAGCAACATCCTGAAGCTTTCCCTTTATGGCCAGTCTTACAGCCTTCGGCTCCTTGGCCGGAGCCCCCTCTAGTTCAGAAACCTCCTCTACTAGATCCCGATATACCATGGGATGATGGGGTATTTCGTGCCGAGGTCACAATTCCGAAGACATCTACGCCGGCTCTCTCATCTTTTCAACAAGCGGTAGGAGCAGCGAGGCAAGAAGGTGACCCTGATGCTTTGGTTTTGCCTGTTATCATGACTGAGGTGCCCCCTAATGCTCAGCTTCCACAAGCCAGGGTACAATTTGAGCATACGCCTCTCTCTTTTAGAACTAATAAGGAGATTAAACAGGCATGCACGCGATATGGAGCTTCATCCCCTTACACCACAGGTCTTATTCAGGGCTTGGCTCAGTCTGAACGACTCATTCCATATAATTGGGAAATGATCGCTAGAACTTGCTTATCCACTTCGGAATTTTTACAGTCTCGAACATGGTGGCAAGTTGAAGCCTCTCAACAGGCTCAAAGAAATACAGTGACTAATCTTCTTCTTAATATTACTGTGGAGCAATCAGTGGGGTCAGGGGCGTATCCAGGGGTTCAGAGACAACTACGATTCGATGATCAATTTATAAGTCAAATCAGATTTATTTGTCTTAGAGCATGGGAAAAGGTTAGCCCCCTGGGACAGTCTCATCCTTCTTCTGTTAATGTAAAACAATCTAATGGAGAAACTTATACTGATTTTATCGCCCAATTAAAACAAATTTGGTGAGAACTGTTGCTCAGACTGAATTATCTGATATGTTATTACCGAAGCTTGTCTATGATAATGCAAATTCAGAATGTCAAAAGGTTTTACAGCCTCTCAAAGCACAAGGAAAGCCTCTAGAGGATTATATTAAGGCTTGTCATGAGATTGGATTAGAACCCTATAAGATGCAACCGTCAGCTCAGGCCATTACAGGCTTGAACCAACAAGCGAATCAGCAGGTTAAACGTTTTAGTTGTGGTAAGAGAGGACATGTGCAGAAAAATTGCAAGACTAATAAAAATACACCTAATAAGCCTGCTCCTACAAGTGAAAAGACACCTGGATTATGCCCCCACTGTAATAAAGGCCACCATGGGGCTAATCAGCATAGATCTAAATTTCATAAAAATGGATCCCCTTTGTCGGGAAACTGGAAGAAGGGCCCCACTCAGGGCCCGTCAAACAATATGAGCTCTCAACAAACCTGGAACGCTGTTCCTTTTGTGTACCCAGCCAGCGAACAGCAACCTCCTCCAAACCATACACCCGCATTGCCAACTTCCTTCCTGCAACATCTGGGAGCTCAGCACTAGATATCCCCACCAATGATAATTTAATTCTTATGCCAGCTATGGGAATTTATAAAATCCCTACTGGAATTAAAGGTCCAATACCTAAAGGAAGTGTGGGATTATTATTAGGACACAGTAGTTTAACAAGTGAGGGAGTTCAAGCCTTAATGGGGATTATAGGTAAAGATTATGAGGGTAAATTTTCTATTATGATGAAAACAGAGTATCCTTGTCAAATAATAAAAGCAGATTGTATAGCTCAATTGTTATTATTACCTTATATCACTACTAGTAAATCTCATATTAAAAGAACTGGAGGAAAACAGGTATATTGGCAAACTTTTGTACCTGATTCTGAAAGGTTGTTGCTGAACCACGAAAAGACGCTGGGATTCTTGGCCTCTGGAGGAGAAGAATTCAATCCGGGGCCAGAGATGAGGCTTGATCACTCAGAGCTTTTGTGTGATAAAGTTTTATTAAAGTATAAAGGAGATAGAGAAAGCTTCTGACATAGGCATCAGAAGGGACAGAAAGAGTACCCCCCTGCTAGTATTAGCAATGGAGTTATATACTCTCCAGTTAGTTATTACAGTGAATCAAAAGAATGTCTGGAGGTTGTAAAGACCTCACTAGACCAAATCCCATAACTTACACTGTAAGATAACAGGACTGGACAGAAGGTTTAATCCAGAGACCGTTCTCAGGCAGGATACATTATTGTTATATAACCCTAAGGAATGTAGGGGAGAAAAAATGTTTGTCCTTTCTTTCTCCTTGAGAATTCCAGACCCCTCTCTCCTTGGGGACCCCTAGACTTCTTATCAACCTGCCTAGGAAATAACTGTCTCAATTCTGGACCCACATTATCTGTATATATTAATAATAAGCAATTTTTAGGACTTGTAGATACTGGAGCTGATGTTTCCATAATATCTAAAAAGCATTGGCCAATTTCTTGGACTTTAACAGATGTTCCTATTATGTTAACTGGAATTGGAACTATGCAAAATATTCAAAAAAGTACTACTATTTTGAACTGTTCAGGTCTTGTACAACAACCTGTAACTTTCCAATCTTTACTTGCAGATATCCCTGTTAATTTATGGGGACGAGATCTATTGATGCAATGGGGAGCTTCTGTACCAAATCCTACCATATCTTCTCAAGCTAAACAAACTATGGCAAATATGGGATATAATGCTGTTCAAAATACACGGGCTTTTTAGTGAGGGCCACTGCTGAACAACAAAAAACAGCACTTAAATTGACATGGGAATCTGATGAGCCTGTTTGGACAGAGCAGTGGCCCCTATCACATGAAAAGTTACAGGCCCTTGAACAGCTAGTAGAGGAACAATGATCTCTTAATCATATTGCCTCAACTACTAGTCTTGGAATTCTCCTGTCTTTGTATTAAGAAGAAATCAGGAAAATGAAGAATGTTAACTGATTCAAGAAAAATTAATGCTATAATTGAACCTATGGGTGCTTTACAGCCAGGCATTCCGTCACCCTCTATGATACCACAAAGTTGGAAAATAAAAATCATTGACCTTAAAGATTGTTTCTATACTATTCCTCTACAAGAATCTGATGCTACCCATTTTGCTTTTACTGTACCATCAATTAATAATAAAAAAAAAAAAAACAGTGTCTCAATATTACTGGAAGGTATGGCCACAAGGAATGCTTAATAGTCCTCAGTTCAGTTCAGTCGCTCAGTCGTGTCCGACTCTTTCCGACCCCATGAATCGCAGCACGCCAGGCCTCCCTGTCCGTCACCAACTCCTGGAGTTCACTCAAACTCACTTCCATCCAGTCGGTGATGCCATCCAGCCATCTCATCCTCTGTCGTCCCCTTCTCCTCCTGCCCCCAATCCCTCCCAGCATCAGAGTCTTTTCCAATGAGTCAACTCTTCGCATGAGGTGGCCAAAGTATTGGAGTTTCAGCTTCAACATCAGGAGAATTTTGAGCATTACTTTACTAGCGTGTGAGATGAGTGCAATTGTGTGGTAGTTTGAGCATTCTTTGGCACTGCCTTTCTTTGGGACTGGAATGAAAATTGACCTTTTCCAGTCCTGTGGCCACTGCTGAGTTTTCCAAATTTGCTAACATACTGAGTGCAGCACTTTCACAGCATCATCTTTTGGAAATTGAAATAGCTCAACTGGAATCCCATCACCTCCACTAGCTTTGTTCATAGTGATGCTTCCTAAGGCCCACCTGACTTCACATTCCAGGATGTCTGGCTCTAGATGAGTGTGAGTGATCACCTCTTCATGATTATCTGGGTCTTGAAGATCTTTTTTGTACAGTTCTTCTGTGTATTCTTGCCACCTCTTCTTAATATCTTCTGCTTCTGTTAGGTCCCTACCATTTCTGTCCTTCATAGAGCCCATCTTTGCATGAAATGTTCCCTTGGTATCTCTAATTTTCTTGAAGAGATCTCCAGTCTTTCCCATTCTGTTGGCTTCCTCTATTTCTTTGCATTGATCGCTGAGGAAGGCTTTCTTATCTCTTCTTGCTGTTCTTTGGAACTCTGCATTCAGATGCTTATATCTTTCCTTTTCTCCTTTGCTTTGCACAAGCGCGGGTGGCTGTGACGCGGGTGGCTGCGACGGCGCACAAAAGCAGCCGAGAGGAGCTACCCCACGTCCGAGGTCAGGGGCGGTGGCCGGAAGAAGCTATCCCCCCGCCCCGTTCGAGGCCAGGGGCGGCCACCAAGAGGAGCAACCCCACATCCAAGGAATGGTGGCTGCGCGGGCGCAGGAGGGCCTAGAGGAGCCATCCCACGTTGAAGGTCAGGAAGGGTGGCAGTGAGGAGATACCCCTCTTCCAAGGTAAGGAGCAGCGGCTGCGCTTTGCTGGAGCAGCCCTGAAGAGATGCCCCACGTCCAAGATAAGAGAAACCCAAGTAAGACAGCAGGTGTTGCAAGAGGGCATCAGAGGCCAGACACACTGAAACCATAATCACAGAAAACTAGCCAATCTGATCACATAGACCACAGCCTTGTCTAACTGAATGAAACTAAGACATGCCCGTGGGGCAACCCAAGAAGGGTGGGTCATGGTGGAGAGGTCTGACAGAATGTGAATCCACTGGAGAAGGGAATGGCAAACCACTTCAGTATTCTTGCCTTGAGAACCCCATGAACAGTATGAAAAGGCAAAATGATAGGACACTGAAACAGGAACTCCCCAGGTCATTAGGTGCCCAATATCCTACTGGAGATCAGTGGTGAAATAACTCCAGAAAGAATGAAGGGATGGAGCCAAAGCAAAAACAATACCCAGTTGTGGATGTGACTGGCGATAGAAGCAAGGTCCGATGCTGTAAAGAGCAATATTGCATAGCAACCTGGAATGTTAGGTCCATGAATCAAGGCAAATTGGAAGTGGTCAAACAAGAGATGGCAAGGGTGAACGTAGACATCCTAGGAATCAGCAAACTAAAATGGACTGGAATGGGTGAATTTAACTCAGATGACCATTGTATCTACTACTGCGGGCAGGAATCCCTTAGAAGAAATGGAGTAGCCATCATGGTCAACAGAAGAGTCTGAGATGCAGTACTTGGATCCAATCTCAAAAACGACAGAATGATCTCTGTTCGTTTCCAAGGCAAACCATTCAATATCACAGTAATCCAAGTCTATGCCCCAACCAGTAACACTGAAGAAGCTGAAGTTGAGTGGTTCTATGAAGACCTACAAGACCTTTTAGAACTAACACCCAGAAAAGATGTCCTTTTCATGATAGGGGACTGGAATGCAAAAGTAGGAAGTCAAGAAACACCTGGAGTAACAGGCAAATTTGGTCTTGGAATACAGAATGAAGCAGGGCAAAGGCTAATAGAGTTTTGCCAAGAGAATGCACTGGTCATAGCAAACACCCTCTTCCAACAACACAAGAGAAGACTCTACACATGGACATCACCAGATGGTCAACACCGAAATCAGATTGATTATATTCTTTGCAGCCAAAGATGGAGAAGCTCTATACAGTCAGCAAAAACAAGACCAGAAGCTATCTATGGCTCAGATCATGAGCTCCTTAGTGCCAAATTCAGACTTAAATTGAAGAAACTAGGGAAAGCCACTAGACCATTCAGGTATGACCTCAATTAAGTCCCTTATGATTAATAGTCCTATATTATGTCAATTGTATGTCTCCCAACCACTTGAATTTATTAGAAAACAATTCCCTCATGCCTATATTATCCATTATATGGATGACATTCTTTTAGCTTCTCCTTCTGCTGAGGAACTTCAATGTATTTTCTTAAATACAGAGGTTAAATTAAAAGAATAAGGGTTACATATTGCTGTTGATAAATTACAAGAGCAGGAACCATATACCTATTTAGGATATATATTACAAAGAAATATTATTAAACCACAAAAAATACAAATTCAAACTGATTCCTTAAAAACTAAATGATTTTCAAAAATTATTAGGATATTTAAATTGGTTATATTTTATATTCAGGAAGAAAGTCTTCCTCAGTGATCAATGCAAATAAATAGAGGAAGACAACAGAATGGAAAAGACTAGAGATCTCTTCAAGAAAATTAGAGATACCAAGGGAACATTTCATGCAAAGATGGGCTCAATAAAGGACAGAAATAGTAGGGACCTAACAGAAGCAGAAGATATTAAGAAGAGGTGGCAAGAATACACAGAACTGTACAAAAAAGATCTTCATGACCCAGATCATCATGATGGTGTGATCACTCACCTATAGCCAGACATCCTGGAATGTGAAGTCAAGTCAAGTGGGACTTAGAAAGCATCACTATGAACAAAGCTAGTGGAGGTGATGGAATTCCAGTTGAGCTATTTCAAATCCTGAAAGATGATGCTGTGAAAGTGCTGCACTCAATATGTCAGCAAATTTGGAAAACTCAGCAGTGGCCACAGGACTGGAAAAGGTCAGTTTTCATTCTTTTCAATCCCTAAGAAAGGCAATGCCAAGGAACGCTCAAACTACCGCACAACTGCACTCATCCCACACACTAGCAAAGTAATGCTCAAAATTCTCCAAGCCAAGCTTCAATAATACGTGAACTTCAACAAATGGTGAACTTCCAGATGTTCAAGCTGGTTTCAGAAAAGGCAGAGGAACCAGAGGTCAAATTGCCAACATCTACTGGATCATCAAAAAACAAAGAGAGTTCCAAAAAAACATGTTTCTGCTTTACTGACTATGCCAAAGCCTTTGACTGTGTCAATCACAATAAACTGGAAAATTCTTCAAGAGATGGGGATATCAGACCCCCTGACCTGCCTCTTGAGAAACCTGTATGCAGGTCAGGAAGAAACAGTGAGAACTGGACATGGAACGACAGACTGGTTCCAAATACGAAAAGGAGTGTGTCAAGGCTGTATATTGTCACCCTGCTTATTTAACTTATATCCAGAGTACATCATGAGAAATGCTGGGCTGGATGAAGCACAAGCTGGAATCAAGATTGCCGGGAGAAATATCAATAACCTCAGATATGCAGATGACACTACCCTTATGGCAGAAAGTGAAGAGGAACTAAAAAGCCTCTTGATGAAAGTGAAAGAGGAGAGCGAAAAAGTTGGCTTAAAACTCAACATTCAGAAAACTAAGATCATGGCATCCGGTCCCATCACTTCATGGCAAATAGCTGGAGAAACAGTGGAAACGGTGTCAGACTTTATTTTTGGGGGCTCCTAAATCACTGTAGATGGTGACTGCAGCCATGAAATAAAAAGACGCTTACTCCTTGGAAGAAAAGTTATGACCAACTTAGCATATTGAAAAGCAAAGACATTACTTTGCCAACAAAGGTCCGTCTAGTTAAGGCTATGGTTTTTCCAGTGGTCATGTATGGATGTGAGAGTTGGACTGTGAAGAAGGCTGAGCGCTGAAGAATTGATGCTTTTGAACTGTGGTGTTGGAGAAGACTCTTTAGAGTCCCTTGGACTGCAAGGAGATTCAACCAGTCCATCCTAAAGGAGGTTAGTCTGTTTATTGGTAGGACTGATGAAGCTGAAACTGCAATACTTTGGCCACCTGATGCGAAGAGCTGACTCATTTGAAAAGACCCTGATGCTGGGAAAGTTTGAGGGCAGGAGGAGAAGGGGACGACAGAGGATGAGATGGTCGGATGGCATCACTGACTCAATGGACATGAGTTTGAGCAAAGTCCGGGAGCTGGCGATGGACAGGGAGGCCTGGCGTGGTGCGGTTCATGGGGTCGCAGAGAGTCCGACATGTCCGAGCGACTGAACTGCATCGCGTCAAGCCCCGCCCCGGCCCCCGTCTCCGCCCGGCCCCGCCCCCTGCCTCTACTTCTACCTATGGCGTCAGGCTCCGTCCCCGGCCCCGCCCACGGCCCTCGCTTCTACCTATGGCATGAGGCCCCGGCCCGGCCAGGCCCCGCCCCCGAGCCCCGGCCCCGCCCACGGCCCTCGCTTCTACCTATGGTGTCAGGCCCGGGGCCCCGCCGGGCAGTTCCGCCCTTGTCCTCGGGCGGCCATGGCGGGGTTCGCCGGCCGGCTCGCCAGGTGCTGGTACTCCGGGTTTCTCCGCAGGTACGTGCTGAGCCGGGCCCAGGGCCGCACTTGGACGCCGCGTCCTTGCGGGAGCTCGCTGCCTGTCTCCTCCTCCTGCCCCTGCGGGCCACGCGGGCTGGCCGGGGAGCGTGACATCAGGCGGCCGCCTCGCGCTCGCCGTCCTCGGGGCCCGAAGGAGGTCTGGCCCGCCAAGCCTGGTCCCCCTCCGCCGGCCGCTGCCGGGCTCGGAGACGCCGCCCCGGGCGGGTGGGGAGACTTGGGCGCGGCCTGCCGAGTCGGGCCTTCCAGAGGACCGCCCCGCAGTCCGGGGGGTGACCCGGGTGCTTCGCGGAGGACATCCTCCGGGTGACTTCTGGCGGGGCGCGCGGCGGCCCACGTGAGGCCGGACCCGGGCTCACAGGCGACGGGGAGACCGCACGGCGCGCCAGCCGCCTCCGTGGAGAGGCACGTTCCCGGTTTATGTATTAAACGGTCGTGCTTTGTAATTGTTTTTAAAACTCGATTTTAAAGTAAATACGTTTGTATCGTATTGGGGGGGGGGGAAGCACATTTCGGCCTTTATTGACATTTCAAATTTTCTGTTCGTTTTCTACTTGAAACTTGCCAGCTGCCAGATTCGTGTAGGATTCAGAGTTTTTCCTTTTTTGGGGGAGGGGGGGAATGATTCAGTTAATATAAAACGTGTCCTTTAGTCGCTAAGTCTTTTGCGACCCAGTGGATTATAGCCCTCCAGGCTCCTCTGTCCTTGGATTCTCCAGGCAAGAATACTGAAGTGGTTTGTCATTTCCTCCTCCAGGGGATCTTCCCGACCCAGGGATCAAACCTGGGTCTCCTGCATTGCAGGCAGATTCTTTACCACTGAGGCACCAGGGAAGCCTAATGTAAAACCAGAAGGCTAATTTTACTGAAAGGCATTAATTCAAAGTTTGGGCTCACTCTTTGAAAATTACATTATTGCAGAGGAGGTGATACATTTGTTATGTTTGGGGTTTATTTGTAACTTGGATGAGAGTCTTTGCTGTGAACATCCATTGTTTGTTTGTGACCTCACTGCTGTGCTGTGATGCTTTTCCCTTCCCTCTGCTTACAGTGTGTGCTTAAAAAGGACTTAACCTGGCCACGCTTGCTGTCCCCACTCTGCTGCTGGCTCTTTAGACTTCTGGAGGTGAGGACTGAGCGTGTCTGCTCAGGGTGCTTCACAGCCTAGCGTCCAGGCCAAGTAGATTCCCCCAGGTAGGTCCTCCACCTCTCTTAGGAAAGAAGAGCTATCTGCAACACCAACCAGTTTTCCTTCTGAAAACCTACCTTTCTTCTCCCCTCCTGTTATGTGTGTGTGTGCTGGGATGCACATGTTTGCTGAGCAGAGTTAGGCATTGACCTGATTAAAGTTTATACTTTGTTAATCAGTGACTACATCATAGAAGGAAAGGCTCTTCTTGTGCCCTTGGAGCAGAAGACCAAGTTCCAGCAGCAGGAGCTGGCGGCAAAGGATTCATTGCAGAACCCCAAGGGAGTGGGAGAAGCGGCCACAGAAACCCCCTCAGGGTTTTTTTGGGGGGGAGGAGGGGGAAGAGCAGAGAAGCTGAAGTTGATTATTGAAGTGGTGAGAGTAATCACTGGATGTCTCTGGTTTATGACTCTGGCCAGGTGGTCCGTGGCTTGGAGGTCTGTGGGCTTATCCTGCTCTGGAGAAACAGCCTGAGTTTGCATGTTTGGGGGCTGTTTAGAACGGCAGTTTTAATGCAGGAACGAAAGTATTGGCAGCAGTGGGTTTAGTCGTCTGACTGGTTTCTTAGCGGTTTGCCCAGATTGAGGTCAGAGGGGACGAGAGAGGGGACAGGATTTTGCGCAGAAGGACGACTCACGAAGTTGGTCAGGAAACTTGGTTCCAGAGGGACGCAGGTTCAGCTGCAGACGCGGTTTCCGGACCTTGGGACGCTGCGCTCTTCCCGCGTGCTTTACCCCCGCGGCCTCGGTATCCTCGTTATCCTCGTTTTGTCTGTGGGGTGCAGAGCCACAGGGGAAGCCCAGCTCTTGGATGGCAAAGTCAAAACTCCTTCCTGGCTTATTAAGAGACACTATCCTGTATACTTCTGGCTTGTGAAATGATTATACTTCCCGCCAGGAACCCGTGTCAAATAGAACACCTCTAGGCTCCTCTGTCCGTGGGATTCTCTGGGCAGGAATACTGGAGTGGGTTGCCGTTATGCTCAGAGGTTGAGACTGTCTTGTCGAGTGTTCTATTTGACACGGGTTCCTGGCGGGAAGCATAATCATTTCACAAGCCAGAAGTATACAGGATAGTGTCTCTTAATAAGCCAGGAGAGAGTTTTGACTTTGCCATCCAAGAGCTGGGCTTCCCCTGTGGCTCGCTCATCTGGTAAAATAATCTACCTACAATGCAGAAGACCTGGGTTCAGTCCGTGGGTTGGTAAGACCCCCTGGAGAAGGGAAAGGCTACCCACTTCAGTATTGTGGCCTGAGGAGTCGCAAAGAGTCAGACATGACTGAGCAACTTTCACTTTTCTAAGAGATAATGTCCAGCTGCCAGCCTCAAAATAAGTGTCTCGATGCTGGAGCAGTTTGCTGGGGTGGCCAGACAGGCGGATTCCACGGTGCCCCCGTTTAGCTTTTACCACTACGGAGAAGAGTCCCCTTCACCATGGCAGGAACTAGTGCCCCCGAGGTCTTGGAGAGTTATTTAGATCAGCAGAGGGGAGCTTTACCCAGGCTGAAACTCAGATCATCCCCACAAACTCTGGGCATTCACAGTCTGAATGTCCCTTCCCCGTAGTTGCTTCTCCGGTTTTGTTTGCTCGTTTCCAGCTGTACCAGGTCTTGCACCGTGTGGGATCTAGTTCCCTGACGAGGGATCAGACCCAGGCTCCCTCCATTGGGAGCACAGCATCTTAGCCATGGAACCACCAGGGAGGTCCCTCATAAAACAGCTTTGCTTCTAAAAAGAACTTTTTTTTTGCTCTTTGCCATCATCAAGTGGGTTAAAACAACTTCAGTTGCGCAAGAGGCTTGGCAGCCCTCAGACCCTGCCCAGCGCTCCTGCCCCCCTGCCTCCTCCCAGGCCTCTCATTTACTTCCTGCCTCTGGGCTCCCTGGCTTCTGGCTGCTTTTATCTCTGAGGGCCTTCCTTACCGAAGTTAGCTCCTCTCTGGATTTCTTATCTAGGGACCGGTTTGGAAACCACTAACCATTCGCAGCCAGGTGGCTAGGGCAAGTGGGAGGAAAATATCACTGGAGAAATGTAGCGTTTTGGCGTGGAGGAATTGGAAACAGTTAGGAACCTGCATGCCGGTTTGCAGCCCCCTGCAGGTCCCAGCCCTTGGGCTGCACGTGGGTGGCCCCGCCATGCAAACCAGCCAGAAGGACTTTAACAACGCGGTGAGCCAGTTGAAGCTCCTGAAGGAGGATCCGGGCAATGAGGTGAAGCTGAAACTCTACGCACTCTACAAGCAGGTAAGCGCCACGGGTGTTTGAGAGAGAAGCATCTTGAGCACATGGGTCCTCAGATAGACACGCTGTCTGTTGCTCTGAGAAGGCAGCCTGAGTGTGTAGGTGCGTCGCTGCCTTTCCTCTGAAGACTGTATGCCTGAGAGTTTATTAGATAAGATTTCAGAGCGCTGTTAAGGCAAATAGTCACTCCTTAGGATCACTGCGGAGTAAAAGAGACTTCAAAGATGCAACAACCAAAACAGCAAGCAACAGCCAGCCATCAGAGTGGCCTTGAGACAGCTGGGGAAATTTGAATAGGGATTGAGTATTAGATGACACCTAGAAGGCGATGACACCCCACTCCAGTACTCTTGCCTGGAAAATCCCACGGACAGGGGGAGCCTGGTGGGCTGCAGTCCATGGGGTCACTAGGAGCCGGACACAACTGAGCGACTTCACTTTTACTTTTCACTTTCATGCATTGGAGAAGGAAATGGCAACCCACTGCAGTGTTCTTGCCTGGAGAATCCCAGGGATGGGGGAGCCTGGTGGGCTGCCGAACTGTTCTTAATAGCATCATGGTTATATAAGAAAAATTGATTTTTTTTTTTTTTTTAGGAGTGCATACTAAGTACATGGAGTGAAAAATGGTGTGGTGTTTGCCATTCTCTAAAAAAATTAAGCAAAACAGAAAAGAAAAGGATGGTTGAAGCAAATATAGCAAAAATGAGAGTTAATTGAATTTGGGGGCTGAATATTGGGAGTTCATTATAATATTCTACTCTTACATATATTTGAAAATCTTTATAAAAACATTTCAAAACTTGAGTTTTCAGTTACAGTGTCTGAAAACTATCCAGAAAGTCAGACCCTCTGGGCTCCTGTGTCCTCTCTTTCTCTTCCTGTGACCCCTGTGAGCCCCTCTTACTTCGGTACTAGTGTGTGTGTTAAAGGATTAACCTTGCCCTGCAGGGGTCTGACCCTCGCCCCTGGCTTCTGGGAGGTAATTTCCAAGCCCTTGAAATGCCAAGCATGATAGACCGAGTCTTTGTTTGCCTGGAGAGTCTAAGGATGGGATTTAGAGGGGACTGGCCCCCCCAGGTAGTGACAGTGGGGTTTGGAGCAGAGGCTGCAGCTACAGAGAGTCACTCAGAAGTGGCGGAGCCCCAGGGAAAACTCTGAACACCGAGGAGGCCTGGATGAGCTTCCCTGGCGAGCGGGACTCTGTGTGTGCGTCACACGCCAGTTCGGAGACTGGGAGGGCACACGGTCCTCACTCTGCAGTGGCCGGTGCGGGCGGGGCACACTCACGCCTGCACTTTTCTTCCCCACCCCGCCTGCAATGACTGGTAACTGAGAGGAGGAGAGTGTGTCCTGTGAGCCGTCACTGCCCCGAGTCAGCACTTCCAGGAGCCCCTGGTCTCACACCCATGTGTCAGAAGTGGGGGGCAGTCTTACGCCCGTGTTGCCTCTAGCATCCCCGATGGCTAACTCTTGAGAAATCAGTCTTTTTCTTCGGACCATCTTAGCCTCCTTTACCGTCTTTGTCTTTCAGAGCCTCTCTCTTCTTTTCTCTTTTAGCTAGTTATATTATGAAAATTAAAAGCACAGTTAGTAAATGGAGTTCTAAGTTGCCATTTCTGGAAAGAATAGTGCATATATATTTTTTAATCTCAAAACACTCACTGCACTTACCCCCTCCAGCTGCATGTCCTTCAATTAAGTGTCTTAAGGGCCGGTGGCTCTGGTGCCCACCCCCACCCCCGCCCCCCTCCAGGGGCAACTCTGTTGCTCACTTACCGGACATCCACCACCATAGATTTGGGAGGAATTGGTGGGGAGTGGTACCTTTGAATGAGCTTTCAGGATATACCATGTTTTCTAAATGTTTGTAGGCTAGTTTCCTTTAAAGATTGTTTGCTTGAACCATCAATGCAAACCTAACGAACGATTAGTTTTTTGAAAGCATTTCCCCAAACCCTGATCTTGCCTTATGTTCATACGCAGGCAGTTACAACTTGAGGGACTGATAACCCATAATAGCATAGTTTGGCTCTCCAGTCTTTTTTTCTCCTGTTTGTACATTTTTAGCGGCAGCATCAAAGAGAGGGCAAGGGAGAGGAAAGTTCAGACCAGTCTCTGCCTTGTGAAGCTACCTGGGAGGGGAAGGCACCATCACGCCAGTGTGCATTTTTTGGATCTCAGCTGTTTAAGGTCCAGTTTGCATGTGCCTTTGACCAGTAATTGCCCCTCTCCTTTCATAGGCCACTGAAGGACCTTGTAACGTGCCCAAACCAGGTATGCTGGACTTTATCAATAAGACCAAATGGGATGCATGGAATGCTCTTGGCAGTCTGTCCAAGGTACATGGACTCCCACCCTGCTTTTATTTCACTTACTGTGCTCCTAAGGGAGGTGGGTGTTTCTCCCTATTAAGACATAAAGATGAGCCTTCTGGGGATAGAGGTCCCTATATCCAACCAGGACCTTCATTGCCAGGTGTACTTATTAGGACAGGAAGTGTCTCAAAATGCTGTTCATTAACTGGGCTGAAATCACCATCTCTCTTTAGGAAGCTGCCCGACAGAACTACGTGGACTTGGTGTCCAAGCTGAGTGCTTCCTCTGAGTCCCCCAGCCCAGAGGCCCCTGCAGCAGACAGGAAGCAACCGGAAAGCGATAGCCTGGTGGTGACCTCCGGAGACGGCATCACCACCATCAGGCTGAACCGTCCAACCAAAAAAAATGCTCTCACCACTCAGGTAACACCATCTGCCCGGGAGTCCATCCTGCTTGTCTTGTCTCGTCTGTTTCACTCGAAAACGGTAGAGTATCAGCATCCTTTTTGGTTCTGTAAATACAGCCCAGGCAAGCGTTTGGCACTTTGCAAAGAGCGGGCTTGCAGACCGACGTGGAGAGGACCCACTGGGTGGGGATGATCGTTTTCAGTTTTCTCCTTTCCTCGTCTTCCCTCTTTCACGCAGATGTATCATGACATCATAGCTGCACTTCAGGCTGCAAGCAAGGATGAGTCACCCATAACTGTTTTAACAGGTAAGACATTTCCTTGGATTTCTTAATTGGATTTCTGTTTGGGGGCAGGGGAGGATTTTCTCCTAGAAAGGGAATTGAATAAATAAGCTCTATCATCTTTCTAGTGCTGAGATACCCTAATTCTTAAATACATAAACGATATGGGAAGACATGGGACTGATATCTTTATCATGTAAAAAGCAGGTACAATTTGGTAAACCTGTTAGATAAACTGGTAAGTAAAATGAATAGACAGTTTGTATGAGAAAGTCTTGGCATCAAAGAAACAAGGAAAATGCAACCAGAGTAATAAGCAAGAACACAAATAAAAACGATGAGATACCATTTTCTATTAATGCTCGTCTGAATTAGCAAAATTTTATACTGTACTGAATTTTGACAAGGTCACGGTAGAGTGAATTCCCCTAGCTGACAGCAGCATAAATGGCTTTAAAAAGCGTTAGGACCTTTTAAAAAGACAGCATTTGACAATCCGTAAAATGTTCACATACTTTGACACAGGAATCTCCCCAACATTCTAAATCCCTAAAGGACCGTGATAAACCACATGACAGGCCGCCCTGTAGGCCGTGTTTTACAAAAGCATTAGAAAGTGCAACTGCAGAGACTGACCATCTAGAAAAACGTTTGAGAAATAGAACATTAGCAGTTATACCAGCACTGTGAGAATAATTGGAAAGCACGGATGCTGGTGGGCCTGGGCTGATGAGAACTTGATGATTGAACTTGGTAGGGGCTTTGCATGTATGTAGCGGTGAAGGCTGAGGTTCTGGACTCAGATCAACTTGAGTTTAAACCCCAGCTTCACTTCTTACCACTTGTGGGTGAATTCTGCTTCCTAAATGGAGAAGACGGTGTCTTCGTAACCCCGCAGAGTGGTCAAGATGGTGACATGAGGCAGTGCAGGGCAGGGCTCACACAGGCACTTGGGGAGTGGGAGCTCCTGCTGTGTGTACTGGCGTGGCAGAAGCAGGGGTCATCTTATTTTATTTATCTTTTTTGGCTGCATCACGCAGCTTGTGGGATCTTAGTTCCCCAATCAGGGACTAAACTCTGGTCCTTGGCAGTGAAAGTACAGAGTCCTAACCACTGGACCACCAGGGAATTCCCAGGAGTGATTTTAATTCTCATTGAAATTTGTAAAATATATAATATTATATCAGAGCACCTTTAGTGAAAAAGAGAGAGTGAGAGAGAGGTGAGGAGAAAGATACCTAACAGCTAATGAGAAAGGGTGAAGCAGGGAAGGCATGAAGATGCTCTGGCATCCCACTGTATGCCTAGAAGAAGGAAGGCACCAGGAACAGTCCAGAGGCAGCACTGGCTGGGTACGGGAGGAGAACAGGTTCTGACTTTTTAGTGAACATTTTTTAAACTAAATGTACAATGCAGGCACATCGTTTCTTAAAAATCCAAAGACTATAAAATGGCAAATAACTAAGCTAGAAACCCCAGTCCTGCATCCTAAAGATAGCTCAGCTTTTCTTGAGCCTTCTAGAAACTGCCTGTGTGTGTGTGTGGTTCTCCCTGCCCCTCATTTTATAAACAGAAGACGACGCACATAACACACACATACTACACCCACCTTTCTGTCCTAACTGCATGTCCTGAAAATTTGTTCTCAGTCAGCACCTGCACATCTAAGTTTTCCTCTGCAGGACTGCGAAGTATGAAAGTTTCAGGACCCCATAATTTATGTCATCATTCCTCTGCCAGTGAACAGGTGGATTGTACTTATTCTTTTGCTATTAAAATCATGCTGCAAGGAATATCCTCAGACATCCATCTTTCAGTAAATGTGCAAAGATATCCTTGTTGTAGAAGTGAAACTGCTGAGTTTCACAATAACTGGTCATAACGGCCAACAAGCGTATCATACTTCATATTTGCTGAGCACTGGGCTAAGCATTTTAATCTGTTTGGTGGCTTTCTTAATTTGTAACTCTTCTAAGCTTTCTTGCAATAACTCTATGAGATTAGGCCCTATTATTACTAGTATTTTACAAGTAAGAAAACCGAAAGATTAAGTGCTGAGAAATAGTGCTTATTCTCTGGGCTTCCCAGGTGGCGCTAGTGGTAAGAACCTGCCTGCCAGTGCAGGAGACATAAGAGATACCGGTTCGACCTCTGGATTAGCAAGATCCCCTCCAGGAGGGCATGGCAACTCACTCCAGTATTCCTGCCTGGAGACTCTCCAGAGACAGAGGAGCCTAGTGGGCTACAGTCCAACGAGTCACAGAGAGTCAGACATGACTTAGCTCACATGCTTGTTCCTTAGTTATTTTCTATATACCCTTCGCTTTGGTTTCCTATTCTTTTCATCTAAGCATTGTAATAATAGGTCCTTCCGTTTTCAGAAAGGATTTTTGTTTGTTTTGCAGTTCTGTTATCAATTCCTAGCTTATAATCAGAGATGATCAGTTTTTCTGATTTTTTTTAGAATCTGTTAAAATTTCATGTATACTAGATGTATATTGAAATATCTACCTTGAAGATTAAGAAGCAAAAAAATGACTAATTTTTTTTTATATCATCCAGAAACACTTAAAAAGTAACTTCAGGGACATCCTTGGTGGTCCACTCCCTCCCTGGTCCCAATGCCAGGCACACAGATTCAATCCGTGGTCAGGGAAACTAAGATCCCATAGGCCACACAGCCTGGTCAAGTAATAACAATAAATGTTTAAATTTTAAAATTTTAAGAATTAAAAGTAAATTCACTCTAGATTGTTAAGGTGTAGAGTTATAATTATGTCGATTAAACTTGCCTTTCTAATTCATGTCATGTAGATTCCCTAAATTCTGCTTTCCCTTCTAACTTACCTGTCTTGGACCGAGAAGAGCAGGCTGAACGCATCCATTTGTGATGGTGCCTCTCTGGGCCCATCGAGCCGGGTGACCCGCCCCAGAGCCTCACACGCGCTGTCAGCTACGGAGAACACCCCGCCCTGTTCCCGCCCCTGTCCCCCCTCCGCAGTCCGCCCTGCAGGCCTCAGTGCCCTTGTCCCCGCCTCGGCAAAGCCCCTCCCCGAGCCCCGCTGCGGCCGCGTTGGTTCGTCCGCGTGTGCTTAATGCGGCGGCCGCCGGTCAGCGGGCGCGGGCGCGCCGCGGGCTCTCGGTGCCCTCGCCGAACGCGGCGCGGGAGGCGCCCGGCGCGGGCGCGGGAGTGGCGCCGTGCTTGTGTTCGCAGGCAGCGGGGACTACTTCTGCAGCGGGAACGACCTGACCAACTTCACGAGCCTGCCGGCCGGCGGCCCGGAGGAGATGGCCCGGAGCAGCGCGGTCCTCCTGAGGTGAGGCGCCGGCTGCCCCGGGCGCTCGCCCGTTCATCAGGGTCTGAGCTTGCGGGAAGGAGAGACCCGGGCTCCCTGCGGTCGGCTGTGCTTGTCCCGCCGCCATCCGGAAGGGCGTCTGGCTCCTCGCGGTGACTCCCGTTCCCCTGGGCGCTCCGCACGGAGCCGCCCAGGGCCCGGCCGCCCGCTCCCGGCGCGCGCTCGGGTCTCCGCGTCGAGGCCGTGGCGCTCACGACTTGGCGACAGCACCGCCGCCGCCGCACCGAGGCTCCCGGGCTGGGGGCGCCTCGCTGCCCGGCCCGCTGCGCGCAGGGGGCTGGAGACGGGCCCTGCTGCCCAGCACCCTGCTGCCCAGCACCCTGCTGCCCAGCACCCTGCTGCCCAGCACCCTGCTGCCCAGCACGCTGGCACCCCGCGGCCCGTGCCGACTCCGAGGTGGCCGCTGGCTCACGGCCCTGACGGAAGGCCCAGGACGCAGGATCTGAACTGAGGCCGGCCGCGGGGCCCCTGCAGGCACCCCTCCAGTGTCCTGCAGACGGGGCCTGGGTGAATCGCAGGCTGCAGGCCAGGGAGGCGCCCGGAGGTGGAAACGTCCCCAGCTCCCCCCAGAGAAGCGCGTTCCGGCCCCCGGCCCCGCTTGTACCTCGGTGAAGCTGTTGCAAACAGCTCAACACGCTTGTCTGTTGCCGTGTCTGCAGGGATTTCGTCAACTGTTTCATAGACTTCCCGAAGCCTCTGGTGGCCGTGGTCAACGGTCCGGCCGTGGGGATCTCCGTCACCATCCTCGGGCTGTTTGATGTCGTGTACGCGACCGACCGGGTAAGTCCGCCGGCAGAAGCGAGTGATGTCAGGCTGGTGAAGACACGCTCCTCCAAAGGCTGCTTTGGCGTTGCCGATAGTAAACAGAGGGCATGCGGTCGGGGTTAGAAGGGATGAAAGTTACATTTTCCCCAAAGAATTAGTCGTCTTTGACGGGTCTTCCTTCACTATTAACCTGAGTTTTCCTAAACACCAGTGTTGTCTCCAGCATCGTCCCAGCCCTTTTGGTTCTGTTTACTCTCAGCCTTTGATGCAAGACTCATTCAACTTTGCTCTAAAATAGTTGGGAGACCTTCAGACTTGAAAGCACGGGTGAAAAAAAACAGAGCAGCTTTGAAGGTTATGCAAGTGAGTTATCTGATCATTTTTTTTCAATGTGAGTGAACCCTGGAGTCTAGAAATCTAGACTGAGAAAGGACTTTCAGGCGGCATCTACTTTCACTCCCCCCTTAGCAGATAAGAAAACCGAAGCTCAGAGAAGTTACTGCCTCGTGCTCACCATTGAATTACATAGATTTGCACTTCAGTTCCTACCGTAGTAGTAATGTATGTCATAGCAGAAAATAAAAATTTGGAAAATATGGAAAAGTACAAGGAAAACAACTGATTTAAAAATCACTCCTTGGGACTTCCCTAGTGGTCCAGTGGCGAAGACCCTACACTCCCAATGCAGGGGGCCCAGGTCCACCCTTGGTCAGGGAACTGGACCCCACGTGCCAAGCAAGAGTTTGCATGCCACAGCTAAAGACCCCTCGTGCCACAGTGCAGAGCCTGCATGCCACCACTAAACCTGCTGTGGCCAGGTAGATAAATGCTAAACATTTTTAAAAAATAAAATCACTCCTCTCCCCACTCAGAGATGAGCAGTGCTAACATTTGGGTTATTTAGCTTACCTAATTTAACCAGTCCCTGACACTGGAACCCTAGCATGTCTAGTTTTTTTCCTTATAAACAAAGATGTGATAAACATTTATCTTAGCGCTTTGACCCTAGAACTTCTCCTATAGAACTAATAACCACCTCTTAGGGTTATCAGAGTCTTAGAGTGACTCTTGCTTTTGTGGCAATGAAATTTGCTGACGTACACGTATCCTTGCAGGGAACAGTTGGGTTTTGCTGCTGAAGAGATTCCTGGTTTTGTTGGAGGTACCTTCTCCAGTAACAGGGCCATTTATAAGGGTCCTTTACTCCTTGCTCCATCTTTGACTGGATTCCTTTCAATCTGATTGGGCATATTGTCAGATCTAATACTTATTAATAATTTCCCCGTAAAAATAGCAAGTGCAATTCTAGACACTTGGCTACCTAACCTTTGTAGGTAGAACTTTCTGCCCAAAGGCAGAAATTCACAGTCTTCAGTCCCATTCTGTGTGTTAAATGACCCATCAGTTGACCTGCTTTGAGCAGGGTGAGAGCAGAAGTTCCTGACCTGAACTTGGCGGTCTCTTTCTGTAGGACTTGAAAGCCAGATAGTGTCATATTTCCATCTTATTCTCCCACTAGATTCCAGGTGACTGTCACGGGCATCATCTTTTTAAAGATTCCCAGGACTCCGTCTTATGATACAACTTAAATTAAAATTGAAATCAGAGGGAAATGTGTGTGTATTATATATGCTGACAGATTGGGCCCACAGTAAGATATTTGACAAATAGTGACCACCGCTGAGAGTTCACCCAACTGAATTAAACCAGGATTCAATTTCAAATCAGAGAAAGACACAGAAGAAAGAAGCTGTGGAGAGGAATTGATTTTATAGGATCTGTTCATTCCTGGCTTCTTGAATGTATACCATATTAAACGTGGGTTAACATTTAACCCATATAACCAATTATTCTTTATTATGGACAGTAGGTCATGCCTGTCTATTGGTGTCTCCATCAGCAAACAGCACATTTCCCCTTTGAGCTCATGAAAAGGTGGAAGTCATAACAATACTAGATAACTGAGTGGTCAGTCCACAGGAGACACTCTGCTGACGCCCATTACACGTATTCAGTAAGTGCCCATAGTAACGGCCCCGTGAGGCAGGGGCCCTCATCCCCATTTCACAGATGAGAAAACCGTGGCACAGAGGTCAAGAAGCTCCAGGGTCACCAGGCAGCCTGACGCCGTATCTAACCGTCTCTGCCTCTATTGCTCTTATTCCTGACAGTTAGCTCAGTGTTGCTTATAATCATGTTTATAAGTGAGTTACACGCCGCAGATCTTTCGCTTTCCGTGTACCTGTTTGTGGCGCTTTCCAGGGTTGGCTCCTTCTTTGTTTCCTGATTATGTTCCTTCCTTCTCAGCACATTTTCTCCAAAAGGCTTTCTTTTGGGGTCAAAAGAGAAGGCAGGTGACCTTAATATCTGTTTTCTTTATACTTTTATTATTTTGACTTGTCTGTGTTGCACATCATATGTTTTTATCTTCTAACAGTATTCATTGAAAAAAACCTCAGCCATGTCTGGATTATGGAAAATGAAGTCTAAATATGCTGTTTACAGAATTGTCAAATTATAAGTTAATTTCCTAAGAACTTTTCATTCATCAAGAAACACAAAAATATTTCTGACATCTAGGAAAACACGGAAAACACAGTTATTGTAGTCGAATAACTGACTGACTCTGTAGCCTAAATAACCAATATTAAAGTAGTTTTGGGTATTTAAAGCCAATCAAAAACCTCTGGGGCAAAATCGAGACAATTGAGAAAACAGCAATAGAGGCCAACCTTGCTAGTACAGTTTTTAAAATGAATTAGTAAAGTGATGGATCAACAACGTAATATAGAAACACAAGCTGGAGAGGAATAATACGGCTCACAGAAAAGAAAGTATAACTGGCTCTTGAAAATATGAGAAAGACACCATTAAGAAAAGGATTTGTAAACAGAACATGTAAAGAACTCTTACAGCTCAATAATAAAAAGATAACCAAGCCACCTTAAAAATAGTGGGCAAAGTATTGCAAATTCCTTCACCCAAGAGGGCACTAAATAGCTGAGAAACACGTGAAAAGATGCTCAGCATCATTAGTCATTGTTGTTTACTTGCTCGGTCATGTGTGATGCTTTTGTGACCCCATGGACTGTAGCCCGCCAGGCTCCTGTGTCCATGGGATTTCCCAGGCAAGAATACTGGAGTGGGTTGCCTTTTCCATCTCCAGGGGATCTTCCTGACCCACGGGTCGAACCCAGGTCTCCCACATTGTAGGTGGATTCTTCACCGCTGAGCCACCAAGGGATTAAAACCACACCAAGACACCAGGACACCCCTATGAGAGTGGGCAACACTCTGAAAAGGCTGATGCTGATGACAAGGTTTAGGGAGGACTTGGCGCATTTGGGACTTACACTGCTGGTGGTGGTGGTAAATGGTGCGGCCTCTCTGAAAATAGTCTGGCAACTTCTTAGTTAAACCACACATTTACCACACAGCCCAGCAATTGCATGCCTGGGTATTTACCCAAGAGAGTTGAAAATAGACATTCATCATAAGCTTACAATATCTAGAATACTGGAAATGCCACCATGGCTTCAACTGGTGAGTGGATAGATGGCTCCTGACACACCCATCGGATGCAGTACCGCTCAGAAAGAAGAAGGAGCAAAATCCTGGTACATGAGACAGCAACGTGGAGACCCAGGAGCCTTCTGCTAAGGACAGAGGCCTGAAAAAGGAGGAGAGGGTACAGGATGCACGATTCCATTTGTACACATTTGAGAAAGGGCAAAACTGTAGGAACAGAGCCGGATCGGTGGTGGCTCAGGCATGAGAGGAACAGGCTTACTGCGGAAGGGCACGAGGAACCCGAGGCTGTGTGCTCAGTCTGACCCTGCGACCTCACGGAGCTCACCAGGCTCCTCTGTCCACGGGATTCTCCAGCCAAGAACACTGGAGTCGGTGCCATGCCCTTTTCCAGGGGATCTTCCCCACCCAGGGATCGGGCCTCTGCCTCTTATGCCTCCTGCCGGCAAGTTCGTTACCACTACGGGCAATAGAAATATTCTATATCTTGACTATGGTAGTGGCTACATGACTATACATTTGTTTAAAACTCATCAAACTGTGTATGTTCAGAGAGTCAATTTGTGTGTATATGGGCACACTTTGAAGATATTGTGGGTCCACTTCAAGACCACCGGGATAAAGCAAATATCACAATAAAGTGAGTCAAAGGAATTTTTTGATTTCCCGGTGCTTTGAGAAGTTACGTTTACATTATAGTGTAGTCTGTTGAGAGTGCAAATAGCATTGTGTCTGAAAAACCATGAGCTATTTTTAAATGTTTTAAAAACATTTTAATTTGAAAATAGCACTGTTGGGAAAATGGCATGGATAGACCTGCTTGATACAAAGGTGCCACAAACCTTCAATTTATTTTTTTTAAAAAAGAAAAAAGCAGAGTCTGTGAAGCACAGTAAAGCAAAAGGTCAATGGAGTGAGGTCTGCCTGTGACACGATAAAGTACTTCAATTAAGCATTGTAAGGAGGACACAAACAGATGGCGATGTTTTTGAAATCACATGTGAAAAGATGATTTTCTTTTCTCTTTTTCTCTCCAAAAAGGCAACCTTTCACACCCCATTCAGTCACCTGGGCCAGAGTCCGGAAGGCTGTTCCTCTTACACTTTCCCCAAGATAATGGGCTCAAGCAAGGTAGGTCTCAGAAGCCTTAAAAATAAACGTGAGTAAGTCTCTCCACTCCAAAAAGCCGTCCCGTACTCCCTGTTCTTTCCCTCGATAATAGATAATAGGGACGGCACAGAAGCACATGGTCTGCCCCGCAGATCCAAGGGTTTTAAAGAGAGGAGCCGGGCTGTGGGGAGGGTCTCGTGTGGAGGGGGCTGGCACTCGGTCTGCCGCTCCGCAGACAGCGGGTCACGCTGAGCTGGGTGCCCCTGCGCCCAGGGCCGCCCTGGCCTCTCCAGCCTTCTCTCCAGCCTGCTCGGGGCAGGTGGGCACCCAGGGGCCTGTGGCTGCTCTGGCCTGTCCTTGCATCGGTGGAAGCCTCAGTGCCCACCGTCTTTGTGCAGGACCCCAAGGGGAGCGTGATGGGGCGGGGCGTCAGGGGTGGGAGAGGCTTGGCAGACATCCTCTGAGATCTGAGAGAGGAGTGGGGATGGAGTCTTTGCCTGTTGCTGTCAGATTTCCATGGGGAAAAAACGGGGATTTTTTAAAGTTTTTTTTTTTTTTTTTGGCCATGCCGCATGGCTTGCAGGATCTCAGCTTCCCGAGCAGGGATTGAACCTGGGCCACAACAGAGAAAGCCCAGAATCCTAACCACTAGGCCACTGAGGAATCCCCCTTTTAAATCTCTTTCTTCCAACACATTCCCTGAAGTGTTACACAGATCTGAACTCGAAAAGTCGGGCAGACCCAACTCGAAGGCTTAGAGCATTTGGCTGTGGAACAGTCTTTGAAGAACATAGAGAAAGATACCCACTCAGTGACCCCAGTTTTGTTAGGACCTGAACGTTAGTCTTCATCACCTTCCTCCAGTTAATTAGAGCTCATCTGACTCCCTGGGCAGGCCTCCCAGAGCCAGACCACTGTGTGAATTTCCAGGGAAGGGGATTTTGACCGTTGCTGTTTCTAAAAGCTGGCTGTCATTCTCTATGACCATGAGTTGCCATTTTTTGTTGTTGTAATTGTTTATTGTGTACGAAACAAGGAATCATAGCTGCCATTTGTCACAGACCCAGTATCTGGCATTTCTGCTCCAGATCCCAGCTCTTACCTCCCCAACACAGACACACAACAGAAGCAGCGAACTCCACAAGCCTTCTCGAAAGCCTGACAGTCTCAGCACACAGCCTGCACAGCATTGCCTGTGGGGTCATCAATTTCTCCCTTAATGAGAAATGCTGGCGCTCTCAAAGACCGAAGGAAATGGCCGCGTGTCTGCTGAGAGGAGCTCACTCTGAGTTACTGAGCCTTTCTTCACTGAAGTCACGTCCTAACCTTGCTTTTCATTCCAGGCGGCAGAGATGCTCCTTTTTGGGAAAAAGTTAACGGCCCAGGAAGCATGTGCCCAAGGACTCGTTACCGAAGTTTTTCCCGACAGCACTTTTCAGAAAGAAGTCTGGGCCAGGCTGAAAGCATATTCGAAGCTCCCCCCAAATGTTAGTATTCGGGATTGTTTCGTTTGTTTGTTTTACTTGCAAGAACCGTTTGCCTTAAATAGGCAATTTAAAAAAAACAAGACACCTTCGCTGGCTCTGAGCACATGTAAATCTGATATTAAAAGTAGCCGTAATAACATTAGAAATACTGACTTTTTTACGAAACTTACCAAATGGCCGTTCCACTTCTGGGCTGTGGAGACAGAGGAGCAGTTCTTCCTGGGCATGACTTTGAGGAGGCTGACCAGCCGCCACTGCTGGGACTTCTGGCCTCGAACCCAGGTGAGCAGGCAGATAGATAGGTGAGCTCCTCGAGGACGCTTGCACTTCCACACGTGCCCGCCGGTAAGCGACTCTCTCGTATCCTCGCTGCTCAGAATGCAGTCCTGGAGCCAGAAGTGTGCGGTCACAGGGCCCGCCCCACACCTGCCAAGGTGACGTGTGCACACACAAACGCTCGAGAAGCCCTGTCTTCCTTATAAGGTGTCACAGGATCAAAGGAACAACAGAGCCACACAGTCATCAGAATTCTAGAATGATCCTAACTCCTCTTAGAATACCTCGTCAGCTAACTGTTGGTTTTGACTTTTCAGGCCATGAGAATTTCCAAGCAGATCATCAGAGACAGGGAGAAAGAAAAGTTGCACGCGGTCAACGCGGAAGAAAGCAATGTCCTGAGGGAGAGGTGGCTGTCGGACGAGTGCATGAACGCCATCGCGAGCTTCCTGTCCAGAAAGTCGAAGCTCTGACGGCTGCGTGGCAGCGGAGCCGGGCGCCTCCAGGGAAACGTTGTACCGCTGCTCCCGCTTGTCAGCCCCCGAGCCGAATAAAGCTTGCTGTGCCTTCTTTCAGTGCTTAAATACCAGTTGCTATGATTGTATTGTGCTGGAGCCTTGATGGAAAACAAATGATGTCAAACGCGCTTGGGGAACTTCTGTGGGCCCTTGGTCAGGGGCAGGGTCAGCTCTCGCGACATGAACGGCTGCTGCCAGGCGCACTGGAACAGGCTGCCCGGCGCCCTGCTCTGCAACGCACTCACCGCATTGCAGGCCGAGACCATGTGTTTGAAAACCACCACGGCACTCTGCCGTCCACACAGAGTCACCGACTCTATCGGCCCGAACACCGACAACCTCTGCGTGACGGAGGCAAGGTCTTCGATGGGTCGCATGTTCTTTTTCAGCCATCTGACAGGGAGGAATGGACAGAAAGGAGCAGGACCATCAGAGGGTCAGTTAGAATCTAGTTTCGTTCCACCATCCATCTGCCGAAAAGATGTGGAGAATTAGACCGTTTCCCAGGAACATGATATTCCATATCAGTGGTTATTCCCTCATGTTATTGTCCCGTCTTCACTCTCATTTAAGACGGTCCCTTATAAAAAACACATCCGAAAGCTGCCTTCACTGTCCTTGTAATCTAATAAAAACACAACTTACGAGGCACAGTAAAATTGGTGCTGAGTGGGAAAATGTATAGCTGTGAGCACTTACGTGAAAAAGAAGGCATCTGGTGGACTAGGAATACAGGCACGGCTCGGCCACTCAGGGTTGCACCCTGGGTCCCTGGCCGTGTTGGGGCGGGCTGGTGCTTCCTGACCTGTGCAGCACAAAAGCCCTGCAGCCCAGTGGCTGGGTCCCTAGAATCCCACTCCAGCCCAGCTAGGTCTCCACTCCCCGACCTGGAATGCGGCGGCCCACGGGGATCCCACACGCCTGCTCCGTCTCTGAGCACGCCTATAGACGCTGGGTGCAGCGGAGGGTGAAAAGGCAGCTTGTGTTTTATGCAGAGCAGAGCTTGTTTTCACACTCAACCACAGACGCCAGAGACGACTTCAAGTCATTTTTTAGCTGAGGCATCAGGGGTTCGTGGTCATCCTGTAACGTCTCTAAACAGGCCCGCCGGGGGCAAAGCTGGCCGCCTACCTGACAACTATGGTCGACATCGGAGGCTCCCTTGTGCCTTTGCTCCACAGGCGGCATTTCTTCCACCCTTGATTGGCACTGTTGCTTTGCTTCCTTCTCCACAGGGGCATACTGCTTGGTTTGGGGGTCAGATTAATCTCTCTTGGAAACTGATGTCTTTCCAAGATCCTTTCTAAGCCAGAGAATTCCGAATTCTCACCTAGTAATAGAATAAATTAGTGCTAGTCGCTCAGCCATCTCCAATTCTGTGACACCTGCCCCTGGACGGTAGCCCGCCAGGCTCCTCCGTCCGTGGAATTCTCCAGGCAAGAATACAGGAGTGGGTTGCCATTCCCTTCTCCAGGGAATCTCCTCAGTCCAGGGATTGAACCCAGGTTTTCTGCACTATAGGCAGATTTTTTTTTTTTTTTTTGCCAGTAAACAACTTTGTCTTTTATTTGCCCGAGGCCAACTGTGGCAGGCAGTGAGGCCCTAAGACTTCCAGAAGGGGGGTGGGGGTGGGGACCCATCCTGCCTGCCCCATCCTGCTTCCTGCAGGAGATGCGAGAACAGATAAGTGTACCCTCACGCCAGCAAGTGTCTCCTCCATTCTGTGCATCAGTTGCTCAGTCCTGTCCAACTCTGCGACCCCGTGGACTGTAGCCCGCCAGGCTCCTCTGTCCAAGAGCTTCTTCAGGCAAGAGTACCGGAGTGGGTTGCCATTTCCTTCTCCAGCCGGCAGACTCTTCACCACGTGAGCCCCAGGGAGGCCCTGGTGCAGCGAGCAATGGAGCAACTCGGTGTTCCTTCCCATCTCTGCTTGGTTTGAGAACGGCTATTCGTGCCATTTAGTTGCTACTTAGCTCTGCCATTTCTTCATTCCAAAAATACCAGTGAGCAGCATTTAGACCTTAGCCTGGGCCTGGATGTCTGAGAGACGCCCAGCAAGCAGAGAGTGAAGGATTGCACAGGGCAGGCACTGAGGCTCTCTGGTGTGATCTGTCTGTGATTCTCAAAGGGCAAGCCCTTCAGTGATAGTAACCACACACTGCCCCGACGGCACACGCGCTGCTTCACACGGATGGCCCATAATCAGATCGCCCGTCAGCCGTGAGACAGAACTTGTGTCAGAACGTGTTCCAGGACACCGCTTCCTTCCTTCATCAAAACCATCTCTCCCCCTCCAAAGAAAAGAGGGAGGGAGAAGGGAAGTCAGTTAAAATGCACATCATTTACTGACAGAGCTGAGTTACCTTGCAGGGCAGGCTTTTTATCTCTTTGCCAACTGGTAACACGTTGAGAAGCAAAAGCCAGTTTGCAGGCCGTGCTCTGAGCATCTCTGCAACCCATTCAGGTGAGAAGAAGCTGTCACACAGCTGCGGCAGGAAGAGGAGCTGAGCCTCAAGAGATTCAGGGAGGCCCTGCATCAGACTCGGAATTAGATCAGAGCTCATCCAGCCCCCATTATTCCACCGGCTGGATCCCTGAAGGTCTTTCCCAGGCAGGGTAATTGGTAGAGACCCCCAGGAACATTGCCTCATCCAGACTAAGTGAACTAAATGGTATAATGACAGTGATCAGCTTCATCCTTAGAGGCCAGAAAATCACACCAAGTGACTCAAGAGCAGGCCTGAGTATGGGGCTCCCGCCTGCGGACGTAGGCCAGGGTTCTCACAGCGGTTCCTGAGCCCCATGACCACACAGCTGGGCCGCCCAGCCTCCCTCAGGCTCCCCCGGCCCAACAGCAAGAGCGTAGGGTTTGCTTGATTGTCAGGATTTCAAATCTATTGGTAATTCAGGGGACCGAAGCCTACATGGCAGGATCACCACCAACTGCTAAAGGCGTGTCAACACCTATTTGTGTCGACACTGGAAGTCTAGGAGAACAAACAATCAACATATAACTGGAATATTGAGAAATCAAAACCCACTTCTCCAACCTCACATAAACGCTCACTCCATTTTCAATTTTAAAACTGAATTTCAATTACAAAAATTAAAGATGGATGGAAAGACTTCCATTAAAATAAAATTTAACAGCTTAAGTATAGCGAGTGAAAGTCGCTCAGTAGTGTCTGACTCGTTGCAACCCCATGGACTGTAGCCCAGCAGGCTCCTCTGTCCATGGGAGTCTCCAGGCCAGAATACTGGAGTGGGTAGCCTTTCCCTTCTCCAGGGGATCTTCCCAACCCAGGGATGGAACCCAGGTCTCCCGAGTTGCAGGCAGATTCTTGACTGTCTGAGCCACCAGGGAGGCAGTCTGCTGCTGCTGCTGCCGAGTCGCTTCAGTCGTGTCCGACCCTGTGCGACCCCACAGATGGCAGGCCGCCAGGCTCCGCCCTCCCTGCGATCCTCCAGGCAAGAACCCTGGAGTGGGCTGCCATTTCCTTCTCCAATGTGTGAAAGTGAAGTCGCTCAGTCGTGTCCGACTCTTCGCGACCCCATGGACTGCAGCCTACCGGGCTCCTCGGTCCATGGGAGTTTCCAGGCACGAGAGCTGGAGTGGGCTGCCATCGCCTTCTCCAGGGAAGCGGTGTACACAGTGCCGAAAATCAATGAACCTGAGCCGGGAGACCAGCAGGGGGCGCGCTCAGCCCTGTGTCCACAGCGGAGCCCAAATCGGAAGAAGACAGACCCGCCCCGCTCCTCTCCCGCAGGACTCGCCCGGTTTGCTCGCTCCTGTGGTTTCCCTCCCAGCTTCCTTTACCTTCCGTAAAAGCATTCCCCTGTCCTTGCCGTGTGGTGACTTCCTTGTGGTTTGCTGATTTGCACTTCTCCGTGGATACCGAGTAAAGCCATCTTTGCTGGAGAAATACTGGGCGGGCCTTTTAGTTCAAAGTCAACAACAGTCAAAGGAACCTCTTCCTTTCTCCGCTATCCTGCCACCATCCCGAATTTGCTGTGTCGCCTTCTAGAACCCTTTTCTAAACAGTCATGTACATATTTACATCTATGAATTTACAGTCTTCTTTTGGCAAAAATGGAATCATTGTTATTAAAACTCTGCAGTGTGTATTGTAGATGTTTTAATATCGACTCTTTTTAACAGTATTTCACAGTATGAATGTGTCTGTTTAACCATTCTGTTGTTGAATGCTAATAGGCTTTTTAGAACTTTTCACCTTTATAAAGTGTTTCGACACACACCTTTGTTCTTGCATCTCTGTGCAGGGTGGGCCAGTATTTCTCCAGGTGACTAAGCAGAAGTGGAATTGCTAAGTTGAAGGACACGCGCATCTAACAGGATGTATTGCGGATTTTTCTGTTGGCTCAGTTTTGTTCTAAGCCCACAAGGTCTGAAAAGCATCCAGTGGCGCCAGATACCCAACTATGAACAACAAACTTATCTATGTAAGAAAATGCTAAGCATTCTTTTAGGCACGTGAGGATTTCTTTAGGCAAAGGTGCTGTAGTGCTGGGGACTGGAGCGTCTCCTAAGCCCCAGCATCCCCGGATGTGGCCTCACTTGGAAATAACCTGCAGATGTAGTTAAGATGAGGTCATACTGGGGCAGTGTGTGTGCTAAGTCACTCAGTCGTGTACAGCTCTGTTCGACCCCATGGACTGTAGCCCACCAGGCTCCTCTGTCCATGGGGATTCTGCAGGCGAGAATCCTGGAGCGGGTTGCCATTTCCTACTCCAGGGGTTGAGCCCGAGTCTCTTGCGTCCCCTGGATTGGAAGGCAGGTCCTTTACTAGCACCGCCCGGGGAAGCCCTCTTCTGGAGCAGAGCAGGTTCTTAATCCAGTATGGTGCTCCTTGTAGGAAGACAGACGCGCACAGGGAGAAGACGGGTGTCACATGTGCAGACGCTCCTGAGACAACGGAGGCAGAGAGTCGAGTGATGTGTCTGTAAATTGAGGAGCACCAAGGATTCCCAGCAAACTCAAGAGACCAGGAAGAGGCAAGGAAGGGTCCTCTCCCAGCCGCCTCAGAGCCTGCCTACACTCTGGCTCTGGACTTCCAGCCTCCAGGCCATGAGACCATCCATTCGCTGCTTTAACCACCCCCCCATTCTGGCAGTCCCAGGACACTCTGCTTACTCTTTACTGAGCTCATTCAGTAAGCCAGCAACATACATTTTAAACTTTGACAAAGACTTTCAGATTACCTTCGAAAAAGCCTGAAGCAATGAACATACCATCAATTGTGAGGGTATTAATTTCCCCACATGTTTATCATTACTGATCTTACAAAATTTGACCCCTCTGATGGCTTAAAAATATCTCCTCAATTTATCTTTTTAAAAATATTTCTTTCTTTCCTTGGCTGCACTGAGTCTCAGTTGCAGCACGGAAGAGCTTGAATCTTTGTCGCTGCAAGCGGGATCTTTAACTGCAGCCTGCAAAATCTCAGCTGTGGCATGTGGGATCGAGTTCCTGGACCAAGGGCTGAACCCAGGCCCCCCGCCCTGGGAGCTTGGAGTCTTAGCCACAAGACCACAGGGGAAAACCCCCTCCTTGGTTTTCTGTTACTTCCTTGATTACCAGAGTGTCTGAACCCCTCTCATGTCTATCGGCGGTTTGTATTTCATCCTGTGAATTGCCAGCGTATAATGTCTGTCTATTCTATGAGGCCCTTACACTTTTCTTGATTGCTGTGTAATCTTTGGATCTTGGGATTGATTCACAATACTGTACAGGGATTAGGGATTAATCAGAAGACAAAATGCAGGAGACCCAGTTCGGTTCCTGGCTTGGGAAGATCCCCTGGAGAAGGAAATGGCAACCCACTCCAATACTCTTGCCTGGAGAATCCCATGGACAGAGGAGCCTGGCAGGCTTCTGTTCATGGGGTCGCAAGAGTCAGACATGACTTAGCAACTAAGCCACCACCACCAGAAGACAAATCACCAAAGCAGCCTTATGTTCTAAAATCATCACCGCGATACCCGCCTTCCTACCCAGGACCTGTGTCTTCATCAGTGTGGCAGCTGCCACTTCACTCCCTAAGGCCCCGGGGGCCGGTGGCTACCATCTACCTCTGCCCTTCACCTGAGCTCGAACAACTCGGGAGGCAGGCTCCACCCAACTCTGCAAATCAGTCCAGTTATCACCCTCCCTAACTGATCCAGGAGGGGCAGCCACTGCCCACTGCAAAGCCTGTAAGGCCTGGGGGAGAACAGTGTTCCTCCAGGGCGGTGCAAGCCTGAAAAAAGGAAGAAGGAGGGGCAGGAAACAGAGCAAGGAGTAAACTTCAAAGCCTGACCTTTAACTGGGAGGTTATCCCACTAAGCTTAAAACCACATCTAGGAACGAACTTGTACATTCACTGGTCTTTGTCACTTAGGCCCCTTCCCGTCTTTCCCGATTCACAAAAGAGCAGGAGGCGGCGCTGGGAAAGGCAGTGTGTAGGTGACCCGCGCGTGAGCTCTGAGCACGTGGCCCCACAGCACGAAGGATGGACGTGGTCGAGGTCTCAGGCGTGAACCATACCTGCTCTGCAGGACTAGCTTCTCACTCGTGACCAGAGGGGCTTCCCAGGGGCCTTAGTGGTAGACAACCCACCTGCAACGCAGGAGATGGCTCCATCCCCGGGTTGGGAAGGTCCCCTGCAGGAGGGCACGGCAACCCACTCCAGCATTCTTGCTGGAGAATCCCACGGACAGAGGAGCCTGGCGGGCTATGGTCCATAGGGTCGCAGAGTCGGACGTGACTGAAGCGGCTTAGCACACACCGACGCATGACTACAGAGGGGGCGTGGGTACCGCGATAAACTGCAGGCTTCCTAAAGAGTTGGCGCCTGCCCTCCGCCCACATACATTGTTTCTTGTCCTCCTCACTCTGGCAGGAGTGGAGCAGCTCCATCAGATGATTGGGAAGCAGCTTGTGAAGGTTGGACAGAGTCTCAAAGGTGTGACGGAGAACCTCAGGGTGGCTGTAGTTTTTCGGGGTCTTAGGCTTCTCGAGGAGCGGCAGTTTCAGCTCCACTTGGCTGTTCCTGGCTGTCCCCATGATGACCCTCTGGGTTACGGAGAAGAGCGGAAGGAGAGCGGAGCGGGGGAGGCCCCGGCAGCGGCTCGCTCCAGGCTCCCCGTCATCTCCAGGAAGGCACCATGCGCCCTCTTTTCTGCCCTCTGGCTGCTGAGCGTTCTGAGGGTCACAATGGCCCAGAGCTCAAGCCTGGAACCCTGAGTGTGCGCCTCGCATCTCCCACCCAGAGGAAGTTCGCCTTTCACAAATATCCCGAGTCTGAGGGGGATTTTAGGCAGAAACCTGTTTCCTGTCCAGACACGGACGATACCTAAGGAAGGCAGGGTGCTTTCCTACAGGAGGGGAACCCAGTGTGCGCACATCAGTGGTATGTTCCCATCCGGCCCCCAGTGGAAGCCGAGCACCTTGTGTGAATCTAATTAAGGCTCTGCAGACCTACCTGGCCCCGGGGAGTGTGGCTACAGCAGCGAGGTCTCCAAGCAGAACCAGGGAAAGAGCGTCATCATCCACGGCTGAGGACATGTCCAGATTAACCCAGGTAAGAAGCTCAGCTGCTGCTTATTTTCTTAGACCACCTCTTTCTCTATTAACCTAGACTAACACGAGGAGACAAAAGGAAACAAGCAAAAGATGCTCAGCTCCAGCTTTACTAGCGAAGCCGTTCTCCATCGTAGTCCAAAAGCAGACGGAGGGTCAAGCAGGCAAAGAACGAGGGCCTACCGGCGGCACAGAGGCCTGCACTCGGTGGCTTGCAGTGGCCTCTCGACAGAACGCAGAAGAATCTCAGAAAAGAATGCATGTGTGTGGGTGTGTGCGTGTGTTGTGTGTATGACCGAATCGCTTTGATGTACACGTAGGCTCCTCTGCCCGTGGGATCCTCCAGGCAAGAATACTGGAGTGGGTTGCCTTTCCCTCCTCCAGGGGATCTTCCCAACCCAGGGATGGAACCCAAATCTCTCACGTCTTCTGCAGGTTCTTTGCCACCAGTGCCATCTGGGAAGCCCTTTAAAACTAATACAACATTGCAAATTACCTACACTTCAATAAAAATAACTAAAGAAATAACAAAAGCAGACATACTAAATGATCTTAAATCCCCACACCTGAAGGCACAACCCCCAAGAAAGACAGGAGGTGCCAAGAACTACTCCCAGAAATTGGGCAAAAATGCAAAGAATGAAATCTTTTATAGGTAATCCTGGCCAGGCTCCAACTGAGCCAGGCTCACCATAGTTGGTCTGTTCCATGAACTGGCTGGACACTGCCGAATGGTCAGAAACAGGAAAAGCCACAGCAAAAACTGGGCTTCCTGCGTGGCTTTGAGGCTAAAGCATCTACCTGCAATGTGGGAGACCTGGGTTTGATCCCTGGGTCAGGAAGATCCCCTGGAGAAGAAAATGGCAGCCCACTCCAGTACTTTTGCCTGGAAAATTCCACGGATGGAGGAGACTGGTAGGCTACGGTCCATGGGATCGAAAAGAGTTGGACACGACTCAGCAACGTCACTTCAGCTTCACATGGTGAAAGCTAGGAGTGTTTTTTAAGTTTTTGTTTGTTTTTCTCCCCCTATTTTTTGGTGGCGCTGCGCAGCACGGGGGATCTTCGTTCCCCGAACAGGTACAGAGCCGCGCCTCCTGCATTGAAAGTGCAGCATTTTAACCACTGGGGGGCGTGCCTGAGGGCCAGCTTTTTATCAAGCGTCAAAACCCTTGGCCAGGACTGTAAGAAAGTCATGATGGTATCATGGTCCCCAGCACAGGAGACACAAAATTCCACTTCTGAATTTTCAACTTGCAAATTTAAAAACTGCAACTTTAAAAAGTAAACAGAAAGATGTACTTTAAATACAAATACATTTTAAATAGGTGTGGAACTAACCAGAGCCCCTGGAATAGAGTGTGAGTCTCACAATTTCACAGGTGCTTTTGGAGAGAGAAAGGAATTGGTGGAGAGGGAGGGTAGAATATTCTGGAAGCCAGAAGTTTCTCTCTTCCAAGCAGATGTGACTGGGTTATTCTAAATCCTCTTTTACATAAATAGGGAAGAACAAACCATGTTTTAAGCCATTCAAAGGCCAAGGAAGGGAATCTATTAAAATTGAGTTTTTCCAGTTCACATAAATTGACCTATATGTTCTTTTTATATTTTTAATTGAAGTATAGTTGATTTACAATGTGCTAATTTCTGCTGTACAGTGACTCAGTTATACATATACACACACTCTTTTTCATATCCTTTTCCATTATGGTTTATCACAGGATGTTGAATATAGTTCCCTATGCTATACAGTAGGACTTTGTTTCTCCATCTGTATATGACAGCTCACATCTGCTAACCCCAAACTCCAATCCATTCCCCTCTTACTCCCCTCTCCCTTGGCAACCACAGGCCTGTTCTTTATTTGACCCGTATATTTTTTTTAACATTTTATTTAGTATTCGAGTATAGCTGATTAACAAATAATAGTGTGATAGTTTCAGGTGGACAGCAAAGGGACTCAGCCCTGCACACACGTTATCTGTTCTCCCCCAAAGCCCGCCTCCCATCCAGGCTGCCGCCTCACATGGAGCAGAGCTCCGCACGCTGTGCAGCAGGTCCTTGTTGGTTTCCCATTTCATTTTTAAGACAGTGTCTGTTTTTGGCTGTGCTGGGTTTGGTTGCAGCGTGCAGGCCTCTCTCGTTTTTGGCATGCAGGCTCAGTAGTGGTGGCACGTGAGCTTAGTGGCCCTGTGGCATGTGGGATCTTGGTTCCCCGACCAGGGATCAAGCCCACATCCCCTGCACAGCAAGGTAGATGCTTAACCCCTGGACCCTGAGGGAGGTCCCGTCCATTTTTAATATAGTGGTGTGTGCGTGTCCCTAACTATCCCTTCCCGCCTCCATCCCCCCCACCCTCCCCCCAACAACAATTAGCTGGCTCTCGAAGGCTGCGAGTTGATCTATATATTCTTACTCTTTGCTCTAAACAACAGCTGTTGGAATCTTTCCAGCAATCTGTTCACTGACCTTGGCTGAAATCAGGAGGCCACAATGATTACCTTTTATTTTTAAATAAACTTGGAGGAATAAGTGTTTTCTGCCACAGGTATGTCTTCTTCAAGGAGCTGGATTTCATCCCTTTGCTCTGATGACGGTACGGTGGCAAGAACACTGTTTGGGGTGGGTGTGAACAGTCTTCACGGGGCAGGTGGGGTGCCAAGCCCAGCTGTGACCTTCAGTTCAGTAGCTGCGTGACCTTCACTGTGGCCAAACTGCTCTCAGCCTGAGGTGCTGATGTTGAGGACACAAACCCCTCCCCTGTGAGCCTTGTTCTGAGCCCCTCTTACTTAAAATTCTGCTCTTCAGTGACCGGTACACTTACCTTTCAAAACCGAACCTGGGGTCGAGTATTATCTTCTCCCTAGAAAGGATCAGGAAGACCTCCCCTCGGCGTGCCCCGCTCCTCCAGTCACTGTGATGCCCTGAGTTGCCCTGAAGGGCTGGCAGCCCCCCGGGTGGGGGGGCGCGCGTGTTATCAGAGCAATTGCTCCCACAGCTCCCACTGGGCGCTGGTCTTCTGGGCAGGCTGGTCTCTCATTCTTGACTTCCAGGTAACGGCAATTCCTTTCTTTGTCGTTGTTCCCGCAGAGGACGGCCGTGTCTCCCGAGCTCCTCCCACCCCCCACTTTCCATGGGGGGTGTGACAAGCTCAGCTGGCTTCCCGAGGGCAAGGTGTTCAGTAACGTCCAGAGAGAGAGGATTATCTCCAGGTTCCTGAAGGAGAGCGTGCTGAAGAGAGTGTTCCGCTCCAAGCAGCTGAGGTGGGAAGGCCCCAGCTACCGGAAGGAGGATCCAAGCCACAGCTTTCCTGCCAGCAGAAAGTAAGTGCTGTGCGAAGTTGCTCACTGTGTCCAACTGTTTGCGACCCCATGGACTGTAGCCCACCAGGCTCTATGGGTTTCTCCAGGCAAGAATACTGGAGTGGGCTGCCATTTCCTCCTTCAGGGGATCTTCCCGACCCAGGGACTGAATTCATATCTCTTAGGCCTCCTGCACTAGCAGGCAGGTTCTTCACTGTTAATGCCACCCAGAGAGTAAGTTCTGATCCCCAAACCCAAACCCAAATCCAAAGTGAGAGGGGGATATAAAGCTAGGAAAACCCAGCTATGGAGAACAGGCATCTGGAGGACAGGGAGACATATAAAGCAACTCAAACAGTAGAAATCAAATCTTGCAGAAAAATCGAAATAAAGGCAGAAACATGATTGAGAACTGGATCAAAAGTGTGAGCTGCAACAGAGGCAGGTGTGGAGCGTCCTGATGTCTGTGTGTATATTCACGCACACGTCTATCACACACCTTCTAGAAACAGGTTTTTAACAAGATTTCTTACAACACAACTGGGGCCTCCCAAACAAGGAAGGAAAGTGTTCAAGCTTAATTTTTCAAACAAAAACACAACTTCTAACTAAAAGTAACTCCATGAATATTTCTTAGAGCAGAATTATACAAATACAAGGAAGTTAGGCTATTTAAGGTAAATCTCACAAAAATGGAGTTCCAAGTTGGAGATAAATATAATTGGCCCTGACTGAAAGACAAAGCAGAGGCTGGAAAATCGGGAGGCCGGTGGAGGGTGGGGTAAGGGAAACCGAGTTACCTGGACACACTAAATGCAAGCTGCCCGTAATTGAGTCGGAGTCTTTCCCACTGTTATAGAGTCTTACGGAGAGCAAAAATCTCTGGGGGCCCAGTGGTTAGGGCGCCAGGCTTCCGCTCCCAGGGGTATGGGTTCGGTCCCTGGTCAGGGACCTAAAATATCGCGTGTCATGCAGTGCGGCCAAGGAAATGCATATTAGTAATTAGAAAAGATGGTCCTGACTTTCTGAAAGCAAGTCCATAGTTACACCGCACAAGATCCTTCAGCAGAACACGACCCGCCCCAAGCTTGGCAATACCTGGGAGAATCAAGGGAGCAGGAAGGGAATGTATGGAGCCACAGAGGGTGCTGGCAGAGGGGGGCAGATGCAGAGAACTGTTCCCTTCAGGAGAACGAGAAGCTAAGCACCGTTGTTCCTGACCTTGTCCGTCAGCCTGGACAATGAGAAGGAAGGTATGTCAGAGCACTCTCCAAAGTAGTTGTCAAGAGTCCACGTCACCTTCCCACAGCAAGAGAGCCCGAGGTGGGGAGAAGGCCCCTGGCCCACAGGGTGGGCCCACCAGGACCAGCTCCGTCCTGACCGACGGAAGAGCTTGTCCAGTGCCAAGAGACAGAGGCGACCTGGTCCTGCTTCATGGGTTAATAGGGAGGAGCGGGTTGGAAGTAAGGCGAGCAGCAGAACCAAATCCCGCAGAGGCCTGGGGCTGGCCCAGAAGGCTGGCCCAGAAGGCTGGCCCAGGACCTGAGCTGCTCTGGAAAACAGCCACGTCCAGCCCGCGCCTTGACTCTCAGGGCTGGACTAGGGGCAGACCAGCCTGCAGCCAGGCTCTGCCCAGGCTCCCCGGCTGCCACCCCGCACCCTCCACATCCACAGCTTGGCCCTGCCGCCCCTCGAGAGGCCTGGTCCCTCGCTCTCCCAGAACACCCTGTGGGGACTGTGCGGTCACTGCTGTGTTGAACATGTGTTGCTAAAAACCTTACCAACTTGGGGGAAGGGAGGCAGGGTTTTGATGCTGATGCAAAGCCTTCAAAAAGTCTCCAGAGACAGGAAGAATCATCAAACAGAGAGAACAGGAGCGTTTTTAAGAATATGTTCCGTCAAGGAAAAAAAGAGAGGGTCTTAGAGGGTGTGCTTATCCCTGGATGCCACAGCTCAGAAGGACCTGAAGGGGTTAGGGAGCAGGTCAAGTTCCGAAGCTAAAGGAAAAGCAGAGACAGAAAGCAAGGATGGGGGCTGCACAAGCTACACAGGTGACGCGCGCACACATGTGTGAGACGCACACACGTGTCCACATACACGCATCGCTTCTGTCCTCCAGCCAGAGAACAGGAAACCCTTTCCCACTTAGATACGTTAGTCAGTGTTAGCTAGGAATATGTGGACACCCACATGTACCCAAGTCACTAGCTTTCAAGAAATTGTAAGTTGGGAAATGTAATATTTAAGGCCAGGTTACTCATTTATAAAACAAGAATCCCTAGAAGTACCGCCCTCGCTGGGCTGTTGAGTGTTACACTGGTTAATCTCTATGAAACGTTGGGCAGGAGGCCTGAACATAGTAACCACACAGAAAAACGTCACTTCGGGGGTAATTTAACCCAAACAGTACGGACTGTCTGTTATGCCAGGCACTCTGCCAGTCAGAGAAAGGCCCGGTCTCATCTTCAAGGTGTTTAAAAGGTAGCGAGTGAGAAATTTAAATCAGTAACTCTGATGCAACAGGTGAGCAACGAACTGAAAGCAAATCCTACTGCAAACCCAAATCGGGGTCTCGAAGGAGGGAGCAGGCTGGCTGGGCGAGGCAGGGTCGGGGTCGGGTCTGCGGTCAGGGGACGGGGCCGGGCTGAAGGTAAGGATGGAGCCTGGACCTGCTGCAGGGTCCGGCGGGAGGCCGCGGCGGGGCCGGGGTCAAGGTCAGGGTCAGGGGTCAGGGGGCGCGGTCAAGGTCGGGGCGGGGGTCGGAGTGCAAGGGGGCGCCGCGCTCTGTCCTCCCCGCAGGCCCGCCGAGCCGGTGGCCGGGCGCGCGGAGCGGCTGGGGCGCCCGGGCGGCAGCGCGCGCGGAGACGCGGCCGGGGCCGAGCCGGGGGCCAGCGGCGCCGAGCGGTAAGAGGCGGCCGGGCCGGCCGGACGCCCCCCTCCCCGCCCCTCCCCTCCCCTCCCGCCCCCGTTAGGAGGCCGGGCACCCCGCCCCGTCGCCCCCGCCTGGCGGCTGCCCGGGCGCCGAGCGTCCCCCAGCGGCGTCCCTCCCGGAGACGCCCGGCGAGCGCGCTGCTCTCCGCGGCAGCTGCCGTCGGTCTGCGTTTTTGCAGCGGGTCCGAACCCGCGCCTTAATCTGCCTCGGCAAAGCCGTGACGCTTGCTGCGCCCGCAGGCTCTGCCTCGAGCGGCGGCGGCCCGGGCCCAGGGTCGTTTGGGGTGGGAAACAGGCCTTTCGGCGGAGCTGAGGCCCTTGGCGGGGTGGCGGCGCGGGGCGTCTGCGCTGCCCGTGCGGAAGGTGGACCCCGCTTTCCAACGGCGCCCCTGGCTTCAATGCTGGAAAGCAGACAGCCCGGCCCTGTGTCTTCCTTCCAGACGATTCGCCAGTTTGTTTTACTCTTCCGATGGGATAGTAGCTCCCTTCTCGCTTCAGACCTTCGTTTCCGTCTTCTGACACTTAGGCCTTCCCGTTTTCTCTTTTTTGTGCCCCTCTCCCTCTGTCTGGCTGGCCTGGGTTCCCAGTTAACCCCCTCTTGTGAGCCGGCCTGCCCTCAGGCCAGCCTCTCCTCTTCTAAAGCGTTTTCTTAACTTCTGGACGCTCTCTCTGCCTCAACCGCGGGCCTCACCCTCCATGTGCTGCCCCACACCTGAGCAGGATTCCCAGGAAACCGAGGAGCAAGATGGGCAGAAAAGCCGGTGAGAGCAGCGGCGCCGGCCCGGGCGCGGCCGTCCCCTGGGAGGTAGGTGCAGCGGAGCGCGGGGGGCGCAGCGCCGCCTCCCCACCCACCCGCCGCGCTCAGCGCCTCTGCGAGGTGCCCCGCGGGCCCTGCTGCTCTCTCTGGGAGCAGTGTGCACTCCACCTCGAGGTGCGTTCGCAAGACCAGACGGAAAAGTTCTCTTTAAAAACTTTTTAAATTTTATATTGGAATTTAGGCGGGCGGCAGTGTTGTGTTCGTGTCGGGTGCACAGCTCAGGGAGGTTCAGTCATACATATGTCCACGCTTTTTTCAATTTCTTTTCCCGCTTAGTTACAGAGTACTGCGTAGACTGCCCGGAACATTTTTATGTCCTTTAACAAAGGACAAGTTAACCAGCTTCTCTGCAAATCTCCAAACATTTCTGATTGCAATGGGATTTCATGAAACATGCCTCCTTGATTCCTCACCTGTTGAATAGCCTTACATGTTTTCTGTGAAAACTATTGGCAAGGCAGGTGGATATCAAGTAGGAGGGCCCACTTCCCACCTGTAGGGAGTTTACAATGTGGCAGATGTCGTGGGCAACGGCCTTCCTTACCTGGTGACTTCGCTTCCTCTTACGCTGTGATCTCAATATGATCTTGGTGGGTGACTTCGCTTCCTCTTACGCTGTGATCTCGCTGTGATCTCGCTGTGATCTCAGTGGGTGACTTCACTTCCTCTTCGCTGTGATCTCGGTGGGTGACTTCGATTCGTCTTTGCTGTGATCTCGCTGTGATCTCGGTGGGGCAGTTTTCGTTTGCTGCCCTTTATCGTGTTACTGTAGGGCTGTTCTCTCACAGGTGGTTTTGCACCTTGAAGGTGAAGGTGAAGTCGCTCAGTCCTGTCCAACTCTTTGTGACCCCGTGGACTGTAGCCTACTAGGCTCCTCGGTCCATGGGATTCTCCAGGCAACAATACTGGAGTGGGTTGCCATTTCCTTCTCCAGGGGATCTTCCCGACCCAGGGATTGAACCCAGGTCTCCCACGTTGAAGGCAGACGCTTTACCCTCTGAGCCACCAGGGAAGTCCCAGGGAACCAGGATTACAGAGGGGAGAGAAGCCTGAGAATCTGTCAGGAGGCTCTAAAAATACAAGTGTCTGGCCTCATCCTACTTAATCAGCATCTGTGTTTCTCAACTTTTTTTTTTAATTGCATGTATTTACTTTTTTTTTTGGCCGTGCTGGGTCTTCCTTGCCGTGCTCGGGCTTGCTCTGGCTGCGGGCTTGCTCTGGCTGTGGTGTGAGGGCATCTCACTGTGCTGGCTTCTCTGGTTGTGGACCACCGGCCCTAGTTGTGGCCGTGGGCCCGGGAGTTGCAGCTTGCGGGCTCTAGGGCTCGGGCTCAGCTGCAGTGTGCAGGCTTAGTTGCTCCCCAGCCTGTGGAACCTTACCCAGCCAAGGGCCAAACTGGTGCCCCCTGCCTTGGCAGGCAGATTCTTGACCACTAGACCACCAGGGAAACCCTCAACTGTTATTTTTGAAGAGCACCCCTGGTGATTCTCATGCAGAGACTAGATCCAAAGCATGTTCTCAAAGAACAAAGAATTTTATTAACTTTTTTTTTTTTTTTTGGTAAATAAAAGCCTCTGCTGCTGCTGCTGCTGCTGCTAAGTCGCTTCAGTCGTGTCCAACTCTGTGTGACCCCATAGCCGGCAGCCCACCAGGCTCCCCTGTCCCTGGGATTCTCCAGGCAAGAACACTGGAGTGGGTTGCCATTTCCTTCTCCAATGCATGAAAGTGAAAAGTGAAAGTGAAGTCACTCAGTCGTGTCCGACTCTTGGCGACCCCATGGACTGCAGCCTACCAGGCTCCTCCGTCCATGGGATTTTCCAGGCAAGAGTACTGGAGTGGGGTGCCATTGCCTCTAGGAAAAGATAAACCAAGGCCCACCTTCCAAAGGTCAGCTCTCCTTCCTGCCAGGAGGTAACTTCCTTGCGGATCAGTTAAATTCTCATCCTGTATTTAAGCTGGTTTGTCCCTCTTTCTCCTTAGTGCAGTGATGACGACCTAATACTACCTAACATTTCATTGGTGTGAATGTTGCTTAAAGTTTAGTTTACAAAGGGTTTTCTCAGTTGAGGTAACAAAGCTGCTGAGTTCATCCCTCAAATGTTACTTTAAGAAAAATTTCTTTCTTTCCTTGGTTTGGCTGTCCTCAGTCTCTGCCCCTGCCTGCAGGCTTGGTCTCGTTGGGGCGAGTGGTGCTGCTCTCCTCGCAGGGCTGGGGCCCCCGTCGCAGAGCCGGGCTCTGGGCGCGCAGCTGCAGTGGTCCCAGTTTACAGGCTCAGCAGTTGAGCTGCGTGGGCTTAGCTGCTCCGTGTGGGATCTTCCAGTATCAGGGACTGAACCCATGTCTCCTGCATTAGCGGGCAGATTCTTCACCACTGAGCCATCAGGGAAGCCCTCAAATATTAGTTTTTTTAAAAGTAAACTGCCCACCTCTTCACCTTCTCTTTTCTAGGATGCCTTACTGCAACCCTCTCCTGCACACACCCGTGCCTTTGCCCATAGCGGTCAGCGCAGTGTCTGGAACGTGGGTCCTCAGTAGATTACTGCACCTTTCCTTATTCATGTCTTGCCTTAAAAAAAAACAAAACAGTTCCTGCATGTTTCTCAACATCTGGAGTCTGGACTGAGATGCGGGCTAGTCAGTGTTGAGTATGTGAGGGTCACAGAATTTTGTTCTGTTGATGGAAAGACTTTCATAGACTCTCAGATCTGATACTCAGATACATAAAATCTAGTGAATGAGCCATCGTGTGCCCAGGACACACTGAACTGGACACTTTATCATATTTTTGAAATCAGTTTTGAAACGAAGACATCAATTCTTATAAAAGCCTTTCCATTTCCTGAGGTCTTATCCAGCTGATAATAGTTGAAGGCGAACGTTTCCCGCTCCTCAGAAATGCTGAGTGTCCATATGGGGTGGAGGTGGGGGTCATAGAACTTGGTGCCTTTTGTCATATTTTACCCAAAAGACCTATAAAGTCATGTACTTGGGCTTGTAAAATTTTCTTACGTTAAGTTTATTGAAACAAATATTGTTTCAGAGCTTGTCTCGCTGGAATTTGGATGCAGAAGCGCTTGTTCCTGAAAATAAAAGCCCCCCACCTGGGAGGGACAGCGCCACAGGTGGTAAGAGATCCTGGATGTGTCTGCTTATATTTATAAATATACGGAAACTTACATCCCTACTTGTAACAGGAACAACCACTCATGTTAAAGGGGCTTGTTTTGAGTATCACCAGTTTTATGTAACTATTAATTGTCATCTTTTTCCCGTACACATTCTTTCAGGCAAAATTAACAAGGTAAGGATAAATATTTGGTTTTAAATAATTCACAGCACATTAGCATGGCATTGTATGTTCCTTAAAGAAAGCTTCTTTCCTCTAAGTTAAACTTTAAATTTTATTTCGATGGAGTTCTTCAAACAAGTCAAGTCAGTGCTTTCGCTTACTGTTTTACAAAGCTGCAAATAGGTCATTAAGTGAATATCTTATTATATTGCATTTTTCAATATAACAATATCATAAATGTAAATTAACATTCTAATGAATATAATATGTTCTAGTCACTGCCTAAAGGGAGGTGGTCTCAGCTCTTAAGATGCCTTAAGGCAGTTGAAACGGTTATATTTTGAAGTAGTGAAAGAATTAGTCTTTTTCATCTGCTTTTTTTGATCAAAATGTAAAACAGCTAACTGTTAATAAAATAAAGACAATTTTAATGATAGTCAAGTGTTATTAGTTAACAGTGCTTAGCTGATCTTTTTAAATGGATTATACTATTCCTACTGAGGTCAGTACAGACCAATATGTATATAAGGGTGAATTATCAGATTCTGGCATATATTGCTTGGTTAGAACAAGAACTGTACATTCTTAGAACAAGAGTCGGGAGTAGAGATGCTGGGTGTTTAAATGTCTTCTGCCGCTTTATAGACCCACCTGGAAATTCCAGCAAAGCAGCTCCTGCTGGAGCTCAGTTTCTCAGAGTTCGTGCCCCAGAGAACACAGGTGGGGTTCTATCTGTCACACTCTGAAAGTATTTTGTTCTTTTTAAAAAGGCATGCCGTTACTAAAACGTCTGTGGTTTTCTTCTTAGAATAGTAAACGAGGGCTCTTCCAGCTGTGGAGTTACCCTGTGAGGGAAGCAAGCACCACGGAGCTCAGGTGAGCGAGTGTTTATGACTGTGAGACAAAGATAGCTACAGACGGATTAGCTCCTCAGTTGAAGTAGGAGGCCAAAACACAACCAGAAGCAAAAAGGACTGTGTGCAGATCCTGGGGCAGCCCTGGGGAAGGGACTGGCCGAGCGTGAGCGGGCCTGGCCGCGGAGGGGCTGGGCGAGGAGCGGCTGGGCTTCCCTCCAGAGGGGAAGGAGCCCCGGCGAGGGGCGCGGTGCAGGCGCCAGCGACGGGCTCCTCGCGTCCCTGCGTTGCTCCGAGGCCGCAGGGCAGCCCCGCTTGGGAGGCCTGCTGGCTCTGCGTCTTTTTATAGGTGAGGACAGGGGGCAGGAGACCCGCGACGGAAGGCTGAGCCGGCTGTGAGAGCCCGGCCCGCAGCCCCCTTCCTCGCTTCAGAGCCTGTCTGGGGCCGACCTCTTCCTTTGGGGTCTTGGGTGTGCGTGAGCCCCAGCTGGAAGGCGTCTCCACATCCCAGTCCAAGTGACGGGGACGCCTCCGTGGACTGAGCGCCGCCCTGTGTCGTCTGCGGAGGCTGCTGAGCTGGGCGGCTCGCCGTCCCGCTTCTGACCGTCGGGCGTCTCCCCAGCAGCCGCGGCGCCCTCCGCCGAGGGTTCTCTGCGCGCCCGGGGCGCGGCCCTGCTCGCGCCGAAGCCCAGGCAGCGCGGCGGCGTGCGGGGGGTTGCAGTGGTTCGTGTCCGGGCTGATGGTGCCGATGGGAGGTGGGGGAGGCTGCTTTTCAGAGCAGGAGCTCGCAGGATGAGGTCAGGGGACGCAAGAGGACGCGATGGAGTCAGGAGAGGGCGGGGGCCGGAGCCACGGGCGCGGAACCCTCGGCCCCGGCTTAACCCCAGCTCCTCCGCTTCCGGGATGCGTGACCTCGGCCAGCCTGGGCCTGGGACCCCTGATCCGCCCAAGGGAGAAAATGAAACCGCCGACCTCGTGGGCTGTTGGGAGGACTACACAGAGTTGATGGGTGTTCACAGCTGGTGCTGGCGAGGCCTGGTGTTGGTGCAGAGTTGGAAGCTTGAGGGCAGGGAAACATTTTGCTAATGAGCTGTTTCTCCTCAATGTCGCGACATGTAAAAGCCTCGACAGCTTACCTGAGTGTTTAAGTTTGCGGAGTGCGTTGGTGTCATCGTCTAGCCTCTCAGACCACCTCCAGGGTGGATAATTTCCACTTTGTAAGCTGGTGGCAAAGGGGTCCAGCCACAGTCTTCCATATTGAGATTCCATGCTCTCTGTTTTTTTGCTACATGGATTGTCTGTTATCAAGTATAGATTTAAGGTGATTTTCCTGTGATTTTTCAGAGGCAAGTCATTAAACCTAGTGCTTAGCTAAATGAATAGATTTTTACCATTTTCTGAGTTTTTGTAAACCCCTCAAGACTACTTTGTTGACTTTAGTGTAAGTTGGCTTTAAAAGAAGCAAGAAGATAATGCAACTGTATATATGTCAATTAATGCATCGAATCTCTCCATGGCACTGTTTCTAGTAAGTGTTTAAAACGTATAACTGTGAATTCAGTATCCTATGGCCTGGCTTTTTTGCAGTTTTCATTTGAATATAATATCTAGAAGTATTACCCCTAAAATGAAAGTGTACCATCAGATGAAAATTGCTATATCTGGGATAATTTTTGTTTATAGCTAGACATTGTTTTGCTTCCTATTTTGGCTAGACTACTTTTTAAAAACCACAGTGGCCCAAGTAGAAGCCTTTCTTAAGTAACCTGACTACACTCTTTGAGAGTGTCCTTTTGTCTAATCCAATAAACATTTCAGTGTGATTTCAGTTTGAGGTGGAGAGCCTCCTTCTCAGACATCCTAGTTACACGTAGGGTATATTCATAGGCGAGCAGCTATGATCAGCCACGTGTAGCCTCGTGGCCATTCGGAGTCAGTTAGCCATTTCTAGGTAGAATGGTCTAGTCACCTATGCATGTACAAAGGACTGCCCAGTTATTATTTTAGTCTATACTTTTAAAAACATAGATAGTTGTATATAGTTGGAGCGTATTTGAAAATTAACATGTTTCTGTTACAGAAGATAGAATGCCACTGGGGGCTAAACATTAGTCTTTGATAAAGCTTTCTTATTCATTATTTTAATAGCATTTTAATTCTAGGCAACCAACCATTCATTATATGAATCATTTTTTAAGGGATTTCAAAATATCTTCAATGGAAACTGGCTGTAATATGACCAATAATCCCATGAGGCTCTTCGGTGTGAACCCACTGACAGCTGCTTCAGTGGACAAGCGAGTTGGCTCCCACCCTGCACTGCGGGCACCACTGAGTCTCTGCCGTCCATATGCTGATGGAGACTCTTTCAAGGACACGAGTGAGCCTCATATTAATTTATGCTCAACTCTAGAAAACAACAGTGGAGAACTTTTAACTGCTCCAAACTGGAATCTGAAGTGTGGAAATAGCAGTGTGGAGGAAAATTTAACAGATGAAAGTGATTTATCAGAAAATGAAAAAGCAAACGATGCTTTACTCAGCTATTGTAAAAAGATGGACCTGAACTTAAAGCCAGAAACAATAGAAAATGTTGAAGAACCTTTCACAGAGGAACTGAATGAAGTATTTCCATATCCTGATTTTCTCCCCCCTCCTTTCAGTACTTTGGACTTGCACAAAGTAGCGCTCTCAAAATCTGACAGTTGGAAAATGTCAGTGGAGACGCCGGCCAGCTCCCTGGAGCCGCTGATGGCTCGTTTGCTGGACATGGAGAGACTTCAGCACCTGACCATTCAGAGAGAGAGGCCCAGACTCCAGACCTCCTTCTGTGCCCCGGTCGCCACCGAACGACCCCCTTCCTCCAAAGCTGTCTCCAAAACGAGACAGCCCAAACCTCCTGATGCTGTGGGGCTTCAGATGGCTTGTGCAGAGAAAAGTCATGAGAAGATGAAAAACAGTTCTGGTTCTTACAAGCCTGAATACCGTGCTCCCAAGTGGAACTGGAACAGCGCTGGCAAATACAAGTGGGGTTCCAGACCAGCTCTGAAAACCTCGTCCACCCCAAAACAGGTCATTGCCATTCACGATGACGTTAAGGATCCCAACATCTCCATTTTAAACCCATGCCAAGAACTCACAATCAAGCCCGCCCCTGTCCAGACGACTCAGCTGCTGGTTAAAACGGTCTCGGCTAGATGCCTGCCGCCAAAGTCTCCCACACCGATTTCACCCACAGCCCTGTCTTTTCCTGATGGTCACAGGGAAGAGAGCCAGGCACCGAGGGCCAAAAAGGAACTTTACCGGAAAGGTGTGGTGCTGGGCAGGCCATTTTGTGTTCAGAAGCTGAGCTGCTGTTTGTCACCTTCATTAATAGCTAAGGGTAAGTGCTCACCCACTGACCAAAAATAACACCTCTCTTCTTTCCTGCATCTCAACATGAGCAAATCTACTCCAAGAAGCCCGGCTCAAATATGGTTCCTCATTCCGAGATACAGGTATTACACAGTCACAAATATGGCTCCTCATTGTGAGATACAGGTATTACACGCACACACGCGCACACACGCACTCGCTCACTCCTGTGCGTGTGTACATACACACACACACACGTGCGCACATGCACACAGAATCCCTGAATGTGCCGCGGCATGGAGCTTGTCAGAGCCCCAGCTGAGATGGCTACACGTAAACCGTGGGCTTCCCTGGTGACATATTTGAGTCTCTTACATGTTACGTTTCTAAGGAATGTTTCTCTTAGAAAACCATTCTACTCAAGGTGGTTCGTTTGTTGTGATTATTTTCCAGTGTAATTCCATCATCAATAAATGGTATAACAGACTTACTTACCACTGGTCTGATTTTTTTTTTTTATTCCATTTTAGTCATAGAATCGGTGACTTTTCGTTATAGCTGCTTTAGTGTCTCCGGTGTTCTTTCAGATTTTACACCGATTACTGCAGGTATGGAGCACAGCCTCCCTGTCCTATACAGGAGGTGCCTGTTGGTCATCTGCCTTACGTGTAGTAGTGTTATCTATTAATTCCCAACTCCAAATACATCCCTCCCTCTTTCGCCACTGGTAACCATGAGTTTGTTTTCTGTGTCTGTAGGTCTGTCTGTTCTGTGAAACAGTCCGTGCGCATCATCTTCTTAGATCCCACTATATAAGGGACATCATGACCACCTTGATTTTTCCCCCCTCACTGGTACCCTCTTCTCTTACCCTTCTCATCTCCACACGTCTCCTTTGTCACTTTGCCCTAATCTTTGGGCATTTGTTTTGCCTTCAAAAGCTAAAGAAGTTGCTATTTTATTAAATTAACATACAAGATCCTCTGGGTCCTTCCTTGAAGCCTCAGAAACTTACCCTTCCCCAGGCCCTTGGTCACAGGCGTAGGCGTGACAGCAAGGTCAGTTCTGAGGCCCGGCTACAGATAGAGGCTTGAAACCACCCTCTTCCCTCAGATTGGATAGCTTTAGGATGTTGAAGGGAAACGGAGAAAGGTCACTGATCACAGAATAGCCCAAATGTCTCCCCAAGACTACTGCTGGAGTCTTAACCCTGGGTAGTTAGCTGAAACTCAAAACAGCTGCAACTTAACTCATCACCTGGCAAACAAGGCAAAAAATGACGTAATTAGCCAGGTGGTGTGAGTGGTAAGAACCTGCCTGCCAACGCAGGAGACTTAAGAAACTTGGGTTTGATCCCTGGGTGGGGAAGATCCCTTGGAGAAGGAAATGGCAACCCAGTCCAGTCAATATTCTTGCCTGGAGAATTCCAAGGACAGAGGAGCCTGGCGGGCTACGGTCCATAGGGTGCAGAGTCGGACACGACTGAAGCGATTTTGCACATGTGCGTAACTGACATCCTTTTCTGCACTTGAGAATCAGGCAAACAAGACAGTCCTGGTTTCGGAGCCCTGAGGAAACAGGGTCTTTGGGAGGGGCCCAGGGCTCCACTCTGGACACAGTACCCCAGGCGAGTTTGATGCAGGTGGCTCTTGGAACAGCTGGAAAACGCTATACGAAGTGAGACCTGGTGCAGCCCGCCTGGACGGGAGTCTGGGCATTTAAAGGGGTAGTGGGCTTTGGTTTTAGTGGATGGTTGGTGAATTCAAATTAACACTTCAAACATCACCTAGGAAAGGAAAACTAGAAAAGCCTTCCTACCCCCAACCCCCTCCCACAAAGGCAGTCACTATTAAGTTTTTTCGTATCATCTCCCCACTAAGGTGGCATGCTGGAGTGGAGATTAAAGGGCGATTCAAATCAACGTTGAAGAGGCAGCTGTCGTTTGTTTCCTCCATCATATCATTAGGAAAAGAACACAATTCAAATAGTACTTAAGAGGCAGGGGCCAGGGTATGCTTAGTTTTTAGGTTAATTTCAAAGGAAGTTCTGGACCCTTACAACAGCAATAAAAAAAATAAACTTAATTGTTCAGGATCCCTTATAATAGACTTTTACTTGAATCCCACACAATTAGGCTCATTAGCCAAACGGTGTTAACAGCCTTTCCACCGATTTTCACAGAAATGGGCCTGTGCTTTAACTCAATTCCGACCCGTTTCCCCACCGGCGCATCCTTCTTTCCTACAGCTCTGCGTCCTGAACCTACACACCAGCGCGCTCTCCATCTCATTTCGACCTTCACCTGTGTGCATCCCAGGCAGGCCCTCACCTTCAGGGCTGAGATCTCATCTTCATTCATAAACCCTCCGGGGTGGGGGGGGGGGGGCGTGCGTCCCATTCAATGCTGTGTCCTCGTTGTTGCCTGGCGCGCTGCACACACCCTTTAGGGTCTCTAGCTAAGACGTGGAGTTTGGCCTCCACACAGGCCTGTGACGTCCCCGCAGCAGCTGCGAGCACCGGCCCCGCTGCCAGCTGTCTGCACGGGGACCCAGGCTCCGCTAACAGTTCTGACTCCTCAGGCAGGTTCCTTGACCTCTCTGTTCTTCCCTTACCTCATTGGTAAAGTGAGTAGGAAACCTTTTCTCTCCTATAATCAAGAGCCTGGCAAATTCAGGATATGTATCAAGGAGAGCAGGAGGGACACGGAGGGCAGAGAGGGTGCCCTGTGCTAAGTTCATGACAGACCATCCGCACTCCCGCTTCTCAGAGGCACAGGCACCGGGGACGTGGTGTGCAGTAAGGACGTGGAGCCTGTCTTTCGGAAACAAGGAGCGGGAGACAGGAAGGCCTGCTGGGGTTCTGGGACAAGCAGGTCTGCGAAGATCAGTGGGAGATGGCAGGTGAGAAACGGTGTTCCTCACTTTACATGTCAGACACGAAACAGGCAGTAAGACATCAGGAGGCAGCAGGGTAACAAGAGGCGTGTTTATTACATTTTCCTAGTAGGTCAATTAGGAACATTGCTGCTGAAATGCAAGTTACAACTCAAAGGACACTGGGAATAATTAGGATACATATTGAGTATTTTCAGAGGTCAGCTTCCGTATCTTGATCACTAAATGGAAAGATTCTTCAGAAGAACAGTCCCTTACCCTACACGTGGAAGAAGAAAAAGATGCCACGATGATGAACTCTATCAAAGTAACTGGAAAGCATTTTAAAAGTCAATTTGGTGCACATTAATTGACATAAAAAACAAATGAATTTGTAGTGAACACTTTATAAAAATTCACATCTGAACTAATATGCTATGAAAAAGAAAACACTTTAGGAAGCTCAATTTCTAACGCTGCCCTAACTAACAAAGTGACTGTACGTTGGCCATCTGGCTTCCTTCCTATCTCAGTATTTAGAAGGGAATTCCTTAACTGCTTGGCCTGCATCTGAAGACATGGGATTCCTGCTGCAGATTCTCTTTCTCCCCAGCTAGCAAGAGTGCCACTATGAAGCCACGATAAACTACAGGTGGAGAGGAGGCGGCTTGCACCCAAGGACAAGTCATGTCTCACTGCCTCCACCACATACCAAAGACATGTCCCGAATATGTCTTAGGGGAAGGAGGTGGTAATTACAGTGATTAAAAAAAGTGTTTTTTAAACACAAAAATTACTTTGAGAAAAAGAGTGTACTGAAACAGGCACTGGGGAATAAAGGAGTAGGGTGCTATTAATAAGAACGGAGGGTGAACTCATGCCGGGAGGGTCTTAAGGTTTATTTAACTTTGGAGGACAACAGGTCTACCCGAAGAACGATCCTAAGATGTGTAGGCTCAACCACTCCAACTACAGAGAAAACTACGCTCTGTGGGTCACGTTCTAGGACTTATAGGCCCTCAAGTCTCACAATCACTTGATGCCATTTTTGCCACAAAGTGAAATAAAGCAAAACCTTCCTGAGAGAAATGGCAGTGGCCGGCCTAGGCACTGCCCGCTTGCTGGGGACCGCCTGCCCGCTGGGCACGCCCACCTGCTGGGGACCGCCCGCCACCTGGCCCCACCCCGCAGGCTCACAGAGCTCCAGGTCTCTGCTTCAGAGACCACGGGCTCCAATACCACTCCGGCGCGAGAATCAAGACCGCTCACGGAGGCAAACGGAGCCGTGCTGAGTCCACAGCCCTGGAGACCTAGGGAGCGCCCCCTCACTCCCCTCAGGACCACGGCTGTGCTCGGCACGTGGCCTATTCTAAGACCACGACACCACTGGCTGGGCAGACCCCGCGGGTGAGCCACAGAGGTGGGTGCCCCGGGAGCTGAGCAGCGCTGAGGGCTTGCTCCTATCCCTGGGCATCGATCGGCCAAGACGACACGGCCCCTGTGGCGGAACACTGCCTCGGGACGGGTGCTCTTGGTGGCTGTGGTTTTTCTAGTAGTCCGCAGGGACCGATTCTGACAGCTATGCGCTACGCGGGATCTCCCCGACCACACGGCTAACACTGCTGGGTCTGACTCCTCTCTGCACTCCGGGGGAGGGAAGGGGCAGGGGCAGGAAGCGTGATGAGCGAGCACTTTACAATGAACACGGGAGCACCACTCTCAGTACCAAAGGGCGATGCACCCTCAACCGTCATGCTGAAACTGAAACACCAGACAGAGGTTAGATGGAGGCTCTTTGTTCTTAGACCTCTATGGGACAGAGCCCTGGCTCATGTCTTCTGGAGCCATCATCTTCCACTGAGCTGCACCTACAACACAAAGAACAGGCAACAAGCGACTTCGTTTGCTTTTTAAAGAACGCGCAGCAGTTTTGAAGGCATAAGATGAACTGTTTCTAGTGGAGGTTAACTTACTTAAATAAGTATACAAAAGGAAGCCATGAAAAATCACCAGAAACATACAAATGTAACTACTGTGAGTGACAATCAGCGGGAAACGCTCCACTGTGCAGCAGGTGAGTGGCCGCCAGAGCTAATGCCAGAGCTAACGTGGCGGGAAGCTGCTACACTTAGTTCAGGCAGGAGAGCTGCACCTGTGAGCCTTGCTTACAAGGCCTCACCGCCTGAGGACGAGCACGCCTGGCGTTCACGTCGGTTCACGACTACACCACAAGGAGGGGGGCACACAGTCAGAGCTGGCCTAGGATAGCATCTGCACCTTCCTGGCTGCAGGTCATTTCATGCCTTTAAATGGAGCAAAACCCACCAGAAGGATGCTGCTACTCTGATTTTCCATTCTCGAATGCACCAAAATGTGCATGCTTGTTGTAATTAGGTGCCTGGGTGAATAAAAAAATCCCATTTACAATTTTAAAATATTATGTTAACCTCTAAAAATCTGATTATTTTCCACACTCCTCAGGGAGACAAGCATTCATTTTACCACCCAACCAGAAAAGATTACATTTCTGAAAATTCTCTGCTACCATGTTAAAAAAAAGTTACTAATTCCTTTGTGTTGCAAAACCAAACTGATTGACATGATTTTGATTTAAACCGTTGCTAAATGTTTATCTACACATGCTGTCAGAAATAACCTTGTTAAGAAGGTGCAGCTGGTGTCTCAGCAAATCAGACCCTGGAGAAGGCGGTGAGTGGCCTGTGCCCCGTCTCCTTTTCTCTTTCCGCACCATCAGAAGGAAAAGTGAGAAAACAGCAGAAATATTAGTTAAATCCTGGACTCTACCCCACGACCTACAGGAACTACCTCACTACACTGAAAGCTGACAATACTGGTAGAATTTTTTGATGAAATAATTAGGCTCCTAATTATTAATAAAATTACACATTTCTGGTTAGATTACACCTCTAACGAGTAATTCTTTCACGTAAAGAATTAAAGGAAGAAACGCAAGGTTGCTTTTCATTCTACGTGGTTTACCTGACTTACCAGCACTGAAGACAAAAACTGTTAAAAATGGCTGCCAATGCCTTGTTCACAAAAGACTTTATTACCTAGCAATGCATACTGAGAACACACAGAAGCCTGCACGGTCCACGCCGCGTGCAGCAGAGCAATCTCCACTTTACAGTAAGTGAGGGCCGACTGGTTATGCAGTAGACAACACTTTAAGTCACATCCTTACAGAAAAGTTCATTTTACAAAAGAAATAAAAGGTAAAGAAGCAATTACCGCTTTTAAAAAGCAGCTGCTTTGTTCAAGAGTGGAAGGTTTATGCCTGTATTGAAAGACAACATGATCACAAAGAATGAAAACAGTGAACAAATGAAAAACACTTTTTACCATCAAGCATACACTTTCAAAATGACATACAAATAGTTAAAAATTTCATTACGTTGTCTATCTAACTTTTAAATATGAGGACTTCCAGAATCAGGCCTCAACATTTGTTATCAGTAAAGGGAACTACGCACTGTTTCTGTCACTAGGAACTGCGTTTAACAAAATGTGTATAAAGTCTATAGCAAGTTGATTTTAAAAAATGGAAGTTACTAAGAAACAGTACACTGAAGGCGCTCTATCCATCAAGCGCATTCTCTTCAAATCGCAAATGTGATGAACGGAACAGAAACTGTAACTACTCCACAGCCGTGATGCCAAAAAATAAAACAAGAGCAGCTCTCACACATGCGGGGAATTCTGCCACAACGCTAACGTCCCTCATTTGTCAACTCTTCCAGGAAAATAACATCTTACACACCGGTGATGTTGATGGTTCAGCTTACCTTCAGTGTACTGAATGCTGTACACAACCTGCTTTAAAAGAGGAGGCCGTCCCTGCAGGCAGGCTCAAGAAGGAACAGGCCCCTTCGGCACTGACTACACCCAGGGCGTGCCGCTGCGGCCTGCACACACACACCTAGGGAAACGTGAATATAAACAGCATTTACGCTGGCCTTTTATCTGAGGACCAAAATGAAGCCAAGTTTGCTAAAATAAGTCAACCACCCATCTCACTGCTCATTTTACAGCAGATGCTTCTGTCTTTTATGTGAACTGCAACCATTTACATTAGCACTGGAATTCTGTGCAGTCTTGGCGATTAAAACAGTTCTACAGTGAGATTTCACATAAGACACAAAACAGATTAACTAACATTTCTAAAAGAAATATCACCCTTGGTGTTAATTCAAATATATCATGCTTCCTCAAATCTGCTGGAGAAATACTTATCAGCTTATATACATTAACAAACTGCTGTGAGGTTTCTTCAGTCTTTGCATCTAATTACTCAAACCCTCGGAGCGTCTTCATCTCAGTTAAATCTTCTCCTGGATGAAGGCATGCTGCAGGGCCTGGTTGATGCTAATCCGTTTAGCTGGGTCCAACATTAGGATCTGGTCCAACAAGTCCTTCAGCTGGTGTACTTTTTTACGTTGGTCTTCAGGAAGTCGCTGGCACCCAATCAAGTCAGCCAACAGGTCCTTAGTTGGATTAATGGTGCTCATGACAGTAACTTTCTCCTACAAATAATTTTTTAAATGTGTATCTCTAAATAAATTACTAGACACATATAACCTAAAAACTTAAATGAAAAAAGGTCAACCCCAAGTTAGCCATGATGGCTTTTTTAAACATGGTTCTGTAATTTTATAAAAAGGTCAGAGAAAGAACAGAAAGGAATTCTATGAGAATTCAAAATCACAGCTCGTGCGGGAACACAGGTATGGGGTCTGCAACAGCGCTCGCCCACTGGCCTACCGCCAGGCGCGGAGTGGCTGGTCCATGGAGTCGCAAGAAGGGGGACGTCCCCCGCCGGGGACAGCAGGCTTTCTGAGGAATTAAGTACAGTATTTTACAGGTAAGAGGCGCCAGGGAAGAATTTTTAATCAGGGAGAGTAACACGATCAGATTTGTTTTTAGATCTGGAAGCAGCAAGGAAGCTGAATGCAAAGCCAGACCAAGAAAGTGATCCAAGGAAAGAGAAAAAGGCCTAAATACGGTAAAATAAACTCATGCTAGGCAAACTTTTTTACATCTTTTCATCACCTGATGTGTCTTATTCAGAAATTGGCCAACAGGAACAGGAATAGATGTGTTTTGAAATATTCATAGCTCCTAGACCATCCAACACCCAATCCATCCATGAGCTATAAGGTCACCATCTAACGTGGCACACCTGGAAGACACTTACCCTCTCGGTCACTTTATCCACTTCTATGTACATGAAGTTGAGGTTTTGATCAAAATGTTGGTCTTTAAATACGCCTTTCCGAATCATCTGGCAATAAAACATAAGTTGGATTTTGAGCTCTTACAAACAGTCTGATCTACCGATAACCTAATATATAAGTCACACAAATATTACTATTTAGTCTCTCTGGGTTTGCTTACTTATTTGAAAATGATCTCAGATTCCTTGCTCTTGAGAAAGTAACATATTTGGAAAAAAATGTAAATGTTGTACCTAAAACTACTTAGTAACATGAAATTAATTTTCCCAGGCAGTGAGTTAAATAAACCCATTACAATATCAAGTTGTACTTTCATTATTCAAAACTGAAGACTAAACAAAGACTTAAACCAGCTGTTCTTAGACAGGAAAAACATTACACAAGTGGGGCCTTGTCTCTTGGCAGTTTAAGAAACCTCAGGACACTGAAAAACATTATGTTCTAGTAACAGCCCTGAAATGACACCATTAAAGCAAAAACCAACATAACTAATTTCTGTCTTAGTCTAAACAAGTTCAACACAAGAGAATTTGAACAGAACCTAAAAAGACGTCATTTCATGTGACTTTTCTTGGCACCTTTTTCTTTGCCCAGCAGTGTCCAACCTTTAATAAGCCGAGTGCCCTTGAGTCCCGCTTCCGATAGGTCCCCACGGTTCCCCGATGACCAGGTCCTTCCTCTGACTCCGTCTAACCTACCAGCATCTGGTTCTCGCCGCACAGTCACCAGGGTGGGCGTGTGTCACCCAGGGGCAGTCAGCGGGACAAGGGAAGGCTGCGGAGATGTGGAACAGCCACGTCCTCTCCCCCCAACACAGCCCCACCCTACACACCCTGCTGCTCAATTCAGGAGGGGAAAGAAATGCACAAGGACAGACTTCAGATAGGAAAAGGAAGATGGGATTCTCCCATTCTGTCCTGAGAGCTCTTGGCTGCGTAGACCCATTAATTTAAGCACCAGAAACACCTAAGGAATCAGAGTAGCCAGCTACCTGCCGCTCAGAAACTGGTGTACTCTCACCGGGGTGAGCGTCAGCCACCCACGAATCTACAGGATGGTAGGGCTAAGACCTTAAAAACGAGCTCACCCAAACATCCTACCTTATTTGGCATCTTTCCTTTGAGATCCATGGCGAGCTTCAACATATGGTTATTGGTTTTGCCGGGAAATAAAATTTTTCCAGTATAGAGTTCATATAAGGTGCAACCTACAGACCACATATCTATACCATAGTCATAGCTTTTACCTATAACTGAAAACATAATACAGTTTTAACATACAATGATACTATCAACCAACTACTGTTTCTTTCCATCAACAGGAGCATTAATCTAACTCGGACGATATGACCATCATCTCAACAGTTCACACCTCAGCGTTAGTTTCACGTTCGCTCCCACTGTTTCTCAACAGAGACTCTTAAAAACCTTAACAGATGAGGGCCTGGGCAGGAACTGAAGAGGTAGGAAAAGCAAGTGTTTCTTCTACCTTCTCATTTCCCCTTTTGTGGAGCAGCTAACCGGCCTCAGCCAAGGCCAAAGAGGAGAAACCGCACAGGTGCAGACAAGCCGTGAACAGGACGTGACGACCAGCCCGGAGTAATGCAGCATCTTCTAAACCCAAGGCCTTCCATGCCCGTTTGCGACTCCTGCCACAACCAACTACCATCACCCCACCTGAGGAGGACGCAGGGCTGCTCTCCTTAGCAATGACTTGAGCGGCTGCTCAAGTGTGGCAGGAAACGGTACTCAGTGAACCGGGTGCTCCCACCGCCCAAGATGGCCCAGGCCAAGGAGCACTGGAGGAAACTTACTGATCTCAGGAGCGCGGTAAAATCTACTGACAAGGTAAGGCGTTATGTCATTATCCGCAACATGTGAGGCTGACCCAAAGTCGCAGAGCTTTAATATAGTTTTTGATTCATTAACCTGCAAAACAGTTTATCGGGGAAGTTTGACTCAGGCCAGAAACAATTAAGACATTATCATAAAATAATTGGCTTTGAGAAGTTATTTCCAATACTGAGAACAAAGTCACTCATTTAAAAATTCCTTTCCTAATTATTTTATAATTCAATTTCCTAATTATGAATTAAGAGCTATAGTATTCTAATTAGCGAAATAACTTTCTTCAACGAGGAAATAAGGGATAATACCAAGTGAATCTGATTCTAACCAACGCTATTTAGAAAAGGTTGGAGTAGTGAGAGAAAGCACTGAAGCAAAGTATCTTCTAAAACCCCCCAGAAAACCCAATCTCAGTCAAGTTATTACTTAAAGGAACATGAAGATGGTCATTGAAGAGAGCGGACTTAACTCTCATTTGCCAGAAAATTATGACGGCAATGAAAGCAGAAGGGCTCAGATTAAATTTGGACAGAAACAGAATAGAGACATTCTCCATCGGAAGCTGTTAGGCCATCCCAAATTTAGCACTCAAGTCTCAAAAAAATTAAAATCCCTTAAGTATAAAGCAAGTATTAGTCAAGAAAATGTTAAATACATTTGGCCAAACTGATACACATGAACACTATTAGTCATCGTTTCTCTTCCCTTTGCAAATACTTCCACATACACAGTAACAGTGACATCTGCTGAGAAAGGCTGGAGGTGCTCCCATGCCTGCTGCCATCCTGAGTCAGAAGCATGTTCGGGGTTAACAAGTGGAGATAAGTCACATTCCAGAGTCCCTTCCCCCCTTCAAAAGAGACACACACAAATTCCAGTTGGGACTTGAACTTGGCCTCTTGCTCCCACCCCACAGAAACCCAGCACTTTAAACAAACAGCCCCGGGCCATTCCCAGGCTATCGTAGAGCCTGGTCAGTGTGGACTGGCCCACTACAGGTGACGTCCACAGAACTGAGAGCAACAGAAACGGTCAAGCACCAGGCTTCACCTGGGGAAATTGGGGGAAAAAGAGCTCTTCAAACGCAAAGCGCTTCAACATTCTTCAACATAAACTGCATTCAGCGACTTACGGATGCAGTTTCAACGGTCACTGACAAAAACCCCAGGGCCATTTTCAGGGGATGCTGGGTGGATGGAGGGCCTTCACCAGCAGCTGGGGACCCACACCTGGGCAGCCCTCGTCCACTGGCCCTCAGGGAGCCTAGTACACTACTCTGCCAGACTGACAGTTGAAATGCTGGGCTAAAAGCTTGGGGTTTTCATTAACAAGCAACTCCACGTGGTCTCTGATATTTATTTTTCTTAGGAAGAATGCCAAACTGTCTCTGAAATCCACGTGAAAACCTATACGAGTTAAGCACCAACTCAAAGATAAATGAAGTTTTAAAGGCAAGCGGTCCTGAGACAATGGTAAATGTCTTATTATTTAACCTCCAAGTGGTTACAGAGAGGCTGTTCACTGGGTGATTACTTTTGACCGACACACAGTTAATACATTCTTTGGTATGGACACTGTACTTTGTAATTCAAAAAAAAAGAAAATTGGGGTAAAAGACAATTATGAAATTGATTAGGCAAGACTACAACTCATACTGTACCTACCATTTCACTGAGAATACTCATCGCCTCAAGCCCCAAGTTACCTTAGAAATAAATGCAATACCTTACATACTCAGACCAAACCTAACAAAATGGAACGCCTCAACAATGTGGTAGTCTGGAAGGAAACAGTCTAAGATATTTAAAAAGAAAAACGGAAATCCGAACCAAGCTCTAAGCTACTGATAAGGAGTTTGAAACACACTTTAAAGGGGTCTTTCTTTAGGCATTCCCCGCCCGTGAACACGCCCTCGGCTCTGGGCAGCATGGCCAGGGCAGAGGACGGGCTGGGGCGGGAGAGGCGTGTGCAGACCAGCCGCCCCACTGGGATGAGGCTTCAGACACACACACTGGGAAACCTGACCACACCAAAGCCACGCGCTGGGAGAGGCACGCATTCCACACCAGGCCCAACCACGCCTGGGCTTCCCCGGGTGTGGCCCCCGAAGCCACAGCGGCCACAGAGCAAAGAACAAAGGATGGAGATGATTCCTGGGCGACCTACACTCAGCGCCACGCATCCACTTCAGAGAGGGCGACTCCCTCACTGCACGAAACTAGAGAAGCAAGGGCTGCCTTCTTTTGGTGAGCACGCCTTTCCACAGCAGGCCCCACCTGCAGCACTGCTGCTCAGACACCAGAGGAAGCCCGCCATCGCGAATCCAAGAGCTCTCAGCGTCCGGTGGACGCGAAACCCATCCATCACCCGGAGACGTCTGGGACAGCAGCCTACTGCCTCTCTCTCCACACATTTCGCTCTAACACTTCATGGCCCAATTTCCAGAGTGAAAAACTGGTAAAGTCATTTGTAATGGGAAATTAACACACGGGATGACTCCTGGAGATGTAATTTCTAGGACATAGTGGTCATCGCGTTACAGAAGGAGCTGCGTGGGTGAACAAGGCCGTCTGCCCGTCTGACTTACCAGGATGTTGTCTGGCTTGATATCTGCATGGAGGATATTGCATCTTTTAAGGAGTTTCAGAGCCAAGAACAACTGCTGACTATAGGACCGGACAGCCTTAATATGAAGGCCAACATCCTTACCGTATTTTTTTAACACCTCTCGTAAATTCATACTTTTAGGAAAGAAACAAAAATCAGAAGTTAAAATGAAAAATGAAAATTTTAAAAAGAACATTTTCAAGCATGAAGAAAAATCAATTTAGAGTATGAAATACAATGAAAACACTGTTCAGGAATCCTCCCACCCACTGCCCAAATGTCTGATACATTATTCCACACTGAAACAAGAGCGTATGAACCGTGTCTACACAACACAGTTTCCAAAATGAAGAGAAGGGAAGATACACAGGGGTAAACCTCCCACTGACCTAGAATGGGCAGAAACACGAAGACATGGATTTGAAGGTTGAAATCATATTCCTACTCCATGACTCCCATTCCTGCTCATCCTGGCTTAATCTGTCCTTGGAGTATTTAACTTTCAGGGAACTCTCTGCTGAGCTCAAGGTCACACAAGGTGGGTGTGTGGCACACGGCCAACCACTGTCTACACATTAACAACCGTCAAGGAGCTAACTTTTCACCAACAGTTAAAAGACAAAAGCCACAGCCAACTGGAAAAAAACATCAAACACCCAGAAAACTGGTCACAGTATTTGTCTGAACTGAGGATGGCAAGATAGGGAAGCCTAGTTTTCAGGGTCATGATGTCCAGGTTCAGGCATCGTACCTTAGAGGCTCAAACACCAGGCACAGATGCTGTTTGTGATAAAAATGTCTGAAGAGTCGCAAACAATGAAACTTGTCATCAGGATCAGCATCATTAAGTTTTTTCAAGAATTCTAATTCTTTTAAGCCAGTTTTTTGCCTGAAATGAAAAAGAAAACTAGGTCAAAACTAGATACACCAAGAATTTAGGAAAAGTAAATAATGTGTATTTATTTTGTATATTTATTTAGCGATGTTAAGTTTTTTTAAAGTATTAATAAACCATCTGTTGAGGAAGGACAAGTCTCCACGTCATTCACACAATACTTCCCACTTGGCCAAATATTGTTTTCATGGAGCTAATTTCCAAAATAATCAGTGAACAGAACAGAAACTCCGAGCAACAGACCCACCTTGCTTGGAGGGAAATCAATCTGGCACATTTTATCCCAAGACGCCTCGATGTAAATATCATCCTCCAAGATTCTAGTTACAATTTGACAATAGGCCATATTTTGAAGCTAGTGTCTATAATACAGAAGTTGAGGATTTCCATCAAACTAACCTTCTAAGCCCAGGACAACCCAGGACCTCAGCATAAACTAGACACTTCTTTCTAGTGCTTCTAAACCAACGCTAAATTGATTTTAACGCAGCTCAGTGTGTGGCATGCTGCTGCTGCTAAGCCACTTCAGTCGTGTCCGACTCCATGCGACCCCACAGATGGCAGCCCACCAGGCTCCACCGTCCCAGGGATTCTCCAGGCAAGAACACTGGAGTGGGTTGTCATTTCCTTCTCCGATGCATTAAAGTGAAAAGTGAAAGTGAAGTCACTCACTCGTGTCCGACTCTTAGCGACTCCATGGACCACAGCCTACGAGGCTCCTCCATCCATGGGATTTTCCAGGCAAGAGTACTGGAGTGGGGTGCCACCGCCTTCTCCAGTGTGCGGCATAGATTGTGTTAAAGCAGTATGGCAATGACCTCATCGCTCGTAAAGAGAAAAGGCAGCAGATAAATGATACGATGCGTTCCTAGACCTGAACTGTCACCTTCTGCAGGCATCATGCTCGGTGACGGCTAAGCACCACGACCCTTCGAACTGAATGCAGTCAGTCCACAGTTCCGATGTGTCACGTATAACAACGCGTGACTATAGATTAAACACCCACAAGGAGCTGCCCTGCTGTCTTATAAGCCCCAAGCTGCCCTACACAGACTGCTGTCACTGTTTAAAAACATGCTTGTTTGTGAACGCCTGTGTTGAGCTGGTTTCGCAGCTCCCTAAACTCACATGAGCTCGTTGTTTCTGATGATCTTCACGGCCACCTCCTGGTTGGCCCTCGCGTTATCCCTGGCTCGGACCACGTTACTGAACACACCTTGACCCGTGTAGCCGTACACGTTGTAACGCTTATCCAAAACTTCACCTATGTTCACACCTAAAAAGGTAAACTGAAACATTAGAATTCTGACCAGGATACATTAATGAACAGAACCTTGAGACACATCAGAAATCAAAAGGTAGGGAACAGAGCATGTTAATAGTGTGCCAAATCTCTCCGGTGTGCTTGGCTTCCTGGACACCAGAGTCCCAAGGCCTTGCCTCCACACTACATGCTCGAAGCCGCAGGCCTCCAAGCATTACAGAAGTTCAGGGAGCACCTCCAGCAACTGCTGACGCCCCGAACCCCGAGGAGGCAGTGCCGTGGGCGCTGCAGACTGGCGTGGCTGGCACTGCCCCCTCCAGAGGATTACCTGAGGCCTGAAAGTAACTGAGCAGATTTAAGGTGCATGTCGGGTCTCGCTGCACTTCAGTCTGCGGGGCTTCTGGGCAGCGGTACGGGCACATGCAGCTGCTAGTGGAGCCGCACGCTCGAGTGACGGCACCGGGGTGTGATCTCCAGAGTCCTCCCAAGTGCGAAGGCCTCGAGCCACACAACTTTACAAAGTACTATGATAAACTCTGAAATGAGCAAGGACTGTGGACTTACGGTAATAGCCTTCTGCATCAGTCCAGTTATCCCTGAGGTTGGGATTTTCTTTGAAATCTTTTCCAATGCCAGCAGCCCGCAGACGGGCACTCTGAAATTAAGGGAGTAACATGAGCTACTTATGCCCAATTTAGGCAGACATTTAAAGCACTTCCTTTAAACTCTGACAGTAAGATTTCGTGCCAAGTTAAATAAACTCTCACCATGACTCACACAAATGCAACACAACAGAAACGTGACTCCTAAGTCCCTCGTATCACAGTGATGCTCAGGGAAAAAGTTAACATTGCCTTCATGTTCCTTCTACCGCCCCATTCATGTAACACCCTGTGTCTCTCCCCATCTCCATATGAAATGCCACTGGCTGCACTGCAAGAGTACCTGGTACTTCTGAAGACCTTTTCCTTACGCATCACTCTCCAGGACACCGGGAAAACCCTTCACACCCAGGCAAATGAAGCTTCCTCAGATCACCTCATCCTCTCCTAACCCGTTGCCCGTGAGCGTAGCTCACACTGTAGACACGACTGCTGCCGACGCCGGCCGCTGGTGTCCTCGGGGTCCTGGACCCACTGTTCCCCCGTCCACTGTAATCCCCCGCCGTGTGCTTGCTGTGTGCATGCATGCACCCCACTGCCTCGATCGAAGCCTCCACGTTTCTCACACCTCCTAAGTTTATGATGGAAATGGTCTGCTGCTTTTGAGACCATTTCTCAAGGAAAAAAACTGATAAAATGCTTTAAAGAAAAAATTTCTTAACCCAGTCCTTATAACATTCCCAGTTCTTCAATGTATTCCATTAAGCTCCAAATCCTAAGTTTCCAATCACCTACAATATAGAAGCCCTGAGTTGAAAGCCTGAAAATTACTCATGTCACCTGGGCCCCCGCTAACCACAACAGACACAAACATCTGTAAATCCAAGAAAGGAGCTGTTTAAAAAGAAAATAACTACACATTTAAGTCATTTTGTATTTAACTTTTATGAAGCCCTGATTCTTTTTTTCTCACTAGGTATGTACATACCACCCAAATACATATTTTCTATATGTACTTAACAGTTATATTTTTATAACTAAAAATACTCACATCAAAATAGGCAGCAAACATATCATCAGATTCTGTAAACATATCAGGTGCCAACAGCTTCTTCTGAGATGAGCCTGAATGGAAATCAGCATCAGTATTTGGAAAACCGAAACACAAAGAATCAATCAGTGGAGAATCACTAACAGCAATCCAGGCTTTTTCCTCTTGTGTATCAGTGTTTCATTAAAACCCAACTTAGTATCACTTCATAACACAAGACATACAAAGCTATCCACTTTTTACTGAGAACGCATTCCAGAAAATTAAAAACCTAGCATCGACACTTTCACTAACACTGAGCTAACACGCTAGTAACTAAGCAACAACCGGGCTTGCCAGGCGGCTCAGTGGTTGAAGCAGCCACCTGCCAACGCAGGAGACTGGAGTCTGGCCTCTGGGTGCGGAGGGTCCCCTGGGGGAGGGACGGACTACTCGCTCCAGTAGTCTTGCCTGCAGAATCCCATGAGCAGAGGAGCCTGGTAGGCTACAGTCCCCGGGGTTGCAAAGAGTCAGATATGACTGAGCACACACAAGTAACACTTATACACCGCCAGGAAAGCTCCTCTTTAAACTGCCAATTCATACCTGTGGGGGGGTTAAACCCCACATCTGGATTATGATTCAAACCAACGAACTACAGACATGAGATATTTAAAAATCATCAGTTTTACCAAGCGTAAGTAATGTTTTTCTTTAGAAATCTTATCTAACACAGATACAAACTGGACTTTTCCCAGGTGAAATTAATCACGGCTTGGACTTGCTTTCAAATATTCCAGCAAGCAGAACCAAAGGTACAGAGCACGCACGGTGGACCGAGCAGGAGCTCCCGTCGCGGTCACGGGGACACTCACTGGGGTATTCTGAGCACGGCGTTCCTCGTCTCCTTCCCTTCCCCTGCCGCAAACAGCCTCTCCTCTGGGTGAAGTGACGGAGCTGAGCAGCCGGGAAGAAGAGCCCAGTCACAGAAACCTAGCTCACCGTTATTCTGCTCGACGGCCATCAGATTGTGCTTGGCTTTGACCGAGGCCTCGAACGTGTCGACGTTCTCGCGCTCGTACTCCTTGACGTCGGCAGCCACGCGCTCCAGGATGTCGTCGGGAGACGGGGAGCGCGAGCGGGAGCTGCTCTGCGGGCTGCTGGGCTCGGACGGCACCGACAGGTTGCTGTCGTCAGCAAGGTACTTGTATTTCTGTAGCGACAACACAGAGCGCCATCGTCACCAATCGAGGGAGCTGCACTGAAAACCTGAGTGTCAAATAATGCTAAAAAATAAAAATAAAATAAAGGTATTGATGCCTCAGCTGAATTAGATCCACAATCCCTTATATGCGATTCCAAACCCACAGAGCTGCGGGAGGCTTTCTACGGCTGGTGCATGTTCATCAGGTGGCAGAATCTGACCTGAAGCCGTGACTCTGAATGTTCCCAGTGTGAACACGAGGCGTCTCACAGCAGAGCGCTCCCAGTGTCGGATAATGGGGTGCTGTGCTAGCCCCCACTCAGGGGCTAAGTAAGATACAGGTATGCACCACATTACCTTTCTAAAATTCACATATTTCTCAGTTCTGAAGCACATCTGGCCCAAAAGTTGGAGATAAGGGATTGTGGACCTGGGTAAGAACAGAAAAAGATTCAACCAAGTCTTCAGGGGTGCCCAGTAACTGCTCAGTACCAGTTTCCGAAGCGCCCCAGGGAGGGAAGTCACCTCTGGAATTCCAGGTACACCCCACGTACTCTGGTAATTCCAGTTCTGCCCTTTGCTCTGAGATGCTGAGGTTGCTGCCAGTTCACAGGCTGCTACAACTGCCCTTTCCTGGTCTGCTGTCCTGTTTACAGCACCCAAGCATCTTCCGTGTCTTTCAGAATTCTCCTCTCACCTCCACCCTCACCTCCCATCACGTGACGATGAGAAGGCACTGCACGAGGATGGCCATGCTCACAGGGCCACGTGGCCAGGCCTCCTCTCAGGACAGCCAAGGAGAGCCGGCAGCCCTCTGCGCAGCTCACCGTCTGAGGCCTACATGACACCGTTTCCCGCCCGACTCCTGCATCACTCGGCTTTCAAGGAGTCTTAAATTTATCGGGACGTTCCATTTAAACATGCACATCTGTATTAGAAAATCTACCATTTTTACTAGGCATTAAAGAAAAATCTTTCTCACATTTAATAGGCTATAATATATACAATTTTTATCCTAAAGGAAATTCTTCCAAGTTGTACTCATTTGAGGGTTCTCCTGTTTATCAACATTAAAAAAAAAAAAGCACACTCCAAATTTTGTCTTTCGAAAGGGCTTTATATGGGAATCCTATGTATATAAAAAAGATAAATATTTCAATTTTATTAAGAAACTATCTTTTTTCCAAGACCTATTCAAGTGCTCTACCAACATTTAACTGTTAAAGTAAAAACCCTTAATTTTGTTTAAATAGTGGTTATTTAAGGGCTGTTGATCAAAATGTTACTAAAATCAATACCTGAACGATGGCCTGTCTTTGTATTCTTCTCTGTTCTATCAAGGCTTCTTCATCTTCCTCCTCAACATCGAAGTCTTCAAGGCTTAGGAAAAGTTACATCCATACATGTTAATTCCAGACATCCTTAGTCCAAAACTGTTAACTCTCATACATTTAAAAAAATAAAAGCTGGAAAATGTCGGTCATCAGTAAGTTTGAACAGGAACCTTAAGCCACCTCACTCTATCCCTGCTTTTAAACTGTCCTGGTTTGGAATCCCGGCAAGTAAATTTAACCTTCTATGTCTCCTTTTTCTCCTTACCTATTTCACTGCACAAAGACTGGAAACAAAAGAAGGATCCTTAAGCTTAAAAGTCATCACTAGCTGTGATCAAAATTACAGATGGAAATTAAAGACTTTCAAGTCACACCGTGTTTGTCTAATTTGCAAAAAGAAGTTATAGGAAAGTTCCATTCTTACTTGTCATCAGATGAAGATTCCTGCTCAACCTTCATTCCTTCAGAAAGACTTCCTTTAAATTTGTCTTCCTTTACTTTGCTTCTGCTCCTACGTCTACGACCACCCCGTGATCGAGACCGCCTTCTCAGGCGTGATCTGCTCCTCCGACCTCTGTCCCTGTTTGAGGAGAACAGAGAGATATAATACATAGAAAAGGTCAACTGAAGTTAGGGAGCTCTGAGTGTGCTGGGGCACAGGTGCTACAGGAACTCCCAGTACTTTTCAAAAGCTCGATTTTGTTATAAATCCAAAACTGTTCTAAAAATAAAGTCATTTAAGGGGCCAGCAGAAATGTTTTAATGAACACTGATTTAAGTTTAAAGCAAACCTCAACAATCTGTGTGTGTGAAATATCGCACGCTGGCGACAGAAAGACTGCACGGCGCCACAGCTCGTTTCTCAGAGAAAAGCAGCTGTTAAGGAAACCCACCCACTGAGCTTCAAAAGCTCCGGTCTGATGGACCAAAGGGGAGGCTTTACCTTCTCCGAGGAGACCTGCTTCTTCTTCTGGGAGACCGGCTCCGTCTGAGAGGGGAACGGGACCTCCTCCTAACAGGAGATCTACTGGCCCGTCTGCGGGCTGGAGACCACCTACTGATCGGGCTGGCATCCTTGGACCTTTCCCGCCTGCTGAGGATGTCATCTCGAGGTCGCGTTCTTAAGGGGACCAGATACAGGTTCAGAGAAGAATAAATCAAATCAGAATAAGCAAACTTCTCCTACATGTAAAGGCACTTTAAGAAAGGGCACAGTAACCTAAAGATTGCAAACACAGAATAATGTTTTGTAACAAAAATTCAGACGACAACAATAACATTTTGGCGTAATGGTTGACACACAAGAGAAGGTCTATTTCCTCTGGTCTCACAATTTGAAGAATTAGTAAAAATTATTTATCTTGTTTATCTCTTTCTCATTTCAGATAAAACTTGCCCATATAAGGAATAATATTACATTCCCTTGGTTTAAGGACTGTTTTCTTTCTAAATTGTCGACATTTTTTTGCAATTAAGACCCTTATTTTTAATGTGTCAATTAAGAATAAAATCCCTTTACAATCAACATTAACCTTAGAAGAGAGGAACTTTAGGCAAGAGTTAAGAGAAAATGCCAGTCCACCAAGTAATGGAAGTAAATACTGGTATAACTTATCTGGACGGAAATATGGCAGTGTCTTTCTGAAATGTAGATATACGTAATCTTAGGCTGTGTAATTCCACTTCTATGAAACTACCCTAAAAGAAGCTTCACACAGACTCAATGGATATCTCTGCACACAACTGTGAAAAACTGGAACCAATCTCAATTTTCATCAGTCTCAACAAAGGAAGCTGAATCATTATGATACATCCACAGCGTGAAGTCTCATGTTATCACGTAACAAACACCCCTTACACACTGCCACTCAGTGTTTGATGAGAAAAGAAAGCCACAGCTAACATGAACGGTATGAATCCTGTTTTTAAGAAGTATCATCCGCACCGAGAAGGGGCTGAAGAGAGACTGCTGTCTCAGGAGTGGCAGCAGAGGAGGGATGGAAGAGTGCGTTTACAGGCTTCCTGCAGGATTTAAACGTCTCTTTAATTAGCACGCATTTCTTCTGCAAACTAACACTAAAAACTTGTTTCAAATATTCAACTCTAGTCCCTTAATGAACTCATAAGAATTTCCTTTTCAAACTGAAAGCAACTGAAAGAGAATAGGATCCTTAAGAAAAGATATTAAGACAGTAACACGGTCTCCATGCAGAGCTACAGGCAGGGGACCATTCCATCACTTAGAAGTAAAGAATCAACAGTAGCTCTTATGAGAATTGCATTCTTGAAGCTTCTCAAAACAGGATAATTTAAACTTTAACATCAATTCATATTTATACCCATACACAGTAGATGGCTAGGAGTTCATGAAATTATGAGACAAGAATTGGTGGATCAAATGTATTATGTAAATATGAATTATTTTTATTACGACTGATTAAAAAAATCATTTTAAGAGCTCCTATGTTGTTCAACAATGAGACTACAGGTGTATGAGTTAATAACAAAAAAATTTCCCATTTTCAATTGTATTTTGGGGGCCAAAAAAACCAACTGTAGTTCCAACTATGTTGTTATGATTCAGAATCACACCAATTCAAAAGAATGGACAGGTCACAATCCTTAAACTGATACCTCCAGTTTTAAAAATTCCATCCCACACTATTCAAAATACAATCCCTGCTCTAGAAACTAACACCTTTCCCATAAAATGTGTAGACTCAGACTTATCAACCAAATTTCTTGGATTTAAAGGTGCGGTTCTGCACGTTAGATACTAAATTAAGAACTTAGAGTAAGTTCAACATTTAAAAGCCACCTCCAGGCAAGATACTGACAGAAGCGAACATTAGCACAGTTAGCAGACAGGACAGGTTACACCGAACACTATCAACTCTTCATCACCTCTGTTTCTATTGTCCACAAGTTTTAGCTTCTCCACTGAAATCTGCTGCAATGGTAGGAACCACTAGCGCTCTGAAATCAAGTTACCTTGGAGAAGAGAGGCGTCTCCTTTCAGGCTCCCTGCGTTTTCTTTCCAAAGACCGGCTCTTGGCTCTCCTGCCAGGCGACAGGGTTCGAGAAGGTGACTTGCTCTGTTTAGACCTCCTGTCATTCAAGAGTGGGGATCGACTTCTCCTGGACTTATCACGCTGTTTCGGAGACAAACTTCTTCTTTTGGGACTGCGACCAGGTCTTCTACTGGGTGACCTGTTTTCTTTCCCAGAGGAAGCATCTTTAGAGGGAGACTTGGCCGGCTTCTTCTCTTTATCGGCTTCAGACCGCCTCGATTTCCTCTCTTTGGACCGCGACCGTCTGTCTTTGGATTTGCCTCTCAAGTCGACTGGGGATCTAGATTTCTTGCCTCGATCACGACTTCTACTTTCATTGATAACAGGGGATTTTTTCCTATCCTTTGACTTAGTTTTATCTTCGACTTTAACCTTGTCATCGACAGGAGATCTGGCCTTCCCAACTTTCTCTTGAGAGCGCCGTCTGAGGGTGGGCGACTTGGACTTTCTGGCTTCATCTTGAGACTTACTTCTTTTGGAGGGGCTTTTTGACTTTTTCCTCTCCTTTGACTTGCTCCTTGTTGCCTTCTCTTTAACGATTTCAACACCTCCCTTACTTTTCTTTTTATCAGACCTATGTCTAGTCCGTTCTTTGGATCTGCTTTTACTCCGCTTCTTTGTACTATTTTTATTGTCCACAAGTTCAAGTTTCCCCTTCGTACTTGAAGATCTAGTGCTGGACCTATTTCCATTTCTTGCCTTTTCATGAATCTCCCCCTCTTCTTCAGAGCCGGACTCATAACCTTGTAATATGAGCCCCATCCCAGACTGGACCTTTCCTTCCATGAGCTCATTATCGAGCTCAGCTTTAATCAAGGCTCTCTGCTTCTCCAGGTCTTCCAGCAGAGCTAAATCGTCAAGCTTAGTTCTTTTTGCTGGAGACACGCCTTCTCTGTCAGAAGCATCAGCGGCCTCTTTCCGTTTGTGTTTCTTGTGCTTGTGCTTATGTTTATGCTTCTTATCCTTGTCTTCTTCTGAAGAATGTTTATGCTTCTTATGCTTACTTCTGTGTTTATGTTTCTTTTTCTTGTGACGACTGTGCTTATTTTGAGACTGGTCTTCTGATACTTCTCCATTTTCTTCATTAACACTCTTTTCAGAATTAGCATCTTCCATCCTATAAATGTATCAAACATTTAAAAGACACATTACTTATGGAGCATTCAGTTGTAACAAAATAGCAATGATAAAATATATCTCGAAGTGATACATGCACTTAGCCACTGAAGTATTTTATTTCAAAGGTATAAGGCAAGAACTGAGCTGAACAGTGATTTAACTCTGTTTCTAACGGTTGAACTCAAATACTGAAAGTATTAAAGGAAACACATAATAGGGTAGGTTAACATAATTATACTTTGTAGAAAAAGGAAATTCAAACCAGTAGTTTTTACAGTAAGTTAACACTGACTTTCTTAAACGGCCACTCGGAAACTTGGTTTTTAAATCAGCATTTCCCATACCGCTCCACACTAAAGGAACCTGCCCATTCTTTTTCCATAAAATGTTAGTAATAACATCCATTGGGACACTAATCTCTTTCCCCACTTGGAATTCAGAAACACACACACACATATATACTTAAATCTCTAGAGCCAAAACGAGCTATACTCAGAGTCATTCTGGGCCTGTAAGCAGCATCTTAGCCACCGTGTGCCACAGCAGTACCACCCGCCCCCTCTGGGCAGCGTGATGAGCTAGCCGTGCCATCCCGCCCTGGGCCCTTACCAAGGATGCTGTCTGCTCCTGACCCTGACCAGCCACATCCTCAAGGCTGAGGCCCCAGGGTCACCAGAAGCAGGTGATCCTCCTCCTGACATCCAGCTGGAACAAGATGGATTAATTTGCTCAAGTCCTCCAAATTATATACTCTTGTACTTTTAATAAGTTTAATGTTTTAATAGTAAGTTTAATGTTTGTACCATATACTACAAAGAGCTCCTTGCAAGTTAACAATTAATGGGTCTATTCAATCTCTTTTTAACATGTCGAAGAAAATCACCTACACATAATGTAGGCATTAAGTCAGGTAGCAGGAAAATAAAAATCTCTTGCTTCTCGTAAGGAAACTTCCAGTGGAAAAGAATCGCATGCCTCACTGGAGAACTGCATCGATGAAGACCTGAATAAGGGCATTATGGGAATGCTGATGGGTCACTTTAAATCACTCTGAAACGGTCAAGGAAGGTATCTTGTGGATCACAGAAAAACCCAAGCGATTTGTTCAGCAGCACCTTTGGGGGAGAGAAGTTTATCAACAAGGTATTTATTTGGATTAAAAAAATAGGCTGAGTAACACTGACCTGAAGAATGAGTATGACATTAACGAGAAAGGTTAAGGGGTATTTTAGAAAAAGGAAAAAAGATCAATGTTGCCTGGGTGTCAAACCTGGTGAAGAGACTGGTCTAATGGAAGCTAAGCTCTCAAGTGGACCGACCCCAGGAGAGGGAGGCGTGCAGCACAGACTCCGGGAGCACACAGCTGAGACAGCGGAGAGGCCCAGGGACTGCAAGGTCGGGCTGCTCGACGCACGGCCCCCCAGCCTGGTCTCAGTCTTCAGTAAACTTGGCGGGGCAGGGGCACGACACAGTGGAGGACGCTTGAAAAGCTACTGGCTCCCAGTATCGAGGGGCCGTGGAGAACACACAGCCACCACATGGCAGGGACGTGGGATCTGGGGTGTCACACTGCCAACGCCCTTTTCGGGCACTGGGGACCACGGGGAAGGAGAGAGTACTAGCGAGCTACAGAGCAAGCGGTGTCTTCAGTTGAGCCAGGTCTCAGTCTGGGCTGACTGCTCCAATAGAGTATAAGAGGGCACAGAATAAACAGTCTTTGAGAAAAGACTATTTTCAAAGACTTAGAAAAAGCCTTTGGACTTTTCTCAAAGACTTGGAAAAAGACAATGTAGTATCTTTGTATATTAAAAAATACCCAACAACATGGCTCTATCAAGGAGGTGAGGGGACATCACAGATTTAAGGTGAAGATACAAAGGCATTTCAACTCTGTTCCTTGTATAGGCTACAACCTCATACAGGCAACCGTCCCCCTTTCCTAGACTCTCCCATCCCACAATCTAGAAGGTGGGCTGTAAGTCCATTTTTCTGAACCTTGACTTACAGGGGGAAAGTGTGAGATAAATAGAACTAGGCTAATTCAAGATGTAGAGATAGGCAGGGAGGACCTTTATGAAGGCTGAGAATGATTTTCAGGAATATAAAAATCCAAGTGCCCAAAGTGCAAAATTCTACTCAGTAAGCTAGAACTCAACCTAAAGACCCTCTAAGAACGGCCCAGAGAACAGACAGCTGGTTGGTGAAGTCTGCAGAGCCAGGCTCCAGGGGCTCAAGCCCCGGTCCCACTACTGACTAGCTGAGTGGCCTCACTGAGTGAGATTAGTGGGGAAAGGAGCAGGACCTGCCTCTGAGCACACGGTGAGGACCGCACAGTTAACACGCACAGCTCGTAAGGCCCAGCACAAACCTCGTGCCCAAAGTCAGTTTTGCTTACTGTTCAAGACACCGGGCAAATTTACTCCCCATGGCGCTGGGGAGCTGCCCATGGACACTCAGAATGTGATTTAAAGAGCAAGGGTCCTGATCAAACCGCCTTGCTCCGACGCCGCCTGCAACAAGATACCCCCAGTGTGCCCTCAGACAAGCCACTCCCGTGCGTCAGTGTCCCCCACTGTAAAAGCTGGGCAAATAACACTTCTGACCAACCACAGGTAAGTCACTGCAACAAGTTCATCCACATCAAAGCAGTCACTCAAGTGCCCAAGAAGCCCTGTCTCTGCCTGTGTCCCTGCGACAGATGTGACGCCACACTCAAGAAGGGCAGACAGGACTCATCTGAGGCATGGGCACACCCAGCCGGTGGGAAGGCTGGTGCTACAGCTGACATCAGAGCTCTTGCTTCTGCGTGAAGGTGCTTTTACAACATCAGGTCACCATCAGCCCCAAGAGAAAGCTGATTACTGCTTCCTGCCTCGTCCAGAGTGAAAACCTGAACCCTCCACCAGACCAACAGCATCAGCCCAGCCTTCCTTCAGCCGAGCCTACTCCCCCCAACACCACGGCTCTCCTCCCCTGCACGTAAGGGCCTGGGCGCTCCCCCCAGAAGTACACACTGCCAGTCCCCTCACCTACCTTAGGTCTTGGCTCAAGTTCCACTTTCTCAGTCAAGTTTCCCTGACCAGCTCCCTTTAACTACAACCCCTCCTTTTCACAGACAGACTCCCTCCCTCCCCTTCACTGCCCTCCACCTAGCACAACTCCTATTATAACATAAGCCCTGTGGAGCAGGATCGTAATCTGTTTAGCTCACCGCTCCATCCCTGAGGCCCAGAAGATGATCTAACCCTGAGCGGGTACTCAGTAAGTACTTCTGTGTCAAGGGAGTGATTCACAGAGTAACAGCAGGTGGCTCAGTGCTAAAGAATCATCTGCCAGTGCAGGAGATGCAAGAGATGTGGGCTCGACCCCTGGGCTGGGAAGATCCCCTGCAGGAGGGCATGGCAACCTGCTCCAGTCTTCTTGCCTGGAGCATCTCATGGACAGAGGAGCCTGGCGGGCCACGGGGTCCCAGAAGAGTCGGACACGACTGAGCGACGACGCAGCGGCATCGCTGGGCACGGCTGGTCTACGCTGTCTGTGCACATGCTCAGCTCTTGAAGGGGAACACTTGGTTTTTGGCTCACTTACGCTCCAGCGCATACGCCTATTTCTTGACCACAATACCCTCAAATGATTTAAATTTAATCATCTCCCCACAGAAAAATCTCCTCTTCTGACCCTTTTCCAATGCTACTTATAATTTACAAGTTTTCCAAGGCATTTCAAATCCAAATACTGAAGGGTTTACCTTCAGAGGAAGTAATTTCCTCCGAAAGAGAACCTAGCATCTAGTTTCCGAGAATCAGGATCAACATCACAGCGGTGCCCAAAGTTACTGCCATTCCCAAGGAGTAATCCCAGTTTTCATTGTAACTTAATGAATGTTACCTCAAGAAATAATGACTAGGTTACTAGCCTCTTCTGTTGATCTCTTAGAGCAAATTTCAAAGACAATAACTGACGTCTGACTAGGCACATGAGGAAAACTTGAACTCAGCCCATCAATGGCACCCATGTCGCATATAATGAGCGCGCTTCTGCTAGGTCACTTAATTCAGGCTCATTAACAACTTTCGTCTAAAGTTTTAGGAAAAGGTTTCTTGTAAAGAAACCTGATCACTTTCTTGGACGATTTACATTTTGCAATCTAACACTACACATTTAGTAGGTATATTTCTATACCAAACTGGTCTACAACAGGTTTGTCATAAACCAGTACTTACTGAGAGCTGAGTAACATCCTTCAAATCTCATTTGGAAGGAAAGCTGCATTCGGAGTGCAGACAGCATGGTGGTGTCAAACAGTATTTACTCATAGGTTAGCTTATTTCATCCTTCAAACCACCCAGAGTCTTGGGGCATCTGGCACAATAAAAATAGCCATGGAACAACTTTAAAATAAAGCGACCAATTACCAACCACTAGCATTATTTTAACTTCCCTCTTCACATATATATATACTTTTAAAGAATATTCCTAATAACATCTTATATGGGAGGCATTCAATTCATGCTTTGGAGCTGGGGGCAATGGGGAGCAAAGTGAATGCCACTGCTTTCAACAAGGAAAATAATTATAACTAAGCCTGTTTCTCTGACAAGTGAGACTCCTTTAATACAGAATTAATGTAGATGCAAAAATAAGGATGGATTCAAAAGACCAACCAGTCTCAAAAGGAACCATTCCACCCCCACTCTTTCCAAATAGGATATTAAATTCCAAAGAGTTGGAACTGTCATATCATAAAAACGAACCTTCCTAGGATACTGAAAATAAATAAAAATTATTTCAAACGCTAAAGGCTAGTAATATTTTAAATAAAAGGAGCCACGAAGTACAGTGAGAGACCAGAGCACAGAGCAGGGCTTCACAGCGGGGCTGCACGGGTGTGAGCCCTACACCTGTCACTTAGTGTGACCCTGGGCAAGCTGACTTAATTTCTCTGTACTTCCAGATTCTCAACTGTACAATGTGGGGAGTGTCAGGACCGCCTCCACAGGGCTGTCATAAAGACTGAATGAGGTCGTATTTGCTCAGTACTGGTCTGGGTAAGTTCAAGTAAGTCAACGCATATAAAAATTTAAATGCTTGAAACTATGAAAAAACATTGAGATAAAGACAATGACAAACTTAAAAGCCACTAAAAAGCATTCAGGGAGCTTTACTTTTTCAAAATATTCCACTTGGAGTAGATTCCAAGTAACTGTGAACTCCTCGGTGTGTCTTCAAAAAAAAACCTACTCAGACATTACATTTCAGCATTCACTGTGGGCAGCCAACATGGTACTTGCTTTCCTAGTAAACTGTCATTTTCTATATTAAAACGTTTCAAATAAGTGAAAGTGGGACACATATAGATGGAATATTCTTTGCGTACCAAGTGTGTGAGTGGGGAGGTGCAATAAAGACCATCTCAGTGCCACTCACATTGCAGGAGCCTAAATAAATAAGATTAAAGCTGGTGTTATTTGAGTATCTAAACAAACACGGCTGTATCCTTCCTGAAAAGGAATCTAAACCGTCCCTGAAATCAAATTAACGGACATAATACTATAGAACTTTAAACAGATTACTAGAAAAATCAGCTGCATAGCCTAAGATTTCCATAGGATCTTCTCACGAAGCCAGCAACAAGGCCTCACTGTGAACTCCGTGAAAAACAAAAAGAGGCAAAATCTACTTCAGAACCCACCTGCCCTCTTTTAAGTCAAATTGTGAAGATAATGGAGCAGCTTTCAGAGGCCCTAAACGAAAAACTTCTGGTAACTGTCTCTGCCTAGATGAGCAAAGCAAATCCCCCAGCAGTCCGCCACTGGACGCACAGCGGGGAAGCGATGGGCCGGCTGGGGACGTGCAAAGATTTTTTCCTCTTGTCAGTCCAAAGTTGCCGGGAGACTATCTCTACCTCTTTCTCAAGACAGCTGGAAACAAATCAAATAATGAGGATGCAAGCAAAAAAAAAAAAAAAAAGGCGCTACAAGAATACTGTCTTAAAATCCATTCCCTCTCTTAGGTTCCTGAGCTTTCCTAGCAAACACACGGAAAACAGAACACACTGCTCTCAGTAAGGAAGGGTTACCCTAGCAGAATATACTAGGATGCGTCCACTCGACCGCATCGATGCTTACGTTAGCTTGATTACAGACTCGAACCGCTCGGGTTTGCAAGTAGCTGACCGTTCCCATTCTTTATTCCACTGGGGCTCCCAGAGAAACGCTGTAAACTCGGGCCAAAAACCTTAGTTCTCAGAACCGACGACTTGGTCTTACTTTGCCTCGAGTTTGCGAGCTGGCACACCAGCTGCACTAGGCAGAGGAGGAGAAAACACCACGGGGACGCTGGGGCCGAGAGCACCGGGCGGGAAGGAGGGAGCGCCCCGCCGGCCGCCAACCGCGGCTTCGGGCGGTGAAGGAGGCGCGCCCGGCGCCCCTCTGCTCCCGGCTCCCAGCCCCGAGGGCCGACACCGGCGGCGGCGCGGGAGCCGCCTGCGGAAAAGAGCGCTCGGGGATCGCCGCCGCGCGGGCCGCGCCGCCCGGGCTGCTCCGGAAGACCCGCTCCTCGCCTCAGAGGCGGGCAGGCGCGCCCGCGCCGCGGCCTCGCGCTCGGGACCCGTAGAGGCCGCTCGCGCCCTCGCCTCCCGGGGCAACGCCGCTGCGGGCCCCGGCCGTCCTCGACCCAACAGCTAGGCCCTCCGGGCGGGCGGAGCGCCGAGGCCGCCCTCCCGCGCCCCCACGGCGCCGCGCGGGAGGCAAAGTTTGGCTGCGACCGCTGGGCCGCGAACTTTCCCGCCCGCTCGCCCGCCCGGGCGGCGCTCCGCCCGTCCCCTCTCGGCCGGCCCCCGGCGCAGGCCCTCCGCGCCGCCGGACTACTTACTCCGGCTGTTCCCGCAGCGACGGCGCCTCCGCGGCGGCCATCTTGAACTTCCTGACTCCTCGGCAGCGGTGGCGGCGGCTCCGCGGACGGCGGAAGCCAGGGGAGGCGGAGGAAGAGGGAACAGGGCCGTCGCGCATGTGCCGACAGCGTCGGGACCCGTGGAGCTCAGCGTCGCTCGAAGAATCCGGATATACAAGTGCATCCGGGGACAGAGCGCACGAGCGTCGTGACGCACTTCCGGAAGGGGCGGGACCGCGGCAGCCCTGGTCGGGGCTTTAAAGGTGCGCGCTGATTGGGTAAAAACCGTCGTCAAGTTCTAGGAACCTGGAGAGGGTTTGGAAGGCAGAGGACTCTGTATCCTGGGCGCAGTTCCGAGAACTGGTCTCGTTGTGGGACCCAGACTCGGGTGAAAATTTTCAAGCTGGGCAAACAAGATGATTTTGCTTTTTAAACAGCGTCTTATCCCTTAGATAACTGAGTGTGAAGCGGTATTAAGAGAAAGTTTGTAGACAGGCATCTTGAGAGTACTGCAAGCTAGGGCTGTACCTGGAACGTAGGGAACTACTAGTATTGGCACGTTCGTTTGAAACTTTTGGAACTTTGTTTCAGGTTTGGCTGAGCCCACAGGTCAGGAGTCCGTTACTCCTGTCCAGGTTCTCTGGACCTGTAAACTGAATTTTTAAGTAACATTTCTGGTCCAAATAACTTTATGATTTTGTTTTTCTATACTAATGGAATCTACAGTAATGAGACGAAATGAAATACCGTATGTGAAAAGTTACTGTCTCTTGGTTAAAAGTTACTGTCTCTAGCTGACTCATTTGAGAAGCCCCTGATGGTGGGAAAGATTGAAGGCGGGAGAAGAAGGGGACGACAGAGGATGAGATGATTGGATGGCATCACCAACTCATGGACATGAGTTTGAGTAAACTCCGGGAGTTGGTGATGGACAGGGAGGCCTGGCAAGCTGCAGTCCATAGGGTCGCAAAGAGTCGGACAGGACTGAGAGACTGAACTGAAATGAACTGTCTCTTGGAGAGCTTTCAATAACATGTAGGTTTTTACATTCTCTTTGTTTCTCTGAAGAGTATCTTTCTTCATACTTGAGCCTGAAAGCAAGGTGATGATCACTTTTATTCTTGTAATCAACTGAGTTTGGGTTTGATTTAGAAATCTGAGTTCAGAATAGCTGAGCTTCTTATATGTCTCTTGATTGTCAGAGGGGAAGAGTTACAAATATTCTTGTAAGTCTCTAGTTGGCTGAATCCCAAATGTGTTAAAATGTTTAGCATTTTCCCCTCATGGACTTTATTAATACAGAATACTAAATCCTGGGATGTTTATTGACTTCTGTGGGTTCTCCTACCCTCACCCCACACCCATTGCTGCGTTTCTTTGAATGGTCCTTAACTTTTCTTCATGAAGGGTTTCTTTCATGGAAAATTCCATGGACGGAGGAGCCTGGTAGGCTACAGTTCATGGGGTTGCAGAGTCGGACACGACTGAGCAACTTCACTTTCTTTCTTTGTTTCTCCTCAATTATCAAATTCAAGTATAATAACTTAGGAGGCTTCTTTCAAAGGAAATAGTTTTAAGAAAATGGTTTATATTTTCACCCATATATTTATTGACGTACTAGTAGTGTGTAGGTTGGAATTTCAGAATTATGCTCATTGTTCTTATCTCTAGATTCTCATCCAGGTATATCTTTTTTAAAGGTCTTACATATACAGCAATACAGCACTCTTGTATTTACACCTCATTATATTCTCTCTCCCACGAAGGCAAGGCCATGTGTCGCTGTGTTATTAGCTCACATGTTATTAAAATAACATTAGTCCGTTACTTTTAAATAAATGATTTTAAAGTGAAAATAAACATGGGGTATGTAGTACAAAGCTATTACAGACCTCTTCTCGGAAGTGAGTACAAGCCTGTAGGAGATCTCATCTTGGATATAAAGTAGAATAATACAGGTGAAGCCTAGTAAACTGACACTCAGAGGTAAGGTGACTTGATTGTGATGACTCAGTTCTGCGGTGCCGAGCCATGGTTTGAACTGAAATTTCTCTTGTCTGCACTCTTCCTTCTTATTGCGCTGTTTCCCACAGAAAAGTCGTTTATTTAGCATCTCTCTATAGTGCACCCATCCACACAGTTCTTTGGTTTTCAAATGCTTTTTGAATATAAGTAATGGAAAGAGTGAGTAGGGCATGGCAACCCACTCTAGTATTCTTGCCTGGAGAATCCCATAGACAGTAGCCTGACAGGCGACAGTCCCTAGGGTCACAAGAGTTGGACATGGCTAAAACGACTTAGCATACATGCGATTGAAAGAGTACTAGATTGGCACCAGAAATTCCTTATTTTCCCTAGGTCCAGAAACTGTAGTCTCTTTCCTGATGATTAGTGGAGCTCTTAAACATCAGTCTGTTTCCTCAGCCTTAATGTGGTCTCCCCGGGCCCCGCCCCACTCTCCATTTCTTTGCAGCGTGTTTAACGTGGAGCTTAAAGGAAGCATCCTGAGTATGGGGAAGGATAGGTGGGGAACAGAGGATCTAAGGTTCAGGTTTGAAGCCTGATTATGGCTGGCTCAAGTTGAGACTTGGACAAATCATTCAAGTTTTAAAAGAGAGCATAGTGAAAGTCAAGCTTCAGAAAGTGATGCTGGCAAACATCTCCTTTAAAAATGTCTCACCAAATTCGCTCGCACGGTGCTACTTTCGGAGAGTGAACTAGGACAGGGCTTGCCAAGGACACACTCCAAACTGTAGTTTTGGAAGAAGCGGCGCTCTCTGAAGGCGGAGTTAAAGCAAACGTCCGCTTCTTACTTTAATCATTCAGCAGACGTTTCCAAAGCAACAGACTTAAGCTCGACTTTTCATTTTCAAACCCGAAGCCCATCGTTGCAACCGCGCTGCTCTTTCTCGCGTCCAGAAACCTTTGCACCGGAAAGCTGCCAGGGCAGAGCCGCGAGGGAGGGCTGGCTCCGCCCACTGGGAGTCCGTGGAGGGCGGGGCCTCCGTGGAGGGCGGGGCCTCCGTGGAGGGCGGGGCCTCCGTGGAGGGCGGGGCCTCCGTGGAGGGCGGGGCCTCCGTGGAGGGCGGGGCCTCCGTGGAGGGCGGGGCCTCCGTGGAGGGCGGGGCCTCCGTGGAGGGCGGGGCCTCCGTGGAGGGCGGGGCCTCCGTGGAGGGCGGGGCCTCGGCGGCGAGGCAACGGCTTGGTTGCTCCAAGGGGCGTGGGATCTTCCCTGACCAGTGATTGAACCTCTGTCTCCTGCATTGTCAGGCGGATTCCTGTCCACTGCGCCACCAGGGAGGTTCCTAAAGTGTTTTTAAAAAAGCTCAGCTTTCACTTTTGTGAGGTTGTGAGTATATGAGGGGAGTGTTTTTGTAAACTGAGTGGAATCGCAGAGAACTATATCTCATTTCAGCAACGTTTTCCCACCACATTTATAATACATTGTAAAATTGTGTGCCTTGCAGTGCAAATTTAACACCCAGTTGTATATCAATCATCTCAATAAAATTGGAAAAAAGCAAATTTAACGCCAGCTTTTAAAAATGCCTTTGTATGCATTTCTTTTTTTTTTTTTTTCTGTTTGTAGGTATGTATTGTTAAACTAATGAATTCAAATGTAAATTCCAGTACATATCCTGTGATCCTGACATTTAGCAGAGGAAAACATAACTTCCATCCTTCTTTCCTCGGGGAAGACTTTGAAACTCAAATTGCGCCCTTTGGAGAAATACTGTCCTTAGAGATAAGTGGGTTCAATCTTTACCAAATCACCAGCAGCACAAAGAACAGCCTCAGGAGCCACATTTTAATTTCCTGTTGAATGACAGGTGGTATTACAGTTTTGAACCAGAAATGAAAACCCACTCAGATGAAAACTTCCAAGTTTTAGAATGTAGAAATGTCAGAAAACAGAGGAAATCTGGAAACAATGCAACTGTGCCAAGTGCCCTCAGACCCCAGCCCCAGGGGCCACAGCAACGGTCCCCGCCTGACGGAGAGACCAGCACAGGAAAGAAGCCAGAGGGTGCCTGTGAACTGCCTTTCTCTCCTGTGGCTTGTCCTCTGTGCTAAAAGCAGGAGAGACAGAGACCCAGCAAAGCCCTCCCTGACTGTTGTTCTGTGCTGAATTTCTCCTGAACAACCTTAGAACCGTGGGAGAATTCAGTGTCCATAGTAGTTTCAAAATGAGAACTGATAAAAGTCAGAAAAGGAGGATGAAATGACAATCGAGTTCACCTCTTAAAATGTAATGAAAGAAGCCTTCCATGTAGCCTATTTATATATATATATTTATTTACTTGGCTGCGTTGGGTCTGAGTTGGGCCAGATCGGATCTTTCTTGCAGCTCGCAGGCTCTCTAGTTGCATCGTGCAGGCTCAGTAATTGCGGGTGGGGAACTTACCTGCTTCCATTGCATGTGGGATCATTCCCCAACCGGGGATGGAACCAACGTCCCCTGCATAGCACAGCAGATTCTTACCAATGGATCACCAGGGAAGTCCTTGTGTAGCCTACTTTAGGCGGCAGTTGTACTAAATCATTTTGTGTATGTCAAAAGAGACCTTTTGGAATTTCGAGTTTCTATTGTAATTGAGAGCTAAGTAGAGTTGAACAAGAAGACACCATTTTTCACATGCTAGTAAAATTACCTGTCAGTGCCTGATAGAGAAAAAGTTTTCTTGACACAGAATGGTTGGGGGAAACATGGGAATCAGTCATCTAGGAAAGGAGTCAGTCATCAGTGGTGTTTTTAAAAATTATCCAAAGTGGCTTTCCTTGACACTGAACACCTAAGAAATCTCAAGGGAGTTCTCATTATGACAACTGACTTCTCATTATGATGACTGACTTCTCATTGTGATAGCTGACAATTTTATGATAGCATTTCTTTTTTGTTGCTGCTGTCCTTATTCAGTCACTTAAAATGAAATTCAGCAAATTGTACTTTGGATGTGAACAGTCACAGCACCTGTGTTTCACAGTACAGCTGGTTCCGTTAGCCTTTTGTAACTTGCATAATTTTGGGCAGTTTGATATAATTCAGTATAATCAAAGTGTGTGGGGATAGAAAATGATTTTCGAGCATATGCGTTGTAGTGTCTCCTTTTAATATTTGTTTGAAAATATGCCCATAATTTATTTGTTTGCCTGTGCGTGGTCTTAGCTGTGGCAAGCAGAACCTTCAGCTGCGGCGTGCAAACTCTTGGGTGCCGCAAGTGGGCTCTAGTTCCCTGACCAGGGATCGAACCTGGGCCCCTGCGTTGGGAGCGTGGTGCTACTGCCTTGATGGGTACTGAGGTGGCGGCACTTTTACAACCTTTGATTTTGCACCATCAGCACGATGGCAATGTAGCCAAAATGGCAGGCAACATCTCGGTGTTGTTATAAAGTAGTTTATTGTAGCCCCCATTGTAGGCTTCTGGGAGCCCCTAATGATTCATGGACCACTCTTGGAGAACCGAGACGGTCGTTCGAGAATCTAGTCAAGTAGATGGAATGCTGAGGGACTGCACGGTGCCGGGGTTCTCAATGCCAGGGGAGGGCTCTCGCTGGCGGAGGGCAGCAGAGCTCAGCACGACATGGTCTAGCGCTGGATGGAACAGCACAGAGAGGAGACGGAGGGAGACGAGCTCCAATACTTGGGGTCCCCGCAGGGGTCCCAGCCTGCGGATGCGGGACAAATGGCCCGCACGCGGCCCGCACGTGCTGCGGTGGAAGGACACGCCCCTCCCCTGAGGAGTGTGAGCTACTGAACGCGGGGAGCTGGTCCGGGCCATCGAGACACCCACTGGAGCAGAGCAAAGGAGCACCCGGTGAGCCCGAAGCAGGGACATCCATCCCCGCGCGAGGCAATAAAGGACCAGGCTGTGCGGCTTCTTTGCCTCGGCGAGGAAGCGTCCAGGGCCAAGGCCGGTTCTCGTGTGTGGCCGAGCGGGCGGAGGGGCTGGACAGAAGGACCTTCTCAACAGGAGTGTGCGAGCCGCGCCACGACAGCCTGACCTACTGCTTCTCTTTGTCTAACCGCATTTATTAACAGTTGCCTGCCTGCCTTTTTTTTTTTTTGGTCAAATTATTTTGCCTTAATGTATTCTGTAATGCTTTCTCGTTCAAAATTATTATAAAGCTTAATCATATAGAGGTTTGCTTTTAAAAATTAATACTGGAGGAAATAGGCATCATTTAAAACTTATAACCAAACAGCAGTGAATCCAAAGCAGTAAATAAGTGCCAGATGCCGTGTTTTACAGGCTTCCCTGACGGTTCAGGGGCTGAGAATCCATCCGCAGTGCAGGAGGCTCGGGAGACTGCCTTTCAAGCCCTTGGTCGGGAAGACCTCCTGGAAAAGGAAAGGGGAACCCACTCCAGGATGTGCCTGGGAAATTCCAGGACAGGGGAGCCTGGTGAGTGCAGTCCGTGGGGTCGCAAGAGTCCGACTGAGCGACTACACTGCCGGGGCTGTGTATTACAGATGCCTTCAAGGGGGACAAAGGAATAAAACTCAAACTTCCAGGACTCGTTTCGTCTTGATACCTGGGGAGGCATGTGGTCGGTTTCTGTCATTACCTTCTCCTCTTGTTCTCTGCCTTCCTAGAGCCTCTTGCTGTTTTCACAGACTATGTGGAATAAATAATGCTGGATCCTGCCTACTCTGGGTGCTCTTTAAACTGAGAGCCGACTTCTTGCTGCACAGAGGCTTATCAGCAGAGAATGTGAGAGGCAGGGACCTCTGCTACAGAACTGGGTGGTTTCTCCCCTGTTCCTACATGGGAAGTAGCCCTGTGTTTCTCTCCTTCTTGAAAGAGATCGCGGCTACTGGGGTCCTCCCGCTCACTTCAGTGGAGGCGAGTTCTCGCCTCTCTCGAGGGCAGCTTTGGTGTGCCCTGCTAAGCAGCAGCAGCAGCTAGCAGGAAGGCATCGGTTTCCTCTGAGTGGTGGGCACTGCCTCAAGTTTGAAGTCCCAGGTAGAGTTTTGGGCAGAATTTGAATTGTTTTAGATTGTTGTTGTTCAGTTGCCCAGTCGTGTCAGGCTGTTTGTGACCCCGTGGACTGCAGCACGCCAGGCTTCCCTGTCCTTCACTGTCTCCTGGAGTTTGCTCAAACTCATGCCCATTGAGTCAATGATGCCATCCAACCATCTCATCCTCTGTCGCCCCCTTCTCCTCTTGCCCTCAATCTCTCCCAGCAACAGCATCATGTTTTAGATTAAATTCCTAATGCATAAGAATGGCTTGTAAACTCTGAAATGGTATCCCCTGGAGAGGTGCCAGTGAGACAGTTTCCAATTTTTAAGTACACATGAGTTCATTCATCTTGCCAGGGATGAAAGTTACAGATGTCAGGTTACATTTCTGCAACAAGAGCCATCTATAGACAATCTGAAACATTCCACCTTGTTCGTCCTGTTTGGATAATATGAACGGTTTCCCTAATTACACAGTTTATATGAAAAGTACTTTGTAATCGGGAAGGTGTGTACAGATATTACTGGAAGTTAGTAAAGAGGAAGGCAACTGAGCAAGGGTCAAACCCTTGCCAGAAAAAAGGCTACCTAAGACACACACACGAGGCAATAGGAGTCTGCAAGGTGAATTTCCTCTTGAGACCATCTTTCAGTGTTGCTCCTTTTTATAAACTGTAAGTTTGCTCTTGCGCTTTTTTCATCAGGACTTAGTTTTGATACAGTCAATATGTATTAATCTGTAGATATATGTGCAGACTTATATTGTGTCTATACTAATTATAATTCATAGAATTAAAATGAGTATTTCTGATTGGTCTTCATGATCATTTTGAAGATTAGAGAGCATCTAAATATGCAGACCAGGGAATATAACCATGGTTTTATGATAACTTTAACTGGTGATATAATCTATAAAAATATTGAATCACTGTGATTCACAATGGAAACTAAAACAGTATTGTACATCAACTATTTTAGGAAAGGAAGCAAAGGTGCTTGAACAAGTGATTAAAGTGAACTTTTTAGATTATGATTTTTATTTGTGAATTTTATGACTATTGCAAATTGGCTACATGATGCAATTTTATAATGTTAAATAAACACAATATACGCCAATCTGTATACCATAAAGTTTAAATTGAAAGGTGTTTAGTCATTTAACAAAATAATTTATCATAAGATTCTTAAAAAAAGCAAACTCCTGGTACATATCAGAGATTCAGCCAATCAAACTCTCAGTTGAGTTCTGCGAATATCCATCCAGTCCCTCTCATGTGCCAGCTGCATTGTTTTAGAAACTCATCTGCCACTTAAACCTAGGTGGTGGTGGTTCAGTTGCTCAGTCGTGTCTGGCTCTTTGTGACCCCACGGACTGCAGCACAGCAGGTTTCCCTGCCCTTCACTGTTATCCCGGAGCTTGCTGAAACTCATGTGCATCGAGTCAGTGATGCCATCCAACCATCGCATCCTCTGTCGTCCCCTTCTCCTCCTGCCCTCCATCTTTCCCAGCCTCAGGGTCTTTTCCAATGAGTACATCTGAAATAATTCAGTTAGGGCAAAGCGGCCCTGCTGTGTGTGTGTGTGTGTGTGTGTGTGTCTATGGACATCTTCCACCAGAGGGCAGTTAGGACAAAGTGACCCTAGGTGACCCTGGTGTATGTGTGTGTGTATGTGTGTCTCTCTCTCTGTCTCTCTCTCTGGACATCCCCCACCAGAGGGCAGCAAAGGACCATCCTGGGATGTGTGTGTGGTGTGTGTGTGTGTGTGTGTGTGTGTGTATGTGTGTGTGTGTGTGTGTGTGTGTGTGTGTGTGTGTATGTGTGTGTGTATGTGTGTGTGTGTGTGTGTGTGTGTGTACGTGTGTGTGTGTGTGTGTGTGTGTGTGTGTGTGTGTGTGTGTGTGTGTGTGTGTGTGTGTGTGTGTGTGTGTGTGTGTGTGTGTGTGTGTGTGTGTGTGTGTGGTGTGTGTGTGTGTGTGGTGTGTGTGTGGTGTGTGTGTGTGTGGTGTGTGTGTGGTGTGTGTGTGTGTGTGTGTGTGTGTGTGTGGTGTGTGTGTGTGTGTGTGTGTGTGTGTGTGTGTGTGTGTGTGTGTGTGTGTGTGTGTGTGTGTGTGTGTGTGTGTGTGTGTGTGTGTGTGGTGTGTGTGTGGTGTGTGTGTGTGGTGTGTGTGTGGTGTGTGTGTGTGTGTGTGTGTGTGTGTGTGTGTGTGTGTGTGTGTGTGTGTGTGTGTGTGTGTGTGTGTGTGTGTGTGTGTGTGTGTGTGTGTGTGTGTGTGTGTGTGTGTGTGTGTGTGTGTGTGTGTGTGTGTGTGTGTGTGTGTGTGTGTGTGTGTGTGTGTGTGTGTGTGTGTGTGTGTGTGTGTGTGTGTGTGTGTGTGTGTGTGTGTGTGTGTGTGAGTGTGGTGTGTGTGTGTGTGTGTGTGTGTGTGTGTGTGTGTGTGTGTGTGTGTGTGTGTGTGTGTGTGTGTGTGTGTGTGTGTGTGTGTGTGTGTGTGTGTGTGTGTGTGTGTGTGTGTGTGTGTGTGTGAGTGTGGTGTGTGTGTGGTGTGTGTGTGGTGTGTGTGTGGTGTGTGTGTGTGTGTGGTGTGTGTGTGTGAGTGTGTGTGTGTGTGTGTGTGGTGTGTGTGTGGTGTGGTGTGTGTGTGGTGTGTGAGTGTGGTGTGGGTGTGTGTGTGTGTGTGTGTGGTGTGTGTGTGTGTGTGTGTGTGTGTGTGTGTGGTGTGTGTGTGTGTGTGTGTGTGTGTGTGTGTGTGTGTGTGTGTGTGTGTGTGTGTGTGTGTGTGTGTGTGTGTGGTGTGTGTGTGTGTGTGTGTGGTGTGTGTGTGTGTGTGTGTGTGTGTGTGTGTGTGTGTGTGTGTGTGTGTGTGTGTGTGTGTGTGTGTGTGTGTGTGTGTGTGTGTGTGTGTGTGTGTGTGTGTGTGTGTGTGTGTGTGTGTGTGTGTGTGTGTGTGTGTGTGTGTGTGTGTGTGTGAGTGTGGTGTGTGTGGTGTGTGTGTGTGTGTGTGTGTGTGTGTGGTGTGTGGGGAGTGTGTGTGTGTGTGAGTGTGGTGTGTGTGTGGTGTGTGTGTGTGTGTGTGTGTGTGTGTGTGTGTGTGTGTGTGTGTGTGTGTGTGTGTGTGTGTGTGTGAGTGTGTGTGTGTGTGTGTGTGTGTGTGTGGTGTGTGAGTGTGGTGTGTGTGTGAGTGTGGTGTGTGTGTGTGTGTGTGTGTGTGTGTGTGTGTGTGTGTGTGTGTGTGTGTGTGTGTGTGTGTGTGTGTGTGTGTGTGTGTGTGTGTGTGTGTGTGTGTGTGTGTGTGTGTGTGTGTGTGTGGGGGGTGTGTGTGAGTGTGTGTGTGAGTGTGTGGGGGAGTGTGTGTGAGTGTGTGAGTGTGAGTGTGTGAGTGTGTGTGTGCGTGTGTGAGTGTGTGTGGGTGTGTGTGAGAGAGTGTGTGTGTGAGTGTGTGTGGGTGTGTGTGTGTGTGTGTGAGTGTGTGTGTGTGTGTGTGTGTGTGTGTGTGTGTGTGTGTGGGTGTGGTTGTGTGTGTGTGTGTGTGTGTGTGTGTGTGTGTGTGTGTGTGTGTGTGTGTGTGTGTGTGTGTGTGTGTGTGTGTGTGTGTGTGTGTGTATGTGTGTGTGTGTGTGTGTGTGTGTGTGTGTGTGTGTGTGTGTGTGTGTGTGTGTGTGTGTGTGTGTGTGTGTGTGTGTGTGTGTGTGTGGTGTGTGTGTGTGTGGTGTGTGTGTGTGTGGTGTGTGTGGGGTGTGTGTGTGTGTGTGTGGTGTGTGTGTGGTGTGTGAGTGTGGTGTGTGTGTGTGAGTGCGGTGTGTGTGTGTGAGTGCGGTGTGTGTGTGTGAGTGCGGTGTGTGTGTGTGCGGTGTGTGTGGGTGTCTCTCTCTCGTCCTCTATGGACATCCTCCACCAGAGGGCAGCAAAGGGCCATCCTGATTGCGTCCTTACGCGGCTTCCGCTAGACTAGCTCACGTTGCAAGCAAACATCAGGCGTCTTCAAAGAGGGAGGAAAACAGAGGGCAAGGTTACGGCCTCACGTGGTCTCCGTGCTGTCATCCGCGTGGTCTAACCTGGTGTTTGTCCTGCAGAGTGTATCACACCGGGCCGCGGGTTCGGAGAGAGCCTTGTAACCGAAAGCTGGCTGTGGGGTCAGCTGTGGGCGTTTGAGTGCTGGAAGCGTGGCTTACCAGCTGTGTAACCTGGAAAGGCTACTTAAACTTTCTGAGGCTGTTTCCCCATTTAGTAAAAAAAAAAAGCTGGGGCCTGAGTAGAATAGCAAAGCCTCCTTCACGTGGTTTCAATAAGCACAAGGGAATTTCTATGTCCAGGAGAGGCTGAGGACACTGAAGGGGGCAGAGCTGGAAACGACTAATCTGATGACCCTGCTCACCCAGAGGAAACCCTGCTAAGGGTCTACAGAGGTGGCTACATATACAGATACATAGATAGATAGATTTTAGGCTAATTTGGGGCCGTGCTGGGCCTTTGCTGCTGTGCCTGGGTTTTCTCTGGTCGTGGTGAGCAGGGGCTACTCTCTCGCTTCAGGTGTACAGCAAAGTGATTCATCCACTATGTTCTTGCTCAGATTCTTTTCCATCACAGGTTATTACGAGATGCTGGATATCGTTCCGTGTTCTATACAATAGGTCCTTGTCGTCCATCTGTTTTACGCATAAGACAGTGTCATTCTTGGTCACAGAGCAAGGAAGAGACTGGGAGAACAGCTGTGGATCGAAGCTTTCCTCGGACTGGATCAGAGCTTCTTCCCTCATACATACTCCCCTTTCCATTTTTGTTTATCAATCATTATAGTTTTCAAAGCAGTCTAATTCCTAGTATCCAAAGCCTAATATTTTAACTTGTTTGTATGTTTGTTGTAGGGCATTTACAAAGTATAAACATTAAGAAGAAAAGCGCCCACCATCTGCTAAATGCTGTATGTCTTCTCGGTCCTGTCTGTCCTGTCTGCCGCCCCACACACGGGCCCACGCTCCTGAAGGGTCAGCACATGCCCGCTGTGTGTGACCACCTTCTTCACGTAATAATGTATGATGGCGTGGCTCTCGACAGGCTATGTCGATGCGCGTCGTGGCTGCAGAGGTCGCGTGGTGTGGACTGCCCGGGCATGGTGCTCTCCTCGTCCCTCCCACCCTGCAGGGACAGCCACACTGGCCGTTAAACTATGAAAGGACCGCCTCGCTGCTGGGGAAGTGGCGCTGCCTGAGTCCTCAGGGCCCACGGAACCTCGCCGGCAGCCTCGGGGCGGAATGGCTGGCCCATCGGGGGACTCCCGGGTCCTGCTCCGGTGCTTGGCTGCCCTGGTTTCCAAAGGTCAGCGCCCACCTCAGTGGTCTTGGCGACCGTTCTTGAATGTGACGTGATGTCGCATTTTCTTAGTAATATTTACTCTGTTTTTAAGAAAGTGTTTTTCTCTTAAACATGTATTTTAAAGTCTTCTTGGCAGATTTCATTGAGATGTTATGATATCTTGAGAAGTCGATAGGTTTTCTTTAAAAAAAACTTTTTATTTTGTATTGGGGTATAGCTAATTAACAATGTTGTGATAGTTTCAGGCGGACAGCTAAGGGACTCAACCATACATAAACACGTATCCATTCGCCCCCAAACTCCCCTCCCATCCAGGCCACCACATAACCCTGAGCAGAGTTCCCCGGGCTGTCCAGCAGGTCCTCGATGGTGACCCATTTTAAATACTGCAGTCTGTACACGCCCATCCCCAACTCCCTAACCCTTCTGCTCATGGTTCCCTCAGGTAACTGTACATTCGTTCTCTAAGTCTGTGAGCCTTTTTCTGTTTTGTAGGTAAATTCATTTGTATCAGAAATCCATAGGTTTTCATGGGTAATTGGCCTCTCAAATGATCACAATTAATGTAACAATACATAACTGATTGGAACAGTGGTTTGGGCATATAAAAATCCAATTTTAAACGTAGAGTGTACCTGACTTTATTTCCTTCTTGATAGAGCAGAAACCATGACATTTGGGTGGAATTCATTGTTTTTGTGTAACTTTAAATTCAGACATTCAATGCATTTCTCTTTTGAGTATGATGTTTTTACTGTAATAGTATATTACACTTCAGCATCTTTCAATACTGTTCTCATTTGTTCTTTCCTCATTTATCCATTCCTAACACACCCATAAGTATGTTTTCAGATGTCTTTTATATTTTTCCAGTCTTGACTAGAATATCATATCTCATATCATTTGGTTAATTTTTCTATAATATAATATCCGCATTTGTCCTCATATTACTTACCGGCTTTTATTTATTTTAAATAGACAGTTTTGTTATCAGGCTTGTATTTAAAAAAGAAAAAACAACTTGCAAATTTTTATTTATCCGAATCTTCAGAGTGTGTCTTTGATTGTTTTGTCTGTGTTGTGAAACGGCTATGAGTCTTGCTGTTGTTTGGCCATACCACGTTGCATGCGGGATCTTAGTTCCCCGACCAGGGATCGAACCAGCAACCCCTGCGGTGGGAGCAGGAAGTCTTAACCGCTGCACAGCCAGGGAAGTCCTGCCTGTGAGTTCTTACTGAAAATCTCCAAGTTGTCTCTCTCTGGCCCCAGGAGGAGAGGTTTTCTTTAGCTCTCAGATGATGTCATCTGTTGCCATCAGGGTTTGAGGTCAGCCCACACCTGCTCCTGCAGTGACGTTCTAGTTAGCTTCGGTGAGGGGATGGCACGCGCCTGCCTGTTGACTTTACTGTAAAGTTTGCTGCGAGACTTTGCCTCGCCTTCATCTCCATTTCTACCATCCTCATCTAAGCCACCAGAGTGTCTCTCTGCTTGCATTTCTTTACTCCCAAAGCAGCAGAGTGATGTTTAAAACATTAATCAGAGCAAAGATCCCTCAGCGTTTTCTCCGTGTACATCAAATGAAATCCAAATTGCTTATTGTGGTTCAGAAGCCCTTAGATGTTCGGCCCTCCCTAAATTTTCTCTTGAGCTCTTTAAGCTCCAGACACACCCTCTTCTCCTCTATTTCAATCTCTAAGCTTCTTCCAGTCTTAAAGCCCTCCTGGTGTTCCTCCTTTGCCAAGACTTCTCTTCCTTTCCTCTCGAGTGTTCACTTGTCCTGGCTTTCCAGTCTTGGCTGGAAGGTCACATCTTCAATGCCTCTCAGGGTCAAGTAGCCTCTCACCAGTCACCTTCCCCTGCTGCCCTGTTTTATCTCCTCCTCATGACTCAAGACTGGATGCATCCTCCTTCGCATGCTCCCCCAGCGGCTCAGCAGTAAAGAGTCTGCAGGAGACACAGGAGACGCGGGTTTGACCCCTGGGTCAGGAATGTCCCCTAGAGTAGGAAATGGCAACCCACTCCAGTATTCTTTCCTGGGAGATTCCATGGACAGAGGAAGCTGGCAGGCTATCGTCCCTGGGGTTCCAAAGAGTCGGACACGACTGAGCGAGCCCCTGCCCTTGTCACACAAGTCCCAATCCTCTATGGAAAGTGGCTGAATCTCGCTCCCGAATAATAGCTCTTCTTAGGAAAATTTTAGACACGTACTTTATTTCTGTAGTTGCTGACAAGTGTTTTCTTTTACAGAATAAAAGGCATCTCGCCTGGGCTAAAAGCACAGGGCCCTGTCTCTGTGGGCTTTCCTTTCTGTTGCAGTGTTTTAGCGGCTCTGGGTCATGGTAATTCTCTGTTGTGAATTCTCCCATGTGAATTCTCTGTTGGAGGGCTAGGGTTTTTGGTTTCCTTGATGTTCCTCGGCTTTGAGGTTTTGTTTAAGATTTGTGTTTTAGGATGAAGCATTTCCATGGTTACCCCCACTTCTTTACCATGCTTCGGGGCGGGGGGAGCATGATGACAAGTAGACTGCTCCGATTCCTGGATTTCTACACAGATGTCTTTTGTGTCTGCCTACGTATGAAGCTTCTTGGGCAACTTCCATTTCCGTGCATTTATTCCCTTGAATGCTTTTCTTAAATGAAGCATGTTTCAAGATTAGGAATAAATGACTTGGATTGGCAAATTAAACAGGGATGGCCTATGTTATGTTAATGGTCTAAATTCAATGTGAGATGAATTTAGAGGTAAGTGTATGAAGGGAGAGATTGTTTCAGAGGCAAACCTGAAGAGCAGCATCAGGCAGTAATCACACACGTGTGTAAAGAATCAATAGTGCATTCAGAAAGACCGTGTTCAGAAATAGCATTCCGTTTTTTAAGTATAAGATTTCATGTCAAAATATTAGAATGAACGTCTGCGCTTTTACTGAGGCAGAGCCATGAAACTCATTTTTCCTCAGACAGTCTGTATGCTTGTTGTGACTCCACTGGTCCAGACACACAGACTCCAGCACTTGGGGAGCATCGCAAAGCGTTTGCACAGATGCATCTGAATTCACACTCATGAGATAATTTCAACTGAGATGAGGGAGCAAGCGAGAGACCTCAGCGTTAATGCAAAGTCTAGATTATGGAAAAGTAGTGCAGGTTTTTTTTTTTTTAAGTTAAAGTAATAGTAACTGCACCATTGCACTCATCTCACACGCTAGTAAAGTAATGCTCAAAATTCTCCAAGCCAGGCTTCAGCAATACGTGAACCATGAACTCCCTGATGTTCAAGCTGGTTTTAGAAAAGGCAGAGGAACCAGAGATCAAATTGCCAACATCCGCTGGATCATGGAAAAAGCAAGAGAGTTCCAGAAAAACATCTATTTCTGCTTTATTGACTATGACAAAGCCTTTGACTGTGTGGATCACAATAAACTGTGGAAAATTCTGAAAGAGATGGGAATACCAGACCACCTGACCTGCCTCTTGAGAAACCTGTATGCAGGTCAGGAAGCAACAGTTAGAACTGGACATGGAACAACAGACTGGTTCCAAATAGGAAAAGGAGTACGTCAAGGCTGTATATTGTCACCCTGCTTATTTAACTTATATGCAGAGTACATCATGAGAAATGCTGGGCTGGAAGAAGCACAAGCTGGAATCAAGATTGCCAGGAGAAATATCAGTAACCTCAGATATGCAGATGACACCACCCTTATGGCAGAAAGTGAAGAGGAACTCAAAAGCCTCTTGATGAAAGTGAAAGAGGAGAGTGAAAAAGTTGGCTTAAAGCTCAACATTCAGAAAACAAAGATCATGGCATCCAGTCCCATCACTTCATGGGAAATAGATGGGGAAACAGTGGAAAGAGTGTCAGACTTTATTTTTTGCGGCTCCAAAATCACTGCAGATGGTGACTGCAGCCATGAAATTAAAAGATGCTTACTCCTTGGAAGAAAAGTTATGATCAACCTAGACAGCATATTCAAAAGCAGAGACATTACTTTGCCATTTAGTCAAGGCTATGGTTTTCCAGTGGTCATGTATGGATGTGAGAGTTGGACTGTGAAGAAGGCTGAGCGCTGAAGAATTGATGCTTTTGAACTGTGGTGTTGGAGAAGACTCTTGAGAGTCCCTTGGACTGCAAGGAGATCCAACCAGTCCATTCTGAAGGAGATCAACCCTGGGATTTCTTTGGAAGGAATGATGCTAAAGCTGAAACTCCAGTCCTTTGGCCACCTCATGCGAAGAGTTGACTCATTGGAAAAGACTCTGATGCTGGGAGGGATTGGGGGCAGGAGGAGAAGGGGACGACAGAGGATGAGATGGCTGGATGGCATCACGGACTCAATGGACGTGAGTCTGGGTGAACACTGGTAGATGGTGATGGACAGGGAGGCCTGGCCTGCTGGGATTCATGGGGTCGCCAAGAGTCGGACACGACTGAGCAACTGAACTGACTGAATAGCTTATACTGTATTATTCAGGGAGGGGATGAAAATTTTAATTCGAAACTTAACTGTTCATGTGCAGACAGTTTGGCTGTGGTTTACCGTCAAGTATTTAGTGACTTTCACCACCTGCTATCGCCCCAATTTGCCTGAGCCTCAGGTCCTGTCTTTTCCTCCCAAGAGACCTCCTCCTTTTCTTTTTTTAGAAATTTATTTGGCTGCATCGGGTCTTAGTTGCAGGGTCCTTTGTTATGACACAGGCCCAATTGCTCCCACAAAATATGGGATCTTAGTTCCCCAACCAGGGGTCAAACCTGGGTCCCCTGCATTGCAAGGCAGATTCTTTACCACTGGACCATCAAGAAGTTGTTAGGGACCTCCTCTTTTACTTTGATATCTCTCTCCTCCCCTGACCTATTTCAATTATCAGTTCAGTTCAGTTCAGTCACTCAGTCATGTTCAACTCTTTGCGACCCCATGGACTGCAGCACGCCAGGCCTCCCTTGTCCATCACCAAACTCCTGGAACTTACTCAAACTCATGTCCATTGAGTCGGTGATGCCATCCAACCATCTCATCCTCTGTCGTCCCCTTCTCCTCCTGCCTTCAGTCACTTCCAGCATCAGGGTCTTTTCCAATGAGTCAGTTTTTCGCATCAGGTGGCCAAAGTACTGGAGCTTCAGCTCCAGCCTCAGTCTGTCCAGTGAACGTCCCTTAAGTGTTTCAGGAGATAAACTCCCAGAAGTGGAGCCGCGAGGGCAAATGAGTGGAAAGATGTAAATTCAAGAAACACCAGGAAATCACCTTAAAGAGTACACCAAAAAAAAAAAAAAAAGTACACCAGTTTATGCTCCAAATAAAATGTAAGATGGTGACTTTTTTTTTTTTTTTACTACATTCTTACTGGCTCAGAACATTATTCTTTTAAAGGAAATATTTGCCGATCTGATGTGAGCTGATGGTTCAGGACATGCCCCCAGTGTATGGCATCTTAGCACATTGAATAGTTTAAGTTGAAGGACTTTAAAAATGGCATACTTTTTGCCCCAACCCCTTTAAAAGTTCTATTTTATTGAAGAATAGTTTGTTTACAATGTTGTGTTAATTTCTGTTGTAAAGTGACTTAGTTGCACGCATATATATTATATGTATTCTCTGTTATACGTATATATGTATTTCTTTTTCATTATGGTTTATCCTAGGATACTGAAACAGCCCCCTATGCTATATGGTAGGACCTACATAACAGTTAGCATCTGCTCATCGTAAGCTCCAATGCCTCTCTCCCCCACCCCTACCCCTTGGCAACCAGAAGTTTGTTCTCTATGTCTGTGAGTCTGCTTCTGTTTCTCAGGCATGTTTATTTGTGTCGTATTTTAGATTCTGGCCTTCCCTGGTGGCTCAGTGGTAGAGATCCACCTGCCAGTTCAGGAGACACGGGTTTGATCCCGGGCTCAGGAAGACCCCCCGGGGAAGGAAATGGCAACACGATCCAGTGTTCTTGCCTGGGAAATCCCATGGACTGAGGAGCCTGGTGGGCTACTGTCCAGGGGGTCACAAAAGAGTCGGACACGACTCAGAGACTAAAGCACAACAACATTTAACTGACTCCACATATCAGGTCAGCCACTCAGCCGTGTCTGGCTCTTTGCGACCCCATGGACCGCAGCACACCAGGCCTCCCTGTTCTTCACCAACTCCCAGAGCTTGCTCAAACTCGTGTCCATCAAGTTGGTGATGCCATCCAACCACCTCATCTTCTGTCGTCCCCTTCTCCTCCTGCCCTCAATCCCTCCCAGCATCAGAGTCTTTTCCAATGAGTCAGTTTTTCGCATCAGGTGGCCAAAATACTGGAGCTTCAGCTTCAGCATCAGTCCTTCCAGTGAATATTCAGGACTGATTTCCTTTAGGATGGACTGGTTGGATCTCCTTACTGTCCAAGGGACTCTCAAGAGTCTTCTCCAACACCACAGTTCAAAAACAGTTCTTCAGTGCTCAGCTTTCTTTATAGTCCAACTCTCACATCCATACATGACCACTGGAAAAACCATAGCTTTGACTAGATGGACCCTTGTTGGCAAAGTAACGTCTCTGCTTTTTAATATGCTGTCTAGGTTGGTCATAGCTTTTCTTTCAAGGAGCAAGTGTCTTTTAAATTCATACTGCAGTCACCATCTGCAGTGATTTTGGAGCCCAAGAAAATAAAATCTGTCACTGTTTTCATTGTTTCCCCATATATTTGCCACATATAAGTGATATCAAATGGTATTTGTCTTTCTCTTTCTCAACACCTTTGTAGAAAAATCTCCCCCCCCCCCATGAACTGAGGTTTCAGTTTTATAATATGCAACACAGTCTATATATTTGAGTCTATGTCCATGCTGTCTCTTGTATAAAGAAATGCAGTTGACTTTGTATAAAAACCTTATACTTGTCTACCTCATTAAAATCTCTTACTGAAAGATCCTGCGTGCCTCAACTAAGACCCAGTGCAGCCAATAAATATATAAAATAAAATAAAATAAAATAAAATGTCTTACTATTTCTAACATCATGCCTGTTGATTCTTTGTGATTTTCTGTCAAAATGACCACACCATTCTCTAATTAAGATTATCTTAATTCTCTAATTAAAACATTCTCTCTTTTTTAGAGATCTATATCTCTAAAAAAATGATTCCTTAATTAAGATTATCTTCAATCCTTTTCAATCTTTCTAATCCTTTTCATTCAATTTATCTTTCTTATGTACTTAGATCCTTCAAGTCACAGTTGCTCATTTTTAATTATTTTTAAACTTGAAAATACATATAAAATAAATATGAAAACACACAAAGCCAAAAAAGAAAAAAACCCCACCTCTTCTATATTTTAACCCTAAGGCTGAAGCAGCTGAAAATTAAACTCAAAATTTGAAATTTAGGGTTGCTGAATTACTCTATCAGTTAAAGTCACCATTCACGTTAGTAAAAGTTAGAACACAGAGTTGGAAAAATCAAGACATGAATTGGCAGGGGACACTTGAGAGGGTGCAGAGAACCCCACAGGGAACTCATCTACGGACTAACAATAACAACAAACATTTGCTTAAAAGATGGGCAGAGGGACTAAACAGACATTTTTTCAAAGAACACGTTTCACTGCATCTGAATCACATCAGCAAAGAAAACACAACTTCTTTTTTAAAGACACCAGTGATAAATGTATTGGCTAAAGAAATGTGTCACTCAGCTTCTTGCTTGCAGACAGCCTCCAGGTTAGATTGTTGGGACGTTAGCAAACACGACTGGTGTAGAATATGTTCCCATTTTTATGTGTTCATGTTCAAGCTAGTGTGTAAAATCCCTGGATGAAGTCATTAAATAATGTAGGCTTCTAAGCTGGATGTAGGTGAAACAAGCTTGCTCCGCGACTAACTTCTCCACCCGTGGATGTTACCCGGTGGGTGAAGGACAAAGGCCTGCTTGCGTGCTCCCGCTTCCTCTTCTCCACTTCCTCTGTCCTGTTATTTTGTTCTCGTACAGCCGGTTTCTTTTACAGGCAGGAAAGAATCTCTGTGCAGGGCTTAACCCAACAAAGCGTGGCAGCAGCGGAGCTGGCAGAAAATCAAGGGGAAGCTTGTAAAAGAGAACCGCCTGGATTAACCGTTCTGTCCTTTCCTCCCTGACAGCACTTGGGCCGCACAGAGGTGGGCGATCCTGCTGACCTGCATGCCTCGGCCACTCCCGGCCAATTTCCTTCTTGTAGAAGCCGAGCGGTACCTCTATCCTCAGGCTGGCTTTCCTTTAGAACCGAAAGAGGAGAGGCATATGCCCTTTAAATCCACTTGTAGTCACATTTCCTAAAACTATCGCTCCAACGTTTAATGAATGTGGTAACATTTGTATACCTACATTGAGCCTTTTGCTTCAGGAAGACATTGGCCAACACATGAGTACTGAAAATATGCCGACTGAAAAATAACTTTAAATTCTGAAGTTTCTGAAACATGTAGTGGTACTTTTTAAGAATTCCCTTCAGAATTTTAAGCATATTTTTAACAAGCATCAGTGGTGATAGATCTTAATCCACTAATCCTGGATTCGATCATTGCCAGTAATCATTCGGAGTAAACTCTGAACGTACAATGCAGAACTTCAGCAATGCCAAATTTCTATTTTATTTTTTAAAATAATTTTTTAATAGTTTTTTGGCTGCAAGGTGAGGCATGCAGGATCTTCTTTCCACAACAGGGCGCTCATGCCCCCTGAAGTGGAAAACCACCGCGCCACCAGGGAAGTCCCCGAACTTTTACTGAAAAAAAATTTATTTTTTAAGATGCAGCTATAAGTGACTAGATTTTGGTTTGTGGTGGATAAATTCACTTGTAATCTGCTCCAGCAAGTTACTTTACATAGAAGCACTATCATCATAAAGGCTATTGAACATTAATGTACCATGCTCTGCTGCGGTGTGTGTTTATAAATTTCCTGAAAATTTATTTACCTTACTGGCCCCTTTTGTCGATACTGTGTAGAAAATACAATATTTTATTATTATTTTACTATCAGTATTAGCATTTACTTAGGAATATTGTCTTTTACCCAGTGGAGCTAATTCTAAATCAAATTACATAAATTTCAAGTAACAAACCACTGAACATTAGAATAGTGTGATGCTGAAGACATAAATATAAGCAAATTTTAAAATTCTTATATTTTAGTCAAATTATAGAGAGAGAGTCATCTTTAAATAATGTAAAAGAAAAATGTCCCAAATTACCTTTCTAGTAAAGTTTATTTTTTAAAAATCTGTTCAGTGCTTTTATTCTATACTTCAGTCATGTCTGACTCTCTGTGACCCTATGGACTGTAGCCTGCCAGGCTCCTCTGTCCATGGGATTCTCCAGGCAAGAATATTGGAGTGGGCTGCATGCCCTTCTCCAGAGGATCTTCCCGACCCAGTGATCGAACCCACGTCTCTTACGTCTCCTGCATTGGCAGGCAGGTTCTTTGCCACTAGCTCCACCCGGGAAGCCCTTTATTCTATGTAGTATTTGTCATATCTTTTTAAAAAACAATACAGTAGGTATTATCATTAAAATCATTTTAAAAGGAGAGGGCTGATTTTCATGGAGGTAAAAAATCATACAGCATATGTGTTAAAACTGAGCTAAGAACCTAGATTCTCTGACTCGAAGCCCTATGTTTTACAGGTAATTTACATGGCAACACCTTCCAGGAGGAACACGGAGTGTAAATGCAGGGCATTAGACAGGATCCAGCCCTGCTTGTGCCCCTAAGTATTAATGGCTGTGTGGTTTAAGGCCAGTTTCTTTCACCTCTTTGGGATTTAGTGCAGTCATTTGTTAAATGAGGGTGTTTTTCCTCCCCTGAATTATAGGCTAATGTCAGAAACTCCGTAAAGAAGTACCATCAACCGTATTTAACAGGGCAGAGTGGGGAGAGTGTCACAAATATTATGAAAGAGTCAGTCAGCCCTGCCAAAGCCCACTTCATGTAATAACCACTAAGGATTAACCTGGGGCTTCCCTGGCGGCTCAGTGATAAAGAATCTGCCTGCCAAGGCTGGAGACTCAGGAGATGGAGTGGACGGGGGTTCAATCCCTGGGTTGGGAAGATCCCCTGGAGGAGGAAATGGCAACCCAGTCCAGTCCTCTTGCCTGGAGAATCCCATGGACAGAGGCGCCTGGGGGGGGGGGTACAGTTCATGGGGTCGCACAGAGTCGGACAGGACTGAGCGCACGCCTAGATGTTGCACTGGGCACTGATTCCATCCGCTTTATCTCCATCTGACTTTGGGGAAAGGGAGATGAGCACACAGACACCGAGCCTGCTGTGCTTTTTATGGTAATGTTTCTCTCCTATCTGTTTGGTATAGCCTGATCAGTGTCAATAGGTTACATTTGCTCAGAGGAAAGTTTTATCCATTAAAAGTCACTAGAGAATGTTCATTAGTTTGAGATGATAAGTGCTGCTCGGAGACCTCTTTACTAGCCTAGTTCATACAGATGTTCTCTGTAGAGAGCCTCGCTCTCTGCCAGAGCTCTCCCCCTCACTTAACTCAAAATGTCCAAAACCGAACTCATCATCTTTGCTTCCAGAAGGCAGGCCCCCCGAGACCCCTGTTTCCAGGGGTCCCTCCCTCTGCTGGGTGCCAGGCTCAGGGAGCTCTGCACCTGGTAGCTTTCTATGTTCACCAGTTGCTTTTGTCTTCCAAATTTAATCCTGGACTTTTCCAGTCCTGTCCATTTTTATGGTTACTACCCTATCTATCTCTTCATCCTTTCACGCATGTATTTATTCTTTTTAAAAAATTGTATTTATTTTTGGCTGTGCTGGGTCTCCGTGGCTGTGCATGAGCTATCTCTAGTCGCAGGAATTGAGGACGACTCTTCCTCGTGGAGCAGGGCTTCTCATTGCAGTGGCTTTTCTTGTTGCAGAGACGGGCTCTAGAGCCCTTGGGCTTCAGTAGTATTTGTGGTGCACAGGCCTAGTGGACCAGGGATCGAACCCGTGTCCCCTGCATTGGCAGGCAGATTCTTAACCCCTGGACCACCAGGGAAGTCCTATCTATTTACTTTTAATCTGTATGTGACTTTAAAATGGGTTTCTTCTGGACAACATTCAGTTTGATCCACCTTGATAATCTGTGTTTTTACGGTGCGTTTAGACCATTGAGGTGGGCCTGTGATTTTGAGGAAGTCTTGGCAAGTCTCAATAGCAAACAGACCTGCTTGGATATATTAATTTTAACGGTAGGTGAGACAAGGCAAGTAAATGCCAAGGATATAACAAGCATTCGATAAACATTAGGCATCATTCTCAGGATTATCGTTTTTACTCGTCGGCTCCAAAATTCACCCCTTGTGCGTCTTGCTGCTTTAGTGGGTCTGAGACCCTGCTGTTTGTTAGCCCGTCTATTTTCACTCATAGATTGTCACTTCCAACATTCTGTTTCAAGTCACATCGAAGGAAGTGTTCATTTTACTGACTGTCACAGGGCATCTTTCCACATAAAATGAACCGATTTATAGTCATTGCTCACAGCTGTTTCTTTCTTTCTTTTTTTTTGAAGGAAAGTCCATTTTCCTTAGTTGATTGCAAAGAACAGTGATTAATTCAGCTCACCAGCCTGCTGCAGCAAAATGCTCAACAGGGCCTCATTGTGCGAAGCCCACTGGTCCCTTAAGCATACATTTCTGAGTTTGCCAGGATTTCCTGCGCCCGGCCTGGAGTTCCAGAGGTCACTTAATCCACCCTTCTCCTGTCTCCTTCCCTATTTTTAAAGACCTCTCAGTGAAAATAGAGCCTGTTTTTCCCTGGCACTGGGCCATGGGGAGAGGGGAATTTGGCGGCATCTGTGTTTCAGGATTCTGTGGACAGGAGAGGGGGCACCTTCCTCCCCAGGTGACTCGCCAGCACCTGGGAGGGCAGTCTGACGCTGCAGTCGCTGGAGATGTTTAAGGGGCAAAGGCAGGCCTGGCTCCTCCCTGCCTGCGTCCAGAGAGGGAGGAGGTTTGCGGTGATGAAACCCAGAGGAGGCCCCAGGGCAGCAGGCAAACACGCTGTGCTCCTTCTGCCCCGGCTCCTCTGCGAGGGACACCCCTTGCTGGACCCAGGAGAGGGCAGACCCAGGGGCGTGCGGAGGAGGGCAGGGAGAGAGCTGCCCGGGAGGCGCGGGCCTTCCCCACAGCTGACCGCGAGGCGGGGGCCAGCTGGTAGGGCCGAGCCTCGGTGGTTGGCCGACCCGGAGGCGCCTTCTCTCTAGCAGCTGCGGCCCAGCTCGCTGGACAAGACCTTGCAGACGTGGTCGACGGCTACCCGGACTTTCCTCTTCGCTCTGCAGCGTGACCTTGGACCAAAGCGTCTGTGCTTGTCTGCAGAGCAGTCACCGCGCCGCCGGCCGTGCACTTGGGCCCTAGGCAGGCCCCGCCCTGACAGCTCCTGCCCTCTAGCACCTGCAGTCTAGCCGGGGAGGAAAAGTGGGCCCAGGTGACCGGTCCCGGCCTCCGGGCCGGACAGGCCGCAGGAAGCAACGCCCTTCCTGTCCTTCACTGCCTCGCTCCTTCTCCTGACCCGAGCTGTGCTTACTCTGTCACGCTCTTACGTGTGTCTTAAAGCTCATATATCTGCATGGTTTCCTTTTTTTATAAGTTAACTAAGATCTCACCTCTTCCTCTCCCCCATTCTCTGGCCCATCCTTCAGCAGTTCTGAATCCCTGCAGCGTCCGATCCTGCTAGCTAGTTCTTATTCACGAACCCCTTGCTCGGGGCGGGAAAGTGCACTGCAGTCATTTTTTTCTCTTCATTGTGAGGACAAGTTGCACCGGCCGTGTTTCCTAGCTCGGTAATATATTTTGGTCTTAGAGTTTCTCCGGAACTCTCCCATATATATTTTTTCATATATTTAAAAGTCCTGGACTTCTCTGAAGGAGGCATTCTTTGGACCCCTAATTTGCAGACGTGGAAGCAATGGCTCAGGAGACTCTGCAGTGAGTCTGTGGCGGGGCCAGGCTGGGAGCCAGGGCCTCTGACTCTGCATTTCCTGCTCACGTGTCATCAACACACTGGGAAGGAAGGAGGAGCCTGCTGTCCTGTGGAAACATGTAAAACTCATGTGGGCTAAACGGAGGTATTCCAAACAGCTGTCACCTCTGCAAAAGTGCCAGTCGCCCGAGGTGGTGGGAGGATGCGATCTGAGCCAGGCAGCTGGACTTTAGGAAGTCGAGTCTGTATCTGCCTGACACCAGGACACAGCAGAAGGTCGGGTTTCCAGGACAGTTGGCAAGAATGTCTCTGTTTCTCTGTGTTTCCCAGAGAAGCACACTGCTGCAAAGGCAGAAATCGTTGGGTTTTTCTCCAGCTGCTTAGCTATTAAGAAGCAAGAAGCGCTGTTTTCCTTCAGGGCACTCCTCAGAGAAAACAGTGGGGCCCTTCCTGGACACAGATAAGAACACTGGGCAAGTGTACTTGCCCGACGCCATGGTCTCTCTTCCGCTGGTCCATCTGGGGCATCGCTGCCCGGAGAGGCCACAGGCTCCAAACCAGAGACGGCCTCGCAGGCGCAGAGGCTGTGGTTCGAGCCAGGAGCATGTGACAGGCTGAGCGGGGCCAGAGGGGGTGCCCTCTGGCCACGTGCGGAGCAAGGCGTCCCTTCCCTGTGACTGTTCCATGTGACGTGTGCTAGGAATCAGCAATCTCACACAGCTCGCCTTCGCTTTGTAACAATACTGAAAAGACAAAGTCTGATGTGTCTGGAAGCAGTTTTCGAAGCCTACAGGATGTGGCAGGTGTCAGAGACTGGCTGCCGGGTTATTATTTACAGGACTGTTCACTGGATAAGTAGCCCATGAGGCTCAGGCCCAGGCCCGATGCTGCACATAGAATCCCCTCCCGTGGTTGGAATTGAAACTAGAATCATTTGCTTGATGGGCTTTCTCTTTCCCTGGAAACAGGAAATAGAGTCTCAGCTTTCTCCCCAAGCCTCAGGCCACAGGTGCAGGAAACACCAGAAAACAAAGATACACGCGTGAACCTGAGGACTGCAGACACATCTCGGCTTTCAGCCTCGCGGGGTCCCTGGGTCCCCATGCCTTCCCCTCGGCTGGTCCCAGCATGACTCTCCACATCTCGGGGTCGCTTCCCATCTGCACACAGGCCACATTGTGAGTGGGAGAAAGAGTTCACAGGAGCGGATGTAGACTTCCGTGGGGCCAGATGGGCGCTGTGTTTGCAACACGCCTGTACCATCACAAACCAGCCCAGAGAGGCGGGGACCTAGGTGGGTCGGATCGATTCTGCAGCCATGCTGTCAGCTTGCAAAGCTTCAGCCCGCTCCCCTGACAGCCTGGAATGTCTGCCTTGCGCCTGCAGGGAGCACAGGGTCCCAGTGAGTTCGCAGCACAGCTGCATCACCCCCTTCCTTAGGGTGGTCGGCAGCCTGAAAGGCTTTCCTGAGCCGTGTGTCCAGGGCAGGACCCCGCTGACTGCTGAGCCTGCCAGCCAGAGGTTCGTGGCACAGGGAAGGGTGGATGCCCCTTGGGCACCCACGGCAGCTGGCACCCTCACCAGCCCTTGCCTAGGGGAGCCCGGAGGCAAGGGGGAAAGCTACCAGTTGCCTCTGGAAATGGCCAGCCTGGCTTCAGACTTCCTTTCAAGTGCTTGCTAAAATAGCATCTTAGACGTGTGTTAAGGACACTGCCATCCCAGCTGCGGTTTACAGGGGCATGAATACTGCTTTAAAAAAAAGCCCAGTTGGGAATCCGAATCGTCATTCTCTCCAGAGACCTGGTTGCCAGCGCCTCCAACTGGTCCCGTTATCTCAGGCACCTCACTGTTTTCCTTCCTGGTTTCCTCACTGCCTTCCTCCCTTTATGAGTTTGTTCCCCTGTGGGAGGAATAGCCAAAAACCTCAGTTGTTTTCAGAATACTTAAAATAATCTGTTTTATGTTGGGACATAGCTGATTGTAACAATGTGGTTAGCATCAGGGGTACAGCAGCGACTCAGTTCTGCAGTTATATGTATATATCCAGAATACTTATAACGTTTTCATTTATTTATTTTTATTGTAGGATAATTGTTTTACAATATGGTGATGGTTCTGCATACATCAAGATGAGTCAGCTGTAGGCTGTGTCCCCTCCTTCCTGAACCCCCTCCCACCACCCTCCCCACCCCACCCCTCCAGCCTGTCACTGGGCACCAGCTTTGGGTTCCCTGCGTCGTACATCAGACCCCCACTGGCTGTCTGTTTCATGGTAGTGTATACGTTGCAACGCTGCTCTCTCAAACCACCCCACCCTCTCCTCCCACTGTGCCCAAGTCTGTTCTTTATGTCTGTATCTCCTTTGCAGCCCTGCACGTAGGATCGTTGGTACTATCTTTCCAGAAACCAAGCTGCTGCTACTGCTGCTAAATCACTTCAGTCGTGTCTAACTCTGTGCGACCCCATAGATGGCAGCCCACCAGGCTCCCCTTCCCTGGGACTCTCCAGGCAAGAACACTGGAGTGGGTTGCCATTTCCTTCTCCAATGCATGAAAGGGAAAAGTGAAAGTGAAGTTGCTCAGTAGTGTCCGAGTCTTCGAGACCCCATGAACTGCAGGCTACCAGGCTCCTCTGTCCATGGGATTTTCCAGGCAAGAGTACTGGAGTGGGGTGCCATCACCTTCTCCGCTAGATACCATAAATATGCATTAATATATGATAATTGTCTTTCTCTTTCTGACTTCAGTCTGTATGTAATAGACTCTAGGTTCATCCACATCATTAGAGCTGACTTAAATTTGTTACTTTTTATAGCCGAGTAATATTCCTTTGTGTATGTGTACCAGAACTCCCTTAACCATTCATCTGCCGATATACACAGAATACTTTTGATTTACTTTTTCAAAGAGTAAACCTTTTAGTTGAGCAAAATTTTGGCAGAGAAGTGCACATGCTCTGAGGATGCAGCTCCGAGATGGGCCACGAAATGAACGCATTTATGTAGCAAGGCGCCCAGGTACGGAAACGACATCCGCAGTGCCCTGGAATCCCCGCAGGAGCCCCTTCCATCCCTGTCCACCCACAGGGGCTGTCTGCTGGCCTCCATTGCTGGGAGTCGACTTTGCTTATTGTGAACTTTTCTTAAGTGGACTCATGCCACAATGTGTCTCTGAGACACACCCATGCTGTTGAGCGTGGAATTGCTCAAGAGTCCTTGGACTTGCGGTTTGCTCTGAAAGAACACTTAAGGAATAGCAAGTAGAAGAAAGTGACTTAGGACACAGATGGGAGACTTCAGAGACCTTGGCCTTCTGTGTGTCTGAGCTGGAGGCGGAAGATGAGTTAAGACCCCCCGGCCCCCAGCCCCCTGCTCCACTCTGAGATGTTGCTCCCAGCTTCCTCTCTCTCCGTCCCTGATTGACGATCAGAATGAGGTCAGTTTGTGTGCTGCTTGTTTGCCTTCTAGAAACACTTGTGACTGGGCCAATGCAGGAAACACAGGAGACGTGGGTTTGATCCCTGGGTTGGGAAGAAGCCCTGGAGGAGGGAACGACAACCCACTCCAGTGTTCTTGCCTGGAGAATCCCATGGACAGAGGAGCCTGGTGGGCTGCAGTCCATGGGGTGGCAGAGTCACACATGACTGAGTGACTGAGCGTGCAGGTCACACTGGAACTGATGGACGGTCCTGCGAGAGGGACGGTGTGCTGTCCCTTCACCCGGGCAGACCAGGATGCACTCTGCTGGGGCAGCGATCAGAGAAGGGTGAAGTTGGGGACGGTCTTGAGCCATGACGGGCTTTACAGCTGCAGCAGGACGGTGTGCTGGGCTGAGGCGGGGGACAGACCCCCGTGGAGGCCCTGCACTGAGGCCCCAGGTGAGCGGAGACAGCTTGAGTTGCAATAACATCACATTGGAAGAAAAAATAAAGAGCAAAAAGATATATGTATATTTCAAAGACACACACAAAAAGATAGTAGGTGTTGATCGGTAAATGTAGATGCAGTACAAAGTGCAGAGTCTCGCAGCCACGCACATGTGGGCATGTGTGGGTGGATGGGATCTCAGGGCCTGAGCTTTAGCTTTATCTGTCATGCTCTGTCTATTTAAAAGAGAAAGAAAAAAGTGAAAGTGTTAGTTACTCAGTCGTGTCCGACTGTTTGTGACCCCATGGACTGTAGCCCGCCAGGTTCCTCTGTCCACGGAATTCTCCAGGCAAGAATATTGGAGTGGGTGGGTAGCCATTCCTTTCTCCAGGGATTGAACCCCCGTCTCTTGCGTCTCCTGCATTGTGGGCAGATTCTTTCTAAGGAAGCCCTTTTAAAAGAGAGGGATACAGTAATTTTATGTGTACAATTACAAAGTCAAATGCTAGCAGATTTAATTTCAGTGGGGAGGGTATAGGTGTTATATTGTTTTGGAAACATTGGAAAGGCTTCATAATTTTAACAATGAAAAACTGCAAAGAAATAAATGAACATGTTCCTAGAAATATATTACAACGCTCAGGCTGTTTTTGTCAGCATGGGAGAAGATTGTGTGTCTCCTCTTGGCTTTCCAAGTGTTGTGACCGTAGTATTTTTTATAATGCAACAAAATTATAGGTGATTTTTTCGATTTCTTTAAAAAGTAACTTTATGGAAAAGAAAAATGAGTAGCAGACTAATGTATCAATCTCTTTGTATCGACCTCTTAGCAAACAGTGCTCATTTGTCAAGTGTGATTAATTAAATCCACTGGGCGGTATTAGCGCGTACAGGCCTTGTGTCATACAAAGGGCGCCGTGTTGCTAATTTTGACACCAATATTTCCGTAGGACTGAACTGATAGAATCTTTCTGAATGTGTTATTTATGGCACCAAATGAAAAAGATCTTGTTCACCAGCCAGACTCTAGGCTGAAAAGGGACAGACAGAACTGTATGCAGGCCCTTGTTACCCAATTTAAAATCAGCATCTCCATAGTAACCAAAATTAATTCAGCACAAATTTTGCTGAATTGGGACCTGGGCCTAGAGGAGGGGGACGCATCTGATGGTCAGCTGCACAGAGGCGCCCAGTCCTCTTGCTGCGGGGTCACTGCACACTCTGAAATGGAAAAAAGCTCCTCACAGCCCCAGTTCACGAACACTGGGGAATCCAGCGTCCTCCCCTTATTTGCAGGGAGGTGGGGACATTTCCGGGTTCCTCCCAGCCAGCACCAGCTTCTTGTTCTGGAATCCTGTCTCTAGACTGTTCCTCCAGAACTTGCAGCTCCCCCCTACTGGGGGCTCCTTCCCCCTCCAAGTCTGAGGAGTCGGGGTGCACGAGGGGGTGATGGAGGGGCTGTGCTGTGTTCCTGCCCCACGAGACTTCCTGCAAATGAGCACATCCCCCTGCAAAACCCCGCTGTCCAGCCCCTTCTGCTCACCACTGTTTCTCACTCCTCTGTTTACATTTCTGTTTTGTTTTGTTTTGCCGGTCGAGGGTCTCCTATCCTTTCAGTCTTGGGCTGCCTTGAGGGAATTTATTAAGCAGAACAATTTTGTTCTGATAGTTTTACTCCCTTCTGTCTTGGCTTTGCCCCAAGAGCTGTTATTTTTGCTGCAAAATAGTACCTCAAAGGGTTTTGTTAAAAAAGGATTCTCCACACGAGGTGCGATTCTGCCTGCGGAGTTAAATGGCCACTTTCCTCTGCCCACAGTCCTGCCGCGGGGCTCATCCCCTCCTAACGCAATTCTGGAATCGGAGTGTATCCAGAACCAAACTGACCCAAGGGTCAACTAAATGGGGAAAGCAGTAAGTTTTGCAGGGATGGGTGTGACATGGGGGAGAAGCTAAGGCATTAGATGACCTGCAAGGTACTATCTGAATTATTGAAATGATGGGGTCAGAGGCAGAATTTATTTGTTTCAGCTGCACTGGGCCTTTGCTGCTGCACGCAGGCTTCGCTCTGGTTGCGGTGAGCGGGGCTACACTTCATTGCGGTGCGTGGTCTTCTCACTTCTCACTCCTGCTGTGGCGCACAGGCCCCAGGGTGTGCAGGCTCAGGAGTCTCAGCTCCCGGGCTTTAGAGTGCAGGCTCAGCAGTCGTGGCGCTGAACTGCTCTGCAGTACGTGGGGTCTTCTTTCACCCCGGATGGAGCCCGTGTCCCCCTACAGTGGCAGGTGGATTCTTATCCGCTGGACCACCCTGAAGTCTGCAGAGTGTTCAGTGACATCTCTAAGACCGGCTTTTTGTGTCCTCAGGCCATTCAGCAGGCTGGGAATGGTTCCGTCTGGCCCAGAAGATGCGCTGATCTGAGAGCCATCAGCTGCTTCCCAGGGGAAGCGAGGAGGGGTCTCAGCTCTGCTCCGTTCTGATCGATCACCAAGAACGAGGCAGGCCTGCATCTTCCTGCCTGAAGTGGGAGCAGAAGCACCATCCAGGCAGGAGAGCCCTGGAGTCCTGGTCCAGCCGAGCAGGGAGCTCGTTTCTGACAGTGGAGCCATCCCAAGAGCCACCTGTGCCGTAGCGACCTCCTAGATGGAGAGAAAACTAAATACCAGGACCGGAAGAAGCAGAGTCCTTCCCATGAGGCCGGCGCAGCCTCACTTCTGTCCTGGAAATGAACCAGCTGTGAGTGGACATTGCCCAGTGCAGTGACTAGGTGGAGGTCTGCTGTGTGGAGGAAGGGTCTCCAGACCTGGGGATGGAGAGAGCAAAGCCGACTGAGCTCCAGGCTCCTGGGGCCTCACCCGTGGCTGGGATGGCCCTTGGCCCCCAGGAGAGCCGGGGGCAGTGTCCTGCGCTGCCCTGCTGGCCTCCTGACTCCTGACCTGGACCATCCTCTAGAGAGAGAAATAGTTTGTTTTTGTGTGTTTTTTTAGAAACTTTCACTGGAGTATAGTTGACTTACAATGTCTGTTAGTTTCTGCTATGCAGCCAAGTGACTCGGTCATACATATGAAATGGTCGCTTTTTCAGATTTTTTTCCCTTTAGATGATCTCAGAGTGTTGAATCAAGCTCCGTCTGCTGCAGAGTGGGTCCTTAGTAGCCATAGCTTCTATGCACAGCAGTGTGTATATGCCAACCCTAACCCCCCAGTCTCTGTCTCCCTCCGCGCATCCTGGGAGCCACACATTTCTCTACATCTGTGACTCTCTCTGTGTGAGTAAGGTCACGTGTACCGTTTCCCCGGGGCATTTGTCTTGCTGTGCCGAGGAATGCGTTTTTCTTCAGCTCCTTCCTCTGCTCCCGGATCCAGGACAACCTGCGCTGGCCGTAGCCACCGTAGGTGCAGTTGGTGGAGGACAAGTGATCGCTTCTGGGAATCGAGGCGCTCACGTCGGAAAAGCCCCATGAAAGGACAGCCGCCTGACCCTTGGGAGGGGAACAGACGAGGGTGGGGGAGACGCGTGCAAGCACACGTGTGTTACTGGGTGGAGACCCACAGAGCTGGATGGTGGCTTAAGTACTTTTCATGCCTTACCTCAAGAAAAAACAGTCCTTTAAAAAAGGCTTTGGCGATTCACCAACTGGGGTTTGAGGCCCAGCACTGCTGTTTAGAAATGCGCCCTCGAGAAAGTCCGTCTTTTTAAAACGCTCTGTCTCCTCAGGGGTCAGGTGCAGAGTGTGAGAGACAGCCTCGTGGGGGCGTCCTGGCGCCCGAGAGAGCTTGCTGAGTGGCCGGTCGGGAGCCTCGGGGCGCGGGGCTGGAGCACGGCGGCTCCGGGGGGCGCTGCCCTGCCCGAGACCCTGCGGGGGTGGGGGGGCGCGGCGCCCCCTCTCGGCCGAGGCCGTCTGTGCCGCTTCGCAGAAAGGACGCGGGGCGCGGGGAGTGGGGGCCTCGCCCGGCCCGTGGGCAGCAGGGCTGATGCTCCGACTGCTGCCTCGCCCAGATCCGGGCCCGGGGACCCTCACCCAGAACCGGGCCCGGGGACCCTCGCCCAGATCCGGGCCAGGGACTCACCCCTGGGCTGCTGGTCCCTCATGCTAGGACGATCCACGTCCAGACCCGGCCTCCCTTTCTGCTCAGCGCACACGGTCTCAAGGCTAACGTCCAGATCCAGCCTTGCTTTGCGGTATTTCCAGTTTGCCCAGACTAAATTGTCCCAATGAATTCTGTAAAAAGGAAGGCATTGAGTCTCATCTCAAGGTGTAATCGAGAAGTGCAGTACGTTAGCTTATAGATTTCGATTCCAGAGGAACCAAAAGAAACCTTCGCCAAGCTCAGAGGTAACTCAAATGTTCCTTGGTCTTTTTTTTTTTTTTTAAACATATTACAATCCAAAACTTAAATAGTAGGAATACATTTTTTGCACAAATATACATTATATTTTTGCACATTATTTACTCTCATGACTATGAAATCACAGAGGATGAGATGGTTGGATGGCATCACCGACTTGATGGATGTGAGTTTGAGTAAGCTGTGGAAGTTGGTGACGGACAGGGAAGCCTGGTGTGCTGCAGTCCATGGGGTCACAGAGAGTCAGTCATGACCGAGAGACTGAGCTGATGGAAGGACACCTGTCTGTGCATACTCCATATACCGTGTGTGTGTGGAGATGGGTGGATGTGTTAGTTGCTCAGTGTGTCTAACTCTTTGCGGCCCCATGGACTGTAGCCCACCAGGTTCCTCTGTCCATGAGATTCTCCAGGCAAGAATACTGGAGTGGGTAGACATGCCCTCCTCCAGGGGATTTGCCTGACCCAGGGTCAAGTCCGGGTCTCCTGCATTGCAGGCGGATTCTTTACCATCTGAGCCACCAGGGAAGGCCCCCATATACCACAAGCAACGCTTATGGTTCGTGTTTTTACTTTACGTAAATGTTCATTAGTCCTGAAGAAGGAAGAGGAGGAGGGTAAGGGCGAGGGCGGAGGGCTTCAGTGGGGCCGGGAGGCGCATCACCAACCCGTCCCAGAGCCAGGCTCCAGAAGCTGCTTCCGGAAGGTCCTGCGATCTCAGCCAGCCCGGGAGACTCGTAAGCTGCCTTCTGCCTCCGCCGGCCTGGCCGCCTGGAGACCCACGAGGGGTGAAGGGGGCCGAGGGGCCGCATGCGGACGAGCTGCTCTCGCCGAGCCGTCTTCGCCGGTGTGCGGGTGTCTGCCTGGGCCCCCGGGACGGAGTAGCTTGCCTCAGCAAGCTAGCACTTCGTGTTGTTGCTTTGTTTTTCCCTTAAGTTGCCTAGTAAACAACTCTGCTGGAAAATTCCATCCCTGCCTTGGATGAACTAAGAGGAAAAGCAACGTGTCCACACCCAGGCCAGCCCAGTGCAGCCAGGGAGGGCAGAGGCTCAGGGACAAGGCTGCAGCTTCAGCACTAGCTGGAGCTTGGGGACATCTGGACGGCGGCAGTGAGTGGGGTGGACTCTGGGGGCGCTGCCCGTGGCCCCTGACCCTCCCTTCTCCCCTCACTGCCTCCGACCTCTGACCTCCCCCAGACCCTCCCCCCTGCCCTTTCATACTTGCTGCTATTTGTCGGCAAATCCCAACACTCATCACTTGTACGTCTGTTCTCCTGACTCAGAGCCAGAGGCCGGCCTTGCTCATGTGGCATCTCTGGGCCCTACATGGCATTTACACAAAATCAGGGTTTCTTGCGTGAAGCAGAAAGGTGTGAGATGGACGTCGGGGAGGCTATGTCTGAGCGAAGGAACAAGGAATAGGGTGAGGGGATGGCTCCTGTGTAACCTCCCTGGAGAACAAGAAGGCAGACAGCACCTGGGGGATCCCCAGGGAAAATTCATTATTAGATTTTAAATTACCCTTCTTTTGAAAAACGTGAAAGAATGTTGTCAAGTGTACGCTCCATCCGCCGCATTAGCCTCAGTTGATGAGTTTGGCAGGTGGGGGCTGGGAAGGGGGGCAGGTTGGGTACCAGGAGGACCTCCGGGTTCGTCCACCAGGTGGCGCTCACCTCTTGTGCTGGGCCCCCATCCATGAGCATCTTGTCCTCAAATTGCTGAAAAACAGGATAACACTGGAGTTTGATTTGACACCCACCCCTCACCTGCTCTAGAACATTACAGACTCTCACATGTGATCTCATGTTCCCAGGAGCCTGACACTTAGCAGTCCCCCCTACCCTGCCCCCCAGTGACCCTGGCCCCCGGTCAGCTCGAGCGCAGGTGTGTGGACAGGTGCCAGGGTGACTGGTTTGAGGAACTTGCTGTATCTGAACCTGTGGCCTCAGCTAATCAGACCGGTGTCCTCATGCTGCAGAGCTGCCCAGGTGACCTGTCACACCAGCCTAGTTCCTGCAAATATGCCTGGGCTCTTTCTGTACAAAAGCTTCAGTTTCTGAGAGAAAGACCTTTGGTCTCTGAATTCAATGAGAAGAGTTTTTAAAATGCGGACTGAACGACCGTGTATAAACAGCGAGGAAAACCCTTGTTCTGTCTCTTGAACTTGCATGCCATCCTGTTGGGCACAGTCGTTGCACTTAGAGAATCATTCTATCCATCATCAGAGGTAATGAACTTCATCGAGTTTCTCCCCATCAGAGAATTTTCCAGACCTCCACCGAGAGAACGTTGACCAGGCATTCACAGAGCAAAGAGACAAGCTCCCAAGATGCGAACAATTCCCTCCTGAGACTTTTCCAGAATCTTCAGTCGACCCCAGTTTTCACCAGTTTTGAGACAACTCATGGTGACTGTCCTTTCCCCATATCATGTGACGGGGCTGAGCACTGCTGATTTGAGTCCTTCTTGGCTCACAGCCTTGTTCCATAAGGGAAAACAATTTTCAACTTCAAAATGTTTGTAACTGTGCACCCTCGGGCAACCTTCTGAAATGTCACCCGCTAGTGATAACAGTCCGCACCGCCATCCAGCCAATGCGCCCTTATACCCTGAGTCATCCTGGGCTCCCTGTGTCCCACAGGATTGCTTGCCCTGTGGACAGGAGGAAGCAAAGAGTCAGGAGGCCCAGGGATCTGTACACGATGACCACACAGGCGAGTCTCAGAAATCCACCTTGCCGGAGCCCTGGGCCCGCCTGTCTCACATCCTTTGCTCCTTTGAGGGGCGGGCTCCCGCTCTGTCAGGTCCGTGGTGGGGAACACACTCTCTGCTCTGCTCGCACCCTACTGGGGTATGTGAACACAGAGCCAGTCACGGCTTGGGTGTTTTGCTAAATGGTGACGAGGACCTTGGAGGAAAGGGACGGCATGGCCATGGGCATCCAGGGGCTAGAGCCGATATGGCGGACTTTTTAGGGGGCTCAGGCAGCATCTGAAAAGAGGCCTGAGAGCGAGAGGGGGTGGGTCATGCAGAACCTGCTGGAAACGCTCGCAGCCAGGGGAAACGCTGGTCACTTAGGCAGGTCGGGGTCAGAGCAGCAGGGGAACAGCAGGCAATGAGGTCAGGGGGAATGCAGGCAGCTTGCGGGGGCCAGGGTACGGGCGGTGGGCCACAGCCCTGGCCTCAGCTCATCCCCTGACTGAGATGGAGCTGTTGCAGGCTTTCAAGACAATGTGTAAGTTTCCTTTACGACATGAATTTCTGATGAAATCGGAAAGGCTGTGGCCCAGGTAAAAGGTTGCTATGCTTCTTTGATCGGAGTCTTCCTAGATGGGACGAGCCTGGGTGCCTGCTGTGGGGGTCCTTGGCAAGGGCCTCTCTCACCCACCTGGTCTCATCTGCCCTTAGAGTCTGCCACAGGAGCGAATTGCTGTTGTGTCATTTTACAGATGAGGAGACTGAGGCTCAGAGGGGCTGAGCGACTCAGTTCACAGGTAACAGCAGCCTCCCTGGAGTTCGCACTGGACTCCCTGGCCTCTGGTGTGAGTATGTGCTCACTGGTGTCTGAAATAGCCTTTTCAGTGAAAGGAAAGGTGATCGTTGCCGAAGAGTCTCATGAGAAATACACCTACAATAAAAACTGGTGAATGTTTTGAATGCTTAATTAGCACTGTGGCAGGGTCCCTTCATGATACTTACATGCCATTCAACCTGCAAACTTTATTTTCAACACTGAATCTAGTAATATTTAATAACTTTTCAAAGAGGGCCTCTGATTAATCCTTGGTCCTATTTAAGAAAACCAAAACAGCATTTGTAAATGTAATAATTTTATTTCCTTAATTGTCTGATGAACAGGCAAATTGTGCCAAACACTTAAGTAATTATTCCTGGAAAAATAACAAATAAACTCTGGACACATAATGAATCTTACATTTCCTTAAAATGTCAACATAAAATCATCATCTGTCAACTATTTGAACTAATGCTTTAAATTAGAATTTCAAGTTTGACCTGGCAACCCAGCACACAAAATACTCATAAACATAACAAATGGGGGAAAAAAAACCCACAAATATCCACAGACTTTTTCTTGGTACCAATATTTTTAAAAATAGGTTTGATTTATCTTCATTATTTTTACACTTAATTCTGTATCTCTTCAAGACTAACGCCATGTGCTCACTAAGGAAATGATGATATCATTCCAAAAATTAAGGGTTGAATTAATTCCCAAGTGAATTCTGGGGCCTCCTTACCTCTGGCTGAGGTCACACGACCCACGGGCAGGAAGTGTGAGCCAGAGGGCAGGCTGGCCAGGGAGAATTTTCTCGACGGCCAGGCTGCACCTGGTTCTGTACTCGCTGTGTCTGGGTCTTGGGAACAGCTTGGCTTACCTACTTGTCCCCTACGTTCGGTTCTGCGTCACCTCCTTCCTGCCGTCTCTGTCCCCTGTAGATGGACTTCACAGTGCCGTTTCTAGTAGAATTCTCTTCTAGGTTCTTTTCACGTTCCGCACATTTGCTGCAGCCATAACGCACAGGCATGTCGGTGAGGCTGAACCAGGCTGCCTGCCTCCTCCCCAAGGCTTGGTCCGACTCTGATTCTAGCTTGGAGTCAGGCCAATGAGGAGACCAGGTCATGTGGGAGACACTGACTGTGAGGAAGGGGAAAGCAGATCTCAGTGACCTTGAGCGACCTTGCGGGAAGTTGGGGAGCAGGATGTGGGCACAGAAGATCTGTGAAGTCGTGGGTGGCAACAGACCCACCCGCCCTGGCTAGTTTGGGCTGCCTGGCCCTGCGCCGACGGGCGGACTTGGGAACCAGCTGGGGGGCCCGAGGTCATCTCTGAGTCAAGGTCCCAGGGCCACTGCGGAGAGGAGAGAGGGCAGAGCCGGGAACCTGGAAGGAAACCATGACCCGAGGCCATGGTGGGCATGACAGGCTGGGGTAAACAGGCTTGAAGGGCTGCGGGGGGGCTGTCGACAGAAATGAGGCTCAGCACACTCAGTGAGGTAGGCTAGGCCGGTCAGACACTCTGTGTGTGTGTGTGTGTGTGTGTGTGTGTGTGCACGCAGTTTCGGGCTGGGCACAGCTTGCAGAAGCTGCAGGGCCCGTCCCCTACTTGCCTTCGGGACACAGAGGAAACGGTCTGACCGCAGCGTGTGTCCACCTGAACGGCCACGTCCATAGAACGGGCCAGCATGCTGATGACCTCACCCTGGATCCCCTCTTGCTCCGGAGGAGGTGCAAACAGCTGCACTCGCATCTTTGGGGACTGGTAGCTGTAGTTCTCTATGTTTATGGAATTTTCTTTTATCTTCAAGTACGTTGAAGATATTGAAGTGGCAATGTAAATAACTCCTACTCATTCTTTTATTTATTTTTTTTCCAAGCAGGAAGTCTTTTGAATTTGTGTTGGTTAAGCTCAGGTACACCCAAGATCCTCAGGGCTCCAGGCACCTCTGGGGTCCCCAGCAGACTGCCGACCTGTCAGAGGTCCCCAGGGTTCCAGCCTGCCCGGTCCGAGTCCACACACAAAGCTCACAGAGGGCTGAGCCCCACCCTCTCCCAGGGGGCTCGCCACCCCACGGGCCTCAACATTCAAAAGCAGAGAGAGGCCTTTGACACAGTCACCCTTACTCTGCTTGCAGAGGAGAGTTCCTATCCACACAGAAAATGATAGTTTCTACGCATGTGGTTTTGGAATTTGAACAACAAGTTACTTTACCCTGGAAACACAGTATCATAGCTGGAAATTACGAGTTCTTCCTTTGCCACGCTACCAACTGCTCACTGAAGGCGAGAGGACAGCTCTGTGTTTGCTGCTTGAAAAACTCAAAAGCGGCATCAGGGCCGCGGCCGGCGGCCAAGCCAGCATCTTGTCTGGAAATAATTATGACTCCGGAACAGAGCTAAAGAAATCTTGCAGGATACAAAACACAGCGTCCAGACCCCCGAAAGTGGGACCAAAGTCCCTTCTGCATTGGCCCAGCCGGGCCTAAGGCTCTCGGGATGTGAAAAGCAGGTTTTACCCACAGCCCGCAGCTTCCCTCAGACACAGAACAGAAGAAATACAAATTTAAAAAAGAAACAGAATCAAAGTCACGTTCTTCACCCTGTTCAGTAATGACACATCCATGAGGAGGGAAGCTCCCAACAAGCGGAAGAGCGACCTTTTATTGTGCAGCTTGAGAGCGGTCCCTGCAGCAGTAGAGCCTTTCCAGAGCCCTGCAGCCGCCCTGGGTGGAAGATGACTGCCGTGTAGGCTGTCTACACGCGGGGCGGCGATTTAACACGTGTAGACGCTGCTGTTCCCGTTTGGTCACGGGGGGGGCACGAGCTTCCTCGCTTGGTCTGGGCTTGGCTCCTTTCCCAAATTGAAGAGACTGCCCCGTCCTGCTGACCGAGTGGGAAGTTTCACTGCGTCTGCAGTTGTGGGAAGCGTGGAGTCGGGCAGCACGTCCTGTTTCCATCCCCTGACTCGTCTCTTCCTCTGTATCCTGCCCTGCGAACGGGGTTCACGGTCCCAGCTCAGGGGGTGAGCTACACGGGTCCTGTAAAGAGCAGGCCAAATGCGCAGCCAACGCTGAATGGGACAAGAAACGGGCTCCAACAGGACTGCGCTTAGGAGTGAGCTGGGCGAACCTGTCGGCTTCCCCGCTCCTGCCCCGGCCACACTAGGGGCGGGGTGGGGGGAGGCCGGGACCGCACGGCCTCAGTCTGCACCGAGGTTCAGCTTCACAGGCTAGAGAGAGTTGTGGGGATCGAGGGAGGGGGTCGGAGTCCAGCACCATGAGCGCACCTGGTGCTCCTGAACTCACAACACATGAAAAATGAACTAAAACAGTGAGTTTTATGTTCCATGCTTCATACCACAGTTAAAAAGTACATTTAAAAAAAGCTAGGGGGTCAGGCTAGCTCAGGGAATCAGGACTCCCTCTCTGGCCCCACCGTGCACAGCTTCTGGATAACTTCCTGTCGTCGGAGGCGAGACTTGTGAACTCAGTGGAATCTCACATCTGTCATTAAGTTACCTGTACACTAACAGGGCTCCCCTGCTGGCTCAGGCAGTAAAGAATCCACCTGCCAAGAAGGAGATGTAGGTTTGATCCCTGGGTCGGGAAGATCCCCTGGAGAAGGGAACGGCAACCACTCCAGTAATCTTGCCCGGGGAATCGCACGGAGAGAGGAGCCTGGCAGGCGACAGTCCTCAGGGTCAGAGTCAGACATGACTGAACAGCTAACACAGTGAATAACATGGTGACGATAAAGGGATTTTATGGATGTAATTCAGGTCCCTAAACAGCTGACTTTGAGGTCATGAAAAGTAAGATTGCCCTGGGTGGGCCTGACCTAAGCAGGGGAGCCCTTTCACAGAAGACTTCCTGACAAGGGGGATTTTGGAGCAGAGGCTGTCCTGTTGGCCGCGCAGAGCCCTGGAATGAGGGAGCGGCCTCCGTGGCAGGGAGGGGGCCTATAGGGGCTTGAGAGCTGCACCCAGACGGTCCCAGGGCCTGACGGCCATCCGTACCAGAGAGCTCAGAGGGGACCCCAGATTCCAGCCAGGCGAGGCCCTGCAGCTGCCCTGCTCCTTGAACCTGGACTCCTGACCATGGGACCCGTGAGGCACCGTGTTTGTGCTGTGAATCCTGAATGTGTGGCAAGAGGCGAGTGGAACCCTGTGGTCACTGGGTCGCCTCCGCACGGCCTCTGCACGGGCTGGGTGTGGCCTCTCCCTGGATCCCACGGCCGCAGCAGTTTCTCCGCTGGGAGGGCGGCCCCAGGCGCCCACCCTGGAAAAGGGGCGGGGATGGGAATGAAATCAGAAGTGTCAGTATGAGCTCATATAGTGTGTATGTGTGTGTGTGTGTGTGTGTGTGTGTGTGTGTGAACACACCCAGAATTAGACAGAAATGGTTACAGGTGTCTGAATATGTGAATGTGGCATGTTGTTTCGACCCCGGGGACTGCAGCCCGCCAGGCTCCTCTGTGCGTGGCATTCTCCAGGCAAGGATACTGGAGTGGGATGCCATTTCCTACTCCAGGAGATCTTCCTGACCCAGGGATCGAACTCAAGTCCCTCGGGTCTCCTGCACTGCCAGGAGGATTCTTTACCACCGTCCCACCTGGGCTCAGTCACTAAGTCGTGCCTGACTCTTTGCAACCCCATGGACAATAGCTCTCCAGGCTCCTCTGTCCATGGGATTCTAGAGGCAAGGATACTGGAGTGGGTAGCCATTTCCTTCTCCAGGGGATCTTCCCGACCCAGGGATGGAGCCCACTTCTCCTGCTTGGCAGGCAGATTCTTTACCACTGAGCCACAAGGGAAGCGACTATGTAGATACTGGTATTTAATCAAGTATATCGATCTGCGTGACAGTCTGATCATTCCCTTCACACAGGGGTTGAAGATAAGTGCCAACTAATCAGAGCAGATAAGACTGAGGAATAAGTTATCTGCATTTTCTACTGCAGACACACACTCCAGGGGACGAGGACGGGGCCTCACAGAGTACCGCCCTGCTCGGAACGAGGATTTGGGTTTTGCACCATCCCACGAGCCACCACTGTGAGTCTCAGAGAGAAGAAATCATGTACGGAGACCATTTTCCTAGCAGACAGCTCCCCTCGTTGTGTAACAGTTTGGGTAAGTTTTCAAGGTTGGCCCGGAGTCACAGCTGGGCCCGTGAGGGAGGGAAGAAAACCAGAGAAGCATCGGTTCCTCTCAGAGCAGAGTTGGTGGGAATGATTTTGCAGTTTGGCACTCCCCCGGCTGAAACGTTCCAGGGAGATGGAACTTGCCCTGTTGCTCAGCTGGGATCAGGGTGGGCAAGGGTGCGACCCTGGTTCTTTTAAAAGGACAACTTCAGCCCCTTATGACCTAAGACGCAGTCTGAACACATCAGTGTCTAACACAAGGGCGTCGTGTAGCCCTTCCAGTCTCTCTTTGTAAAAGCCCAGACTACAGAACTAGTCCCTTCCTTTTCCTCTACTCCTCTCCAGGTGACCTTCTCCAACATCCACCCTCCCATAAATCAAAGTCACTCCTGAGATCCTCTGTGTCTTTTTCTCTAACTAGGAAAACGCCTTACTTTCCACTTTCCATTCCTGCCTTTCACTTTAGAAACTGTTGCTTTAATCTAGGAATATGGATTTAGCATAAATCTTAGAGAAAAACTGAGAAACCGTTTAGCTGTATAGGGATATAAAAGCTCAGTATTTCAGGATTAAATAGACGCATGGATTCAGACAGAGAAACTCCTGGACCGTGAAAAATTCTAACACGTGGGTGAGTAACGTGACCAAAATGTCTTTATTTATGGATCTGGCTGCATTTGGTTTCTATGTATATTTGGCCTTTTCTGTCTCACCTACATCTCATTTCTGTTTTTTTTTTTAATTTCATGTATCTCTCTGTAAATTCTATTTGTATATATAATACCCACATTTCCAACCAACTTGTGAGCAATCCTTAGTTACATTTTATTTACTGCAGAATCATCAATAGAGGCACTGTAATATCAAAATCAGTTCATAAGCCATCTGTTGACAATATTTCTAGATCTTCTCAGAAGTCATATCTTGTTACAAGTCTGATTCATACAAACCAGATATCCAACAATAAGGACGTGACGTATATTGAGATCATGGAATATTATGCCACCATTAAAATGGCAACTATGTATTTTATTTTGAAACAGAGAACTGGATAATATCTTATGGAAAAGTAATACATAAAGTATATATACAGTTTGATTATAACTATGTGAAATCTTTATGTATCAGAGAAAGAGTTAAAGATGATATGCGGAAAGGGTGCCAGGCTCTTTCCAGGGCCTGAGTGGTCTTCTTATTCCTCTTTCTTTCCTTTTTCTTCTTTTCTCTCAAATAAATGCTCCATCATCTCTTGGTGCAGAACTTTAGAACCAAACCAAAGAATGAGAATCTGTAGTTCTTTGCTCCCTAGCTTCCAGTTTTCTCTCTTCTCATATATTTTAAGGAAAATCACATGAGTAATTATAGAACTGGATAATTGAATTCAGATATTCTAAAATCAGCAGACTGTTTTGCTAATGGAATAATATACATGTTTGTTGACTGCAGTAAAAAATGGAATGGTATACATTTGATGACAATAGAAAAAAAAGTGGAATAATACATTTCTCTTGACAGTATGGAAAACGAAAGCTGAATAGCCCTTTCAAGCTCACTGTGGCTAAAAAATGGAAATATATAGACCTTAATTCATTGTCAAATGGTAACAGTATGTAAAACACACAACAACAAAAACAATACCTCCAAGCTGCCTTACCAACATCTCGGGACAAACAAACCAGCCCCAGAGCCTCCCACCAGAGCAACGGGGCTGGCAATGAGCAGGGGCCCCAGTTCCCCCTCTAGGCCCACACATTTGATGTCCCACCTGCAGGAGCAGGGCAGTCACCCGGTTTAGGAACAGCATGTAGGTTTGGTCTGTAAACAGTTAGGGATAGTCATATCCTCCATAACCTGTGGAGATAGTTCAGACCAAGGTACTGATTATTGTACCCATGAAATTAAAAGACACTTGTTCCTTGGAAGAAAAGCTATGACTAACCTAGACAGCCGATTAAAAAGCAGAGACATTGCTTTGCTGACGAAGTCATAGACAAAACTATCGTTTTTTCAATAGTCATGTATGGATGTGAGAGCTGGACCATAAAGAAAGCTGAGCATAAAGAAAACTGAGGCTTTTGAAGTGCGGTGTTGGAGAGGACTCTTGAGAGTCCCTTGGACTGCAAGGAGATCCAACCAGTCCATCCAAAAGGAGATCCGTCCTGAATATTTATTGGAAAGACTGATGTTGAAGCTGAAGCTCCAATTTTTTGGCCACCTGATGTGAAGAACTAACTCATTGGAAAAGACCCTGATGCTGGGGAAAGATGGTTAAGTGGCATTACTGACTCGATGAACATGAGTTTGAGAAAACTCTGGGAGTTAGTGATGGACAGGGAGGCCTGGCGTGCTGCAGTCCACGGGGTTGCGAAGAGTCAGGGAAAGAATGTGCTCAGGGAAACAAAAAGGATGTGCATGCCTGCTCTTCATGCAGCCGGTTCTCAGACCTCAAGAACAATTGCTGAGCAAACCAACTAGGCAAGTCGCCGCCAAACCCAGTGGCTTTGACAACATAATCATTATCTGTTATCTCTTGGTTTCTATGTGTCGGAAATTTGGGAGTGGTCCACCTGGATTGGCCAGCTCCCCTCGCCTTCTGGCGGCTTGGTCCCTCTCCAGGTGGCTCCCCCCAGGGGATGGCTAGATGGAATCGGCTGTCAGCTGGAGCTCTCAGCTCCTCCCCATGTGTTCCTGTCCGCAGTGCTCTCGCAATATCTGGTGACCTATTGTCCCCAGAGCTAGCAAGTCGAGTCCAGGTCAGAGGTCTTCAACTTGGGCCAGTTCAGCAGTGCCTGGAGACACTTCTGATTTTTACAGCCAAGCAGGAGAGGCTGCTGCTGTCTAATGGGTAGAGGCCAGGGATGCTAGTAAACACCTTACAATGCACAGAGCAGCCCCCACAGTGAAGAGTTAGCTGGTCCAAAGTGGCCACAGTGCCGCTGTTGTGAAATCTGGGTTGTAGGTGGAAGCTTCAATGTCTTTCACGGCCTGGCCTGGAAAGTCCCACACTATCTTCATATATCATGAAGCATACATCATGCTTCAGCATATTCCATGGGTCATGCAGGCCCAGCCCTGATTTCTCACGGGAGAGACCTCATGAGGATGTGGTTACTGGGAGGCAAGGATACTGACGGTTATCCTGGAGGTTCGTTAGCCCAGCATTAAGCTTTGAGAGTGGTCATCTTGCCACCAGTAGGACTAGGAGTGACTTTTCCCCCACAGAAGCCTTGTTTGCAATAGAATCGCCTGGAGGTCGACTGAGCTGAACGTCTTGGGTGGGGGTCAGCGGGGCTTCACGGTTGGGAGGCGCTCTCAGGACTCATGGTCACCGGGTCTAAGAGTCTGAGAACCGCCAGCTCATCCTTCAAGGCTGGCCTCGTAGGTGAGAGACCTCCTCCCCAGAGCCCTGTCGGCACTGTTCCCAAAGGCTGGACTGAGTCTGACTTGCAGCAGAAATTCTTCTCTGTGAAATCACATACACCATGAAGGAAAAAGACGGACTGCAAACACACACATTTTTGTCCTGAACATTTTTAAACTTTGATCTCACTTCCTTTTTCTTTTTTCGATAGCTGCTTACAATAGAAATTGAGATTAGTCGTGGCGTATTTAGACTTTTCAGTGTGAATGAGGAGATCTGAATCTCCACTCAGAAGCACAGTTCAGAATGATCCATCTTATCCACGAACTCTTCGGCAAGGAGGCTGAAATGATTGTGTGAAGACGAAGTGGGTTTGAAAGTTCAAAGTGTTTATCTTGGACTAAATCACCTTATATCCTACAGGCTTTATCCATGACCTTGTGTGGGTGATACACTTAGGAACGCGCTGTCTTGAAAATCCTAACTTCCTTAAGAAGACAAGACTGAACTAACACGTCAAACCAGAAACCCCTAATCTGCCGGTTAAGTGTTTGCATATCTGAAACCCGAGGTTGTGGACTGGTGGCTGGTGGAACCCCGGGGTGTAGCTGTGCCAGAGACTCGGAGGAGATGACAAGGACTGGCCAGTGTTGTGAGGAAAGTGTGGGCTCCTGGGGTCACTGTTCCCAGGGAGGAATTCCTGGGAACCCCGACAGGACACAGGGTCAGCCACTCCAAGCCCCAGACGGGGTCCTGTGTGCACAAGGCAGGGTCTCAGGACCCCTGCTCCCCCTGCAAACAGTCTGCTCAGCCCATCCCCGTCGGGCACTCAGACCCCAGCGCTGACCCCACCGCCCAGTCCCCCGGTGGCAGGAGAGAGGACAAGTCTCTCTGAGCGGCCCATCAGGTCAGAATGTCCTTTCTGGGGAAGATACTGCTTTGCACAGGCTTTCCAAGCCAGTCCCGGGCCCCTAGTTCCTAGGCAGCCATAGAGACATGGGAGGAATTGATCCATGTCCCCTTATCTCACCAGATAAAAACCTGGAAACAACCCACCGATTGCCTCTTTGAGCACACTTGCTCAACGCCACACAAAGGTCCCGTGAGCAGGGTATGCTGGTCTGATGGGAGCCCGACGTGGCGCAAAGGACCTTAAAAGGAATGACTTTTACTCAAAGGCGGCCTCGTGTTGGAGGGGCAGGTCTAGAGCTGGCATCTAGGATTTAGAGGCAGTAAAGGTGGCTGGAGTGATGAGGAGAAGCAGGGATGTTAATAATGAGAAGTTTGCAGCTCACTTTGCTACCAACAGGGAAGAAAGAGGGACGCTGTTTCTGGGCAGGGAAGGGTTCCATCTTTGGCAGACGGACTGGGACCAGGTTTGGCCTGTGCTCTAATGGGCTCTTGCCTGGGTGGGGATGGGTCTTAATCCTCTTAAAAAACAAGTAATATTGCAGGTGCACGAGGGAGCTGGGTGGGGTGCAAGAGTCGTTTCATAACTTTTAAAAAGTTTCCTCCCTTGTACTTCCCACCCCCAAACTGAAATGATATCAGCTGAGTGCAGAAGGCTTCCCATTTCACAGCTATGAGGGAGGCAGAAACGCTGGAAGCTATGAGCTTCCAGAAACTCTGTCTGCGATTCGGGGAAAGAGGTGCCTCAGGCAGGCGCCACGACAAGTCATGTCCTAATAGTTCGAGGATGAGACGGTTGGATGGCATCACCGACTCGATGGACATGAGTCTGAGTGAGCTCTGGGAGTTGGTGATGGACAGGGTAGCCTGCGTGCTGCAGTCCATGGGGTTGCAAAGAGTCGGATACAACTGAGCGATTGAACTGAACTGCATGGTTCGAGGGAGAAAGTTAACCTCACCATTGCTTAATCTGAAAGGTGGCTTTTCTACCTTCTAAAACATCCCACATTTGGGCTAGTAGACTAAACTTCTTCAAAAAATAGGCAAGGAAGCAAAGGGTTCTAGGCGTCTTTCCCAGGATATACACACAGACATCTAAATCACCACAAAGAACGCCGGGGACATGCTTCCGCCAGAGAGAAAGCCTAATTTGAAGGCAACTATAGAAAAACAGAAGCGGAACCTGTGTTTTTTTCACTGCCCATCATTACAGAGGACAGTAATTTTTAAAAAAATCTAGAACCGCTGAAAAATTGCATCTTCTAAATCTGCATATTTTGAAGACATGTATGGATTATACTCATATTTTAAAAGCATGAAAAGGAAGAAATTGAGATGAAAACATTTTGTGGAGTGTTTCTGAAGACGATGTGGGGAGCAGGCTTCAATACAATGGTAAAATTTTAAAGCATATTACAAACTGCTTGTGAATGCTCCTCTCTGTTCCTGCATGGGCAGCTGGTCCCTGAGCGTCCTGAGATTATCTAAGCTCCGTACACCCGCGTGAGGATGCGTAACTGCAGAAGTGTCTGACACGGCCCGTTAGGAGAAGCAAGAAAGAGCCACAGCCGTCTAACCCGGGGAAAGGGAGAGAGAGTGAAAGCCACAGGCTTCTCCAGGATAGCCGAGAACCCGAGTCTCAGACTCACAAGGCTGGGGCGAGGTCTCTGAGATCAAAGCCTTTGGCATCCTCCCCGGATCGTCCTTGCTTCTTCTAGCTGGAGTCTCTCTCCAGGGCTGGGAGGGAGCCCCGTTTCTGAAACCCCTGGATGGAGATCTCTGCAGCGATCCAAGTGTTGGCTCTGGGTGTTGGGGCGGTGAAGCCGTCCAGACTCCAGGATGCTGGCCTCCTCGGAAGAGTCAGAGGGTTCGGGACAGAGACGTGGGACAGAGGAGTAGGGGCACGTGTGGGGTTCACAGGGTCCTGGAGACAAGCCACCGCCTGAAACCCTGCATTCGGCTGTTCCTAGGGGGAGACCTCTCGGAGAGGACAGTCTTCCCTCTGCTGTCCCCTATCCGCGTTCTTTCCATCTGGAGGGGCCGGTGTCTTGTGCGCTATGGAGCCATCAGCATCACCAGAGGAGACGGCGGCCGTCCTTCCCCTGAGGTTCCCTGGGCTGGGAGCCTCTGAAACAGTGGCTTAGGCATCCTGACAGCATCAGGCTTGAATTCCACCTGGAAAGGTTGGGGGCCGGCTGAGGTCCGGGCACCCACCCTTGTTGCTGTGCTTTGAATATCCCGGAGCAAATATCGTCTTCATCCAAGTCAGTTAAACCAACAGTTCTGTGGTCCAGGTAGCCTGGGGAGACAGGAATCGTAAAGCCTTGACCCCTGGGTGCAAGGACTTGATCACACAGAGATGAGGAGAAAGCTTCACACAATGCCCACGGCAAGTGCCAACTGCCGTGGACGACAAAGCGGGACGACTTCCATCTGGGTGGGGGTCTCGCAGAGAGGGGGCTGTGGGATCAGATGACTCGGCCCAGGAGGGTTTCTGCCTCTGAGAAGAGGCCTCTTTGCTGGAGCACTGGACAGGCGGACGGAGCAGCCTGGACGCACAGGGGAAGGGGGAGCTGGACCGTCCCTGGAGGTCTGGGATGGGGGGAAGTTCTCCCGGGTTTGATGTGGTCCCCACCCCCACGATCTTCTGCTCCACATTCCAAGTGAAATAGTCAAGAAAGCAAACTATGAGGCTAGGAGCAGTGCCTTCAGTGTCCTGACAGAATGTGATTTCCATCTGCTAAACTTTCAGTCCCGTAGCAGGGTGAAATGAGTACGTTTCAGATGCTCAAGCTCTAAAAACAAGTGCTTCTCAGAAACCTAAAGCCAAGGAGGATGTGCTCCATCAAAAAGAGGAAGCGGATGAGAAAGAAGAAGACCCACGAGAGGAACCAGGGGAGGGGCCCGGGAGGCAGGTGGAGGGGTCCCCAGGGCGTCAGCTCCGCCCCGCAGGGAGACACCAACGCCAACCCCAACGGGGGCAGGTTGGACGGCTGCAGGATGTGTGTATTCAGAGGCTGGGGCTGTTCGAATGCTGCTAAACATTGTGGGTGGGTGCTCTGGTTTCTGGTGCAGGCACGCAAGGAGCTTAGATGTCAGCACGCCACCCTAACAACACGTAAAAGGTGAGCAAACCGAAAAATCAACAGTTATTCTTAGAACTGCCAGAGAAGCAAGGTCATAGGTCAAAGTGCTGCCCCCAAACTGTAGCAACAGCTGGGTGCAGCGCATCACCACATACAGTAGAAAGCGGTGTCGGAACACGGACACTTAAAAGTCTAATTGTTGAACGACTTCAGCTCAGTGCGGACAACTCTGGGGCACAGAAACCCTAGGGCACTCGGTCTGACGTCGTCACGCAAGGCTGAGAGCCTCTGCCCTGGAGGGCCAGGGTTCTGGTGCAAACTCTCGTCTGTGGGTTGAGGCAGGAACTCTGAGAAGTGTCCCTCCCACACTTGGAGCTGGGATGGGGAGGGAGGCAGCTGCTTTGGGCGCTAAGGTGCGGGCTGGGGACACCCCGAAATCCAGCAGGCAGGATAAATGGTGCAGTGTTTTAAGAATAACACAAGGAGCTTCACGGTGAGCAAGACACTAAAATCTTAAACAAAGAGGGCCTGTGGCCAGGCTGTGAAGAGCCCTATGGGACTTCAGGTAGAAGTAAAAGTGGTCACCCACACCAGGTTTCCCGTCCCCTGACCCCGGGGGCTAAGGGAGCCCGCTGGGGAGCACCTCGGGGCTGGGGGCTGTTCCCCCAGTGTGTGATCGAGCGGCTGCCTCCCCTAGCGCTGGGAAAGTGATGGGCAGGTCCGCCTTTGCCCTCAGAAGATTCTGAAATGGGTCACAGGAAATGGCAGCCCACTCCAGTATTCTCGCCTGGAGAATCCCATGGGCAGAGGACCCTGGTGGGCTATAGTCCATGGGGTCGCAGAGAGACGGACACGTCTGAGAGACTGAGCAGCTCCTTCAAAGGAATTAACTAAGAGCATGAGGATAAGAGCAGATAGTTGTTGAGCTCCAGGTGCTTTTCACGGGCTGATTCCTTTCATCCTCAGGACAGCTGTTCCCTCCTTCCTCCTGTGTCTCCTCGCCCCTCCAGCTCGCTCCTGTCTCTCCCCACCCTCAGGTTGCCAGCACCCCACTGGGCAGAGCTCTTCTGCAGACACACGGATGCTCCCAGACAGTAGTATCCTACGCGTGTGTGTGCTAAGTCGCTTCAGTTGTACCTGACTCTGCCACTCCGTGGACTGTAGCCTTCCAGGCTCCTCTGCACATGGGATTCTCCAGGCAAGAATACTGGAGTGGGTAACCATCGCCTCCTCTGGGGGATCTTCCCAACCCAGGGATCAAACCCGCATCTCCTGGGTCTCCTGCACTGCTGGGCCACCAGGAAAGCCACCAGGTCTCTAATAAAGGGACCCCCTATTTCCTAATAGCCGGCACACCCCAGCATCCAGTAGCGCCCGTGGTTCGGGAACTCTTCACTGTTCCTGAACAGATGCTGCCTTTTCATAGCTGCCACCTTTGGAGACGCCCTTCCTACAAGTCCTCCGTAACCCTAACCTTCAAGATCTCCAGCAGAAAACCTCCAGCTCCCTGCGCTGTCCCTGCTCAGATACACAAAGTTATCCATACCCTCCTGTCTCTAAGCCCCCCGAATTGTTCCCTTTATTAAACATAACATAAATCGGATTGCTTGGCTGCCTCCTTTCTCAATTAGGTCCAACCAGTCTCACTTTAATCCAATCAACTCTAGGCAAGCCACTGCAACGCCCTTCCTCAGTCTAATCAGACCCTGAATGTCAGTGTGGCCCCCAAAGCACATCATCTCTCTTCCTATTATCCATCATCCACCCTCTTAACTCAATCACAGTCTCTGTTTCCCAGAGCCAGCCGGCTCCCAGAGTTAACAAGGTTAGTCTCAAACTCCTCCAACAGGTTGGGAAGAGAAGCCAACAGCAGGAGGGAGCAGGTTTGTCTTCTCGAGCTTGAAATCCTCATTTTGAGAATTTCCCCCACGAGTTCTCAGGTGCTAACTACGTGCTCATGCCTAGTTGCTAACTCGTGTCCAACTCTTTGTAACCCCATGTGTTGCAGGAAGAGGGACCCCTTCCAGGCCTGAAACTGGGCTCTTGTCTAACACTCTGAAATGAATTGTCCGAGGAGACACCTGTGCTAACAAAGCAAGATATTTTATTGGGAAAGGGCGCCCGGGGGGAGAACAGGAGGGGAAGGGAACCCAGGAGAACAGCTCTGCCATCTCGGGTTTTATAGTGATGGGATTAGTTTCTGGGTTGTCCTTAGCCAATTATTCTAACTCAGAGTCCTTCCTGGTGGTGCACGCCTTGTTCAGCCAAGACAGATGCCAGTGAGAAGGATTCTGGGAGGTGGTCGGACACGTGGTGTCTTATTTCGACCTTCCCCGAACTCTTCCTGTTGGTGGGGGCTTCTTAGTTCTGTGTTCCTTACCAGGACCTCCTGTTGTAAGACAGCTCATGAAAAAGGTTACTATGGTGCCTGCCAGGGTGGGCGGCTTCAGTGAATGTGCCTCCCCTAACACATGGACTGCGGCCCCCCAGGCTCCTCTGTCCATGGGATTTCCCAGGCAAGAGTACTGAAATGAGTGGCCATTTCCTCCTCCAGGGGATCTTCCCAACCCAGAGACTGAACCCAAGTCTCTTGCATGTCAGGAGGATGCTTTACCACTAAGCCACCTGGGAGGCCCAGGCCTCAGTTCTCAATGAAAAGTGACCCATCTACTGAAAAGCTCCTGCTTCAACCTGTTTTAAACTTTATCGACAGAGAACAGTAGCAGAAGGCGGGCAGGAGCTGCAGTCTGCATTAAGGAATCTGAAATGCTGATTAAATAGGCAAATTTTAACTTAGGGAAAATGTCTTCTACTCCGGGCTTAGGTGGAACAAACAGGCAAACAAGCAGCAGCAAGTTTTTAAAAATTCCACAAAACAAAAAGCTACGACTTTAACAGGAAAACAAACAGACAAAAACCAGTTCAGTTTCCATTCCAAACAACAGTCACCAATCAAAAAAGGATACCCTTTGTCAGGCTGGCGTTTCAGCTCACCTCCTGCCAGCCTGAACTCTGATTTAAATGATAATCCTACAGGTGACCAGGTGTCCTCTCCTCCCAGAGTCAGTCCTGCCTGAACACTGATGGTGGACCAGTGTCTGCAAGGTGCTGAGGCTTCTCAGGGGCCCCGCTTGGGTTTCGGTTGTGTCTCCTGAGGGCCTCAGCCTCACCATATTGCAAGCCTCATCTCCAGCAGCCATCACCATATTGCAATCCTCACCTCCAGCAGCCATCACCATATTGCAAGCCTCACCTCCAGCAGCCATCACCATATTGCAAGCTAGTTGTTCAAGCAGAGCCATAGGACCTCTCAGCAGATGGCCAGAAAGATTCCCAACCAACCAGTGCCTGACCTCTACAGAGTTCTGTTGCCAGACCAGAAGTCCTTCAACAGATGTTTAGAAATGAATACAAAGATGACGTATTGCACGCTTTCTAATCGGAGTTTTAAAATGTCTTCCAGCGTTTGCTGGGGAGAAATCCAGTGTTTGGGGAAGCTGCAAAGTTTGGGGAAGAACCTTCACGTGTTCAGGGATGGGGAAGTACAGGATACACCAGCTGGAAAAAGCTTGGACAGACAGCCCGTGACTTCTGGGTGTGTCTGGTTAACTCCATACTCCTAATCTGTCTCTCCCCTCTTCCTTTTCCCCTTTCGTAACCATGGGTTTGTTTTCTGTGCGTCTGTTTCTATTTTGTACACTGATATATTTCTATTAATTTTTGTCTTCCACATGTAAGTGGTATCATATTTGTCTTCCTCTGACCCACTTCACTTAACGTGATAATCTCTGGGTCCGTCCACGTTGCTGCAAGTGGCATTGCTTCCCTCTTTTTTATGGCTGAGAAATAGCCCACTGTGTAGAGATGCCACGTCGTCTTTATCCCTGCAGCCGCTGATGGACGCGGACGCCGCTTCCTTGTCTCGGCTATCGTGAACAGTGCTGCTATGCACACTGGGGGGCGCGTATCTTTGCAAATTAAGAGTCATTATCTTTTCTAGATGTATGCCCAGGAGTGGCATCGCTGGGTCATACGGTAGCTTCATTTTTAGTTTTTAAAGGAACTATACTGTTCTCCGCTGCTGAACCCGTTTACACTCCCATGGCAGTGCAGGAGGGTTCCCTTTCTCCACACCCTCTCCAGCATTTGCTGTCTGGAGACTTTTTGATGACGGCCATTGGAAGCTGTATTTTTTTTAAGCCCTCTCACCCACTTTGCCCTCGCATTCCCCACTTGTGGTAGCCACCATTCAGTTCTTTGTCTCCGCGAGCTTGCTGTTCTGTTTCTCTTTTTTATAATCCGCATGTGAGATCACACAGCGTCTGCCTTTCTGTCTGACTTACTCCACTCAGTGTAATGCTCTCAGTCCGTGTTGTCATGAAAAGCAGGATTTCCTTCTTCTCACAGATAAGTAACACTCTATTTATTATTCCAGTTTCCTTATCCACTCGTCCTCCAGCTTGTTTCCACACCTTGGTTGTTGTGAACAACGCTGCAATGAACGTAGGGATGCAGACATCTTTTCCAGACGGCGACTTGCTTTCCTTTGGACGGATACCTGGGAGAGGTGACTTGCTTTCCTTTGGACGGATACCCGGAACAGGAGCTGCTGGATCAGATGGCGCTTCTGGTTTTAATTTTTGGAGGAGCCTCCATTTTGGTTCTCATCGTGGCGGCACCAGTTTGCGCTCCCACCAACAGCGCCCAGGGGCTCCCTTTCCTCCTCTTCCTTGCAGTTGTTGCCATCTCTTGTCAGTTTGGCGACAGCCGTTCTGACAGGTGTGAGGTGATAGCTCACTGTGCTTTGGGTTGGCAGCTTCCTGATGATGGACGGTTAGTGATGTCGGGCCCTTTTCATGTACCTGGTGGTCATCTGCATATCTTCTTTGGAAAAATGTCTGTTTAGGTTGCCTGCCCCGTTTTTAACCAGTTTGTTTTGCTATTGAATTGCTTGGGTTCTTTATATATTTGGGGTATTAACTCATTATCAGATATATTATTTGCAAATATTTTCTCCCACTCTGTAGACCGCCTTTTCATCTCGCTGATGGCTTCCTTTGTTGAGCAGAAGCTTTTCAGTGTGATATCACCCCTCTTGTTTATTTTTGTTTTTGCTGCCTTACCTTTTAAAGCCAATTTAAAAACTCAGCAACAAAACTAATCTCATGGAGCGTACAGCCTGTGTTTTCTTCTAGGAATTTTATGGTTTCAGGTCAGAAGTTCAAATATTTGACCCATTTGAGTTAATTTTGGGGTATGGTATAAGAGAGTCGGCCAATTTCATTCTTTTGCATGAAGCTGTCCAGTTTTCCCAGCACCATTTTTTAAAGACTGTCCTTTTCCATTGTATATTTTTGGCTGTTTTGTTGTAAATTAATTGGGTATATATGCGTGGGATTGTTTCTAGGTTTGCTATTCTGTTCCACTGGTTTGTGTATCTATTTTTATGCCAATACCACACAATTTTGATTACTTCTGTAAAAAATGCCACGGAAAGTTTGATAGAGATTGGATTGAATATGTAGATTCTTTGAGTAGTATAGACATGTAAACAATATTAATTCTTCCAATTCTTGAGCACAGAGTATCTCTCCATCTACTTGTATCTTCAATTTCTTTTATCAAACGTCTTAGAGGTTTCAGTGTACAGGTTTTCACTTCCATGGTTAACTTTGTTTTTGTATTTTATTTTTATTGATGCAGTTGTAAAATGGAACTGTTTTATTCATCTCTCTGCTAGTTCATTACTAGTGTGTGGAAATGCAACAAATTTTTGTATGTTGATTTTATATCCTGCATCTTTGTTGAATTTGACTTGTTGCATTTTCATTCAATTCAAAATATTTTCTAATTTGCCTTGAGATTTCTTTCTTAACCTATGGGTTATTTATTTAAAAGTGTATTTTTAAATTTATAAGTATTTGGAGATATTTCAGTCATCTTTTTGTTTTTGACTTCTGGTTTAATTCACTATGATCAGAGATGTATGATTTTTATTCTCTTAAATCTGTAAGAATTGTCCATAGCCCAGGATATGGTCTATGTTAGCCTATGTTATAGAATTTTTAACTACGGTCATACTTAGTTAGAACTAACTAACTAACTATGTTAGTCTATTTCCCTATGTTAGGGAAATAGAATGTGTGTTCTGCTTTTATTGACTGGGGTGCTCTAAAAATGTCAGGTCGGTTGGTACAGTTCTTTATCTTGCTAATTTTCTATACCCTTGTTTTATTGATTATTGAGAAAGAAGTACAGAAGCTTCCAATTATAATTATGTTTTTTTCCATTTTTTATTATACAATTTTTCTTCATGTATTTTGAAGCTCACTTGTTGGGTACATATGAGTTTGCTGCTGCTGCTGCTGCTAAGTCACTTCAGTCGTGTCCGACTCTGTGTGATCCCATAGAAGCCAGCCCACCAGGCTCCCCCGTCCCTGGGATTCTCCAGGCAAGGGCACTGGAGTGGGGCCGTTGCTCTCTAGGGTTGTTATATCTAACTGGTTGTTGTGTTCAGTCACTCAGTCATGACCCACTCTTTGCGACCCCATGGATGGCAGCAGGCCAGGCTTCCTCGTCCTTCACCATCTCCTGGAGTTCGCTCAAACTCATGTCCACTGAGTCAGTGATGCCATCCAACCATCTCATCCTCTGTCACCCCCTTCTCCTCCTGCCTTCAGTCTTTCCCACATCAGGATCTTTTCCAGTGAGTCGGCTCTTCACATCCGGAGGCCAAAGTACTAGAGCTAATTGGCAGGTCGACCTATTATCATGTCTCTTTAACTCTAGCAATTTTCCTTACTTTTTGAGTTACCCCTGTTTTCTTTTGATTAGTGTTTGCATGGCATCTTTTCCATCTCTTTGCATTTAAACTACCTCTATAAATATATATAAAGTAGGTTTCTTGTAGACAGCATATAGATAGGCCTTTTTAAAAAAATCATGGTGACAATTCTTATCTTTTTATTGGTATGTTTGGAACCCTTTACATTTATTATTGTTAGGATTTACATCTGCCCTCTTATTATTGTATATTTTTCCCTATTTAAATTTCTCTGTTTCCTCTTTACTGCCTTCTTTTGAATGACTTGATTAGGATTTTTTGAAAAGCTGAGCGCCGAAGAATTGATGCTTTTGAACTGTGGTGTTGGAGAAGACTTTTGAGAGTCCCTTGGACTGCAAGGATATCCAATCAGTCCATCCTAAAGGAAATCAGTCATGAATATTCACTGGAAGGATTGATGCTGAAGCTGAAGCTCCAATACTTTGGCTACCTGATGTGAAGAACTGACTCATTGGAAAAGACCCTGATGCTGGGAAAGATTGAAGGTGGGAGGAGAAGGGGACGACAGAGGATGAGATGGTTGGATGGCATCACAGACTCAATGGACATGAGTTTGAGTAAGCCCCAGGAGCTGGTGATGGACAGGGAGGCCTAGCATGCTGCAGTCCATGGGGTTGCAAGGAGTTGGACATGACTGAGTGACTGAACTGAACTGAAGGTTTTTACTGGGGCTTCCCAACAGCTCAGCAGTAAAGAATCTGCCTGCCAGAGCAGAAGACGCAAGAGGCACGGGTTAGATCCCTCGTTTGGGAAGATCCCTTGGAGAGGGAAATGGAAACCCACTCCAGCATTCTTGCTTGGAGAATTCCACGGGCAGAGGAGCCTGGTGGGCCACAGTCCATGGGGTCGAAGAGTCAGACGTGATGTAGAGACTGAACAGGAGCAACAGCATCTAAGCTGATCACAAGCCAGGGGTCAGGGAGCCTGGAGCTTCTTTGCTTGGGTGATTTCTCCTGGCTGCTGGTCATCTAGAAATCCGAATTTCTTGGGGTGGGGTGGGGTGGGGAGATTCTGGCTCAGCCAAAGGCATTAGCTCATAAACCGTATCAGACTTTGGCTGGTCACAGCAGGACTGACGTGTTATCAAATTAGTCCAAAGGCAAATCCAAAGGGCAGGGAGAGGATTGGATTTGTCACAAGAAACTACTGGTTTGGAGTTGAGTCGCTCTTCACAGCCAGATCCTAGCAAATGGTTGCTTCTCAGATTTTCAAGGACCCAATTCTGAACGCCTTTGCTGAGGGCTTACTCTAGGGGAGTGAACGTTCGGAATCAAATCCTTTTTATTCACTTGCAGCTGATAGTGAGATTTTTCCATTCCTAGTTTCCTGGTTGGTCCAGGTCATATGTTACCAGTTGTCTATTGCTTGACATTTACGTTGTTGGGTTTTGTTTTTTAACTCTGTAATAATTGTTTTTATACCTGAATCTCTGTGAGAGAACTCTTACCGTGCCTGGCATTTAATATACATTAGTTATTACAATTTTCAGTAATCCTTTTTAACTGGTTAGCCCTTGACTTTCTGTGATTTTAAGTTGAGCATCTTGCGTTCTTTAAATTTCATGACAAAAGTTTTTAACCTACTTTTCTATTGAGGAGATTTCTTCTTTTCGTATTGATTTATTTGTTGCTATTCAGCTGCTAAGTCATGCCCAGCTCTTTGTGTCCCCATGGACTGCGGCACGCCAGACTTCCCTGTCCTTCTCTATCTCCTTGAGTTTGCTCAGATTCATGTTTTTATTGATTTGTAAGAACTCTTTATATATTATATTATGTTGAGAATACCAATCCTTTATCTGTCATATAAGTTTCAAACATTTCTCGCAGTTTGTTCTTTGCACGTCAACTTAGTTTATGGTGATTTTTTTGGGTCACATGGCAGTTTTTATATTTTCATTTTAATGTAGCCTAATCTGACAGTTTTTCCTTGTTGACTTGTGACTTTAATATATATTTTAAAATTCACTCAGTTTTGTAGTGTTGATTATAATTGTTTCTTTTTACATAGATACTCTAGCTGAGATCTATTTCTGAAATACTGTAAGGTGGTGAGTTAGATTTTTTTTTTTTCCCCCAGAAGGTTCTAAATTAAAATGAAAACTTAGGAATACTTCCTAACCTGCTCCTTGAACCAGAGGTATTTTTTTCTAACTAGCAGTAATAAAAATAAAAACTAATGTTTGTATAAGGATTTGCAACTTACAAAGCTTGTTTATATACTTATCAGTTGGCAATCTTTCTGTTTCAGGTAGGAGAAGCCTGAGTCAAACTGGCCTAAATAAAAGGTTCAGTAACTCACTAACCCTAACCCTAACCCTAACTTACCTGAAAAACCTAGACATCATCTGGGCTTTGCACGGGGCTGGATTTGGAAGGTCAGTAACCTCACCCTCCTGCTTCAGCCTTAGGATAACACTTGTTAGGGTCGTAAGACAATGTCTAGCAATTTCCAGGAATTCCCTGCTGTCTTGTCCACATCCAGGGTGGACAAAGACTCTTCTTTTGATTGCTCTCAGAAGAATGAGGGATTTTCTTTCCCAGATCCCACAATAAATGTCTTCTTGTCTTTTCCAGCTGTGGTGTCCAGGAAAATGACAAGTGATCTCTTTCGATTTAGTCAATCAAAGCCTTCTCTAGCACAGGGGGTGAGGTTGGGGAGAGGTGGCTACTGCACCTTGAGGTGTCCAGGAAAGGTGACTCTCCACCCAAGAAAAAATTAGGGTTGTGTCACTGAGAGGCCAGTAATTTGAACTTTTTTGACTTTGCCTTTCTTTGGGATTGAAATGAAAATTGACCTTTTCTAGTCCTGTGGCCACTGCTGAGTTTTCCAAATTTGCTTGCTCCTTGGAAAATAAGCTATGACAAACCTAGACAGTATATTAAAAACAAGAGTCATTATTTTGCCGACAAAGGTCCATATAGTCAAAACTATGGTTTCTCCAGTGGTCATGGATGGATGTGAGAGTTGGACTATAAAGAAAGCTGAGCATGAAGGAATTGATGCTTTTGTACTGAGGTGTTGGAGAAGACTCTTGAGAGTCCCTTGGACTGCAAGGAGATCCAACCAGTCCATCCTAAAGGAGATCAGTCCTGGGTGTTCATTGGAAGGACTGATGTTGAAGCTAAAACTCCAATACCTTGGCCACCTGAAGCAAAGAGCTGAATCATTGGAAAAGCCCCTAATGCTGGGAAAGACTGAAGGCAGGAGGAGAAGAGGACGACAGAGGACGAGATGGCTGGATGGCACCATCTACTCGACGGACATGAGTCTGAGCAAGCTCTGGGAGATGGTGAAGGACAGGGAGGCCTGGCGTGCTGCAGGCCACGGGGTCGCAAAGAGTCGGACATGATTTAGTGATTGAACAACAACAGAAGTGGAGCCGATTTGCTAATTTCTACTGTGCAGCGAAGTAGTTCAGTTATATGTACACACAAAGTCTTTTTTCGCATTCTTTTCATTATGGTTTATCCCAGGATGTTGACTGTAGCTCCCTGGGCTCTACAGCAGGGCCTTGTTTTGCTTTTCCATCCACAGTGTTACCTGAGGGCGAGGATATGAGATGCATGGAGCAGGGGCAGGGCCGACCTCTAAACATGACCACAGCCTGCATGTGTGTGTCTCAGAGGCTGGAGCACTCATCTCGGGTTCCCTGCTACAACCCCTCAGTGGGGTACCCACCCCTGGAGGCCCTAGGGCCCTGCCGCCACCTTGGCTGGGACGCCAGCCGCCTGGCCCTGGGAGCCTGCAGCTTTTCAGATGAGATCACCACCGTCTGACCCCGGGAGCAGGGCTCCAGGCCAGGATGCTCCAAATCAAGCCAGATGCTGTGCTTTTCCTAGAGGCAGGAGTACGTGTGTTCCAGCTTTGTAGGAGAAAAACCACTCGGGCTTCACGTTTGGATGACACTTGGCTCCCACCTCCTATAAGCCTGAACGTCTGTGGAGCAGGGAGGTGAGCCCGAGTCGAAGGATCCAGCTGACGTGGTTCGTGAGTGTGTCGGGAGGAAAGGCGCAGGAAGCCGGGGGCTGCGGCCAGGACTGTGACATCATGGCTTTGGCATCCTGTCCGGTCCTGGAAAAATGCCGCCCACACCACCCCGAGGAACTGAGACTCAGGAGACAGAAGCTATGTGGCTGCTCGGCCAAGTCCTGGGAGCAAGGAGCCGGGCTTGGAGGTCTTATCCATCAGAGCGAGGGAAGGGTGAAACGCTGGTATGTGGATGGCCGCCAAGAACTCAAGGAGAGATGAGAGGAGAAACAAAACCCTTCAGTTGAAACGCCAGTGGAAAAACACTTCTCACAGACAAACACCGAGAAGCACAGTGTGTCCTTATTGTGCCTGGGCTTTCTTTCTTTTTTTTTAAACGGTTTTGGAAAAATGATCTTTTGATGTTTATAAAGTGGCTCCTGAATGAGGGTCACTCTGGGGCAGTTGGGAACTCACGGCCTGAGCGCTCGCATTTCCCAGACATGGTGAGGAGGGAAGGTGAGTGTGCGGGAGCTGGTGGCGGGAGGAAGAGGAGGAAGAGAAGGGACTTTCACCTCCTCTGGTGGCGGAGGAGTGAGCGGTCAGGGTGCGCACACCCCCCCTCGGTGAGTGCATCTAAGGGCCCTGCCATCTGGTCCACAAAGGGGAAGTATTTCACCCGGGCCTAAAGCAAGAGAGCTGCCAGGGAGGGGGCCCCTCTGGTCGCCCAGATCCAGACCCCAGAGCCTCCTCCTCTCCCCAGGTGCGGGGCCATGTGCCTAAATGATACGTCGGCCGTCCGCCGGGCCGTCTCTGCTCTCCGTTTTCCTGCAGTCCTTGCTGGTCGCACAGCCCGGCTGCACCCCGCCTCTGCCCTGCGGTCCCTGCTGGGATGTGGCTCCCTTCTCTGAGCTCTGTGAGGGCAGGCTAGGCTCGATTGTCTGCATTCTCAGTATCTATGCTATAAAAGGTGCTCAGTCAACGGATTTCAGTTAATAAGCGCATAGACCATGGCTTACACTTTTAAATTAACAGAGGAGTTGAGGCTCGTATCCCATGCAGACAGAACCTCTGTCCAGCAGGAGGGGACCCAGACATGACAATTTCTGGGCAGCTACAAACGCAGCCCAGCTTCAAGCCAACATTCTTTCACTATGTAGAGTCCACATTTATTTAAGTGCTTCCCAGGTGGCTCAGGGATAAAGAATCTTCCTGCCAATGTAGGAGAGGCAAGAGACGTGGGTTCGATCCCTGGTTTGGGAAGATTCCCTGGAGGAGGACAGGGCAACCCACTCCAGTATTCTTACCTGGAAATCCCATGGATAGAGGAGCCTGGCAGGCTACAGTCCACGGGGCCGCAGAGAGTTAGACACAGCTGCGTGCACACGCGTGTCCACACACAAACATACCACGTTTATTTAGCAAGAAGAAATAGCCTGTGGTGGAAACTGTATCTCTCTTCCCACTTAGGGATTTGTTAGAGACATTGAACACAGCCCAGCATCTAAACTGTGTCTGGAGTTGCCGTTTTTCATTTCATTTTTTTCCATCTCTTTTGACTGGATTACAGTGAGTCACTCACATACACAGAGAATTGAAATAACACAGAGCCTTATTCAAAATGAATTTAAAATTTATTTTTCCTGGCTTTCATTACCCCCCAAAAGACATTTTCCATTTTTCTGGGGTCTTTATTATCTTTGGGGTTTTCTTTTGCAATTTTCTGAGCACAGTTTCTTGTTTACACACTAAGCGGTCTGAAATTTACACAATGAGACAAACCCCTCAGTCCCAGGAAACACCCTCCTCGGCGCGTTCTGTGGGGTCAGAACCTCGACTGACCGTGGAAGCGGCCTCAGCTGACGGACGCTGGTGGCTGCACCTTCAGCGTTCTCTCAGCCGGGAAATATGAGCTGAGCCAGGGGATCTCCGCTCCCTCTCCACTGGGGGAGTGAGCCACGCGGTGGGGAGAGGAGGTTTCTATGGAGTCATTTATCCGAAGAGGCTTCCATGAGCTCCTGCATTAATGAGGCCCCACTTCTGATGGTTCCAGGAAGGCCTGAGTATGTGGGGAGCCGGGGCTCCAGAAGGTGCCTGGTGTTTTGCAGGTTAAGCCCCCTACCTGAGCCCTCTGCTCACATCCATCAACAGCCAGCCTGACGGCGACCAATGGCCAGGAAATAATGACAATAGCGCCAGCTGCCCCAGAGTGTGAGCTCCACCCAACGCGGCCGGCTCCCAGGGCTCAGGAAGCGAGGTCCAGACAGGCAAATGCACCAGGTGTAAGAAACAGGTGCTCAGTGAACAGTGGGGACTGGAGGAATTCGCTGACACGTCGCTCTGGATAAAGCCCCCCTCTGTGTCCTTTTATTGAGCCCTCGCCACTATGAAGAGCACCGCCGTGTCCATTTGACAGGTGAGAAAACTGAGGCCCAGAGGCAGACTTATCCACATAAGTACAGCTGACCTGAGCTCGGACCTGTTGGACCTTGGGATCTGCGCTCTTTCCACATCCTGCGTGGTCGCTGGGGACCTGATTCTATCAGAGAACCTGGCAAGGCACAGAGGACGCCCACTGCAGCACCCACTCCCCGCAGACTGCTGGCCCCCGGGGGCAGAGGCTCAGGGCCGTTTGCAGGGCAGCAGAGCCTCCTGTGCTGCCAACTGCAGATAAAGCCCAGCAGAGCCTCGGCTGGTCGGCTTGTCGCTGCCCCAGAGCAAGGCTTTATTTGACTCTGTGTGGGCGGGTTTTGTGAGGCAGAGAGGGGTCGAAGTCCAGGGCTGCAGAAAGCGGCTCTCCAGGGCATTCTCACAGGAAACGCTGGTTTTGTGATGGATGGGCCTCACTTGGGGCTCCGCCAGCGGGCTGGAAGCACTGTGCCCTTTCTGTAGAGTGGTCCTGCCTCTGGGCATGTATTCTGGGCGTGTTTTCCACATCACAGCATTTTCACATTTTCACATGTGTATGCGTGTGTGTGCACTGGTGATTGAAGGGCACACGCCTGTGACCAGCCCCAGCAGCTGAGCCGGGGGCAGAATCCCTGGGGGAGGGGGCGGGCAGGGGCGGCTGATCAGGGGACTCCCAGACCCGGTCCAGACCTGGTGACTCAGCCTCTGGGCTGGGTCCCTGGAATGTTTAACATGTTTCCTAAGCCAGCGGTCACCAACCTTTGAGGCACCGGTGCCTAATTTCATGGAAGACAGTCTTTCCGCGGACTGGGGTAGAGGGCATGGTTTAGGATGATTCAAGCACAGTAGTCTATTGTGCACTTTGTCTCTAACCTAAAGCCTCCAGTGATCTGACAGGAGGCACCAGCTCACGGCCCGGGGTGAGGACCCCTCTCCTAGACGGTTCTTACGCTGAAAGATGAGAACCACTGTTGGAGGGATTGGGCAAAAAGACGGATGTCCACCTTCTGCTTTTAGACTTGTGCAATATGGGATAATTTTGTAATTTAAGAAGTACAGGTTTGGGAGAAGAAAGGAAAGTAGGGGCAAGAGGGAACAGGCCGGGGTGGAGGCTTGGACAGAGGAGCCCAGTCTCCCAGACTCTGGGCTGCACAGTGATATTTACAGCTGCGGCCCCCTGGGCCCCCTTCTCTGTTTTCCTTCTCTCTCCTTCTCCCACATACCATCACCCCCCAGGCAAGCATCACTACAATACCACCCTCCCCACAAAAAGACCCCAAACGACTCCGAACTAGTATCCTCAATGTCCGGCCACTGGAATTGTTCATTCTGCCCAAGGGACAGACATCCCTATTTCATGACTGGTAGAGCCCATCCAAACCTTCCGTACTTTTGCAAAGCTGCCTTCTTATCACAAACAGATAAACCACCGTCTTCCGTCTCCCAGCTTCCAGTTCACGCGGGGGTGTTTGGGTTTTTGTTTTTGTTTCAAATGACTTTCTTTCACATCAAAAATGCAGAAAAAGTCCATTTCAAAGAGGACCGTCAATTCTAAAATCTCTAGTTTTTCACTCTCGGTGTTTTTAAGGTGCTGCCACTCAGGCTGGCCCCCAGGCGGGTCCTGGCAGGTGTCAGTTGTACCTGATTCAAGGGCAGGCCGTGCTCACCACAGGGGGCCTTCCAGCCTGGACACCAGGCACTGGCCAACACTGACCCAAGCCCTCGGCCCCCTTGAGTCCTCCGCCCTGGTCCTGCAGGCCTCATGCCCTCTGCTTGTGAATAAGTCTTCTTGGTGACCGGGTCTTTCCCCAAACTGGGCAGATTAAGTTGCCTCAGACTGGCCTGCCAACTCCCAGGGTGGCCTGAGATTCACTGCTTGGGGAGGGGGTGGTGAGAGCCCCCCGGGCCCACATCTGCTGGCACACCCTAACCCCACAGCAGCCCTCGGCCAGGCTCCAACCACGCCAAAGGACGGGGTGAGCGGGGCTCCTTCACAGGAGGCAGGCGAGGTCTTCACGGGGTGGGAGAGCTTGCCACGGGGTGGAACGGCCATAGACAGCAAGTTCGCACAGGTGTCCTCGACCCAGGCTGCATGTTAGAATCACCGAGGACTGTCAGGACATCCCATCCCAGGCTCCACCCAGACAAGGAGGAAGCCAGAGTTTCTGGAGCTTTCTGTGCAACTCTGCACAGGCGCCCTGTGAGGAACCAGTGCGGAGACCCCTGCTCCCCTGCTGCCCCGGACAGTCGGCTGTGGCCCCGAAGCCCTGGGTCACCTTGGGGGTCAGGAAGCCCTAGCCTGGACCCCCAGTTGGAACCTGCGTTTTAACAAGGCACCCGGGGTGGTTCGCTTATCCACTAACGTCCCAGAAGCTCAGCTTTGGATGACTACCCTCGAGATGCCCCGGTGCCTGAGTGTCTCAGCAGATACCCACCCCCCATCTGCAGGCCTGGGGAGCGGTCGCCTTCCACCCCCATCAGCAACACCTTGGGAACAGAGGTCACAGACTGAAGGCAGTGATCTGAGTGAACTCGTCCATACTGACAGCAGCATCTTGGTCCTGCGCGGTTTTGGAAAATAGGTCACTGCTGAGATAACAGTAATGGGTTGTTTTCTTACGTCTCCATGATCTTTGTCATGAAACAGAGCTACCCTGTGACTTACAGGCTTAAAATAGCAACTGTTTATTTGTTTCAGTAACAATGACTTATTGCTCAAATAAATATTTGTTCAAATGCTACGATTTATTTGAATCTTGTGGTTCAGCAGTTTGGGCCAAGGTTCTCCTGCTGGTCTCACCTAGGGTCTCTCTCACGGCTGTGGCCACCTGGTGGGTGGATGAGCTGGGGATGGTCTGAGACGGACACATGGGCAGTGAGACGCACTGTCACCAGCTGCCAGGGTTCTCCACCACGTGACCGCGAAAGCCTCGGCAACTTACACGGTGGTGGCCACAGCTGGAAAGCGGGAAGCGGACACTGCGAGATCTTGCCTGGCCTTGCTCAGAATCTGCACATCACTTCCAGCGTATTCTATTCCATCTGGTAAAGCAGACTGCAAGGCCAGCCTGGATTCCAGGTGTGAGAAAGAAACCCACATCTGATGGGAGGGGCTGCAGAGCGGGCGGCTCTGTTCCATCCTCTCCACCCCTCCTTTTGCCACAGTTGTTTCCACCATTCCCCTGAGCAGAGGGCACTCCCCCAGCCCAAGGCCCCTGCACCTCAGCCCGCCAGGAGGGGCCCTGCCCACTCTGGGCTGCTCCTTGTTGGGGTGCATTTGAGCAGAGCCCAGACTGCCTGCACGCTGGAACCCGGGACACTGGGCCCAGCATGAGGCCCTCAGAGCTGGGTCCTTGGGCAAGTTCCCCAGGGCAGACCTGTGGGGGAAGACAGGCCAGAAATTGTGTCTCTCCCCATCTCTTTCTCTCTCTGCCTCTCATTTTCTGTCTTCCCCTGCTGTCTTTTCTGCACTGAAGTTTGCACCTACCATTCATCCATCCATTTGGCTACCAGTATCTCCTCAGCTCCTGTCCCATCCTGAGGTCCCCACCTGGCCCACGGGGGAGCCCAGGATGGCGCTGAGTGGGCACCAGCACATGTGGCTTCTCTGGAGGCTCAGATGGTAAAGAATCTGCCTGCAGTTCAGGAGACCCAGGTTTGATCCTTGTGTCAAGAAGATCCTCCTGAGAAGGGAATGGCACTCACTCCAGTGTTCTTGCCTGGAGAATCCCATGGATGAGGAGCCTGGTGGGCTACAGGGCATGGGGTCACAAAGAGTCAGACACGACTGAGCAACTCACATGCACGTGGTAATGAGTGTGACTTCTGGCAGCCACAGCGGTGTGGGCAGCCCTGGCCCAGGCCCACCAGGAGGAGGTGATGGGTCTGGTCCGCACGGAGGGTGGCTGACCCAGGAGGGCACGTGGAGAGTTGCAGGGGAGCGGAATTCGGAACACTCAGGCCCGCAGGCCACAGGAGAGAGCTGGGGCTAGGGGGCAGGTGGGCAGGTTGGGGCTCTGAGGGGCTGCCCAGGAAGGCCCCGTGCTGGTGAAGCCGGTCCCAGGAAGGCTGGTCGGGAGAGCAAGACGAGCTCAGGGGAACACCTTCCATCCTGGGGCCTCAGAGAGGGGCCGACTTCACAGGACTCAGTTCACAGAACGGGGACTTTGGAGTAAGAGCCAGGCAGGACTCAGGGGCTCAGGTCGGGGCCCAGGTTCTGAACAGGCCCAGCAGGACAGCTGCTCAGTCCGGAGTCACTGAGCTCCTGATTTCTGACGTCTGCAGTCCCAGTCCAAGCTCAGACCTCAGACTCAGAACTGCAGGGGGCCTCTGGGCAGCGGTGGGTGGGGAGCTGAGGGACTGGGGTGGGCAGTTAGGCAGAGGGGGCCTCTCCCCTTCCCCATCCCCTCCCAGGGCTCTGACCTCCCCATCGCCCTCTTGCTACGACATGTCAGCTTTCCTCCACCTCTGCCTCCAGCCCACCTGGGTCCTTCATGGGCTTCCTTCTTGAGAGTTTCTTCTTTTACTAATAAACCCTTGGAGGGGCTGCTGTTCCCAGACTGTCCTACTTTTGTAAAAAATTTGAGCAATTCTTTTCTACTCTGATTTTGATGGAACAGTTAAAAACAACAGTGTAAATTGTAGATGGCGGAGACTTGGAACTGTCTCCAGGACATCTTGTGACATGAAAATTCAAGTTGCAAGGGAATATATTTATCTAGTGTGATTTCAATGCTACTGTCTGTTTGTCTATGTAAGGATATATTTGTTTTTTGTTCGACATGCGTATATATTCGGTCTCTGTATACGCTGTGAAATGATCGGCACCATCAATCTAGTTAACACTCGTCACCTTATGCAGTTACAGTTTTCTCTTGTGACAAAAACTTCTAAGATCTACATGCCCCGCGACTTTCAAATATGTGACGAATGTGATCAGCTGCAATCACCCGGGTGTGCGTCACCATTTGGGCAACTTTGGGGGATAATCTCTGTGGTGACTTCTTCCATGAAGGCAGATTTGCTCTCACAAGGATGTACCTGAATGAGGAAAAAATTCATGTATTTTCTTTCTGATGAAAGTGTCCTGTGGTGGGGGTGGGGAGGGAGGGGAGCAGCTGGGAGGAGGGGGTGCCTGTGAGGTGGGGTCTGAGGGGCAGGGGGCAGGTCTCCTCCAGTGGGTCCCACAGAAGGTGAAACAGCACCGTTAAAATGTCAGTATGATGTCCTGAAGTGGATTATGTTTAAAAGTTTGTGAGGAATTGTTTGGAGCTGGGAGAGCATTTTTCTGTGGAATCCTCCGCCAACGACACTGTTTTTCAGGACTGTCAGTGGAGGAGTCACTTTTCGAGCAAATCCACACAAACGCATTCCGCCCACGAGGGCCCGGCTGGCCACGCTCTGCAGGGCGTGGGTGGGCATCTGCCTCAGTTTCCCCGTCTGTGACCCCAGGTGTCCCGCCTCACACCATCACTGGGAGGAGTCCACAGGTTTCTACATGTGAAGTACTTGGAGCAGCGACTGGCAGATAACTCGGCGCGTTTATTGTCAGCATTGCTATTTTCAACAAAATCACAACCTGCCTCAGCCCCTCTGCTCTGAAAGTCTGTGGAGGTCAGCTGTATCCGAGGCAGAGGGCCTTGAACCAGAGAGGTTGGCCTCGGGTCAGACTAACCCGTGAGAACAGGACATCCGGTGACAGGAGGGGGCCTGGCCGTATGACAGGACAAAGTCTGAGCCCAGATATGAGTCTGGGGGCTGGTGGGGCACCTGGAAGGCGATTGTTCCCCGAGTTGGCCCAGGACCCCGGGCTGCCTTGAAGACCTTTGACTGAGGTGTCCCCGACCTTAGCGGAAGCATGTTCATCCCTGCAGGCTGCACTTTGTGGCCGACGCCTCTGCCCAAGCCCATCGAGTGTCTCCAGCCCAGAGGTCAGCTTCCGGGCTCCTGAGCCCCTGGCCCCCCGACTGTCCCTCTGAGGACTGCTAAGTCAAGAGCATGAAGGACTCAGCTGGAGCCACTGGGTGCATAGCTTCCTGAGAGTGAGGCCTCTCAGGACCTGGATCCCCGGGATGCAGGGCAGGGGCTGCCCCCCATCAGGGGCTGGGAGGGGTCGGGGGCATCTCATGAGCCCCTCTGTCCGGGGGTCCAGCTCGGGCACCAGCAGGACCTCAGAGTCCACCCCCTGCCTCTGCTCCCGACTCTCTGGTGGTCCTCCCCTGGCCCCAGCTCAGCCCCCAGAGCAGGCTGCATGGTTCAGCAGAGCCCTCTGCTTTGGGTGGTTTACAAAGCTCACGCTTATACGTGTCCTAAGGCTTCGTATTCTTTCACACACACCCTGCCGTCTGCTCACACAGCAATTCACACTCATAAACCCCATTTCTACTACAGTCCAGAAGTGGAGGTTGGCGTTGTCTCAGTGTGTTTTGAGTAATAGAGGGTGAGGCCTCTGAGGTGTGGGTCTCCCTCGAAACTCCTCTGCAGCGCTCCTGACTTCACCCAACGGGCACTTACGGAGCATCCCCTGGTTCAGCCCCACTTCACAGAGCCAGGCGCGACTCCCCGCCAAGCGGCCTTTCCAGAGCCGCACACGGGGTGATGTGCGTTTTCTTCGCGCTGGCTCCTTGCACTGTGAGTTCTTGTTGGAGGCAGGTGTTCACAGAGGTGAGCGATCAAGAGTCACGACTTAAAACAGATGTTTCTCATTTCCTGTTACACCCAGCTCTCACTCCCCTCCGGAAGGGAGGTGGACTTGAGCCCCATCCGTCATCGTGATCAAGGTCCAGGTGTCTGAGGTGGGGAGACGGCAGGGTGAGAGTATATGGGGATGTTATGGGTAGAACTGGGTTCCCCTAAAAGATCTGCTGGCGTCTCACCACGTGGGGTGTTTCTTCTGGACCAGACGACACACCTCTGTCTAGCGTCATCTCTGGTCCCTGCCCGGGGACCCCCACCCCGAGACATGGCACCCAAGATGCCCCCAGACTCCCCTCCCCAAGAGGAGCCTAGGACTCACCAGTCCGTCAGGAGGGCACTTGTGTGTGTTTACGATAAACTTTTGGCTATGAACAGAAATTATGAAAGGTGGAAGGAAACAATCACTGTGGGTTGGATTGGGTCCCCAGGATGGTGGCTTGAAGTCCTCGTTGAGATACCTGTGAGTGTGAACGCATTCAGCAACAAGGTTTCTGCGGGTTATTAAGAGGAAGTCACACAGTAGATGGGGCGCCTGGTGCAGACAGCTGTCCTGACAAGTTGGGTCTGGGAGGAGCCAGCCCAGCGCAGGGAACACTCACTGGCTGACACTCACAAGTGCACACCCCCAGTTACTCATCCCGGGAGATAAGGACCCGGATTCGGAGCCGGGAGTGGGTTTCGTGCCCCAGTGCGGAGCCGTGATGAGAGCTGACAGTGAGTCCTTCCCCACCGCATCGAGGATGGGGTAACAGCAGTCATGTAAATGAAGGACCCACAGATATGAGAAGGAATCCACCTTTTGCAAAATGCGGGACACTGCTGTCCAAGGTGTGTGAGGCTGAGGTCCAGGCATCTCAGTGGCAGGCCAGATGTGCGGGGGTTCGCTCCCTCCACAGAGCGGCTCTGGGCTGGCTGTCTTGTGTGGCTGCTGATATAGTAGAGCCCTTCCCCGCTCCTTCTGAAAATGTCTTTAGGAGCTATTTAGGGAACTTTCCAGAAGGCTGGTCATCTTACCCACATGACTTTCCACAGCTTGGCTGCCTCCTCACTCCTGAGACCTGGCTTCATTTGAGTTTCAGTTCCTTAAAAATAAAGCCTACCTGCCCAAGTGATGACTTGCCTGAGGTTAACCAAAAGACTCTGCCCTGGGTATGCGTCACGAGCACTAGAGGCACTTAAAGCTTCACCACACACACCTTGGAGGGGATCTGATGGCTCCACGGAAGGGCACCGGTGTGGCGGAGTGTTATTTATGATCAGAAAACAGTGGAGAGCACACATTTCCCCCCACGTGCGGACTGTTAAGTGACTTCTGGTACATCCATAAGATGACGTACTCAGCTCAGTTCAGACTCAGTCGTGTCCAGCTTTTTGCGACCCCATGGACTGTAGCACCCCAGGCCTCCCTGTCCATCATCAACTCCCGGAGCTTACTCAAACTCATGTCCATTGAGTCAGTGATGCCATCCAACCATCTCATCCTCTGTTGTTCCCTTCTCCTCCCACCTTCAATCTTTCCCAGCATCAGGGTCTTTTCTAATAAGTCAGTTCTTTGCATCAGGCGGCCAAAGTATTAGAGCTTCAGCTTCAGCATCAGTCCTTCCAATGAATATTCATGACTGATTTCCTTTAGGATGGACTGGTTGGATCTCCTTGCAGTCCAAGGGACTCTCAAGAGTCTTCTCCAAGACCACAGTTCAAAAGCATCAACTTGGTGCTCAGCTTTCTTTATGGTCCAGCTCTCACATCCATCCACGACTACTGGAAAAACAATAGCTTTGACTGGACAGACCTTTGTTGGCAAAGTAATGTCTCTGCTTTTTAATATGCTGTCTAGGTTGGCCATAACTTTTCTTCCAAGGAGTGACTGTCTTTTAATTTCATGGGCGCAGTCACCATCTGCAGTGATTTTGGAGCCCAGGAAAATAAAGTCTGTCACTGTTCCCATTGTTTCCCCATCTATTCACCATGAAGCGGCATAATCTTCATTTTTTGAATGTTGCATTTTAAGCCAGCTTTTTCACTCTTCTCTTTCACTTTCATCAAGAGGCTCTTTAGTTCTTCTTCCCTTTCTGCCATAAGTATGGTATCATCTGCATTTCTGAGGTTATTGATATTTCTCCCGGAAATCTTGATTCCAGCTTGTGCTTCATCCAGCCCGGCATTTTGCATGATGTACTCTGCATGTAAATTAAATAAACAGGGTGACAATATACAGCCTTGACATACTCCTTTCCCTATTTGGAACCAGTCTGCTGTTCCATGTCCAGTTCTAACTGTTGCTTCTGAATCTGCATACAGATTTCTCAGGAGGCAGGTCAGGTGGTCTGGTATTCCCATCTCTTTAAGAATTTTCCACAGTTTGTTGTGATCCACACAGTCAAAGGTTTTAGCGTAATCAATGAAGCCGAAGTAGATGGTTTTTTTTTTTTTTTTTTCTGAAATGCTCTTGCTTTTTCGATGATCCAACAGATGTTGGCAATTTGATCTCTGGTTCCTCTGCCTTTTCTAAATCCAGCTTGAACATCTGGAAGTTCTCGGTTCACATACTGCTGAAGCCCCGCTTGGGGAATTTCGAGCATTACTTTGCCAGCGTGTGAGATGAGTGCAACTGAAGTGCTCGCGAGGCATTAAAGCTTAAGTTGTAAGAAACAATCGCGAAGCACTGACACTGTAATCCCAGGTTTGTGACGACAGATCCCCAAGGCCGCGCTTCAGTGCGATGAAGGGGCCTCAAGTTCTCCTTGGGCCTCTTTGTATTCTTTGCGTTTTCTGCAATGAGTATATATCTTTTTGTAATGAAAAATAAATCAGGTTGACTGAGGTCTATACAAAACGCAGCCCATTTTAAACATGCAGCTGTCTGAGTGACACATTCAGATGGCAGTACGACCACCCCCACCGTCAAGACATCCCCATCCTCCCAACAAGCCCCCTCCTGCCCGCTTTGCAGTCAAGCCCCATCCCAGCTCCTGGCAGCTGGTCTCTGCCTTCTGTTGCCATCGGCTTGCCTGTTCTAATGTCACGCAAATGGAAGCCACAGAATGCAATCTTGCGGATGTGGCTTTCTTCTCTTAGCATGTTGTCGAGATTCATCCATTGGCCTCCGTCCTTCACATGAGATAATGAAGCTGCCGCCAGCTGGGTTTTCCAGGCCTTGTTGTTGGCACCGCTCTTAACTGGTAACAGTATGGACACCTCTCTGGAAATTCCACTCATTGTTCGAGCTTCTCCTTAACTTGACTTCCTCCCCAGGGAGCCCTTCATGATAGTTCTTTTCCCAAACAATGACGATTCCTCCGTCTTGAATCCGTGTGTACCATGTTCTTGATGTAACATAGCTCATTGTGTTCTGGTTTAATCTACCCTGATACATCAGACGTTAGGCTTCTTAAAGCCAAGAACCATATTATTTGGCCGCAATACCTCCGGATCTACACACATCACGATCTGCCGGTCTGACATGTGGGAGCACAGGCTCTCTCTGGTCACCCCGGCTCCTCACTGCCCCACACGAGCCGTGCTCACTCTGCTCATGTCCTCACGGGGCGCCATGAGCCGCAGTGTCCTCAGGCTGTAGGACACCCCCAGGTTCCTACAGGATGTTCATCACAGGTCGGAAGGCCGAGTGTCCGAGTCTGGGGACGGTCTGTGCCTGGCATGTCACAGGACAGGCTGGCTCACTTAGCAGAGGTGGCCAAGAGCCCTTGCGAATTCTCGTCTCCATTACAGCCTCTCCAAGCTTTGTTTTGGACCCTTAAGAAAACCCACAACTCAGCCCACGTCCTGTGTAGCTATGCCGTATGAAAGTGGGTCCCAGGTTGCCTGAGGCCCCCCCAACAATCTCGTCCCTCTGCTGCGGGACTTCTCAGAGCCGTCAGAAAATCAGGAGCTTGGTGGGTCCTCAATAGAAGGATGCTACACCCAGCCTTTTCCAAATGCGTTTACCCACAGACCCTGCCGCATTTCAGAAACTTCCCTGTGGAATGATTCCAGGCTCTCAGGAAGCTGTAGAAATAGTCCAGAGAGGTCCTGGTTTCCCTGATTTTATTTCCTGCTGCAGTGATCTGTCAGACTCCGAGACTTCCAGAAACTGCCTTCAAGGATTATGTGCTGCTTTTAAACTAAAGTCTCTTGCTTGACCAAGACAAAGAGAATCAACCAACTCCTACAAGGAGCCTGAGACGTTTTCATGTTTAGAAGTGAGCATATTTGTTTATGAACCGCATACTCAACTGCTCTTTTCAAGCTAAGCTTCTGTATTCCAAGCGCCAGACCATAATATTATATGTATGTTTCAATTTTTAGTAGCAGTTCCAGGCAAATTAAAACCCAACCAAAATACTGTATTTCAGAGTCACGTAGGAGTCAGATGGCTTATTCCTCCCTGGGAGTTCGTGGCTGACAGTGGTTATCAGGAGAGGAAAGCAAGCCCTAATTACAGAGAGGCTGGGGTGGGAGCCGTCGTAATGAGAGACGAGGTCCAGCCAAACGCTGCCCTGCAGATTGCCGCTTGCCTGGGAGTAGTTTCTCCTCAAGGGCTGACAAGGGGGGCACTCCTGACCGAGGCTGTGGGACACCCTCCTCGTGAGCGTCTCAGGGCCTCTGCCCCACCTTCGGGCGTCTTCTGTTCCCTCGCCCTGTCCAGCCTGGCCCACGCCTCCCGTCACAGCAGACCTGCTGTGACTCTGCCTATGCAGGGATGCTCCTGGCAGGCCGGCCTTACCCCTGCCTCTGTCTGGAGACACCCTGGCCGGTCTTCAGGACTCAACTGGACGCACTCACTTCTCTGATGCCCCAGTGAGAGCCCACCCTCTCGCCCCCCTGCTTCCTCGACCCCATTTTCACTCTTCGGAATTTTCCTGCCAGGTCCAGAAACCCAGCTCAGACTGGCTAAGGCAAAAAGGGGCAATTTACTGGTCTGGAAGCCAAACTGGGGCAGGACGGGGATGCTCGGCAGCAGAGCCTGGGCCGAGGCTCCAGCATCCTGGGTCCCAAACTCCACCTAGGGGAGGGCCCACGGCGGCCATGCTCTGACTCCGGTCCACAGCCTTACACCCACGAGGGAAGGGCTTGGTCCTCCCAGCAGCAGTTCAGCAAGTCCCGGAGGGACCTGCGTCCCTCACTGTGATGGGAGCAGGAGGCACCTGGATGGGTCAGGGCTGGCTGGGCGTCACGTTCCACTTCAGCCACAAGGTGCAGGGGCGTGCAGGCAAGAAGGTCAGTTTATTGGTTGAAGAATGAGAACGGGGAGGACCGGAAGCTAGCCACCAGTAGCAGGACGGTTCTGCCTCTATCAAGAACGGGTCACACCTGAGACGGACTCACGGACACAGAACAGGCTTTTGGTCACCAAGGGGAAGGGGAGGGGGCAAGGGAAGGATCGGGAGTTTGGGATGAGCAGACGCATACTGTTATATATGGGCTGGATAGACAGCAAGGTCCTACTGTAGAGCGCAGGGAACTATAGCTGGAACCCTGACTATGATGGCAAAGAATATAACAGAGAATGCATGTATGTATGTAGAGGTGAGTCGCTTTGCTGTAGAGCAAAAACTAGCAACATTGTAAACCAACCTTACTTCAGTAAAACTAAAGAGAAAAGAGGAGCTCACGTCTCACACACCTGGACGCACCCTGACCCTCTGTGCTTTCAGTCTGGACTGAGAGCTCAGTGAGGGAAGACGCCTCGGCTTTCTGGTCCTCCTGGTCCCGAGAGCAGCCACAGGGCCACTCCTGACACCCAGGGACCCTGACAAGGCTTGCAGAATTGAATAGTCATTAATAACTTTATTTTGCACGATGGACTTAATGTAACAGGATTCATGAAGTTTACAAGACCTGGGATCCTTGCATGCTTTCACTGAACCATGCCGTGAAGGAGCAGGCTGAGTGAACACTTCCTCAAGGAACTGATCTTTCCCTCACAGCAAACCTATTTACCCGCCTAGAACCTGCCGTTAATTCTCTAATTAAGTTTTAAAGAATAAATAAGGCAAAGATTTACTGTCGAGTCACCAAGTAGCTACTTTGTGAAACTGTTATTATCAAATTACCTAATAGGGCTTTACTTTGGATTAGTTCAGTCATGATAAAGATTAAAAAAAAAAAAAGACCACTTTCATAGATTTTGACTTGCCGAATCCAATATTGCTATATTTCATATAAATGACTGACCTCCCCCCCTTTCAGTCTTATGGCAGCATTAGAAAAGCTAGTTAATATTCTAGTTACCAGTAACTGGAAAAAGACGGGTTTCATTTCAGACATATTGCCCCAGGCTTTCTGGACCAAAGGGTCGCTCATATTTGTATAGGGGTGTTTGGGAAAAACAGCTTGCTAATAAGTTTCCAGAAAATGCAGGACCCAGTGTGTACACGAAGGTGTTGGGGGTGGGGACGGGGTCCCTCCCAGCCCCCGAGAGAGAGCTGGGTGCTCTCTACTGTCTGTCCCCCTTCTCTGCCCCCACCCTGCCCTGCAAAGTCCACCTCCTCAACCCCACCGGGCTTCACATCCTTCTCCTTATTCCCAACGTCAGTGCCTAGGTCTAGGTCAGCATCCTCTCTTTCGAGGCCAGAACCTGGCAAGCTTCTTCTGGAAAGAGCCACCTAATAGGTAAAGGACATCCAACCGGTCCATCCTAAAAGAAATCAACCCTGAATATTCTTTGGAAGGACTGATGCTGAAGTTGAAGCTCCAATATTTTGATCACCTGATACAAAGGGTCAGCTCACTGGAAAAGACCCTGATGCTGGGAAAGATTGAAGGCAGGAGGAAAAGGGGACGACAGAGGATGAGGTGGTTGGATGGCATCACCGACTTCATGGACGTGAGTTTGAGCACGCTCTGGGAGATGGTGATGGACGGGGAAGCCTGGCGTCCTGCAGCCCAGGGGGTCTCAAAGAGTCAGACATGACAGTCACTGAACAACAGCACCAGTTTTTGTCCCAGCCTCCCAGCTCTGCCACAGCAGAAATGGCCACAGATAGCATGTCTGTGAATGGAGGTGCGGGCATGCGTGATCGGTCGAGTCCGACTCTGCCGCCCCGCCCGGCTCCTCTGTCCCGCGGGGTTGCAAGGAGTCGGGCGAGACAGAAGCAACCGAGCAGAGTGGAGCCTAATCTCAGGGATGTCCTTTCACACACTCTAGGTTTTCTCCCCTTGGTCTTTCAAGTTCCTCCCTGATAGAGCATCCCTCCCTTCTCTCCCTCAGTCTCCACTGAAGGAATCAGGTCCGTGTCTGACTCTTTGCAACCCTATGGACCCCACCAGGCTCCTCCGTCCATGGGATTCTCCAGGCAAGAATCCTGGGGTGGGTTCCCATTTCCTTCTCAAGGGGAGCTTCCCAACCCAGGTTTCAAAACCGCGTCTCCTCCTGCATTGGCAGGCGGGTTCTTTATCACTGCCACGTGGGAAGGTGGATGGAGGTGGCCCTGGTCCATTAAACCCCAGGCTTTGGGTGCGTGGCCCTCGGGCTGCAGTTTGCCAAGCCCTGGAACGCATTCTTCAGCCACCTCAACCCCACGTCAGCAGCCTGTGTGTTTTCCTTCTTTATATCCCCAGGTTCCTACAGGAAGTCTGGCACCCAAAGACACGCAATGAAAGTCTGTAGGAAGACTGCTGAGCGTACACGCCAAGGGCGTCAGTCTGTTATCAAGCAGTCAAACATTATTTCAATTTCAGTAACTTAAAAGATTCAGAGCTCTTTTTAGATTTGGTGAAAGTTAGAAATCCATTCCCTTGCTAACAACACAATTACCTAGTAATGTTCTGGGAACAGTTGTTTCAGGAGCATGGAGTCCAGCATCTCTAATGGCAAGCCTTTAACAACACATTCCTCTTGGTGGTAAGTTTGACCAAGGCTTGGACAAGAGACGTTTTGTTTTTTGTTTAAACAAGAGCATCTCAGACATAAATGAGTGACGGAATCTGCTGGCTGGCAGGAAGACTGTCGTATCACTGAATTCGGTATTGGGTCAGACGTGCTTAACTTATCTTTAGGGTTAATCATTCTTGGAAGAAATTCCTCACCTTGTTCTAAGCCACAGCAAAAAGGTTTTGTTCTGTTTGCTCTTAGGAAGACGGGTTTTACACAGGTCACACAGCCCTTGGCTGCTTGAACACAACTCCGTGTTGGGTCGGGTTCCTACCCCTGGGGGCTGCATGGAGCTCGGGTGTCCTCCACTGGGCAACACAGAACCCCTATGCCAGAGTGAGATCTGGGTAAATCATTCACCAGCCCCATCAGCAGACGCCTCTGAGGCTTTGTGCTTTTGAGAACTGATTAGAGGATCACAGAGCCAGGGTGCCTCCCAAACAAGGCCGCTCTGGGGTTAGACGCCTCGTGCTCCGCCAGCAGCCACGGAAACCCCGCAGCCCCTTCCATGGCCCGTGAGACCAGCCGTGCCCATCTGTCCCTTGTGCCTTCACACTGGCTGCTCGAAACCAGTGCAGGGGGCGGGGGGCCCGGGGCAGGGAGGGCACACGCATTAGAAACAGGCAAACCAGACCCAGAGCAGCGCGGAGCCCCTGGTCAAGCCTCTTCCTCTCATCTTCCCACACAGAAATGTGTTAAAAGACAGCAACGGAGCAGCCCAACGCCTGATTTCTAAAACCATGGGTTTCAGAAAGATCAACATTATTTGGTTCCTGCCTTCAAGGGGTCTGTGTGGGAGATAAAACAAGGACATGTGAAAAGATGACTAGTAACATCAACCTCCCAGAGTGACCCCTGTAAGCTTCCTAACCACCCTGTATCCCGGCTTTCTCATCTGAAAAACGTTGCAGGAGAGAGAGGAGGCTAGACTAAATCACGTCGACAAAGCCTCTAGAACGTAACAACGCTGTTAGCATCTGTTTAATAAAAAGAAGACATTATTGTCGTCATTATCATTAACCCGCGAAAAAAGAAGTTGGAGATGAGGAGAGTGGCTGAAAATTATGATTCGAAGCAAGTGAGCCCATGGCTCTAAGGCTCACTCAGAGCCTCATCTATCACAGAATTCAAAACAGGATCCAGAGAGAAACAGCTGTTACCCAAACCTACTCTGCTGGCCCCACACCAAGGTCTCAGGAATCTTGACAAGAATGCCCGCAGCTCACAGTGAAGCTGGCCTCCACGGAAGCACTGGAGTCACCCGGCCTCGGGGACACGTTCTGAACTGGTCGTGTCTCTGCTGGGCTTTGAAAAGGAAGCTCTTGCTATGGCAACTGGTTCACCCTGGACCCCCCAAGCAACCCCACGGGAGAGAAGAGCCGACCTCGCGTTTCCTTTCAGGAAGTAGAAAATCACATTTCATGTAGAGTTTTAGAGGACTCTAATGATTTAATTGAATTTTATGCCTCCTTCATCATGGAAATCCAAACATAGAAATGGAAAATGCTTTGATTTTGTACACACTAGGACTTGGGGACGCATCTGTTTTCTATGCTCAAAAGAGGTGGCGAGTGGGCAGTTTCTAACAGAGGGCTTCTGGCAGACTGCGTCACCCATAGCCACCACTGCCTGCGGATTGCTGTCCTGTCAGTATTCCTAGTTGTAAGCAACAGAAATCAAGTCTGCTGTTTCAAGAAAAGTGGAAATTGGTTTAAAAGGTACTGAGGAGCTCAGAAACTCATGGAAGGATGGAGAGCCAGGCTCAGAAGCTAAGCAGCTTGAAACGGCCTCCCTTACCCACATCAAAAAACGCCCCCTGGGGCAGGGAGATAGGAATTAGGAGATTGGGATTAAAATATACACACTACTATAAATAAGGTATACAAAATAAAGTAGGTAACTAATTTAAACCTGCTGATTAACCAGAGAACTGTACTCAATATCTGGTGTCAACTTTAATGGAAACGAATTTGACAAAGAATATATATGTATAGGCTTTCCTCGTGGCTCAGACGATAAAAAATCCACCTGCGATGTGGGAGACCTGGGTTTGGTCCCTGGGTTGGGAAGATCCCCTGGAGGAGGGCATGGCAGCCCCCTGCAGTATTCTTGCCTGGAGAATCCCCCTGGACAGAGGAGCCTGGCGGGCTTCAGTCCATGGGTCACACAGAGGCAGACAGGACTTCATGGCTAAGTATAGCGTGCGTGCACACACACACACAGGCATGTATATTTATGTGTAGACCTGAATCACTCGGCTATACACCTGAAACCAACATTGTCGATTAAGTGTGCTCAAAAAAATGCCACTGCTGCTGCGCCTGAAGCTGACTGAGGCCCCCGGGCCCAGGCGCTACTGCAGTCAGAGCTTGGCCACTGGCCTTGGGACACTGGGTGCAGCCCTCCCTCCTCACTCGTGTGGATTCTGCACCGTCCCTGTCTCTCCACACCACTGGCTTCTGACTCAGGGCTTGGCCTGGGTGCCTGATTGGTGGAGTCAGTCCATGCTGAACTGCCCAGGAAGCTAGGGAAGCGAGCAGTTGGCGTAGTCAACTTCTGTGCTGTGGGGCGTGCTTTGACGCTTAACGCAGGAGATGCTACAAACACAAGAAAAGGGTTCGGACCAGGAAGACAGATTTCGGCTACAGTAGTCCTAGCCTATCCAGCTGTAAGTGGTTTAAACAAGGACTCTTCTCGCATCACCAGGGTTCAGAAGTAAGTGGTGTCAAATGCGGTAAATTCAGACGCCAAGCAGGTGAATAGAGACACATGTGCGTGATATATCCCCAGCCCTCTGTCTACAGAGCGCTGGTCTGTGTTTCTGGACTTGGTGCTTTATGGTTACGAGATGACGGCCACAACCCTAGATGTTATATCTCCACACTAGCAAGTTCTAAGCATAGAGTGGAGTTTCTTTCTGCAAATATCTTCTGATCAGCAAGGAAAACTTGCCCTGGAAGTTATATAGGAGGCATCTCCCTGTGTGCCCCTGGCCAGGATTAGGGCTCAATTCTGTGTCCTTGCTGCAGAGGAGGCTGGGAAAGCAAGCATCCTGTGCTTTCAGCCTCCACAGCCGGATGTGAACTCTGCCAAGAAAGAGGAAGGGGAGGAAGTTTTAGGCAGACCACCGACAGGACTGCATTGCCACCCTCCTTAGAGAAGCTGGGGGCGCTCTGGGCTGATACTATGAAGCGGGACTTACCCTGGGCTTCCCCCTGCATAGTAACGCCATCTTTCAGCATCGCTCGCCTGATGGGCTTTGTTGGGAAGGACTGTGCAGGTCCACCCGGGCTCAGCAGGAAAGGGTGATGTCATAGGCCATGGGAAGGACGGGGGAAGCGTCACGGCCGGTGCCCCCACGTCCCATACCCATTCTGGGAAGGCACTGGCCTGTCTCCTGGCCTCTTCATTTCCTTGCAAAGCTCCCATCCAGCCTGAGGAGAGCCCAGTGCGCCAGCTGTGGGCTTGGCCCCCTCTGCTCTCAGTTACCCACCCGCGCCGTCCTCCTCTGGGTCGTCAGGTGGTCCCTTTGCTTGTCACGCTTTTCCAGATGCAGCGATTGGGGTGGATCCTAAAGGCTGGTGGGGGCCCACACTGGCTGGGGGAGACCGACTGTGTGACGGGCAAGAGCCAATGTTTCCTCCTCACGTGTCCGTCCCCCCCGTTGGGGCCGCTCGGGGGCGATTTTGCTCATCTCCTACGCTGTGTTTGCTCCTGAGATCCCGTGATGTTCGGTTCAAACCTCTGGATTCCAGAGTAAGAAGTGGCTGACTCCTTCGGCCTTTCTTAGAGCGTAACTCTAAGAGGCAAAGATTCCGCACTGTATTTAGTTGCACTGAGCAGCTCCAGCTGCCTGCAACCAATTCTGGTAAATTCTCTTCTCCTTTTTGTTACGTTAAAAATATTTTTTTAAAAAAATTTTCCTTGTTATGGCTTTTTAAATATATCCATCATTAAAAACTGGACATTTAACTTCCAAATACATGCGATTTTAAAAGTATTTTTGATACTAATTTCTCATTTTGATATTAATTCCTCACTTAGATGTTTTCTTCAATCATCCTCTTGTGTTTTTTCAGTCTTCTAACTTCACTGAGGCTCTCAATGGCTAAGCCAAGGATTTCTCTTGGTAAATGTCACACTGTACTTGAAAATATGTGCGTTACTTTCAAATATCTTTCGATATTGATTTCTAACATAATTCCACAGTGATAAGAGGACAGACTCTGCATGACTTCAACCTGTAGATCATGAAACTCTTGCACCTTATTCTACGTCCCTGGTTATGTTCCTGGGTCTCCTAGTTTATAGTCTATGGGAACTTGAATAGAATTTGTACCCTACTCTTCTGTGAAAATTGCACAAATCTTAGTTATGAAGCAAAAAATTGAAAATAAAGAATAGTGTACTGATTAACAGTAAAAAGAATAAACGTAAGAGAACTATTAGCAGTGAGCACTTGCCAGGCCACACCCATTATCACCGCTAATGATACGTAACACACAGAGGAAATGGGACGGCTTACAAGCCACCTCCCTGTATGAGCTATCGCCCTGAGTTCCCAGGCAGCAGTCTTCTGGGAGAGTCAGTGTGAGTAATAGCCGTGGTGAGCGTCCGCTGAGTTCTCACAACCTTCTAACCACCCAGCAAAGTGCTTCCTGCGTCCCTCCGTTCCTTCCACTAATCCCTGCAGCCACACCGTGAGGGAGGCATTGTTTGTCCTCTCTGTCCAGAGAGGAAATCAAAGCCTAAAGAATGCAAGCAACGGCCCCCGCGGTCACAGGGCTCTTAACTGTAGACTCTGGGTTCAAACACGAGTCCATCTCATTCCAAAATCTAAAGATGGACCCTTATTCTAGAGCCCCTGGTTGTTATCTTCGTTCAGCTTCACTGTTACTCCCTTTTCGGGGTTGCGGAAGCTGATGCGTAATCACGGTTGGTCCATCCAAGTCCACCAAGCTGGTAAAGGGGGAACCACACAAGGCTGCTTGTTCCATTACGCCAAAGGCTGCAGACGAGCAGGACCACTGAAAAGAGAAGTTAGAGAGTGGGGTCCATTGTTTAACTGCCTGACTCATCAGATGCCACCCGCTTATCCAAGCTCCCAAGCACAGTTCCATGCAGCTAGGCTGGAAGACCAACGTCTGGAAGGCAAGAGATCTGGGTCAAAATCTTGGTCAATTACTGCATCCCTCTGAGCCTCAGGCTCTCTGTCTGTGAAATAAAACCTACTCCATGGAATTGTTGCAGGGATTACGGGAGCCATTTCGTGAACTGTCTACACAGTGCCTGACGCTTAAATACGCCCCCATTGTGTGCCGTCTCCGCAGGCCATCTTTTCCCCCCTGTTTCCAGGAGGTTGGACTTCCTCCACCCTGATCCGGGAATGCCTCAGGAGGACCGTGTGCCCTGGTTGTGGGTTTCCCACCAGGACTGACCAGAAGCCGTGACACTTTTGATGTTTTGCACGAAATGCATCCGTAGAGTTTTGGGCCTTGTAAACAGAGATGTCTTACAGCAGATGCCCAGGGCTTCATATCGGAGAGTAAATATTGATAGCAAGGCTGAGCCAACAATTTCACTTATGTCTGGAAAGCAGAGATGGCTCCTTAAGCATCAAATCCAGGACTTTGCCTGATGGATAAAGACCAAAAGGCTAAGTGCCCTCTGATTCTTATTCACTTACTCTCTTGAAAGTGGATCCTGAAACTTTCAAATGACAGCAACAATTTAGTCATGCCTTCTTCCAAGTTGCTGGTGACCTAAAGGGTGTGTCCCACACAGGAGTCTACAGGTAGGTGCTTGGGCCCCTCCATCAAGAGACTTGGGTGCCAACATCATCCTTCCAGACACCAGGTTCCCTGAGGGTGGGGCCTTTGTAGCCTGGTACACAGGCCGTGTCCAGTAAATGTCCATGGATGGATGGATGCTTCCAACTTCCTCAAAGTGGAGCTACCGTAGCGAGGAGACTTCCTTCCAGTCCTAAATGCCAAAGCTGCAACAATAGGTGCCACTTCCTTCTGGGTTTTTTTGCAGAAACTTTCCCTCTCAAGTCATCTAAGCTGACTCGTAAAACGAAAAACTGGAGACAGGAAGTGAGCTTCTTGGATGACATCAGTCCTGGCTGCAGCCCAGGCAGGGACTCTCCTGGGCTCCGGGGCTGGCCACAGCCACAGCCACAGTGACAACAAGGCCGCCTCGGCCATCTGAAGACTCCAGGTTCATGCCCCGTCCCCTATCGGGAGCTAAGAAGGAAGCGGCTCCAGAAGTCAAGACACCCATTTTAGGCTTTTCGTCTCTGACTGCCCAAGATGAATAAGCATGAAACATTTCCCTCGATTCTGCTGCAGCACTGGGCAGTTAGTTACAGCTTCATTTCAAAATCCTGCACACTTCAGACAAATCTGCTCTGGGATATTCAGCCACGGCTTGAGGACAGACAGGAGCAGTCCTGGACAGGGGGCCTGCTGTGCGTCCAGCGCCATGACCTTTCCTCGCCCGTGAGACAGCCTGCAAGCTGGGCTTTATCTTCACGTTAGCGAAAGGACATTAAGGCTCAGGTTTGAAACATCAGGTTTAAATAAGAAATATTCAGGTGAATTAAGAAGGGCAGAGGCAACGTGTGGTGGCTTAGCTCACCTGCCTCTCGTGTAAACCACAAACAAGAAAACACCAGCACATCTATCTGCGCTTTGAATTATTATCTACAGTCTTGCGATCATGTGTTTGGGGCTGTTTTTGTTTTTAGAACAGCAATAGATCTGTACCCACACATCCTCGTTGTTTCTTCTTGCGATCACCCTGCGGTGTTGGCCGTGACCTTTCCCATTCAGCAACTCCTGGACGGGTGCTTTGGAGAATATTTGTCAACCAGGTATTTCAAAATGGGACCCTACAAAGTCCTACTTAAACAAGTTTAAATTAAACAGAACTAAAATTAAAGAGATTTAGTTACTGCTTTTTTTCTTTTGGGGTCTTTAATCTGCCTGCACATGTCATGCATTGTCCGGGGTCTGTATGACCATATATAACATTTTCCAGTCGTATTGGAGACCATCATTCCCCTCCCCACCGCCCCCACCCCACTGCGCTCCCTACCATTTCCGAAAAAGAGTATAGCACAGAGTTTGGGAAAACTATGACTGAATGGATCTGTTTTTTGCAAGACCAGTCCTTAGAAGCCACTTCTATCTGGGAACTTATCTACAATCCCAGAAGCTGCCATCAGATGAACTGTGAGCTGGATCTTGGTACCTCAGTGTTTTCCACTGGGACTAAATAAGCCTCTGAGAACCACTGTCTGGCACCACCGCCCAAGCTATGGCCACTCCACAAATGTGCAACAATAATAACTTTCCATAGAGAGCAGTCCAAGGTCTCAACGTTCTTTCATCCAGGTGCCCTGACAGTTAGCCATCTGCCTGCTTGATTTTCCACTGAGAGCAAGGACCACGTCTGCTCACCTGTGTGCCCCCATCATCAGCCCACTCGGGTCTGTTGAAATAATCCTCGTTTAGACACACACCCGACTCTCCAGGTGGACGTGGAAAGGTGGGTTTGTGACGCAAGTCAGGAAGCAGCCCAGGTGGGACGAAGACTCAGGATGAATCAGGAGCTGAATAATAAGACTATTTTGCTAAAGGTGCACTCTCAGTGGTTACTGGATAATATCCTAGAGAAAAAAAGGCTGAGACTCAGGGAGGGAGCAAATTGATCTGTAACTCGAGAATGTAGACACAAAATACCTCACAGAGAAGCGTGCGCCCTCTTGCCAAACCCCTGTCTCTGCACAGACCTGAGGATTGTTGCCGTCAGGCTGAAGATGTTAACAACAAACAGGGAAACAAACTCGCCCAGAGTTAAGTGAGAACAGAAAGGCTCAGACCCATCCTGCCACTGCCAGCGGAGGAAACAGACATACCCAAACCCCTGCCCTTGGGCAGGGAAGAGGCAGGACTTCCCTCTCACATCGTGTTTTCCAGAGCTGAGACAGGGGGCCACCTGACCGGCCAAACTTCCACCCAATGACAGTCACTCCTTGGCCCATCTGCTCAGTCCAGGGTGGAGATGGGGTTAATATGGGACATAGGGAATAGTTTATAGATTTAATTTAGGGAGACTATTTATTCCAGGTGCCTTAGTAGGCCGAAGGGACAGGCAGGGGACCACTGCCTCCACCGTGGAGGGGCCGTGGGGCATGGGGGTGCCTTGGCCCGAGGTGCTTTACCAAAGCCCCCAGGCTGGGCTGTGCAGAGGAGGGAGAGACCCTAACACTCCCAATTCTGCTCCTCCTGGTGACGTGGGTCCGGGGTTACCTTGCCGGCCCCAGCAGCAGTGTTAAGGTGTCAAATGCATCATATAAGCTTACGTGTGTATGCTCAGTTGCTAAGTCATGTCCGACTCTTTGCAACCCTGTGAACTGTAGCCCGCCAGGGATTTCCCACATGGGATTTCCCAGGCAAGAACACGAGTGGGTTGCCACTTCCTCCTCCAGGGGATCTTCCCTATCCAGGGATCAAATCTGCGTCTCCAGCATTGACAGGTGGATGCTTTACTGCTGAGCCACCTGGGCAGACTTAGGGTTCTTCTTCTTTTTTTTTTAATTTCTGGCTGCCTTTCTTGGGGAAGGTGTCCCAGAGGAAGGTGAGGAAGATATTTGTTTAATTTATTTTTGGCTGTGCTGGGTCTGCGTTGCTGCTCGAGGGCGTTCTCTAGTCGCAAACTAGTCGCAGTGAGCAGGGGCTACTCTCTATCACGGTGTGCGGGCTTCTCATTGTGACGGCTTCTCCTGCTGCAGAGGACGGGCTCTAGGCACGCAGGCTTCAGCAGCTGCAGCCTGTGAGCTGGGTAGCTGTGGCTCCCAGGGTCTAGAGTGTGGGTCCAATAGCCGTGGCGCATGGCTTCGTTGCTCCGAGGCATGTGGGATTCTCCCGGATCAGGGACTGAACCCGTGTCTCCTGCATCGGCAGGCGATTCTTTATCACTGAGCCACCAGGGAAGCCCTGGGGTTCTATTTTAAAATGTCTGTTTGATGTCCATTAGTGTGGGTCTTCTTTAATCTAGAAACTGGACACTAGGTCTCTGCTCACCTTCTGTCTGTAAAATCATACTCTTTTTTTTTTTTGGTTCTAAATTCTATGGAACTCAGTCCAAGTAAATAAAGCAGAAAATCTGTAAGATACTGAAAAAGCTAAAAGAGGTAAACAGCGCCTTTTTGAAATTAGATTTTGAGACTGGAGTTAGGTTTTTGGCTCTGGCGGGTAATGACACCGACTGAGGCTCTGTGTGGCCCCTGGGCATAGGGGCGACTGGCGGGTGACTAGCCGTGTGCCCCCGCTGGTGCCCGGGCTTTCCCGGCCCCTCTTCCAGAAACCCAGATCTCTCCATGGGCTCCAGCTAAAGGGTAACCCGGCCCAGCTAAGAGCCTCTGAACCCTCTGCAACTAACGCCCAGGCTGGCCCCTGGAGGCCCCTGCCTTGCTTGCTGCTGTGTATTTAATGTCTAAAGTTCCATTTGACTTGGATGGTTTCGGGTAAGAACAAACAGAGGAGAAACTAATAGTAGCTGGGAGACCCACAGGGGCCCAGCACGCTGGCTGAGCCTCCCGGGCCCTTCCACCAGCACCCAGCAGGGCCCTGGGCCCTGGCAGGTGAGTTTCAGACGCTCACCTGCTGTGGCAGAGGTGAGCCCACCCTAGCAGTAGGTGAAGAGGGCCAGCGGCCCCCGGGGAACGAAAGTGCTCCTGGCTCAGTGATGGTGGGCAACTTGTACAGGGCTCTGGGAAGCGTTCACCCACCGGGGCTGGGCAGCTCCGACAAGCACCGTCTGGAAACAACACAAGCGCTGGCGAGAGCTCCCCGCCGGGCCAGGGGCAGGCTTGTCCCACCCGAGTGGACCCTGCGGAGAGGTGGCTCCGTTTCTGTGGTGCTTTTCAGGTCATTTCCAACAGGTGAGTCCAAAAATGACGCACACTCAGCACCACTGTTTGCCGTCAAATGCGGTCACCCACGGAAACCTCAGGCTGGTCAGGACACGCAGGGCGAGAGGCAGGGAACAGTCAGGGCGGCTGACGGGATTCATGAGGACACGAATCAGTGCAGTTTGCCAGGCACCATGATGCTGCCTTCCACGTCAAGCTCTAAAGGGCAGAGGCGACTGGGGGCGGGGAGCCGCTGTCTGGGGGCGGGGAACATCGTACCAGTGTGCGAGGTAGAGTCTCTCTCTCTTACAGACACACACACACACACCCATCTATACACACACACACCTGTACACATACACACACACACCTATACACATACACACTCACCTATATACATACACACACACACACACCCTGTACATATACACACACACAGAGACACATACCTATACACATACACACACTCACACACACCTATACACATACACACTCACCTATATACATACACACACACCCATCTATACACACACACCTGTACACACACTCACACACACCTGTACACATACACACTCAGCTATATACATACACACACAATCTATACACACACACCTGTACACACACTCACACACATCTATACACATACACACAAACCTATATATATATATATACACACACACACCCATCTATACACACACTCACACACACCTGTACACATATACACTCACTTATATACATACACATACACACCCATCTATACACACACACATCTATACATACTCACACACACCTGTACCCATACACACACACCTATACACACTCACACACACCTATACACACACACCCATCTATATACACACACATGTATACACACACACCTGTACACATACACACTCACCCATATACATACACACAACACACCCATCTATACACACGCATATCTATACCTACTCACACACACCTGTACACACACATACTCACTTATACACACACACACACCTATACACACACACATCTATACACATACACACACACACACACCTATACACTCACACACACACGCTCAGCGTGAGGCCAGGAGAGCTTCATGCCTGGGTGTCATAAAGAAATAATAATTCACTGTGAATGCGGTTTTGGACATCACCAGGGATTTCAGTCATGAGTAAGGGGAGGAAAGCTGGCTGGGCTGGGTTAACTCAGGCTCAGGCTGCTGTTCTGGGAAAGAACGGCTTCACTTTCGAGCCAAGTGGGTGGCCTGGGCACCGAGCTTCCTGGGGCTTTGGCGGCCCTGTCCCCCACACCACCACCCCTGCACCAGGCCCCCCCACCCCCGTGCCTGATCGCCTACCCCCCCACACACCCTCAACCCCCTCCCCTGTGCCCGAGCCCCTCCCCTGTGCCCGAGCCCCTCCCCTGTGCCCAACCCCCACCCCCATGCCTGAGCCCCCTCTCCCGTCCCTGGCCCCCTCCCCGTCATCTGTCTGGCAGCATGGAGCGTGCGTGTCATCACAAGTCTTACTAGCTCCATCTCGTTCTGTTTTCTTAGAAGTAACTTCAAGCTGCTGCATGAAAATTACACGTTGGTGGCGGGAAAAGAACCAAACCCCCAAAGCCACTTTCCTGAGCAGCTTTCCGTGGAGGAGGGGGAGCCCCATGGGAGGCTGAGGGTCAGGAAAGCTTTCTTCCTTCCCTGCTGGAGATCAGCACTTACTGATATATTTATTTGGAGGAAAAGAGCTGACAAAGAGACTGTGTTGACTAACTCGTGGGCCCAGGGTGAGAAGCAGAGCCCCTGAGAGGAGGGGCAGCCCTCGGGGCATGGCGCCCACCCCCGGGGCCTGGAGGGGAGCTACTGCTGGGGGGGCTGTGCCCGACTGCCCTGGTGTGGGTCCCCCCATGGCTCAGAGCCCCGAGAAGCCCAGCGGGCCCCGCTGGCCAGCTGGCCTGCAGGCCCTGCTGTCCCGCAGGCCCTGCTGTCCCGGGGCCCTGGGCTCTGGGCACCTTCCCTTAGTTCCTCGGCTGGCGCGGGGTCCTGAGCGCTCCCTCCGGCACAGCCAAGGACCATGGACTGGCGGTCATCAGGCTGGCCCCGCGGGACCCCAGGGCTGGCCCCGCAGTTCCCCCCCGGCTCCTGCGGTCCCCTCCCCACTCTGCCCTCTCTCTCAGTCCCTGTCTGAACTGCTGCTGCTCCGGTTTCCCTTGAGGGAAGAGGGCACACGCATCCTCAAACTCCGCCTCCCCTGAGCTCAGGGGCTTTCCCACTCGGGTGGCCCTCCCCGGTCAGAGGCACCGTCGGGCGGGTGTGGCCTGCAGCCCCCACCCCTCCCAGGCCCGCGTCTGCTGGGGTCCAAACCCTGGCCTCAGCCCCTTGCCCACGTTCCTCTCGGGCCCTCAGCTGCTTCTGTTTCCACAAGAACTTTCTGACTCGCTGCCTAACCCGCTGCGCCCAAGACTGTCCCCCACACAGCACTCAGGGTCCCAGAACTAGGGTACAGCCGCTACCAGAGGCCCCCCAGGGCAGGTCTGCCCCAGCCACACTTGCCCCCAACACACACGTGCCTGGGCGACGCACACACACCATCACACACAAGACACACACCCAACACTCCCACCCAACTCATGCATACACAGCCACACACATCCACACACACGCGCTCTTCGTAAAACTCAGAATAAGACCTCTAAACAACACCCAGCCTGGCATGCTAAGCTCCCACCGTTAACTCCAATTCACTCACCCAGCCTCCCTGCCAGAAGCCCCAGGCTCCCCTGATGACACTTTTAGGGACTGCTTGAAATGAGCTCATGACTTGCAGGAGAAGTTTCCAGGAACTAGTTTGCAGCTGTTGTTCTACAGACAACAACAAAAGCTGCGCAAGCATACACACATACACAGACCCGCGTGAAAGACCACGCGTCTATTACACATATTTCTGTATATTATATATGCTTCCATGTAACATACCTGAGTACACTGTGCGGGGGAAATGGCTCAAAGGATGTCCCCCGCCCTCGTCACCTTTGGGCGGGGCAAGGTGAGGACCCTGCCTGCAGCCGTCTCTGCTCTCAGCCTAGTGGCTTTAGCCCTGAACTGTTTGCTGTCCTCGGTGGGTGGAGGTCCCCGGAGGCAGGGCCACAGCTTTAGCTGCGTGTCCTGAGTGGTCAGCGCGGGCTGGTGCAGAGCCAGCTCCCAGGAGAGGGCGTGGGCGGGGCTCGCAGCTCCTATAAGAGCCTGTCCGGAAGCAGGACTGGGGAGCACCGCTGTACTGGGTGGGGGGCAGTGACTGGGTGCTCAGTGAGGCGGGCGTGGCTTCCACGACCTGCATTTGCAAAGGCGTCACCTTTGGGACTTCCCTGGGGGCTCAGACGGTAAAGCGTCTGCCTACAATGCGAGATATCCAGGTTCAATCTCTGGGTCAGGAAGATCTCCTGGAGAAGGAAATGGCAACCCACTCCAGTATTCTTGCCTGGAAAAAGCCCATGGATGGAGGAACCTGGTAGGCTGCAGTCCATGGGATTGCAGAGTCTGACACGACTGAGCGACTTCACTCACCTTTACCAGTAACTTGTAGGCATGTTTCCAAAACCCTTCAGGCGGGATGCTTTTGTGGGTGTGCGTGCCTTCCTTAAGCCTGCAGACTGCTTGAAGACACAGAGCCTGGGGGAGATGGCCAGGATACTAAAGGTGTCTCAGGTCTTCGGCTTGATGGCCCCCAAACACCTTCCCCAACAAAGTCTGCCACAGAGTCGGATTCATCCCCTTGGGCTGCCCGTTTTCAGCCCAGCCACACCGCAGACTCACCTGGGGAAGTAGGCCCTTGCACTAGAAGCTTCCGCCTAGGAGTCTGGTTGAGGGGCTGGTCCTGGGCGTCCCATTCTGAAGAGCTGACCCACTGACTCTGATGGGCGGTCAGGACTGAGAACCCAGCTGAGGCAGCAGACTCTTCCCTGTTTCCAGGAGCTTCTCTGAATGCAAGAGGCTCATGTCAGGGAGGTGCTGATGGCATCTGCTTTCTTTTTTGTTTTTTTTTTGGAAGATTTTTATTTATTTTTTGATGTGGGCCACTTTTAAAAAGTCTTTATTGGATTTGTTACCGTGTTGCTTCAGCTTTAGGCACGTGGGATCTGAATTCCCCAGCCAGGGATGGACGCCCCACCCTGCGCATTAAGAGCAGAGTCTTAACCACTGGGTCACCAGGGAAGTCCCCTCTACTTTCATTTAAAATCATAAATGAACAAAATAACCACTCAGAGATTTCCCCTTTACTGCCTGACAGCCTGAACTCAGGAGGCAGGCCGGTGGCGGGAGGAGGGGTGGGAGTTTGTTACCCAGCTTGCTGAGAACAGCTGGTCACGTGGCCCCTCCTGACAGTCTCTGGGGTTTGTGCAGGTCTTCACCTGGGTTTACGTTGTTTAATTCACGCTGGGCCATCGGTTAAACCAACAAAGCATTTGGGATAATGACATTTAAATCCAAGTGTATGAAGAAAAATAACACCATCATTCCTCATATCAGCTTCAAAAACATTACTTTCAATAAATTGAAATTTTTTTTGGCTGATTCATGTTGATATATGGTAGAAAGTATCAATATTGTAGAGCAATTATCCTTCAATTAAAAATAAAATTTAAAAAATAAATTGGAATTCTTACAGGAAATCCATTCCAGTATCTCCAAATCATTGTCCAAAAGAGAAAAAACAGTAACTATTACATACAATTACTTCCCCATTTACTGAAATTAAAATTTAACAAATGAAACACTCTCCCCATTGTCTTATCATTTTGAAACAAATCATGAAAATTCTTTAAAATTAGTCCATGGCCCATTTTTGATGCCCTTATCATGGTTAAATTTCCAACTGCATTGTAATATTTGTTGTTTGCCCAAACCAAACACAATACAAACATCATTGTTAAAGTGGATTGCCAAAAAATTGTGGGTTTTCGTATAAAATTATGGTGTTTACATAGCACACGCCACCCATAAAGTGAGAAAAAGTAAAATTGTATCTTACAAATTATAATGATCAATAATAATACATTAGAAATGCTTCATGACATCCTTGCTATCATACTGATCTGAAATAAGATACTAAAATTAAAATAATAACTTTTGGCTAGCACCATGTAAAAATATTTTTTTCTTGATTTTGAAGGAGTTTTCAGATTATACATTACATGAAGTGTTTGTGGGTCTAAAACTTTGGGGGAAATGGCATCCCTTTCCCAACTTGATTATCAGAATTACGCAAAGAAACTTCTGGTCCCTTGCCCGTCCCCAGGGCCACAAATCAGAGTCTCCAAGAGACACGGAGGCACCTCTGTTTTTTGGGAGAGCATTTCTAGTTTTAATAAACACCCCCAGATGATTCTGATGATGAGCCTGGTGTAGAAAACACCCTTCTTGTCAGAAAAAAATAAGGCCATAAAGTCAAACGTCTGCTGGCAAAGCACACGGCTGGCAAAAGGAGGTTTGACAGGAGCGTGGCCGTGCCATGGGAGGTCGTAGAAAGCTGGCACGAGGGCAGTAGACACTGAAGGGAGAGACCCAGGGCGCAGACGATTGAGGCTGCACGTTATTGCAAGCCCATGGCCCAGGGACTTGTCTCTGATCCGTCTCTTTCCGTGGGACTCTACCTCTGACGCCTCATCAGCCTCTGAGGATGGTGCTAAGGGTTCAAAGAAATCATCTGGGCAAAGCGTTGGGCCCCAAAGCAGCTGAGCCTGAGAACCCAGAGAAAGGGAGATGACTTGGGAGAGTGATTCTGACTCTGCTCCAACCTGCCTCGGTGAAACGCTTATTCTTGTTTCTGTAGCTGTAACTTGTCTGCTGTCCTCTGCTTCTAAGGATGGACGGTGTCTTCACGGATCCCGGCAATCTGGGGTCTCCTGCCGCTGCCCTGGGCTGGCATTTGGCTCACTGAGCTGTCTCCAAGGCTGGGGGGATCAAGTGAGAGCAGCTCGGTGAAGGGGGCTAAACAGTGCTGTCTTTGGAACACTGAGTCTTCCAGGTTCTCTGGGCAATGACGAATGTTCTAGAGAAAGAGAATTTACTTGCCAGTCTCCACTGAGCAAGCAAAGAAGCCAGGCTGGCTTGGTGGGGGGGGCGTCACTCTTCCTGAGGTCTTTGATTTATTCTCCCCACAAAGCACGCTTTCACTGAACATCTTTCAGAGATGAAAATGTAATTGTTAGCTCGGCTTACAAATCGGAGGTGCTGTTCTGAAGCCCAGAAAAATAACTCCGTGGAAGCACACAGGCTGGTAATGAGATTAGAGGTTCAACTTTCAGAAGCTGCACAGAATAAAATGCATATTCAGGAAGCCTGAGATGGGGTCCCATGCGGACCAAAAATATGTTATGCAAATACAGTGTGTCTGTATTAGTCAGGGAAGTGATGAAAAATACAAAGAAAGCAATTTCGAAGCCTTTCTGTTCCTTAAAGAAAAGACATGGAGGGTTCAGAAGAGCCCCTGCCCCTCCCCGAGAGGGCATCTCCTCTTAGGACCACTGGTTGGTCTGGGAGGCACCTGGGAAAAACCCCTCACCTCCAGTATACCCACCGCCCCCCCATCTTGGCACTGAAAATGCAGCCAAACCACACACTAGGGTGAAAAGGAGGGGAAGGAATGGAACAGTTATTTTCATCTTTATCTTTACGGTTCACGCCTTTACTCTCCATCTATTGTGCGAGCTGACTTCCTATCTCTTCCTTCCTTTCAGACACAATGCTCTTAACTGCTGAAAATTATTAGTGTGTTTCAGCAAAATTCTAACAGCAAATGTTTACCATGTGGGGCTCATTTCTTTTTCTTTTTTTTTTAGTTGAAAGGATGAAATGGAAGTTTGGGACGTTTCTGGTTCATACAGTGACATATCCATAACATCTCTCCTTGATGAGTTGCTCCCCGAGTTTAACAGGCTAACTAAATCCAGGACAAGACTTGTGTATGTGAATTTTATAAAGAGAACAGGAGGTGTCTGCTGCGACAAACTGGATGTGCAGCTTTAAATTTACTAGCGAGGTCTAAAACGGGGGCCTCAAGACGTCAGTCTGGTAAGTGAGCTCATTACCAGGGAGAAGGGCCCCTGAAAACGGGGGAAGACACTGGTGCAGAGGTGCATGGTCCAACGTCTGAGCACGGAGCGAAGCCCCCAGGCCTCATCTCCAGGGTGCATTCTATAGAAGGCGTAGGCAGCTCGGCCGCCTACTAAAAGCGGAACTGGGTTCTGAAGAGCTCACACCAGTACAGTCAGGGAGACGGCCGCTATGGCTTCCAGCCTACTACAAACCTCTTCTTTGAAACTAAACCGTGCTGGAGTTAAAAATGGATAGATGGGGCTTCCCTGGTGGCTCAGGGATAAAGAATCCGCCTCCCAGTGCAGAAGACACAGGTTCCATCCCTGGTCCCAGAAGATCCCGTACGCCGTGGAGCAACTAAGTCCACGCTCAGCAACTACTGAGCTTGTGCTGTGGAGCCTGGGGGCTGCATCGACCGAAGCCTGTGCACCCTGGAGCCCGTGCTTGGCACCAAGAGAAGCCACCCCAGCGAGGACCCTGGGCACCACAATGAAAGTGGCCCCTGCCCCCCAGAACTAGGGAGAGCCAGCGTGTAGCAGCGAAGACCTAGCAAAGCCAAGATAAATAAATAAAATTACTATTTTTTAAAATTAATAGATGGAGTTGTCAGAGGTACCTGATCAGCTTCTAGAATGTCATCTTCCCTGTATCCCAGTCTTCAAGAGTCAGGAACTCTTATTTAAAAAACAAGAAGGAAGATTTACACACAGAGAGAACAGACTTGTGGGCGGGGGTGGGGGGAGGAGGGACGCATTGGGAGTCTGGGATGAGCTGGTGTAAACTATAATACACACAGGACGGACAGACAACCAGGCCCTACTGTGTAGTACAGGGCGCTGTAGCCACTATCCTGTGATAAAAGCATAATAAAAAATGAAAAAATATATATATACATGTATAACTGAGCACTTGGCTGTACAGCAGAAATCAAACAAAACATTGTAAGTCGGTCATACTTCAATAAAAGTTAAAAATAAATAAAAGTGAAAAACCTAAAGGAAAACCCTGGCCACTTGGTCACTTCTCAGGATCCAGAGCCTTTTCGTCTTTTGTGAAGAGCCTCCGACAGTCAGATGAAGTCTGCTCACGTTCGTGCTGCCCGTACCAGACTTCCCATCAGCGAGAGCCGCCCGTTGAAGGAGTTCGTGGACGGGGACAAGAGGGACCTTTCCAGGGAGAGGGCGGGCGTGTCAGACAAATACTTTAAAAATTAAACTGAAGGGGTGAAAACATGACGCTAAGCGCAGCTGGCTCCTGGGGTAAATAGTCATAAGTTTTGAAGCTGGATTTAGAGTCAGGGAACGGAAAAGCAAAAATGAGCAAAACAGACAGAGAAACTCTCCTCTTGAGATCACCAGTAAGGTCACAGAGGCGTTTAGGGGTTTCATTTCCTTAGGAAGTCTGCTCATTCACACCAGGTTGTCATAGAAACATTGTTTAAAGTGTTTGCCGGCCATTTCATTGTTTCACTGGAGAACCCGGGGAACCACCAAGTACTGGATCCAGAGGAAACATAAAGGGCCCCTCCTGCCCACTCCCCCAGCATAAAGAATCCTGGACCCGTTCTTACTTAAGAGTTCCCGGAAGTGCTTTTTGTTTGAAAACTCTGATTGTCCCTCCCAGCTGGGGGCCAATTCAGAGGGAAAGTTGAGCTATTAAGAACAAATCTTAGAGGAGGTGGACAGTGCCTGCTTCCTGAACGAGGGAACATCTAAAGTGGGACGTTTGGAATATGTGTAAATATTTTTACCCACCTTGTTAAAATGCTTTTAATTTTAAGTTTGTGTGTAACAGGTAGATCATGTAAAAAAAGGTCTCAACAACACACTGCTGCTGCTGCTGCTGCTGCTGCTGCTGCTGCTGAGTCGCTTCAGTCGTGTCCGACTCTGTGTGACCCCATAGACGGCAGCCCACCAGGCTCCCTCGTCCCTGGGATTCTCCAGGCAAGAACACTGGAGTGGGTAACACTTAGACGGTTCGTTTTCCTGTGAGTCTGAGACTTAAACAGGCATTTTGGTGCTGCCGTTCAGTCGCTAAGTTGTGTTTGACTCTTTGTGACCCCGTGGACTGCCGCATGTCAGGTTCCTCTGCCCTCCACCATCTCCTGGAGTTGTTCAAATTCATGTCCATTGAGTCAGTGATGCTATCTAACCATCTCATCCTCTGTTGCCCCATTCTCCTCCTGCCTTCAATCTTTCCCAACATTAGGGCCTTTTCCAGTGAGTCAGCTCTTCACATCAGGTGGCCAAACTATTGGAGCTTCAGCTTCAGCATCAGTCCTTCCAGTGAATATTGAGGACTGATCTCCTTTAGGATGGACTGGTTGGATCCCCTTGCAGTCCAAGGGACTCTCAGAGTCTTCTCCAGCACCACAGTTCAAAAGCATCAATTCTTCGGCGCTCAGCTTTCTTTATGGTCCAACTCTCACATCCATACGTGACTACTGGAAAAACCATAGTTTTGACTAGACGGACCTTTGTCGTCAAAGTGATCTCTCTGCTTTTTAATGTGCTGTCCAGGTTTATCATAGTTTTCATTCCAAGGAGCAAGCACTCTTTAATTTTATGGCTGCAGTCACTGTCTGCAGTGATTTGGGAGCCCCAGAAAATAAAGCCTGCCACTGCTTCCCCTTTCTCCCCTTCTAGGGATTCTCAGATTCATTTTCCACGGATGGTCATCCTTCCTGTTTCCTGGTGCCCCTTGAGCTGAAGTGAACAGCCAGAGCAATGGAAAGATGAGGCGTCCTAGAGAAGCTTGGTTTCTGCCCAATACCCTTAGCTGTCAATTTCATTCTTTTATTCATTGTTTTGGAAGCCACTTCAAGCCCTTTTTGGAATGAAAGAATTGTCATAAACAATCAAACCGTCCCTCTGTGTTTGTATTCTAGGAAGAATTGCATTTCTCCTAACACAGGACTTAAAATTGTTGGGTTTAATTGGAAAATGGTTTCCTCAATTCCATTTTGTCTCAGTTTGAAAGACATGGACTACATGTCAAAAGCCGTTTCCCTGAAAGCAACCCAAACCAGCAAAATTAATCACCAAGAGCTATTATCATTGGAGACTAGACAGTGCCTGACTCCAGGAGGGCACGGTTACAGGGGTGAACAGCGTGGAGATCATGGAGACCTTCTGTTTGCCTGGAGCACGTCCACACAGCCGCCTGGGTAGACCAGTTCTCCCAGGGAGGTGGCCTTTAACAAATCCATCCTGTGAGGGGCTGTGTGGGGTCCGTCATGGCAGCTGCTTTGGATGGAGTCTGATGTTCAAATGCGGTTCCCCAGCAAACCAAGACAGCAATCTCTCTGACTGTCAGAGCAGGATCTGCTGACAGTGAACTTGGAGGAGCTTTAGGAGTATAATCAGAATCAAAGGAGGTGCCGGTCTGCTGAACTTTAAATAGATTATTAACAAAAAGCAGAGCCTGACAGAGCAGTCTGCAGTGGCTTACCTTCTAAAGTGCAGCTCAGCCCAGAGCTGGTCATCAAACTAGCACTGTTTTCTAGAATCTGTCTGTCTGGGAAGGCGGTGGAAAGACCTCGAGTGTGAACTCTCCCCACATGCTCTCTCCTAGCTCAGAGGGTCTATATGAGCAACTTAAACAATTTTAAGTAAGGAAGATGCAAACATGCCTCGTATGCCGGCTTGTGGTCAACCACTGGCCCGAGTCGGAAAGCAGTGGTTCCCCCATCTCTTTAAAAATGTATTTACTCATTTTTTTCAATCTTATGACTTCTGCCCTGGGCCAGCTGAGGCCAGGTCATTTTGAATGTTTGAATTAAGGAGCCCTTGGGAAGAGAAACTTTCATTATCTTCCTGTCTGGGTGAGTGTCAGAACAATTCATCATAACAACTAATACAAATGTACTTATTTCTATAAAAGCCAACTCCCTGAACCGAGACGTGGGCATTTGTGCCGTTGCCCTGAGCTTTTTTTCTGGTTTCAGTTCACTGAACGCTTTGTGTCCGTGTAAGCCGCATCGGTGGGGTGCTCGCAGGCCTGAGACGGTGAACGGAGAGCAGAAATGTGCCATTAGCTGGAATACTTGGGGTGTGCAGACAGCCAAGTGAAGTCACCGGGGCTGCTGCTTGGAAGTTAATACCCAGGCCAACCGGAGAGACAGAGAGAAGACTAAAATGAGAGGCTTTATGAGTATGGCCTTGCCTGCAGTGAGCACATCTGGGAATGAAACGGCAGAAAGGAAATCGGGAAGTGGTTGTCCGCTCTAGAGAGGAGGGTCGCCTGTGACTCCTCTGTAAGACAGACACCTTCAGCTGTGATCCTGGTGCGCATTTCCCCCATTTGCTTAGACTCAGCCTCAAGAAGAGCTAGACTCACCATGCCGAGAAGGCAAAGAGAAATAAACAATGGCTTCCCACCTCAGAAGGATGCTCTTGAGATTAAGAAGGAAGGACACAGAAGGGGCAAGAAGAAGAGCTTATCCTTCGGACACAGAGGAAAGGAAGAGGCTGCCACCTGGGGGGCGGGCAGCGCGCGTGGGGCAGGGCTGCTGGGAGGCGAGTGGGGATGGAACGGGCATCGAGGGGGTGAACGGCAGCCAACACACACTGCCCGGCGGAGGCTCAGCCACACGGGTAGGCAGGTTGGGGAGCTGCCCTTTCTGTCCTCTCTGGACCGGGGCTCCTGGACCCCTGCCTGCCCTCTGCTGTGGACGGGGTGCCCACCTCTCCAAACACCCGCTGAGCCCCAGAACTGCCTCTTGGTTCCTTTCTTAAATAGTCCAAATCATGTAATTCCCTCCCCTCCCCCTCAAAAGGCAAAGGACGTCCTACTCAGCAAAGCTGCTGGAACACATCAAGCTCCCTAGGTGGGTGAGGCTGACTGGCCAAATTCACCCCCCAAATGCAAATTACTGCTCATTTTAATCAAATTTATAGAAACTTAGTCCACATATTACAGAGATGTCGGCTCTGTAAAGTGAGGGGCAGTGGAATTCAGCCATGGTCTTCTTAACTAGGAATTCTCGCTCCCCTCGTGCCCAGTGGCTGATGGTGAGCGTGGATGGAGTCCGCACCAAGCAGAGGGTGTGCTGGGTGTGTAGACGTGAGCAGACGTCAAAGGAAGCGAATGTCAGCCCAAACCTCCCCCCACCGCCGGCCCTGATTTCTTGCACAAGCCTGGAGGACCTCCTTCTCCTTTTCATTCGCTCATGGGATGACATGCTGCCTGGGTACCAACCCAGAGTCTGTGTTGTGGGATGAAATGTTGCCTGGGTACCAACCCAGAGTCCGTGTTGTGGGATGAAATGTTGCCTGGGTACCAACCCAGAGTCCGTGTTGTGCAGATGAAATGTTGCCTGGGTACCAACCCAGAGTCCGTGTTGTGCAGATGAAATGTTGCCTGGGTACCAACCCAGAGTCCGTGTTGTGGGATGCAGCTCATGCAGGTACATTCAGAACAGCACCTCTGCCCCGGAGCATGAATAACTTTACAACCAACAAGCATTTTACTGTCAAATGATCATTATTTACTGAATGGGAGCAACGGAAGAGTATGAAACTCCAGCAGCCCTTCCCACTGGGGTTATTCAGTGCTGTGACGAAGGCTAACAGTCTTAAACAGTCAGGTTTTCCTTTCATTTTTCTCGGTGTCATGTTAAAAAAAACGGTGACTTGAGCTTAAGCACGCACCTCAGCTGCAGCAGAGAAGTCCGCCACTGCTGTCGTTCCATCTCTGAGAGGTGTCCAGCTCTGTGCGACCCCAGGGACTGCAGCACGCCACGGTTCCCTGTCCTGCACCATCTCCCGGAGTTTGCTCAGATTCGTGTCCACTGAGTCAGTGATGGCATCGGACCATTTCATCCGCTGCCGCCCCTTCTCTTCCCACCTCCAATCTTTCCCAGCATCAGGGTCTTTTCAAATGAGTCAGTTCTTCGCATCAGGTGGCCAAAGTATTGGAGTTTCAGCTTCAGCGGTCTGTTACTCAGGCCTTAGGTAACAAATTCCATCCTCTGAAAAGGGGCCTCCTGGAATGGTATTCAGGATGGCAAGAACCCACAGAGATGAGGTCGACAGGAATAGGGTCAGGATTCCTCAGGAGTGATGGGGATGAGAAGGAACTCATGGAGAAGATGACAGATTTAGAGAGAATTCATGCCCGCGCGAGCCTCGGTCACTTGCAGCCCTGCCTTCCTTTAGAGTCAGGAACTGAGACCCTGGACACGCTGGTTGACTACAGCCCGGCCAGCCTGGCGTCTGCAGTGACAGCGGAGAAGCGGCCGAGGGAGAATCTGCTTAGACGGATGCTTCCATGTCCTTTGAATCACTGCAGCAGCCCTCGCTTTCTGCATTGACTTCAGAAAATATGGAAAGTGCACAAAGGAAGATAAACTCTGCCATCCTGTTCCTGAGAGACGATCTCTATGAATCCTTTCTAGACGGGTTGGTGCCTGGGATTTGGATCTCCTGGAAGATCTGGGTTTGGTGATAAGATTAGAGTGATAACAATGGAGAACTCTCCAAATGTCTCTTTTGGGGGTTGGCGATGGATCGCTTTGGTGGGAAGGACAGGGATGGCTCAGGCATTCCTTCCCCTTGCTCACTTTATTCATTCAGCGGGTGCTCAGCATTTATCACGTGCCAGGCCCTGGGTCAGGTGTTGGGGAGATAGATATGCAGGAGATAGTTACAGTCCCCATCCTCATGGAGATGAAATTCCAGCCAGGAAAATGTAATTAACACTTATTTACAGTCAGGAGATGAGGAGGACACCCTGAGCGGGCATCCAGGTCTCCTGACACTGTCCAGACTCTCTTGGTCTGGCCGAGGCTAGGATCAGCCCTGCTACCCAGAGCCGCCTGCAGAGAAGGGGCTCTGAGACCTCCTGGGGACTTGTCAGAAATGCAGCCCCTCCGGCTCCGCCCACCAAACCGGGATCTGCTCTTTCACAAGTTCCCAGGGGAGTCACAGGCCCATCAGGGCTTGAGAAGTGCTGGTCTGAAGGATGTGGGCATCGGCAGTCCCGGGGAGGGGCGGGGTGCAGTGTGGAGTGAAAGCCCGACAGGCCTGTGAGCCCAATACCCATGGCCCCCACGGGGACTGACAGGAGCCGGGGAAGAAGCTGGTGTGGCTGGACCTCGGCCAGAGGAAGCTGTGTGATCAGCCGGGAGGCCTGGGTAGGGGGCAGTCCTGGGCTTGGGGGCACTTCGGTTCCTCCCTGAGCCCCAGTTTCCTCACCTGCAGGGGCAATTACCCTCCCCACCCCCGAGGGCCATTCTGAGGGTCAGATCAGTTAAAGTGTCTGGAAGACTCAGTGCTGAGGCCCCGCCAGGACCGCACATCTGCAGAGAACAGAGAAGAGCTGTGTTTGTAGGAGGCGTCCTGAACCGCATTCCCAGGTCCAGAACCACCCATACGGCAGAACTCAGAGTGAATTACGACCCAGCCGTGGGCAAGTATGAAACAGTGCCATTTGCAGCAACATGGAGAGTGAAGTAAGTCAGACAGAGACGAACATCACACGATGCTGCTTACACGGGGAATCTAAAAAACATGGTACAAGTAAACTCATTTATGAAACAGAAGCAGAGTCAGAGAGAGAGAAAACAGAATTCCCGGGGTGTGTGGGGGGAACTGATAAATCGGGAGATTGGGGTTGACATGTACAGATGACTATATATGAAACGGATAACTATTAATGACCTACTGTATAGCACAAGGAACTCTACTCTGTAATGGCCTACATGGGAAAGAGTCTAAAACAGAGTGGATATATGTATACTATAACTGAGCCACTTTATAGTATACCCGAAACCAACACAGCATTACAAACTAGACTCCAATACTAAGTCAACAAAAATAATGCTGCTGCTGCTGCTGCTGCTGCGTTGATTCAGTCGTGTCTGACTCTGGGCGACCCCATAGACGGCAGCCCACCAGGTTCCCCCCGTCCCTGGGATTCTCCAGGCAAGAACACTGGGGCGGGTTGCCATTTCCTTCTCTAACGCATGAAAGTGAAAAGTGAAAGTGAAGTCACTCAGTCGTGTCCGACTCTTAGAAACCCCATGGACTGCAGCTTTCCAGGCTCCCCCGTCCATGGGATTTTCCAGGCAAGAGTACTGGAGTGGGGTGCCATTGCCTTCTCTGACAAAAATAATGATGTCCCCGTAACTAGTTTACGCAACTCATCGCAAGCACAGGCAGTGATGAAAACCGCTCTAGCTCCAATTTTGCATGTGGCGGAGGTGGGAGGGGTGACAAACGGTGGAACCAGTGGGGCTAGGGTCCTTCTGGGGCCAGGAGGGCCTCCCCGACCCCGTCTCCCTTCCTGGCTGGAGCCCCCAGCTCCCCACCGTGCTGTCTGATGCAGGCCGGGAGGGACCACCAGGCTTTGCTCTTTCTTAACTGCCAGGGTTTGGGAAAGGATAGAGCTTAACAAAATAATCTAAACCCAAACAAAACCACCACTGAAGAAAAATAAACGGAGAAGCGATCCTCCCCTCGAGGGTAAAGGACTTGAATTTCATGCAGTCTTTTACTCTTGTTTTTCCGTCTTAAGAATCAGATTAAAGTGTCTGGTTTCCCAAGCGCTTGCCTACAACCAGGGCTCCTCAGACACACCTGTGCAATTCTAGCTGCCTTGGCAGCCCAGCAGGTGACCCAGAGAGCTGCTCTTTGTTTCTGCTTCACGTGTATTATTTAGCCCCAGGCGCCCAGCTACCCAATCAGCCTGATTCACAACCTGAAACCACCCCACCTCCTCTGTGGCTGCTCCTGACGTTTATATAACATGGGTCCTCGGAGGTCTGACAGCACACTTTCTGCCCTTTACCACCCAGCTGGCCTCACAGACGTGGGCTTCTTACATTTTCGTGTTCAATTCTTGGGCTTCCCTGGTGGCTAAGAAGGTAAAGAATCCGCCTGCAATGCGGGAGACCTGGGTTCGATCCCTGGGTTGGGAAGACTCCCTGAGGAAGGGAACGGCTACCCACTCCAGTATTCTGGCCTGGAGAATTCCAAGGACTGTATAGTTCGTGGGGCTGCAAAGCACTGGACACGACAGAAAGACTTTCACTTGATACCTGGAAAGGCAAATCCAGACCGAGGGCCCAGGTGAGCAATGAGACGGCACACCGGACTTGGCGGCTGGGCTGGACCAGTGCTTGACTCTGCAAAGAGGGATGAGGTCCCAGTGAGGTTTTCTTCTCAGGCTTTTTCTGTTACCTCGCTAGGACCTCATCCCACTTTTTGGAGTCAAGCACTGGGTGCACTCCGGCTGTTTATTAGGTTGGCCAAAAAATTTGTTGTGACTGTTGATAGCACCATGCTGTACCCACCAGCCATTTCCACCTATAGTTTTTCCATTGACGTGGCTTCCGGGGCTTCCCCTGGTGGCTTAGCAGTAAAGAATCTGCTTCCCAGTGCAGGAGACGCAGGTTCGATCCCTGAGTCGGGAAGATCCCCTGGAGGAGGCTATGGCAACCCACTCCAGTATTCTTTCCTGGAGAATCCCATGGAGAAGAGCCTGGGGTGGGGTGGGGGCTACAGTCCATGGGGTTGCAAAGCGTCAGACACAACCGAGAGACTAAAGAGCAAATCACAGGCCCTACCTTTAGGACCGACGCATTTTCTGCGGCTGCATAGTGTTCTCCACACGCACCTACCACTGTATGTGGTGGAAGGTCATTCCACGTTCTCACCGCGGCAACCACGGCACATTTCCCTTAGTGCTCATGTGGGAATGTTTCTCTGGATTGACTCTAAAAGAGGACCTGTTGGATCATCAGCACTGCACTGTCTTCAGTTTTAACAATTGCCAAACTGCCTTCCAAAGAGCCCTTTCCAAAGGAGCTGCTCCAAATCAGTACTCAAAGAGGGTACATATCTCTCCATAACCTGGCAAAAACTCCCATTCTTGTCAGACTTTCCCAAGTATAAGTTTCCAAGTTAAACACGACTCTCATATCTTTCTACAAATATGGCATGCACAGGAGCCAAAAGCTTATTCACCTCATTAATTTTTGAGGACGTTTATAAGATGAAAAAGCTGATTCAAAGACCATTTGTGGAAATGGATTTGTAGAGTCAGATTATATTAAAGTAAGATTGCAAGGCTAGATATAAAAATGGTCAGTGTCTTATAGGGCAGTACATTATAACCTTTGACGTTAACTCTACTTTGGGACAAAAATTATTTGCATCTCTTCTGTGCACGAATCTGCAGGTTGGTATGCCTTTCATTAATAGTAAACCGCAGCGTCAGACAACAGTACATTCAACTAGAAAAGGAAGTAATCCTTGGGCTTGAAAAATATCCTTTGATAGGACATTGGAAGGATCACTGTTTTTCTGGTCTCATTTTCAGATTTTGGATAATTTTTCTTAATAGATTTTTAAAAATCTGTATCAAAACAATGGATTAAAAAGTGGCAGCTCACTGTGCTTTACTCAGAATTTCTGTAATGATTAGTAAGTTCTGGGCAGTTGCTATTTTTATTCTCTAGTTCCAGGTCTCTTTAAACAAACATCGCTGACAGGAAAATGCTTCCTTCTCTTCAGTGACCAGAGTGTCTGGCACAGCTGAAGGGCTGCCTCGCGAAGTTAGATCTCCTAGGCAACAGGGAAACCAAGACCTGATTGCTCCCAGGAAAGATTTGGCTGGATGCATAAAAGCTCCTGGGCTTCCTTGGTGGCTCAGAGGGTAAAGAGTCTGCCCGCAATGTGGGAGACTCAGGTTCAGTGCCTGGGCCTGGAAGATCTCGTGGAGAAAGAAATGGCACCCCACTCCAGTACTCTTGGCTAGAGAAGCTGCAAAGAGTCGGCTGTGACTGGGTGACTTGACTTCCTAAAAGCTCCTGCGCTCTGGTGGCAGAGAGGCTGCCCGGCCCAGCAGCAGAGCGGGAAAGGGCACAGCGGCGGGAGGCCTCAGTGGGGCTTTGTGGCGGTGGGGGGGATACTCGGCCCAGCCTCCCACCTCCACCCTCTGGGACCTCTTGCAGACCCCATGGTCAGCCTCTCAGTCACCAGGACTCAGCGGCCAGCCCCTCAGTCACCAGGACTCAGCGGCCAGCCCCTCAGTCACCAGCACGGATGGGCGGCTGCCACTTTAGGGGGTCGCCAGCCTGTGGAAAACACCTTCTCTTCTCAGCTCACAAGGCAAACAGGAGGTGAAGATAAACTTGGATGAAAACTTGGATGAAAGCTGACGATCTGATATGGGCCAGTCACTGGGGCCGGCTGAGCAAAACTTGGAGTCGGTGATTGTGTGTAAGGGTGTGTTGGGGGTGTGTTGGGGGTGGGGGGTACACACCCCTCGGACAAGTTGCGTCACGCGACCGACAACCGGCCTTCGGTGCCCACAGTTTCTGCCGAGCTTCTTCAGACCTTCTATAAGTGCCAAGCGCTGAAGGGCCTCGCCCTGGGTCTGTCCACCCCGCCTCGGGCGACGTGAGGTCGCCCAAGACACTCTGCAATCGAGTTCCAACGCCTGAACTAACTTCCGAGTCTTGAACTCTGGCTTGAAGTTACCTCCCAGTGAGGACCATCCTGCGGAGCGAGCGGCTGCGACCCCCGGTTCTGCCCCGGCAGCTGCCCCGGGGCCACTCTCGAAACCCCTCGGCTCAGCACGCGCCCCGCGCAGGCGGGGCCGCTCTTCCCTGGGGCCCTCTCCCACCGCCGGCCCGGCCCGCTTCTGAGCAGCGGTTCCCTCTCCGTCCGGGGGTGGGGGCCCTGGGCGCCGGCGCGGGCCCGCCGCGTCGTCTGTCCCCTGCCGCGCCCGGGCAGTGGCGCGGCTGGAATGCGCGGGGGACGCGGGGCGGGCGGCTCCGGCCTCGGGCCCGGCCCGGGGAGGACGTGCGGGCGGCGGGAACCAGCGAGACAGTCCCGGCGCCGGGTCCCCGGAGCGGTGCGCCCCTCCGCGCGTAAGTTCAGCTTCCGCTCCCGCAGGTCGGGTGGGGCGCGTAGCCCCCTGACCCGAGGGTTTCCCAAGATGGAGAAACGAGCCGAGAGCAGTCGCCACCCGGGGCCCGGCCCAGGCTCTTCCGGGCCGGGCCGGCGGCTAGGGCCGGGGAGGGGGGTGGCGGGCGGGCGGGGCGCGGAGGCGGGGCCGGCGCTCGGGTTTCCGCTCCGCCCCGCGGCCTGGGGACCCGCGGCCCCAGCGGCGCGGGCTCCGGAGGCGGCGCGGGGCGCGGCGGCCAGGCCACCCCTCCGCCCGGAGGCGGGGACGGCGGAGGCGCCCTCGGCCTCGACGTCGGGACCGCGCCGCCCGCGATGGGAAGCGCCTTATAAGCCTGTGGCCGCGCCACCCCCGAGAGCGCGCGGCCCCCGGCCCCGGGCGGGCCCCTACCGAGCCGGCCTCCGGACAGGTTACGGGAGGACCTCGGCCCGTCCCCGGCCTCGGGCGAACCCGGACCCCGGAGAAACCCCGGATCGCTCCAACTCTGGACAGACCTCAGACGGACCCCGACCCGGGATAGATCCCGGCTGCAGACGGCTCCCGGCCGCGGGCGGACCCCGGACAGATCCCGGATCTCTCCGACTCTGGACAGACCTCGGACGGACCCCGGCCCCGGATAGACTCCAGCCGCAGGAGGACCCCGGACAGACCTTGGCCCGGAATAGATCCCGGCTGCAGACGGCTCCCGGCCCCGGACGGACCCCGCGCGGACCCCGGCCGCGGGTGGACCCCGGCCCGGGCGGGCGTGCCCCTGCCGGCCGGGGATGCGCGGCCCGCGGCATGGCCTCGGCGGTGTTTGAGGGCACGTCGCTCGTGAACATGTTCGTGCGCGGCTGCTGGGTGAACGGCATCCGCCGGCTTGTCGTCAGCCGGCGCGGCGACGAGGAGGAGTTCTTCGAGATCCGCACCGAGTGGTCGGACCGCAGCGTGCTCTATCTGCACCGCAGCCTGGCCGACCTGGGCCGCCTGTGGCAGCGCCTCCGCGACGCCTTCCCGGAGGACCGGCCGGAGCTGGCGCGCGCGCCGCTGCGCCAAGGTGGGCGCGGGCCCGGCCTGGGGGGCTGGGGGACTGGGGGTGTCGGGGGGCTCGGGGACCGAGGGCCTCGAGGTCTGGGAGGCAGGAGTGGGCTCGTGTAAAGTGCGAGGGCGGGCTTGCAGGGGCGCTTGTTAAGCCGGGATGGCCGCCCTACGGCCCCGGCACGGAACAGGGATCCTCAGACCTCCGCCCGCCCCCGAACGGTGAAGAGCACTGGCGGGCGGGCGGCAGTCTGCGTGCGGGCCGAGGCAGGCGGGACGGGCGAGCCACCGGCCAGCCCCTGCGACCGCGGCCGGAGGGGCTGCGAGAGCCTTGGGGAGAGTTAAGGAAAGCGTCCCGCGGGGGGCGCGCCCTGTCTGGCGGCACCCCCTACCCCGCGGGGCCGCTTCCCCTGTCCCCGGTGGCCGGGTGGCCGACAGCTCGAGTGCGAGGTGCCACGCGGCCTCTGTCTCTCCCCGGGAGGGGCCGCTGGGGTGGGTCCGCCTTGGGTTTGATGAACCGGGCCGCCTCCTCCAGGCCTTGTGACTTTTCCTGGCTCGCGGGGACTGGGTGGCTTCCCGTTTCCTCTCCGCGGCCTCCAGGGCCAGCCCGTGGGCCGCGGAGAGGAGGCTGGAGGAGAAGGAGCCCAGGCTGAAGTTGAGGCTGGAAGGCTGGGCCCCCTCACCACCCCACAAGCGGGACTACCTGCCCCGCTGAGCAGGCGGGCACCGTCCTGTAAACGCAGCCCAGGGGCACCTTCGGGGGCGTCTCCCTGAGGTCTTGGGATACTCTCCACCCCCACTGGTGACAGCCCTGCCCTGAGTGTGAATTATCTGGGTAATTAGCTCATTCTCATGACACATCTTCTGGCAGACGCGTCACTTGGCAAGTCTCCCAACACTGGCAAGTTTGCCGGCCCTGCCCCTGGAGTCTCAGGCTGATGGCTGCTCTGGAGGGAGTTCAGTGACATCCCAAGCATGGCAGCAGTTTGCCTTGACTCGCTGTTTGGGGGTGTGTGTGTATTTTCACTGTATGAAATGGATGCCCAAATCAGGAAAGCTTAGATGAAGGACCAGCGGTTTATTCAATGCCTTTCATCTTCTCTGGAACGGGGAGGGCCGTAAGTAAACAGGTGCCCCCGAGAGCTAGCCCAGAGTCTGCCTTCCCCTCCTCCCCTCATGCCCTCCCAGGCCTCCAGGTCTCAGTGTCAGTGGACCCCGCTCGGCGGCGCTCCGGGCTGGCTCCTCCCCTTTCCCTGCGCGGGACTCCGCGCCCACTTTCCCCGCGAGGGTTGGCGCTGGTGCTCCCTGTCTGGCAGCAGCAAGCCCTCCAGGGACGTGCCTTCTGTCGTCACCCTCAGTGGCTTCTGATGAGGGTCACAGGCGGGAGGAGGGCACAGCTTCAGTTGTTTTGGGACCTGGGAAACGGAGCAGAAGGCAGGTGAGTGTGAGGCGGGTGACTCGCCATACACACACCCCTGCTGTGCGCACACACGCCCACAGTGTGCAGAACGTGGGTGACTGTGAGGCACGTGGCCCGCTGTGCACACCCACACCCCCATGCGTACATGCACCCCCGTCGTGCACACATATACACACCCATCATGCACACACACACCTACCTTGCGCACATACGTCCCCATCACGCACACCCACACCCGCCGTGCACACGCACGCCCCCATTGTGCACACACCTGCCGTGCACACACACTCCCGTCAAGTACACACACACCTGCCCCTATAGTGCACACCCACACCTGCCTTGCACATGCACACTCCCATCATGCACACACACCTGCCTTGCACACACAGGCCCCCATCGTGCACAGGCAGGCTCCCATTGTGCACACCCACACCTGCCATGCACACCCACACCGGCTGTGCGCCCGCACGCTCCCAGCTCTGTCTGTGTGTGCAGGCTGCACTGGGTCAGTCCTGAGTTTCTGAAGTGTCAGCACAGAGAGTGCCTCTGCAGAGTGGGCACCCACAGGGAGGCAGGAAGAGGGCGGTCACCAGGGAGAAACCAAGACGCAGAAGGGATCTCATAGCTGCGTTTAAGCGTCTGAAGGGTGAAATCAGAAAGATGGGGGTATTACATGCCATGGGGTGCGGGGCAGTTAGATGAGGACCAGGGTTGGGTGTGCACGCTCTCTAACGGCCCGTGATGGGCTGTGGGAACCATCTTCCCGGCTAGAGTCTTGACAGTCGAGGCAAGTGGGGAGACCTCCGTCTGACTGGCGGGCCTCCTGCGAGGCCAGCTCAGCGCCTCGGAGGCCGAGGAAGGGCAACATCAACCGTCTGTCTGGGTCCCGGTTCTCTGCTTGGAGGCACGCCACTGCCCCCAGCACCATCCGAGTGGGCCACACCCTCGGGAAGGCCTTGTTCTTCCTTCAATCCTCATAGGTCCAGGGAAGTTGTTTGCTGAGTGAAACACATCGCCATAAGGTCAAAGGAGAGTTCACTTTATTTCCGGGCAGATTTATTGTTTGCATAAAAAGATGGACTGGATGTCCAAACCATACACGCAAAAGGCATCCTGAAGTGTGTGTTGTGTTGAGATGGCAAGTTTTCTCAGTATAAGTCCCCATCAGAGGCCCTCAGTTTAAACCTATTGCGTATTTCTGGGCTGGGTTAGATTGGCCCTTATGTCTTTTTCAGAAGTTCTGTGAGCCAGTCTGGCTCTCAGAGCTCGTCCTGGCCGCTGGTGGCTGTTGTCAGCGGAGGACTGGGCACCTCCAGGGCACGGGGCAGCCCTGGCCCCGACCTGCCTCTGAGACCCGGCGTGCACTCGGGATGCGGAGGCGGCTGCCGTGGTCCCTGGGGAGCTGCGGTGGGAGCGTGTTCTGTGCTGCGCGTGTACTGTCCCTGCATTCTGCACGTGTGGGTGCTGCCTTGACCGTCTGTCCGTGCAACGTGTGTGTTTCCAGTGAGGTACTGAACCCCTGTGTGCAGTGGCAGCTCAGGGCTCGCCAGCTCGCCTCCCTGGCCTTCCGTCTGGGCGAGGCGGCGCTCGGGACTTGTCCTGCTTCCTCTGTCCTTTTCCTTGGCATCTTGACCTTACGCGCCTCTGCGTCCGGATCTGATGCCCACGTCCTTGCTTCCTTGTCCCCCTGCCAGGGGAGGGAGGCGGCTGCTTCCTGTGCATATTATCTCTGGGTGACCGAGGCGTCCTTCTGCGCTTTCCCACCCTCTGACACAGGTGGGCCACGTCTCCAGCTGAAATCTCCTCTGTGTAATATACTGGCTCAGGGCTTCCTAACCAGATGTGGCAAGGTCACTTGCCTGTTACATTGCTCATGTCTGGAAAGGTTTATGCTTTAAAAGACAACCATGCAGAATTCCCCAACGACTCCTCGGAGTTTTTGGACTATTTTGATCTTTTTTTTTTTTTTTTAATAGCACCCATTTCAGGCCCTATACAGTCAGCTCCGCAGCCAGAGATTCTATTTCCAAAGTGGTCAGGTGATCTTCGGTTCCTGATCGCTGTAATACCAAACACTTTGGCTTTGCATCCACTCTGCAAGTATCTCCCAGTCCGCCTCCCCTGTGCCAGGCAGCTTCTAGGTGCTGAGGACGCAGCAGAAAACAAAACAGACAAACCCTAGCCCTCGTGATTCTGTGTCTGGGTTTGAAGAATCTGGTAATGATCAAGATAAGTTAAAAATATGGTAGATGGTTGTACATGTTCAGAAGAAAGGAATTCAAGGAGGGAAGGAGAGGAGCTGTAACTTGTTGGGGCAAGGGAAGGGTTCACTTCCAGATGGGCCGGTGGGGGTAGGGGCAGAAAGGGACGTGAGTGCCTGGGATGGGGCTGCCAGCACACGTGCAAAGGCCCTGAGGCGGGCATGCACCCCAGTTCCTGAGCAGTGAGAGGGCAGGTGTGTCGGGGGGGAGTGGGCAGACTGCGCTCGGTGCAAGGCTCTTGCTGGAGATGGAGAGCTGGGAGCAGGGACTGCATGGATGGGCAGTCTGGCTGCCGTGCTGGAAAGGCTGGAGGAGGACCAGGGGAGGTGCCAGGGATGATATCTGTGTGGCATTTAGTCGCTCAGTCGTGTCCTGGTCTTTGCAACCCCGTGGACTGTAGCCCACCAGGCTCCTCTGTCCATGGGGATTCTCTAGGCAGGAATAGTGGAATAAGTTGCCATTCCCTTCTCCAGGGGATCTTCCTGACCCAGGGATCAAGCCCCGGACTCCTGCATTGCAGGCAGATTCTTTCTTTACCCTTTGAGCCACGAGGGGAAGCCCAGGGAAGTGGTCAAACACAGCTGATCTTGGAGGGAGAGCCTGGGGTTTACTGAGAGGCCAGACGTGCCTGTCGGGAGCATCAGGGGAGGCAGAATGCCGACGGGAGGAGCTGACAGAGGGCCTGGCTTTGAACGCGGTGTTTCCAGCGTTTCTCCAAGTGAGGCCCCTCCTTGAGAGCCTGCGTGTGTGCTGGGGTGACATCCGTACACCCTTGCCCCCAGGGACCTGGATCTGCTGGCGTCCTCACAGACCATCTGTCAGACATGGGGTGGAGGGAAGGTGTCCAGCACCTGCCAGCTGGGCCCGGATGCGGGCCTACTGGCCAGGACACCCCTGCCCACTGACAGCTCCAGGGACAGCGCTCACTCCCAGGCCCTGCTCTCAGGCGGACAGGGCAGGAGCTCTGTGCTTTCCCCACACGAGGGGGGAGATCGCTGTCTGATTTTGGGGCCAACTGCAGGACCCCGATTTTACT